>NC_046289.1:98116353-99398020 GCF_004115265.2 Rhinolophus ferrumequinum | reverse complement strand
GTGGGGAACGGAAACCAAGGGAGAGGACTCATCAGCCCTTCTGATCGTTCTCAAACCCTTTAACTGTTTCTCACCATCCCCGGCGGTAGCACCTGGGTGGACAACAGTCACCATCCATGGAGAACCTCTTGGGGGCTATTCTTACCCCAGACCTTCTTTCTTGACTCTGAGACAGCTTTAGCTCAGAGAGGGGTGTCCCTAAAGCCCCAGGCTCCCTGGGCTCTGCCTTCCATCCCCAGCCTTCAGGGGATTTAGCTCTCCCCCCTCATCCCACCTTCCCACCCCCAGCCACAACATCTAGCCTGAGGCCTCCTACTTCCCCCCATCGAGATGACCCCCCGCCCCCAGGGCTCTATGCTGGGGGCAAAAGGAAGTCAGGGACCCCCTACCACCGCTAGGCCTGATCTTGGCTGTGCTCCCTCCAAGAACCCCCTCAAAATGTCCTCTCCTTCTAGGAGCTGTTCCTGAGAAAGGCTCAGATTTACTAACCCTCCCTGGGGTGGGAATGTTGGGTGGGGGCCCTCCAGGGACAGTTGCTTTTAAACTAGGACTTTCAAAACGTTAACCTTAATTGAATTTAAACAATTAAATTCAGGTCAACTCAATAAACCTAACCACCCCCATGTGCCAGGCTTTGTGCTGGGTGCTCAGGAAAGGATGAAAGTAATCGAGGTCTAACAGAGGAACTCCAGGCAGAGAAGCAAGTTGGTGGAGGAGGGCCTTTTCTTCCCCTCCCTTCCATGACCCCGTCTCACCCTGTGCCCTACCTCATCTCTTTCAGGTCCTGGAGCAGAGTCTGCTGTGCACAGAGCAGGCTGCTCACCTTGGCAGAGTCCTGCAAGAAAGCCGGACTCTTTTTTCTTTTTGAGGAGGGCACAGCTCACAGTGGCTCATGTGGGGATCGAACCGGCAACCTTGGTGTTATCAGCACCGCGCTCTAACCAGCTGAGCTAACTGGCCACCCCCAAGCCAGCGTCTTCTCTAGGGCCTAGGCTTTGGCCTGTCTTCTCAGAGACCTCCTTCCCAGGGAACTGCAGCCCTCTTCCTTCTAGAAGCCTTACTTACCAGATGGCCTGGCCTTCCTCATTATGGACATGGCGCTTATCTGACCCCTGTCCATCTCAGCTTCTGGATTCCCCCTCCTCTCAAACCCCTCTCCTTGAGGGAGGTTTCCCCACCACAGTGGCCATTCCTGGGCTTTCTCAGAGGCCCTCACTTTCTAGAAGTGTTTCTGCTCCTGAAGGAGGCACGGACGCGGTCCAGTCCCCTCCGCCCCCCTTCCCCAGGGCACAGTGCCCATCATCTCCCAGTGAGTGGGCCCCAGTCTTGCTGAGACCTGGAGAGGGGGCCGTCCCTCTCTGGGGTGAATAGAATGTGGCAGGAGGAGTCCTGGGCCTGGAAGGAGGGTCAGAGGGGCCTCGCCTTGGAGTGTGACGTGCCTGCTCTCCTCCCCACTGCAGCAGCCCAGCCTCAGCTGCTCTGACCTTAGGAAACAAGATTCAAACGTCGAGCTGCCAGAGCCCAGCGAAGTGCACAAGAGCCGCTGGCCTCCTCTGCCCGGCATCTAACATGGTGACTGAATTCGACTCTCAGGCCCCAGGCTGGGCGTGCTGTGGGGCCCGACTCCCTGGGAAGAAGCCAGGATGGCAGTGGAGAGGAAATGACGATTCTGGTGCATCTGAGCATTAACAAGCCGTATGGAAATCAAGTCACATGTGGAGCTACATGCACCCAGTCTATTTTTGTCACTTGTCTACAGACCCATGTCCAAATACCTGGCGTCTCCTCTCCCAGCACAGCGGGGTGGCTCCTTGGGCAGACCTAGCTTCCTGAACACCTTCCTGTCCGGCAGGTCCAACACATCCTGTGACCTGCAGCATTTCACCCCTGCCTTCCTTTCCCTCCAGACCTTGGGGGACAGTAGTTCCCAAGTATAGTGCTTGCTCCCCTTTCTGAGCACAGGGAGCCCACTGGTGCCATGGGACCCCATGCCTAGGGAGCTCAGCCTCTCCAGGCCTGCATGGATGTTTGAGAGGCCACTCACCCAGGTACCCTCAGGCCCAGCCTTGCCTGGGGACCCCAGCTGCTTCTTCCATTGCCTCTCAGCCTGGGCCAGCTGCTCGGAGAGACCTTGGAGCGCCTGCAGGATCTGGCTGTGTCTGCCCAGTGTCTCCTCCAGATCAGGGATCCTTTCCCCTAGGGGTTGGGGCAAAGCTGGGCCAACCAGCCAGCGGAGGTGGGGCAACAGATCCTGTCTATTGGGGGCTTCTTGGAGAGGGGTCCAGAAAGCCATGGCTTCTGCCTCTAAGAGTGTCCCCTGGAAAGACGTGTTTAGGTGGCGGGGTGGGGAGAGGACAGAGCAGGGGCTTAGATATGGCTTCTACCTCCCCATCGGTTAAAGAATGCCTGAATCGAAGGGAAGAGGGTCCTGTGATACTCCAGTGGGCCCCTGCCCCACCTGCCTGCTCCCTGGGCCCCTACCCTCTTCCTGGTCTTTGGAGCTCAGCTTTGGAATCATGTCCTCCTGGGTGCCCAGACCCAGCTTTGCCCGCATTCCTTCCAGCTGGCTCGCCAGGCGGAGCTGCTCCTTCTCCAGGAAGGGCTGTGGGGCAGCCTGGAGGAGGAAGACAAAAACTAGGGCCTGAAACCTGTGAGAGATCCAGGGGTGAGAGGGTCACACAGGGCCCCCCCACAAGCCCAGTGCCTCTCCCTGGCCAAACGTTCACCCCAGCCAAAGAAGAGCCCTGGTTCCCCCTCAGCTCAGCCGCCAGACCCTGTGTTTCTGGGCCTCTGAGCCTTGCTCCACTGCCAGTCCCCACACCCTTCCGTCCCACTGGGGCCTAGACCCCAGCAGCTCTCTCAGGCCTCAGGCCTTTGTCCACACCCTCGTACTCTCAGCTAACCGCCTCTGTTCCTTCCAGCTTGTCTGCTGTCCTGACTGGTTAGGACCCCTTGTCTGTATGCCCACGGTCCCCAGCCAGCCCGGGAGGTCCTCGAGGACAAGCCCTGGCTCTGGGTCCCCTTTGCCCCCAGCACGGCCCAGCACAAGGCCTGGCCTGAGCAGAGCTCAGAGAGAAGGTAGAGATAATGGCTGGAATGGCAGGTCTGAAGGCACCATGACATGAGCAGAAGCATCTGGGGGAGGGGTCCCTGGGCTGGGGGAGTGGGGCCTCTCCCCAGCCTTCCCCCTAAGGCGGGCCCAGGGCTGACATCACCTCTGGACCCGGCTCCCTCAGACTGTATGTCAGGAAGGACAGGACATCATGGTCATCTGGAAAGGGGGTTAGAGAGGGAAGGTAGGACCTGCCACCCCAGCAGCCGGCTCACTCACTCAGCCCTCACCCACCCCCAGGCTCCAATCTATTCCAGGCAGGAAAGAGCTGGGTGACCTTGGGCAACTCTGATGCTTATCTTGTTTATTTCATAGGAAAGGTGTGAGGGCCAGACAAGCAGAGGGGTGGGCTGTGACCCCCCCATCCAGCCAGAGGTGCGCCCCCAGTGAGTATGAAAATTGGACAGTCCTGAGCTAGAGCCATGGAAGCAGACTGAGTGTCACCACCAGGCTCAGGCCGGCCGAGCATGGCTGCTACTGGCAAAAGCCACTCTGTGGTGGCCATCTCCTCAGCATGGCTCTGACCATGTCACTCTCCTCCTCAGAAACCTTCCATGGCTCCCCAGCGCCCAGTCTAAAGACCAAAGTCTCGGTATTCATGGATGCCTTCTCTCTGATTGCACCTCACTTTCCAGCCGTGGGTCCCTCCATGGACTCTGCTTTGCCCCGTTTCCCTAAATGTCCTGCATGGCTGCCCCTCTGCCACTTGTCCCACAGCTCCCAGCCAGGGGCACTTATGGGCCCAAAACTTCTTGTGTTTTACCGTAGTTGAGACTTTCAACAACTCTGCAAGGCAGATAGGAGAAAACTCGTGACTTGCCCAGGTCACATGGTGAGGAAGTGGCTGTCCCCAAACCCAGTGATCCTTAGAAAGTGTGCCCAGGATGATTCATTAGGCACCATTCCTCTGCTCTTACCTGTCCGAAGGCCCTTACCTGCCAGCGTGCTGGTGGCTGCTGTGACCCCAAAGAAACCTCCAGGGGCCAAAAGCAGGGGCCCCACCTCGACGCACACCTCATCTGGGTCGTTGGGCGTGAGGCCGCTGTTCAAGGACACCTGAAGGGCACAGGGGAGCGAGCCCCTTGCAGATGGAGCCCCCCTTCTCCCCTGTGCCCAGCAGGGGTTTTGACTCTCTGGCTGCCCTGGCCCTAAAGGGGGTCAGGCAGTCACAGGGCTTGGTGGCAGAATGTCATGGAGAGCATGGCACACCTGGTGTCATGCTCGCCTCACACGTATGTGCTCTGGGCCAGTCAAGAGTCTGTAGGGAGGAGGACCAGTGTATATGTTCCCCATGTGTGCCAGGGACCCTGTGTGCTGGCACAGGCCGGAGTCTGTTGGGGTCGTGGGCCACAGATCACACAGCTTTTCTCAGCTCGAGCCTGCAATCTGCACACCACCCCAGGAGGACCCACAAAAGCAGGAGTGCTCACTCACGTGCAGCCTCTGTCCCCAGTAGGTGATCCGCACTCTGAAGGGATAGGGCCGGTTCCGGAAGTCCCGGTAGCAAGAGCCCAGCACCCGACTGGCTCCCTCCCTGTGGGGACTTGGAATCCAGCCAGGCCACACAGGACCCAAGGCCTGGCCAGTGGGGCAGTCCCAGAAGCCGTTCTGCCCAGACCTGCAGCGCCATATCCCCCAACTGGGTGACTGCTGTGGGACATGTCCCTGTGTCTAGCTTAGCAAAAGAGAGAGGGGCAGGAGAACAGGCCGTGCCTGGAGGAGTCGGGGACTTGGGGTTTACAGAAGGAGCCAAGGGCCTCTCCGTGCCTCTTCTTCCCTAGGGGGACAGAGCCTGGACCTGCGGTAGGATTCCAGCCCTCAATCCTCAGGCCTACCACCTTCTCCCACTGCCCCACCCTCGTTCCTGTGCCCTTAAACTCCAAGTTCCCCTGCGCCTCTGAGTAAGGCCTCTCTTTCCTGTCCCGCTGCCAAGCTTGGACTGCAATAGGACAGACTCAGGCCGACAGCACGAGATGCGTCCTAGCAGGACAGAGCAGCAGGCTCTGGGGTGTTAGGAGAAAGGTGCTGAGCCGAAAGTTCCTTAGTTTCTCTGGGCACATGGACACAGACACTCCTCACACTGCCTGCCACAGCGCCTGCCACTGCCCCATTCAACTCAGAGGGAGATGGCACCGAGCATGGAGAAGGCAGCTCCCAGCAGCCACCTGCATGTGCCTCCTAGCTGTGACCTTGGGCGTTACCTCAGCTTCCAAACTTCCACCCCCATCTTTAACGTGAGGACAATAATTGAAAGCACGTCATAACGTTGTTATGAGAGTAACTGAGACCATGAATCTAAGCGCTTGGTGCTGCCACGCACACGGCAAGCTCCACCCCGTACTGTTAGCAATTATGCTCATTGTTACGAGCTAAGTTGTTTGCTGAGACACTGATGGACTGGCTAGCTACTGAGGAGGCAGCCAGGCTGCAGAGGGCGGGAAGCCACGTCATCTGGGAGAAAGCGAAGGGCGCTGGCAGGCAGGCAGCTGGCACAGGGAAGGACATGGCCCCTTCACAGGCAATTCTGGCCTCAGATTTCAGCTCTGTACACAGCTGTGTAACCTCAGGCAAGTCACTTCACCTCTCTGGGCCTCCATGTCTTCCCCTGGCATTGGAGACTAATAATCCCCATTTCTCAAGAGTGTTGGGGAACAGATGAGATGATGTGTGTGCAAACACCCAGCATGGGCTCCACCTGCGTCACTTGATTACGCCCACTAATTTGAGGCTCTTGGGCTGAATGAATGGGGGAGTCAGTGGGGCAGTTCCCAGGAAGAGCAAGCAAGCTCTGGTCCTGGGCCCAGAGGAGGTGCAGCCGGGACTGAGTGGGAGGGAGCCCAGGGCGGCAGGGAGGGCGCAGCCCTAAGAGGGGTGGGCTTCCTGTCAGCGGCGCGGGCGGGCATGCGAGTGGGTAGTGTGGTACAGTGCAGGCATGGGGGTAGGTGTCGGTCTGACGGGCCTTACCGAAGCAGCTCGGAGTGGGTGTGCCCGTCACTGGCCAGCACACGGATGGCAGGGCTGCTCTACATGGGAGGGGACAGGCAGCCTGAGCGTGGGCAGGGAGAGGCGTGAGGGTGCAGGCGGGAAGGAGGCTGAGGGTGACGGTGTGGGGAGGAGACCACTGCTCACCTGGGCATCTTGGGCTGAGGAGTCAAAGAGGATCCCAACGCCGTCCCCCGAGGCCAGACCCCCCAGGACAGAGCCGACTTCACCCCTGCCCTGGGTGTACCACACAGCCTGCGGGGCCTCAGCTACTCAGCTCCTCTGCAGGACACTGGGACCCGGGCTCACCACCCTGCTGCACCCCCTGTGCCAGGCCTTGGCAGAGGCCACTCACCACGCCCTGGGCTCCCCGGCGCCCCAGACCAGTCACCCTCATCTTCATCTCCACCTCCCAGCCAGAGAAGAGGACAGGGGCCCTGCTCCACACGGCGCCACTTCGGTTCGGCATGGATGGGGCCAACCGCACTTCCTCCAGGCCCAGGATGGCGTCTGTGGACCAGGCAGCTCAGGGCCTGCACCCCACCTTCCCCTTTGCCCCATCATTCTCCCTCATTGGCCTGGCTTGGCCGTGGGAGGAGGAAGCAGGTAATATTAAGGCCTGCCATTAAATACCAGGCCAGCTGGTCAGATGCAGGAATCCACTGAAGAAGTGGGCACTGGAACCGCCAAAACTGGGCGCCTTTGCCAGGGGAGGGCAACAAATGCCAGACCCACACAAGAGCAGCCTGCCCGCACCCCCACTGGGGCCTCACAAGTCTGTGAAGACTGCTTTGTACCAGACCCCCACTGACAGAGGAGGAAACGGAGGCTCAGAAAAGTTAAGGAACTAAGGGGATTGGAACTCAGCTCTATCTAACTCCAAAGTACAAGCTTCTTTCACCAGGAGAGAGCTTGAGACCAATCCTTTCTTTCTGAGACAAGGAAACTGAGGCCCTGAGGGAAAAGGACATGCCTGAGACACAGCACACAGGAGCGCATTAGAGAGAATAACCACTGGAGGGCTCCAGTGTTCCAAAATGAGGCTGGAGGCTTCCTGGTCCGGGGGCTAGAGGGCACTCCAAAGTGAGGAAAGTGTGAAAGCGAAGGTGGAACTAGCCTGCAGGACTGGGAGGAAAGGGTGAAGGATGGAGCACGTGTGCGTGCGTGCGTGCGTGTGTGTGTGTGCATGTGTGTGCATGTGTGTGTGTGTATTACCACTGGTGGAGGTGGGGGGATGAAGAGGAGAGAGGAGAGAAACTGAGGCAGGCTTGGCAGGAACCAGAGGGAGGGAGATCAGAGACCCCACCCCAGCTGGCTCCCTACCCCTTTAACCTGCCAGCCTGGAACCTGGCCCAGGGCCTAGTCCCTTGTCCCTGCCAGGACTTTCCATGTACTGCTATTCCAGCCTGTTTACTCAGCAAAGGTCAGGGCTGGCGTGGTCCAGGCTAGGAGACTGGAAGGCCAGAAGTCCTGGGGGCCCTTGGAAGTCGCCAGTGCCTCTGAAGTGACTGGCAGGAGGCAAGGGTCACCCACTGTCTACTACACTGGTGCCTTCAGCCTTATGTGGCTTGTTCATGGGATCTCGCCCCAGACTGTGGGTGCCTTAAGCCCTGTGTCTCTGGGATGGCCACAAGGGGGACGGGGAAGGGAGTCTAATAAAAGGATGGATGGATGGATGAATGAATGAATGAAAGAATGAACGAACAATGAACATATCACTGGGTGATCCAGAGCCTCTGCCTCTGCTGCCCCACATGGTCTGTGACACCCCCAATTTGGCCCAGAACAGTGAGTATGGTACAGGCCCTGCCACCCCAGTGCTGACGCGCAGCCTGGCATGCTGCTGTGAGAAACAGCCCCTCCTTTGTTTACTTCCTGTGCCTCTGAGGACTGGGCCAGGACCCGTGATAAAGCCTGTCATCTTAAAGGGATATTTGTTCTGGTCTCAGTAGTTCCGTTTCTCAGAACTTCCATCTCATGGACACAGAAATACACGATGGATCTGCTTTCTATCTTGGCTTTGCTGCTAGGAGGCTCTGAACCCGATCCATGGCCCAACTCTGAAGGGTGGGCAGGCCTCACAGCGTATGTTTTGGCAACAAGCCCCATTCCTGGACTCCTTTCGTGCCCCGACCCCAAGCCTCATTCTTCTTGCTTACTCTTCATTTAAGCTCTGCTCTATTGCATAGGTCCTCGTAAGTCCTCAACTGTCCTTTTTGAAAAAGATTAGGTAGAAGACAGACTCTTTGGAGGTCCCGGTTTGGAAGGCCCTGAACACAGACGTGTGGGCTACGACGCTCTCGTGCCTCTTCTACCCAGCACACATACAGGGCATGGCTAGGGTACCCCTCCAGGCAGCCCTCGCCCCTGCCCCTTCTCGTGGATAGCCACAGCCTGACATGATGGCCCAGGTTGCCCTGTGCGTGTGTCTGGCACTCAGCATGTGAGCCCGTGTGTGTGTGTGTGTTCACAGGTCCAAGAGGCAGGGATGGGGGGTGAAAGCATCCTCTGAGGAGAGGCAGAAGAGAAGAGAGAAGCCTTAAGGCAGAGAGGAGAAACCGCAGCTGGTGGATAGGGCTGGGTGTGGTGTGTGGAACAGGAGACGAGCCTCAGAGGGATCCTGGGCCCCCGGCACTGCCTGCCCCAGGCCTGGACCCATCTTCGGCAGAGGCTGGAACTGGAAGGCCCACCCCCCACCAAGTCACAGCCACCCTGAGTGGTCAGCTGCTCCAGCACTCTGAGGAACCCTGGGCATGCGCGGTCCCCATCCTACCCCTCACCTCCATGATGGCTCCAGAAGGGCATTCCAGCCCCAGGCAATGCCAGCCTTGGTCCTTTGAAGCTGAGCTTGTACTCAAATCTTCGCTGAGGAAGACGGCCCCCGTCAGGGCTGTCGGGGGCCAGGAGCAGGAGGAGAAGGCAGAGCAAGGGAGTAGGGCCACAAACCACAGGCATTGTGAAAGGATCTAATGTCCCTGCCCAGGGTGGATCCTAGCTGGGTGGCCAGGGAGGGGCTCCGGGGAAGGGCCAGGTGGGGAGGAGCGGGGGACCGGCTAGGAGTTGGTTTCTGGCTCTGACTTCTCCCTCCTTCCTCACACAGACATCCTGTTCCTTCCAGGACTGACCTCAGGCCACGCCCCTCCCTTGCCTCTAGCCTGACCAGCTGAATCCATGACCCCTGACACTTGTCCCACCTGAGCTCTCCCCACACTCCTCCTGAGTTCAGGCCACCATTCCACCTTCCCTCAGCTCCAGCAGCTAAGCAGCCTCAGGGATCACAGGGACAGGCTATCCTTCAATCACCCTGGCCTCTCCTCTGGGCTCGGGACAGGCCTCCACACCCTGCCTTTGTCCTGCAGAACAGTGTCCTGGCAGTAGGGCCACCCCCGCGCCGTCCTCCCGGTCCTGCTCTCTCCCCTGTAATGCTCAGCTCTCTGCCATGTTCCCAAAGGCGCATGCCTGCAAGCAGCCTGGTTTCCTCAACAAATAAACTACATGGAAAATGGAAAGAGAGCAAACAAATGCAGTGTGTGAGCCTTGTTTGGAGCTTAATTTTAACCAACTGTGGGAAAAAGTGAAACAATTGGGGAAATTTAAACAATGGATGTCTCATTAAATTAAGGAATTATTATTAAAATTTTTAGTGTAATAATGTATTGTGATTATATTTCTAACAAGTCTTGTGTCTTTTGGAGAAACGTGTTAAAGCTCTGGAGTAATTGCTATAATGTCTCGCATCTGTTCCAAACCCCCAGACTTGGCAGCACAGCCCTGGCCTTGAGTTGATAACTGTTCAAGTAGGATGGTAGGGACATGGGCGTTCATTATATTCTTCTCTCTACTTTTATATGCTTCATAATTTCCAAAACAAGCACATTTAAAAAAAATAAGTCATCTTGGGGCCGGCCCGGTGGCTCAGGTGGTTGGAGCTCCGTGCTCCTAACGCCAAAGACTGCCGGTTCGATTCCCACATGGGCCAGTGGGCTCTCAACCACAAGGTTGCCAGTTCAACTCCTCGAGTCCCACAAGGGATGATGGGCTGCACCCCCTGCAACTAGAAACGGCAACTGGACCTGGAGCTGAGCTGCGCCCTCCACAACTAAGACTGAAAGGACAACAACTTGACTTGAAAAAAGGCCTGGAAGTACACACTGTTCCCCAATAAAGTCCTGTACCCCTTCCCCAATAAACTCTTTAAAAAAAAAAAAAAAGGGGGGGGGGCCAGCCCGGTGGCTCAGGCGGTTAGAGCTCCATGCTCCTAACTCCGAAGGCTGCCGGTTTGATTCCCACATGGGCCAGTGGGCTCTCAACCACAAAGTTGTCCGTTCAATTCCTCAAGTCCCACAAGGGATGGTGGGCAGCGCCCCCTGCAACTAACAACGGCAACTGGACCTGGAGCTGAGCTGCGTCCTCCACAACTAAGACTGAAAGGACAACAACTTGAAGCTGAACAGCACCCTCCACAACTAAGATCGAAAGGACAACAACTTGACTTGAAAAAAGGCCTGGAAGTACACACTGTTCCCCAATAAAGTCCTGTTCCCCTTCCCCAATAAAATCTTAAAAAAAATAAATAAATAAGTCATCTTATATTTCAAATATTTTCATCCAAATGTTGGTTTTCCAGAGTGGCTGGCTCATCTGCCAAGGATTCTAGATGGATGAAGTTTGCTAATCTTTGTAAGTTCCCAGTAGGATTCAGTTACGGAAGCTCTGCAAGTTAATTAAATCAAGGCTGTAAATGGAAACTTCTAGGGCATGCTGAAAGAAAACGCTCATTTCTCCACACTGAGCCCTCAGCCACCTCCACCCACTTTCCCGGCACTTTCCCAGCTGCGTTGTGGAAAGGGGGGCCCCATCCCAGCCCTGCCCCTTGACCTTCCCGGCTCCTGGCCCTGCCAGCATGTGCAAGGCCTGACTATGACCCGTTCTCTGTGCTGAGTGGATTCTTCTTCTTTTTTTTTTTTCAAGGAGGGCGCAGCTCACAGTGGCCCATGCGGGGATCGAACCAGCAACCTTGGTGTTATTAGCACCGCGCTCTAACCAGCTGAGTTAACCGGCCACCCAAGTGGACACTTCTTAACCCAGTCTCTGCAATGTGAAACGCCATGGACGTCCCCTGCCCCCACTGCCCCATGCTGAGGCACCCTCCCAGGGCTCACCTGCTTCTTCCTGCCCCCTGAACTGCTTGCTGCTCCTTTGACATTGCTCTCTCTCCCCAGCCCTTACACGGGGCTCCATACGCTGCATCTCCCCCACTCACCACGTACTCCCTGGCCGAGCTCATCCATGCCTGTGGCTTCAAGCACCTCTGCTGTGGCCATGAGCCCCAAAGCTCTGCTTCCAGCCCATCGTCTCCCCAGAGCCGCAGGCTCGAATGAACATCCAACTCCGCAGGGAACACAGGCCCCCAGGTGACATGTCCAAACCAAACTCCTCTTCTCCAACGCCTGGCCGATCCTCTTCCAGGGTTGGGGTCTCATGCATGCTACCCCCATTTTATTGAGCCAGAGACTGGAATCCCCCAGGTCCCTTCTGCTCATCCTCTCATCGGCCATCAGCAAGCTCTTCAATCTGCTCTTGCCCTCTCATATCGTGGTACCCATTCTCTCCAAGCCTCAGTTTCCTCACCTGTAAAATGGAGATAATAATAGTGTATATCCCCAAGAGTTGTTTGGAGGGTTAATGAGGTAACACACCTATTGTGCTTAGAACAAGGCCCGGCGGACAATGAGTGCTCAGCTCAGTAAGACATCAGCTGTTTACCTTCCTCTCTACCTCCTACCGGCTTTGGCTTCACCAGCCCAGGCCACTGTCAATCACCTGCCTGGCCACTACAGTCTCCCCACCGTCTCCCCGTTTCCACTTTGGGATACCTCCTCACCTCCCAGGCCAGATTGTAGTCAGAAGGATCTTTCTAAAATGCAGATCTGACCACGTCATTTCTCTGTCCTAAACCCTTCAATCGCTCCTGGTCATCTTTGCATAAAGTGAAACTCTTTCTGGGGCCTGCAAAGCCAGGTAGGTCTGGGCCCTGCTTTCTCTCCAGCCTTACTTGCTCCCAAACCACGCCACTGGCACCTCTGCCCTAGCCACTTATGCACCTCACCACCTTTGCCAGGCAGTGCCCTTCCTTTGCCAGAACACCTTGCTCTCTGCCACTGCCCGTCCTACAAGCATCTGAGAAGCTGCCCTGCCCTCTCACTGGTTCTGTGTGGGCGATGGGAGATGCCCACCAGATTCTGGGCACCAAGTTGAGTTCTGAGTGGGATCCCATCAGTCCACGAGCTCCTTGAGTCCGTGAGTCCTATGTCTTGTTCATCTGTGATGAGCCAGTGGCGAGCACAGAACAGAAGGGAAAGATGAGAAAAGAAAGAGGGGAAGACAAACAAACAAAGTATAAATCCAAGTGAGAGTAAAGGGAGTAATGAAAAGGAAGCTAACATGCCACCGGATGGGAAGAACAGTCACGTCCAGGCCCCAGGCCTGCATTCCCGTAGGGCCCTGTCAGCAGGACCCTGGTCCTTGTTCCAGATTGTCGCACCTGCTCCAGTTCCGTTATGGTGCCTACCTGGCCCCTCCATGGCCCATGGCCACCAGACCGTTGCCTGTCTCTGAACCGAGCCGGCACGGACCAGCTAGTAAGAGCCCAGGCTGCGGCCTTTAGTGAAGACCAGACCGCTGGGTCAGCGACAGTCAAGTCAGAGCTCCCAGCCACTGCGGCCTCCGCCAACTCTGGACATTCACCAGGCACCGCTGTCTGACTCTCCAGGACAGTCCCTCTCCCATCGCAGACCCATTCCAGCTCACCCCCTTACTCTAAGGAAGGCTCCACCTTCTATCACTCCCCTGCCCTCTGCTCCCCTATTTTCTGCCTCCCTCTCAGTCCTTCCCTTAGGCAGTCAAATTTGCTCAAGCTTCTGCCCTCTTAATTCTCTCCCTGTCGTCCTCTCCGTTACAGCTAAATTTCTCAGTGTGGAACTTCCTGCATGGCCCTCCATTATCATCTAGAATCTGTCCCCACCAAACCCAGGTCCTGCTGACGTCACCAGTGACCTCCTCATGGCCAGCACTGATGGGCACTCGGCCTCCTTCGCGTGTCTTCTGGGACACGGGGACCTGCGGGCTCGTCTTGGACTCTTCCCTCGGCCCGTGACAGGGACTCTCCTGTCTCTTCCACACCTGGCCTTCCACACCTGGCCTCCTCAGGTCAGCCTCCTCTTGACCTTTGAGTGTTGAGGGTGCCCCCAGGCTCGGTCTTGGGCCCCCTTCTCTTATGCATGTCCTCCCAAAGTGACCTCCTCCTTGCACGCTTCAGGTTCAAGCCAGATGCTGGTAACTCCCACTTCCCTCTCCAGCCTCTGGGGTCCAGCAATTTAACACCTCTTGGTAGGTTCAAAGGCACACTCAAAACTCATCATGCCCTGCACAGAACTTGTTTCCTCAACACGTCTCCTGGTTCCCTGCTCTCCCACATCCATCCTGCTGGAGTCAGGCGTTGCTATGGCTCCTCTCTCCTTCACCTTGTCCTGACTTATTACCAAATCTTACCTCCCTCTGGAGTCTGTCCACTCCCATCATCCTGTCCCATGGATCAGTCCTCACTGTGCTTCCTTCAGACTTTCTCCACCAGCAGCTAGGGCGATCATTTCAAAAATACATTATCTGACATGTCACCCTCCTGCTCAGAACCTATTGCTCGCTCCCCGTCTTCTTGGGAGACCCTGGAACAAGCTGCCTGCCTCCAATCTCAGCATCTGTTCCAGGAATGCTGCTACCTAACCCCCCACCCCCTCTCCTGCCAATCTCAGCTTACATGCTGCCTCTTCCTGGAAGCCCTCCCTGATCTATAAAGATCTGATTCCCATGGCATGTTTCTTCCATAGCACTTATCAGTTTGTAATTAACTGTCTGTGATTGTCTTCCTGTGATCTCCACAGGGTCCATTGCTCACTATTGAACACCACTCCTAGCATACTTCAGGTATTCAAATATTTTGTTGTTGAACGCATGGCCTAATTTTAGAAAAACGCACCTGGCAGTGTGCAGAGGACAGATTGGGGGAGGTAAGGAGGCTGCCGCACTGGGCTGGGGGTGGGGTGGAGTGGGAGATGGCGCTGGGCCGCAGTGCACGCTCCAGGCACACTGCAAAGCCAGGATTTCAGCCCTGGGGTTCAGGCCCTGCGGGCTAGGGCAGGAGGGGACAGAGTCCCAACTGGACAAGGGAACCCCCAGCTGCACTGAGCACTGCCCTGGGGAACCTGAGCGGGAGACAATGCCACGGCTGGTCCTCATTCCCCATCTGTGCCCTCCTAGAGCCTCCTCCGCTTACGCCCTCAGGCACAGGGCTGGGCGTGTGGTGGAGGTGGGGC
This sequence comes from Rhinolophus ferrumequinum, assembly GCF_004115265.2. NCBI lineage: Eukaryota > Metazoa > Chordata > Mammalia > Chiroptera > Rhinolophidae > Rhinolophus > Rhinolophus ferrumequinum. The sequence continues at coordinate 99,383,554 of NC_046289.1, read as the reverse complement.
TGGGGTAGTTCCTACGTTGCCCATCGCCCGTGAACCGTGAGCAGCAGCAGCTCAGAGCCTCCTCCTCCTCTCCCTCCCGGGTCCACATCCTCTCTGAGGCATGAGATCCTTATGTTGCCTACTACCAGGGGGACCCCCATCTCCATCCTGTCAGGCCGGGTTTCCTCCCCTCCTTGTACGGATGGCTGGAACAACACAGCAGGAGAGGCAGCGGCGCCCCCAGGCAGTACCCTGTGGATGGGGCCCCAGAGCCCACATGGTCCCAGGGCCAAGCCTGGGCTGCAGCAGGGCAGTGGGGGACGGCAGGTGGTGAGAACCCCCCACGGCAGACACAGGACACTCGCTCGTGCAGCTGACACAAAGCGGCGGCCACCTCTCCCGGCCGTGCTCCCCACCCACTCCACTCACAGGGCAAGCGCAGGCCCACTCACAGAGACAGGGGATGGACAGGATGGCACAGGGATGGGGGCGGGGGACAGGCAGGCTCGGCGGAGTAAGCGCCGAGGCCGGGCAGCGGTGTCCTATGGAGTGGTTTATTACGATTCCATCTGGAAGGCAGGCGGCAGCACACGAGCTCCAAGCCCCTGACACGTCCGCCTCGGGCGCATGCAAACAGTGCAACATGGTCAAGCGCAAACACGGGGCGACCGAGGCGACACGGAACACGGAATGGGGAACAAGGCTGGGCCATGGTCCCTGGAGAGGGGCCTGGTCTCCCCAACCCTCCAGGGCAGGACAGGAAAAATAAGATTCGTACTTCTTGTAAAATGCCCATTTGCTGGGTACTTTCTTTCTCCTTATCTTGAAAAACAATAAAAAATAAACACACAGAAAAAAATCTCAAAAAAAGGAAAGGAATAAAACTCTAGGAAGGTGAGAGATGGGAGGCCAGGAGAAACCTGGCCGTGGTGGGGCGCCTGCCTCCCGCTCCTCGGCCTCTTCCCTCCGCGGAGGGGCTCCCCACGCCCCACAGGGGGGTCCATGAGAGAAGGTGCCAGGCCTAGGCAGAGTCCCTGGGGGCCAGAGGGGAGCAGACTGGGACACAGGAAAGAGGCCCACTGGGCTCAGTCAGGCTTGGGCCCAGCAAGTGGGGCATGAGGGCCAGTCTGTCCAGGTTCAGTCCCCACAGGCCCGGGGCCTGGGCAAGGCCTGCCGTCACAGGTGCAGCTCATGGCTTTTGATGTGCTCAAGCTGCTCGCGGAGCTGCAGGAAGGAGGGCCGCGCGGCGGCGTCCAGCTGCCAGCAGTTCTTCATGACCTCGTAGACTGCAGGCGGGCAGCCGTCGGGGGCATCCATCTTGTAGCCCTTCTCCACCCGAGGGACGACATCCTTCAGGGGCTGCGAGCAGGCGGGGTATGAGTCTGTGCAGGGCCCAATCCCTGGAGCGGACCCCTACTCAGCATCCGTCTTCCGGGGTCCCCTTCAGCTCTGCCTCAGACCCAGGCCCAGGAGGCCCCCATACCCTGCCAACCCCTCCCTCATCCCCAGCCACGCCCCAGCAGCCACACTCACAATTCTTGGATAAGGCACTCGCCCAAAGGAGTAGATTTCCCAGAGGAGGATTCCGAAACTCCACACGTCAGACTTGGTGGAGAATTTCTGCCAGGTGGATGGGCAAAGCAGTGTCAGATCCTGGGCATTTGGGGGTGAGGTGACCTGGGACCCCTGTCCACCACTGCGCAGGCCGGGGGAGGCCCACCCACCTTCTCTCTCAGGGCCTCGGGTGCTGTCCACTTGACAGGCAGCTTGCCCGTGTCCTGGGTGCTGGAAGCCTCCTTGGTGAGGCCGAAGTCGCTGACCTTGGCCACATTGTCCTCAGACACCAGCACGTTGCGGGCAGCCAGGTCCCGGTGGACAAAGTTGTTGCCCTCCAGATATTCCATCGCCTCGCAGACGTCTCTGGGGGGGGAGCCAGGCACATATCCCCTCAGACGGGGTTCCCATAGCAGGGTGGGCCCCTCCCCCAGGGGCTGCTTCACTCACAGTGAGAACTTGAGGAGACAGTCTCCGCCCAGCACCGACCGACCCCGTGACCGCAGATAGTCCACCAGGCTCCCCTGGGGCAGGAGACAGACCCACCGGCCCACAGGTCAGACTTACCCTCCAGCCCTCAGGAGCAGCGGGCCTGGGGCTGGGGAAAGGGTGACACCCTGGGAGGTGTGAGGAAAGGGGCAGAGCACGGGAGGAGCTGGCACGAATATCAGAGTCTCATGCTGGACACCGTGCTCAGCCATTATCTCTTAATTCTCATCAATCTCCAAGGTAAACTTTGTTAGTATCTCCATTTCACAGATGAAGAAACTGAGGCTTAGAGGCGACACAACTTGTCCACGGTCATAGTGAATAAGTGATGAGCGAGGACAAAAGCTGAGCCCTGGAGACTTCAAACATCAGTTGGAGGGAGGGGGCTGAGAGCAGGGTCCAAGGGCGTGGTGGGGGGCCTGGGGCAGTCGTGTTTTACTCCAGCAGAGGGCATGGGTCACGGGGCAGGCACACACCTTGGCCATGTACTCGGTTACGATGTAGAGCCCGCCCTTCTCCTCCACAATCACGCCCAATAGCTGTACCAGGTTGCTATGCCGAAGTTGCCTGGGGCAGGACGGGATGGTCAGAGGCTGCCCAGGCTCTTCATCCCCTCCCTGCACCAGGGGACCTCCCCACCCAGCCCTGCCCAACTCACGTCATGACCGATGCTTCCGCCAGGAAGGCCTGGGCAGTGGCGTCGTTCTTAATGCACTTGACAGCGACTTTGTTCCCTCGGTAGTCGCCCAGCATCACATCTGGAAAGGAAGAGTTGGGGGTTGTTCCCGGACTCCCCACAGTTCCTGGGACCCTCGAAGGGCTCCCAGCCCCTCTGCTCACCTCCAAACTCCCCTTTCCCAATAGTCTGCAGCAGCTTCAGGTCCTTCATATTCAGTGCCCAGCCACCTGGGGGACGGGAAGGGTGCAGTGAGGGGCGCTGAGGCTGGAGCAGAGTCACAGCAGGGCTGACCTCGGCCGACTGGCCTGTCATGTGTGCAGACCCTTGGAGGTCTCCAGAGCCTCTGGTATGGGGCAATGCCAAGAAGCCTGGGTAGCAGGAGGCAGGCAGGCAAGTGAAGACTGGGGATGGGGTGCCACTCACTGCGGAAGAACTCATCCTGGGCTGCCACTGTGCCCTCCATGACCTTCGGCTTGATGAGCCGAGTGCAGAGGCCATCTGCATCCGAGGTGTAGTGCTGCAGGGGACAGGGCAGGCTCACCAGCTGCTCACACGCACTGCCTAGGTCTGACCACCAGAGGGTGGCAGAGGCTCTTCCCACCCAGCCCTGAGTTCCTTGGGTGGGGGTGATCCCTATTTCTGGCAGGGCTGGGGTTAGGGAGGTCAGAGCCTCACACACCTGGCCCACTGCCCACGGCACCCCACACCTAGGTGCTGGACAGACTCGCCATTGTTGCTACCAGCATTCCCAGGCAGAGGGAAAGCCCTGACTCAGGCCAGACACCAGCGGTGCCCAGGACCACCCCCTGCCAGAGGCCAAGCTGGGCTGCAGGGGGAGGGAGCTGAGAGTGGGTGTGGAAGGCACGTGGGAGGCTGCCTGGGGCTACTGGATGCCAGGTGTGGCCTGGCCAGGCCTACAGAGCTGGCCTCAAGAGCTGCAGGGACATGAAGTATGTCCATGCGGGAGCAGGCATCCGGGGACCCTGGCCATCAAGGTGCAGCTCACGAGGACATGCTTATATACACACACTTGGGCATGCAATTCTGTGAGTGGCTTGAGGGAAGCTAGTTCTCAGATAAGACAGACTCAAATTCAAGTCCTGGCACCTAAATTTATAGCTGCGTGGCCTCAGGTGAGGTGCCTTAATGGCTCTGATCCTTCCTTTCCTGAAGTAGGTAGTGCCCCCCTCTCTGTGAGGGCACTGTGGGGCCAGAGACCACCCCGGCACATAGCAGGCCCCCCTGGAGGACGAGGGCTCCCCGTCTCCCAGCCGGAGCGGCAGGCCCCGCGCACCTCCACCAGCTGCATGAGGTTCTCGAAGTACACCTCCTCGTCGATGCTGAGCTTGCTGGCGTGGTACATGATGCGGTAGTGCTCCACCTTCCCGTCGCAGCTCACGCACAGCGTGTAGTCGCCGGGGTAGTTGGTGCTCTCCCGCACCAGGAACAGGCCCGTCTCCGGCGGGCACAGGAGCCGCTCCGCCTGCTCCCGCGTGATCTTGCCATGGAACCAGCTGGGGGACATCGGGCCAGGGGTCACAGCGGCCCAAGGCTACAGAGCCTGGTGCCCCCAGCAGCCCCACTGCATGCGTCTGCCAGGCTCCACTTTCGGGAGGCCCTCCCCCTGGGGCCACCCTTCCCTCTTCAGTCCTAGCCCCATCCACGCCCGAGGTCCAGCAGCCACGCCCTTCCCCTCATGGCAAGAAGCCCTCAGGACATCCCAGCTCTTTCCTCGGGCCTCCCTGCTTTCCTGCCTCTCTTCTGGGGGAACCGGGCCTCCGTGTCCTCCCTCCTTCCCCGACTGGAAGAGGAAGTTCCTCAGTGATACGCACGGCATGAGGCTGAGTTTGGTGCCGGCCTTCACGCCCTCCCGCTTCTGGACGTAGTTGGCTGGGATGATGCCCTCACGGCCCACCTTATTCTTGGCTTTGTACCAGTTGGGGTCCTGGGGAGAGGGCAGCTCAGACACGCTCTCAGGCCCGTGCTTCCCTGCAGGGGAACCAGGACCCAGAGGTGGGGGGCCAGGTGGGTGGTGTGGGGGGCGTTACCTTGGTGACAGCCACAATGGTGAGCACGTCTCCCTTGCAGAAAGGAAGGTCCTGTTCGGCTGTGCCAAGGAAGTTGTACTTGGCAATACATTCTGTACCGGACGGCCAGGCGGCCTGCAGGGCAGCAGACAGTGGGCGGGTGCAGCCGGGCCTCTCCACCCACCTGCCCACACCTCCGAGGCTACAGAACTTGACTGGCACCCCCCCCACAAGAACTCTGGACCCCCTCCAGCTGAGATTCCCCCGCTGCTCCCATCTCGAGGGTCCTGTGTCTGAGTGCACCCTGGAATTCTACTTTGTTGAAAGCCAGGGCTGGGATAGAGGGCTGGGAACGAATCGATCTGAACCCTCATTCTCTCTTCTGCTCAGCACCCCCACGGGGGTGGCAGGGACGCTCACTGGCCTAGACCCTGCCCCCGTGGTACCTGTATTGCCGACATCTTCTCAGAAGACCTGGCGTCCCGTGTCACAGGAAGGCTGCGCTGTCACTTGGTACCATGGGAGCTGTGGGAAGAAAAGGAAGATTGAGGAGGGAGGGATGTGAGGAGATGGCTCCCCGTCCCAAGTCACTGAGACCTCAGTCCTTCCCCACAGCAATATGTCCCGGTGCCGCCGGCGCCCAGGGCTAGGACTGGGGGCCAGGGTCGTCCTGCCCAGTCTTAGCAGGCTGACGGCCCTGAAGCGGGGAGGGGGCTGGAGCATGAGGGCCGAGGACCACTGAGGACAGAGGGGGCCTTACTGCCCGACAGAGTGGCTAACAGGCCAAGAAGGTTTGGGCGCTGGGAACCACCAGTGCCACCTGCCCCACCCTCCCCCAGCCCCGATGCCAGCTAACTGGTCTGTGGGGGAAGGGGGCCCAGGGCAGTTCTGTGAACCTGGGGAAGGTGCTGTGTGACTCGGGAAAGCCACCTGTCCTCTGCGGGCCCCTTCGCCTATGAAAACTTGCCCAGGCAGTATCTCTAAAGCCAAGGTACACCGACCCCATGGCCTGGTGACCCCACAACTGTGTGCACACCCAAGGGAGAACAGGGCAGGTGTCCACTGCAGCACGATTTGTTACAAAGCTCAAACTGGGAACAGCCCAGATGCCCACCAAGAGTCCGATGGATAAAGTGTGCGATGCCCACGGAACCGGAACTGTGACTGCAGCAAACATCAAGTACGCTACAGGTATGACACCACAAGGATGAACGTGCAAACGTGTCACCCAAGAAGCCAGACACAGACAAGCACATGCCATGTAGTTCCATTCATATCAAGTTCAAAATCGGGCCAAATCCACGGTGCAGGATGGCGACTGCTCTTGGGAGGGGCAGTGACTGGAAGGGACGTGGCGGGGCTCAGGGGGCTGGTTATGCGATGGTCTGGTCCCGTGGGGGAGGGTCACTGTTGTTCACAGAGCTGTACCTTGTTGATCAATGTACTTTTTGGTGCGTATGCTTTCTTCAAAAGGTTGACTCCTCTAGAGAGCCACCCGAGCCAACCCATCGGCACACACGTGCTTGTACCTGTCTGAGGAAGCAGGGGCTGGGGCTACTGTTCTCTTTTACAGAGGAGGAAACTGAGGCTTAGACCAGGTCAGTGACTCCCCATGGTCACAAACATGACCTACCCCAGGCCAGGTAGTGGGGGAAGGCCTCTGAGTGGAAGTGGCTGGGGTGTGAGGTGAGCAAGGGCTGCAGAGCTTACGAGGGCTGCCTGCAGGAGGGGGTGCTCGGGCTGAGCCCTGAGACCGGAGGACGTAGAAAGGCAGAGTGGGCTGCAGAGGGCACCCCAGGTTAGTGTGACAGCCTGAGCAAAGGTGCTGGGGGAGAGACAGGTATAGCCGTGCGAAGCTGGCCTAGCTGGCAGCCCTGGTGTGGGAAGCTGGGAGACAGACCCTGACCATCTGAGCAGCCACCAGTCTGCTGTGGGTACTGCTCGGAGTGGGCCTGGCATAGGGGCTTCAAATGCCAATCTGAGGGACCAGGGTTTGCTTCTGAGCGCCAGGGGCCTGGGGGGGTCTCAGCAGCAGAGCATGTGGTCTTGGAAACAAGAAGGAGCCAGAGAACAGACCCGGGAGAAGCAGCACCGCTTCCAGGCCACACTCCCGGTTCTAGAGTCAGGCAGACCTGGCTCTGTTGAGTATGCAACTAGGGTGAATGACTCAACCCTTCTGAGCCGCAGATCCCTTACCCTGAAAGGTGGGGACAGGGATCCCCTGCAAGCAGGCTGTGGAGGGAGTGGAATGAGGCCCGCAAGTACCTGGCACAGGGCCTGGCATAAACCTCACCCACTGTCCCTCCTCCCTTCCCCAAAAGCCAGCCGGTCAATCTCTGCCATCTGACAGGGAGGCTGAGGCCCAAGGGGGATGAGCCTTGCCCCCCCAACCATCACATACATGCACGACGAGCCACCTGGAGCACAGCAACCACCCCCTGGGCTCCTGTGGTCCACATGCTGTGCAAGCTGTAAGCTCCTTACCCCCATTTTATGGAAGCAGAAACTGAGGCTCACAAGGTTGAATGATTTGCCTGAAACCACATAGCTAGTTAGGGGTGACAGCCCAGACCTTGAATTGGGGCCCCCAGTCTTCAGGCCCTTCTGAATAGAGGTTCTGCTGGCTCTCCGTATCCTCACACCTCCTCTTCCCCCCATAACTCGAAGCCACTGCAGGAGGGCGTGGAGGCTGTGGCACCATTAGTCACTCTCCCAGCTGTCAGTTTGCAAACACTCCTTTCCCCGGCCTGCAGCAGCTGCCGCCGCCTCCCCACTGACTTGATGATAATAAGAATAATAACAGGCCCTGTTTTCTGGGCACTTACTCTGTGCCAGGCCTTGTCTTTGGCATGTTATGGCTCATCAAGTCCTCTAACAACTGAGAGAGAGGCAACTGTTATCCCCATTTTACAGATGGGGACCCCGAGCAAGGCCAGGAGGCAAGGTGGCCTTGCCTGAGCTCACACCTCAAGTGAGAATCCTTGCCCACGGACAGCTGAGCTCTCAGGCCAGTCCCCCGCCCCGTGCCTCCCTGCCTCTTCTGCCCACACCATGCCAGCACCACACTGCCTAGGAGAGCATGCGCACTGGAGCAGAGAGAAGCAAGCAGTGCTGAGGGGAGGGGCAAGCCCAGGCGGCAGTGGTCAGGACGGGCTTCCTGCAGGGGTTGGGCTTGGATGACAAGATCTGGAGAGAAGAGGGAAGAGCTAATCTCTCCTCTTTGCTCTGCTGGCTCCGGCCTGGGGACCCAGTATCCCCATCTGCACAATGGGTTGGTGGTAACTCTGCAGCTCCAGGGCTAGTCTGAGGGCTGGATTGCCGCCTCTCAGTACCAGGAACAAGGCCTGCCTTGACACAGAATCCCTGCCTGCAGGAGCTCTGGACTCTGATGGCTCCTCCCTGGCGTAGCCCAGGAGGGCTCAGCAACCTCCCAGTTTGGGATGGCTCCTTAAGGCCCTGAGGGTCCAGCTGGGCCACCCCCTCCAGGTCAGGGACTAAGAGCCAGAGCAGCTGTCCTGGGTCAGGCACGGGGACCCTTCCCGGGTTATGCGAACCTGGCTTCAGGCCACTTTGTGGAGGCAGCAGGAACACTGTCCTGGAAGTCAGGGGCTCTGAGTCCTATTCCTCGCTCTGCCACCAATTTTGCTGTGTAACCTTGGGAAAGTCACTTGACCTTTCTGAGACTTGCTGGTGCTCCAGCAGCTCAGCTACACCTGTTTCCCACCTGCTGTTCTCACATCAGCCTTGGTATTTCCTTCCCACTCCCTCCCCTTGCTCTACCCAGGGAACTTCCAGTCAGCCTTCAGGGCACAACGGAAGCAATGCTTCTGCTGCACGTGTGTCTAAAAAAAATGTGATGGGACAGTCCCTGCAGCATTGTTTGTAGTAGCAAGAGCCAGGGAGACAATCTTCATGCCCGTTAATAAGGGACCAAGTAAATAAATGAGCAACTGCCCCTAAAAGAGAGCAGCAGACTCCAGACGTGACGGGGACAAAACAGCTCTAGCTTCATGACAGAGTAAGGAGAAATGGCAAAAGCAGGCCCAAGTCATCGAAGGAGAAGCTGCTGGACCACCCCACCGATGAACCAGAAAGAGGAAAGGCACCTTCACAATAGGGAGGCCTGGCAGACACCTCGTTAACCAAATGCTTACATGAAGCATCACCAACAATGAGAGAAGCAACACTGCCTGCTGCCTGCGCCGGTCAACGCACCGAGGCGCACGCAGCTTCCACTGTGGGGCTCTGCCGAGCTGTTTCACCTGACTCCCATCAGGAAGATGCAATCACGGCCCGAACGACTGGCCTGGACTCTTAAAGCCAATGTCATAAATGACAAAACAAACAAAGGCTGCGGCATATTCTAGATTAAATAAGACACCAAAGGAACGCCCACCACGACAACATGATAATTACGCCAGGTGAAGAATGTGCTAACCTTGTTGTGGTAATTGTCCTGCAACATGTATGCGCATCAAATCATTACATTGCACACTTTAAACTTACACCGTGTTATGTCAATTATATCTCAATAAAGCTGGAAAAGAGAGAAACAAGACAATAAGATTCAATGAGTGATTCTGAATCGGATTCTGCTTCAGAGGCAAAAAATACCTATAAAAATCATTCGGGGACAACTGGGAAAATGGGAATGTTAGATAATATTAAGTGTGACCCTGGTACTGCGATTATGGAAACGACCATGCTAAACTACTTGAGAGTGAAAGCTATAATGTCTGCAACTAACACTCAAACAAATCAGCAAAACAACACATATACACATAGGTCTATGTATCCAAAAGAACAGGTAAAGCAAATGGGGCAAAATGTTAAGAACTGGCGAATCTGGGTAAAGGGTATGTGGGTATTCATTATACTATTATTTCACCTTTTGGTAGGTTTGAAACACTCCAAAAGCCGTAAGAAAGAGCAAGGTATATGGTATACCCCATACTGTGTTTTTCAAGGGGATATACAATTCATCTGCAAATTCAGATATGCACAGATTATCTTTGAAAGACAGAGGAAACTGATGACAGAGTTTGTCTCTGGGATGGGAAGGGGGTGTATCAAATGCAAGGGAAATTTCCTTTTCACTGTGTATTTTGCCCTTTTTGACTTTTTTTTTTTTTTAATCCATGCATCTCCCCTAAAAAAAAGACTGACAATCCGTAACTTTTGGAAAGCCACTTCTACCAGTTTTCCGTGGGTCCCCAGCTGTGCTGGCTGTCCTGGCCGTCACCGCCTCACACATGCCCAGGCTCCACCCAGCAAGAACCGAGTTGGTCCTGGCCTGGGAGCCGTGCAGGGGACGAGCTGGGGGCTGGTGCATGTCCCCACATGGGCTGGGCCCAGAGTGGCTGCTCAGTAAATGAGTGCTGAATGAATGAATGAACCAACAAACAAAAGGGGGAAGCTAGGCTGACTGCACCACATTGAGGTCCCATAACCAATGGGACTATATTTAACCCCAAAGGACAGCAGCTGTCACCCCACCCCCACAGGGCTAGGGGAGAGGGAACTTTGGAACTTTGTGAAGTCAATGCTTCACTCTAACTTTCTGTCGCAAAGCCTGCTCCCAGCAGTCCTTGTGCCGGGGGCCTGGGAACAGGCTGGGCATTGTGCCCAAGCACTGAGGTCAGTGGCCACAGCCTCAGGCAGGCCTTTCTTGGGAGCCTAGGCTGGCAGGGTGGAGCGGGGTGGGGGAAAGCCCAGAAACTCCTGCCCTGGTTTAGACCCCCACAGCCAAGCACACACTGAGGACCAGGGTAGGTCAAAGGGCTCCTGCCCTGACCTCTCACCAAAACGACTGCCTAATGGGGCGTGGGAGCCTTCAGTAACTGTTTACACCCGGCTAAAAATACCCACTGAAAGGGGAAGTGCACAAGAGACCTGGGGGAGTGCAGGGCCATGGCCCCCAGAGACTCTGGTTCTGCCACAGGACCCAGCTGGAGTCTGGGGGGCGGAGCACGGGCAGCCACTAGAGGCGAGAGGTCCACCTTACCTTCTCATTCTTTACACCAGTGTTCCAGGAGCCTCCCTTGGCACCCAGCCCCATGTTTTGTGGGCAGGGATGGGCAGGAGGAGGAAAAGGCTCAGGGGGTCCTGTCCTTGGGGCCCCAAGAACTCCACTCGATGCCTCAACAAAATGCAGACCTGCTCCTGTCCTCCTGGCTACCAGATGGTCAGTCATGGCCAGGTGTGCTCAGTACCTCAACAGACAGGAGACACGGGCAACAGGGAGGGCTTCCAGGAAGAAGGGGCGGGGGGCTGGGAGCACTGGGAGGGGCCGTGCTAGATCAGGCCAGGCGGAGGATTTCAAACTGGCACACAGGGAGTTAATTAAGGCTGAGGAAGGCTCAGGGTGAGGGTCCAGGAGGCTCAGAAGCCGAGGGAGGTTTCCCACAGGTCACAGGACAGGTACAAGCAGAACTGAGTCTCCAATTTGGGCAGCCCCCTCCGAAAGGGCAGTGCACCTGAGAAGGGCGAGGCGCTGTCAGCAGTCGGGCTGGTTCGACAGCACTAAAATCAGCCCCACCTCTGGTTCTGCAAAGGACACCCAAGCTGCAGGCACTAGACGCCCTGGCCACACACCAGGCCATGGGGGTGGAGGGTCCCCACTGACCTCGGCAGGTGGTCCCAGAGCTCTCACCACTGCGCAGATATCTCAGGGTCGCGCAGCTGTAGAACTGGGCACGAGACCCTCGGAGATGCCTACATTTCTTGGGGGGGTCAGGGGAGTACTGGAAGGACGGCCCCAATTTGGCTCCAGGGTGTGTTGCCTGGCCCCTTCCTCTGCCTTGGCCCGTCCTCAGCCTTCAGCACCCCTGCCCTAAGGGGAGGGCCGAGTTTAATGGCTGAAAAATGTTAAAATGAAATTACAGCAACTCACTGGCTTTTTTTCCTGACCCCAGTGGCTCGGTGGCACTGGAAATTCTGTGTAGCGGTGTGGGAGGGGTGGAGGCTGGAGTGAGAGGCCGCCAGTGGGAATCTCCTCCCCTGTGGGAGCCCCCTGCGACTGGAGGCTCACACTCCTGGCCCAGAAAAGTTTCTAATTACCGCTCAGGAGCCTAATTACCTACATCACTGGGCAGTGGGGACTGGGGCCTCCTCAGCACCCCCCAAGCCTGTCCCTGAGCACCGGCTGTGGTGTTTGCATCTTCATTTGCCTACATTTACTTACAGTCTCTCCGCACTGACCTCCAACAAGCCCTTACAAATCGTGCAGCTCCTTGTCCCTCACCCAACGTCTCTTAGTCAGGTTACAGGTGGGGAGACTGAGGCCCAGAGGCCCATGGGCTATCTAGAACTTTGGTCCCAGATTCCTGGTCTCCCCATCTCAGAATGGGACCCCCAGAACACAGAGCTCGGAAGGGAAAGCAATGGGGGCCCAACACAGGACATCCAGCTTTGCTGCCATGTGAGGGAGGAGGAGGATAGCAACACCTCTCCCAGAAGGACGGGCTACAAAAAGGAAAGCACAGAATGAGAGCCTACTGAGCCATCCTGCCTCAGTTACTCTATCCTCCAAAAACCCTGTGAGGTTTCCCTGCTGATCTGTTTGACAGATGAGGAACCAGCTCTGAGCAGGGTCACCCAGCTTCCAAGGGGTAAAACCGGAAGTTGAGCTCAGAACTGTCTGAACTTGGTCAGGAGAAAAACCCCCAACCTTCCCTTGGGCAGGACAGATGACATCGTGAAAATGGACAGATAGGGGGCGGCCGGTCGGCTCAGCTGGTTAGAGCGCGAGCTCTGAACAACAAGGTAGCCGGTTCGATCCCCACATGGGCCAGTGGGCTGCGCCTCCTGCAACTAGGTTGAAACAACTACTTGACTTGGAGCTGATGGGTCCCGGAAAAACACACTTAAATGAATAAAAGTTTATAAAAAAAAAAAGAAAAGAAAAAGGACAGATAGGGGAGGTCTTCCCAGAGCGTGGCCCTCCTGCTTTGGGAAACACAGGTTAGCTACATCTTTGCCCACTCCTGTCTGCCATACCTGGTCTCACACAGAGAAGCCGCAGCCCTAGAGAGGGGAGAAGCTTCAAGCAACGACCTCTGCCTGCACCCTGCTTCTTCTGCAAATGCTTCTTGATTTTCATGGCCCTTCCCCTCCAGGAAGCCCTCTTGGCTGCTCCAGCCTACGCAGATCCCCAGCTTCTGCGATCTGCGCTCCCACCAGCCCTGCCAGGAAGTGGGAACCAAAGGCCTGCCCTAACTGACTCCTGAGTCTGATCTCCCCTACTAGCCAGCTCCCTACTGGGAGCTCACAGGGTTCCTTCTTCATTCTCCCCTCCAGTCTCACTGCAGCGTGGACAACACAGGCCACAGATGCCCGGGTCTGGGTGAGGACCAGGTGCTGGGCAGGGCTGAGAAGCAGCAGCCAGGGTGGGCAGGCGTCAGATGACACCAGGTTCTCACCCACCCACAAAGCTTCCACCTGTGCAGAGAGCAGGACAGGCAGAGGGGAGCACCCAGCAGCCTCTCTCCTACTTGCTCCTGCAACTTGGGCCCAGACCACGGAAGGGGTGGGGGCGGGGGAGGCGGAGGGAAGCTGCGGTTGGAGGCCCAGCCCCACCGAGGCGTACACAGAGAGTGTGTGATGAGAAGCTGCTCTCATCACAGTACCTCAAAACCAGGAAGAGAAACTGAGCAGGCAGAAAGGGTGAGATGGGCGGCATGGGGCCCTCAGGTCCCTGGGGGCCTACCAAAGAGAGCTCTCAGACAGTCACTGGATAGACCACTTCGTCCTTCTGGGCCTCAGTTTCCCCATGCGAAAAGTAGGATTCTCTCCCTGGTCCAGCCAACCTGCCCGATTGGTGCAGGCTGCATCTTGCTCGCTAAGAGACCCCACAATTGGTGAAGCACTCCCAATACCCCAGTGGGCTTTGGCCTCTCCTGGGAAGAAGGGGCTTGGCCCCCCGAAGCTAGTCCCGCCTTACTAGCTTCTCCCCTCAGCCACGCAGGGAGCACACTAACTCTTCCTTTACCAGCTCTTTATTTTTAGGTCTAAATTTGACTTTAATCATTACTTAGCAGATTCTATTTCCAGCCCTTGGATGAAGGGACCCAGAGGAGAGGAGAAAGAGAGGTAGTGCTCCCTGCCTAGTGTGGGGGGGCTGGCCTGCTCCTCCACCCATCCTGTCCCCAACCAAGGAGGGGAGGCACTGAGAAACATCCAAAGGGCTCACCCCAGCCAGGCCAGCATCTTGGAGAGGACCCCACCCTGTGACCTCATCCCAGCCCAAGCTGTGGGACAGGAGGGCAGCTGTAATACCCACTTCCCCTGCACCAGGCCAGGGAGGAGGGAGGTACTCCACAGGCAGAGGTCTGGCAGCCAGAGTCCGAGGTCAGGCACTGAATGGGCCACCTAGGGGAGGACCCTCTGCCTGGGGTAGTCCTGGTCCATCCTAGGGTCATCTGGGGCGATGGTCTCCCAGGCTCAGGGGTGCCATGCTGAGACTGGTTTCCTCCTCCCGTCCAAGGGGGTGGTCCCAGGAGGGCACTCCCAGTTCTCTGGTCTCCAGATAAGCAGAACAAGAGAAAGCATGCAATGTCACGGGAATGCACACTCAGGTTAGATGGGGAACACCTTCCAAGGAGGAGGACGCTGACACACAAGACTTCCCCAGGGATCTGTTGGCCACCTAGGTCCTCTTCAACTCCCAGCCGGGGGAGCCCTAAAATCCCTGCCTGCCCCAGCTTCCTCCCTGCCCCGGGCCCTGGGAAAGGGTGCGGAGACGAGGCTGGCTGAGGGTCAGAATGCCTGGGTTCCCTGCCCAAGTCTCAGTTTTCCCAGGGAAAGTAGGCCTCTATGTCCACTGGGGAAATGAGGGGCCTGCCGAGGAAGTAGCCAAAGCTGGGGGACGGGAGGCAGCTGGGCTCTCAGAGCAGAGGCCTTGTTCACTCAGCTCGGATGCCGGGAGAAGAGAAGGAAGGGTAGGGTCAGGTCCCAGAAACCGACCAGTAACCCATCTTCTCAGGGCCAGGCCGTGATCTGGGCCGGCCAATCACAGGGTGACAGGAAGGGGGCAGGCAGGAAGGCGGGACGGGCACTAGCCAGAGCAGTCCAGAGCCTCAGGGCCAGAGGGTTTTAAAAGGGCCCCGGGCCACAGAGCAGCCCTTGGCTGGTGAGCCACCAGCCACCTCTGGCCCAGCGTCTTCTCCACAGACTGTGGTGGGCACTCCATCAACAATGCCCCCTCCCCCGCCCCGACAAAGTGCCTGTGACGGCCAGGGGCTGTGCCAGGCACTTTCTAGCACCTTGGAGTGTTCACACTGCCCGCACATTTCCCTCTGGAGCAGGGACACTGTCCCCGGTGTGTACATAAAGGAACCCTGTCTCAAACGGTGACCTGTCCAAGGTCCCTCCTCCCGGGCCTAAGTGGCATGGCTGGGCCTGGAAACCAGGTTGGATGGTTGTCAAGTTGCCTGCTCTCTCCGATACTCCTGGTCACTATGGGGGCCTGTAGCAACCACCACCCCAACAACAGTCAGGAAACAACAGTGCATACGCTTAGTAAGAGGGTCTGGGTAGGGTTGCTGTGGCAGCTATTTGGAAAATTCTACACCTTTCCGGAGGCAAAGTTACACAGACCATGTAGCAGCATGAGAAAATGCCCACAGACACAGTATTAAATGAAAAAAGTCATGGCATGTACACTGAAATGACAATAGCGACGAAGGAATAAAAACCCAGGAAAGACTGGCAGGGAACTCCAAAATGCTAGTCACTGTGCCAGGGAAGAAACAGTGGGTGATTTTTGTTTTGTTTTCTACATTTCCTGTAGTGCTTTGTTACTTTCTAAATTAAGAAACTAATACATACATAATTTTCTCGCAATGAGCGCAGACTCACTTCCCTGGGCCCCGCCTGCCCCCAGCTCTGGCCCTGGTGTCTGGGACAGCTTCTACCATGGCAAAGCCCCTCAGACACGTGAGGGTCTCTCCCTACCTTCTCTTTTCCGTACCAAATACCTCTGCTCTTTGGAGATTATGTGTCAAGGCTTTGAAATTCCTCAAAAGATGGAGGCCAGAACTGGGCCCAGGCTGCCCTGCCCACTCAGGCCACCTGGCGGCTTGCTGGGGCAGCTAACCGTGGCTCCTGGGCCTCAACCCCCGCCTGTATGCTCTGTAGTGTCTCACCGTCTTGGGGCCCAGTGTCCCCTGCAGTGGTGCTGGGGACTGTTTTCTGGTCCTTCCTTGCCCCCGATCCAACAAAAAGAAAAGCAGTCACTTCTGAGAGGGAGGAAGGCACCTAGCTCGCCAGGTAGGAAAACACATCCCTGCACATGTGCCAGCCTGCAGCCAGACCCCGGTCTACAAAGGCCGCGGGACCCCAGCCACCCGGGTACAGCTCAACCATGTCAGGCCTCAGCCCCAACCCCAGGCTGGAAAGGAAGTTAGGGCTGGGTGAGGGGAGCCTCACAGGCCGACCTCATCTGGGTCCTCTCCACTGTGCATGTCAGGGAGACTTGGGAAAAAACTTCTAATCAAGGGCAGAGCCTGAGCAGGGCCCCAGACATGGCTCGGTGTCCTCCAGGGAAACTCCCACCCTTCCAGGAACAAGAGGATTCTGCCACACTCCCAATCTCCCTCCTGCTGCCTTCACCCTGGGGTCCCATCAAGAAAGACGCTGAGATCCCCATGGTGTGGGGAGCTGGGAACAGGCCCCTGGGTATCCCCTGAAAATGCTCCTATGCCAAGGCTGTGGGGCGTTCCCTGTGGAAACAGGGTTCTCACCTTCCCCATGTGGATCCCATTCACGCTCTGAATTTGGCTGTTCCTATGCCATCTGGGCCAAAGGTGTGGGAGGGCAGGGTCACGACTGAATACCAGGCTGTCTCAGCTCAGTGCCAGGGCCACACCAGACAGGTGTCCCCACATCCTCACCAGTGGGACCCAGCCTCAGGCACCGGGGGTAACCCCAGGGGCAGTGCAGATGCCTGAGCCCATACGCAGGCAGAGCTGGGGCCGGAAGTCCTCTGCCTCCTCTACAGCCCTCTGTAGGGGAGCACATGCTCACCCCACAGGGTCCCTTGGGCCAGGATGGGGGCCTGTGTCCCTGGTCAGTGAAGGTGCCTGCCTGGCTGCCCTCTACCTACAGCAGTCCAGCTCTGTAGAGCGGGGGATGGATGGATAGACAGCATAGCTCTGCCAGAAGCCTGGGGGAGCAACTTCCCCCTTTGAGCCTCAGTTCCCTGGTCTACTAGGAGGGGAGAGGAAAGGAACCCCTAGTTAAGTTCCAAGGATCTGGTGGCTGGACACGCCCCTTCCTGACACCTGGCCTGGGCCCTGAGGAGCCTGGGAGAATGGGCTGACCAGGCTGCCAGGCGGTGGGGGCATGGTCCTAATGCCCAGTGTCACCTCTACCCAGGACAGTGGCCCTGCCAAGTTTCCCCACCCAAAGGTCAGAGGTTCCTTGGCTTAAGCCTGGTTTTCTGTGAGGCAGAGGGTGACAAGCTCAATCTCTGGGCCCTGGGATTCCTAGAGCAGGCAGGGCCTCTGTTGGGAAGCGAGGGAGGGGTCATAACCAGGCAGACCAGGGAACCTGCAGGGAGGCCCTGGGTAGGGAATGGCAAACTGCCCATTCTCCAGGGCTCTGGCCCAGGCTGACCCCTTCCCTCCCGGCTACAGCCAGACCCCACACGGGGGAAACAGGGGGACAGACTCGGCTGGCCTGAGCGAAGTCTGTGGGGGCTCATAGGGCAATACTTCCCTCCTGTGCTCCCCTCCCAGTCGGGCTGACAGTGACTCCCGGGAGAATTCGAAACCGGGAAGGAGGGGGTAAGGGAGGTGGGGGATGGGAGTGGACGCGACGGCAGCTGCAACAGCAGTAACAGAAGCGGGACGTGAGACCGCCACCCTCCTCCCTCGGGAAATACTCAAACGCACTCACCTTTCAGGGCACTGCGGTCCGGGCCACCTCGCTTTGGGCAGCATTAGCGGCCTGCGGGACGGTCCATGCCGCCAGGGGAGAGGGGAGGGGCGCAGGGGTCCCCGGAGGATGCGGTACAAAGAGGTAGGAGTGCGGAGAGAGGGTAAGGAGGGACGGCCAGACGGACGCAGGGGGCAGCCGCGCGGCCAGGGTCGGGGAGGGAAGAAAGGCGGGGGAAGGAGGGCGAGAGGGAATCGGGGAGGAAACAATGTAGCCGGCGCGGCCCCGGCAGAGTTCCGTTTCCGAACGCCGCCACCAAGGTTTGATTTTGGAACGTCGCGCCGGCTGCCGGGGGCCGCCCAGGACGCGGGGGGCTCCCCGCGCTCCACGCCCCGGAGGCTCCGGCGGCCACAGGCTGGCTGGGGCGGGAGGGACCGCTGGCTGGCGGGACGGTCCCGACGGCGGCGAGGCCGGAGGGTCGCCCCACTCGGACCCCACCCCGGCAGGACCCCCGACAGGGTGCGGGGTGGGGCGGGAACGGGAGGGCGGCGGCGGGCTCGGCGGCGGCGGCCAAGCTCAGCTCGCCCGGGGCTCTGCTGGGAGGAAGCTCACAGGCCTGGCGAGAGGAAGCGCCGCCCGGATCCTCCGCCCGCGGCAGCGCGCCTGCGCGAGGGGGCCTGCCAGGCGTGCGGCGGGGCGTGGGCCAGTGGGGCGTGGGCCGGCGGAGGCGGCGCCCCCTGCCGGGCGCCGGGGGCACTACGGGGGGTGTGTCCGCGCCCACGCCCTGCCCCCACCTGCAGGCCTGCGATGGAGGCTCCCGAAGGTCCCGCGCCGTGGGCCGACCAGCCCGCCTTGGAGCCACCAGCAGCCTTCCCGGGGCGCAGCTCCCCTGCTGTAGAAGCGATTGAGGCCGGGCCTGGGCCCTTCTCCTTGAATCTGTTTGTGAAGAGTGGGCCTCACTCGCAGCAGGAAGCATTCATTCATTCATTTATTCTCAGACGATTAATGGCGCTGACGATGAGACGGGCCCGGTTCCGGAGTCTACTAGTAGGACCACTACATTACTGTCAAGGTGTTCTCGGCACTACTGACCGGCCAACAGACAAGCTCAAAGAAATAACTGATAATGGTGTACAAGGTCCACAGGAAGCGGAAAAGGGGGAGACGAATGGGGAGATTTCATGGAGCTGGGACCCTAGGCAGGGGGAACAGCATGGACCGCGGCAGGGAGAGATGAGAGAGCTTGATGGCTCTGGAACCTGGAAATAGCGCAGTATGACAGTGTAGGTCCAGGAGAGTGGGAGGAGATGACGTCCCCGGAAGACCAGGGACTAGAGAGATCCAAAGAGCCTTGTGGGACTTTCTTAGACTTTGTTTTCAGCCTGGAGGCAATGGGGATGTTGTCAACAGCTACGTGACTTTGGGAAAGTTAATAACCTCTCTGGGCTTTAGTTTCCCCATTTGATAAAATGGGGGAAATAATAGCACCAACTTCTTAAGGTTTTGTAGGACAGGAAATGAGTTAATACATTTAAAGTGCTTAGTGAGCAGGGGCTGGCACATGGTCAGCCTTCAGTCAAGTCTCGTGTGTTGTTATATATCATTATTAACAAGGAGCAGGGAGGAGATCTACTTTGAGCTACAGGAGCAGACAGTGGGTGTGGGTGGGGGGTTAGAGAGTGGGGTCGGTGACGGGGAGAGACCAGAGACTCCGGTGCAGATAGGACATGTGGAGGCGTTTCCTAGGGACTGGGCCGTGAAGGAAGAGTCAGGATTGTGTGGGCACAGAGGAGGGACGTTCTCCGGTAGGGAAATGAGGTGTACTGACAAAGTCTTGAAATTCACAATAAGCGAGGGGCTGAGGGAGTGAGGTGGACAGTAAAGGGCTCTGTGGGAGAGTGAGCTGGGGAGACTGTGGCAGCAGATTGCGAAGAGCCTTACATACCAGGAGCAGGAGTTGGGTGTGCCTTCACCCAAACCACAGGTGACCTTCTGACCCAATGCACCCCTGGCCAGCTTGCCACTAAGGCTCCAGCCCTTTAAGGAGGGGAGTGGTAGTCACACCCCTAGCCTTTGAGGAGCTATCCAGTAAGTTTCAGAGATACTGTGGTGGAAAAAAGCACGAATTTAAGGTTCAAATCTTAAATCTCAGCGGGGCCATTTACTAGCTGTGTGACCTTGGGTTAGTTACTTAAGGTCTCGGAGCTCAGTTTCCTCTTCTGTAAGATCAAGCTCAAAATACATCTCTCTTATGAGAGATGGTACAGATTCAGCAAGATAACGGCTTTGGGGGAGGGCGGAGGGGGTGCTTAGCTCAGTTGGTTTCCCTTTCTTTCCGATGAGGTCAAGATGGAATGATAAAGTGGGACCGGATGGGGCCACCTCTTAGCCTAAAGGGAAGCATTTCAGCAGCTCTGCAAAGCCTTCCGAAGGGAGAAGTTGACATCTCCCCTACCCTGGCTGAGTCAGCTTGCAAAATGGGAAAGGGCTGTGGGGACGTGGGGAAAAGGCTCTAATCCCTGGCCCAGTTTTGTTACCTACCCATCTTCCCTTAACCCCAAGTACATTTGACATTTTCCCTGGGTGTATGTGGCCCAGAGTGTGAACTTTGGAGTCAAACAGACTTGCATTTGAATCCTGACTCCACCTCTTCACAGCAGAGTGAAATAAATTTTTTAACTTCCCTGAACCATAGGCACAGGGGACAAATCAATAAAGGGCCCTGCCCCCACAGAACTCTCCTCTAGTGGAAGAGCCAAGTAACTTCCAACCTTCTTCATTCATTTATTCATTCATTCACTCATTCAACAAATACTTATTGAGCACCTACTAAGTGCTAGGCATTGTTCTGGATGCTGGAGATGAAGGAGTGAGCAAAGAGTAAGCAGGGGTCTTGTCCAAGAGGATAAATCAATAAACAGGGCAATTAGACACTGTGGTATGAAGGTGATGAGTGCCTGATGGAGGACAGCAGACCAGGAGTCAGGTACAGGTGGCTCAGCAGCTTGAGGGACAAGATCAGCAAGCGGGGGAGAGCAGTGTGAGGAAGGGGCCAGGTCCTGGAGGGCACTGTGGACCAAGGCTTTTGTTACATGAGTTTGGGTTTTGTTACATGAGCAATGGGGAGCTGTTGAAGGATTTTAAGCAGAGGAGTGACATGATTGAGTGAAGGACAGGAGACCAGGACGATGCTTTGCATGGTCCTGCCAGTGGTGACAGGAGTGAGCTCTGATGGACAAAGGAGAGCCATGTGACAGCTCTTGATGAAGGGCTGTTTGTGGGGAGTGAGGCCACAGGAGAAAGCAGGCCTGGTCCTCAGGTGTGGCTGGAGCAATCGAGGAAACTGGTACTGTTTCCTGAGGTGGGAGGGCCTGGGGGAGGGGCAGGCTGGGAGTAACGCTCAGGAGCTGGATTTTGGACAAACTGAGTTGAAGACACCTGTGAGACATGGAGATGTCAGGCCAGGATTTGGAGCCACCTTTTACACACCAAGGCTCAGAACAGGAAAAAACTTTCTCCGAGTCCACTCCCAGGCCTGGGCTTCAGGTCTGAGGACCTCCAAAGCTTCCCCATGCAATGGACTTTAGGAAAGGAAATCATTAGAGCAGGAATAATGATTCCTCCAAATCATTAGGATTTGGGAGGAATTGATGAGGAGCCCCGTCCCAGCCAGGTAGGCACAAGCACTAGCTTTCCCAGGCTGGGCTACCTGTCCCTGGCGTGACGGAAAGGAGAAAAGAGGAGATGCTGGAGACCCCGGATGTAGGGAATGGAGCTCAGAACTTTGGGCTGCATTTTGATAAGATCCAACTGGGCTAGCTCGATGCAAAGTTAGGTTGGTCATTGATGGCCAGAGGTCCGGAGCTTAAACACCTTCATGGGTGGGCTGCACTCTGCTCTCAGGGTCTCCTGGGAAGGGAAGGGCCTCTTCTCAGCCACCCTAGCTCCTCCCCTCCCCCAGCCTCTTTGCTTTGAGATGACAGTTTAGAGAAGCTGGTGTGAAATAGTTTGAAACTCAGTCCCGTCTGGGCGTCCCCCAGGGCAGAAAACAGGAAGCCAAGATTAAAGGCAGATTTCCAGCAAAGTCCCCTCGACTTCCTGCAGAGCAGGTGCCCAGGCTGAGCTGATGTGAGCAGCTTCCCTTGCTGACAACACCTGGGGTGCCCTGCATGGCTGGCCCTCCTGCTTTGGGAGCTGTTCTTTGGCCCTGTCATCACCGTCACACCCCGGAACTCTGCCAGGCCTTTGGGGAATGAGCCTCCTCCAGAAAAAGACTGGAAGGTGGAAGGAGCCGTCACTGGGAAAGAGGGCTGGTGTTGGCACTGACAGGACACAGCACTGGGGATATCTGGGGGGCAGGGAGACCAAGCAGGAAGGGCATGAGTTTGAGGTCACTCAGGCCCAGTGTGAATGCCGCTTCCCTGCTGCAGGGTCTCACTGACCTGTGGGGATGGGTCAAGGGGTGAAGAAGTGCGAAGGGGGGCTTAAGGAAGGTGGTCAGGGAGACCAGACCAGTGCTAGAGCTGAGGTCCCTAAGGAAGGCCAGAAGCCAGGAGACAGCAAGTGCCCAGAGGGGCCCCTGCTCTCTGAACACCAGGGGCTGCTTGGCTGGATGACCAAGCTGATATCTACACCTGCTAAAGGCTCAGCAGCTGTGGAATCGACAGGGGGCCAGGTGGGCCTCCCATGTGACCTCTCTCCCTTCCTGATCCGCAGGAGAACAGGCTTCCATGAGCTGCACTAAGTCAAGAAGCTGTGCTCGCCTCCTGCAGAGGCAAAGCAAAGCCTCAGCCTGCATTCTCCTCAAGGAGCCTGAGCTCCCAAACGCACAAAGCTCTCCTTGGGAGTAAGCATTGCCCATCTGAATCTAGGGGCATCACACGTTGAAAACCTCTCTCCTTGGGCTGGCTGAGTTTATCATGAGGACAGTGCGTTGGCATAAGAGACCGAAGTTCGAGGGACCGAAATCGCTTCTGCCTTTGGGCAAGTCCTCCCTGTTCACGCCTTAGTTTCCCCATCTGTGCACCAAAGGGTTGCATTTAGTGTTCTCCTGCAGCTCTGACTCCGTAGGGATGGTGGCTGCCAACTGTCTCCAACTTCTGTCCCCCTGGGACCAGGGAACTACCATTTAATGAGCACCTACTATGTGCCAGGTACTTTATTATTATTACTGATGATGATAGCTAATATTTACCGAGTACTTACTAGGCACAAGCATTTTTTTTTTTTAATGTCAAATGAAAGTCTGTTCTCTTTGTTGCACCAATTTGCTCCAAGGGTATTTCCTAGGAAAGTTAGTCTCTGTTTCCCATATGATGGTGGCAGAAGTCTTGGTGGTGGTGGGTTGGTGGCTTCGGGGCTTTAGAGGTGGTGACCCAACTGAGAGGCCATTGGGAGCTGGAGGACCCCACTTCTGTGGCCCGAGGCAGCATGCACATAGGGCCTCCCCAACCACACCATGGGCGTTAACTAGCTGGTCCTCTGCTCCGAAGGGCAAGGGTCCTGGGCTCCCTGATTTGCAATCTCCCCAGAGTGGGCAGATCCAGAGGCAGGTCCACAACATGAATTGGTCAAGGTACCTGGGATCCCTGCAACCTTTCTTGGTGCTTCCCTCATGGCACATATTTCTTTCCTCCTGCTTAGTTCCTGTCTTGGTCAATGTTCTGTCTGGGGGGAGTACAGATGGTCACCAAGGCGATGAGTTCCCAGGAGGGATGTGCAGCTGTGATGTGCGTACAGGACACTGGAGCCGCCTCCCAAGAGCTCAGACCCTGCAGGAGAAGAGATGTCTGCGAGGCAGGCCGAGGGGACAATGGGAGCAGAGGCTCTGGAGCTGGAAGGGGTTGAGCTTTGGGAGAAGGGGAAAGAGGCCAGGATGGGGTGAGGTGCAGGGCACGAGGGAGCAGAGGCCGAGTGGCCAGAGCCTGCAGGGCCACCTGTGGACCACGGAGTCTTTGGATCCCCTCCTCAGGGCAGAGGGACCCTGCTATTAGAGGGCTTACCACAGCCTCGACTGTACATTTGCATTTTTAAAAGATCCTTCCTGCTTCTGGGTGGAGAATTGACTGGCTTTTTGTCTTCCAGGAAGCTGCAGTGACACTTCCCAAATCTCAAGGCTAGGCTACCCCCTTCTCTCTCCTGTTCCCCTCATGGCCCACTTCTCAGCATTGTAGCACTGACTTTCCCCTGGGTGCGGGTTTCCGGATCTGTAGTTGGAGGCTGGAACCCGCTGGAACCCGCTTCTCAGATGTTGGTTGAATGAATGAGTGAATTTCTTCCTTTCTTTTGTTTTTTAATGGGGAATATTGGGGAACAGTGCATTTCTCCAGGATGTCAAGCTGCTGTTGTTTTTTGTTTTTGTTTTTCTCAACCTAGTGGGGAGCACAGCTCAGCTCCAAGTCAAGTCACCACCTTCAATCTAGTTGTGGAGGGCGCAGCTCACTGGCCCATGTGGGAATCGAACCGGTGACCCTGATGTTATGAGTACCGTGCTCTAAACACTGAGCCAACTGGTCGCCCACCGTTGGCTCAGCTCCAAGCTCAAGTCTTTGTTTTCAATCTAGTTGTGAAGGGCGCAGTTCACTGGCTCATGTGGGAATTGAACCGGCAACCGCGCTGTCAAGAGCATGTGCTCCAGTCAACTGAGCCATCTGGCCACCCATGAATTTCAGTTAGTAATAGTAGTAATAGTAATAATAATAATAACAGGTAACATTAACTAATACCAGGCTTATCACGTGCCAGACACTATCCTAAACACTTTACATGTCTTAATTGCCATTTAATCTTTGCAATATATTTGTGAGGTAAGTATCATTTCATTCTGCCGCTAAGGAAACTGAAGAGGGAATCCCTGGGAACTCAGCCATCGGATCCTAGGAAGGAAAGGAAGGACCCAGGATGCCCTCGCATCATTCTCACCCAATTTATCCTAATAGCTTCTGGGTTAGAGTCTTGGACTCACGCCTGCCCAGCTGTGTGACCTTAAGCAAAAGGCACTTAACCTTCCTGAGCCTCAGTTTAATCATCTCTAAAATGGGAGTGAGAGGCCAACCTCACAGGGTACTTATGATGCTAAGATGAGATGAAGTATGAATTGCAGGCACAGTGCTTTGGCTCAAGGCACCTTTCACTCACCGGCAGTTAGATGAATATTTTTTCTCTGACTCCTGAAGCAGGCTGTGTAGTCCTGGTTCTCCCCTGCTGTCCTCTATGAATTCAAGTCCAGCTCCCTGAGGCTTTTGTCTGTTCCTGAGCTGACAGTTTCACAATGGCTGATGAATTGAAGCCCTCCATCATCCATTCACCCAATACTGAGGGCGTGTTGACTACTTCCCAGGGACCAGGGGCCACTGGGGTTGGGCAGGTCCAGAAGCTTCCTTGGCTCTCCCCTGGAGTCCTGGGCTTGCAAAACCTCTTACAGTTTAGGGCTTTCCCGTCAGAGCTGCCCAGAGACCTTCACCTGCCAGCTCTCAGCTCTGAGCTGGACCAACCTCCACCCAGAAGTCCCCAGGCTCTGCTTTGCGGATTGGGAGCCCCAGTCGGTCCTGTTCTGGCTTCTTCGTGGGAACTGTTTAGGGGAAAGCAAGAAAAGGGTCCTGGCGTTCTCCGTTGTGCAAAGGTTGGAAACTTGGCCTAGGGTGAGGTGACAGAGCACCAGGAGCAGGAACCAGAGGTTGCCGGGCTTGTGCGTCAGGCCAAGCTTTTGCAAATCACATGCAAATCCTGTTGTCCAGGTGTTATCCTGTGAATAAGCCTGGTGCTAACATCTGTCCCTGTCCGATCAGGGCCGCTTTCAAAAGTCCCTTCCCTTGGTTGAGAGTGGGGTAGGGCTGGATAGGAAGGGGACCCTTCCTGAGCCAAAAGGAGCTCCAGAAGCCACCTGTGCGTCAGGTATGGGGCCTGGAGTGCCCTTTTTCAGTGGGCTCCAGGGACCAGGCAGGATATGTCCCTTCCCTTTGGTTGTACAGCCCCTCCGAGTTTAATTCTAAGCAGCGTGTGTCTGGGTGCTCTCTGAGGACAGGGACTGGCTCCTTTTTCTCTGTCCTTCCACGGCCTGGCACTGAGCCTGTGGCAGTAAATATGTATTGAGTGAATAAGTGAGTGACTGAATTCTCCCTGGGGTCTCCACTGTCACTCCTGCCACAGGTCTCATGGCTCCCCGTCCAAGAAGAAGGTCCTTGCCTGCTGCCTTGTTGTCAGTGCCCCCAGCCCATCTTCCTGAACCGCTACCCTTATCATCTGGGTCTCCAGAGGCACTCTCCTGACAGAGGGAGCCCCCTAGAGGTGTAGGTCGCTTCTTCCTCCAGTCAGGGCCAGTTCTGGTTAGAGAGGTGGTCTGTTCTCTCCCCAAGACTCCCCACCACCCCTGGGGCCATGCAGTTCTAATTCCTCAGCCTCTAGTACAGCAGCCAGTCCTCTGCCACCCCCCACCCCCCCACCTCTACCACAGGCAGGCAGCAGTGAGTAGCAGCCGCAGAGGGAAAGCTGGCCTGCTGAAGTGTGGGAGCCTCGGTCTAGGTGCTTGGTGTCAACAGGGACCTAGCACTGGCTGAATGAATAAAGATTGAGGTTGGGGTGACAGGACCAAAGCTTGGGAGGAGCCGCTTGGTTCCCTGAGCTTGTGATGCAGAAGCAGCATGAGATTTCAGGTCAGTTAGGGTGAGGTTATGTGACAGAGGGAAGCAGTACCACAAGCACTAGGGTCCCTTGGAGATAATTTTCAGCGGCAGCTGAGAGCCGAGAGGCCAGGGGCAGCATCCTGTTCAAACCGCACTGGAGGCCCCATCTTAGCTGTCTCCTGTTGCCGGCTTCCTGGAGCCCTTTTCTTCTGCTTTTGTGAGCAGTACGTTTATTTTTTGCTTATGTTAGCCAGAGGTCGGTTTCTGTTGTTCGTGACTTAGAACCCTGCCCTGTGCCCCCTGACCCCACCCCTACTGAGGCGGTGGGAGGATGAGGTAAGGTCCTGCGTGGGTAGTGCCAGATTCATAGCAGCGATTAGACAAAGGCCATTGTCTTCCCTTTGCACTCCCCGTGATGACTTGGCTTCTGCCCTCTTTTACTTTATTATTTTTAAGTGAAGTTTTATTACTCTTACTAAGTAAATACATACGATTTTTAGTGAAAGTAATTTTTGTAGTTTGGTCTCTGATGGTTCTGACTTGTGGTCTCATCAAGTCTGAGGGGGAACAGCGCCTCCTGGTGGCCAGAGCGCAGATCCCACGAGGAAGGGAAAACGATGGGCTGGAGGAAGAGCAAAGTCACAAGGCTCTGACCCGCATCCCCAGGGCCACGCCGGAAGAGCAGGCATATGTGTGTTCTGGAAGAGGCTGGCTGCCAGGAGCCTGGAGAGGACCCTCTCCCGGGCTCAGCTGGGGCCAGAGGCAGAGCTGACCCTCCCCAAGAGGGAGTGTGGCAGGGCTGGCCGGGGGAGATGAGGATAGGGAAACAAGGGTAACTGGAAAGGGCAGTGATATGGCCACTTCCGGATAGCATGGGTGGGTTGGTCATTCCTTCACAGAGAAGCAGAAAGCAGCCTTTCTAGAAACCCCAGTGGCCCCTGTATGGCTCTGGAAGGGCTTTTCCAGATGGGGTGCTAGTAGGGGACAGCCAGACCACCAGCTGGCTGCCAGGATTCCCCAGGGTTCTCCACCTGGGGCTGCCCTCCCATCCCAAGGCCACCACCACGCTGGCCCTCTGGGCACCTGTCCTAGCCTCAGCATTGCTGACACCCCTGAGGTTTCCTGACTAACAAGAGCAAGGTGAGGATGAGGAAGGCACACTCTGTTGAATACCTACTGTGTGCTGGGTGTTTGTACACTTGATCTCATTTGATCATTATCCTTCAAGGAAAACAGTAGTTTTTAGATCTTACCTGTATGGCACTGGAGGCCCACAGTGGTGACTTGCACAGTGGTGACTTGCACAGTGGTGATTTGATCGGCCGAGACCCTGGGCTCTCTCTCCTGCCCCACGAGGGGGCTCTCAGACAACAGTTCCAGAGGCCCCAGGCCCCAGGTCCTGGGTTTGATTGGCATGAAGGGGCTGTGAGCTGGGGGAGATGTTTCCATCCAGGCAGGAGCTGCTGGTGCAGGGTCTGGGTGGAATGGTCCTGGGCCTCCAGGTGGGAGGCAGGACTGGGATGAAGGGGCATTAGGGACAGGCTGGGGACAAACTGCTGGTTTCATAGTCTGCTCTGAACCTTCTTGGCGGGCCTGGCTTTGACCCAGGTGTCATGTGAGGGTGCAGGGAAGTCTGAACTGCAGGAGCCACCAGCACGCCTGACATTAAGTGCAACTTTGCAAATGCCTATTGGTGTCGCCCTGGGTAAGTGACCTCCCCTTTGTACCGCTGTACCCATCTGCCTGTTGGGCATGGGCACACTGCCCTTACAGAGTGTTGCGAGAACTGATGGGCACAGCACCAGGAGGGGCCTGGTGAGAGCAAGTGCTCAGGTGGCATTGGCAGAATCTAGGGGGCAGTTGGACTACAGACATCACCAAGATTCTAGGATTTAATTCCTCTGAATACAAGAGCCCTGAGAAGAGGTAGGTAGGGGTGTACGTGCTTGTAGAATGGGCTACTCAATCTCTGTGTCTGTCGGTGCATCTGTAACCCTTGTTTTCTCACCTCTCGCAACAGGTACGTGAGCAGTGTGAGTCCCAGGAGGTCAGTGTTCCCGGTGTTCCCAGTGCAGAAAAGGTGATGGGTAAGCCTTGGGGGTAGTGAGCTCCCTTTCCCAGATGTAAAGAAAGAAGTTGGACTCTTGGTAGGGAACTGGACCAGGAATTTCTATTCAGGTGTATTGACCAGACCAGGGAATGATGGGGAGAGGGTGGGAGTCCCTGGCCAGTCTTAGTGCCTTCTCCAGAATTTCTGAATAGGAAGGACTGGAGACTTGTCTCGAAGCTGCATTTGCAAAGTAAATTCACTATGTCTATTTGGAATGGAGTCCCCAGGGCTGTGGTGACTGACCCGTCAGCGGCAGTGGGACACATGTGCTTCTCTAAGTGGCCACCAGGGGGTGGCCCAGACTGCACTCTTTCTGGCTCCAGCTCTGAGCAGGAGGTTGGGGCAGATCCTGGCCTGGGAACTGAGAACATGGCTGGTGGCGGGAAGAGGGGTGCAGAATTGGACAGCTGCAGGGGTCGGGGGAGGAAGGGCCATTCTCATCTCTGCAGATCACAGCCCGACTTTTTGGGGGGCAATGGCAAGGGCAAAGTGACAAGGTTTCCTTTGAACGATGAGTCCTGCTACTGGAAAAAGTTTGCAGACTTTGAAGACTACAGTTGTAGCGAGTGCCTAGGAAAACTTCCAGCTCAGCATTTAGGGACAATTCCCCCTCCTCCGGGGCAAGGAGAACATGAAAGTGTGGCTGCTGGGAGGAAGGGACCCAGTGCACAGGCGGAGAGGAGCCTCCAGGGTAGTGCCCACGCCCAGGTGGGAAGCACAGGCACGGGCATGGACCTTCCTGGGGTACCCCCGGTCATCGCCTGGGTGTGCAGACCATGTGCTACTTTTCCAGTATCTGGGGCTTGCACACCCCTGCAGGGAAACAGACCTGGCAGAGAAGGGAGGCTCACAGGGGGCGCTGGTGCTCCAGGAGACGAGCTCACTTCCGAGCTCGCAGCTCTGCACTGGCTCAGCACAGGCACCTCAGGGGAAGACAGACTCCAGGACTTCAGCCCCTGGGGAGAGTTGCTTGGGGGGAAGGCAGCCCCTTGTCAGCCTGCCCAGGTACATCCCTAGGGGTGCAGGGGAGGGGCCAGAGAGCCCAGCCAGACCCAAGGATGGCAAAGAGGAGATCCTGCCGAGTCCCACCTACTGTCTGCCTATCAGGCTGTGTGGGATCCTGCAGGATGGGTGAGGGGGTGGCCTCGTCTGGGCGGGGGCCTGGCCGGGCAGATTGAAGTCTGGGTGTTTAACCTTGCCCATACGCCAGTTTCCTAGGTGCCTATCAAGCCCTCAGTTTCCTCATCTGTGCCATGAGGTTCACTTATTTGCTTATTTGTTGCACATTTATGTAGTGCTCAGCTGACGGCAGGCGGTTTGCCATCATGCGGCCCTAGGTTTGAGTCCTTCTTCTGCTACTTACTTGCTGGGCCATGTATGTGATGTCTCTGGGCCTCAGTTTCTTCATCTGTAAAAAGGGGTAAAATAATAGTGTACGCCCCAGGGGATTGTTGTGAGATTTAAACGTTCATGATGCCGTGAGGAAAACAGGAACTGGCTGCGGCCCTCTGGGAGCGCTCGGTGTAAACATACCGAGAAGGACGCTGCACATGTGAACTTGCAGGGACACAAGGGACACACACAAGCACTGAAGTTTGTACACAAAAGAAACAGCATTGTCAGAGGGGTGCCTTTCAAAGACTGGGTTCAAAGTAGAGGGTGTCTGGCTCCCGGCCCAAGATGACCAGCTCAGCCGTCTGTAGGCCTTGGTTGGTGCTTATGGCATGTGTGTACATACTTGCACGTGCAGGAAACCTGATTTTTTCCTCCCTCAATCTGTGAGCTGGCGGGGGAGGGAGGGCAGAGCCAGGGGAGTGGCCAACTTCTTACCCCCTTAACCTCCACTCCTGGTCTCTGTGATTCTGCAAGAGATCTCAAATGCACAACTGGAAGAGCATTGTGTTCAAGGACCCGAAAGATCTAGGTGCTGGTTCTGGCTCATCCACTTTCCTGGGAAAGCCACCTCCCCTTTCTGAACCTCTGTCTCTCCACCTCTAAAATGGGGTTATTTCACAGGTGAGGCTGAGCCTTCCCTGAGAGGGATGGTAATTTGCCCACGAGCACACAGTAAGCCTTTTTCTGTCTCAGGACCTTTGCACATAATGGCCCCTCTGACTAGAGCTCTTTTTCCTCTGCTCTTCCTATTTAATTCGACCTCCTCTGAGAAGCCTGACTTGATCAACCCATCTAAAGTCGTCATCCCTATTTGTCTCTTCATAGAGCCGTTGCTTCTTCTTCACAGCACCCATTACAATTTTTAATTGTGTATTTATTTGTGTGTTTACTTTTCTAGTGTCTGTCTCTTCACTAGGCTGTAAGGTCCCTGACAGCAGAAGATAACCAGCCTAATCTTGTTCCCTGCCCTGTCTTCACCAGCTGGCATGGCTTCTAGGACGTGGTAGGTGTTCGGTCAATACAATATAAATTCCTTTTTGAAATAGGAAATCTGTACAAAATCCAAAAGTTACAAACGGAGGAAATCTCTCTCAAACCCAGGTCCCCTAGACATCCATTGCCTTCTCTGGAGAAGAAACTTGCTTTTTTTATATATATCTCCAGGATAGTCTCTGCAAATATTAGTATACTATGGGTAAAAACATAAAAAACGGTAACAAAACTAGATGCCCTGACCTTCAGTGTCATTTATATTATGTGGATCTACCATAATTGATTTAGTCATCTCCAGATTCTTGGAATTAATGGAATGCCGCAACAAAAATCCTTGAACATATTATTATCATCATCTGTGTAAACTTAAATGAATTTCTAGAAACACAATTGGCTGGTTCAAAGGGTACTTGTACTTTAAAATTTTTGACAAATATTGTCAAATTCACTTTTTTTAAAAAAGATTTTAATTGGGGAAGGGAAACAGGACTTTATTGGGGAACAGTGTGTACTTCCAGGACTTTTTTTTCCAAGTCAAGTTGTTGTCCTTTCAGTCTTAGTTGTGGAGGGCGCAGCTCAGCTCCAGGTCCAGTTGCCGTTGCTAGTTGCAGGGGGCACAGCCCACCATCCCTTGCGGGAGTCCAACCGGCAACCTTGTGGTTGAGAGGACGGCGCTCCAACCAACTGAGCCATCTGGCACTGGTCCATGTGGGAATCGAACTGGCAACCTTCAGCATTAGGAGCACGGAGCTCCAACCGCCTGAGCCACCAGGCCGGACCTCAAATTCACTTTTTAGAAGTTTACTTTTTAACTAAGATTCACCTTCACCAGTATTGAATGTGAGTGAGTGCCTGTTTTTTTCAACACCTTTACCAACACAATGTGTCATCAGACATTTCATCTTTGCCAATCTGGTGAAAAACTGCATATCATTTTAAGGTATATTTCTTTTATTACAAGTGAGGCCAGACATCTCTTTATATTTTAAAAATTTGTATTTTCTTCTGTGAACAGTTTATTTTCTTTGTCCATTTTTTATTGGATTTAAAAAAATAGGAACTCTTTCCATATTGAGGAGATTAATCTTTTACCAGTGTATCATGGAGGGTCCCAGCAGGAAACAGATGGCACGCTCAACCCAGTTGAATCTGAAGAAGGTGTCAAACGGGGATATTTACAAATGGGTAGGCGGGGGGTAGGGGAGCTGGAGGGGCGGTTAGTTGCCTGAAAGGCACCACTGGAGGGGACAGCTACTTGAGCCCCAGGGAGAGAGCTGCATGGGGACAGATGCCTGAGAGGACATCTCCCATCTCCCCTTGTTAGAGCTTCCATTCCTTGAACCCAGCTTAGAAACCATAGGGCAGGAGAGCCTATGGGTGAGGGCCGGGCGGTCAGCCTCCCATTACAGAGGGTGGGAGGGATCCTGGAGGGGCAAAAGCGAAGCTGTCCAGCATACATTCATTGTATGTCTTTGGATTTTTCATGCTTCTTTTAAATACAGAAATGATTTCTTTTTATTTCGTAAAAGCAATCTTTTATAGCTTTTGGGCTTATATCAAATTTAGAAAGGCTTTCTCTACTCTCAGATTATTTTAAAAAGTCAATTCCATGTTTACTTCTGGCCTCTTATGGTTTTATAACTAACATTTAAATTTTTGATCCATTTGAATTTATTTTGGTGTTAAGAGGGAGGGAGGACCCAATTTTTTTCAACATTATTTGTTCAATAATATCTTTTCCCCACCGATTTGAAATGTTTCCTTTTAATAAAAGCTTGTACGAATGAGTGAATTGGCAGCACTGCTGGGAACAAACACTGCTCTGTCATCTGCCATACAGCAGAGGCCCTGCCTGGGGTCTATCCCTAGAGCCCTTCCATACCCCTAGTGTCCTCTGAATCTCCAAAGTGGAGCTGGTGTGTGGCCCACAGGAGGTGTAGCTCCTGGGCTGGCCCAGTCACCAATACCAGTGTGCCAGCAGGGGGTGGGGGTGGGGGTGGGCCTGCGTATCAAATGCTAGTCCTGGGGGTGTGTGTATAAGACTGCAGACATGGGGGCACCCACTCTCTGAGGGGGCATGCACATGGGCAAGCTTGGGCTTGGAGTGGTCAGGTGTATACATGTGCGTGAGTTTGCCAGGTGTTATGTTCAGGTGGATCAGCACGCCAGCCAGGTATGTGCATGCTTGCAGCCAGGTGGGTGTTTGCAGGTGTGCCTCCTACCTCCTGTGCCCTCAGGGCCAAGGGAGCCACTCAGTCGCGTGCTTGAGAGTCCTTCTTGCCGTGAGAATCAAGGAATCTGAGTCCCAGATTTGTTCCCCCTCTGAGGTGGGGGTGGAAGTGGGGCAGCAGCTGGCGGATTAATCACGCAGGTTTGGGAAGCGTGTTTCTGCTGCAGCTCGCTGGCAGTGGTCACATCTGAGAACCGGAGTCCTGAACCTGTGACTGGGAGCAGAGACCCTACCCGGAGCTTTGGGCGCCACGGTGTGGAAAATGAGTACTGGGTGAGATCCAGGCAGAACTCAGCTTCCACCCACACGTCAAAGAAGGCTGCGCTCAGGGCTAGTGTCCACCTCACTCCCAGGGCAGGAGGGCCCGCAGCAGGGAAGGCCTCATACATCCCACACCCCACACACAGCTTCTAGGTGGGGACGTGGATGCCCAGACAGGGTGTCTTGTCCAGAGCCTCTGGTTAGCAGCCCACCTGGCGTGAAGAGTGGCATCTCCACACCCCCACCTCAGAGGGCCCCTAGTCTGATGGTGGAAGCAGTGGACCACGTTGGAGAGAGTGAGAGAGAGAGAGACAGGCGGGGTGGGGGTGTAGGCAGAGGTGCTCCTACTCAGATGGAACCCTGAGTGCTGAAAGGACTTCCTGGGGAAAGCACTCTCGGCCCCCCAGCAGTGTGCCCTATGCCCTCTGGAGCAATTTATGGGGCTCTGACCTCACTCCTGTCGGCCGTGTAGGAGTTTGGGCTGAGCCCCAAGCTGGATCCTTCTCTCTCACCTTTCCTGGCTCAGGCCCCAGGCCCCTGACTGTCTCTGGACTGGCTTCCTGCACTCAGTTGGTCAACACTCATGAAGACTGCTGTAGCCAGGCCACACACAGGTGACGCAGATGAAGAAGAACAGGGCCCTGGACTCTTTCAGGAGGACCCAACCCAGCCCCTGGGGAGGAGGTCAGGGATGCCTCTGAAAAAGGGTGGGAGAGCCAGAGCAGGTCTTAGGGACAGAATGTACTAAGAGTGAGAGGCCCTCCTCTGGAGTAGCACAGCGGGTGTCCAGGCTTTCCTGGGGCAGGCAAAAGGGGTGGGCGGTGGCCTGTCCCACTGGGAGGTAAGTTTCCTTCTGGCAGCTCCTTCTCACGCAATGGGCCGGAAGGGGTTGGGGGCCCATTGTTCCCTGGCACGCCAACATCCCCCCCCCAGCCTCTGGGTGGGGGGAGCAGTGGAAGGAAGTGGGCTGAGTCCAGGCCCTGGCAAGACCCCAATAATAAGAGGGTACAGGGTCCTGGGAATGCTGGCTCACACATATGTGCCTGGTGTAAGCACAGCGGCGTATGCAACACATGTCATGGGTTTGGTCCTGTCCTGAGCCCATCCTTCCCAGCCTTCTGTGTGTGCGTGCGTGTGTGTGCGTGTGTGTGTGTGTAGCATTAACCTGATACCTGGCACTTTACACACTCTATCTCATTAAGCCTCCCACCAACCCCGTGGGGTAGGATTACCATGCCCAGCTGCAAGATGAGAAAATCTAGACTCAGAAAGGTTGTGCAACTGGCTCAGGGTTAGTGAATGAGCTGGGATTTGGACCTCTCTCTGAGCCAGCCTCCTCCCTTATCCCCTTTCCCTTTCCCAGGCCATGCTGGGGGATTGGACCCTTATCATTAAAAACTGGCCCAAGATGGAGTGGGAGGTACAAAGTGGAAGGGGGGACCTGGGGAAGCATATCAAGTATCACCACGTTATCCTGAAACCAGAAAAATCTGCTGGTCCACAGAGCCCACCGGGAGAGTGCAGGTGGCCTCAATGAGGAGCAGAGGTGACCTCCCTCATTAGTGCAAGGTAAGGGGCACTTGCCCAAAAGTGCCCTCTCCTCTGCACAGCCTGAGAGCCCAGCACAGCTGCATGTCTTTGAATTACAGCTCTAACTCCAGGGGTCCTATGCACTTGGTGTTATGTCATGGTGGAGGGGTAACCAGAGTGCAGGGTCCTGGGGACGAATTTCGAAGGCGGGTATCACTGAGGGATGGGGCGCTTGGCTCAGGGTGTGACTATCTCAGGGTCAAGAGCCCATGACAAGGATAAGGTGGAGGGCAGATTCATGGACTGACTTTTGACATGTATACTTTGGACTAAGAAAGTCCAGCTTCTGCTTGGTTTCCGCCCTCAGACAGTGCATTTACCACCCTTCTTTCAGTCTGCTTGCTCCTCAGATTTCTTTGTCAATTGGGAAATTCTTCCTTGGGGAGTAAGTTTCTTTAAGGCTGAAACTTATCTGGGCAGATCTGGGGAGTCCTCAGGGTCTGGGTACATTTGCATAGGGTCCCATGTGATTCTGGGAGAGAGGTCATCCTTAGGGAAGAAGGAGCCAGGCAGGACCACCAGGCCCAGTGTCATAGCCCTCTTCAGTGAAGGGGTGAGCTGGTTTGGAATAAGAACAGTGATGGTTCTTTCTTTAATTTATCAGGAGATCCAGTCTTAGAGGATCAGGGACGACTGAGAGCAAGGGCAGGGAGCTTTGCACTGAGGGTGTGAAGACAGGAAAATAACGATTGGAGACCCTTGTGCCCTTCTGCAGCTCTTCTAGCTTTTCCCCTGTGCCATTGTCTCTCCTGCTCAGTGTGCAGGGCCCACCTGCCAAAGCCACTAGCATGCTATGACTATTTGGCTAGAGGTGGGCATGGCTCCAAGGGGACCTAATCGCTGACTGACTTGTGACCTTTGACCTATACAGCTTTGCTCAAAAAGATGGCTTGAGCCAATCAAATGCTTCTCTCGAGAACCTAAATTAAGATATATAAAGGGTGATGGTAGACATTTGAGATGAAAGGAGTTGAGGATCTGAACTGGACATGCTGGGAGACTTAGAGAAGTCACTTAATTTTCCCTGTGACGCAGAGGTGGGGTTCCCCACCAATCTCATCTTCACCAAACGTATCTCATCCCAGTGCTCCGCACCTCAAAGTGTGCCGATCCCTCATGGGATCTTGCCCGTAGACTAAACTGAGGCTGGCAGGACAGGGTCATTGTTACTGGCCCAATCCTCAGGTTTTCAGTGCAGAAGACCTCAGAGGTGGCTAAAGATGGGGGTCTGAGGCCCAGAGGGGGGAGGGACTTGGCCAGTGTCACCTACACCGAGAACCTGAGCTCAGGGCTCTTAACTGTCCAGCCCCTGTTCATTGATCATGCAGCATTTCTGAGCAGCCCTGGCTGAGGGTGTGAGGCAAGGCGGGGGAGGGGCTCTGCACAGGTGGAGGGGACATAGCCCTGAGTTCCCCCCTCCCAACCAATTCCCAGCTCATGCTTTCTGAGCCTGGGGTTCCTTATCTCCACGGAGTATAATGGCGCCCACCTCCTCGGGTTGTGAGAACAGCCTAGGATGATGTGTGTGTCCAGAGCCTGCCCAGGAAGGGGCAGGCCAGAACTGCTCCAGCCTGCCCGCTGTGGGGGGCAGGAATGGGGCGGGGGAGGAGAGGGAGCAAAGTGTCCAGGTCCAATTCCTCCCACTTTGGCCATGGCCAGCGCGGAGCCCTAGGCTAACCTGAGTGAGTTAAAGATTGGCCAGGTGTGCGTGAGAAGCTCAGGGCAACTCCTGACCACAGGGAGCCAAGTGGGGCAGTGACCGTTGGATGACTAGTGGGCCTGAAACTCTGGCCATGTCTGTTTGTTGCTTGTTGGTCTTTATATACTCGTATGCCACTAGGGTGCATCAATGGTTTCCACTGGTTAGGGCCTCTGAAGGGTAGGACCATGCCCCCCTCAGCCTGGGGCTCCCAGAGCAACGCCATGTTTCCCTCAGCTAGGGCCATGTTTTCTGAGACTCCCAGCTTTCAGTTGTGGTCCTCTCCTGAGACAGGGACCCTCAGAGCAGGCTCATTTTCCCTCAGATTGGAGCCTGCAGGTAGGACTGTGTCTCCTCCTCAGTTTGTGATGTCCAGGACAGAGTCACGCCCTGCTCTGCCTCAGCTTCCCAGGGCAGGACTCTGTCTGCCCCCTCAGACGGGGTCCCCAAGGGCAGAGCTGTTCCACCTTCATTTGACTGGTGGCCTGAGTCTTCTCTCAGATGGAGGTTCCATGAAACATTGGCTTTGGGTTTAAGGACAGGCACGGACACAGACAGATGAAGCTCAGGTGAGGTGCTTCCTCCCTCCAGGATTTTAGCAGAGTCCAGCTGATTTTACTTCCTAAATTTATTATTTTCTTCAAAGTCACAGACAGCAATGATTACTTCCAGAATGCCACTGGATGAACACTTTGGAAATGGTCTGGCTCATTTTCATCTTATCTCAGAGAATCATAATTTGTAGGACAGATAAAGCTGAATCTTGATTAGTAATAAAGTAAACAAAAATAAAGTGAGGGAAGGCTTCCGCAAGAGTCCAGGTACATTTATGGTAATAGCACCTCCTGCTGGTCAAGGGTGGCATTGCACCTTACCTCTATTAGTCTTTGTGGCTTCTACTCAGACAACTGGTAGGAAGTGAGTGAGGTCCAGCGGTTCTGTATGTGGGCTATTCGGAAAGGGGTGCTGACAGGACCAAAACTCTGTAAACTCATCCCTAGGCTTCAACACCTAGGGGTCGGTCCCCATTTGAACCACCTTCTTATGAAATTTTCAATTTGAACTATTAGTGGCGATTTTTTTCTACAGAACACATCTCTCATACAGTAATGAAAGTCAACAGGAAAACAGGATTCACTTTGCAGAGAGCCACACTGCTGCCCATGTTGCTGGATGAGTCTATTCCAGAAAACGGGGTCATGGTAGATGGGTGGGCATAGACATTCTTTCCGTGTCATTCTTTCCTACCTCCTTATAGGACCCTCCCTGAGGAGTCCTCCATCATTTTCCTTCTGCCACCCCCCACACCTGGATGGGTACTCCAGAGTCACAATATAACCAGTTTGTCCTGCCAAGGAAAGAGCTTTGTGTCCTTGGAAAGAGCTTTGGGCCGGAGGGACATGAAGAATGCCGGTGGTCAGTTCAGGTGTGTGTGGGGAGGGAAGAAGCCTAAATCTCAGCATCCTCAAACTCTGTTTTTCTGTCTCCGTTTTGCATGGGGAGGAGCCTTGCTCACACACAGGAGATGAAACATAATGAACATTTTGTAAAGAACAAAACAAACTTATTATATACATAAAACCTAGTACTTTTATGAGATCAGCTAATCCAACACTGCCTCCATTTTGCAGGTGGAAAGACTGAAGGTGAAACTAGGGACTTTCAGAGTGGCAAAGGGGGGCTCTACCACTGTGGAAGTGAGCACAGTGAGTGCTCCTCTCTCAGGGCTATGTGGAGAGAGGGGAAGGCCTGAGCCTTTTTTTTGCCAATATTTTATTGTGTTACTAGCCTTTTTTTTTTTTTAAGATTTTATTTCAGAAGGGGAACAGGACTTTATTGGGGAACAGTGTGTACTTCCAGGACTTTTTCCAAGTCAAGTTGTTGTCCTTTCAGTCTTAGTTGTGGAGGACGCAGCTCAGCTCCAGGTTCAGTTGCCGTTGTTAGTTGCAGGGGGCGCAGCCCACCATCCCTTGTGGAGTAGAACTGGCAACCTTGAGGTTGAGAGCCCACTGGCCCATGTGGGAATCGAACTGGCAGCCTTTGGCATTAGGAGCACGGAGCTCTAACTGCCTGAGCCACCGGACTGGCCGCCTTTGTGTAATTGATAGACTTTATTTACTTTTTGATTTCCATCCTCCCACCCCCTGCCCTCTGGCAACCATCATCTAGTTCTCTATATCTATAAATCTGATTTTGTTTTTTTAATTAAATTTATTGGGGTGACATTGATTAATAAAATTACATAGGTTTCAAGTATACAATTCTATAATACATCAACTGTATATTGCATTGTGTGTTCACCACCCACAGTCAAATCTCTTTTCGTTAACATATATTTGACCCCCTTTACTTTTTTCTACTTCTCCCGACTCATTCCCCTTTCCCTCTGGCAACCACCACGCTGTTGTCTGTGTCTATCTGTTTTTATTTGTTTGTTCTTTTCAGTTTTATATTCCACATATGAGTGAAATCACATGGTTCTCAACTTTTTATGTCTGACTTATTTCGCTTAGCATGATAATCTCAAGATCCATCCATGTTGTCGCAAATGGCAGTATTTCATTTCCTTATGGCTGAGTAATATTCCTTTGTATATATGTACCACGTCTTTTTATCCAATCATCTATCGAAGCACACTTCAATTGTTTTCATGTCTTGGCCACTGTGAGTAGTGCTGCAGTGGATATAGACGTACATATATCTTTACAAAGAAATGTTTTCAAAATTTTTGGGTAGATACCTAGAAGAGGGATTGCTGGGTCATATAGTAATTCTATTCTTAATTTTTTGAGGAATCTTCATATTATTTTCCATACTGCACCAATTTACATTCCCACCAGCAGTGTATGAGGGTCTCCTTTTCTCCACATCCTCACCAACACTTTTTTTGTTGATTTATTGATGGTAGCCATTCTGACAGGGGTGAGGTGATATTTCATCGTGTGGTTTTAATTTTCATTTATCTGATGAACATCTTTTCATATGTCTATTGTCCATCTGTATGCCCTCTTTGGAGAAATGTCTATTCAGGTTCTCTGCCTGTTTTTTAATGAGATTTGTTGTTTTTGGGTTTTTTTTTTTTTTTTGGTGTTAAGTTGGATGAGTTCCTTATATATTTTGGATATTAACCTCTTATCAAATGTATCCTTTGTGAATATTTTCTTCTTTTTAGTAGGTTGTCTTCTTGTTTTTATGATGGTTTCCTTCATATGCAAAAACTTCTTTTGGTTTGTGGTTATCATGAGGTTTATGTATATTATTCTATATCTATAGCAGTCTATTTTAAGCTAATAGGAGTTTAAGTTAGAATATATTCTCTAAGGACTACATTTTTACACCCACCCATGCTTTATTATTGATGTCATGTTTTGTATCTTTATGTGTTGTGTATGTCCTAACTACTTATTGTAGTTTGAATTGAGTTTGATACATTGGTTTTTCTTTTGACCTTTGTAGTAACTTTTTAAATGTCTGGTTTACTGTATTTGTTAACTATTTGGCTTTACCTGTGAAATTTTTTCCTTTCTCATGTTTTCTTATTTCTGCTTGTGACCTTTGCTTTCCTGCTTAAAGAAGGCTCTTTAATAGTTCTTGTAAAGCTGGCTTAATGGTGATGAATTCCTTTAGTCTTTGCTTGTCTGGGAAACTATCTCTCCTTCAATTCTGAACGATAACCTTGCCAGGTAAATTATTCTTGGTTGTAGGTTCCTTTCTTTCAGCACTTTAAAGATGTCCTACCACTCTCTTCTGGCCTATACAGTTCCTGCTGAGAAATCAGTCTTACGAGGTTTCCTTTGTATGTAATTCATTGTTTTCCCCTTGCGTCCTTTAAGATTGTCTCTTTATCTGTAACTTTTGCTATTTTAATTACAATATGTCTTGGTGTGAGTCTCTTTAGGTTCTTGTTTGGAATTCTCCGTGCTTCCTGGACCTGGATATCCATTTCCTTTCCCAGCTTAGGAAAGTTCTCAGCCATTATTTCTTAAAATAAAGCTTCTGTTCCTTTCTCCCTTTCTTCTCCTACAGCGATCCCTATAATGTGAATGTTTGAGTGCTTGATGTTGCCCCAGTGGTCCCTTAAACTATCCTCATTTTTAAAAAATTCTTTTTTCTTTTTGCTGCTCTGATTGGTTGATTTCCACTCATATGTCTTCCTGGTCACTGATCCGTTCTTCCATATTAGCTGATCTTCCGTTGATTTCTTCTAATATATTTTTTCATTTCAGTTATTGTATCCTTCATGTTGGCTTTGTTCTTTAGTATACTTTCTAACTCTATTGCAGTTCTCCCTAAATTCCTCAATTCCATTCTCAACTTTGGTGAGCATCCTTAAGATCTTTTTTTTTTTTTTAATTCTTTATCAGCCAAATTACTTATCTCCATTTCCTTAGGGTGTTTTTCTGGAGATTTTTCTTGTTCCTTCATTTGAGAGATATTCTTCTGTCTTTTCATTTTGTTTGACTTTTTATGTTTATATGAATTAGACATATCTATGTCTCCCAGGCTTTAAAAAGTGTTCTTATGTATAAGCAGCCTCTGTGTTGGCTATGTGTGCTGAGTGGTTTTGGCAGGCTGGTTGGGGCCAAGCAGGTGCCTATGGTGTCCAGGACACCGGCCCACTGAGCCAGAGAGGCTCCAGGTGGGGAGGCCATGTGTGTGTTGTAATGCCCTGTTGATCCTGCGTGCTCCCTTAGTTCCAGCCAAAATGGGCTCGGGTGGTATGTCTGGGAACATGCTGCAGCAACCTTGTAGGTAGTTCAGAACACCCGAATAGAGACCTCACCCATTCTATGGTGGTGGAAGAGTGCATAAAGGCACTCACAGGCACCTCTGGCCCCGGAAAATTCCTGCAGTCCCCGCAAAGCTCCTTTGTTTTCCCAGGCTTCTCTACAGTCTCTCTCTCTCGTTTTAAAATTTTTTCTCAAGTTTTTTAAATTCACATTGGCAATTTATTCACAAGAAAGTATTAGCAACACTTTTTAAAATTTTATTAAATGCAGTGGGGTGACATTAGCTAATAAAATTATATGGGTTTCAAGTATAAAATTCTATAATATATCATCATGTGTATATTGCATTGTGTATTCACCACCCAGTCAAATCTCCTTTTGCCACCATATATTTGACTCCCTTCACCCTTTTCCACCTCTCCCCGCTCCCTTTTCTGTCTGACGTCCACAATACTGTTGTCTGTGTCTATCGGTTTTTGTTTGTTTGTTGCTTTCAGTTTTATATGTGGATATGAGTGAAATCACATGGTTCTTGACTTATGTTTGACTTATTTCACTTAGTATGATATTCTCAAGATCTATGTTTTCACAAAAGGCACTATTTCATCTTTTCTTATGGCAGAGTAATATTCCATTGTGTATATGTGCCACA
The DNA here is from genome assembly GCF_004115265.2 of Rhinolophus ferrumequinum. Lineage (NCBI taxonomy): Eukaryota > Metazoa > Chordata > Mammalia > Chiroptera > Rhinolophidae > Rhinolophus > Rhinolophus ferrumequinum. Next base: position 99,341,669 of record NC_046289.1, on the reverse strand, counting down.
TCTTTTTTTAATCCAATCATCTATCAAAGCACACTTTGGTTGTTTCCAGGTCTTGGCCACTGTGAGTAGTGCTGCAATGGACATAGGTGTACATATATCTTTACGAATAAATATTTTCAAATTTTTCAGTAGATACCTATAAGAGGGTTTGCTGGGTCGTATGACAATTCTATTCTGAATTTTTTGAGCTTCTAGATTATTTTCCACAGTGGTTGTACAGCCTCTGTCTTGTTTGATATACAGAAAGTGGTCTTGTGAGTAGACTTCAATTTTTTGAATAGTTTTAGGTTATAGGAAAATGAGTGGAAAATAGAGAGTTTCAATATATCTGCTCTCCCTGCTCCCAGTTTCCCTATTATTAACATCTTGCATTAGTAGATATGTATTTTTTTCTCATTAAACTTTGTTTTAATGGGTCTCAAAATTCTGTGACAGATTTTTTTGTCAAGTTGTTTTCATTAAAACGTACTGATTTAAAAAACAAATAACTTAACCACACACACACACACACACACACACACACACACACACACACACACACAAATGGTCCACAAAACATTCTCCTTTCCTTCTGAAGGTTTTTTGAGGCATTGTATTCATTAACCAGTCTTTCAGTATTAAACTCAAATGGTCAACAGAGACATACAGTTCTGAGACCGTTCTTACACTACTGATTAAGACTAGGGTGGCAAGTATTGGGGATAATATTCATTTAGCCTTCTGAGCTTTCTGGGCAGACTTGGTGATCCTTCCAGCTTCAACTGCCTTCTTTTTAAAAAAAATAAATTTTATTGGAGAATATTGGGGAACAGTGCGTTTCTCCAGGGCCCATCAGCTCCAAGTAGTTGTCCTTCAATCTAGTTGTGGAGGGCGCAGCTCAGCTCCAAGTCCAGTTGCCATTTTCAATCTTTAGTTGCAGGGGGCGCAGCCCACCATCCCATGTGGGAATCGAACCAGCAACATTGTTGTTGAGAGCCTGCGCTGTAACCAACTGAGCCATCCAGCCGCCCCAACCTGCCCATTTTTAAAAATAGATTAGTTTTTGCTATTGAGTTGTACAAATATTTTCTCCTTTTTAGTAAGTTGCTTTTCATTTTGTTGATAGTTTTCTTAATTGCACAGGAGCTTTTCAGTTTGATGTAGTCTCACTTGTTTATTTTTGCGTTTGCTTTTGGTGTCAAATCCAAAAAAAAACATCGCCAAGATTGATATCAAGGAGCTTACCGCTTATGTTTTCTTTTGTTTTAATTTTTTTTATTAGTTTCAGGTGTACAAAACAATATACTAGTTAGACATTTATACCCCTCACAAAGTGATAACACCCTCCCCCACTACTACCCCTCTGACATTGTATACAGCTGTTACAGTTCCACTGACTGTATTTCCTATGCTGTACTCCACATCAAATGTATATATAATATATATATATAGCCAAAAATGTATACACATTTTAAGAAAGGAAAAAACTATTAAAATTGTAATACACAATATATACCGGTAACAAAAGATGAATACAAGTCATGTTTGACCTCTGCCATTTACAAGAGGTGCTCAAAGTGGTTCCCATCAGCACCCAGACACTTCTGATTATGGCGAACTACTGCTTGAGCAGTGTGACCAAAGTGTCCACTTATATCCATTTTTGGCACCCCTGGTAGATATTTAATTATAGTTGACTGCTTATGTTTTCTTATAGGAGTTCTATGATTTCAGGTCTTATGTTCAAGTCTCTCATGTATCTTGAGGTAATTTTTGTGTATGGTGTAAGAGAGTGGTCCAGTTTCATTCTTTTGCATTATGGCTGTACACTTTTTCCAACACTATTTATTAAAGAGATTGTCCTCTTAAAACCAGTATAAAATGATATTGAATGTCAACTGTAATTCAACAAAACAAACAAAAAAAGAGTTTATCTTTCCCCATTATATATTCATGGCTCCTTTGTCATAAATTAATGGACTATTTATGTGTGGGTTTACTTCTGGGCCCTCTATTCTGTTTCATTGATTTATGTGTCTATTTTTATATTTTACAATATTGTATTGATCACTGTATCTTTGTAATATAGTTTGAAACCAGGAAGCATGTCTCCAGTTTTGTTCTTCTTTCTCATAGTTGAGTCTTTTATGGTTCCATACAAATTTTAGGATTGTTTGTTCTATCTCTGTGAAAAATGCCTTTGGAATTTTGATAGGGATTACATCAACTCTGTAGATTGCTTTGGGCAGTTAGTATGGACAATTGTAAAAATGTTAATTCTTCCAATCCATGAGCATGAAATATCTTTCAACTTATTTATGACTTCTTCAATTTCTTTCATTAAATCAAAGTCTTATAGTTTTCAGTGTATAAGTCTTTCACTTCCTTGGTTAAATTTATTCCTAGATAGTTTATTTTCTTTGATGCAATTGTAAATGGGATTGTTTCTTAGTTTCTTTTTCTGCTAGTTTGTTATTCATGTATAGAAATTCAATTTCTGTGTATTTTTGTATATTGTAGAATTTTGTATATTGATTTTGTATCCTGAAGTCATTTATTAGTTCTAATAGTTTTTTGGTGGAGACTTTTGGGTTTTCTACATATAGTATTGTCATCTGCAAATAGTGACAGTTTTACTTCTTCCTTTCAAATTGGGATGGCTTTTATTTCTTTTTCTTGCCTAATTTATCTGGACTTCCAATACTATGTTAAATAAAAGTGGTGAGAGTGGGCAACCTTGTGTTTTTCCTGATTTTAGAAGAAAAGCTTTCAGCTTTTCATCATTGACTAGAATGCTAACTGTGAGCTTGTTACATATGGCTTTTATTATGTTGAAATACGTTCCCTCTATTTGCACTGTGCTGAGTTTTTATAATAAATGAATGTTGAATTTTGTTAAATGCCTTTTCTGCATCTATTGAGATGATCATATGATTTTTATCCTTAATTTTGTTAATGTGGTGTATCACATTGATTGTTTTGCAGATGTTGAAGCATCCTCACATCCCTGAAAGAAATCCAACTTGATCATGGTCTATGATCCTTTTAATGTGTTGTTGAATTTGGTTTGTTAATACTTTATTGAGGATTTTTAAATCTATGTTCATCAGGGATATTGGCCTGTAATTTTCTTTTCTTGTGGGGTTTTTGCCTGGTTTTGATATCAGAGTAATGCTGGCTTCATAAAATGAATTGGAAGTATTCTTTCCTCTTCTATTTTTTTGGAAGAGTTTGAGAAGGATTGGTATTGATTCTCCTTTTACTGTTTGGTAGACTTCACCAGTGAAGCTGTCTGGTCCTGGACTTTTGTTTTTTGGGAGGTCTTTGATTACTGATTCAATCTTCTTTCTAATAATTGGTCTGTTCAGATTTTCTGTTTCTTCATGATTCAGTCTTGTAGGTTTTATGTTTCTAGGAATTTATCCATTTCTTCCAGGTTATCCAACTTGTTGGCATCCAATTGTTCATAGCGCTGTCTTTATAATCCTTTGTATTTCTGGGTTATCAGTTGTACTGTCCCCTCTTTCATTTCTAATTTTATTTATTTTATTTATTTATTTGCTTGGTGAGTCTAGCTAAAAATTTGTCAATTTTATTTATAATACCATTTCAAAGAATCAGCTCTTAGTTTCATTGATCTTTTCTACTGTCTTTTTAGTCTCTATTTCACTTATTTCCGTTCTGATCTATATTATTTCCTTCCCTCTACTAACTTTGAGCTTCATTTGTTCTTCATTTTCTAGTTCTTTGAGATATAAAGTTAGGTTGTTTACTTGAGATTTTCTTGTTTCTTGAGGTAGGCATTTATTGCTATGAACTTCCCTCTTAGAACTGCTTCTGCGTTGGTATGTTGTATTTCCATTTTCATTTGTCTCAAGGTATTTTTTTATTTCTTTTTTGATCCACTGTTGCTCAGTAGCATGTTGTTTAATTTCCACATATCTGTGAATTTTCCAGTTTCCTTCTTGCAATTGATTTATTTTCTCATACTATTGTGGTCAGAAAAGATACTTGATATGATTTCAGTTTTCTTAAAATTATTAAGATTTGTTTTGTGGCTGTGGGGACAGAGCCCCAGAGAGCAGTTTCCAGGCTCTCGGCCTCATGTGGAAAGGTGCTGGCTCAGGTAGTAGATGGCCATCAGCTGTGGCTGGTTGACCGTCAGCTGTAACCATTGAGCCATTGGCCACTAATATAACTGCCGCGGCTACGGAGGGAAGTCGAGGAGAGAGGAGGAGACTGAAAGAGAGTGGAGGAGAGTGGAGGAGAGTCGGTTGGTTGGCAGCAAAGCGGACAGCAGGTCGCACGTCGTGTAAACCCAGCGAGACCATAGTGTTGTGACTCCCCTACCTATGGCTCCGTGGGTGTTCCTTTTTGGCCTAGCCATGTCCTGCATTCTTGTGTGGGGAGCGGGACCAGAGACCCCACATGACACCCCACATGACAGTGGCCTAACATGTGATCTATCCTGGAGAATGTTCCAGGTGTACTTGAGAAGAATGTGTGTTCTGTTGCTTTTGGATCAAATGTTCTGTATATATCTGTTAAGGCTATCTGGTCTAATGTGTCATTTAAGGCCAATGTTTCCACATTAATTTTCTGTCTGGATGATCTATCCATTGATGACAGTGGGGTATTAAATTTCCCTACTATTATTGTATTGCTGTCTATTTCTCTCTTTAGGTCTGTTAATATTTGCTTTACATATTTAGGTGTTCCTGTGTTGGGTGAATAAATACTTATGAATGTTATATTATCTCGTTGAATTGACTATCATTCTGTAATGACCTTCTTTGTCTCTTATTACAGTCTTTGTTTTAAAGTCTATTTTTGTCTGATGTAAGTATATCTACCCCAGCTTTCTTTTGGTTTCCATTTGCATGGAATATCTTTCCCATTCTTTCTCTTTCAGTCTGTATGTCCTTGTAGCTGAAGTTAGTCTCTTGTAGGCAGTGGGCCTTTTTTTAAAAAAATCCGTTCAGCCACTCTGTTTTTTAATTGGAGAATTTAGTCCATTTATATCCAAAGTAATTATTGATAAGTATGTATTTATTGTCATTTTGCAAATTGCTTTGTAGTTCTTCTGTTCCTTTCTTTTTCTCTTGCTTCTTCCTTTGTGACATAATGATTTTCTATAATGGTATGGTTGGATTCCTTTCTCTTTATCTTTCGTGCATCTACTATAGTTTTTGCTTTGTGGTTACCATGAGGCTTACATATAACAACTTATATTTATAGCCATCTAGCTTTTTAAAATTGTTATTCCAGTAGGTATGAAATGGTATCTCATTGTGGTTTTGATTTGCATTTTTCTAATAACTAATGATGTTAAGCATCTTTTAGTGTCTGTGTCCATTTGTATATCTTCTTTACAGAACTGTCTATTCAAGTCTTTTTCTGAGTTTTGAATTGTGTTCTTTTGTTGTTGTTGAGTTGTAGGAGTTCCTAATTATATTCTGGATATTAATCCTTTATTAGATATATGAATTGCAAATGTTTTCTCCCATTTTGTGGCTTACTCTTTTGATAGTGCTCTTTGATGAGACTTGGGGCTTTTGCAGGTAATCTAAGTATTTCTGGGAAGTTTACCTTCTCCTAGCTGAGGATGAACAAATCAGGGCCTTGTGGGGAGTCAGATGCTCTACCTTTTGAGGATGAGACATGAGGGATCCCCATTCACCCATCTGAGTTTGGCCCACTAGGCTGGGTCCCTTCCTCCCTATTTTCTTTAAGTGTTGAAAGACTTGAATCATACGGGAAAAGAGAAAAGAGAGAGCAGGGAAAGCTGTATCCATCAATGACTGGGCTTAGTCTCAGGACTCAAAAACCATTCATGCTACAACATGGATGAACCTTGAAAACATGCTAAGTGAAGAAGCCAGTCACAAAAGACCACTTATTGTATAATTGCACTTATATGAAATGTCCAGAGTAGCCAAATCTATAGAGACAGAAAGAAAATTAGTAACTGCCTGGGGCTGGTAGGGCAGGGCAGGTGGGTTAAGGTGGGTTAAAGGGAAATGGGCAGACTGTTAATGGATATGGGGTTCTTTTTCGGGTGATGAAAAAGTTCTAAAATTGATTGTTGTGTGATAGCACAACTCTGTAAATATACTAAAAGCCATGGGTTGTACACTTTAAGGAGGTGAATTGTATGTTATGTGAATAAGGGGGAGCAAAATAAGACCCCCCAAAAAAATGCCATTTCAGCATATTGATTATTTTTATTTAAAGCTACTTAAGAAACAGCTGGTACAAGAAGAACTCTCTACCCCTTCTTTGTCCCCCTGAAAGCAGGAACTAAAAAGTCTCCTATGTGAAGATTTCCTTCCTCTACCAGGTATACTTATCACCTGAGATAGGGAACTCAAGGCCCAGAAGGCTATAAAAACAAACTTTGTTACTTCTTCATTAATTTGCTACCTGAAGCCCAAACTCCTTTGTTTTGTCAAATCTTCACAAATAATTGTTTATTTGTCTTAAAAGTGTAAAAGCAGCCTGCATCGGTCACTTCTTTGAGTCTCATATTTCTATGGCCTTCTGTAAGTACAAAATTAAATTTGTTTTTCTCCTCTTAATCTGTCTTATGTCAACTTAATTTTAGGCCAGCCAAAGAATCTAGAAGGGAAAATGGGAAAAATTCTCTTCTCCTGCATGAATTATATCTCAATAAAGGCATTACTAAAAGAAATAAAGAAAGGAAAAAAAAGGCTGAGGCCCGTGGGTGACCCCTATCCTTCCTCCTGCGTCGGCGTGCTGGTGCCTTCTTCACTTGACAGAGAAGCGTAGCCGTGCCTGGACATGCTCACAGTGGGCATGCTTCATAGTCAGCCCGTAGATGGGAGTTAGGTCCACTTTCACACCCGGTGGCACGCTGAACTCCAGCTGCTGTAGCAGGATGGCCAGGAAAAGGAAGAGCTCCGACTTGGCCAGCACCTCCCCTATGCACCGGCGCTTGCCCATGCCAAAGAGAATCACTTTCTCACTCAAGATCTTGTTGATGGCAGTCCCATCAGCAGTGAGGAATCGCTCCGGCCGGAACTCAAATGGGTCCTCCCACAGCTTCCTGCAGGAGGAACAGAGGAACTGGGATCTCTGGGCTGGGAGGCCCTGGGAGGAAAGGCCTGGAGGGACGCTTCTGAACAGACTCCTGTTGATATCACAGTGTTAGAATAGGTCAAGAGCAATGAAAGGAGAGTGGGGAAAGGGACCAAACTATACTTGAGTGCTTATTTCTTTTATGTAGCTCTTTCTAAAATGATCAGCCTTGAAAATAGTGCTTTTTAATATTAAATTATCTTTCTTCTCATTAGTATACAAGGGGAATCCATAGTGTATCTTGGTTTATGCTTATTGTTTTAGAGTAATTACTGACAGCATCCCACACTCAGAAGTGCCCCTGTTTGGATGGTAAATGATGTGGTCCCCCTACCTATAGACTAAAGAGGGGTTTTCCAAAGAGAGGTTCCTAGGCCATTCACATCAAATCCCCTGAGTACTCCACGTTAGCTACCAAAGTGGAAGCTTGGGGGATGAGGTGCCAAAATCTGCAACCAACTTCCTGGTTAATTCTTTTTCTTTTTTTCTTTCCCCTGGTTAATTCTTATGTGCTCTAAAGTTTGAGAAACATGAACCTAAATTTTGTCACTTAGAGAACGTTCTATAGCAATCGAGGCACTATTCCTTTATCATACGACATAACCAGTTTCTAGAGGGACAGCCAATCCTTCCTGACTGCTGAACTTCACCCACTTGTTACTGGGGGGTACGTACTTACTGGTCATGATTGACATGCCACTGATTTACAAAGACGCAGCGCTCCTTGGGAATGTAGAAGCCATTCAGTGTTGTGTCTCTTGTCGTGCTGCGGAGGGAAGAGGGCTCTGTCAGACTCGGGCTGGAAAACTGGGGCATGTCTCTGGGAGCTTCTTGCTCCTACATCTACCCCACCCCAACAGCCTGCCCACCACGGTCTCCATATCCTCCACTGGGAGGAAATGTCAGGAGGAGGGAAGGGGGAAAATGATCCTTCCCCTTCCTTGGCTCCTGTTCTTCAACCTAAACAAGTGTTTACAACACTTCAGTTTGTGCCCAGCTGTGTACTTGGCCATCCTCAGGAGCCTGGGGAATGCCCAGCATGGTCGAGGAGTTAGGCCTCTTACTCTGGGAATAACCAGACCAACACATGGTCAGAGGAAGTGTGCACTAAACTCTCCTGACATTGTTAAAATCCCAGGACATAATCAGGGACAAATGATTATAAGTCCTGCAAGATATCTGAAATGAGCTGTGTCAGCTGGATGCGTCAAGAAAGGCTTCTAGGGGAGAAGTTTGTGTCAGGATTGACCTCGGGCAGGGATAGGATTCTGGTTAGCCAGAGAAGAGGTTAGAAGGCACTCGAAGCAGAAGGTCCAGCAATAGCGAGATTGGAGGCTGGCTGGATCACGCTTGTGAGGAAGGGTGAGGCCAGCCTGGCTGCGGTGAGAGCACTTGTAGCGGGGAATGTGAGCAGTGGTGAATGAGAGCTGAGGTCAGGAGTGTGACTTTCTCCTGAGAACTGGGGAGTTTGGTCATATTTGGACTGAATAGGGGCAGACTAGAGGCCGAGGGTCTGTGAGGAACATGGTGTCATGGTCAGGAAGCAGGTGCTGAAGCAGGGCGAGAACTGAAACGCTTGGAGGAGAAACCATGGTGAGGATGAGGAGAGGGAGGGCACAATAGGTAGGACTCACCTGTGGGGGATGGTGAAGGGGACAAAGGAGGAGTGTCGGAAGGTCTCCAGGATGAAGGCCTCCATATAGGGCAGCTGGGGTCTGTCGGAGAGCCGGGGCTGCCGTGCCCTGCCAATCACTGTGTCTGCAGGCCACAGAGGACAGACAGGGCTTACGGGCTGCCTGCCTGCTCCATGGTATCTGCGTCCCTTATTATCCCAAATGTCACTCTATGTGGTGTCACTCTACATCTATTTACATGTCTGAGACCCACCAACCCTCTCCCAGCATCTTCTAGACAAGGGTGGACACAATTGTATGCCCAGGGCTCGCACACAGTAGGCACATAACAGCTATATATGGATTGAACAAACGTCCTGGGGCCCCAAGGCTTCTCCCCACGTACCCAGTTCCTCCTGGATCTTTCTTTGCATCTCAGGATTTGTAACAAGGTACATAAGGCTCCAGGAGATGGCTGTTGTGACTGTGTCAAATCCTGGGCAGCATGGGCAAGGTGAGGAAGGAAGGAAAACAGCAACAAGAAACCAGCATTTACCGAGCACCCACCACATACATACCAAGCTTTGTCTTTCTCTGCCTCCCTCATTCCCACCCCCCCCAACTTGAGTCACTGGTTTCATAATTAGCTGCTGGAACTACAGGGGCTTAGACTTATAGGCCAGAGAACCCTTTATTGTTCAGATGGGGAAACTGAGGCCCGAGGGGGAGAGGGACGTGGCTGAGTTGGCACAGCCTGGGTTCAAACTCTGAACCTGGGCAGGTTTCCGTGTTCTGTACTGTCTGGTGTTTGGAGGCAAGTTATCTGACGGACTTGGGCCTGGGCAGTCCTGTGGGTAAATGGCAGGCACTGAAGGATGGAGGGGCTGTGGCCTGTTTCCTACCGGCCCCAAAGATGTCGTTGATAAGGTTGACAAACTTCTCGTGGAGGACGCGGCCACCGCTGGAGTCCTTCTCACAGTGCTGGAACAGGGCACCGGTGATGTCCTGGACGTTGTTCTGAGGGGACAGACACTCGGGAGTAGGTCAGCACTTCCAGGACCAAAGGCAGCATCTTGCCCCACCCCATCCAGCACCCCCCACGCCTCTAGGCAGTGGGCTTTGCTCACAGCAGGAGCTGGTAGCAGCCCAGGGGAGGGCTTAAAGTATCATTTCCTGCCTCATTGACCCTTCCTCCCAGTAACCCCAGGGGTCCAATATCAAAGGGGGGCGGGTTAGTGTAAGTACAGGGAAGCAAAGTGACACCTGAGCTGGGGATTAGTCTCTTTCAGGGTGCAGGTTCCTAAGCAACAAAAGCCTTCTCACACATAGTAACAGCCCCCCACATGGCAGGGTTCTGCCAGGGCCCCCGTGCACAGCCTTATCTCTCTGAGGCTTTAGATGCTCTGAGAAGGAGGCTATGGGGATGAGAAAACCGAGACCACACAGGGAGAGGGGTTGGCTTCAGGTCACACAGCTGCTCCAAGGTGTCCCAGAGCCTTCCCAGCCTTCTGCAGCTCATCAGCTCTGGGTGAGAGGGGCCACCCCAAGCTCTGCAGGGTGCCCCCTTCCCACCCGCATGCGGGGCTCACCTTGTCAAAGCCCTGGTAGTGCTCCTGGACTATTTTCTGCAGGAAGCGCACAAACTTCTGGTTGAAGGCCTTGAACCTCTGCAGGGTGGGGTTGGGCAGGTATCGAAGGATGGGGAAGAAGTCCACGGGGTTCGTAGAGGAGGCGGACTCCACAAAATCCTGACTGTTCTTCACAAGGCTGAGCATCTCTTCACTGCTCTGGGGAAAGTGCTGCCCAAAGCACATGGCACCAATGACTTTGGCCACTGACACCACCACCTGGTCGTAGGGGTCGAAGCGCCCAGCCTCTACCATCAGCTCCTGGAACCTGGCAATGAGGGCTTCAGCCTCCTTGCTCACATGCTCCTCCAGGTAGCAGGAGGACACGGAAGCCGGGTCCGAGGCGATGGAGAAACTCTTCAGGGCGTTCTGGGCCAGGCGCCGGCGGGCAGCCCACACTGGTCCAGAGTCTGGGTTGAAGGTCATGCTGTTGCCATCAGAGACCAGGGTGAAGCTGTAGAAGTCAGGCCGGCCCTTGAAATCATCGCTCTGCCGCACCAGGGCCTGCCGGATGGTGTCCAGGCCGCTGAGCACCAGCACAGGTGTGCAGCCAATGCGGATCTCCAGCACGTCCCCATAACGCTGGCTCAGCCGTGACAGCACCAGGTGTGGGTTCTTCCCCAGGGTCAGCATGTGCCCGAGCAGGGGCCAGCCCCAGGGCCCTGGTGGACTCTTCAGGCCTTTGGGGACCCGAGGCCGCCAGGCGCGGACCACCCAGAATACCAGGCAGAAGACGGCAGAGGCCAGGAGAAGCTCGGTGGCTGAGAAGGAACTGGGCTGGGACAATGCCATCTGTACCAACCATAGGCGGAGAGGAAAGAGGAACCATGGTGGAGATGGAGCCATTCATTCATTCATTAATTCATTCATTCACTCATTCATTCACTCACTCAGTCAATAAACACTGGCACATGTTCTGTGCTTGGCTCCCAGCTGGGCACCAGAAAGTCTAAGTTCCATGCACCGTGGATCCTACGTCCCAGGAGCTCACCCTTAGTGCATCACAGAATCTGAGGGCTGGACAGGGGCCATGTGATTTTCAACTTGAGTGTCTGAACTCCCAGTCCTGGCCCTCCCTTTGGCTCATCACCTCAGTTTCCAATTCTGAGGCTGGAGTGGAGGCTAGTGACCACTTCAAAATGGGGAAGCATTTCTGTAAGACCCTAATACAGGGTGTACGCTGGGCATTGTGCCAAACGGTCCCCATCAGTGTTGGCTTCCTGCTGATATCTCCTCATATCCAGGGAACAGGGAGCTGCACTGAGGGGACCAAGGTCACAGGGCTGATGCAAATGGCTTGTGATGCCCCTTTCCCAGGGAATTCTTTATCAAGATCAAGAAAGGCACCTCCAACTCCGAGGATGCCCACCCCCCCCCACCCCCGCACCTCCCACAGCCTTGGAGTCTGAAGTTGGGCTGCAGCAACGGCCAGATCTGCCCTTGTGCCATGGGGAACCCTTTCCGTCTCTCCACTCCAATCACACCAAGGGGCCTTAGAGATGGCCCAGTCCAAGATGCTCATTTAAAAATGGAGAAACGGAGCTCGGGAGCTGGGCTGCAAGATCTAGAACTCAGGCCTCCTACACTTGACCTAGTGTCCCCTATCCCTCCATCTTCACTGGTTCCCAAGATATATGGTGGGGGATCCCAGTCCCTGGGAAATGGGCCCAAGAAAGGTACCTGTAGAGGCAGGTGCTTCAGATCGGCAGGGTTGTAGGGGCTGGTACAGAGCTCCTAGCTCCAGGTAGTGTGCCCTTTATAAACAGCACTCCTATCTTGTTGACCTATCTGTCTAGGTCACTTGATATTTAAGTCACTGATTAAAACTGGAGGGATCAATCCTTGGACTTGGGCCATGATCCCTGGGCTCCTCCTACCACCCAGGCCCAGGGGCAGCTCGGCTGGGATAGGTGCTGTGTCCTTGGGGAGGAGTGCTCACCTCCTTTCAGGTTCAGGGTTGGCGGGGTTGCTATGTCTCTCAACAGCAAGGCAGGGTGCAGGGGTGACGGGCCTGGGGGCTCGCCCAGCCTTCTTTCCCACTGTACCTGTGGGGAAGCCCTGACTGGGCTCTCAGGCCCATCAGGAGGCTCACTGCTCCTCCCCAGAAGGGTGCTGTAGTACTTCTCCAATAACTTACAAAACCACAGAAGGAAAGGGAGCGTTCCAGCCACCTCTGAATTTCAGCCCAAGGTCATCTTAAGCCAAGAGATGACTGAGGATCCTGCATTCTAAAGAGAGGCCCCCTCGCCTCCTCCCTCCTGTGAGAGGTGGTGAAAGTGAATGAGAATGCCCACTGCCTGGCAGCTCCTCCTGGCAACTGGCTCACACTCTTTCAAATGGTCAATATCATTAAAAATAAATAGATAAAAGAGAGACAAGGATATTTTCTAGACCAAAGAGACTAGAGAGACGTAACCAAATGCAATATACGAACCTTGATTGGACGCTGAATTTAAAAAAAAAAAATTAAGGGCGGTTGGATGGCTCAGTTGGTTACAGCGCCAGCTCTGAACAACAGGGTTGCAGATTCGATTCCCACCTGGGTCAGTGAGCTGAGCCCCCCACAACTAGATTGAAGACAATGAGTTGCTGCTGAGCTGCCAGAGGGGCGGCTGGATGGCTCAGCTGGTTAGAGCCCGTGCTCTTCCCAAGGTTGCCAGTTCAATTCCCGCATGGGATGGTGGGCTGCACCCCCTGCAACTAAAGATTGAAAACGGCGACTGGACTTGGAGCTGAGTTGCGCCCTCCACAACTAGATTGAAGGACAATAATTTGACTTGGAGCTGATGGGCCTTGGAAAAAAACAGTTCCCCAATATTCCTGTCATGTGGGATCTCTGGTCCCACTCCCCGCATAAGAACGCAGGATATGGTGGGGCCAAAAAGGAGCACCCACGGAGCCATGGGTGGGGGTTCATACCACTACAGTCTCGCTGGAGGCTGGGCTGGAGACACAGGAAGCAGGAGCCACACGATGTGCAATCCACTGTCTGCTTCTCTGCCAACCAACCTGCCGGTGTAGCCACGGCGGTCATATTAGTAGTAATGGCTAACTGGTTACAGCTGACGGCCATCTGATCGCATGTGACGGCCATCTACTACCCGAGCCAGCACCTTTCCACGTGAGGGCGAGAGCCTGGAAATTGCTTTCTGCGACTCTGTCCCCACAATTCCCCAATAAAAAAAAAAATTAAGAGTGCTCTCTTGAGTAACTCAAGTACTCATTATCTTCACTTTGGTTTAATGCTTTGGTTTATTAAAAGGTACTTTACAATTGTAGAGAGAACAAAGTCTGATATTGGACAGACACAGTTTCTAATCCTGGCTCTTCCAAGACAAATTATCCTTCTAAACCTCAATTTCCTTTTCTGTATAGTGTGTGTCATGCAGGGTGTCATGCGGGGTCTCAGCTCCCGCTCCCCACATAGGAACGCAGGATATGGTGAGGCCAAAAAGGAACACCCACGAAGCCATAGATAGGGGAGTCACACCACTATATTCTCCCTGGTAGCTGGGTTGGAGACACAGGAAGCAGGAGCCACACGCTCCGCAACCCGCCATCCACTTCTCTCTGCCAACCCACCTTACTTACTAACTGCAATCCGCTCTTGCTAGCTCAGCCACCATCTTCTTGCCAGCCCCCATTTGCTGCTAGTGTAGCCACAGCAGTTATATTAGTGGCCAATGGCTCACTGGTTATAGCTGACGGCCAACTAGTCACAGCTGATGGCCATCCAATCACAGCTGATGGCCATTTACTACCTGAGCCAGCACCTTTCCATGTGAGGCCGAAAGCCTGGAAACTGCACTCCTGGCTCTGTCCCCACAGTGTGAATAATAATTCCTTATTATCTATTATACGGGTATTGAGGTTTAATTGATACATGAAGATTATTGTGAGGCTTAACTAATATGTAATGCACCTAGAACAGAATTTTACACATGAAGCACTAAATAGGTGTTCAGTAAGTTATTGTAGTTATTACTGTGTGCTTAAGTTGTATGAGAAATAATATATAATCTCTTTGAAGAGCAAAGAGATTTTGCTTTGCCCCTGCATTTTGTTTTCCTAAGCCAGCAGATACCTCCATCCATTGAAGAGAAGTGCTTGTCCCTTGCATTATTCATTTAATCAATAAATATGTAGCGCCTACTATGTGCCAGGCACTATTCTTGGTTTAAAAAAAAATGAAGCTATAAAAAGAGACTTTTGGGACAATTGAAGACACATGAACAAGGAATGGGGATGATGTGATATTACGGAATTAATACTGATTTTCTTAGGTGTGAACATGGTACCATGGTTATGTGGGACAGTATTTTAGGAGATATTCTTAGGAGATTAATGCTGTAGTGTTTGGAGGTGAAGTGTCATGATTTCCACAACTTAGTTTTAAGGGTTCTGCTTAAAAATAAACATACAGGGCCGGCCCGGTGGCTCAGGCGGTTAGAGCTCCGTGCTCGTAACTCCGAAGGCTGCCGGTTCGATTCCCACATGGGCCAGTGGGCTCTCAGCCACAAGGTTGCCAGTTTGATTCCTCGACTCCTGCAAGGGATGGTGGGCTGTGCCCCCGCAACTAGAAAAACAGCAACTGGACCTGGAGCTGAGCTGCGCCCGCCACAACTAAGACTGAAAGGACAACAACTTGACTTGGAAAAAAGTCCTGGAAGTACACACTGTTCCCCAATGAAGTCCTGTTCCCCTTCCCCGATAAAATCTTTAATAAATAAATAAATAAATAAATAAATGAATAAACAAACATACATCTGTGTATCTATATAGAGAGGAGAGAGAGAAAGAAGAGGTATCAAATTCCAGTTAGCCACAAACGCTTGTGAAGGCGTGCGGGTGTTCATTCTATGAAAGGGAGAGGTAAGGCAGAGGGCTGTTGCTTGGTAAGGGGTCCCACAGTGGTTCTCTCCTCCCCCTGGGGAAGAAAAGAGGACCCCCGCCCCATCTCACAAAGCCAAGTGAAGGGAGTCCCAGGAGACCCAAACTTTAAGCATGGGATACCTGCAGGAAGGGGGCTCCCCAGCCCTGAGTCCAAGTGGGAGGGGGGATGGTGAGGGAGACTGTGGCATTTGTGCATTTATCACACATTTTATAGCACTGGACACTTATGGGCCCGGCGTTGTTCTAAGGGTTTTATATGTGTTATAATAACGAAAAACATTCTCAGTGATCCTACGGGATAGAAATTAACACTATTCTCACATTGCAACAAGATAATAGAGGCACAAATAAGTTGTGTGATTTGTTTTAGGTCACCTAGCACTACATTAGAGCTGGGACTCCAACATTTGGAAGATTGTACTCTGGACTACAACGTCCTGTACCTGCCTGACACCTATCCCTGGACCTGGGGGAAGTATGTGGACACAGAAACTGAGTGGAGCAGGACGGAATGGCGGGGGCAGTGGGGGCCTGGTCGCAGCTGGGTACCTTCCCAGGAGGTGAGTCTCCTGAGGGCCGGGTGGACATGTTGAAGGGAACGGGACTTTGCCGCAGGGGAGGGAGGGAGCCCAGCAATGACAGGCTCTGGGGCATGCCCTGTGGGAATTTGCTCGGGGCAGGCACGACGCAGCCACGGAGTCCAGCAGTTGCTTTAGGACTGTGTGATGTGGAGGACACCTGGGCTCTCGATGGAAAGCCAGCAGGGCGAGGAGCATCTACTACACACACGGGCCACCTTAGCCGAGCGAAAATAAACAGCACCGGCCAAATAAAAAGAGACTGGTTCCTCTTCCAGCACCCTCCCTTCCCCCTCCTTTTCCCCTCCCCGGTGCACAGGCCAGCAAAGGCCGGACCCGCGTGGAGTGAAGAAACAGAGCCTGCTTCTCCCCTTCCCACTGCACCAGGCAGGCCTAAGAGGAGGATGGGGAAAAACTTTAAGTTGGATGTGAGAGGGAAATTTTGATTTAGATTGGACCAGTCTTCTAATTCCTGAAACTGAGAAAGCCACGTGAGCCCCTGTATGATGTCAGTGGTCGGGTGCCTCAGGGCGCGTTTGACCTTGGAGCAGAGGGAGAGGACCCCGCGCTCTTCTGTCTGTACCTTCACCAGGTGCAGGTCACCCAATAAAGAAGTCCAAGTGTGAAGTTAGGCTGAGTTTTACAGAAAACTGCCTGACAACCCTCATAGTAATATATTTTTGGTTATGTCTTCTCGGGCAAGGGGAACAAAAGAAAAAGTAAGCAAATGAGACTCCATCAAACTAGTTTTTACATAGCGAAGGAAACCATCAACAAAACAAAAAGACAGCCTACTGAATGGGAGAAGATATTCACTAATGATACATCTGATAAGCGGTTAATATCCAAAAAATATAAGGAACTCATACAACTCACCACCAAAAAACCAAACAATCTGATTTAAAAATGGGCAGAGGACCTGAAGAGACATTTCTCCAAAGAGTTCATACAGATGGCCAACAGACATATGAAAAGATCACTAATCCCAACCTCACTAACCATCAGAGAAATGCAAATAAAATCCACAATGAGATACCACCTCACCCCAGTCAAAACGGCATCATTAATAAATCAACAAACAACAAGTGCTGGCGAGGATGTGGAGAAAAGGGAACCCTCATACACTGTTGGTGGGACTGCAGATTGATGCAGCTATTGTGGAAAACAGTATGGAGGTTCCTCAAAACATTAAAAATAGAACTACCATATGACGCAGCAATCCCACTTCTGAATATCTGAAAAAAATCCAAATCACTAATTCAAAAAGACCCCTATGTTCATGGCAGCACTATTTGCAATAACCAAGTTATGTAAGCAACCTAAGTGTCCACCGATGGATAAATGGATAAAGAAGATGTGGTATATATATATATATATATATATATATATATATATATATATATAGGTGTACACACACACACACACACACACACACACAATGGAATATTCCTCAGCCATAAAAAAGAATGAAATCTTGCCATTTGCAACAACATGGATGGACCTAAAGGGTATTATAATAAGTGAAATAAGTCAGAGAACGACAAATACCATATGATTTCACTTCTGGGTTGAATCTAAAAAAACACAATAAATGAACAAACAAAACAGAAACACATTCATAGATACAGAGAACAAATTGATGGGTGCCAGATGGGAGGGAGGGTTAGGGGGCTAGATGGAAAAGGTGAAGGGATTAAGAAGTACAAGTTGGTAGTTACAAAATAGTCACAGGGAATATGGTCAATAATATGATAATAAGTATGTATAGTGCCAGGTGGGGACTAGACTCATTAGGAATGGAAATGTCTAATCACTGTGCTGTACACTTGAAACTAATATAATAATGTATGTCAATGGTAATTGAAAAATAAATATAATTTTGTAGAAATTGACTTTCTCTCCCTCTCTGTCTCCCTTTTGTATATGTCTCCTCTGGCAAGGGAAACAAAAGAAAAAATAAACAAATGAGACCACATCAAACTAACTCTCTCTCTCTCTCTCTCTCTCTCTCTCTCTCTCTCTCTCTTGCTCTTGCTGTCTCACTCTCTCTCATTCGCTCTCTCGCTCTCCCTTTCTCTCTCGCTCTCTCGCTCTTGCTCTCATTCTCTCTCTCATTGTCTCTCTCTCTCTCTCTCTCTCTCACACACACACACACTCTAATTAACTAAAGTCACACTTTGTTCATGTTTCCTTGGTTCCTACCTACTGTCCTTCCCCGTCCTAGGACCCCATTGAGGAGGACAGCATCTCGCATTAAGTTATCATGTCTCCTTAGGCCCTTCCTTGGATAATGTGTCTCGGACTATCTTTGCTTTTGACGACTTTGACAGTTTTCAGGAGGACTGGTCAGGTATTCTGTAGGATGTTCCACAGCTGGAATTGGTCTGAGCTTTCTCTCATGGTAAGACTGGGCTTATGGGTTGTTGGTAGGAAGGGACTGACAACAAGCAGGCAAACAGATGGATGAGAAAACTGCAGACCCAAGTCGTGCTGAAAATCCTTTGTCCTCCAGATCTTATCCCCCGCCAGCACACAGCCGTGCTCCTCGCCTGCTTTGTGCACTGAGAGGCTGACCTCTGCACACTGTCAGTGGGCTCCCTCACCCTCAGGCATCTTGTTGAGTTCAGTCAACGGAAGGCATTGCATGAGACGGGAAGGTGGGAGGAGAGTGAGGTGGGGGTATTTTTTTCTCCAGACTTCCCTGCAAAGTCACCATGGTAGGCCACAGCTCTCCTCTCCTTAGAGTCTCCCTCTTTCCGGGTTCCGGAAACAGCTCCTTCCTCTTGCCCCTTCAAGTCCCAAACAGTGAGGACTCCTCTCTGTTGCTAGTCCCATGGAACCACACTTTTCTCTGTTGGTGTCTCTATGCCCTTCCCATACCTTTGCAAATAGTCCCCTTATTAAACTCCTCAGTGACCAGTTTGAACGGATCCTGTTTCTTGCAAGGACTCTGATAATAAACTGGTTCTTTGCAAATTTCTGCTCCAGCATCAATGTCAGCCTTTTCCTCAGGCTGTCTCTCCTATGGTGACAAGATGGCTGCTGCAGTTCCAGCCATCACATCCAGACATGACAAGGGCCAGAGGGACAAGAGTGCATTTCATGCCATATATCCCTTTCAAGAGTGAGCACACCTTTCCTACATATCATTGCCTAGAATCGTGTAGTAGATCCGTGTTTAATCCAATCACCAGCAGGGCAACTAGAGCCACACTGACTGGTTCACACCATCCAGGACACATTCCCTGAGGCTGGGGACCTGGATAACCTCCCCACAATGCACATAGCCCTGGAGAGGCAGATGGAGGATACCTGGACAAAATTAGGGAGGGCATAGAGTATTGGGAAGAAGGAAAAGTCAAGGTGAGAGGAATGGCTATTCAGTGTCTACAAGCGGTGGAGCAGTTGGGAAAGGATCCCTGTTGATGAGTTTGTTGAGTGGCCCGTCACTGGCTGGTGGGACAGCCAGGCTGTGCCTTGATAGGTCTGAATGACACTACCTCCCGGGCAGAGACTGGGGAAGCACCTCCCGGAGTATTTGGCTGATAAAGCAGGGGCCTCAGAGACCCTGTTTTGATGAGAACACAGAAAACATCATTATCAGTAAAACTGTGTTTATATACAAAAGGGCATCACTAACTTGGAAGTTAGCGTGCCCCTCTGCATGCCCTTCGGGAGGTCAGCATTTCCCTGCAGGCCTGCTTTCACAATGCACTGGCTTGGCAAACATTTCCCCAGCAATAAAGGCAATTGCCAACCGGAGCAGCATTAGTCAAATTCTGATCTATAATATGGGTCGAAGTGAATCCCATTTGATACTAAGAAAAAAGGAAAAAGAGGAAAAGGGAAAGGGTCTCCTTCATCTGCACTGCCCTCTATTTAAGGTCAGTCCAGAACCTCTGGCCTGAGGTCCTCTGGAAATAAAATTAGCCTCCCACAGTCCTGCTGATGGTGGCATTTTGGGCACAGGGGCGGACCAGTAGGAAGCTATTGGACGGAAGTAACTTCTTAGGCTGCCAACCTGCCCAGGGCTTCTTGGGGCCTGCCTCAAGGGCCGAGGTTTAATCACTCAGAGAGCGCGCTGGTTAAGCCTCTCTGGCCTGCAGGTTTTGGTTATAATTCTTTCAGTTGCAGGTCCCCAAACCCAACTCCTACTAGAAGAGGCGGAGGAGGAGGAGGAAGGAAAGGAAGAGGAAGAGAGGAAGAAGAAGGACAAAGGGGGAAGGAGGTGAAGGGTGGTGGTGGTGGTATTGATTCATGTAACAGAGACATTCTATGGGTGACTTCATCGGCTTCAGGAATAACTGAATATAGGAGTCATCAGTTCTTTCCCTCTCTTCCCCACTTCATCACCCCCTTTTCTTTCCCCCGAATGGGCATCATTCTGAGGTAGGCTTTCTTTAAAAAATGTCCACTGGTAAGCCCAGACTTATTTTCTAGTCAGCTTAGCTACCCTGGCAGAAAGAGAACCTCTCTTTTCCAACAATTTTGGAAAAAAACCTTGTAGCGTTCTCATCGTCCAGGCATGGGTCATGTACCAGCCTGGTCGCCTGGGGTGCTGTCAGCTCCCCCAAACCATTGGATGAGAGTAGGGGTGGGGTGGTGCCCAAAGAACAATTGAAGTGGTGTTGCTAGCAGAGAAAATAGATGCTGGGCACACAGAACCCCTCAGATGGCCATTATCACTGGGTGATCATATAACTGATTGTCCAAGCGAGGACTTTGAGAGTGAAAGAGGGTACTTTTAATACTTACACCAGGACAACTGGCTTAGACCAAGACTACCCTGGGAAAATGCTGTCACCCTAACTACGGCAGCCAAGAGCCAGGGAGCTGGGGGCGGGGTGGGGGCTGCCCCTTGGATCCTGCAAACTGGATCCTGCAAACTGAATCTCTCTGGCTCTCTGGGTACCAGTAGGAAAGGGGAAGGTTTCAGATCTCAGGTGGGATGGAGGGTAGCCAGGTGGGGTGAAGACACATTGAGAGGCAAGTCCCAGTTCTCTACATCCATTCAAAGCCTTCTCCTCTCAAACTGCCTCACCCCACCTCCCACTTCCAGGCTTTGTTCTCGTTACATCCCGTCCCTGTGTTCATGCCCTTCCCATACTCTTCATACTTCATGATTCTTCTCCAGTCCCTCACTCGCCTTGAGCCCCTCCCTTCACCTGCCTTCCTCCCCCACCTCTCACAGCAACTGGAGCATTCCCAGACCCAGCACAGGCTATGTTTGGGGGCGGCTCCTGTCTCCACCACGGAGCAGAGCTTTGCTGTGAGTCCTGCTATCTCCCCACCTCCCGGCCACATAGCCCTCAGCGGTGCTGACTGAAGACTAAGCCTGATCACTCTGGGGGGTTGTCTCTATCCCTCCAGCCCAGGGCCCTCTCTGCTCCCCCCTGCCCCCTGCCTCTGTGTTCCTGGTATTGATCGTGAGGGAATCAGCTAAAGAGCTTCTCACGCAAAGGCATGCAAACTTTGACCCAGGATTGTCTGTTCAGCTCCCGGCCAAGGTCCTCTCACCTCCTGTATGTTTCTCTGCCCAGTGCTCCTGAGGACGCCCTCCATCCTGTGCCGTGGGGACAGGGCTTGGTGAGAAGTGCAACACCTCCTATAACCCCAGTGCATCAGACTCTTGTCCAGGAGTTGGGGCGGGGGGTGGGGGGGGCCCTGGCTCAGGGGCTGAGCCAGTCTACCTTTGGCCGCCTGGGGCTTTGTTGGTAGTCTGGGACAATAAATCATGGTGGCAAGAGCCCTGGCCTAGAAGTAAGAAGCTAGAGCTCTAGGCTCTGCTTTGATTTCCCATGTGTCCTTGGGTCTTCTCCTTCTGGTACCAGTCTCTCCAGCTGAGAAGTGGAAGAGGAATTGGCTTAATTAGCTAATGAATTTCTTTGGGGTCAAGAGCCCCTTAGAGATTGTGAGCAAAGCAATGCATCTTCTAGCAAATGAAGTGGTTTCCTGCGTCCCTGGTCAGGAGCCCCTGCAGGTGGTCTTCCAGCCTTGATGAGCTGGTTGCCATGATTCTCTAGAACTCAGGCGTTGATGGGGACCCTGGGGAGCTGACAGAGTAAGCTGCAGAGCAGGATGAGGGACCTGGGAATACCTTGATCCTCAGTTCCTTGCCACGTCTTCCACACAGTTTCTTTCTACTTCTGTGGCTGTAGCTCCAGCTGGGCCTGAAGAACAGACCTCTCTTGGGTATCACAAAGCTCCGTGGGCTGAGCCAGAGAGGCAGAGGTGGGATGAATGGAACAATGCTGGATGGAATGGAAGCCCAGCAATAGCTCCCTCGTCTCCTACCTGTTCTGTTACCTAAATACCACCATTATAGCATCAGCATTTGGGGCTCAGCATTACCCTGTCATGTGCCCCATCTTTACACAGCTGGATTTAACTCCTTTACCGGTTATTCATATCTTGCAAGGACCTGGCTTATCAGATCAATTTCCCACAGATTGCTTTTCTGTGTTCAGGTATGGGGGAAAGAGTGACAGTTTGGGTCTAGGTCATAGCAAGGGTCAAGTGTCCAGAGAATCACCATGGGCAAGTAGACCAGGAGACACATAACTTGCTGTGGAGAGGATTCAGGGGAGCTGCCCAGAGGAAGTGGTGTTTTAGCTGAGACCTAAAGTAGGGCAGTTTAGAAGTAGAGGTGGGCAGGCCTGGTAGGTTCTGCTATTAATTGATTCTGCTTTCTATTCAGATCAGATGGGAGCTACTGAAGGAGCAAGGTGGTGATAGGTTGAGAGTTTGCGTTTTTGAAAAGACCGCTTTGGATCCCGCAGGGTGGAGAAAGAATGGAGGGAATGACAGGCTAAGAGGAAGAGGTCTGGAAGCTGTTAGTGCTCTAGGGAGCAATGGTGAGGGCCTAGACGGGGTGTGGCAGTGGGGCTGGACAGTCAGAGTAACGTGTCCTTGCCCCTTCAGTCTATTCTCAGCCCGGTAGCTAGAGTGACCGTCTGACTCAGGCCCACTGTATCTCCATCTCACACAGAGGAAGTCCTGTTTCTCAGGGGGGTGCTCCCTGCCCCGGAGGCAGGGCCGTCCTCCATAAGCATCTCATCCCCTGGGGGCACTAATTTCCAGCAAAACTCCCCAATCAGAAGACCCCCACACATTTCCAGTGCCCTTGGTACTGCTTCCTCCTTCAAGGACCAGGTGTGGGACCTTTCAACTTGCTGTTCCCTCTGCCAGGTGCACTCTTCTTCCAGATATCTGTGTTGTGATTCTTTCCCCCCCCCCCTTTTTAAGTGTGTTTTTTCCAGGACCCATCAGCTCCAAGTCAAGTAGTTGTTTCTGTCTAGTTGTGGAGGGCACAGCTCACAGTGGCCCATGTGGGGATCCAACCCGCAACCTTGTTGTTAAGAGCACCGCGCTCTAACCAATTGAGCTAACCAGCTGCAGATGTGTGCCGTGATTCTTGATTCCACACTCCTGCTTCTGCTCAGTGTCATTTCCAAGTGAGAACTTCCCTGACCACCCTATCTTGAATTGCAACCTGCCCCCTGAGATTCCTACCCCTTCTCTGCTTTGTTTTTCTCTGTAGTAGGAGTCACCCTCTGACATTCTTTGTGCATTATATGTCACCAGAATAGGATGTAAGCTCCGTGTGAGCAGGAGGTTGTCAGTTTTGTTCACTTGCATATCAATCACCAGCGCCAGTGCCTGGCACATAGTAGGCATTAAGTAAATATTTGTGCAATGCATGAGGTGGTATCTGACTGGAATGAGAGGCGAGGGGGCAGGACGAGGCTGTTTTCTGTCCTGGACCAGCGGATGGATGTCGGTGCTATTCGTTGGGCTGAGGAGCCCGACGTGGGGGGTAGGTGAGGACAGGTCGAGCTAGATACGCGAATAGAGCTTTTTCTGCCGCTTTATCCTACACCGGGAAGGCTCCGCAGGGACCGGGACAGTGTCGGAGGCAGCCAGCCAGGCGAGCTGGGCGGCGCTGGGGCTGCGTGTCCTGCCACAGGCGTGGACCCAAAATACGGACACACGCAGGCACCCGCTCGCAGGCAAAACCCCAGCTCCGCACGCAAACCTGGGTCCTTTGCACCGCCCCCCTCCCCCCACCCATTCAATTGCACGCCCTCGAGGCTCCGCCGCTCTTCCCTCTTCATCCCCACCTCCACGCCCCAGCTCCGCCGGAGTGGCCCTGTAAGGGCCCCGCCTCCTGACTCCCCTCCCGCTTTGCGTGACTGCCCGGACCCCACCTGGGCCGGGGAGTTGGGCGGCTGGGTGGCTGCGCGGCCCTTGTCACGCAACTGCCGGGCACCGCGCCCCCAGCCAGGTGGGGCCGGGATTGCCGCGTGACCTCTGCTCCCTGAAGGGAGGTTCCAGATGCGTGCACGCTAGCCTGGGGAGGCATCTGTGCCGGGCGCCCCCGCCTCGGTCCCTGGGCCCCCTCCCCTGACCGGCCCGAGGGCCTTCCTCTAACTTTTTCTTTGGCCACCGGGAGCAAGCCGCGCAGTCCCCCAGTTTTTCTGCCGGGCCGAAGCGCTAGCAACCCCGGGAGCCAAGAGGGAACCCGGAGGGCGGGAGAGTCCCGGCTGGAGCTACCCCTGGTTTGCAGCATTCGGAAGTGGCCCTAGAGGCGGCGCCGGGCCGCTAGTGAGCGCTCCGCGAGACTGCAAGTTCTCCATCCATTCCCGCCCCTGGGTCAGGGAGCGCGGACTTCTGCTAGTTTCCCCGGCCCTGGGGGCTTTGGGAGGGGGCAAGGGCAGCCCATCGGCGCCTCCAGCCTTCCGGCCCCGGTGACCTCAAGGCAGGGGTCGCCGCGCTTCTCACGCGAGCCTGTATTCAGTAACCCGGGGGAAGGAGGTCATCCCACGGCAGCCCCGCCCTGCCTGCCGGGCCCCCGGTGCCCTAGCAGTTAGGGGGAGGCACTTGCACGCCCAGTCTTCCAATGGGTACAAAAATGAGGGTGAAGGGCCTCCGTGCCCGGCGATGGAGGCCCTCCATACCCTCTCTTCTGGCTGTCCTGGGACTTCTCCCCAAACATCCTCCTCAGCTGGTTTCTGCGCTGTCCGTGGGGTACATTGGAACTGGGGATCCCAGGTGTCCCCAGCCCTCATCCCTATACGTGCCGGCACTCGGATGAGGAGACTCCATAGTGGGTTTTCACCTGTCTCGGTGAGGCCCCCTCCTCCACTTCCGCTTCACCCCAGAGCGACCATCGCGCCTCAGGCCGCCGCTCCCTTGTTCCATCGCAGCGCCAGGGGGCGTGGTCACGGCCGCAAACTGTCTATAAAGGTGGCAGTGCCTTCACCCTCACTCTGGAGGTGACAGTTCCTTGGAGCCTTCACTGATCTTCTTTGGGGTCCCTGGCTCCAGAGACCACTCTTCCCAGGTCAGCACAGCCACAGGTGAGTGCGGGTGGCTTCTGGCTTGCCCCTTCCTTCCCAACAAAAGGAACACTTTGATACCTCCAGGTCTTCCTACCCTGTTTCCCCGAAAATAAGACCTAGATGGACCATGAGCTCTAATGCGTCCTTTTTTTTTTTTTAATTGGGGAAGGGGAACAGGACTTTATTGGGGAACAGTGTGTACTTCCAGGCCTTTTTTCCAAGTCAAGTTGTTGTCCTTTCAGTCTTAGTTGTGGAGGGCGCAGCTCAGCTCCAGGTCCAGTTGCCGTTACTAGTTGCAGGGGGTGCAACCCACCATCCCTTGTGGGAGTCCAACCGGCAACCTTGTGGTTGAGAGCCCACTGGCCCATGTGGGCATTGAACCGGCAGCCTTCGGAGTTAGGAGCATGGAGCTCCAACCGTTTGAGCCACCCGGCCAGCCCCCTCTAATGTGTCTTTTGGAGCAAAAATTAATATAAGACCCAGTCTTATTTTACTATAAGACCGGGTAATATAATGTAATATAATATAATATAAGGTAATTATATAATATAATATAATATAGGTAGTCACTGGTCTAGCTCCTCAGAAAAGAAGGCTAAGAATGGCCCTAATGACCAAGCAGTCCAGTTCCCTAGAGGGGAAACTGAGGCCACAGGAAGGGCAGGACTTGCTCAATGTCCTACAGCTAGTACCAGAACTCTAGACGTAGATGGCCCGCCTCTCAGGGCCCAGGCTCCATCTCTACCCCCCACTGACTCTGAATGCCTTGGGCCTTCTCCCTCAGGGTCACCTGGGAGGCTGGAATAAGGACACAGCTGCCCAAGCTGGAAGCATATGCAGTCCCTCCTCAAGCTGTGTGATGAGGGTGGCTTCTCCCTGGGTGGTCAGGGTGAATGGAGGAGGCAGGCTGGATTCTTACCAGCTGTACATGCCTTATCTAAAAGCTAGCCCTGGCTGGCTTGTCAGAGCCTAGATGTGCTGACCGGGACAAGAAAGGCCGATCTGAGCAGGAGTCCTGGGCACGCTGCCCAGGGGCCTTCCATATCCCCTCAACTGCCTTCGTTGTCCTCTGTTGGGGAGCAATCAGTGTGAGAGACTGTCAGCTGCTGGGTGCTGGACCCCCAGTCCCTGAAAACTCAACCAGTCACATCTCTCTTGGCCTCCTAACATCTTATAAAGGCTAGAGGTCCTTGGGGCACCCAATGTGTCCCCAGTTCACTCAGGGAGTCAAGGCTTTGTGTGTGTGCTTTGGGATCCGGCTGCTCCAGACAGCCTCCCTGGACAGACGGCTATAGTCGTTGAGGTAGGAACCATACAGGGCCCCTGTGTTGGGCAGCTCTTCTGTGGGGAAACCTCACTAGTCAGACTGTGAGATTCCCCAGGTCAGAGCGGGGTTTTCTCTTCTCTGAGATCCAGCTGGGCACCCTGAATCAGAGATCACGTCCCACTCCCTCTCTCGAGTGATATCACTGGAGCCCATAAAGGTAAAATGACCAGTCCAAGGCCACGCCACAGAGCCTGGAACACTGGATCTCCTGACCTCCAGTCCAGGGCACCAGGAAGCTGTCCCAGTCAGAGCCCAATGCCTTGGAAAGAGTAGTCCATGAATCTGCACACCTTTTGTTTCAACTTCGGTTAAGTTCAGATCCATTCCTAATTTCCCTTATGTCAATCTGGAGTTTTCTTGCAGCCCGGAGCCTTTCAATTAGTCTCTACTTTCCCATGATTGGCAAATGAGGAAGATCCAGACGATTCATTCATTGAGAATTGAGCCCAGCAAAAATCCCAGCCTGGATTTCCATGACTGGGAACCTCAGTCTAGTTGGTCTCCAGCTGCTTTTAACCTGTGGGTTAGTAGAGAGCTGGGGCTGACAGCAGTGTGGCTTTGGCAGTGGTTTTCCCATCTCCTTTACCCTCTCCACCCTGTCCCAGGGTCTGGAAGGATTTCCTAGAGCAGGAGAGAACTAAGGATTCTGGGAGAGTCCCTTTTCATCTATTGATCTGACCGCTCCTCAGAGGGAGGCAGCTTTGACCAGCGTGCTGACACGTTAGGGCATTGGCTCCTCACATCTCCCCATCTGATGCTTCATCTTTCCTCCTGTCCACATCTCAGCAGCTCCCTTACCATCTCTACGCTGATCATGTTTTCTGTGTTCGGACTCACCATCCCCATCTCGGTCACCGAGCTTCTCCTGGCCTCTGCCATCTTCTGCCTGGTATTCTGGGTGGTCCGCGCCTGGCGGCCTCGGGTCCCCAAAGGCCTGAAGAGTCCACCGGGGCCCTGGGGCTGGCCCCTGCTCGGGCACATGCTGACCCTGGGGAAGAACCCACACCTGGTGCTGTCACGGCTGAGCCAGCGTTATGGGGACGTGCTGGAGATCCGCATTGGCTGCACACCTGTGCTGGTGCTCAGCGGCCTGGACACCATCCGGCAGGCCCTGGTGCGGCAGAGCGATGATTTCAAGGGCCGGCCTGACTTCTACAGCTTCACCCTGGTCTCTGGTGGCAACAGCATGACCTTCAACCCAGACTCTGGACCAGTGTGGGCTGCCCGCCGGCGCCTGGCCCAGAACGCCCTGAAGAGTTTCTCCATCGCCTCGGACCCGGCTTCCATGTCCTCCTGCTACCTGGAGGAGCATGTGAGCAAGGAGGCCGAGTACCTCATCATCAAGTTCCAGGAGCTGATGGCAAAAGTTGGACACTTTGACCCCTACAGGTATGTAGGGGTGTCAGTGGCCAACGTCATCTGTGCCATATGTTTTGGTCAGCGCTATGACCACGATGACCAAGAGCTACTTAGCATAGTCAACCTGATTGACGAGTTTGGGAAGATAACTGCATCCGGGAACCCGGGCGACTTCCTCCCTATCCTCCGTTACCTGCCCGGCTATACCCTGGATGCCTTCAAGGACCTGAATGAGAAGTTCTTCATCTTCACGCAGAAGATGGTTAAGGAACACTATAAAACATTTGAAAAGGTATAGGCTGGGGAGAGGCAGGTGGGTGGTGGGGAGCAGGTGGGGTCGAGTGTCAGCGGGGCAGAGATAACTGGGCCGGCATGGGGTTTGGCAGGCTCTCGGAGCCTCCACCCTGGGGTTTTGAAGCCAGCAGTGGAGGGGATTCCATTCATGGTAGGGAAATAGAACCTTCTCTTTTCTTGACCGGTCTTTCTATCCTATCAGACAGCAGTATTTCCCCTACGCCAGTTGTGGGGAGCAGGAAGAGCTCAAAAGTTCTTTTCCTGGTCTCCTGAGTGAGAGAAGGGCAAAGAGCACATCCACATGATAATGATACCAGACTCTGTGTCCCTTGAGTTGGGGCTGCCAGGATTCTGAGGCAGGACAGAATCTTGGACAGGCAGAGAGAAGCTGGGATGGCAGCTTTGGAGGTGGCGGGTCACCTCTTGGACAAAGGTGCCAGGGATGGTGAGGAACCAGGCCTGGATGGAGAGGTAGGTCTGGGATCAAGATCTTGCTCACCTGTGGGCCTTCCTTACCCAGGGCTACATCCGGGACATCACAGACAGCCTGATCGAGCACTGTCAGGACAGGAGACTGGATGAGAATGCCAACATCCAGCTGTCGGATGAGCAAGTTGTTACTGTCGTCTTGGACCTCTTTGGAGCTGGTAAGAGCTGCTGCGCGGTGCCTTTCCTGCGCCCAACTGCCCTGACCCACCAACCGCCTAACTTTTCCCTCTGTTCTCCATTGGCCAGGCTTTGACACAGTCACAACTGCCATGTCCTGGAGCCTCCTATACCTGGTGACAGCCCCCAACGTGCAGAAAAAGATCCAGGAGGAGCTGGGTAGGTGGTGGCCTCCTTCGAAGTGTTCAAGGCAGGGGCCTGGCTCAAGGTTTGGGGGCTCCTTCATCTGTCTGTCCTCTGTGCTCTGCAGACACAGTGATTGGCAGCGGACGGCAGCCCCGGCTCTCCGACAGACCCCAGCTGCCGTATATGGAGGCCTTCATCCTGGAGACCTTCCGACACTCTTCCTTTGTCCCCTTCACCATCCCCCACAGGTGAGGCCGCATGGTCCACTGCTGTCTGGTACTGGGCTTTACTTCAGTGCATGTACCTGAGCAGGGCTGGTGGGAGGGACGTGGCATGGGAGGCAGGGAAATCTCCTTGTGGCCCTGAGCTTGACTGAGCTTCTTCCCTCCCCAGTACAACAAGAGACACAAGTCTGAGTGGCTTTTATATCCCCAAGGGGCGTTGTGTCTTTGTGAACCAGTGGCAGATCAATCATGACCAGTAAGTTGAAAGGGGGCAGCGGAAATTTCACCCTCTTCTGAGCTTTAGACCTCACTGGGTCCAAAGGGGACAGCACCCTGGCCACTTGCCTACCCGCTATTCCTGTGGGCTGGGGTGCAACCCATTAGATGCTTCCGATCAGGCTGCCACTTCAGCTGCCTCACTCTGATTACAGGAAGCTGTGGGACAACCCATCTGAGTTCCGGCCAGAGCGGTTTCTCACCTCCGATGGCACTATTGACAAGGCACTGAGTGAGAAAGTGACTCTTTTTGGCCTGGGAAAGCGGAAGTGCATTGGTGAGACCATTGCCCGCTTCGAGGTCTTTCTCTTCCTGGCCATCCTGCTGCAGAAGCTGGAGTTCAGCGTGCCACCGGGTGTGAAGGTGGACATGACCCCCATCTATGGGCTGACCATGAAGCACGCCTGCTGCCAGCACTTCCAGGTTCAGTTGCGCTCTTAGGGGACCGAGAGCCCTGAAGCCTGGGCTCTGTCTTCCTGGCCCAGCTTCCCGGACAGGCCAGCAGCTGACCCAGTGAGGTCTAAGCTTTGGTCTGAAACCCACAGATATTGTTCTGGCTGATTTTTTGCTGTCTGGCTGTGGGCAAGCCTGAGGGATCGTGCCTGCCCTCTACCCTGGACTTTCCCCTCTGCATCCTGACTGCAGACAGTGGACACTGCAGGGGCCACACAGGTGTTGACGGCACCTTCTGAAGTAGTGCTTGAGATAGGAGGCCTGTCGGGTTGGGAGGTTCTCAGGCCTCTGGAAACCTCTGAGGAGCTCTCTGGAAGCCCCGGGCCCAGCAGCTGGCTGGCTCTCTGTGGGGGTTGACTGGCTTGAGAAACACTGAGAACAAACCATACCAGAATCTGTCCAACCTCTTTGCCGATCGGGAACCATCAAGAGTGAAGGGAAGAGGCAGCCCAGGAGACTGACACAGAGGTGGTCTCCCCGCTTAGACAAAGCTGAGCAATCTGACCACACTGGTCTGGGACACTGCCTACGGGGACCGACGTCCTCTATGCAGGCCGTCGCAGAGCTGCTTCCTGGCCTTCCGAGGCCTCGTTCCTGCCCAGGAGGAGCAGAGAGCAGAGGCGTCCCATATCCAGACACCGTCACCAGATCGGGAGTGAGGGTGTGGTAATCCAGTCATCTTCTACTGGTCTCCTTTCTCTATGCCCTGTATTAACACGTCTTTTTAAAATGTTTGTATGCAAGCAGCTTTTCATTTTAGCCTGCATTTATATTTGCATGTTTGCACTTATCATGTAAGAGCTTAAGAACAATTTATTGAATGCGATAGAAAATTCATGCCCACGTGTCCAGAAACGTGTAGGAAACATCTTCCTGAGCTAAATAAAGATATTATCCAGAAGTCCTATAGGTGGAGGTTTCTGAATCATCAATGAAGCCATTGTTCATCCACATTCCCACCCGTGCCCAATCTTGTAACAAGTTTTCCTGTGGGAAGAAGAGGAGGAGGCGGGGAGGAGGCAAAGCCACTGGTCTCGGCCAGCTCACACGCGGGCTGGGGACACTGCCTCCCTCCCTCTCTAACCGACCACACACTGATGGCAGCACTGTCTGGACCAGGCACTAGAGATCAAGTGGATAAAACCTGGTCCCTGCCTTTGAGAGCCTCCCAAGTTGCTTGGGGAAACCAACTCAAACACATCCTCCTACTCATTGTGATCAGGGCTCTACCAGGCAGGTGCTTATGGGAGGGTGAGGCCCAGAGCTGGGGTGGGGCTGGGTGGGTGGGGGTGAGGGTCCTGGGAAAGGGTGCTGGGTTTGGGGGACAGCTGTGCCATGAAGGGAGACAGACTGTCTCACTTGGCTCCAACACGTAGGCTCTGGTCTGTAGGGGCAGGAAAGGTTCTCAGCTCAGAGTTGTAGTCTGTTCCTTACTAGTCACGCCTGGCTCAGGCCCTGCAGCCATATGAGAACCCAAGGCGGGTCACAGATGGAGAACAAAGCCTTTGATTGTCGAGCCCCATAAGCAGACTGTGGCCCAGATCTCAAAGCTGAAAGCCCCTGTCCTTCTGGGATGCCAGAGAGTGGTATCAAATAGGGGTAGAGTCTAGATCCATGAAGCCAGTAGCTGTTCTGACTAAGGGATTGAGGGGAGATGCATCTTGGGATGTGACGCCCAGCCCGGCTTTTTTCCTAAAGCATTGTGTAGTGGCCAGCAGTTACCATTTGTGCACCGTGCTTTCTGGCGAGGGTAGATAGCTTCCACTCAACAAGGGTTTCAGGCCACCGCAAGGAATGAGCCAAAGTCAGTGGGGGCAGCCTCTTTTTGGAGAGAGATGACAAATTTGACACCCAATCATTCTTGTACTGGTTTATGTTTTTACTTTAAAAATGACTTGTATTATGTGCTATAACATAGGTGAGTCTTGAGAAGCCACAGACAAAAGGCCACATATTGTATGATTCCATTTATATGAAATGTCCAGAACATGCAAATCCATAGAGACAGGAAGTACATTAGTGGTTACCAGGGGCTGGGGCTGGGGTGGGAGTAGTAGAAGGTGCAGGGTTTCTTTTAGGGGGTGATAGAAATATTCTGAAATTTGATAATGGTAATGATTATATAACTTCTTCAATATACTAAAAACCACTGAATTATGTAGTTTAAAATAATTAAAACACTGAGAAAAGAAAAAGTTTACCAACCTTTTTTCTAAAAAAAAAGTGAGAGAGGAATGGGGATAGCAAATGCACAATAATTTATGTAACTGCTCTCAGTAATCATACTGGTATTGGTAATACTACTATTTCTACTTTGAGACTATAGTGTAATGTGGGATAAAACAAATAAGTAATTAATAATGAGACTATTCTAATTCATCATCCCCTGTATCCTTGAGAACCAGAATTTTTGATATAGAAAGAAAAGGAGATATAGATGTAATACAGAAAAGGTTAAGATAAAAAATGTAAGACAATTTGAGTGTCAATAATAAATTCCATTGATTAAAACCCACCAAATATGTTTGTATCTATCGGGGTGGCCAGTTGACTCAGTGGTTGGAGCGCCATGCTTATAACACCAAGGTCGCCAGTTCGATTCCCACATGGACCAGTGAGCTGCGGCCTCCGCAACTAGATTGAAAACAACAACTTGACGTGGAGCTGATGGGTCCTGGAAAAACACACTGTTCCCCAATATTCACCAATAAAAAATTTAAAAAAATATATGTTTGTATCTACGAGTTCATAAGGATGTTTTTTAAAATGTGCTGGTTACCTTCAGAGGAACGAATTCACTATCTTGAAAGATGAAAACCAAGCGTTTATCCTGCCTTTCCTACATGAACTATACCTATAGATAAACTAATAGTAGATGAGAACTATCTCTTAATAAAAGGATTCCAATTAAAAGTTCAAAAGAAATAATAGAATTAGAATTTTACTATTTTGCAACCACCAATAAATGAATGGATTTGGGCATGGCACCCAACAACTGCTAACATCATAAAAGCAGAGAAAGCCAGACATGTATTTCCTGATGAAAGAACCCAACACTGCCTACGGCGTTGCAAGGGACTGAACCAGAATCTGACCAAGTCTCTGGATCCAGCCAGAGACTGGATTTATTGCCAATTTGCAATAAACCCAGAGAATAAAGAAACATGTTGAACAGAAAAATAAGTGTGTAATCAGTAAAATTCAGACTTCAGGAAACTCTAGGTCTAAAGGCCTAAGTTCCTCAACAGACTAATTGTAGGGGGAAACAAAGGGTTGGAGGGGAAACTTGTAGATTAAAAGAAACTTAAAAGATATATCAAATTTTAAGAAATGAATAATACACATTTAGTGACAAATCTACAAAGAACAAGGAAATGATTACTATAAGAGTCTGGGGAACGGGTACTTTTGGGGGGAGGGAGTGGGTTACAATTGAAATGGGACATGGGCTTCTAGGACGGTTGATAGTATTTCTTAACCTGGGTGTGGTTACAAGAATGCTTATTTTATAAAAATTAAGGAAACATATAAATAACTTGTATTGCTCTTTGCTTTTAAGAAATATAATTCATGTGTTGTCAGTGCCCTTCAGCCAAAGAGCACGAAGAACGCACCTGTAGTTAGACAAGTGGAGTTCATTATTTATTGCAGTGGAGAAGTGTAGGATAGCTCAATAAGAGGATGTTAGAAAGAACTTATTATAGGATTTGGGTTTTGCTTGAGAGATTTAGAGGATGGTCAGCTGTAGATTGGATGCTGTCAGAAAATGGGGACACTTCTATGTTTGGGTATTTGGTGGGTAGCTCCATGACCTTGTTTTTACCTGTGCTTAGACGAAACTATGAAGTAGCCTTGTTTTTTTCCATTTTTTAAAATTTTGGCAAAATATACACAACATAAAATTTACCATTTTACCCGTTTTACAGGTTACTGGTATTAATACACTCATAATGTTATGTGATCATCACTACCATCCACCCCCAGAGCTCTTTCCATCCTGTAACACTGAAACTGTACCCATTAAACTACTCCCCCCGCCCCGTAGCCATTCTACTTCTGTCTCTATGAAAGTGGACTTATTTTGTTTCATTTTACCAAGTTCTCAGAATAACCTTGCATGAGGTTGGTGTTCTGTAAGGAAAGAACTGGAGAACAAAGTGGTCTATGGGCATCAGACCAGCTTGTAATAATACTGAGGTCTAGCTGCGAGCATCACATCAGTTCCAGTAATTGGGGGCTCTTCTTTCTGAGACTTCCTTTTTGGTCAAGTACAGATAAAGTTAGTTGGCAGAATATTCATCCGTTACCTCCAGATTTTCCCCATTGCCTAAGGCTTTGCTGATTAAGATCAATTTGCTGATCTTAAAAAGAGCATCCACTTCTATAATTGAATGTAGTCTATAGTTGAACCGAGACTAATCTTTCCTTCTTCTGTTGTAGGATGAATTATTGGACCATCTGATGTGACAATGGCTGACCTACTAGTAGTGCCCTACTAGTATTTAAGATTCTGGCAGGCTTTTAGGCCAATTGTAACAAAGGCAATTATCAGAATCAAAATGACTCTTAGTCTTTTGCTAGGTCTGGAAGCCAAGGACCTAGATAATTAAATCCAGGCAATCAAAACATGTCCCAGAATTCAGCTGGGCCTTTTAGAGTCAGGTGACTTTTTAATATTTTCCCTGGAGTATTTACTTAGGGAAGTAGTATTTGCTGTAGCCCGGATTTCCCCTGGGTTGATCAAGAGGAAATCACAGCCTATGTGATTGTCTGTGACAAGTCTAATTAATGAATTTAGGTTAGTTTGTTGGGCTTTCAAATCAGAAGTGGGGTCATACGTGATTTCCGGTAGGTCAGAGACAACTTTGAACTTTTCTCTAGTTGTACTGTTCCCACTGTGGGAATTGTAGCTGGCACGAAAAGGGAATCGGTTATCCCTTGAAGAAGTTCTCCTAAATGATCTGTGCTTACCTCACTTTGGAGATTTCTGAGTGTCTTTTTAAGGAAGCATACTTCATGTCTGTAAAAAGAAGCACTTATGCATTGCTGGTGTAAAATGATGTCACTGTTTTGGAAAACAGCTCCTTAAAAGGTTAAACATAAGTTACAAGTGACCCAGATATTCCACTCTTAGGTACATAACCAAGAAAATTGAAACATATGTCCATGCAAATACTTGCTCATGAATGTTTATAACAGTGTTATTCATAATAGCCAAAAAGGTAGAAATAATCCAAACATTCATCACCCAATGAATGGATAAACAAAATGTGGTCTATCCATAGTGGAATATTATTCAGCCACAAAAAAGGAGTGAAGCACTGATACATGCTGTAACACAGATGAGCCTTGAAAACGTTATGCTAAGTGAAAGAAGCCAAACCACATTATATGCAGTTCACGTATTATGTGATTCAATTTACTATATATTATTAAATGTCCAGAATAGGCAATTCCATGGAGAAAGACAGCAGATTAGTGGTTTCCAGGGACAGAGGGGAGGGAGAAATGGGGAATGACTTTTAATGTGTACAGAGTTTCTTTTTGGGGTGAGGAAAATGCTCTGGAATTAGTGGTGATGGTTGCAACTTCTTAACTAGAGTAAAAACCACTGAATTGGACACTTTAAAAGGGTGAATATTATATTTCAATTTCAATTTTTAAAATCACACCAGGGACCAGGAGGCCAGAATAAACCAGCCTTACAGAATGTTCATCACCATTGGTCTACGAGCCAATCTGAATCTTTTCCTCTTCTGTTAGAACCAATCAGAATCCTCTGTGCATACTCAGTGTTAACATATGTAAGACTGGCTGAAACATTATTTGGGAAAGATGGTTTTTCCCATCTTTCTCATTTGGGAAAGATGGTCTCTATTGCTTAGCAAGTTTAATAAATTCAGCTTTGTCTTTCAGTTGATCTCCTTCTTTTAACAGTTTGAGCTTTATCAAAATGAAGGCCCCACAGGGTGGCAGCCACCCAGGACCCTCAATTCTGGAGCACTCAATTCTGACCTGTGTGTGCCCTTGCTGGATAATTTCCAGTTTGCTGCTGGGCATGTCTCAAGGACAATATTGACCTTCAAGTGCTACTGCTGAGTTCTCCTCGCTGCATTTTGTTACCCTAGGATACACTAGGATCACAAATTCTCTGTTTGGTTAACATTTTGTGATTCTCTGTTTGGTTAACATTTTGTGGAGAGTTCATTAGGCAACCTTTACTAAATGTGTTTATTCTCTGTTATTTTTACTTGACTTGTCAAATTTTTGTTGTTGTTGTTGTTGTTCCTTGGTAATGTTTGTTTTGATTGTTAAAAGGGAGGATTATTTTAGGGAACAGATTAGAGGCACGGGTCTAATAAGTCCCTTTCCAAGTTGGCCCTCAAGACCTCTAATACCTTTGTAGTATAAGTATGTCCTGTGCAATATTTGGGACATACTTACAGTAAATATATTTCATATTTACCTGAAATTCAAATTTAACTGGATAGTCTATATTTTTATTTGTTAATTCTAGCAATCTAATTGTAGGTCCATCAAGATTATATCACTTTTAAACAAAGACAATTTTACTTCTTCCTTTCTGATCTGAAAACCTTTTATTTCTTTTTTTGCCTGATTGCTCTGGCGAGGACTTCCAGTACTGTGTTGAATAACAGTGGTGAGAGGGGACATCCTTGTCTTGTTTCTGATCGTAGAGGAAAAGCTTTTACCTTTCATCATTGAGTATAACGTTAGCTGTGGGCTTTTCATATATGGCCTCTACTATATTGAAGTATGTTCCTTCTATACTCAATTTGTTGAGTGTTTTTATTGTGAAAGGATTTTATATTTTGGCAAATGCTTTATGCATCTATTGAGATGATAATATAATTTTTATCCTTCATTTTGTTAATGTGGCATATCACATTTATTGATTTGCATGTTTTAAACCATCCTTGCATCTTAGGAGTAAATCCTACTTGATTGTGGTATGTGATACTTTCAAAGTGCTGTTGAATTCAGTTTACTAGTATTTTTTGAGAATATTTGCAGCTATATTCATCAGGGATATTGGTCTACAGTTTTCTTGTAGTATCATTTCCTGGCTTAGGTATAAGGGTAATGCTGGCCTCGTAAAATGAGTTTGGGAGTATTCCCTCCGCTTCAATTCTTCTGAAGAGTGTGAGAAAGATTGGTATTAATTTTTCTTTAAATGATTGGTAGAATCCACCAGTGAAACCATATGGTTCTGGGCTTTTCTTTGTTGGGAAGTTTTTGTTTACTGATTCAATCTCTTTACTCTTTAATCTGTTCAGATTTTCTATTTCCTCATGATTTAGTCATGGTAGGTTGTATGTTTCTAGGAATTTATCCATTTCTTCTAGGTTATTTAATTTGTTAGCATCTAATTTTTCATAATGGTCTCTTAAGGGCCTTTGTATTTCTGTGGTATACAAAGGTTAGACAATTAAATACGCGAACTCATCCTAGAAAAGGTGCTACATACCTCATTGCTGAATATCACTATGGTCACCTTCAAAGTACTCCCCTTGGGAAGCTATGCACTGACACCAGTGCCCAGTCCACCCTTCAAAGCCATTTTGGAACTCTTTTTCTGGAATGGCCATCAGGGCTGCCATTGTATTACCCTTGATGTCCTGAATGTCATCAAAATGTCTTCCTTTCAATATTTCCTTTATCTTCAGGTAAAGAAAGAAGTCACTGGGGGCCAAATCAGGTGAGTAGGGAGGGTGTTCCAATGCAGTTATTCGTTTACTGGCTGAAAACTCCCTCACAGACAGTGCCATGTGAGCTAGTGCATTGTCGTGATGCAAGAGCCATGAATTGTTGGTGAATTGTTCAGGTCATCTAACTTTTTCATGCAAACTTTTCAGCATTTCCAAATAGTAAACTTGGTTAACTGTTTGTCCAGTTGGCACAAATTCATAATAAATAATCCTTCTGATGTCAAAAAAAGGTTAGCAACATTGTTGCAACAAGTTCGGGAACTTAATTGTCATGTCTTCTTGTATGTTGTAAACATCAGACCGCGTGCGTATGTTGTAATCTCCTCTTTCATTTCTAATTTTATTTGTTTGAGTCTTCTCTTCTTTTTTTCTTGGTGAGTCTAGCTAAAGTTTTGTCAATTTTACTCGTCTTTAAAAAGAAACCTCTTAGTTCCATTAATCTTTTCTCTTGTTTTCCGGTCTTTGTTTCATTTATTTCTGCTCTGATCTTTGTTATTTTCTTCTGCTAACTGGGGACTTTGTTTGTTCCTGTTTTTCTGGTTCCTTTGAGCATAAAGTTAGGTTGTTAATTTGAGATCTTTCCTTGTTTTTCACTTTCTTTCTTTCCTTTTTTTAATGTCAGCATATATTGCTGTGAACTTCCTCCTTAGAACTGCTTTTGTAGCACCATGTAGGTCTTGGTATGTTGTTGTGTTTCCATTTTTGTTCGTTTCAAGATTTTAAAAATTTCCCTTTTGATTTCTTCTTTGACCCATTGGTTGTTCATGAGTGTGTTGTTTAATTTCCACATATTTATGAATTTTCCACTCTTTCTCCTTTTAATTATTTCTAGTTTCATGCCATTTGGTTGGAAAAGATACTTGGTATTATTTCAATATTCTTAAATTTGCTATGACTTGGTTTGTGATCTATTATATGATCTATCCTGGAGAATGTTCCATGTGCATTTGAGAAAAATGTGTATTTCGCTGCTGTTGGATGGAATGTTCTGTATATGTCTGCTAGGTTCCTTTGGTCTAAAGTATGGTTCAAGTCCAGTGTTTCCTTGTTGATTTTCTCTCTGGATGATCTATCCATTGTTGAAAGTGGGATATGGAATTCTCTACTAGTACTGTATTGGTGTCTATTTTCCCCTTCCTATCTGTTAGTATTAGCTTAATATATTTATGTGCTCTAATCTTGGGTGTATGTATATTTACGATTATTATGTCTCCCTGATAAATTGACCCCTTTATCATTATATAATGACTTTCATTGTCTCTTGTTAGTGTTTTTTTGCTTAAAGTCCATTTTGTATAAATACTCATGCTATCTTTTGGTTCCCACTCGCATAAATATCTTTTCCCATCCCTTCACTTTGAGACTATGTGTGTCTTTAAAGCTGAAGTGAGTCTCTTGTAGGCAGCATATAGTTGTGTGTGTGTTTTTTTTATGTTTTTGGCTTGGAAAAGTCAATTAATTTACATTTAGAGTAATTACTGATAGTTAGAGACTGTCAATATAAGAATGTTCAAACCTGTAGAAAAATTTCATAAGAGTTTTTTTTGAGCCAAACTGACAACATTTACTGGGGAGCAACATCTCAAATGTTCTGGAGAATAACAGTTTTGTAGCTTCTTTTACACATTTGAAAGAAAGGAACTAATGAAGATTACACTGAGGTGGGAGAAAGCAAGACAGGGATTGGATTACAGATAGTTAACAAGAGTATGTGCTCTCTTGAGGGTGGCTATGGCTTATTTCAAAGGTGTGCTAACCTAAATGCACAGCAACTATAGACAGGGCTTGCTTAAGGCGAAGATGAACCTTTACTAAAAGTTTATATGCCTGAGGTGCGACTATCCACCATGACCTGTCCAGTTAGGAATTTACGATCAGATCACTCTTCAAGGTTACTTTCTACAGAATCCCCTTCTTTGTCCACAGGACTTACTTACATTATCTTATTGTTTCTGGCTGTTTTGTTGTTACCTTATTTCTTTCTTCTTTTCTTGCTGCTTTCCTTTGTGAATATAGTTTTTCCATAGTGGTATGCCTTTGATTCCCTTCTCTTTATCTTCTGTGAATCCACTGTAGGTTTTTGCTTTGTGGTTATTATGAGGCTGACATAAAACATATTATATATATATATATATATAAATTCTAAATATAATAGGGGGTAGACGGGTGGTTCAGTTGGTTGGAGTGCAGGCTCTGAACCACAAGGTTGCTGGTTTGATTCCTGCAAGGGATGGTGGGCTGCACCACCTGCAACTAAGACTGAAAGGACAACAACTTGAAGCTGAACGGCACCCTCCACAACTAAGACTGGAAGGACAACAACTTGACTTGGAAAAGTCCTGGAAGTATACACTGTTCCCCAATAAAGTCCTGTTCCCCTTCCCCAATAAAAAATTTTTTATAAATAAATAAATATAATAATCTTTTTAATGCTGATAGCAATTTAACTTTGATCACATATAAAAACTCTACCCCTTTACTCCCTTCTTTTATGTTTTGATATTACAGTTTACATGTTTTTATTTGTGTATCCATTAACAAATTAATGTAACTGTAGCTATTTTTAACCCTTTTGTCCTTTAACCTTATACTAGAGTTAAGTGATTACTACACCACCATATTACAGTATTAGAGTATGCTGAATCTGACCATATCCTTACTTTAACCAGTATGTTGTATATTTTCATGTTACTAACTAGCATGTTTTTGTTCCAGCATGAAGAATTCTTTTCAAAATTTCTTGTAAGGCAGGTCTAGTGGTGGTAAGCTTGTTCAGCTTTTGTTTGTTAAGGAAAGTCTTCATCTCATATGAGACTTAAAATAGCAAAGCCAATGTGATACATACTATCTAATAATATGTTAATAAGATTAATTATGTTTTAAGAGTGAAAATTAAAACTTTAAATAATATTGTCATCCAACATTGTGGGGTATGACTAAATCTTTGAATGTATTCATACAATAATGTCAGTAAGCAAAAAATGTAAATATTATAGTGAAAAGGGGACCTATAATTAAAGGAAAATCATGGCCTGGAATGTACAGTTTGTTCTAGATATGAAGAAATAAAGACTTGCTCTTCATCCTCTGCATTCTCTACTCAGACAACAAAATTTTATTTTGTCTCACCTATGTGCATACTCTCAATTCTCAAAAAATCTAATTTTTGTATTACTATGCTGCCTAAGAATTAAGACTGTGCTCCCAGGTTGTTTTAAATGAAGCAACGAGAATTCTTCACTTTAGGAAGGACTAAAATTCTTAATGATTGTCATTTTAACTTTCATTATGTTCATTTTAAATATTGTTATTATCATTCTGATTAATGAGGGAGCCAAGATAGCACCATATTGCTTCTTCTTGTGGCCGGTATATTTTAACAACTTTTTTGACATTGCCTCTATAAAATTCAAAATGATGAAATATTAAGAGTCTTCAGGATAGTGGTTGGTAGTTAAACAACATTGTGAATGTAATTAATCATTTAATTGAACCCTTAAAGTGCTTAAAATGGTAAACTTCAGGTTCTCTATATTTTAACATAATTTGAGAAAGAACGAGTCTTTTACACCTAAACTGACTGAGGTTGCCCTGATGGTCACTGGGGAAGCAGAGAGATTTGCTTCTTCTTATGAAAGGTGGAAAAATAGGAGTTTGTTTGGTTAATTTCCAGATTTTATTTAACTTAAGTTATTGAGAAAATTCTTTTGTTTTCCAAATCAGATGAAAAGAAAAGTTCACTTTTGATATTAATGTAAATATGTTTTGGGCCTATATACTGTTTTGTTTGAGAATAGGCATTGTCATATTCACCTGCAACAACCAAAATAATAACCACACATAGATCGATGAGCAATTTTTGTTTCTAGGTTTAAATATCCTTTTTAATTTGGAACAATTATAAAAACACTTTCGGTATAAATGACTGACTAAAGCTTTATAGACTGATGTGTATTATTCTTAACAGAGGATTCCACTTTCCTAAGTCTAGTATTGTTGATTATTAAAACAAGTTAACCAGAGCCATTTGGTCTTATCATGCTCAAGAAGTTTCTGTTTTGTTTCCTTATACTTGCCTAAAGGTCCCTGCTGCAAGTTGTAGATCAGAAACTGAGTCTCTTAGAAGGAACATCAAAGAGTCTCAATAACCATCACAGACACTTGCTAGACTATCCTCAGTGACCAAGGCAGGATCTCCAGGACCTTTTTATTCCAGAGGCAGGGACTTCATGGAAGTAGACAGCTCAAATCCAAGACCTCTCAAGTAGGGTCATGCTTATAAATAGGGCTATTGATTTACCTTCTAATTGTTTTAACTACTTTAATAATAAAATTTAAATTTAAATTTTTCTGACCATCTCAATTCTAGAATTGACTCTTTATAGAGAGGTAGCTCATTTTTTAGATTCAGTAGCTAACTTAGGAAATTTAATTTGCTGTTAGACTTATCATTTGTCTCTAAGAATACTGATGAGATCTCTTCTATTAAGGTATTTTACTAAAGATGCCACCAGCTGCAATTGTGATAAGGCTCATTCATAGAAATTAATTTCTGTTTCTGATTGCTCCACAACTAATAACTTTAATGTAGAAAAGTACATCATATGGGCTGATTATATTGAGGAAACAAAACTAGTTAGCTATAATAATAGTTCAAAAATATTTTAGATATATGGCTTGTGTTAAGATAACTCATGTAAACATGACATAAATACCTATTACAAAGGTTCTTTTGTAAAGTCATATAATATAAATTCTTGTTGATTGTGCCACATTACATGAAATAACTAATAACACTCTTACACTCAACTAATTGATCAAAGAAAATGTCTTTGTGCTGGCAGGACTAACTACATTCTTTTGTCACTAAATATGTCACCTTAGACATATTTTGCTATAGTTGTTCCCAGACATCTAAGAAATAGAAAGTTAACAAAATTTCAAGTTGTGCTTTGTGTGTTTACATCAAAGGAATATTGCTACCCAATGAGGGTGTTGAACGGTGTGAGGAGCACGTAGGAACGGTTTTTATGTCATTCTTAGATTTTAATACTTTTCCACTCTCTGATAGTATCTCAAATGACTTAAGCTGCTCTCATTGAAATGCCTGTTGAAGTGCAGATTATCCAGGAGGT
Organism: Rhinolophus ferrumequinum; assembly: GCF_004115265.2. Lineage (NCBI taxonomy): Eukaryota > Metazoa > Chordata > Mammalia > Chiroptera > Rhinolophidae > Rhinolophus > Rhinolophus ferrumequinum. The sequence goes on along the minus strand of NC_046289.1, from coordinate 99,298,949 downwards.
GTCCAAAAAGTTACTTTCCAACACTTTGGGAGTATATGTGCTCCTTGGTTCGGTACACCTATATTTGAATATTATACACAATTTTTTTTCTTCCTATGCCAGTCATGGCGTTAAATTATAGAATTAGACTGAGCTACTTGTTGGCTGAAAAAGGTGGTGTCTGTTCATCAGCAAATACCTCCTCTCGTATAATTTGATAAATGCTTCTGTTCAAGTAGAAAGGCCTTTACACAAAATATAAAAATGAACTACTTGGTTTTCAAAATGACCCTTTTGGAATACATTCTCATGGCTAGGTCTTGGGAAACCTTGATTATAGTCTAGAGGTACTTTTCAAATCTCCTCATAGTTCTAATTAGCATCTTTATATCAGAGTCATCTGATGTTAGAAATCCAGAGTCTTAAAAGCTACTGGGCAGCCATTATTATGAAAACTGATTCATCAAGTGACATTGCAGAAAAGGAAAATGGATCAATTATGTAAATTGAGTTGTCAATTTAAACACCGACGATCAACTGGACACAGAGAAGGAATACACAGAGCTGTCATGATCTAGGGACATGAATTAGAATTTTGTGGTCTCTTCTTATTTCAATTAAAAAGGCTCAAAAGGGAGATTTTAAAATGAACAAAGAGAGTGTTGCTTCTGATAATGAGGATCAAGGGCATAACATTAGGAATCATATCAACATCAAGGACAATGCTGAGAAATATTGGGTTTTTTTTAAAGATTTTTATTGGGGAAGGGGAACAGGACTTTATTGGGGAACAGTGTGTACTTCCAGGCCTTTTTTTCCCAACTCAAGTTGTTGTCCTTTCAGTCTTAGTTGTGGAGGGCGCAGCTCAGCTCCAGGTCCAGTTGCTGTTGTTAGTTGCAGGGGGCACAGCCCACCATCCCTTGTGGGAGTCGAACCGGCAGCCTTCGGAATTAGGAGCACGGAGCTCTAACCTCCTGAGCCACCGGGCCGGCCCCAATATATTGTGTTTTTTTTAAATCATAAGACCCTGAGAAATTTGCTGTTTAAATTCATATCAGGGTAAAAGAAGAAGGTTGGAGGAATCACACTATCAGATTTCAACACTTATTACAAAGTTACAATAATCAAAATAGTGTGGCACTGCAATAAGGACAGACATGTAGGTCAATGAAATATAACTGAGAGTTCAGAAATAAATCCATATATCTATGGTCAATTGATTTTCAACAAGGGTGCCAAGACCATTCAATGGGGGAAAGAATAGTCTCTTCAACAAATGGTACTTTGTATCCTCATGTAAAAGAAGCAGCAGGACCTTTTCCTCACACGATATACAAAAATTAACTCAAAATGGGTCAAAGACATAAATATAAGGGCTAACACCACAAAACTCTTAGAAGAAAACACAGAGACAAATCTTTAGCAACAGTTTCTTAGATAAACACCAAAAACACAGCAACAATAGAAAAACCAGATAAATTGGACTTCATCAAAATTTAAAACTTTGTGCATCAAAGAACACCATCAAGAGAGTGAAAAGACAACACACAGAATGAGAAAAAAGATTTGAAAATCACATATCTGATATGAGACTACTATACAGATGTATGAAGAACTCTTACAACAAAAAGACAAACAGCCCTATTAATAAATCAGCAAAAGACTTGAATAGATGTTTCTTCAAAGAAGATATAGAAATGGCCAAAAAAAAAAAAAATCATAGAAAGATGCTTGACATCATTAGTCATTCAATAAATGCAAATCAAAACAAGAATGAAATATCACTTTATTCTCATTAGAATAATAACAATTTTTAAAAAGAAAATAAGTGTTGTGGAGGATGTAGAGAAATTGGAACCCTCATATATTGCTAATGGGAATATAAAATGTGTAACCAGTGTGGAAAAGAATTCGTTGGTTCCTCAAGTTAAACAGAATTACATTATGACTTAGCAACTGCATTCCTAAATTTGTACATGGATGTTCACAGCAGCATTATTCATAATAGCCAAAAGGTCGAAATGGCTCAAATGTCCATCATCTGATGAACAGATAAACAAACTGTATATCCATACAATGAAGTATCGTTCAGCCATAAAAAGAAATTAAGTACTGATACATTCTCAACATGTGTGAACCTTGAAAACATTATTCTATGTACAAGAAGCCAGACCCAAACGGCCACTTATTGCATGATCCTATTTACATGAAATATTCAGAGTCAGCAAATCCACTGAGACAAAAAAGCAGATTAGCAATTGACAAGGACTGGAGGAGAGGGAGGAATGGGGATGGGGATGGAGTTTCCTTTTCATGCAGAAATGTTCTGGAAGTAGATAGTGGTGATGGATGCACAACATTGCGAATATACTAAATGTCACTAGTAGCAAATTTTATGTTATGTGTGACTTATGACAGTAATTTTTTTTTTAAACTTAAAGAAAAATCCCATATCAGGGAGTAGGAAGGCAGAATGAAGCAGCCTTGTAGAACGTTGAAGTTGTTCAGCTTTGGTCTAAGAGCCCAACAGAATTTCCCCCATATCTGTAGGGCCATTTAGAGTCTTTCCCTGCTTCTGTTAAAGCCAACCAAAAATCTCCTGCATTTACTCAGTATAAAGTCTATCAGTCCTGCTCAAGCATTGCTGGGAGAGACTGTTAGTGAATGAACGGACTCACGACTCCCTTGCTTGGCAAGTTTAATAATTCAGTTTTGTCTTTCTGTTGGTCTTATTATCTTGTCAACCGTTGAAACTTCAGCTCCTCCACTTACTGCATGATTTTCAGTCAGTGATTTAAGCTCCATGTGTCATGTTTTCTCGACTATAAAATGGGGTAACACTTCCTACCTGTCCTGAGAGTGTATGCTGGATATGGTATGGTAAAGTTAGTGAGGACACAGAAGGAAACAAGAATGAAGCTTGGAAGAAAGAAGTTTATTATATTCACAAGTCCCAGAGAGGGGGTCACTGCTTGCCATGCAGGCCCCACATGGGATGTGCCAGGTTTTGGTCAGGTGGCAGAAGATGGCAGCAAGAGGAAAAGCTTAGGCCAGAGCCTCTACTTTGGTTTTCGTGGGAAAAGAAAGGCAAAGCAAAGGCAACATCATGGAACTGGCTAGTTTGAAGAGTTCCCGCAGGCTTTGGGCACAGGAATTTGTGTCTCTAGTTGCCTGGTACCTGATCCTGAGGTGCTTTAGGGAAGGAGAAATACTTTCTCTGTGTATGAGAGTTAGATAAGGAGATGCTTGTGGGGTGTAGACTCTGGATTGGTTGATTTGCGTATGAAAAGTGTGCTTTGGGCCAAGCCGAGCCCTGGAGAGAGCAGTCTTCCTTGGGATCTGCAAGGCTCATGAATGCCAGAGCATCGAGACGAGACGATAGAAAAGAAGAAAACAGACAGAGTTCATGTAATTGACCGATAGATGCCAAAAAAACCCCAGAACATTTGGCTCTGTGGCTGCGCAGCAGCATTTTAAGAACACTTTGGAGTGGTGATCATGGAGGCTAATTTTAGACTCAGGCTGCCCTGAGGAACCTCGAAAACATCTTATTATGAGAATGGACAGACACAAGTAGAAGTGTAAGGATTCCTTATGGCCAAGCCATAACTAAGTTTCCCATTTACAGGGCATTGGCCAAGAAAATAGATCTGAAATTTTTGGAGTCTCTAACAATATCTGGGTGGAACTGTGAAGAATGTGAGAAATATGCCGAGTGCAAGGTGGCAGGGCTGGCGTTCATGTTGTTGGGGGACATGAACTGATAAGTTAGCAAAGTGTATGTGAAGATTAGTGGTATTGTGAGGGTGGCCGGTTGGCTCAGTGGTTAGCATGCAGTGCTCAGAACATCAGGGTCGCCAGTTCGATTCCCACATGGGCCAGTGAGCTGCGCCCTCCACAACTAGATTGAAAACAATGACTTGACCTGGAGCTGATGGGTCCTGGAAAAACACACTGTTCCCCCAATATTCCCCAATAAAAAAAAATTAAAAAAAAAAGATTAGTGGTATTGTGTGTAAACAAGGGGAGGAGTGGTTGTGATAGTCTCGATGAGAGATGCAAGGCAGAAGGTGGAGAGCTGGAGGACAGGAGGAGGAGGACGCCCTGAGGAGTGAGTGACCCTCTCCCCTGGGGCCATGGCGTTGGCTGACATGAGGCAGGTGTCTCCTGGTGAAAGCAAACATCTCCATCAATTTTTAGAATGGCACAGATAGTAGTAACCTCTACCAAAGTTGTCTGCAGGCATGGGTATGTAGGGGTGTAAGTTTTGGCAAGGAATATGCCAAGATTATGGGCTAAGCGGACAGCGCGCTCAGAAGTATAATAGAATCCCCAACATCAGAGGAAGCAAAGCAAAAATGTCCTGTGTCCACTTTGTGCCTTAGGGGAGCAGCTCATGAGCGTCACTGGGGTGGAGGTTTTAGAGCCTGGGGCGAGATTGTTCCTGGCGAACCGGGTCAAGACATCTCCAACTTCAAGGTCTTGGGTCAGGGCAATGTCACTGAGGTGATGTCACCTCCAGCAGTGAGGTCCTGGACCAAGGCCGTGTTGTCTGGGATGTGAGACCTGGGGTGTCCATTTCAAGGGAGTACCTACTTGAGAGGTGGGTCTCAGCATTTGCCACGTTTGGTTGAAACCATGGCTTATTCAGAGGGTTTGGGCTTCTGGATTATAAATCAATGAAAACCCCTAGACCAATAGCAATAAGACAACTGTCCCCAGCGTGGTGTGCGGCTGCACTTGAGTGGTTTGCTGCTTTGGCTTCTGACGAGAGGCCTGGTCTGCGTCCTAGGCCTGGGACCTGGTCAACTTCCCCAGCACAGAGTAACCCTTAGCCATTTACTATTTTGGTTTGCTTGTTACTTTCTATGCGTGGTCAATTGATAGTGGCCCTATTTTTCTTTCCTTTCCATATTTATGTCTCTTACAAAGTGACTTTACATCTCCTGCTATAAAGGGATATAGTCTATACCCCACGCCTTGAATCTAGGCTGTCCTGGAACAGCTCGCTTTGGTCAATCGGATGCATTGAAAATGATGGTGTGCTAGTTCTGAGCCCAGGCCTCAAGAGACCTTGCGCACTTCTGTTCTCTCTTAGAATTCTGCCACCATCATGAGAACCACAGCAGGCTAGTACGCTGGAGTATAAAAGGCAGTAACGAAACACAGAGGAGTCGCCCTCGTTGAGACCACCTTAAACCAGCGAGTCTAGTCAACATCAGCCAGGCCCAGCCGAATCAGAGAATTATCCACCTAATCCACAGAGTAATGAGCAGAATAAATGGTTGTTATTTTAAGCCACTAAATTTGGGGGTAGTTTGTTACATAGTAATAAATAACTAACACATTGTGTTAATTTGGTTTTTCTATTGAACAATAAGCTTCTTCTCACGCCTCCAGCCCCGCTGATAGCACTGGGGCTGAGCACATGGTTGGTAAATCATAAATACTTGTTGATTAATCCATTCTTCACTGGAAAGATATTGGTTCTTTTCCTTGGCGCTGCCTACTGAAGTGGCACCCATCTCCTACCCGGTGTCATGGCTGCCCTCAGACCCCTGGTGAAGCCCAAGATCGTCAAAAAAAGGACCAAGAAGTTCATCAGGCACCAGTCAGACTGGTAAGTCAAAATTAAGCGTAACTGGCGGAAACCCAGGCCACTGACAAGAGGGTGCACAGAAGATTCAGGGGCCAGATCCTGCTGCCCAACACTGGCAATGGGACGAAGCCATGTGGAAAGAGCAGCTCAGCTGGCTATCAGTCACCAAACCCAATGCCAGGCTGTGCAGCAAAGAAAATGAATAGACAGCTTGTGTGCCTATTGTATTTGCGTTAATAAAACTATAAAATTCTGCCAAAAAAAGGAGGAAGATATTGGTTGGGTGGGTGACTTGGAGCACCCTGTTTTACCTACCTGAGCTGACTTCTCTCCTGTTCACACTTGTATTTGCTCTCCCAAAGGATTGCATCATAAGTAAATAAAAATTTAAGTTTCCCTGTGGGACTTTTCCTGAGCATCTCTCGGTGGGTCCTCTACAGAACACTCAAACTTATTTTTTTTTTTAAATGCAGACTTGTGAAACAGCCCAAAGCATTCTGGGGTTTATCACAAAATGTGTTTAAATGTTTTTACCCTGCATGTGAAATTGTTCATTTACTTCTCGTTTTTCCCAGCACTTGTCTTGCAGGGGGAAGTTCAGATATCGCAGAATATGGCAATGAGCCGAGTGGTAGTGGAGAACAAGGAGGCAAGGAGAATACAACTTGCAGTCTTTCCGTATTTGTGCCGTGGGGAACACGCAGAAGTGCCCTGAACTCCTCAACATTCTGCACAGTGCTTTGACCCTTGAGATATGCTTAGGGAGGACACCTGGCTTCAAGGTCCCCAGGGGCACCTGGAAGGAAGCCCCCTCACCCCCGGGCTACTTCCCATCTTGACCCAGGAGGAATCGCCAACCAACCTCCTCCCCACCAACACTGGAGCTTCTGTTTGCACCAGTTCTGTGCCTGCACAGAACGATCGCCTCTCCTGAGTAGTTTAATAGCTGCCTTGCAGGTCTCAGTGAGGAAAATCTGGAGCCTCTGTGTCTGCACGCAAACCCTGAGGCTTGCCTGGGAACCTGAGAGGAGATGTGAAGCTGGCATTCCTGCTTCAAGCCCCAGGACCGAAGTAAGAAGTGGCAACTCAGCGGCAGCATCTGAAAAGGCCAATTGTTGCTGAGCCAGTTTCACTGGAGTATCCCAGTGAGGGACGGGAGGGAGGACACAGGCTCAGAGGCTGGCGCTGGGAAGGGCTTCACACCTGAGGCGGGGCTGCTGCCACACACACCGGTGACAGCGGTCTGTTCTCTTGGCCTTTCTTTTGAGCAGGCAACACAGCCTCCCCTATGATCCAGCACCGCTCCAGCTCCCCCTGTTTTGTAATGCTTATTACCTATTCCCGACCCATTAAAAAAAATTAAGACATTTCTCTCTAGTTTAGACATAGAACGGTAGCTTGAGAGAGAAAACCTAGGAAGTGCAGGGTTCCGTTGGAGGGGTGTAGCAGGAGAAAAGACACTGCATTGGGGGAGAGAGGTTTGTTGCTGTGGCTGAGCAGACGCCAGACCCCTGCTTACTGTGCAGACTACTACTTCATGTCTAAACTCATTTCACCGAGATGAGGTAGGAAGGGAAGGCAATTCTAGGATGATTTCAGCCAAAACACAAAGTGATCCCTTGACAAATCTGGACTCGTTTATCTGGGGAGTTCTTGTTTAATGGGATGGGGAAATTGCAACAAGTTTGAGGGTGAGGCAAGTTTCTATGAAATAAATCCATTGCTCTATTGACTTCCATGATAAAATTGATGGAGTCTACTGATGGAGAGAGTTTCTGTTCTTTTTTGTTGTTGTTTTTTTCCCCTTCTTCTGCCTCCCCCATACACACACACACTCTCCGGTTCAAGCCTTGGTTTCTCAGTCTAGTTGTGTAGGACACAGCTCCCTGGCCCCTGCTGGTATTATGCACCTTGCGCTCCCCCGGCTGAGGCAGTTGGTCCCAGTCATTGGTCGGCCACTCACAGCCACTCACTGCAGCTCTCACCGGCTGCTGGCCTGTCACGGCAGCACACAGTAGCCTATGGCAGCTCACAATGGTTGCCAGCCACCCATGCTGGCCATCGGCCACTCACGGCAGCCACAGTAGCCTACGGCAGCACAAAGTAGTCCACGGCAGCTGCCAGCCACTCACACTGGCTGCCGGCCACCCATACTGGCCACCGGCCACTCAGGGTGGCACACAGTAGCCGGTGGCAGCTCACAACAATCTCCAGCTGGCAGCCCAGCTACAGGGAGAGCTGTTGTTCACAATCTTAGCTGTAGAGGGTGCAGCTCACTGTAGAGGGTGCAGCTGTAGAGGGTGGGACTCGAACCAGCAACCTCGGCGTTTGCAGCATGGCGCTCCAACCACCTGAGCCACCAGGCTGGCCCCCGAGTTTCTGTTCTTGAAACCAAAAGCAAAAACAATTATAATGTTAGCAGCAAGAGAGCTTTTTTTTTTTTTAAGTTGGGGAAGGGGAACAGGACTTTATTGGGGAACAATGTGTACTTCCAGGACTTTTTTCCAAGTGAAGTAGTTGTCCTTTCAATATTAGTTGTGGAGGGTGCCTGCCATTCAGCTTCAAGTTGCTGTCCTTTCAGTCTTAGTTGTGGAGGGTGCAGCTCAGCCCAAGGTCCAGTTGACGTTGTTAGTTGCACGGGGCGCAGCCCACCATCCCTTGCAGGCGTTGTACCGGCAACCTTGTGGTTGAGAGGACGCGCTCCAATCAACTGAGCCATCCGGGAGGCAGCTCAACTCAAGGTGCCATGTTCAATCTTAGTTGCAGGAGGTGGAACCCACCATCCCTTGCGGGACTCGAGGAATTGAACTGGCAACCTTGTGGTTGAGAGCCCACTGGCCCATGTGGGAATCGAACCGGCAGCCTCCGGAGCTAGGTGCATAGAGCTCTTACCGCCTGAGCCACCGGGCCAACCCCAAGAGAGCTTTTTTTTAAAAAAAAGGAACTGGGTATTCATTGTGCATTATGTATATTATTCTTTTTAAGAAGTTTTTGATATAAAATTCAGATAACATCAAATTTATCCTTTTAACCATTTTAAAGTGTACAATTCAGTAATTTTTAGTATATTCACAATGTTGTGCAATTATCACTATCTAATTCAGGGGTGCCCAACTGTTTTCACCGTTTTTCACCAAGGGCCATATGCGGTAAAACACACAAACAGCCGGGCCACTCACTCGAGGTGAAGTACGTATTGCCTCACCTGGTTTATTTAAGTAAACTGAATATATTTTTGGAATTTGCTGCGGGCCAATTAACAATGGATCATGGGCTGCAGTTGGCCCGCGGGCCGCAGTTTGGACACCCCTGATCTAATTCTAGAACATTTTCACCCCAGAAAAGAAACCCCAACTCAACAACAAAAAGACAACTCAGTTCAAAACTTGGTAAAGGACTTCAACAGACATTTTTCCAAAGAAGATATACAAATGGGCAGTAAGTACATGAAAAGATGTTCAACATTATTAGTCATTAGAGAAATACAAGTCAAAACCAGATTGAGATACCACTACTCACATCCATTAGAATGACTACAGAAAAAGAATGGGGAATAAATGTTGGCAAGGATATGGAAAAATTGGAAAAAACCTTCCTGTATTGCTGGCAGTAATATATTAATAAATTGGTTCATCCACTGTGGAAAACAGTTTGGTGGTACCTGAAAATGTTAAGCACAGAATTACCAAGTGATTTGGTGTATCTACTTCTAGATATATGCCCAAGAGAATTGAATACAGTTGTTCAGATAAAAACTTGTACATGAATGTGTATACAAAATGCGATGTATCCATACAATGGCATATTATAGAGCCATTATATAAAAAAGGAATGAAGTACTGTTACATGCTTCAACATGTAACATGAATGAATCTTGAAAACATGCTAAGTGAAAGAAGCCAGTCACAAAAGACCAAATATTGTTTGATTCCATTTACATGAAATGTCTAGAATAGAAATATCTATAGAGATCCCATACCCATTTTAAGTAGTCACTTCCCATTTCCTCCTCCACCCTGAGCCCCAGTAACCTCCTACTTTTTGTCTCCATGTTTATCCATTCTTTTGTTAGACATTTAGGTTGTTTCCACCTTTAGCTATTGTGAATAGTGCTGCTGTGAACATTCTTGCACAAAATTTTGTTTAAACATATGTTTTTAATTTTCTTGGGCATACACCTAGAAGTGAAATTGTTGGGTCATATGGGAATTCTATGTTTAACTTTTTTTTAAAAAAGACTTTATTGGGAAAGGGGAACAGGACTTTATTGGGGAACAGTGTGTACTTCCAGGACTTTTTTTTCCAAGTCAAATTGTTGTCCTTTCAATCTTAGTTGTGTAGGGTGCCGTTCAGCTTCAAGTTGTTGTCCTTTCACTCTTAGTTGTGGAGGGTGCAGCTCCAGGTCCAGTTGCCGTTGCCGTTGCTAGTTGCAGGGGGCACAGCCCACCATCCCTTGCCGGAGTCGAACCGGCAACCTTGTGGTTGAGAGCCCTCGCTCCAACCAACTGAGCCATCCAGGAGCTCAGCGGCAGCTCAGTTCAAGGTGCCGTGTTCAATCTTAGTTGCAGGGGACGCTGCCCACCATCCCTTGCGGGACTCGAGGAGTTGAACTGGCATCCTTGTGGTTGAGAGCCCACTGGCCCATGTGGGAATCGAACCGGCAGCCTTCGAAGTTAGGAGCACGGAGCTCTAACCACCTGAGCCACCGGGCCGGCCCCTATGTTTAACTTTTTGAGGTACTGCCACATTGTTTTCCACAGTAGCTGCACCATTTTACATTCCCACCAGCAATGCATAAGGATTCTAATTTCTCCACATCTTCACCAACACTTACATTTTTTAATTTTTATTTTTAATTATAGCCATCCTTGTGGGTCTTAAGTGGTACCTCATTGAGGTTTTGACTTGCATTTCCCTAATGATTAGTGATGTTGAGTACCTCTTCATTGTTGGTCATTTGTATATCTTTTTTGGAAAAATGCCTATCAAGTCATTTGCCCATTTTAAATGGAGTTGTTTATCTTTTTGTTGTTGAGGCGTGTGTGTTCTTTATTCTGGATACTAGACCCTTATCAGATATGATTTGCAAATATTTTCTCCCATTCTTTAAGTTGTCTTTTTGCTTTCTTGATATGTTCTTTGAAGCACTGAACTTTTTAATTTTGATGAAGTCTAATTTGTTTATCTTTTCTTTTGTTGCCTGTACTTTTGGTGTTATATTTAAGAAATGCTTGCTCAATCCAAAGTTATTCTTTTTAATTCTAATCTCTGTTTAGCATTTTATAGTCCAGGACCTGCTTTCATGTACATTACCTCACTTACAAAATGACATGTAAGAGTTTAAGACACTTAAACCTTTTAGATCACATAAAGCAAAAATAATCTTAAGTAATTAGTAATTTGGGGCTTGCTTAGCCCCCAAACCTATACTAGATAAGTGGGGTGACTTAGAATTTGTCTAAACCAGAACATATTTGAGAGTAAAGGGGGTGATATTGATCCTTATGACAGGGTAATGGGAAGAACTGGGAATGTTTCAGGCAAACCAGGACATATGTTCCTCTATGTGTAAGTAATGGAGACCCAAATCCCAGTATTGGATCCACCATTAACTTGCTAAACCCCCACTTATATTAATGGGGGTGAAGCAGGCCATTTCTAAGGTTCCTTCCAGCTCTGCCATTCTAGAACTCCACGACGTGCCAGCAAGTCAAGGACTGTGGATTAGTGCTGTGCTATTCTCAACCTAAGAATTTATTTAATTCTCCAATGGTTGACGTCCCTGTTGGCGACTGTTACTGGTAGTGAGGACTGCAGCACATGAAAGCAGAAGCAAGTCTCCATACATCAGGAGAGGCAAGTGGGTGCCCCCTTATCTACAGTGGTCCCCAGAAACTTGACTGTAGGGCCGGGAAGGGTCCATCCAGCTCAAACAACTGTCTATAACCAGCAGTTCCTGGTGGAATTCTCTAACTGAGGAGTTTGGGAAGACTTCAGAAGAACTTGGTGAGTAGCAAATTCTGTCACCTTCTTCTTGCCTCCATAGCTATTGTCATAGCTCACTTCTCACCTTCACAGTCAAACCTCTTGAAGTTCTCTACACTCACTGCTTCCATTTGCTCACCTTGCATTCACTCCTCAACCCACAGAAATTTGATTTCTGGCCCCTTCACTCCACGCTCGAACCCCTGTCAGAATCACCAGGCACCTCCTGGTTGCTAAGTCTAATGGACATTTTCAGACTTCCTCGTCTTCACAGTAGTCAGCACTGTTGACGACTCTCTTAAAAGTCTTTTTCCTGGGTCTCTTTGGCATCCTCAACTGCTGGGTTTTCTTGTTTTCCTAGCTACTGCTTCTCAATTTCCTTTGAATCATTCTCTTCCTGTGTGTATCCCTTAAATGCTGGTGTTCCACCAAGTTCTGTCCTTGGCCTTTGGCCCTTCTCATGTGGTGTGTTATTCCTGGACCACAGCGCCCATTACTGGGACTTTAATTACTGCCTGGTTGTTGATGACTTCTAAATCTCATCTCTCTCCTCAGCGCCACACCCCCATGATCCATTTCCCACTAGAGGCCCTAACATGAGCATCTAGTTAGCAGACTCCCTAACATGAGCATGGCCAGGGCAAGAGCACACACGAGATCCCTGACCTGTTCCCCATTTCTTCCCACCCCTATTCCATCCCATACTGTGAGGGGCTTCTCAGGTCCACATTGTGAACATCCCAGCCTAAATATCCAAGCCCCATTCACACTGTTCCCAAACAGCCATGTTTTTGGCCACCCCTTGGGCCTAGGAGTCTCACACCATGGCAGTGAGTTCACCCTCAGGAGGACAAACCTGGGGAAGAGACTTGGCTACGGGCTGAAAGTGGACTCAGGTCATTTGGGAGGACATTTGGGAATCCCAGGAATGAGAAATGGAGCAGGTCTGAAAGTGGGAGTGTGAGCTCTAGGTAATCATGTCTCCTTAGCCCCACAGAGAAAGGCTTGGCTTGAGAACCAGAGTGGGGGCCATCTAAAGTGTGGGATCTAGGGCAAGGCCCCCAGTTTTCCAAGTCTTAGGATTTTTAACTGCTCCCACAGGTACCTTAAGCTCAATATATGCAGACCTGAATTTATCATCTACTTCCTTTTCCTCCTCTATTACTGCCTGCCCACATCCTCCTCATTCTTGTCAATTCCATATCTGAGTAAGTAGCACCACCAAACAATCTTTTGCCTTAGCCATACACCTGGGAGTTGATCCTATCTCCTCAACACCTTTACACCTTGTAACCCAACTTGTAATACCTTAGTTTGGATTGTCATCATTTGTCAATTGGTCTCACTCCCACCATAGTTTCTTGCTTAAACGTCTTTGTTTTACGTTGTCTTCAGGATAAAACCAAGCTCCTTGGGGCATAGAAAGCCCTTTGGATATGGCTCCTGCTTATCATTGTACGTCAATCTATCATCACTTCCTCTTTTTACATATATGCTCCATCCAGTTGAACTACTGTGTTTCCCTGAAAACAAGACCAGGTCTTATACCGTATTTCCCCGAAAATAAGACTGGATCTTATATTAGTTTTTGCTCCAAAAGATGCATGAGGGCGTATTTTCAGGGGATGTCTTATTTTTTCACGTACAACAATCTACATTTATTCAAATACAGTCATGTCATCTTCCTCTGGAATGTCGTCATAACATACTAAATGTGTCCATCTGGCTGACGATCTTAACTGGACCTTTTTTTCAGGAAAACACGGTACTTGTATAATATTTCCCTGGATGGGCCAGCTTACCCACATTTCCTTGGCTATCTCTGCACCTCTTCCTTTACTGGAATCTCTGGTGATGAGGGACAGGAGGGGAGTCCCTGGAAAGTGGAAATTTTATAAAGTTCATCAACTGATTTTGAAAAGTCAGGTTTGGATCGCTGCCCTACTCTTTACTCCCTGTCCAACCAGTGGTTCCCAAACTAGCTGTCAGGCTTCAAGATGACCTCGTAAACTTTAAACTCTAACATTCCTCATTACACTCAGTCGTAGCCCTAAACGCCTGTTTTTTTCAAAATCAAGACTTCCAAAACTAAAATGCCACGGGAAGAGTGGCACTTGCGCGTGTACAAAGTACTTGGGGGCGGGTGACGGGGGTGGTCAAGCATAGACTGGCTGACAACCCCCAAATGAACATAAGCTGATAAACTGAAGATCAGCCACGAAGGGAATTTCTTGTTTCCTATAATCCGTCCGGAGAGCCTACTTATAGCATCCCACAGCTGCCACTGATTAAGGACGGGGTGGCCAGCCCCACTCCCCCCAGTCTTCCGCTCTTGCTCGGAGATTGGCGCAAAGCGGGGAGGGAAAGCCGAAGCTTGTCCTCAAGAATGCAAGAAAGAACGGAGTCCCCCGGCATCTGGGCCGGGGAGGGCGGCGGGACACCGATTCTAACCAGGAGTCCAGCCGCTATAAGTAGAAAGGACATGCAAAACGGCCGCCCCGGCGCGGTTCCGGGAGGCCGCAGGTCTGGCTCTCAAGCTCTCAAATTTCCCGGGCGCCCCGCCCCCCAAAGCCGCACCCTGAGGTTTCCAAGGCGTCGCGCCGGAAGTGACCTCACGACGGCGGCGTGGAGACGCGGGGCGCTTCCGGCGGCAGTGGCGGCCCCGGCTGTGGGGGTGGGCGTGGAGTGGCCCCTCCGTCTCCGGGTTCCGTGGCGCGGCTGGTCGGCTCGGCTTGGTGTGCCGAGGATACACGGGCCCGACGGCGTGGAGGTGGGAGCGAGGGGCGGCGGCTGGTTTGTGGGCGCTCGTGAGAGGGGGCTTCCGGGGTTGCCAGGCGAGTTTGCTTTTAGGTTTCGGGGTTCCAGGCCTCGGAGACCTTTATGGAGGCGGGCACGAGGTGGGGCCACCTCGGGCACGCAGCGGGCCAGGAACTCGGGGCTGCCGGGGGGTGTGTGGTTCGAGGTGGGAGCAGAGGACCGCGGGTGTCCGGACAGTCTGGGAGTTGGCTGAGGTGGGAGGCAGTAGCGGCCTAGGCTCTTGCTTTGGCCTTGTTGATGGCTGCTGCGGCGCGGCCACTCGTTGCTCCGTGCCTCATCTCCCTTTCCACAGTAGGGTAGGGTGGCAGGGAAGAGTGCGAGTGCCACATCCATGACTGAAAGCTTGAGGACCCAGGTGAACTGGGGTCTGAAAGGGAAGGGTGGCGGAGAAATTTATGACACCTGCCAGGGCCCAGCTTCTGCTGAATCCTGGGGTCGGCCTCTTGATTCTTTCTTGGTGGTGGTATAAGTCTGAGCTGCTCATCAGTACTCTGTGTGTGAGATTGATTGACTTGATCAATAATTGACTTGTTGACGTGGTGAACGTGTTTTGGTGTGTGGGAGGCATAGTTCTTGCCTCCTTGGCCAGTTGGTTTTCAATAAATCTCCCAATTCTGGAGCTAGGATCCTCTTCCGTGTTAACATGAGGAACTGGAGACCCAGAATAGTTTTTCTTTTCTTTCCTGGCCTCAGACTAAGGTAATTTCATTCTGCTGTCTGTCGATACTGGTTTTCATCCCATCAAAGCCTAAGTGACTGTCTCTGAGCAAGTCCCTATATCAACTGGAAACCTCAGATGGATTCTAGTCTTTTTTTTTTTTTTAAATGAATAGCAGATAGGTGTACTGAGCACAAAATTCCTGTTTGTTGGTTTCTTTGTATGAAGTGAAGATGGTTATAAATAATGTAACTTTTTGATTACTAAGAATTTTTTGATGGCGCTTCCTTGTGGGAGTAGGGCTGCGGAACTAGCAAAGTTTCTCTCAAAGTTTTTTGAGGGGTGGATGGGTGACTCGGTTGGAGCGCGAGCTCTCAACCACAAGGTTGCGGGTTGGAGTCCCACAAGGGATGGTGGGCTGTGCCCTCTGTAACTAAGATTGAACACTGGTGACTATAGTTGGAGCTGAGCCGCGTCCTCCACAACTAAAATTGAAAGGACAACAACTTGACTTGGAGCTGATGGGTCCTGGGAAAAACACTGTTCCCCAATAAAGTCCTGGAAATACATACTGTTCCCCAATAAAGTCCTGTTAAAAAAAAATTAAAAAACAAAAAACTTTTAAATTATGACCCAGTTAGGTACATACTAACTACATCATGACTCAGTATGCCCCCTGTATGCACAGTGTATACACACACACACCACAAAAGTTTAGCCTTTCTACATATGAGGCCCTCTGACACCATTTCATTGAAAGAAAAAAAGTTGATTGCAACTCACTTACATTGACTACTAATGGGCCTGAAATGGGCCTGTAATTTGAAAAACACTGGACTAGAAAATGTTTAAATCCTTGTGATTCATTTCTAAGATTCTGCAGTTAATGCACAGTGGAAAATGTGTCATTTTTCTGTTCTTCTCAGCCAGAGTAGCAGTTACTCAAGTTATAAATTCAGCCAGAACAACAGGGCAGGACATGCAAATGGTGGCCCAAAGGAATGTAGTATGCATAGTGATAGTGTGTCTGTTTTAACAAGGCATTTGTTAAGTCTTTTATGATGGCCCCGTGAATTAGATGGAGGAATTTGCCAGATTGTGTTAAAATTAGATGGAGTCATAACTTTGAGTATCTGTGTCTGAGCAGTTTGATCCCACTTATAGCTGGGATTCTGTTGATCTGAGTTGAGACTCTGTCACTTTGTTTATATACAGTATGTTTTTGAAGTCTTATCTGGAAGGTGTGCTATCAAATATGTTGCCTTAATGAAGTGAAGAGAGAAAGTATCATCTGGTTAATCTCAAGATTTTCCCAGTGCAATTTAATGAAATGGAAGGGTTATATAAACGTGAGGAATTCCCTTGGATCCAAAAAATTCAGTTATACCAGTTAATGTAGAGATGGGACTTAGGAGGGGCTCACGTAATAAAAAGAAGTGGAGTCTCAGTCATCTGATTCAGGGGTGTGGTTAGACTGGGAGAACTGGTGGGGCCTGCAGTCGCTAGTTGCATTAAGGGAACGGAAGGTCTAGAATGAGGGAGGTACATCACTTGACCCCGGAACTGGTTGGCTCACACCTGGAATATTAGGTTTAGGTCTGGGTACTCTGTAAGAGTAAATTAATTTGGGGGTAGTAGTGAAAAGGAGTTGGAATTTGTCAGTTTTAAAAAGAATTTATTATTGGCTGTCTGAAGATACGGTGGCATTCCTTTGGCATGAGTAATTCTTTTTCCCCTTGTCATTTCAGGCATATTTGGGGTCAGTGTAGTCTTAACACATTTTTGCTTGAGAGTGTCCAAAACATTGGGAAATTTATGTATCTCTTACACACTTTTAAGTTGGCATCTGAAATTTTTCGTAAATTTAAATAGATTAAACATTTAATTTTTAAAAGTTTAGGGTGTAATTTCTGACATTGTGAATATTGACTTTTTAAAAATAAATACAAAGTTATCTAAATATAATAGCAATTTTATGTTTTAAAAATATACAAATAGCCTTTCTTATATAAAAATAACCCCTCTAAGATATGTATAAATGTGTATTACATTACTTGATTTTCACATATTAAGCCAATCTTTTGTTTCTGTAATGAACCCCATTTAGTCATGATGTATAATACTTTTTATATGTTGCTGAATTCAATTTGCTAATATTTTGTTAAGAATTTTTGTGTCTGTGTTCATGAGGGATAGTGAGCTGAGGTTTTCTTTTCTTAGACTGTGTGGCCTTAGTATCAGAGTAACACAGTTGACCCTTGAACACTATGGGTTTGAACTGTTTGGGTCTACGTATATGCAGATTTTTCTCAATATACAGTCGGCTCTCTCTATCTCTGGGATTCGCATCCACGGATTCAACCAACAGTAGATCACAAACAGTATTTTCAATTCGCGGTTGGGAATTCATGGATGTGGAGGGTCTACTGTGTGCATTGTTTCATGCCATTTTATATAAGGGACTTGAGCATCCGTGGATTTTGGTGTCTGCGTGGGTGTGGCCATGTCTTGGATCAATTCCCTGTGGATACCAAGGAACAGTGTTAAGCTTTTTGGGAGTGAAAAGTTACACTCGGATTTTTGACTCCATAGGAGTTGGTTCCCCAAACTTCTGCATTGTTCAAGGGTCAACTGTACTACCCTCATGAGTTGGGAAATCTTCCTTTTATATTTTCTGAAAGAGTTTGTGTAGGATTGTTAATTATTTCTTTCTATATGTTTGATAGAATTTACCAATGAACTCCGCTGGACCTGGGCTTTTCTTTGTGGTGTTTCTTTAATTTACTAATTCAATTTCTTTACTTGATACAGGTCTATCCCCATTTTCTATTCCTTCTTGGTAATTTTGGTAATTTGTATCATTCTGGGAATTGTCCATTTCATATTTTTCCTTTTCCTTTTTGAACTTATATCCATTTTATTTTTCCCACAGAATTTTATCCTAAAGCAGGAGTCAGCAAACTTTTTCTGTTTGGGGCTAGACGGTAGGCTTTGTGGGGCACGTAATCTGTCATAACTACTCACTCAGCTCTTTCATTGTAGTGTGAAAACAGCCACAGACAACAAGCAAACAGCTGAGCATGGTTGTGTTCCCATAAAACTTTATCGGTAGTGAGCCAGATTTGGCCCATGGGCTGTAGTTTTCTGACCCCTGTCCCGAAGTAATAAATTTTATGGCTGAAGATATTTTATTGATAATCCAATTATCTAGGCAAATCAGGTTTATTATGAAAGAGATTCGCTTGCTTGCATATCTCGTGTACCCCTGGGGATATGTGTATTCTAGTTTGAAGATTGGAACTTCATTTCCAAGATGTTGTAAGCGGTAACTCGGGCATTTTTGTAGTTGTGTTTGGGTGAGGAGGGAGGTGGCTCTCACAGTATGATTTTCTAGGGCAATAACTCAAGTCCCCAATGTGGCCAGTACTCTTTCTGCTAAAAGGTGACGTTTGAAATAAAATTTGCTATATGGTAGAGACCATAGATTATGTCATTTAATCTTCACAGTGGTTCTGTGAGGTGGTGGTGTAATTGGTATAATCCCATTTTGTAGTTGAGACAGTTGAGACAGATTTGGGTCATCTGCCCAGGTCGTAGTGCTGCTAAGTGAAGTCTGGAAGTGAACCCGAGCCTGGGATGTCTGGCTTCAGAAGTCCATGATCTTCACGATGCTGCCTTTTATGGAATTACGGACTTAGCAGTAGGATTGTACTAGATGTTTTCTTTTAAGATCTCTGCCATTCCCAAGATTTTGATTCTCCAAACACCTTTCCAGGTACATGCATAGAAAAATAGCTAGTTTTTACAGAAATTCGTAACCAATGAGTTACTCATCCACAGGTATTGATTAGAATTGTCCTTAGACCAAGGAGTTGCTGCTTGGATCTGAATGCTATTGAGTTGTCTGTTGTGGCAGTTGAGATGGAAGTCAGTAGGTCTGTAATTACAAGTTGTTTATTCACGGATCATTTTGGCAACTGCCACAGTTGTGTATAACGTGTGGAACACAGTTTAGGGCTACCTGACTTTGTTATTTAAAGAGTTCTTACAAGGGAAATGATATA
Organism: Rhinolophus ferrumequinum; assembly: GCF_004115265.2. NCBI lineage: Eukaryota > Metazoa > Chordata > Mammalia > Chiroptera > Rhinolophidae > Rhinolophus > Rhinolophus ferrumequinum. The sequence continues at coordinate 99,279,847 of NC_046289.1, read as the reverse complement.
GTCAAGTCTCATACTTTGTGACGTTTGGTAGTCTGGAAATCCTGATAGCTCAGCATTTGAGCAAAATACTGTGCTTCCCGGAAAACAAGACCAGGTCTTATATTAAGTTTTGCTCCAAAAGACTCAAGAGTTTTGAGTAATGAATTAATGTATTTTACATAGAGGGAAGTTTGTTCCATTAAGGCTTATGTTCAGGAGATGTCATCCTGAAAAGTCATGCTAGGGCTTATTTTCTGGTTAGGTCTTACTTTCGGGGAAACACAGTAGTTCCATGTCTACTCTGTGACCTTCTAAGTACTCTGCCCAGCAGAAATGGGTACATTTGTCCACTACAAAGGCATATGAAAACGTTTAATTCTTTATTCATAATAGCCTCTAAACTGGAACTAACCCAGCTGTCTATTGGCAGTAGAATGGATAAATCCATTGAGATATAGTTATATAATAGAAGACTGCATAGCTAGGAGAAAGAATGAACTATTGCTACAAGGATGAATCTCACAGATGTAATATTGAGCAAAAGAAGCCAAACACTAAAAGAGAACTTTTATGATTTTCATTTGTATAAAGTCCAAAAACAGGCTGTGCTCATCTTTCACGATACATGTCAGAATGATGGCTACTTTTGTGGACACACAATTGAACCTTCTGGGATGTTTGAAATACTGATTTGGGTGGTGGTTATGTGGGTGAATTAATATATAAAAATTTATTGAGCTGTACATTTAAAATATGTAGACTTATTATCTATGTTATACCTTGATAGAAAAGCAGAAAATAAAAGGCGTCGAAGATTGGTCCCCTGCAGCTCCCACTTCAGCTGTAGCTCTTCCTTTGACATGAAGGGTTAGGGCTGTAATCAGTGAATCCCCTTTCTTAGTGTGTTCGTCTGATTAGGAACCCAAATGGTGGCACTCCACGTGTTTTAGATTTATTGTTTTCAGTTATTAAAGGAGTTTTCTTTATAGAACACAGGCAGGCCTTGGAGATATTGTGGGTTCGGTTCCAGATGACTGAAATAAAGTGAATATTGCAATAAAGCAAGTTGTAATCTTTTTGCTGGTGGAGGGTCTTATTTGTGAAAAATGCAACATCTGTGAAGCACAATAAAGTAAAGCTCAGTAAAATAAGGTATGCCTGTAAACCTATTTGACGAGTTTTGAGCAATGAATTAATGTATTTTACATAGAGGGAAGTTTGTTCCATATTGAATGGTTACTTCTTTCTTTCTTTCTTTCTTTCTCCCTCCCTCCCTCCCTCCCTCCCTCTCTCTCTCTCTTTCTCTCTCTCTCATTTAAGTGAGTTTTTCCAGGACCCATCAGCTCCAAGTCAAGTAGTTGTTTCAGTCTAGTTGTGGAGGGCGCAGCTCACAGGGGCCCATGTGGGGATTGAACCAGCAACCTTGTTGTTAAGAGCACCTGCTCTAACCAACTGAGCTAACTGGCCGCCAGAACTAAATAGAAAAATATATACATGTCAACTAGCAATCTGCAAAAAATTCTACTCAGTTATTAACATAATATCAACTTGAATATCAACATCAATGTCTTAAAGATATATGTTGAATAAAGAAGTAGAAGTCTTTCCACATCTGATTAATTTCTGGTATTTTAAAAATTCTTAGTACAGCTTTTCGTTCTGCATCTGTATCAAAGAGCGTCAGTAGGATTATGATGGGTAGAAATGATAGGAAAAGAAGTTCATACTTTTGTGACATTAAGTAGACAAAGGCTGATCAGGAAGGGAAAATAAGCCTTGTTCCTTTTACTATCATCAGTGTCTTTGGAAATTATGTTGTATTCGAAATTTACATGATCTCTTAAATTCTTATAGATATATTGATAATTATTGCAACTCAGTGATGGGTGTCTGAGAGTTCCTTATGCTGTTCTATCTACATTTGTGTATGTTTGAAATTTTCTATAATGTAAAAAAAAAAAGAAGAATGAGCCTGCTAATGCATCGTTTCTTTTATTTTCTGTTCTGTCAGGAGAGTTTTGTGATACCTGCTCAGTTAGATCCCTAGCGAACCACCTGAAGTTTAGGTTTTTGTGTTTCTGATGGGAGGTACTCTTTTTACCACAGGAGAGCTTTTTTGCTTCTTGATATGCTTTTTTGTTAGTTTTGCTTTTTTAGACTCTCTATTTTGTGTAGATATGTTTCTAAGTTAACATTTGAAACAGCTTGAAATGCTGTTCTGTTTCTGTTTTTCATGGAAAACACTAAGCCCGTGTTTCATTTTGTACTTAATATTGTATGTTATGTATATATTCATCTGCTATTTCCTGACTTCCGTCTGTGTGTAGGGCAATGTTAGATTTCTTATCTTACATGGGATTTTGCATTGAGTATCCCTAAAGGATATTGTATTTTTAAAACCATTTCCAAGAAGAGACAAGGCATTTAGATAGAAATATTTAGATACTCTAGATTTTGAGTGATTAATTCCTGTCAGATTTATTATGTCTAATTCATTCGTTGATTGAATAAATATTTATTGCGTCCCTCTTACATTCTAGGTACTCTGACTGACTACTCTGAACAAGACAGACAGTAAGACTCCTTGCCCCCGTGGAGCTTGTGTCCTAGCGGTGACACACGGGCAGACGAGATCGTTCATAAGTGGATTTATTTTGAGGTCATAAGAGAAGGTGATGATGCTGGAGAGTGATGGGGAGTCGCGACGTTAGATTGGGTAGCCAGGGAAGGCCTCTGGGCTGGATGGTGGGCATTTCAGCTGAGACCGGAAAGACGAGCTAGAACTAGCCATTCACGAGCTGGGGAAAGAGTGTTCTGAGACTAGCTGGTGTGAAGTTCTGCAGGGAGAGAACAAGCTTGATATGTTGGAGAAACAGTTTCTTACTGTATCTGGAGGCCAGTGTGTCTGGAGAACAGTAGGAAGGGCATGGTGAGAGAGGAAGCTGCGAGGGCAGCAGGAGTTGGATCATGTAGGACCTCTAGTCTACGTCACGGACGCTGGATGTGATTCTAAGGACAGTTGTTCAGCAGGGTCCTAACAACTGACTTACATTTTACACTTTGCTCTGGTTGCTGTGTAGAGAAAGAATTGAAGCAGGGGGCAGGAGTGGAAGCAGAGAGACCAGATAGGGGACTCCTGCAATCAGGAGATAAGGGTGGTTTGGATTAGGAGGCTGGTGAAGAGAAATGGACACGTTTTTGAGCTGGTGACAATAGAATTTGCCGATGAATTGAACGTTTGGAATGAAAGAATCAAGGATGACTTTTTTTGCGGCGTGAGCACCTTTGGTGCATGTTGGTGCCGTTTACTGAGATGGGAAAGGCTTGGGAAGGAACAAATTGGAAGGTGTTGAGGGTGGGGCTGGTGAAATAAGGAATTCTCTTTTGGACAGTTATGAAATGCCTCACAGACATTTTGGTAGGAACTGTTCTAGCTGTGAGTTTTCATCCTTTGTGGAAAACCTTGCTAGGCTTTGACTCTTATGTTGGAGGAATGGTTAAATATTCTCTGATGTTATATTGGCTACATATTCTTTTCCTCCTTTTTTATTGAGATACAGTTTATGCACCATAAAATGCACAGATGATAAGTGCCCAAGTCAGTGAGTTAGGACAAAGTGTATACCCGTGTAACCATTGTATCAGTAACAACATAGGACATTTCCATTGTAACAGAAGCCCCTGTGCCCCTTCCCAAGCAGTTCTCCACCCTAGAGGCAATCACTTCTGATTTTCTCACTGCAAAGTAGTTTTGCCCCTTGGAGAAATGGTATGAATAGACTCATATAAGATGTACTCATCTGTGTGACTTCTTTCACTCAGTTTTTGAGAATCCTCTGTGTTGTAGCATAAATTTATTACTTTTAATTGTTGAGTAGTGTTCTGTTATCTAACTAATACTATAAGTTTGTGGCTATTGTAAGTAAGGCTACTACCGTGTGTCCCCGAAAATAAGACCTAGCCGGGCCATCAGCTCTAATGCGCTCCAACCAACTGAGTTAACTGGCCAAAAACTCCCACCCACCATTTTAAGCATTTTTAACTGTCCAGTTCAGGGCATTGAGTACACATTGTGCAACCATCACCACCACCCGTCTTCAGAACTTTTTTCATTGTACCAAACTGAAACTCTACCCACTAAACAGTAACCCCCATTCCCTGCTCCCCCAGCCTCTGGCAACCACCATTCTACTTTCTGTCTCTGGGAATTTGGCTAGGAACCTCATGTAAGCAGAATTATACTAAATTTGTCCTTTTGTGTCTGGCTTATTTCACTTAGCATAATGTCTTCAAGGTTTATCTATGTTGTAACATATCAGAACTTTCTTCCTTTTTAAGATTGAATGATACTCCGTTGTGTGTGTGTATATATATACATATATATATATACTCACACACACATTGTGTGTGTGTGTGTGTGTGTGTGTGTGTGTGTGTGTATACACCACATTTTATTTACCACATCCAGCATGGACTTTTGGGTTGTCTCATGTTTTAATTTGCATTTACTTGATAATTAATGATGTTGGACATCTTTTCATATGTTTATTGGCCATTTAGATAACTTTTTTTGCCCACTTTAAAAAATATGTTGTTTCCTTCGTGTTCCTGATTTGTAAGCTTACTTTATATATTCTGGATATAAGTCCTTTACCAGATTATTTCTATTGAGAATACTTTCTTCTTGACTATGGCTTACCCCTCTCTCTCTCTCTCTCTCTCTCTCTCTCTCTCTCTCTCTTTCTCTCTCTCTCTCTCCTCCTCTCTCTCTTTCTCCACTTCCTCTTTCGCTCCGCCCTCTCTCTCTCTCTCTCTCTCTCTTTCTCTGCTCTCTTCCCTCCTATCCTCTCTCCTCCTCCTCTCTCTCTCGTTCTTCTCTCTCTCTCTCTCTACCTCATCCTCGCTCTCCCTCCTCTCCCTCTCCTCTCTCTCCTCTCCTTTCTCTCTTCCCTCTCTTCCTCTTCTCCTCTTTCTCTTCTCCTCTCTCTTTCTCTCTCTCTCTCTCTCTCTCTCTCTCTCTCTCTCTCTCTCTCTCATTGTTTTGGGGTGATTATAGCAGAAGAAGGTAAGGACCACCTTTCTGCCATCATAAATCTGAAAGTCTTCTTGAAGTGCTTTGCTGCCTGGGAGGTAGCCTCCAGGGGAGTGATTTGGGGATGGGGCAAGATCATATGGAATAGCTTCCTAAATATTTTAGTATGATAGCATTGTTTTAAATCCATCCAGAGAATGATTTGGTTTGAAAAAAAATAGTTTTCTGCTGTGGCACATTGTAATCTGGTAAAAAAGTGATTTTACCTTTTGACTGATTGAGAAATCTCTATCTTAAGAAAATAATTTAAAACAAGAACTAAATGAAGTTGGTCATTGCTGTATTAACTATACTTGTGAAAAATGTAGTTATCTAAATGTCTAATGAGAAGGAAACGGTGATACAATGGAATGAATGCAGTGGAATAGTATGTGCATGGAAGATATGCCTTTGTAATCAGCTGACTTTATGCTCTGGTTACAAGTGTGTAAAATATCCAATATAATCTCTGGATTGCAAATTCCCCATCTGTAAAATGGATAGTGTTGTTATGAGATGGAAGGAAAGAATACCCAACAGTTTTTGCTCGTGTCCCAAACACACTAAGTGTGTAATGCTAGCTGCTTCTCTTGTTACACAGTATGATGGCATGTGTGTAACAGCTGTGGGATTATGTGTGTTCCATTTACCTTTTATTAACGTGATTCCCCCCCCCTTTCTGTAACCATCACCAAATTCAAACCACCACCGACTGTGTTTCCCCGAAAATAAGTCCTAACCGGAAAATAAGCCCTAGCATGATTTTTCAGGATGACATCCCCTGAGCATAAGCCCTAATGCGTCTTTTGGAGCAAAAATTAATGTAAGACCTGGTCTTATCTTCGGGGAAACACGGCATATAGGCTTTGAATGCATCACCTTTTTTCAGTCTCCATTGATTGTGCCTGTTCCGGTTTCCATCGTCTGGGATGGAATGCTCTGGTTGCCTGCGGCTGGTCTCACCGCGTCTGTTTTGCTCCTCTTCCAGTTTGTGTTCTGTACTGGTGACTTCTGATGAGCCCAACTTTGTAATTTTGATGACCTCTAATTTACCAGATTTTCTTTCTTTTATGGTTAGTACTCATTTGTGTTTTGTCTAAGAAATCTTTACCCCAAGGTCACTAAGATACTCTGTGTTTTGTTTTCCTGGTAGCTTTAGTTTTAGCTTTTATGTATAGATAGTTTATTTCAAATTAATGTTTTTGTATCTGGTATGGGATAGGAATAGAAGGTTATTTTTGCTCATACATATCCAGTTGTTCTAGTATCATTTATTAAAATGCACTTCGACTTCTCCATGGATTGACCTTGGTAGATGAATCAGCAGTCGGTTGACTGTGTGTGGGGTCTGTTTCTGGATTTGACTCTGTTCCTTTGATCTAATGTCCATGCACCAATGCCACACTGATTTCTATGCTTTGTGATAAGTCTTGACGTAAGGTAGTGGAAAACATGCAACTTGGCTTTTCTTTTTCATAATTGTTTTGGCTTTTCTATTTTGCATTTCTGTATACATTTTAGAACCAGTTTTTCACTTTCTCCAAAAAGGCCAGCTGGGAATTTTATTGATATATTTATTTGATCCACAGTTCAATTTGGGGAGAATTGATAACAGTAAGCTCTTCAATCCATTTTTAGTAATTATAAATAGTATTTTAAATTTTCATTTTTAGTTGTTGCTATTGTATAAAATACAGTTGTCTATTTTAAGTTGAGCATGTATCCTGTGACTTTGCTAAGTTCACTTATTAGTTCTGGTAGGATTATTTTTTTGAACATTCTTTAGGGTTTTCTGCGTACACAGCCAATAGTAACGTTTACAAATACAGTTTGACTTCTTCCTTTCCAGTATTCATGCTGCTTAGTTCTCGTTTGTTGCACTGGCTGGGACCTGTAGCACAGTGCTGACTAGAGGTGGTGAGAGTGTCCCAGCGCAGTCAGTCCCTCCTGGGGCTCCACACGTGAGAGGCCCCTTAGGATCAACGGGAACAACTTTCATTGTTTTGCTCCCAAGGGAGGCGTCCGGCTCGGGAGAAGCTCAAAGTGGGGAAAGTAAAGAGGTTCACCCTGAGGCAGGTCTTCTCATTCATTCAGCAAGTAATGGCAGACAGCCTGCTGCGTGCCAAGCGCTGCACGTGGCTCCAGAACTATAATAGTGAAGAAATAGGCAAGGACCTTCCTTCCTGGCGACAGGCAGTAAATAAGCCAGCGTCTGATAACAGCAAGAGTGAAGAAATCCATTAAAAGGATGCCCGGGATGGCTCGTGGGGCCCAGCCAGGTGTGCGCAGACACTGTGAAAGGAAGAGGTGGCCTTTGAGCTTTGCCCTGAGCACAAGCAGTAACACATGCAGTGCCCAGGGCGGCAGGACGAGCTGACCGCGCACACAGGACGAGACCACTGGAATGGGGGGGCGGGGGGCGTGGCAGGAGGCGGCCTGCCCTCCAGGAAGCAGCTCCGTCCGCCCGCTCCGGTCGGGCTGCACTTTCTGAGGTGCTCCTGGTGTCTCACCACTTTTACGCGTGCACCACCGGAGTAAGTGGGGAACTCCGTGAGGACATTTTACCTATCTTTGGGGAATGCGCCTTGTCCCAGTCTTAGGGGGAAAGGATTCATGATTTCACCATTAATACCATGGTAGCTGTCATCGTTTTGTAGAAGCTACCCCCTTTTTTTTTTTAAAAATTATGACTAGATGTTGAATTTTTTCAAATTATCGTTCTGCATTTATTGGTGTGTGATCATACATGATTTCCTCATTTATTTTGTTAACACCGTAGAAGACATTGATTTTTTTAATTAAACTTTTTGAGATAATTTATTTGAGATTTATATGCACTTGTAAGAAATTCCATATACCCTCCCCGGTTTTCCCCAGGGGTAACATCTTGCAAAACTATAGCAGTGTTACTGCCAGGATACTGACATTGTATGGTCAAGGTACAGAACATTTTCATTACCACGGGGATCCCTTATGCTCCCCTTTTATAGCCGTAACTGTTTCTCTCCTGCCGCCACCCCTGGGAACCACTAATCTCGTCTCCATTTCTATTGTTTGTCATTTCAAGAGTGTTACACAGGTGGAATCATATAGAAGGTAACCTTTTGAGGTTGGCTTTTTTCACTTTTTCTCTGTAGTATGGATGTACCACAATAACCATTCACCCATTGAAGATCTGGGTTGTTTTGGTTTGGGGATATTGGGAGGAAACCTTTCTTTATATAAATAAACATTCATGTGCACGTTTTTGTGTAAACTTAAGTCAGCCTTCATCCTTTCTTTGGGATAAATGACCAGTAGTGCTTTTGCTGGATCATGTAGTAATGGCATGTTTAGATTTTTTGTAAGTTGACAAATTGTTTTCCAGCATGGCTGCACTATTTCATATTCCTGTCAGCAATGTATGAGTAATCCAGTTTTTTCACATTCTTGTCAGCACTTGGTGGTGTCACTGTTTTTCATTTTAGCCCTTCTGGTGGGTGTGTGGTGATAGCTCATTGTGGTTGTAATTTGCATTTCCCTGATGGCTAATGATGTTGAACATCCTTTCATGTGCCATATGTACATCTTTGTTGAAATGTCTTTGCATGTCTTTAGCCCATTTTTCATGGGGTTTTTTTTTTTTTTTTTTTTTTTTTGCTGTTGGGTTATGAGAGTTCTTTATATACAGAGGGTGCCAAAGAAATGTATACACATTTTAAGACAGGAAAACAGTTTTAAAATTGTAATGCTTAATATATACCAATAACAAAAGATGAAAGAAGTCATGTATATACATTTTTTTTGGCACCCCCAGTATTCTAGATGCTAGCCCTTTGTCTTCGTCAGATACTTGTATAATCATTTATAGCTATAATTTTCCCTTTAAGCATTGTTTTAAGTGCATCCCACAAATGTTGTATTTTCTTTTCCTTTTTTTTCCTTTAAATTAAAGTTTATTGGGGCGACAATTGTAATAAAGCTACATAGATTTCGGTGTACAATTCTGCAATGTATTATCTATATCTCACATTGTGTGTTCACCACTCAGTGTCAGTTCTCTTTCCATCACCACATATTAGATGTATTTTCATTATCACTGAGTTTGAACATTTTCTAACTTCCCTTTTGATTTCTTCCCTGACCCATAGGTTTTTTTAGAAATGTCTTGTTTAATTCCAAATATTTGGGAATATTTGAAATATTATCAATTTCAAATTGAATTTTGTTGTGGATAAGGGATATACTCTGCCTGAGTTCCGTCCTTTGAAACGAATTGATAGTAGTCTAGGACCCAGCGTATGTTGGAGAGTATTCCATGTGGATTTGAAAAGAATATACAAGTATATTCTGTAGTTGTTAGGTGTAGTGTTCTCCAATGCCTTCAGTCAGGTTTTAAAAACAAATTTTGTCCAGAATTTATCATGATTATCAAGAGGGTTAGTCTGATAGGAGCTACTCTGACATTACCAATATTATTTTTTATATATCATATATAATATAAATATATATAATCTTTTTGAAAACATTCTGATGGCAAATATATTAAAAGTAGGTTATAGTTTGTGTGATTTGATGTCTGGGTAAATAATTATCCGGTACATGTGCTTTAAAGCAATTGTAAGATCTTTGTATATATTATATTGAATAATATTGCTTTTTCATTAATAAGCATACGCCTACTGAAAAAGTTTTATTACATTAATTAAGGATGCGACAGAATGTGTATTATTAAGCAACACCTGGTACAGAGCCTGGTGTAATTCTTCCCTGAATTGAATAAAAGGTTTGTCTGTTTCTCCAGGTACACCTCTCTGCACGGTGGGCTCACATCGGAAACATGGCTGCGGACTGGCTGGGCAGCATCGTGTCCATCAATTGTGGGGACAGCTTGGGTGTCTATCAGGGCAGAGTGTCCGCAGTGGACCAGGTCAGCCAGACCATTTCTCTCACCCGGCCTTTCCACAACGGGGTGAAGTGCCTCGTGCCAGAAGTCACCTTCAGGTGAGTCCTGGCTGATGCTTCCATCCGCTCTGGTGCTCTGCGGGGCTGGGACCTGTACTCGCTTGCCGGTGTCCTCTCGCATGAGGCTGCTTCTGAGTCAAGTCTTGTCAGAGGGGAGATGCTGCAACCTTAGATCTATAGTCCAGCTGCTGTTTGAGCAGAGGCTTTGGGTGGTAAGTAGCTTTCAGCTAATGATTCAGAGCTTGTGAAACACTTTGCTCTATCAAGCACGCATCATCATTTTATTTCAAAGGGTCAAATTCAGAATAACTTTTCTGTTTTCTTCTATGGTTTCAGATTTTCTTTCTCAGTTTTGTATCATTTGTGCTTTCTTAATCTAAGTTCTTCTTGATTTTCCCCCTGCATAAATGTATCTCTCTTTGTAGATTTGTATTATAATTTATCTCTAGAAGCACACTGTAGCCCAGTAGCTAAAGTCCTTAATTATAGGAATGTGTTTTTCTTAGTGTTTGCCAACACGTCTCAAGTTCAGTTGTTGTCTTCACATCCCTCTTTTCACTAGTTTGACAGACTTATGTTTAAAAAAAGAAGAAAAAAAAACTGTCAGGGCGCAGCTTCCTTGACTTTCTGAACAGTACCCACATGTAACCTTTCTGTAGGTGTAGCCATTCTTATTTCTTACCTCCTCTGAAGTCTCAGTAGAAGAAACACCCTTTGTGTTGAGGGCTCACCTTATCACGTGTGCTTTGTATGCTGTTCTGGTCTGTCTTCCTTGAGACCCTGCATGTGTTTTGTGTCTTTGGTTTCAGCATTTATGCCGCCTCTTTCCTCTCTGCATTCTCACCTTCCCGGGTCTCCCATAGTACAGACGTCCCCGCACACAACGTGCATTTGCAGCTGTCATTCCCTCCTCTTTACTCCCCCAGTTCTTTTCAGAGCAAAATTGTCTTCCTTTGTTCCCTTTGTGGTCTCCTTCTCTAGTCCCTCCTTACTCCTCCATTATCTTTTTTTCTAACTACCATCTTGCTGAACTAGCTCTTGCCAAGGTTACAGGTGACCTAATTGCCAAATTCAATGGCAGTGTCTCAATTATAATCTTATTCAGATGCCCCCGAACTGTTGGAATGCTCTTTTAGTTTCCCTGTCACCCCTTTGGGTTTTCTTTCCATGTAGTCCTCCACTTCTGTATCTTTTTTTTCCAGGTTCCTTTTCTTCTATTCCCTTCTTAAGATGGGTGTACTCAACTTTCTCTTTGATTCCTTTCTCATTACGTACTCTCTAGACAATCTCACGTGTACCTTCTTATACATTAATGAGACCCCAAATCTTTTTTTAGTAGTAATAATAAACATGTATTGAATTCTTGCCAAATACTAGACTTAATGATTTGCATATATCATATCATTTATCCCCATGAGAATATTTATAAACTGGCCATTGATACTACTGATAACTTCTCTGCTTGCCTGTACCAAATCTTTAATTTAGACCCATTTTCTGAGCTCTAGACACTTCATTTGAATTGTCTACTGGTCATTTCCAGGTGGGTATCTGACAAGATATTTTAAATTTAAGATTTTGAAAGCTGGCCTCACGATGTTACCTGCAGATTTATTCTTCCCAAGAGCTTCCATTAATAGGTGACCAATGACACCTTTCACCCAAGTTAGAAAGAATAAGAAGAAATTCTTCTTTGATCCCCTAGTTCAGTTAGTTACCACATCCTGTGGATTCCAAATGTCTCTTGGTTCCATCCTCCCTTCTCCCTTTGCGTCAACATTTGCCCTGTTCATCCTCTCTTACTTCTTGCCTCGTCTAACTGGTGCTCCTGCCTCTGCTTTCTCCACCTTCCCTGCAGCCACCAGGAAAATCCCATGTGGTTATGAACTGGAACCTGATTTCCTCCCAACTGATGGCCCTCCACACACATCCTTCCCATTAGTCACCCTGTAACATTTGCAGTTCTTCAAACGGGCCATGTTTTCGCAGTCTCTGAGCCTAGGCTCAGATGCTCTCCTGCTTGGCTAGCTCTTGTTGTCCCTTCCCACCCAGACTTGAAGCACGTGTTTCATCTATCTCTGCCAAACTACTTCTGTGTTTCCTTCTGGATTCTCTAGTCTCCTCTGCACACCTTTGTCACTGTGTTCACCACTTTCCATTGTCTCCTGGTCTTTTGCGCTGACCACACTGCGAGTTCTTTGTGGGCATGTGTTGCTTTTCATTTCTTGATACCCTGTTCCTCGCGCAGGGCTTAATCACACAGTAAGTATTCTCTCTGTGCCTACCAATGAGGAGTGAGGGAATGAGTGACAACGCCATTCTGCATTCTGGGAATCTCACGTGCTGATGGTAGTGTGCCATTGCCAGCAGGGCTCTTTGAGGGCTAGTGCTGTGTCTGTTGAATGTTGGTGGCTGAGCCTCTCCTTAAGCGCTCTACCATGTTCCCCCGAAAATAAGACCGAGCCGGACAATCAGCTCGAATGCGTCTTTTGGGGCAAAAATTGACATAAGACCCGATCGGTCTTATTTTACTATAATATAAGACTGGGTCTTATATAATATAATATGAGACCGACTGGGTCTTATGTCAATTTTTGCCCCAAAGACGCATTCGAGCTGATTGTCCGGCTCGGTCTTATTTTCGGGGGAACATGGTACCACCTTTTCTAGTTTTTACCTTCGATAACTCATTGAAATGCAGCCCTGTAAAGGTATAGCTGGTTACTATTGATTCTAGTTTCATCACTTTTACCACTATTACAGTTTTGAGACTTGGCTTCTTTTGTGTATTTCAGGGCAGGTGACATTACGGAATTAAAAATTCTAGAGATCCCAGGTCCTGGAGAAAACCAGCATTTTGGAGATCTTCATCAGACAGAATTTGGCCCCTCTGGTGTTGGGTACCAAGTGGGCATCAATCAGAATGGCACGGGCAGGTTGGTGAGGAAGCCAGCCTCCTCCAGCACTGCCCCTCAGAGCATCCCTAGGAGAATAGAGGGGAGGAGCCAGGAGGCGGCCATCTCCCCCCAGCAGCAGCAGTGCTCCAAGAGCTACGTGGACAGGCACATGGAGCCCGTGAGCCAGTCCAAAAGTTTCCGTCGTCGGCACAACTCCTGTAAGTTGGAGCAAGTTCTCTTCCTCCTTAATCTGATGTTTCAGGGCTGTAAGTTGTTATCCACTGCTGTTCTATAAACAAGTCCTTTGTTACCCAAATACAAAAGATGCTGGTAGAGCTTCACAAAAATACAGCATGGTTCTCTTATTCCAGAGCTACTTTCTCAAGCTGTTAAGGGAAAGGAAAGAAGCTGCTAGAGACTCACACCAGTTCCCTTTCTTCAAGAAAAGTCAGTGATCAGCCTAGAGTTCATATAGACAGAAGTGGTGTTGGTTTTAATCTGGTGACTGATGGTCGTAGTGATACCTGAGTGGGACCTGCGCTTGGGCTGTTCCAGGAGATTTTTAATCACTTTTCTTGCGATTTGGCTCCTACCCTCAGAGGAGAGAAATGGACGTGTCTGTGATCTTACAGTTTCTGACAGACTGACCAGTGTAGCTGTGCTGTACTCACTGCCCCCACCGGCACGTCCAGGAGCACAAGCCTTGGAGTGTGTGTTGATGTCCACTTTCCTTTGGTACTAGCGAATTGTTGAATGCCATTTGCTCATGATAGAACCATAGTGAATTCACTAGAATCTGTTAAACTCTTTAACGTGTTCACTAAAGTAAAGCTATGATCGTGAATTATAACAGATTCACAAGAATCTGTGTGGCCCCTGTGTCAGGGCCAACATGTTTAAGTTTTGAAAATACCCGATACCGTGAATAAACTTGGAATTTTGAAAATTAAAAAAATGTATTTCAAGGCACTTTCCTCCATGCCTCTTAAGTAACTACCTGAATTGACAATGATTGAAAACCTGAGACTTAAATTGAATTGTTACTTCTGTATCCTTTGAAAATGTATAGAATGCTTGGATAGAAAATGACTCTTTCCATTTAGACTTTAACTTTCTCTACGTTCTTTTTTCTCCTTTTTTTTTTGAAAAAAGTCTATATTATTCAGTTTGCTGTGGCTTTTATCTAATGTGCTGTCACAGGCTCCCTTCTGGCATACCACTTTACATTTAGTGGTCATGTCTCCTCTTGGCTCTCTGATGGTTTCTCACACTTTCGTTGTTTTTGATGACAGTTTTGATGAGTATTGGCCATGTATTTTGTAGAATACCCCTCAATTGGTATTTGATGTTTTCCTCATGATTAGATTGGCGTTATGTATTTTGGGGAGGAAGATGTAAAGTATCATTGTCGTCACCATATCAAGGGTGTCTACTGTCAGCATGGTTTATGACTTTTGATGTTGACCTTGATTGCCCGGCTTAGGTGTATGTGTCAGATTCTATAAAGTTACTCCTTTTTCATACTGTGCTCTTTGGAAGGAAGTCACTTTGTGCAGCCCACACCTTGGGAGTAGTGGGAAGTTACACAGAGGGAACATCTACATAAATGATTTGGAAATTTTCTGCACCAGAGATTCTCCCCCATGTAGTTATTTATTCAACCATTTATTTTTATCAGTATGGACTCCTAAGTACTTACTTTATACTTCGGGTTAAATTCAGTACTGCTTTATTTTAGAGGCCATTGTTTTAGCTTTGGCCACTGGGAGCTCTTTCAGTTGACTGTTGTGTCTCTTTGACATACCCCATTGCCTGCATTTTGACATGTACTCGTGGTTGGGTTTTTTTCCCTCAGTACTTCTTCACTTTCTGGCACTAGAAGATGCTCCAGGCTTATCGTCTGTATTTCCTGCGCCAGCCCTAAAATCAGCCATGTCTCTAAGGAGCTGTTTCCTTTGACTGGAGAATGATCTGCGCACTAGGTGTGCTCACTGCTGCTGCGTCTTGCCTTTCAGCTGGCAGAGCAGGGAAATGCGTGTGTACTTAACTGTATATATACACATACCCATAAATACTTCTGTGTATAATCTGTACTCCCTGCAGCTAAATAGGAGTTTATACTAATGTCTTCAATTTAATCCATGACCATGTGATCATTTCAGCCTACTTTTCTTATCTGTAACGTCTCACTCCAACAGTGAGAAGCCCGTGGCCCACCATCTGCCATCCATTGGCTTAAATTGTTCAATTCTAGTATACGCGTATAACTGTATCAGAATTACTAACCTGTACCGCCACCGTTCATCTTCCTAGGCTTGTTTCATGCATTTGTAACAAATTCTGTCACATTCTGCATTCTATCCTCCAACCTCCTCAGTGATTTTTTTTTTAATTTGCATACATTAAAGCTCATTCTTTGTGCTTCTAAAGTCTGGTGGGTTTTAATAAATACGCAGTGTCTGGTACCCATCATCACAGTATCATACAGAATCCTTCGTGTCACCTGTCCAGGCCTTCCCCTTTGCCACGACCTCTTCTTCCTGCCCCAGCAACCACTGACCTTTTACCATCTCTGTAGTTTTGCCTTTTCCAGAATATCACATAATTAAAATCACACAGTATGTAGCCTTTTCAAACTGTCCCCTTTCACTTAACAATGTGCATTTGAGATTCATCCATGTCTTTTTGTGGCTTGATAGCTCATTTCATTTTATTGCTGAATAATATTTCATTGAATAGATGTTCGTTTATCCATCGAAGGACATCGTGGCAGCACTCACCAGCTTTTGGTGGTTATGAATAAAGCCGCTATTGGTGTGCAGGTTTTCTGTGGACATAAGTTTTCAGATCAGTTGCATCAATACCTAGGAGCAGGATTGCTGGGTGTATGTAAGACTATCAGTTTTTTCTATTCATTTTTCTGTTACTGACAGTTACAGCAACTCTCTTGAAAGAGTGCAGCTAACTTCAAAACAAGTAATGTAACTGACTGTAACAAGTCATTCTGGTAGATTAAAAAGTGCAGTCACTCTCAGAAGTACCCCCTGGTTGATGCTGCTTCTGCATTTGCTGTTTGATCCGTTCCCTTTTCCTAGATTGTTAACTGCACGTAAATAAGTTAAAGAGATCATGGGCAAAAAACTGTTACTCTCTTTCAGAGAACTTCTTTGGAATCCAGGTTAGTGTGGGAAATGTCTGTGGCCTGGGAATTTGAATATGAAATGTGACTGAGAATTGGTTTGTGATAAAAGATATAGGTACATCTATTTATCTGTTCAGTGAGCCCTAGAAAATGAGTAGAACGGTCTGCCAGAGATTGACATTCGTAGCATTTTAAGGATTCCAAGGAAATAGATTGGTTTCTTCCCACCACAGTTGTAATGTAGGTTATCAGTTTTTTTTCTCATTAATGAATGAAATGAATTAATGAAATGGAGAGTAAGTATTTTTCTCCTTAGGAATGTATAAATAGAATTTCATCCGGTATATATGTATATTGGTGTTAAGACTAAATAGATTGAAAAAGCTATAGGAATATAATCTCTCTTCAGTTCTGGCTTTTAAGTGTTCTTTCAAGGTTAGTAACGAATTGTTAAGCGATTTGTTGACTCTAGTTACCTAATCCAACACGGAGGAGAGATTTAAAACAGATTTTAATCTCTTCCTTTAGGTGTGTGAGGGGAGCAGTTATAAAGGATAGTCTGGATGACCTTGGTCATTGAACTGACCATTCAGAATATCTGAATAGAACGTCAGTCCTAGGGAGCAGAGGCCAATGACTTGTGGTCCGCTAAGGATACACGTTTGTGTATCATGCAGGGTGGCAGTGAGCCCAGCACCTGAGGTCAGAAAGTGATTTTTTGCCAAGTTTTCGGAGGTCCACTGTGACTTCTTAACCTCCTTGGATGTGCTTCATTTTTCCAGCAGACTGCTGCCTGAGCCCAAGAAGTTGACTGATGACCAGGGCCTAGAATTTAGGAGTTGAAAAGAAGGTCCCAGATACTTTCTGGCACCTCCTCACGAAGCCCATTGAGTCTGACATGAAAACATTTGCAATTTGACCTTCAGGTGCCCTTTAGCGTGCTAAGGGCAGGACAGAGTTTTCCTTTGCAACATGTGTGTGTGACAAAAACCAATAAATAAGTGGCACGGAGGGTTATACAACAATAGGTTTGTTATAAGTTATCCTGGCCAAGGGGCCTCTGTGCCAAAGGCTGGCAGCAAAATGGCACAGGAAGACGGCCAGCCTCAAGTCTTAACGCATACTTGGCCCTTGTACTTGAAAAGGAAAGAAATCTGGGAAGCGCTGTTTATGTTTTCCGAAGGAAGTGCTTTTCTCTCCCAGTGGCCAAAGGCCAGCTTAATACAGAGCAAGGCCCTTTGGGCTGAGGAACCAAGTATTGAGCCAGCTCATTCATCTAGGATTTCCCAATATTTGTATTGAAGTATGAGGAAAGGGAAGAATAAGAGACAACTGGGCACGTTAGCCTGCCTTTGTTTGTTTTATTTTATCTTTCTCTTGCTGACCTTTGATGTCAGTATTTTCACCTGGAAATTTTGTTTTCACTCTCTGCTTTCCTGACAGTATTTGGAACATAGCTCGTCCTTAGTGTATGTCACATGAAAGAATGGAAGATCTGTATTCAGAGGGAGCGTGAGAAAATACCTGATAATCTTCTAAAGACACAGTCTGGGTGTGGTTGAAAGTTATATTTTTGGAGTCCTATGGTCGAGCCAAAAATGGTTTCCCATTTTGCGTTTTTACCCTGTCTTCTCTCGCACTGATTAATTGCTTGTGTTCATCTGTGATTGTGATCGGTCCAGAGCAGCCCGTTATCAGTCCTTAGTAGACATGACCACATTCCTTCCCTCTGAAGTCCTCGCCTCATACTCACGTGTTATCATTGCCAACTGCATCTTCCTGTCCTTTTCAGTTACGCAGCACAGCTGGCATCGTGGTTTTTTTTTTTTTTTTTGAAGAATTTTATGGTTTTATTAAAACACAGTTTGCACACAAGCTGTCTATTCATTTTCTTCACTGCGCAGCCGGGCATTGGGATTGGTGACTCTGATGGCCAGCTGGGCTGCTCTTTCCACAATGGCTTTGCGGTTCTTTGAGGAGACGTTGTGAGCAATCTCAGCACAGTAAGAGTTTTTGCTCATCAGCAGCACTTCAAGCTCCTTGACGTAGTGGACCAGGAACTTCCGAAAGCCACTGGGCAGCATGTGCTTTGTTTTCTTGTTACTCCCATAACCAATGTTGGGCATCAAGATCTGGCCCTTGAATCTTCTGCGCACCCTGTTGTCAATGCCTCTGGGTTTCCGCCAATTACGCTTAATTTTGACATATCGGTCTGACTGGTGCCGGATAAACTTCTTGGTCCTCTTTTTGACGATTTTGGGCTTCATGAGTGGTCTGAGGGCAGCCATGATACCGGGTAAAAGGTGAACGCCACCTCCGGAGGCAGCGCAGAGGAAGAGGGGAAGGGGCTGGCGTCGTTTTTGATGGCTGCCTTTCTTTCTCATAGTTTATCTCAAGTTGCCTTTTCTCTATAACCTTTTAGACTCTGAACTTCTGTTGTTTGTTTGGGTTTATTTTATTTTGATATGGCTCTTTTTCTTTCTTAATTCACCACAAACTTGTGTACTTAGGGTGGACTAGCTATAGTATTGGGTGACAGGTCTGAATGATACGGTTGTGCCCACTGTTGGCTTACACGCTCTTTGGAAATTTAGCATAAGCACTGCAGGAAAGGTAGGTAGTGTAAGGTAAATGCTAGATGAGTAGTACCCACACTGCTACAAGTGGTCAGATGGGAGCGATTTTTCAGCTGGAGTAATCAAAGACAGCATGTTTGGGCTGAGACTGCAACTGTGAAAATAAGAAATAGCTTAAAAGTTCATCAGTAGGAATGGTGTTTATATCAGTATGGTATCTATAATTTATGCCGCCATAAAAAATATTTGGAGAAATTTTTCATGAGACAGGAAGCTGCTTCTAAGGAAGAAAGCAGGATACAAAATTTCATAAGATGGATGCATATTTTTGACTAAAAGGAAATGTCAAAATGTTAAGTCAATATCTGTAATTTTCTGTATATTTTATGCATTATCCACTCTGAACATTTATTAACAAAAAGTTATTTTTAAAGAAGGAATACTTGTTTCCTGTTGTTTTTGAGTTGTTTTTTTTTTTTAACCATTGTGCTGTGTTGAATAGGTGCTTTGCTTTTGCCTCACGTGCTGTTTCTAGACATGATCCTCTCTGCTAGTAGCTCTTAATTTTGCTGACGTCTGTCAGAGTTTCATGGTTTCCCTACTCTTGTTTCCACTTTTTTATATGTGGAAATAGTGTAGAATTGGGAATCTGACAGATCAAAGTTCAAATCCTAACTCGGACATTCCTTAGCTCTGTAAGTTTGGAGCGCCCTTCGTTTCATCATTTGTAGAATGGTAAGCTCAGTTCGGTTGTTTTGGAGATAATGTGTGTATGGGAGCCTAAGATGCAGCCAGGCACAGGTTCTGCGAGGTAACACGTGGGGGAGTCCTTAGTGTCTTCCTTTGTTTAATCTCAGCCAGTAATTGTAGGCAGTAATAACCATCTTAAAGTATTTTCACGTTTCTCTAATACCTTAGAGTATTATAAGAATTAATGAAGTAATCTTGGTGAAAAGGCTCCCAGTAAATGTTAAAGTACTAGACAGTACTGGCTCCAGCACTTCCATGTCTCATGCACATTTAACATTCTTTGAAAGGAGCAAAGACACCATGTCGTCCGCTGTGTCATCGTTAGCATGTTTCTCAGCCTCAGTACTCTGGGTGCTTCCGGCCGGGTGATGTGTGTGCGGCTGTCCTGTGCGTGGTGCGATATTTAGCAGCGCCCCTGGACCCCCCCCACAAGGTGTCAGTAGCTCCCGACCGCCGCCGGTTGTAACAACCGAAACTGTCTCCGGACGTTATCAGGTGTTCCTCGGAGGGCAGAATTGCGCTGACTGAGAACCAGGCAGGAGCTCTGCAGGAGGCAGTACCCCCGCACCGGAAACCACTGCCATAGCCCCCCCCCCCCCCCCCCCCCGCTTAAATCGGTTATTGGCAGGAGTGCCGCCATGGTGATGTAGGAATTCACCCCCTCACCTGACAGGAGGAATCTGAACAGAAATGGGTTTTGTTTTGAGGGTAGAGGGGTCTGGCTGTTGACTACGCGATAGACAGTCTGCTAACAGGGAGAGGAACACATTCACTCTAAAATCACTTACTTGTGGCAGGGGCCTGTTGCAAGTGCTGTGTTGGAAAATGCAGGCAGTCTGGCTGTTGGGTCTGCAGGAGTGACCAGCAATGGCAGTAACGGGGTGAGCGTCACAGGAGGTGGGGGCTGGGTTGATTTGCTGTTGTTCACTTTTGACTCTCCAGCATCTAGCACAGATCTCGGGAGACAGCAGATGCTTAAGGAAAAGTGTTTTGAATGAATGCGTAAAGAAAAAGGCCAATCAGAGTACTCTCATGGCTCAGATGGTGTTTGGGACTCAGCAGTGTGATGACAAATGCATTTGGCTGGAGGGAAGGGACTCATGTAGACCAACACCATTCCTTTCTTCCAAGTAAACTGTATTCAGCTTCAAAGGAATGATGCTTTGGCCTAAATAGTGCCTTAAATAAGCAATAAATATTTGACTTGTAATATTGATATTATGTCATTAGGTTTCTTGTACTTCCTCCTTCAGAACTAACCATTTATATGACATTCATAAGAACTCTTGATTGGCTCATCAATTTATTGTTTTCTGTACCTCCGTATTACATACATTAGGTATGAGGCATAAAAGTACAAATTAAAAAAGGTAAACATGAAGTACAAATTAGATAAACATGAAGTGAACTGTATTACAGTAATATTTTACTAGTTCAAAATATGGTTCAGTGGTTCAAAATATTAGTATTTTTGCTTAAAAATTAATATTTGGCTAGAACAGATACCTGTGCGTCATTGACTGTTTTTGGAGGGGGATGGTGGGTGTGTTTGTTACCTTGATTGTGGTGATGGTGTCACAGGTTTCTGCATAGGTGCAAACTCATCAAATCGTATACATTACGTATGTGCAGGTTTTGTTGTACCAGTTATACCTCAGTAACGCTGTTGGAAACATAATCAGTGATGTGCCTCATGAGCAGGTGAAACCCAGGTACATCTTTTCTTGGCTCCCAGAGGTGAATCCAAAGCAGCACTGGAACTTGGCGGATTTTCTGTTTCTTTGGTATTTTCCCTTTCTACTGATTTTGTGGTTTTGCTTTGTTTTTGGTTGGTTTAGAACTAAGCTCTTCCCCATTGGTAGCAGCAATGATTGGGAACTTGGTTTTATGGTTTGAACACTTGTGTATCTCTATAAAGGGATTGATGTTTTTAGATATCTAATCTCTGTTAGGTGGGAGGCAACAGAGGATCTGCTTTGTTAGTCTTTTTAAAGTCTTTTCTGATTGTCTACTTTGAGCTCAAATCAATTAAGATTTTTATACACACTGGGAGAAGAGCGCCTCTATGATATCTGGGCTGGCGAGTGTATTTCTGTGTTTACTCTTGACCCATGTCTGTGATTTTAGAATCGAAGCTATAAGCTCTATTTCTCTGTGTGTGTCTGTGTCTGTAACTCAGAAAGGTCTTTACTTTTACAAATTCAAAAGGATTAGATAAACATGAAGTGAACTATTTTTATAGTAATATTTTATTCAAATATTTTTTTAAAATTTCTTATTAAACATTAATACTTCGTTAGCATAGAGTGATTAACTGTCATTAATTTAAAAAATCTTAATATACCACTAAGGAAAGTAGTAACCACACTAGTTCTTTCAGAAAAGAATTAATAAAGGGAATTGGCTAAGGAAGTGTTGAAAGATTAAAAAAAGCAAAAGGAGACACGGAGGGAGGGAAAACAAAAGGAGGCAGTTGGGGTTATCAGAACCTGAAAGTTGGGAGAAGGGGCTTCACAGAGCCGATTCCAGTACCACTGCCGGGTCTGCTCACACCAGGAAAAAACCCTGGAGATGACCAGCTGCCAGGGCGGTGCTGGCGCGACTGGCAAGCAAACAAGAAAGTCTCTTCCTTCTTCCTTCTTCCTTCCTGTCTCTCCAAGTACTGACCTCTGGTCGCGGAACCTAACAGGAAGCCAGCGAGTAAAGGAAGAATGTAGTGAGTAGAGTTTAAGGCCCGCATCACAAAGGGCTAGTGTGGAGTTCAAATACAATACTGTAGAAGTTCAATGACACACTGAACACTTTGAATGAAACATATTCAAGAATTGGCCTCAGGTTCAGTAATTATTATTATTTTTTTTTAATGGCAGTCATAGCTGGAAAGAACAATTCTGAGAGGCATGACGTGTAGAGCGGGGTGAGCAAGCTTTCTGTGAAGGGTCAGATGTTAAATACTTGAGGCTTTACAGGCCATACGGTCTCTGTCTCCAGTACGTACTTAACTTGCCTTAGACAATATGCAAACAAATAAACAAGTAAAACTTTTATGTACAGAAACAGGCCGTGGACAGGATTTGGCCCCGGGGCTCTATTTTGCAGACTCCTGCAAAAACAAAGGGAGTGTATTTATACTTAGGATGAAGTTCGTCAGTGGTCAGTGATAGTCCATATGAATTCATGTTTGGAATAACCTTGATGCTTTTTGATGTGGGGGTCTGTCTCTGTTTTTACGTCTGATTAGATTAATTTTAAAAATCTCTTCTGCCTAAAGGCCTGTGAGAATACCAGGGGAAGTGTTAGCTCTGCCATTCTCTTATCCGCTTATGACTGCAGACAAGATTAGTATTATCTTTACACATAATTTCTTTATTTGGTTTTTAGTTTTTCTAAAAATAAATTTTATTGGGGACTACTGGGGAACAGTGTGTTTCTCCAGGTCCCATCAGCTCCAAGTCATTGTCCTTCAATCTAGTTGTGGAGGGCGCAGCTCAGCTCCAAGTCCAGTGGCCGTTTTCAATCTTAGTTACAGGGGGCGCAGCCCACCATCCCATGTGGGAACTGAACCGGCCACCTTGTTGTCGAGAGCTCGCGCTCTAACCAACTGAGCCATCCAGCCGTCCCTAGAGGAATGTTTTTAAGCCACTGACTTTTTGTATGCTTTAGTTAAAAATTTGTGTAATTGAACAGTGTGAATGTACTTAATGCCTCTGAACTGTACACCTAAATGGTTAAAGTGGTAAATTTTAGGTTACATACATTTCACCACACACACAAAAAAGATGTAACTCTACTTGCGTATATACACACTTCTTGTTATGGAACCTCGCTCTTTCCTCGGGTCTCACATACTGGAAGTGATTGGCTGGCATGGACCCTCCTCTGGGTGTCAACTTCCATCCATACACTAAATTCATGAGGCTTGATTTCTTACTGGTTTTAGTTAAAAGGAAAAATAAATAGAATATTTAGTATCTTCTTCCTACTCCCAGGGGATTATCCTGCACACTGCTGGTGAGCACACCGCCACTGGGAAGAGACCACTGGCCAGAGACCCGTTTCCTGATAGAATGGTTTGATTTGATACTGAGGCAGCACATTGATAATTTGGCAAACTCGACTTTTTCTCTAGTTCTTCCCCTGCTAACATGTGTTGCTAATGGTGTTATCCTGACCTTGTATTAATATTTTCATTCCTGCTCTCCCATTCCTAATCCAGCTCTGCTGTTTCATCCATATTTCTATGGCACTTTATGTAAACTTAAAACTCTCATTACATTTTATTTTCATTATTAGCTTAAATATCTCTCCTTCCATTTCAAGTAGCATGTCTTGGTTACATATGATAATCGAGCACCTAGCTGTGACACACAGCACACTCACGGAATGCTTTTATCAAATTTTTGGAATTAGAACTTAACCCAGACATTGACGAGCTTCTCCATGGTTCATAGACTTGAGTTGTTTCTGGTGGCTCAGCCAGTTTTTCCTCCTCTTCTTTATTTTGGTTGGCCTTAGTTTTTTTCCAGAGGCCTAAATCTTTCCTGCCAGCCACATCCCTTTTCCATACCAGTGTGTGGCCTTAGGAAGACTAGGACACAAGTTACATTTGCATAGCACACGTCTTTCAGAATAATTATTGTAATTAATCTTGCTGATGTTGAGTAATTCATTAAATATGTATTGACTGCATGCTATGTGCTAGAAACCCTTCTGGAGATACCACAGTGAGCATTTTCCATACAGGGAAACTGAGAAGTTGGATGACAGGTATAAGATTATGTATCATGTTATTGACAGAACAATTAGATCCTAGGTCTCCTGGCTCAGGGTCCTTTGGGTAGAAGGGAATTGCTGTGAGAAGAGTTAGGCAGAGCAGGATAGTTGGGATGGTATGTGTGCGGGAAGGGGGTGCTCATGACTGTTCTAACCTCTACTTGAGTATTGTCAGTAACTGAGGCACCCAGTCTCTCAAAGGAAGTACATTACATTTGTTTAGACCGTGGTGGAGGTTCAGTGTGGCATACCAGTCACCTGATCCACCCTTTCCGGTTGTCAGATGAGGGTCAGGGTACAAACCCAACTCAGGACTTTCTGGGAATGGAGCGTAGGGAGAATTCTGTGGCGTCTGGCGCTTTGGCTGCTAGAGGAGTTGTTGACTGATGGGCGTGGCCGCGTGGTCTTTCCCAGGCACTGAGGCTGGCTGCTCTGGTGCTGAAGTGGGTGGGTCTTGGTGTGGCCTCTACAGGATCAGGGCAATGTGGTCTTTGTCATTATTTGATGCTTCAGAAATTGCTTACCCGAAAGCGATAAAATTCTGAGAAAAGAGATCACATTAACCAAAAGATCCAAAAACAGGTGTATAAGTCAAAATGCCAACTTATAGTAAGTGGGAGATGTGTATCTGGCTAAGAATCTGGAATCTGTCTATACCAGAGATTCCCTCCCGCTGGGGTCTAGCCTGGCACCAAATTAAAAAGCAGGAGTTTGCTTGCTTGGTGAACATAGAATTAAGAGCCAGTTGAATAGTATCTTCCTGTGAGCTTCAGGTTATGAGGACTTGGCTTTCTTTTACTCTGGAGTATTTCTCTCAAACCACTGCCAGACATTCAGAACCAGACCACCCAGACTGGTGGGAAGAGACTGCTGTATTTTTGCCCTTTAGTTTTTTGATATTCAGTTGTCATAAGCCTGTGTCTTATCAGGTTCCTTATGAAGGGCAGAACTGGTTACAATTTCCAGGAATGCTGCTTATTTCATATTCTCTATTATTTGGGTAATATGTAAAATCTATTATTCCAGGAGATTTGTGGTAGTTTATGCTACTTAACGTGCCTGAGGAATAACTTAACCACCTATACCTTGATTCCTGTAGCACTCCTCCTTAAGGGACGAGTGTGTCTTCTGCTTCCGCTGAGCGCTTTCTGTGGCCACACTGACTTGAATCCCGATTTTTCCTCCAGGGTCATCTAGTAGCAGGCATCCAAATCAGGCAACTCCAAAGAAAAGTGGTTTAAAAAATGGCCAGATGAAGAATAAAGATGACGAGTGCTTCGGGGACGATATTGAAGAGATCCCAGACACGGATTTTGATTTTGAAGGGAACCTGGCCCTTTTTGACAAGGCAGCTGTGTTTGAGGAGATTGATACATACGAGAGGAGAAGTGGCACCCGTTCCCGGGGCCTCCCAAGTGAAAGGCCTGCTCGGTACCGCCATGATGAGAACATCCTGGAGTCAGAGCCCATCGTGTACCGACGGATCACAGTGCCTCACAGTGTGAGCAAGGAGTTCTGCACAGGTGAGCTGCGCTGGCCCGTGTCCCATTGGCTGCACAGGGGAGCTGTGTGGGCCCGTGTCCCATTGGCTGCACAGGTGAGCTGTGCTGGGGCCGTGTCCCATTGGTTGCACAGGTGAGCTGTGCTGGGGCCATGTCCCAGTGGCTGCACAGGTGAGCTGTGCCGGGCTGTGTCCCTGGCTGTGTCCCTGGCTGCACAGGTGAGCTGTGCCGGGCTGTGTCCCTGGCTGCACAGGGGAGCTGCG
Source organism: Rhinolophus ferrumequinum (assembly GCF_004115265.2). NCBI lineage: Eukaryota > Metazoa > Chordata > Mammalia > Chiroptera > Rhinolophidae > Rhinolophus > Rhinolophus ferrumequinum. The sequence continues at coordinate 99,253,950 of NC_046289.1, read as the reverse complement.
CCAGGCTGCGTCCCTGGCTGCTTTGCCCTTTTTGTTTCTTGTGCTTGAAACAGAACAACCCAGACTGTGACTCAGTCTTGTCAGAGGAATGAACTAAAGTGGCTGCTGGTTGCCCCGTTATTATTGTCTCGGGGGTTATGGCCAGTGTAGCACTACCTGCTCCTGTGGGGGAGCCGATTTCTCGACATGTCCATGTCTATCCTGCATCTGGCAGTTCAGGTCTGCTGTTTCTTTAGTATGTTATGATTCACAGCCAAAGGTTATACTGTGTTTCCCCGAAAATAAGACCTAGCTGCACAATCAGCTCTACTGCGTCTTTTGGAGCAAAAATTAATATAAGACCCGGTATCATATCATATTATATTAGCCTCAGTATTATAGTAAAATAAGACCGGGTCTTAATATTATATAAGACCAGGTCTTATAATAAAATAAGACCAGGTCTTATATTAATTTTTGCTCCAAAAGACACATTAAAGCTGATGGTCTGGCTAGGTCTTATTTTTGGGAAAACACGGTAAGGGCCGATTATCTAGATTCACATAGTCAAACCAGTTTTTACTTTGGCTTTCCTATTATATTACTGTGTGTACATTTTGCTAGAAGTTCAACTCTGTTTTACTAGTTGTTTGCTGGGGTAAAAACCACTTGGAGATGGATGGTTGAAACCATTGGCTAAAGTTAGGGTTTCAGTAAATGACATGTGTTTACTACACTGTTCTCGTCTGCTAGCCCTGCTCATTGAGTCCTGCTAATCATAATCCTCATATAACAAAGTAGAGCCTTGGTGGTTATGTAAGTGTGTGTATGGTACTCTAGTCTGTTACCACAGCGACTTTTAAGTTTCTTTTTTTTAATGTTAGAATCTTTTCTTCAAATATACGGCATCGGGGGCGGGTAAAAGCAGCTGTGTGAGAGGTGGTCTGCCTCACCCAGCCCCTTCCTCCCAAACCACAGTAGTAACTGGGCTTGTTGGAATACGATTTGAAACCATTGTTACTGAATGTTCTTAAGAGCTAAAAGGGGAATCATAATCATTTTAATAAGTAGAGAAGGAACTGAGTATAATGTTCATTTTGGTTTGAAGTTTTGAATATAAAGACTATAAATCTTGACTGTTAGTAGCAGTTACAGGGAGAAGTATGGAGACAGCTTACTTACATTTGGAAGAAAAGCAGAGGTATGGCGTGGCTTTTTTGTGGCCAGCAGTAGGGCTCTGTGGTAATTGAGTTTGCTGAGTGTGGAAGCTTGCATGTACTTGCCATGTGAAAAAAATAAGCCAACTGTCAGTCTAAGAAAGACTGCTAAATTGTTTCCATCTTTCACTGGCAGACTCCGGCAGTTTCCTTGAGTGGCACTCAGTGAATCTTGCTGAACTCCTTTGACTTTTTACCACCGTGTGAAGGCAAACAGTGAAGGCAAACAGCGTCGGCAAACAGTGTCGTTCAGAATCGGGCTTAATTTAAGTTGCCAGGTTTTAAGCTTTTTCAAAGGTAGCTGTCTTCCACAGGTCTGTAGTACGCTGGGATTCTGCCATTTCTCCACGTCTGACTGTTCCCCTTTCACTGCCCTTTTAGTTGCAAAATAAGCTTCCCCTACTGGTAGGTTGCTGGGCAGCGGTGGTGGGGTGTGGTTTCCCTGAAATTCCTGAGCTTGGGAAGAGTATAGCTGGCCTTGGAGTGAAGTGGCTAACAGGAGAGAATCACAGTGAGAACCTGGAAAGAACCGCAGGTCTCAAAGAGCCGAAGAAGACATTTGCTGAAGTAGACTCAGGCAGAGGTGGGAATTTTTTCATAGAACACACTCCTCTTCACATATTTCATTGATTTAATGACAGAGGTAAAAGATTCCCACCTCTCCTATGAAACTGCCTTTCCAGAATTGCCATTAACAAACATACTTGCAACCACATGTGCTGGTCCTTGGCCAAGAACTCGGGTAGGCAGCTTGTGTGTTGCGACCAGTTGCACTTCACTGGCCCTGCAGCCTCGTGCCATCTGGTTTTTCTCTTTGTTCTCAGCAGTGATTGGAGTGGAAATGAGGCCCTTTGGCCAAGCAGGGTCCGTGCCGGAAATCGAACAGGCAGCAGTTAGCTTGCTGAGCGGCTTCTCCTGCACGATTTTTATCTCGGCTCCAGTTCCGAGGCATTAAGCCTCAAAGCAGGTTTCACTGAGTGTTGTTCTGATAGTGCGTGGCCAGTTGGCTCTGTGCAAATGTTAGGGTCAGAATGAGGCAAACTACCTGGACCGTGTACGTACGGTGGGTTATTTGGTCACCTCGTGTCATGTTCTCATTCTACTGACGAGGGCAAGGACCGGAGAGGTAAAGGCTCGCAAAAACCCGTCCCATTTCCTGTCCTCTTCTGAATGCAGGTAAGTGAAAGAGGAAGGAGAAGACGAGAAGGGCCACTTACTGGCAGAATAAACTAGTCTTTTCAGTGTTCCCAGAAGTGGGCCCGTAAGCTCAGCAGGTGTGGAAAGTGGCTTGGAGGGCTCCTCAGTCTAGCTGGCCTGTGCAGACATGTCCTAGAGCCTCAGGCACCCCGTTTTCTCCTGAGCCCCAGAGCAGCCATAGAACAGCATGGTTACCACCGTTCAGTGGTGGCTTGGGCTTTAGGACCCTGACAGCTTGCTGTGTATCCCCACACTGACTGCACGCTGAGTGGTGTCCACAGTTTCTGGGCCATTACTGTCTAAGTAGTCACACCCCCCTTGGCAGTGCTCTGCCAGCTGTGGGGGGGGGGGCAGTGTACTAAAGGTCTGTTTATTGGGAAAACACGTTCAGGAAGCAATGAAACATAGCTCTGTTCAACCCAAGTCTTTTTTCTCTGGAAAGCCCTTTTGGGTCCTTTGACGGTGTTGCTGTCTCCAGTAGTCACGGATTGTTGTGTCATATGGTCTTCCAGCTTGGACCTACCCCGCTAGATAGTGGGATCGGTGCCACATACACACGTGCTAAGTTTGGCTATAAAATGCTAGATGCAAATGAGCACTCTGTGTTCAGTGGTGAGAGGTCCCCAGAAAACACTGGTTAGGGAGCAGTAAGGCTTCAAAGAAGAATCTTTGCTCAATATTTATAATATTCTAAGGAAATATTTAAGATGCTTTGGGTCTTATTATTTGTAGGTCATTCGAAAACAGTCCTTGTATTCAAGTTACTAAAATGCACTGGGAAATGGGACATGGGCCATTGGCTTGTTTGGCTAGGGCAGAGCTTTGGTGGGGGAGTGGCAGGAATTAAAAGTACCGTAGTTTTGCCATGTATAATATGCTCCCACGTATAATGTGCACCCACGTTTTTTGCCAAACTTTCAGGGGAAAAAACCTTTCGTTTTAATGTTTTAATTCAAATTTTTATTTGCTTACATTTAGTTACTTATTTTTTTATATTATAAAGGAATTTTAGCATGTATTTTTTAACATATTATGGTACAAGAAATTTTATGTAACAAATAATCACAAAACACAAGAACAGATACAAGGTACAAGAAATTTTATGTACCGGTAACAAATTTGCGATATTTATGCATCCTAGAAGGCCAAGAACTCTTTGTAGTTGCAAGTTTGTCGTAAGTTCATCGAAACCGATTATCGTATTCCAAGGTATCATTTCGCATGCGGATATCGTTATTGATTTCTAGAGTTACACTTTTAACTCATAAACATAAATAAAAGAATTAAAAACATTTATATAGATACGGAATTAGTACTACCCATGTATAATGTGCATCCTTATTTTTCCCTCACAAATTTGGGTCAAAAAAGTGTGCATTATACATGGCAAAATACGGTGGCTTTGGACAAGGGCTCAGAGAGCCTGCGTGCCAGTGTTACCCTTGTCCTGTGGCCACGGGGAGTAACTCATGGATTCTGAAAATGACGTGATCCAAAATCTCCTTTAGGAAGACTGAGTCTTTAGGAAGAGTGGTCTCATGATAGAATTCAGGGTAGAACGAGAGGAGAGACCAGAGTAGGAAAACCAGATAGGCTTGTGACATAGTGAACGTACCAGGGGTTTGGACCTCTGAATGGAAAGGAAGACAAAGATGAGAGAAGTGAGAGAGGAATTTGATAGAATTTGCTCACTGAAAACGATGGAAAAGGATTGAGTGATTAAGAGGGTTCAAAGGCATTACACCTGTGGGACAGGAAGGTGGCAGTGAGAGTCTAGTTTCGGTTAGATGGCATGGATTTATAGTGGGCCAAGCCCTCGTGGTTCTGTGACGTCCTCTGGCAGTGCTTTGTGGCTGAGCTCAGAGACAGCAGGTGCTGGAGTCGCCACACTGAGGGACAGAGGGTAGGGTGTCCCTGATTATTACAGGCTTGGAGGAGGAGGCTTCTCTGCAGTCAGAGAGTTGAGTTCCACGGCCGGGCTCAGGAGGTTTAGTGCAGTAATGCTGAGATGATGTCGTGGCTAGACCCTTCCCCCAGCAATGAACTCTTGTGCTTCATTGTATGAGTTTAAGCTCCGACCTAGAGCTGGGCCATCTGGAGCCTAGCACCTTATAGCCCGAACTGAGTTTTTGATGAAGCTGCCAAAGGGTCATTCTAGAACCTGAGTTGGTCTCCCCAGATGTGACCACGTTGCCAGTATGTGCCCTCTTGCCATTTCAGAGCTGAAGATGTCTAGCCAGGGTGAGGAAGGAGTTTGATTTCAGTGTGTCCTCCTTAAATTCCACATACCACAGCTAAGCCAGCCACTCACCCCCTCCACCCCTGACTCCTTGGCGTTTCCATCTCTTGCAGTGGAATCACTGTTCTTTAGGTGGCCAGCAGGAAACTTTGCGGCTGTCTTTGCCTGCTCATTAAAAGTTGATGTCAAGAAAGGACCCTGGAGGCCATTTGTTCTCAGTAATAGCAGGCATGGTGATTCCTTCTGTAGCAGCCCTGGCAAGGGGTTTTCCTTTACCCTCAGTATTCATTCTGACCGCAGGTTATCTTCTGCCTTCAGAATCAGCCTTGAAATTGTCACGACCTTTTAGTTTCTTGTGCCACACCACACATTCCCTGTGTCCCTTGAAATCAGTTCTATAAGACCATTCTGCCCTCATTTTCTACCTCTGTCAACTTCATCCTACATAAAACAACTTGACTTTTAAGCCTTCTAACGTCTGGCCCTGCCCCTGCTCTGGCATTGCCATCAGCCTCTAGGCTCCAGGCAGGGAAGCTCTCTTCTGCACATGTCACACCCATTCCAGCCTCTGGAACTTTGTTTAGGGTTCTGTCCCACCCCACCCTGAGTTCTCTCTTTCTCTTTCTCTGTCTCTCTTTCTTATCTTTGTGACTACAGTCCTTTCTGTCTTTCAAGGCATATTGTAGATTGAGAATTTGGCACCTACTGCCTGCAGCTCCTGGTTTCAAATCCATACTTTGCAGTTGTGCTCAGGATAAGTTTAGTTTGTGTATTCTCAGATGTTTGCACATACTGATACAGCTAGATTGTAAGACTGTGGGAACAGGGTCTGTTTTCCTATCTTTTCATTTTCTCTATGTCCTGCCACTGACTTGATGTACTATTGCTCTGTAAACATTTGTTGATCGTATTTGGAGGCACTTAACTCTCTCTTTTTTTCTCCTTATATATTCTTCTTCTTATATTGAGAAAAATTTCAAAAAGTTGCTAGACTAGTATAATTAACAACCATACATCATTTAGATTCACCAATTAACATTTTGCCACATTTACTTTATATAAATGAATACATAGCTACACACATATCTGAACTATCTGAGATTTAGTTGCACTCATTATATATCACCCCTAAATACTTCCGTCACATATTCAGTAGGATATTGCTCTGTGCAACCATACTACCAGATTATATCAGGAAATTAAAATTAATACGAAGGTATTATCTAATACTCCATATGCAAAACTGTTCAGCTTTTGCAGTTTTGTCCTTCATAGCTATATTTTCAATCAGTCGTTGCACATTACATTTAGTTGTCACATCTCTTTTGTTTCCTTTAACCAGGACAGTTCCCATGACTTGTTGTCTTTTGTGATCCTGACATTTGTGAAGAGCCTTGGTCGGTTGATCTGCAGAATGCCCGTTAGTTTTGATTTATTGATTCCTTTTGATACTATCCATGTTAGACATTTTCCCAGGATTTTGGTGGGGCTCGCTCTCTCTCAGGCATCACATCGTGGAATACACGATGTCGGTTTGTCCCATCGCTGCGTCTAAGTTTGATCACTTGGTGCGGCGTCCACCCGATTTCTTTGTAAAGATGCCTTTCCTCTTTGTAATTAGTAAGTCATCTTGTCGGGAAGTCCTTTACTTCCTGGGGCCATAGCTCATTCCAGTAGAGCTTTAATCTGAAGGAACGAGGCCCAGTGTGGACAGGACGGTTGGTCTAGTTGTAAATGGAAAAGGAAGAGGTGGGGAAAGAGTCAGAGACATCTTTCCCTCTCTTTCCCTCTGGTGATAGCTGGGCTCTTACCCAGCCGCAGAATGGAATGTCCTGAGGCTGTTAGAAGGTTTCCTTTCCATTCGTTCATTCATTATGTAGCCCCTCCATCAGGCCCTGTGCTTGCACTGAGGCCCAGTGGAGAAGAAGGGGTGCAGCCCTGAATGACGTAGACACAATCCCTGCTCTCACGGAGCTTACAGTCCAGGAAAGTAGATAGTCCAAAAAGAAAACCATCTACAAACTGCATGAAGTACAAGGAAAGAAAGAAGCAGCATGCCGAGATCAAGGGATGTTTACGCTGAGACCTGCAGAATAGGAACCAGTCGTGTGTTTGGGGGTAGCATTGGAAGAGAGGAGTGAGTGCCAGGAGAAGGACGTGCTTCCACAGGCCAGAAGGAACTTGAAGTACTCAGGAACCAGGAGGCCCCCAAGGTGCCTGGGGCATGGTAGGGTTGGGGTCGAAGGTAAAGGGGTGACATCTACACGGGCCAGATCCTGGAAGGCCTTGCGGACCCCATAAAGAGTATTGGGGAGATGCTACGCCCTCGGTAGCCTCCCAGCCCCTCCCCCAGGAGACCACTGCAGTCGGCCAGTCCTGCTCCACGTAACCATGTGTGACAGAAAGGTGGTGACCAAAAACGCTGGTATATCCAAGGAGGTGCAATGGGCCTCGGTGGAGTGTGCTCTTCGGGTGCTGGACAGATACGACAGAGAGAAGGACATTGCGGCTGTATTAGGAAGGAGTTTGACGAGAAGTACAAGCCCAGCTGGCACTGCATCATGGGGAGCAACTTCAGTGGTTACATGACGCATGAAACCAAACACTGCACCTTCTACCTGGGCCAAGAGGCCATTCTTCCGTTCGGACCTGGTTAGAAGCGTGGACTGTGCTCCACACGCAGTGACCCATCCACAAACAAGGACGGCAGCCAAAACTCAAGTACCAAAGACCGCCATCTCAGCCTGGCCTGCAGGAACACCTCGATCTGGGACCTTTGTGTTTTGTGCAGGACTTTCTCGGTCCTCATTTGTTGTGCTTAGAAAACAATTAGCAAAACAGCTGACATTTGTATTTATTTTCTGTTCCATACCTCTCTGCCCCATGTTTTTTCTTAAAATCGACTCTAAAAAAAAAATCTGTTGGAGCAGTGAAAAAAAAAATAGAGTATTGGGAATATTTAGGCTTCTTGGAATGAATCCTCCTTTCAGAGATTACTTGACATCGACTGCACTTAGTGGTAGCTTGATGTAAATCTGCAGGGGCCGTCTGTACAGCAAGGGTGTGAGGGGATGAACTTACCAGTGGTTTGATTCTCCAAAAAAGAGCCAGTGTGATACCACGACCCAGTTGTGTGAGCCCCGCAGAATGGATCAGCACTCCTGGTCTTCCGTAACCCCCAGGCCCATTAGTGAGCCGTGCTGCTCGCTGGAGACGTGGAACAGACAGAGCCTGTCCAGCTCAGGGCCGTGTCAGCGTGAGCGTGAGTGCAGGTCTGAGATGACACTTGCGGGAGCCCTGTGACACCACAGCAGGCTGGGAGGTTGACGCACGGAGAAGGGTGTACATTCAGAGGCCACGGGGGGTCTTGGACATGGTGCTGGGGGTGGGGGAGCACGTGCATGTGTATCCATAGGGCGGGAGAGGCCTGAAGCAGTATGTGTAGGGACAAGCAGTGCATACGTGACAAGGATGTGAAGAAGGGGCCGGGCCGCTCCGTCCCATGGCCCTGGCCTCGTGCTGTGGAGTCAGTGGTGTCCGAGGAGCCCTCTCCTAGCCTCTACCGAGTGAGCTTGGGCCGTTTTCCTGGATACCCTGAGGTTAATCAGATCCTGAGAAGTTCTCTGCTTGTCAAGAACTGGCTATAATTATATTTCCCTTTCTTGTTTCACCAACAGCTGTAAAACACATATTAATATTGAGAGAAACCCTACCAACTGATTTTACTGCCTTGGTTCCTGAACAATAAAGATCCACCTTCCAACACAAGCAGAATTAGGCTTGGCCGGTGTTCAGGCTCTGGCAGTGTTACAGTTTGCAATTTACGCACTATGTTCTCGGTCCCCTTCCTTTGGAGTTTGTTTTATTCCCCCTGCCTGTTTCTGATAAGCCAGCCCGACCGGTCGGACTTCGTGTGTGAATGTTGAGAAGAAACATTTTGTGGCGCTTGCATGCTGCTGTCAGTCAGTAGAGTACAGCGAGTCCCGTGCAGCAGCAGACTGAGCTAAAGGGTCCTGGCCTTGTCTTTCCTAAGCTCCCAAGTCTGCCAGCTCCTCAGCAGCACCCCGCCCCCGCCCCCGCCCCAGCGCAGCTCAGAGGAGATGCAATGACTGCGCACTGTCTCGTGCAGCACCCAGCCCGCCAGGATGGTGAGCTCTCGTCTCCCTGACTCTGAGCTTTGTACCTCTAAGGACCGAGGAGAGAGGCAGCAGAAAGGGTTTGGTCTTCCCCCAGGGTGCCCTCAGCGTGGGGGAGGAGGTGCCTGCACACATAGCACAAGACCTAGACCCAGAAAGAAAAGCTCGATTGTACAGTGGCAGGCCCAAGGCTCACTGCCCTGACCCGCTTCCGGTTCAACAGAAAGAGAACAAGTAGGGGAAGAAATGCAGACTTGAGGGAAAGCTCTCCCTTGCGTGACTGTGCAGGTAAGGCGGGGTTTGAAGTAGGCAGGTGCGTGACTTGTCTGACAGGTTCAGGGCTGTAAGTGGCTTAGGCCTCCTGAGAATTCGTTCAGCTTTTTTACACTGCTATCAGTAGTTCCTAATGAGTTCTGATAATCTGTGCGTGTCTGGAGCAGGCCATAAAATTGGCGGTTTTAATCAGCTGTTGACATGCAAGGTCAGGCTGCGGCCTCCAGCATAGGCACGCGGTCCCTCAGTGACTGAAGGACAGTGAAGAGGGGAGAGGAGAGCCAGGCTCCGATGGCTCTTGTTGTCTCTGCAGGAGTAGGACCCAGCAGGCAGAGACGCTCCACTGCCCACAGCATAGTCTTCTCTGTGATGTTTCATCATCATCCCATCAAATTCTTCTTCTTTCCCCTGCCCACGAGAGGGTATCGACCTGAGTACTTTATGTTCAGCCTTTGTGCTTCGAGTCCTGTCACAGTGGACCGCCATAGCCTCATTCTGTGTGGTTTTAAGAATCCGTGTCGGTAGGACTAGACACCTAATAGAACCCGAAGAAATTTCTCCTGAAATGACCCATGAGAAAAACAAGTTTTTCTCCACAAGGCTCTGGATTCAGGAGGGTGATGATGAACGTCCGCCTTTGAGTTCGGCCAGACCAGAAGTAGTACGAGTTTGCATCGCTTGCATGTTTGAGTCTTTGGTGAGAACTCACCTGTGGATAAGACAAGTGAGGCGAGAGCCCAGAAGGAGAAGGCTGTTTGCCTGCCCTGAGCAGTATACGGTCCAGTATGGATGGGGACACAGCACCTAAGAAGGCATCTGACGGAGCCAGACACCGCTCGTCATACGCGGCCCACCGGGCTTGCTGACAGGGACCGAGTTTAAGGCCACACGGGCACTTCTGCAGAGCGTGTGCTCCCAGTGGCTTCTAGCATTTGTAAGGTGGCACTGGTAGTCACAGCACAAGCTGCGCAGTACAGATCACAGGAGAGAAACACCTTGCTGTTTCTCTCCTATTGGGGTTTCCCGGAGAAGCAGCACCTGGTGTATTGATACTGATGCGTACGTCTGACAGTTAAGTTCACGAACTTGTTGCAACGATGTCGCTAACCTTTTCTGATATCAGAGGGATGACTCATTATGAATTTGTACCAACTGGACAGTTAACCAAGTTTACCATTTGGAAGTGCTGAAAAGGCTGCGTGATAAAGTTAGACGACCTGAACTCTGCCAACAATTCATGGCTCTTGCATCACAACAATGCTCCAGCTCACACGGCACTGTCTGGGAGGGAGTTTTTAGCCAGGAAACAAATAACTGTATTGAGCACCCTCCCTACTCACCTGACCTGGCCCCCAGTGACTTCTTTCTTTACCCGAAGATCAAGGAAATATTGAAAGGAAGACATTTTGATGACATTCAGGACATCAAGGGTAATAAGATGACAGCTCTGATGGCCATTCCAGAAAGTGTTCCAAAATGGCTTTGAAGGGTGGACTGGGCACTGGCGTCGGTGCATAGCTTCCCAAGGGGAGTACTTTGAAGATGACCGTAGTGATATTCAGCAATGAGGTGGGTAGCACCTTTTCTAGGATGAGTTCACGAACCTAATTGTCAGACCTTGCATAACAGTGTAGACCCCTTCAAGTGCGCCAGCTGGTGCAGACTTGGCCTTGTAAAGCCAAGTTCTTCCCATGATATACTTTGAATGACTGTGATTCTGCCTAAGCCTTTTAGAGTTGTCTTTATTTATGGCGAATAAAATGTTTGATTGTTCTCAGTTGCTTAAAGTCAGCCATAGGTTACTTTCCATGTACTGTTCCCCTGTGAATGACTATTGGGTCACCTTCATCCCAAATGTGGAGGAAATGACAGATTATTTGAGCCAAGAAGTTGCTGGTGAAATTTCTTGAGCAAAGTGGCAGGGCTAAGTAGATGAGAGGAGGTGGGGCCTGGGGAGCAGATGGGGAGAGCACATCCCTGCCTTGACAATGAATAGTGGCCTGGAGTGTCAGGAGGCTTAGGTGGTGTCTGCTCTGCTTCGGCGGAAGGGCAAGGGGTTTGCTTGTGAGGATACCCCGCCAGAAGTGCCAGGACGGCACTTCTCCCCCACAGGGCAGGCGTGCTCCCTCCTAAAGTGTTGATAGGTTCTGTTACATGCTCTATGCCAGCCTTTTCTTGGTAGTACCAAACGTATCCCGATGGCTTTGGCCTTCGTGGTCAAAGCTAAAGTGCTCAGACAGCTGCAGTTCACTCAGCCCTGCATCCACTGCTTGAGCCTTGGGGAGCTGTACAGCATGCCTCTGTCCCGATGAGGAAGGTGGGGGGTTGGCCTTAAAGTATCGGCTTTCCCAGAATCCTGGACTGGAACACCGTTTGTGACCTGGTTCCCTGTGATCACTGCTCTTTCTCGCCTCACCTCCTTTTGAACTGCAGACTCTGGCCTGGTGGTCCCAAGTGTTTCCTATGAGCTACATAAGAAGCTCTTGTCGGTGGCTGAAAGGCACGGGTTGACTCTGGAGCGGAGATTGGAGATGACGGGCGTGTGTGCCAGTCAGATGGCACTGACCCTGCTCGGAGGACCCAACAGGTAAATGCCCCTGGCCTGGTGGGGGCTGTGTGGGGTGATGCGCGCACGTGGGCCCCCCACACTGCCTCACACAGGAGCCCATCACAGTTGATGCCCGGCTAATGGGAGCACCTCTGTGAAGTCGCTTTCCTGAAGGCTGGAGGTGTTTGTGTGCCCCTCTCACCGTCTCCTGGAGCTCCTCGTTCTTCTCCCAGCAACTCACCCTCTGCCCCTTTCTTTCCTGCTAGCAGCTGGCTGACTGACTCTCAGAGCCTGCTTTCTGAGGACCTTCAGAGACCCGGCTTTTGGCACGTTCATTCACTCAGAGGGGCTGGATACAAATCGGCCCTGAGTTCCACACCTGGGAACTTCTAGAACCACCCTGACAGCTGAGTGGGAGAGCTGGGGTTTGGTACCTTCCCACCTGCCCTTTGGGTTCAGGAAGCAATGCTTCCTTTTCGTTGTGGACATTTACTGACACCATGTACCAGGCCGTGTGCTAGGACTAAGGGGACAGAGAAGAATAAAACACAGCCCCTGCCCTCTGGGAGCGGAGTGAGGTCTCCAGGGAGTACCGTGCTAGAGGACAAGAAGATTCCCCGGCAAGCCCCGTTTCTGCTCCCGGCTGGAGAAACCCATCACCCTTCTTAGCCGGCATCGAAGCGGAGTCCTGCTGAGCAAGGGGGTTCATGGGCAGGCATGAAGCGGGAAGGAGTGGAGCTCTGGGAGTAGCGTGTGCCGCGAGCAGAAAGCGCTGAGGAACCGGGAAGTGCGAGGGAGCTGGAAGTCACTGTCTGTGGCCAGAAAGCAGGGCGCCAGTGCAGCTGAGCCGTGGGAGCCACTGAGGGGCGTCGTTGGGCTGTGACATGATTAGGCCTGTCACACAGACATGATTTGGGCTGAGTAGACAGAGTGGAGGCGGGACTGCAGGCAGTGAGACCAGTCAGAAAACTGAGCCAGGGGCCAAATGTTGGCGGCCCCAACGGGAAGTAGGGATCAGACAAGTGCAGACTAGAGAGAAACTCAGCAGGGCAGGGTCATTGCATGGATGTGAGGTGATGGAAAGTTGGAGTGTCCGAGATCACTGAGCTTCAAGCTTTCCAGCGTGGACCCCTGGTTGGTAGTGATAACATTCACTGTTGGGGGCAAGGGCAGGTTCGGGGGAGACGGATCATGTTGAGTGACCACTAGCAGTCTGGACCTGAGGTTCCTGAAAAGGTCTGAGCAGAAGGTAGAGAGCTGCAAGTCGTCAGCGCGCAGGTGGTAGAAGACGAGGTGAGACCCTCTGAGGAGAGGGTAGACTTCCGGGGAACATCAGCATGAAGGCATAGTTGGGAGATGAGGAACCTTCCGGAGTGGCTGAGAAAGGAAGCCACACAGGGAAGAAAGCCAAAGGACAGTGCTTTCGAACCAAAGAGATAGTGTTTGAAGAAGAAAGGAATGGTCAGCAGGGGACTGCCGCGAGATGAGGCAAGTTCGACTTGACGGCTGTCTGCCGATTGGTCAGGGCAGCCTGTGGGAGGGCAGAGTCTGAGCTCCAGCTGCGAATGACGGTTCCCCTTCTCGCTGCCCCGCTCCTCTCACCCTGTAGAGTTGTGGGGGTGTCTGTTCTTCCTTGCCCCTTGATTTAGGCCTGCTTCTCAGCTGCTAGATCCCTGGCCTCCCCTGTGCCAGGGAAGAGCCCGTGGAGACCCCCAAAGGAGTGCGGAGTGCAGGCTGCCCTCTGGGGGGGCATCCGGCCCTTGGTTCTGGTGGCTGCCACATCTCCCAGGGTGGCTGTTGGGACAGCTCCTGGAATTGGCTCTTCCCGGGAGTGCTGGAGGCCATTAAGTGGCTTCCGAGAAGCAGTGGTTTGGAGGCAGGATCTGAATGTCCCCACAAACTCAACATTCCTCTCTAGTAGGCTATCCTGTGCCGGTCTGAACTCACAGAAGGATCGTCCCCTGTCCTTGCAGCAGTTGCTGGTTTTCCTTTGAGAAGGATCACCAGTTAGTAATCATTTTCATGTAGGCCAGGTACCATGCAGCCTTTCAGAACAGCCTTGAATTTGATCCCATAACCAGTTCGAAGGTAAATAGCCACTTGGTGTCTTGTTTTTTCTTACCCCTTCTTCCGCACCCTCTTCCCCCCACCCCCCACTCGGGTTCAAGCCGTTGTGTCTCAGTCTAGTTGTGTAGGACACAGCTCCCTGGCCCATGCGGTATTATGAGCCTTGCGCTCCCCCGGCTGAGGCCGTCTTTGGCGACCTCGGTGTTTGGAGCCTGGCGCTCCAACCACCTGAGCCACCGGGCCGGCCCCCCCACCTGGTGTTTTAAGATGAGCAAGCTAAGCCTCAGCTGAAAGACTTGCCCATGCAGCCTGGCCTGTACGAGCCAGGTCTCCGATCCTGATAGGTCTGTTTCCAGGGCCTATGCTCTACGCCCTCCCCGCCCCCCGTGGGTATGTAGGTGTCTGCTCTGAGTCCTGCTGGGGGTGCCTCTGTGAGAGGGAGTCTGTTTAGAAAACAGACACGGCTGAGTCAGATGCCAGAACTCGGCAGTGTCTGTCTCAAGGGAGAAACACTCATCGTATTTCCTTCATGTGCAAACATAATGGGGAAATGGATGGTTTGGCGTGTATGTAGAGTACATTGCTAAATTCCCCAAATTTATTTGGCTCTTTGGCTTGACAGCCGCTGTCATCTTTCTCCCTTTGGGAGACCAGTAAGTGATTGTCACTGCTCCACCCCCAGCAAGGACCTCCGCCTCTTTCTGGCGGGCTGTCTTCCCCTACCTCAAGCCCTGAGGGCAGCCCACGTGGCCTGTGAGTTAGGCACAGCTCCAGGGCTGATCGTCCAAACCTCCTTCCTTGTGGTTTCTCTGAGACCAGAGGGGTCTCAGCTTTGCATGGCAGGAAACTGAAAGTGACTTCATCAAGAGGTGGGTGTCCAAGGCAGCTTCCAGCCTAGGAGGCTGGGGCGCCCCTATCCTGCTGCCTTTTCTGTGACCCGTGACGTACTGGTACCAACACCGACCGAGCACTTTGTTGGGCCTGCTCTCAGTGCTGTGCATCCAGTAATCCACACGGCACCCGATGAAATGGGTACTGTTAGTGTCTACAGCATTGCCCTTGCTGGCAGCTCAGTAAACAGAACTGGGACTGGAAACTGAGGATGATTTAGAACAATCCTGTTTGGTACTTGCTGTGGGTTTCTTAGTGAGCCAGGGTAACGCTGGAAGAGGTGAGCCTTCAGCTGCATCTCAAAGAAAAGATCGGTCAGAGTTTGACAGGTGAAGGGCTTTCTGGGCAGGGGACACAATTGGGGCAGGAGGAAGAAAGAGCTTTCTAAGTGCAGGAGAGCATGATGAGCCCCGCTTTGCTTCTGGAGCAGGTATGTTGGGGAAGGAGAGCAAAGGCTACGGAGGTGGAAAAGCCTCTTTGTCGGGTGGAGTTTGGACCTAGTGAATTCACACCGCGAGCATAGTACGTGCTCTTGGTCAGAAAGCAGTGTTCTGGCAGCGGTGTCACATGGAACAAGATCTGGGTGAAGCGAATGAGAGGACCCAGCAGATGAAGTGGCGCGGGGAGTGGGACAGTAGGAGTGCCGTCCTGTAGAGCGACCTGCCCCCTCTGGAACCTGGGACTATCAAGACCTCTGAGCAACAGGCCCGAGGCACTCGTGCGCTTTAGGGTGCAAGGGCTTGCCATGTCTGTGGCTGATAAGGCTTCTTGACCTCTCTTCCAGGTTGAATCCCAAAAATGTCCACCAGAGGCCTACAGTGGCCTTGCTGTGTGGGCCCCATGTGAAGGGGGCTCAGGGCATCAGCTGTGGAAGGCACCTCGCCAACCATGACGTCCAGGTCATCCTCTTCCTGCCCAACTTTGTCAAGATGCTGGAGTCCATCACCAATGAGCTGTCTCTCTTCAGCAAGACCCAAGGCCAGCAAGTGTCTAGCCTCAAAGGTGAGCTCCTAGGCCTGGGCTGAGGCCTCCTCCCCGCTCCGTAGTTTGGTGGTGTGATGGTGCCGCCCAGCGGCGACAGGTGGAAAAGCACCATGAGCGTAAAGTGCTCTGCCCGGAAGGAGTCTTAATACGCACAGGAAATGCCTCTGGTGTCCGCGCCCTGCCTCCCATCCCTACACCCTCCCTCTCCCAGTTCTCAGGTGGAGAGCTGGGCACCCATTTATTCCTTTCACAGATATTTACGGAGCACTGTTCCTGACACGGGACAGGGCAGTAGATTGCTGTTTTTTTCTTACATACATGCTTCCCTGGAGCTTAACACTCTGGTTATGGCAGGCGAAGAGACAAGTAACATTTCTATTAGGTCAGATGGTAGTAAGTGTCATGGAGACAAATAAAGCAGGGAAGGGAGGTAGAGAATGTCAGATGGTTGGGTGAGGAGTAGCAGACAGACATTTCAGGCTCAGGTTGTAAGGGCCTGCAGATCGCTGTGTCTGTTTGAACTTTCACAGGGGTGAGATGGAGGGTCCCTGCGAGAATAAGTAGAAGGAAGATATAATCAACTCAGGTTCCACGTGATCATTCTGGCTGCTGCTTAAAAGTAGCCTAGAGGCTGACAGAGGTGTTAAGAGGCTGTGATAAACTAGAGGTGATGGTGCTTGAGATGGTGGAAGTGGCAGAAGGTGGTTAGTTTCTGAATCGATTTTGAAGATGGAGCCTATGGATCGGATGTAGGGAACGAGAGAAAGAGAAGGTTGGGTGGCTCCAAGTTTTCTGGCCTGAGTGACTGGAAGGATGGAGGTGCCGTCACTGAGAAGACTCGGGGACGAGGTTTGGGAGGAAGAACAGCTCAGCTAGAGGTGCCACTGGATATGCAGGCGGAAATGCTGGCTGCGATGCAGACGAGTCTGGCGTTAAGTGAAGGGACCCAGTCTGGAGTCACACGTGTGGGGGTGGAGTTGGAAGCCATAATGAGCCTGGAGAAGACATGTCGTAGGGAGAGAGAGGAGGAGGCAGAGAAGTTGTCAGACTGAGTTCTTTGTTTAGAAGTAGAGGTGAGAGATCCGCAAAGGAGACAGGGAAGGAGAAGGAAACCAGGAGAGTGTGGTACCTGAAAGGCAGGTGAGGCGCGGAGGGCGTGATGCGGTGTGTCAGCAGCCATTCCAGTTTAGGTTGCAGTGGAGACTGAGAAGCGGCCGCTGGAGGTAGCGGCGTGGGAGCCCTCGCAGGTCTGGACGAGCAGCTGCAGGTGCCGTGCTGGGGCCAAGTCTGATCCGGGCGGGTTTCAGTGAGGACAGGGGACATGTGGAAGGAACAAATACGGCCCAAACAAAGGGCCTGGCCGGGGTCCGAGGCTGAGCTGGGGCCCATGCCTGGGCCAGCACCTGTCTCCTAACGCTCAGGCTGGGTGGCTGTGCTGAGTACGGAAGCCGGGAGTCTCACGGAGAAGTCGCCTTACTTGAGGCTGAGCTGGGGAGGGGGCCTGGGGTGGGTTCCCCTCTTGACACCTACCTGCTGCCACAGGCTTCCCATGCCCGCTCCCCGGGGCAAACCTGAGGATGCCGGCCCTTGAGTTTGGTCTGGTTTCTGGGATTCGCATTTTGACCTCTTAGGCTGCTCACGACTTACATACTTGTTGAGATACCTGTTCTTATACTGACCCAGAGGCCTGGTTAGAGCAGAGAAGCCTTTTTAAATACCTGGGAGAAGTGATGGGTTCTCTCCCCATTCTTAAGGTTGGGCTACAAGGAGGACCCATTTCCCTGAGAACAGTGGGAGAGGCCAGTGAGGGCTGACCCCGCCTCCCAGGGGGCCCAGGGAGTTGGTCCGATTGCAGAGGCGGTGAGGGCCTTGTGGCTTGAGCAGCCCTGCACACCCAGCAGGGCCATGCTTCAGCCGGGGTGCTCCAGGAGGACGGGTACACCAGGCTGACATGCCCTGGGTCTCGCCAGCACCCGGCCCAACCAAGCCTTGGAACTCCTGGGGCCTGAGTCCTGGCCCGTGGAGAGGCAGCGGGGTGGTGCCTGGGTACTAGGCCCAGCCTGGGCTGCTCTCTACTTCTAGGGGTTTTCAGATGGCACTCTCTCCACCTGCAGATCTGCCCACGAGCCCTGTGGACCTGGTGATCAACTGCCTGGATTGCCCCGAGAATGCCTTTCTGCGGGATCAGCCCTGGTACAAGGCGGCTGTGGCCTGGGCCAACCAGAACCGGGCACCAGTACTCAGCATAGATCCTCCTGTGCATGAAGTCGAACAGGGCATTGATGCCAAGTGGTCACTGGCGCTGGGCCTGCCTCTGCCGCTGGGAGAGCACGCAGGCCGCGTCTACCTGTGTGACATCGGCATTCCCCAGCAGGTATTCCAGGAGGTGGGCATCAGCTACCACTCACCCTTTGGCTGCAAGTTTGTCATCCCACTGCACTCTGCCTAGAGGGGCTCTGGGCAGGCTGGACACTTAGTCCCCGGCTGCTCTTGACACTGAACTTGACAGCAAACGCCTTAAGGATGTGAAGCTTCATGGACCTTGTTAAATTTTTTATTTTGGGTTTGTTTCTTCCTTGAGAGAACAGATCATATTTAAAGCCGACCTGTCACTCACCCTTAACCAGGAAAGGCTTTCCCTGGGTGTGTAGGGCGGGTGGCAGGCTGAGTGCGCAGTGGCTCCTGCGTGGCCAGCTGGGGCTTTGTTTACAGACATAGGCAGCTCACAGACTGTTTCAGGTTTACAGCCACGGCCTGGGCGGGCAAGCACCTTGCGGGCAGGGGGCGGTCCTGTCTGGGGGCCTGTACTTGCCCTGTTTCAGAGCCTGTGGCTTTGTCTCCCTCGCTCCTGCCTCCCTGTCCCCAGCTGGCAGCCCTTGCTCTGTCGTGCACAGCCGGCCGCGCTGCAGCTGCCCACTAGAGGGCGGACTCGCACTCCCCGTTCCTGAGAGCCGAGGCCTCCCCTGAGCCCTACGAGTTCATTTGGGGGCTTTTGACCCTTTCTCCTGAGCTGATCCAAGTTTTATGCTGGGATTTTTTTCCAAAAGACCTTCCTCCTTTCCACTCCATCAGTTTGAGAGGCAGGGAAGGGGGTGGCATCAGGACAGTTTTGCTGTCCTGGGATTTTATACTGTTTTCCTGTTGTCTTCAGCACAGGTGGTGTAAGGTGTTACTGTAGAACCACACACAGTGCCCATCTTGCCAGCAGTGCCCCCAAGCCCATCCCCTCAGCAGCTGGGGCCAGAGCCCTCAGGGTGCAGCTTTCACGTTCAGTATTGGGGAGGCCCCTGGGGGAGCCTGGTGCTGAGCCAGGAGGCTCCTGGTGCTTGTCCTAGGCGCCCCCCTCGCCTGCACACACCCCCACTGTTGGGTCCGCTCTGCCCTTGCCCTGCAGTGTCCTCTGTAGCTGTCCTCCCAGAGCAGGCGCATGTCCCTCCCCTGCCTGGGCTCCACCCCGGCTCGGTGTCCGGACTGAACCTTGTTGATCGTCCACTCTAGATGAGGCGGCTGGGGGCCAGCACCCCATCTCAGACGCCAGAATTGGGCTCGTTCTGGATGAGCTGGCGGGCACGGCTCAGCCACAGAACACACTGCTGCTCCCGTCCCGGCACCACGCCCTGGACTGTCGCTGGCCGGGGACCTGGAGACTGGGGGTGGGAGCCGTGCCCTGTGGTCCCTGGAGTGGCTCTTGCAGAAGGCTAGTGCTTTCAAGCCTTTCCCAGGGCTTCGGGCTCCCCAGCTCTGGTTAAGGGGGTGAGTGGGAAGGCTCACCAAGCATCATGGGCACGGGGTGGGTAGGCCTCGTGTCCCGGCCTCAGGCCGCCTGTCCCTTTCCTTATGGAGCTGCCAGGACACATGCAGTGGGTGGAGGGCTGGTCCCTCCTTCCAGCCCAGCCGCCCTCAGGTGTTCAGTGGTGTCCAGCAGTGGGAGGCCCGAGACCGAGCCACGCTGCGCTCCCTGAGCCTCCGCTTACTCGGCCAGGCGGCTGCCACGATGGGCCGTAACGAGGAGCAGTGCTGGGTGCCAGGCATTTCCGTAAGCAGCCCTTCGGGACGTCCTGGCTCCGACTGGGTGCAGTGGGGAACAAGCGCGAAGAACCCTGGCCCGACTGCTCGCTCCTCAAGTCTCAGTGGCCCTGGGGGTGATGGCCTTGTTGAGGGGCCACTGGGAGTTTGTGCCCAAGCCTCTCTTTTTCTCCCCTGGTGGCACTGGAGCCTCTTCCTGTCCTCAGCCTGGGCCTTCCCCAGTGGTATTCAAGTATGATTCCTCTACCTTTGGTCTTTTCAGGGGCGTCCTGCCCACAGTGCCCAGTCCCCAAGGGGATCCTCAAGACTCACTTATGCAGCTCTTGGGGAACCCAAATAGCACTGAAATAAAGTTGAAGGATGGAGTCCTGTGCTGTGTCAGTTCTGCTCTGTGGGCTGCAGTGAGCGAGGACTAGGGCCCGGCGCTAGGCGCCCAACCGGCCCCAGGCTGACAGCCTTCAGGAAGCCATCGTTGGGGCACGTCCAGCCTCAGGTCCCAGCCAGTGACAAGAGCAGGAGGACAGACGAGAGCGGGAGCTGACAGGTAGAGCCTGGGGCCTGGACTGCCCGGCCCATCTTGTCACTGGTAGCCCTTCTGGGCCAGGCCCAGGTCACACTTAGCTCTCCACAGGCTGAACCGCTAAGAAAGACTTTATTAGGAAAGTAGGGAAGGGAGAAGGCAAGGAGCCTGGAGACGGACACACTGGTACCAGGGGTTACAAACAGTAAGAAACACTTTATTATAACTTTACAACATATAAATAGCTGGGGTCAAATCTGTGCTTCCTGGCAGCTGGGCGTCAGGTCTTCCCCCCAGGTCCTCCCTCCCTCCCTCCCTTCACATTGCACTGTTCACTGGTGCCGGGGGCCCGGGGGCCCGGGGGTGAGCAGCTGGAGCCAGGGGCCGGCCAGCCCAGGCCCGCCCTCGCGCGGTGGCTATGTCTGTCATCTGCTGGGGTTGCGGCTGCTGTGGAAGGACCGTTCCTCAGGGGTCAGGCCAGCGAAGAAGGGGTGCAGCAGGGCCTCCGCCAGTGTGATGCGCTGGGCAGGGTCAAATTCTAGCATCCGGCGCATCAGGTCAAACAGCTGCACGTGCTCCACGGAGTCCTGGAGCATGTAACTCTGCTCGGGGAGGGCACAAGCGCCTCAGTCAGTGTGACGGGGGGTCACGGGGACGCCTCCTGGACCACGAGCAGCTCCTTTCTTTTCATGCCTGTTACAGCCTTGTGCTCTGACCTGGTCGGGCCACTGGGTGGCTTGCTGCCCTGGTGCCTCTGCCCCCACATGCAAAGTCCTGACAGGTGGGGAGAAACCACCTCTGCGAAATTCACTGTCCGAGCCCCAAACACAGTTGGCAGAGGCTTCCTGGCCACGTCTAGGTCTCCGACCTCCCAACCTCAGTCCTACCTAGTTGTTCCCAAACTTGGGGGAATGGGGGACAGGAAGCAGCAAGGTCTCTGATGGCTGGTGTTCCCCAGTTACATTCAAAGCCACCCTATGGGGAAGGTGAGGGGTTAAGGGCCCGTCTGGGGCAGAATGCCAGCAGCCAGCAGCCCCGGATGCGGCCTCCCACAGAGCTGGAGGAAGGGCAGCCGTTAGCTGCCTGGCCTGTCTGCTGTGTGTGCCAGCACCTGGGGTCTCCTTGGCGTAAGCTGGGCTGGGGGAAGCCAGAAACTGACCTTCAAAGGTTTGCAGTTCTCCTTCACATACCGGCCATCAGAGCTGTTCTCATCCCAAACCAGGCCCCCTTTGTAGAAATATTTCTGCTTCCTGGAAAGGAAGGGAGGGGGTCGAGTCTTGAGTGGGGGGGTAGGGAAGACAGTGGCAGCCTAGCCAGACAGGATCCTGGGCTGACCCAGCAAGGTCTGGGTAGGCGCAGGGCTGCCAGGCCGCTCAGGGGCGTCCAGGGAAGGCTGCTGGGAGCCCGCAGGAGCCAGGAGCATTCCGCAAAGACTGTCTAGTAGCTTGTTCACCCACAGCCAAGACGGGAAAGGCCCCTGGGCCAGGCCTCTGTACCTGGTTCGGTGGATCATGTGTGATGGGATGGGCCCCAGGATTTTCTCCATCATCACCAAATGCTCTCGGTTTTCGTGGGTCTGGAAGGTCAGGAATAGAACAAGCAGAGGTTAGTACCAGCTGAGAGCCCTCAAGAGTGGGACAAAAAGATGGGTAAGTGCCTTCCCAGCCTCTGATGTGGTGGCAGCCTGCTAACCTGTCCCCAGAACATAACCAACCCCAGCCCACCTCATGCCCACACGTGCTGTGCCCCCGCCTCGAATGCTCACTCTGCGGCCCCAGCCCTCCGTCTTTGCTGGCTGAGTGCCCCAGCTCCCCTGCCCTCCTCCTCCCCGAGCACCTACAACTTCAAGAGTCTGAGTCTCATAACATGCTGGTTGGCAGGCCCTGCAGGGGCTCCCCCAGCCGCGCCCCCCCACCCCCGTGGCCTGCCAGCCAGAGGATCGTGTTGGGGGGGTGGAGCCGTGGGGGGCGCCGTACCTGGAAGAGCGTGAAGCCCCGGTAGTACTCGAAGAGAATACAGCCAATGCTCCAGACGTCGCAGGGTTGTGCCCAGCCCAGCTCTGCAGCGAGATGGGGAGGGAGGCTGAGTCAGCCCTGGTTGCAGCCCAGGTCGTGGGTAGCTGCCACACCGGCTGGCAGGACTCTTGCCCCAACCCCCAGACGCCGGCCCCGCTCACCGAGGATCACCTCCGGGGGCCGGTAGTGCCGCGTGGCTACGATGGTTGTGTGATGCTCGTGGTCGAAGGTGGCACTGCCGAAGTCCGCCACACGGATGCTCGTGTTCTTCACCGACTTCTGCTCGCAGCTCTGCCGAGGGAGGGTGGCGGTGAGGGCCGCGCGGGGCCAGCCCGGCCGGACGGGGCCCCCTCCCACCAGTACCTTGTGCTCGTTGTAGAGGGTTTCAAACTCCGAATTCACAAACAGGATGTTCTCCGGCTTCAAGTCCGTGTGTGTCAGCTGGTTCTCGTGGAGAACTGAGGGAGAGGCGGGACAGGAGGGAAGCAGACTGAGCCCGGCTTCCTCCCCGGCTCCTGCCAGGTCCCCGGACAGGCTTTAAAAGGGGGACAGGGCAGCTTTCCATTCAAAATGCTCCCCTCCTCAGCCTGTCTGTCACCAAAGCTGCGACGTTAGACTTGGGGTGCGGCCCTCTCCCTAACACTGGCTACAGTAGTTGCAGCGCCAGGAGCAAAAATGAAAATGCAGCTCCCCTTACTCAGAAATTAAGAACGTTAAGCAGGTGGCAAAAATGCTTTAAAGCCAGCACAGGGCCACCCATGAAACCAGCCCTGCCTCTCATTTTTAGCCCTGAGCAGGGGCCCTGTCCGTTTCCTCCGATCTCTGGGCCACCAATGATGGCACCCTGCCACGCCTCACTTCCAGGCTCTGGGCTCCCATCTGGCACTGCAGACCCTCAGAGCAGTGTGGGCCACCTGTCCCCAGCACAGGCCGTCCTCCACCAGGAATCAGCACGTGGCGCACACTGGCCTGTCAGTGAGCTGCTCGTCTCGCTGTCCCCTGCATCTATGCACACCTGCTCTAGGTCCTCACTCGTCCCCAGGGGCCGGCGGCGGTCTTGCTCCAGCCACCACAAATCCTGCAGCGTTGGGCACGGCTACCACCAAGTACGTGGCAGACAGATGGAAAGTGGTAGCTGAACAGGGCTCTGTGTGGGGGCAGGAGATGTGGCGGTGGCATCTCCCAGGTCCCTTGGACCTTTTCATCCTTTGCAGGAAAGTGCTAGCAGGATTGGTGGCCAGGAGAATTCTAGAGCAGCTGTTTTCTAGCTTCCTGAGGGCCTGGGGCAGAGGCGGGCTCCGCAGGCCCCTGGAGGAGCTGCAGCCTCTCCGTCCACAGATTCGTACCAGGAGGCCTGGTGCACAAGGCTCAGAACGCTTAACAGCGCGGACAGGAACGGGGCGACGAGCCCACTAGGTGACTTTCCTGCCGGTATGTGGCCGCCCCACCCCACGCTGCATCCCAGGATGGGCACTCACAGCGAAGGGCGTGGCAGAGCTGGTAGGCCATGTGCCGGACGTGCGGCAGCGGGTAAGGCTGGAAGTTATTCTCCTTCAGGAACTCGAAGGTATTCTTGCCCAGCAGCTCAAAGGCGATGCACATGTGACCGTGGAAGTTGAACCAGTCGGACATCAAGACACACAGGCTGGGGAGAAGAATGGGGCCTCAGGCTCTGTGCTGGGGGCTGGCTGCCCCAAGCCCTGCCTCCGAGAAAGCCGGTGCCTACTCCCTCCCAGGCCACTGGGTCACACTCCAGGATGCAGAAACACACGAAGAATCAGGTAGCAGCAAGAGCACATCCCCCACCAGCCATCACCCAAATCGACTCGGAACAAGGACTGAGCTTCCGGTTGTGACGGTGGGCAGCATTCTGCCTCACCTACTTCTAATACGGGCATGACCCCTCCCCTGCATCTTCGAGAAAGATGGAAGAACAGCAGGGTACTCCACAGGACTAGCAGTGCCTTTCCCAATGCCCTCCGCGCAGCTTTCTGAGTCTGCGTGGTGCTTGGAAGAGGGGACGTGCTTGGCATCTGTGTACTGAAGGTGGCTCTCCTTCGGGTATCTGGCTGTGCAAGAGCCCCAAGCAGCTTCCTGGTTTATATTTTGCCTGATGCCCACCACTTCCAGGGGCCCCCACTGCACAGAGGCAGGGCTGGGAGGCCCCCTCAGGACTCGGAGCTGGTCATGCTGGAGCGTGGACTGAAATCCAGAGGCTCCGTCCTCAGGACACACTCGCCCAATGCCCCAGCTCTGGGTGCAAGGCGCAGGCACGGTGCCCCCCAGGTGCGAGGACACTGCCCCGGGGGATGAGGCAGTCGGGCTGCAGACGTGGCCCCAGTGGAAGCCCCCTCCCACTCCACGCCGACACTCACAACTTGTTCTCCTTGTCCTTCTCCTTGATCTTCTTGAGGACGTTGATTTCTAGCCGGGCGGCCTCCCGGTACTTGCCCACGTTGCGGATGATCTTCAGGGCGACCTGAGACTTCCCTCTGGCACAGGGGAAGAAGCAGAGACTCTCATGAGGAGCTGCTCAGCTCGTCCCCCACCCCCCCACCCCAACCCAGCAACTCCTGGCAGCCACCCCTCAGGACTCCAGGAATAGGGCCTGCCGGGAGGGGCGCAAATACGTACCACCCAGCCTGCCCATGTGACACCAGACTCTACCCTTCTAACAGCAAGCTGCCTTGGCACCTGCGCCAGCCACAGGCTATTATGCTCTCAGCCACTGCCAGCTCCTGGGCAGACTGGGCAGAGTAGCAGGGCCTGTCCTGCTGACCAACACCGGCCTGAGCTCCCTCAGTGACCCACCCTGTAGGCCAGTCGGCCCTGCCCTGCCAGGCGTCCCCCCCACACACCCCTTTCAGCACCACCTGGCCTTCCTGAGCACATCTGCCAAGTCTGGGCAAACAGCCTCCCTGGGGTGGGGGTTCCAGGACGGAGTGAAGGCCTGGCAAGAGGATAAG
The DNA here is from genome assembly GCF_004115265.2 of Rhinolophus ferrumequinum. Lineage (NCBI taxonomy): Eukaryota > Metazoa > Chordata > Mammalia > Chiroptera > Rhinolophidae > Rhinolophus > Rhinolophus ferrumequinum. The sequence continues at coordinate 99,228,892 of NC_046289.1, read as the reverse complement.
GGTGCCAGGGCTGGGGGCCGCCTATGTGGACCAAGGACAGCTCCCTGACCACACCCCGTCTGCCCCACCTGCCCGCCCACCAGCCACAGCATTTATCAGACACCATGAAGTGCCAGGAACCCTTGTTCAGCGTCCAGTGAGGATTTTAACAATTCCTGCTCTACGCGTACCCCCAACCCCACCCCGGAGGTCACTTGAAATATGCCAGCAGAGAAGGTAACCTATGAAGGCTGGAAGGGACAACCCGAGTCCAGATGCTGGGTGGGGACTGCAGCGAGCAGCTCTGGGCCACAGGGAGCAGCCTCGGAGGCCGCTGGGAGGCTGGCCTTGGTGCCTGAGGAAAGGCCACAGGCCAGAGGGCAGAGGCATCGTCTAGAGAATACCCTGCTTTTCTCTCCCAGTCCCACTTTTCCAGATTTTTCAGGGCAGAAAGCACCGCAGAGGAAAGGCCACCAGCCTCCTCCTAGAACAGGCTCTCACTGGCGTTCCAGGCCTCAGCAGGGGGAGTCCATCGCCTCCACAGGCAGCCCGCTCGCGTCAGGGCTGGACGGCTCTGAGGAGAAAGTCCTTCCTCTGGCTGCGCTGAATCTCGCCTCTTAGCTGACTCCCTCTGCAGCCCCTGAAGGTCCCCAGCCCTGTGCCCGCCCCTTCATGAGTTCACAGGCTGACGTTCCCTCGAGGTACTCAGAGGGCTTAGCTGCCCTGTGTGTCACAGTGAAGTCTACCTGTCCCGTGCCCACTGGTCCCAACTCCAACCTCTTGGGTCCAAGGGTGTTTAAATGGGAACCGAGAGCCCGGGGGGCTTCCTCTCAGACACCATCACTACTGTATCTTGGGGTCCCAGCCGCTGGGCTGTGGGGTCTAACTGTCCTCTCCAAGCACCTCCGAACATGGGAGCCCCACAGCTTCATTCAACAACCAGGGGATAGGGGCAAACCCTGAGATGTTTCATCTCTAAACGGGCAGCATGTGGCTCAACGGAGACAAGCACTTTGCAGCTAAAGCACCAAAGCAATGAGCACGCCGTTAAGGCAGGGAGCGTGGCTCCCAGGAGTGGTGCCAGCCTGACAGAGGAGGGCCAGGGGGACACTGCTCAGCCGGGGAGGAGCAAGGTGCCCAGCAGCACCTCAGCACACAGGAGTACCCCCGTTCTACCTGACTACACCCACCCCAGCCACACTGGAGGCGGCAGCGGCCTGCCTGACGAGAAAGCCCAGGGTGGCGTGTCTCTGCACTGGCCCCACACAGCCTCACAGGCAGACCTCTAGAGAGTGGGGACGCATGCCCGCCCAGGCCAGGCCCTCGCAGTGAGCCCAGGAAGCAGGGCCAGCCCCCGGAGGCGGCCGTGGCCGTTCTGGTAGCCACAGCACTCTGGGGAAGTGGGGAAACGGGCAGGCCAGCCACTTCCCCGAGCAGCAATGCGTGGACAGGCATGCACATGCCTCTGGGAGCCCAGGGTTTCTCCCTGTTCAGGGGATCGGCAAAACCCTAACACGTGCAGGTCAGACCCTGCTCCGGTGCCAGCCTTCAGAAAGGAAGAGGCTAAGCGCTGACTGCCCCAGCTTCAAGCACCGCAGGCTAGCCCTTCCCAGGAGGCTCGCTCACCTGGCGTGGTCCAGGCACTCCACCACCTTGCCAAAGGTGCCTTCGCCCAGGTTCCCCACAATCTCATCTAGGAGAGAAAAGAAGCGGGGCGTGAGGCTCTGGAAGACAGAGGGCTGGCAGCTCCTGCAAGTTCACAGCATTCAAATTCTCAAAAACAAGGTTTCTCTCTCACTGCTACACTCTTAAAAACAGAAGTTGCTAGCGTCTGTGTCATTCAGGCAATTACTGGTGGCCCCGCTAAGGCACCACGCGCACTAGAGGCCCCTCCGGGCAGGAGAGGGCTGCTCTAACGGGGGGAGGAAGTAGAGAGGTAAAGTTTTACGAGAGGTGGCTGTACATCGCTCCTGGAGCCAATCGCCGATCCGGCACACCAGGTGGCCCTCCTTGTCATCTTCCACACTCCGGCTGCTGCGCTTACTGCTCTGTTGGCTTCTCTGCATGCACCGCCCCCCGAAACGCCATCCGACCAATCGCATGGTAGGCGGTTCCGATTGACAGATTGAGGTGTCAGTCAAAGGCAGAGGTGGAGACGGTGAGGAGCCGGTGGGTTGGTTGGTTGGTTGGATTTTCCAGATCCCAGCATTTCATAAGGCACACAGCATATATAACGATAGGGATATTGCAAGGGACACGTCAAGACACAAACTGACTTCAAAAACAGAAAAGTAAAAACAGCTACAGGTATGTAAGAAAACTCGGACATTATCTAAGAGAAAGACGCCGCAAATGCTCAGAAAGATGACCAGCCTCTGCTGCCGGGGGCCGGGCCGGCCGAGCGGGGAGCCACAGCCCTGACTCCCTCCTCCAGCGAGTGTCCCCCTCCCGGCCCTCCCGCGACGCTTCGGCCAGGGTGAAGACGCAGTGCAAACGGCGCAAGATGGTAGCTGGTCCAGCCTGGGTCCGATCATCCAGAATGGTGGAGGCCACTCTGGCTTCAGCTGCAGAATGCCCAGCCTGTCCTTGCCGGCCTGTTTGCCCACACAGCCCTGCAGGTACCCGACAACTGCCACTCAGGGCCGAGCTGCTACCCCAGACTGAACATCACCACCAGAAACGGCCTTCCGTCAGCAACCCTGACGCCACCAGCCTCAAGCGGGCACAGAGCCCGGGATCCTCTGGGCTGGTCGACCTCCAGGCCTCCTACCACGATGGCCCACACAGGCCCCAACCAGCTCCTGCCCTGGCCGTGGCACCCGTGCCGCTCACAGGCCAGGCCCATCCTGAGCCTCACGATGACAGAAAGCACCAAAATGAGAAGCAGAGCCACGGACCTGCGCTGCCCTCCTGCGGCAGTGGGCAGTGTGCAGAGGCCACCAGGTCATGCTGGGCGCCTGCGGGCAACCCACAGCCCAGGCCACTCAAACATGTCACCGGAGAGCTAGGTAGAGAAGAGGCCTGGCCCCTCCACGGGTCCGCCACTCCTCAGGGGCCTCAGGGCTGGCAGGAGGGAGTGAGGACGGGAAGAGAAATGGGGAGGAGAAGACAACACATAAGCTCAGAGACACACACCGGGCCTTCCTTTCCGGAGGTCGGAGTGAGGTGTGGGCTCCCGGTCTCGGCAGAGATCTAGCTATACAACCCTGCTGCTAGGAACACCGCCCGGACCTGCTCTGGGCACGTGGCCTGCCACTGCACAAGGCTTGGGGCTGCAGGCCTTTGTCATTGTTTTACATGTCCCATCACACAGGCAGCTTGTCCCCTCGCCTTGACTGCCCCTCCTGTGAAGAGGACCTGGCTGGAGGTCCGCAGGGAGCTCCCAGTCTGAGCTGACTGACAGGCAGCCCCTCCCCGACCCTCCGGGCCTTCGGGGGGCTGTGGAGGTGAGACTGCAGAAGTAGGTGATTCCACGCCCGTCAGAGCACTCAGCTACGTGAAGGCCATCTCCAGGGGGCAGGACAAGGTCACAGAACTCCAGACCACACTCCAGAACCCCTATCAGGATCCCTCCGAAGTGTCCCCGGCCACGTGCACCATGCAGCCTGTGCCTGGGGCACTGTGGAGACACAAACTGGCCAGGGGCCAGCCAGCGCCGGAACCAGAGCCCCTACAGCTGCCACTGCCAATGGGTCAGAAGAAAGAGGAGCCAGGCCTTCTGCTCGGGCCTGGGCCTGGACCAGACGACACGTACAGACACACACACACGCACGCACGCACAGCAGATGCACGTGCTCAGGGCTGGCAGTACTCACCCAGACCAGCCAGCCTGAGAGGGCTAGAAAGAGAGAGGCCGTGGAGCCCCAGCCAGCACACTCCGGCACTACTCACCGAGGAGGCGCTGCTACAAGACCTGGTGCGGCGTTTGTGGCAGTGGTGCGCATGCTTGCGGGCCCGGTACGGCTCCCTCTCCCGTGACCGCCGGCGATGGTGGGAACGTGACGATCCGTAGCAGTCCTCGCCAAAGGATGGGCTCCGCTCTTCACACCGGTACGTGTCACTGTCACGGCGCTCCCGGTATCGCCGCTGGTAGGGCAGGCGGTCATGGCTGCCAAGAGGGCGACGGGCACACTGGTCAGATGGGGCCCCCCTCCCACCAGCCACGTTCCTGCTACCAGGCAAGAAGCACGTGGTGGGCTTCCCGCAAAGGGCTCACAAGGGCAGCCTGCTGGAGCACAGGGACCCCGACGAGGGAAGTTGGGACGGGGGGTGAAGCCCCGCCTCCAGAACCTCAGCACTGACAGCACCCCGCCAGTGCCAAAGGAGGCAGAGCCCTGGGGAAGGTGCACAGGTGGAGCGTCTCCAAGGGTTCCAATGCCCCAGAGCTCCCTATGGTCTGGGAGCTGAGACAGCACCAAGGAACCTACCTCTAGAAAGGGCTGAGGTTGTATTTTGAATCCCTACTGAGGACAGCTCAGAGGTTAGCAGGGGAGGTGCTGGCCAAGAAAATGGGGGAATGTGTAGGGAGGACAGAAAGAAGTGGCAGCAGGGATGGCAGCGAACACGGGGGCTGGGGAATACAGGCGAGATGGGGAAGAGCCCAAAGCGAACAGGGCAGCGACCTCAGTGCAGCCAGCAGAGGCAGTTGTCCCCTGAAGGAGCCGGGGGCTGTCCCCATGCTGCACACTGTCTTCCCAGCCTGACCTCGTGCCCTCTCACCTTCTGGACCGAGATCTCCGGGGCGGAGGCTCCCTTCGAGACGGGTACCGAAGTCTCCCTTCATGTTCCCGACTGTAAGACCTCCTCCTTTTCCATCGGTAGCTCAGGTACGGGTCTGGCTCAGGGGAGCGATATCGCTTACAGTGATGCATCTAGGCCACGAGAAATGGAAAGTCCTGCTAAACATGCAGCCAGCCACCTCCAGCCACGGGGCAGCCGAGGCACTCCTGAAGAAGGGGCCCTTTGTTCTGTTTGGGGGCAGCCCCTCCCAGGGGTTTATGAAGTGAAGAACTCTGAGGTCACACTGGTCAAAGAGCAGACAATGGGTAACACCCTTCTCTGCCAGTGAACAAACAAACAGCTGCCTCCCCAGCACAGCACCCAGGGCCTGGGGGCCTGAGCACTGGGGAGCCAGGCGAGCCAGCACCAGGTACTGAGGCTGAACGTGGGGGGTGGGGGGGCTGGTGGGGCACCATCACAGGAGACAGGGGAGCCCCGTGTGCTCAATTCCCTCCTGCTGGTCTGCGGGGGCCTATGAAGTGCCTGCTCTGTCAAGTCAGAGGCCAGAGTCAGACAACTGCGGGCAGGGCGCCCACACACAGGACCGAGGGGTGAACGCACTCAAGATGAGAAGCCCAGTTGCGTGAGGAGGCCCTGAATTGGACCCCACTCAAGGGAGCAAGGACCACAAGCTGGGGTGAGGAGCGACAGGCAGAGAAGACCAGCTCTTGGAGAAAGAGGTGAACAGGATCTCACAGACCTTCCGCACACGTGGGGTTCTGGCCAGCCCCTTCTGGTGCATACTGGGGCTCAGCACCATAAAGATGCCAGGCTCCTCAGAGCAGCCAAATGCCTTGCCTGACGCCCATTTAACACTGTCAGACCATCTGTAGAGCCTTGACAGGTGGCGCCTCACCTCTACCCAACAGGACCAGTACTCTCCCCTCTCCGATCCCCTGCTCCAGGACCCTTCTGCTGTGCTCATCTCAGACTGGTATGCTCAGGGAGACAGGCCACAAGAGCCCACCTCACTATCCCTGCTCGGCGGGGACTTACATCCACTACAGGAAATTGCCAGGCTGGATCAGCCACCAGCTGAGAAAGAGAGCTGTGTGAGGCCAGCTCCCTGTCCCACCCACTGCCTCCATGGGAAGGCTGGGCGAGACGGTGGCCAGCCTTACTCCCAACCCTTCACTAGGCCACAGCCAACCTCCAACAGTGCTCACTCCTGGGCTTGCCTGACCAAGTACATTTTGGACAAACCCACTGAGGCTGCCCCATCTCATGAGAAGGGTCTGTCAGGAGAAGAGCAGAACAGAACGGTTCCCCTTGGAGGAGCAGGGCAGTGAGGCATATCCGACCAAACCCCCGGGAATTTTTCCATGACCCTGAGAAAGTCACTGCCCTCAATTGCCCAGCAAACAGGTGTCTCCCCTTGTTTACCTGGAAATCCAGGCCCAGCAATCCTTGGAGATAAATACTATGTAAGATCACTGCCACAGCACCTCAAGTACTTAGACTTTTGTTGTGTTGATCATCAGCTGACTAATGTCTCACTGTTTTCCTACAATTACCCTGTGCCAGGTGCCCAAGCTACGGAATGAAGGCAGTATCTGACATTTCAGTAAGTGACACAAACACAGGCCCTGCCCAGCCTAACCCAGCGGACAAAGCAACAGAGCTGGAGGACATGGTCAAAGACTCCCTCCTGGGACCTAGAAGACTCTTACATTCACATTAGAGAACAGCTTCAGAGTCAGATAGATGTCAATCTGAATCCTGGCACTGTCACTTCTAGCTGTGTGCCTTTAGGCAAATTATTAAACTACTCTTATCTTCAGCTTCCTCTTGCAACAGGGGAATGGTAACCTTAAATGTTCTGTGAGGACTGGATTCCGTCACTCCTTAAGTGACGTGCCTAGCACATGCCTTCACGTCACACGCCTCGCCCCCGTCCGGGCCCACGAGGGGCACTGAAGGCAGCTTTTCCTTAACAACATTATGAAGGTTCCAGGTAACACCTCGGGGTCTGTGTTAAATGCCTTCATGGCATGAAGGACATTTACTGAGTCCCTTCCAAGGACCATGGAGGAGAGAGCTCTGGGTAGAAAACCCTGAACTAAATCCCAGTGCTGCCACTTACTGGTCTGGTGACCAAGTCCCTCCAGGCCTTGGTTACCATACCTGGAAAATGGAGATAACGACACCTCCCCGCCAGGTTGGCAAAGGCGATGACAGCTATAAAGTACCATACACAAGGCCATTGCAGAGAAAATCACCTCTCCTTCAACACAGTCTAGGCAGGTGCAGTACTGAGGCTATCTGATGCCCCTCATTATCTTCCCTGCCAGGGCTCTAGGGCCCATTTCTCATCAATTATCTCTGATTCTGACACCCCAACAAATGGGTTGTTTAAAGAAGAAGCAAGAAGCTGACAGCCACAATTACGCTCCAAAAGGCTCTACTCTGCACAAGTAAGAAATAGGTAATGTGAAGGAAACCGGGCAGGGGATGCCAGCTCTGCTGAGCTCCGGCCTCGTCGGCTTCTCCTCTGCTGTTCCTGGCCAGAGAACTGGACCGACAAGAAGAGCAGCCAGCCAGGTCAGCGGCTGCCCTCCCGGATCCCAGCCACCCGAGCGCCCCATGGTTATTTTTGGCTGACGCTGCTCCACCACTGCAATCTCAAACCTGCCACCTTGCAAGCCGCCACCGCCGGGTGAAACGCTCCTCCTTTTCAAGGGCACGGAGGAGGGAAGCTGGAAGGCTGCCAACTCCGCCTCGACGGGGGCCTGGCCCAGGCAGTTTCCACCCCAGCTCCACACCGGGGCACCCACACCCGGAACTAAAGCACAGAGACTCCCGGCCCGGGAGCAGCCCGGGCATTTGTACTGTCAGCTCGGCCTGGCCCCTCCCCCGGGCTGGAGCGGCTCCATCCTCACAACAAAACATGCGGGGCCTGTGGCCCTCGCTCGCGCCCCTTCCTGACGCCCGGGGTCCCAAAGATCTGAGCCCCGTTCCCCGTAACCGCCGCCGATGGCGGCGAGGGGAAGACCCGGGGGGCAGGGGGAACGCCAGGCTGGGCCAGAATCAAACTCCACGGCGCGCGGGGAGGAGGAGCCTGCGGACCGAGCCGCGAGCCGAGGGTGGGGAGGGGTCTGAAGGCCCCTCCCGGAGAGCCTAGGCAGTACCAGACCCCGTTCCGCGGGCAGGTGCGGGGCCAAAGCGGATCCCTGCAGGGGGCTCAGAGGCTGCTCAGGCTCGGATTCCCGACACCGAGGGGTCGAGAGCTTGGGGTCTGCGGTGACCGCCCTCCCGGGGAGAAGCGACGGGTCAGGGGTGAGAGGTCGGGGCCGCGGCCTGAGGTGGCCGAGGAGGAGAAAGAAGGAGAGTAGGCCGAGACCGACGCCGGAGCCTGGGGACCAGCAGCCAGCGCCCCCACCCCGCCGACTCAGCCCGCCGCAGCCCCCGGGGGCGCGGGACTACACTCACCGTCTCCCAGGCTCAGGCTGCGGCTAGGCCCCACTCCCCGCTCGGAGCGCCTCTTCCGCTTCCGGCTCCAGCCTCCGCCCGCGGCGACCCCGCCCCTCGCGTGACGCAGCGGTCGCCAGCCCAGCTCGGTGGCCTGGCCGCTCTAGCTCCCGACTCGCAGGCTCTGGACGACCCGCCTTCTCCGTCCCGGTCGGTGCGGCCTCGGGGGAGACTGGTTCCGCGAGGGCCGAGGGGACGTCCCAGGCCCGCCCCGCGCCGTGTCGCGACGCACGTAGGCCCGAAGACGCGACTGGGGCGCCGTCCCCGGCCGGCGGGCCCTGGGAGCCGAAGGGTGAAGTAGCGACCTGGTCGGAGCGCTCCGCCCGCTCTGCCGCCACGACCCCGCCCGCGCCCGCCAGCCCCCTCCTGCGCGCGGGGAGGAGGGCATTGTTGCGCGGTCGCCTCAGTGAAGAGCCGGCTGGCCGCGAGCTCCTGTCCGGCCGGGGCCGGAGGGCGCCAGAGACGGCCGAGGTCTGTGCACCGAGGCTCGTGAAGGCGGTCGCGACTCTCGCTTACGTGAAAGAAGCAAACAAGCCCTCATTGTGTGTGTGTGTGTTGGGGTGGGGGGTAAAGCCGTGGCGGCCCGCCCAGCGCCGGGGGCAGGCAGAGCGGTTTGTGGGAGACGCCCGAGAGCCCCGTGGGCGGGGTCTCCTCCGTGAGCACCGCCGCGAGCGCACAGCCTTGTTGCTCAGTTACTAGAGCCCGCGCCAGGCTGCGGTTGGGCCCCCCTGACCATTTCTCCTCGGAGTTACTCGACGACCACTGGATCAACAAATCCCTCCCACCTACTGTCCTGCGCTTGGAGCGGGACAACGACGCCCCATTTTACAGATAAAAACGAGATTGGGCCCTTCAGGAGACCTCGTGGTTTGCGAGCGTGCACGGCCCCCAGCTTCGGCTGGCGTTGTTCAGCGAAGCCCGCGGGAGGGGCCCCTAATGGCTCCCTCGCCACGCCAGGGCTGGATCGCGAGGGGAGAGGCATCCCTCCAGGCCCCGCCCCTCCCCTAGCCCCGCCGCGGGGGCAGCCAGGGTTTCCCCGGCCCCGCCCATGCCACGCCTCCCCAGTGAGGACTGGGCACGCCCCCATGCGAGACGCAGTCTCCCCGCCCTCGCAGGCGCAGTCTGAGCCGATCCTTCCGCTGCGGGGTTGCGGCGGTCCCTCTAGTCCTGTGTATCTGGCTCCCCCTTAAACGGGTCTGATGGCATCGCTTGAGGGAATGCTTGGTACCCCAAATCTGTTAGCTTCACCACCTCCACCCGGAGTGAAAACAGGGCACCTCAAGACCTGCTCCTGGCCCCCTGCCAACCAAGAATACCCGCCCCCATTATAGAGATTCCGGAACTGCTGCCATCCCGCCTGGCCCCGCCCCTAGGCTCCACCTCTTTAGCACGCTGCCGGGTGCCAGATGTGAGTTGCTGTTCTTGCCCCGGCCCAGTGCTTGGCCTGTGGCCGCGGCCACACCGGCCGAGTTTCATCTCGGTGTCATCCCGCTCAGTCGAGGTGGGAGGACTCGGGGGTGCCTCCTCCTCCCACCGCTGTGTGGCTGCGGTTTCCATGGCTCCTGGAAGCCAGGGCCGCGAGAGCAGAGGAGCTCAGAGATGCTCCTGTCCTCAGCCCTGCCTCGGGCGCCAGGTTCTGAGGGCTTCCCACCAGCCCTCCCACTATAGAGAACCCAGGATTCCCTGCCTCCCGGTAACGAAGCTGCTGTCCCATTTTCTAAAGTGGAATGGGAGCTATATCCCAGCTCCCTCGCCAAAATCTGCGGACCAGCAGCTGTTGTCCCTGAGATTCTATTAGAACGTCATTCTTTTGTCTCTTAATTCCTAAAAGAACTCACCTAGAAGAAAGAGGCAGAGTATCCAGCACGTGGAAAAAACCTGCCCTGAGATAATCTGGGTAAGTCGGTCCACCGTGACCCCACTCTTCCACCTCCTTTCTCCAGTGCTGGACTGAGACCCGGGGAGCTCCGTGGGGGGCCACCTTCAGAGAAGGCTGGCTGCACATCCTCTGCTCCTCAGGCCCAAGCTCTTTCGCCAAGGCTCACCCCTGAGGGTACCAGGGCGGAGGATGGCAGCATGATTCAGTGGCACCAGGGAGATGCTGTGCACCCTGCCTTCAGCCACTTGTGCCCACAGCAACTCTCACACCTCTTTACGTCCCATTTGCCCCCCCCCTGCCCCGGGGGCTGCTGGCTTAGCTCACCACCCCCTCCCGCCCCCAGCTTCACTGATCCCTTCCTTGTCCTGCTGCTCTTGCTCTCTCTTCTGTCTGCCACGTCCATCTTTACCTTCTCTGAGGCCAGGTAATTCACCTTCAAGCCTCAACCCCAGGGTCACCTCTCTGGACAATCTGGCTCCCTTCCCTGTGCTCCCATGGCACCTGGTACCTGTGCTGTCCTCTGTGCCAGCTCCACAAGATCAACAACCTGGCAGACCATGAGCCCCTCCAAAACCAAGCCAAGCAGAGCTTGGGGTCCCAGTAAGGGCGGGGGCTGCCCATGGCGAGTTCCTATTTCTAAGTGGGAAGACAGAGCACTCAGCCAGACTGGGGTCCTCTTGGTTCCTTTTGGAGAGACTTTGTGTGGTGGTGAATCCCGGGGAGAGAACTTGGAGGGGGCTGTAAGAACCAGGGCCTGGAGTCGGAAGAGGAGAGAATGAAGGTGTCTAGAGGGGAATGCCTGGTGGGTATGGTGCCATCCTGAGCAGGGAGCAGCTCTGGGAGTGTGAGGAGTGCGCAGGTCAGTTGGCATGGGTGGGCTCAGCCCAGTGAGCCCTCTCCTCAATGGGTACCCTCTTCTTGTGCCCACACAGAGCTGGGGAAAGGTACCTGGTGCCTGGGGTGTGGGTAGGGAGACAGTGGTAGGATCCTGAGGCCCAAAGTGGGTGGGAATAAGGAGGAATAGGGTGGGGGGCAGCCCGTCTACCCCATGAGTTCCCTCACCAGGCTGGTAGGGCATGAGGGTCAGGGTCCCCGTCTCACCGCTGGAGCTGTGGAAGCCAGAGGTCTCAGAGCAGTGACATAATTCAAGGGCTTCTGACTCCCCACGTCAGAGCTAAACTACCATGTCCCCTAAATGTTCCCTTGACCCTGCCATTTGCAGACTCCCACACTGGGGAGAGGAGAAGAAGGGGTGGAGCCCACTTCAAAATGGGCCGACTCCCCGCATGGCCTGGGGCAACTGATGCCCTCTACTGAGCTTCAGCCCCACTTCCCCAGACTGGGAGGCCCGAATGAGCTTGCTGGTCAGCGAGTGGCTGGGCCACAGTCAGCACCACAGCTCATGGAAACTTGGGGCTGAGAATTGTGTAGCGGAGTTGAGGCTGGTGTTTATTTGAAATCTGAATTGCTGGGGAAACCCGGGCCAAGAGGCTGAGGATTGAAGGGTTTAAGTGCCTGCTCAGCCCAGGGCCTCAGCTTCCAAATCAGAGGGCCCTCAGGCTGGTGCACTGGAAGGGCAGGCCAGCCTCAGCTCCAGGCTTTCCTGTCCGTCCTGCTCTCAGGACCCACTGAGGCAGAGCCCCATGGACCTGGTGCAGGTCATTCCTCTGTCCCCGGCACTCTTGTCACTTCTGGTCACTAGACTGTGCCTGCCTACGCAGCTGCACTGAAGGGTACAGGTGAGCATGGGGAAGGGAGGCACAGCAGCCCCTGGGACCCAGGCCGAAGCCTGGCAGGAGCTCAGAGAGCCCGGAACTGGAAGGCGTTAGAGAAGGACCTGTGGGTGTGGTTGGCCGCGGGCTGAGCTGGCCGCCGCCTGGGAGTAGCACGGCAGGCCCTGTTGGAGCCAGCACAGACACTCGGCAGGGCCCGTCTTCTCCCCCTGACCCTCCTTGCTTGTCCGCAGCCCTAGGGAGTTTCCCTGAGCTAGCAAGGTCGCCTTACCAGGCTGAAAGCTCCCAAACGCTCAGGGCTGGCACCCACATCACGCGTCATGTTCTCAGGAAGGAGGCTCGTCAGTCTGGAACATCCAAAGGAGACAGGAATTGAGTCTCCAACAGGGCTGCCATATGCAGTGCTGAACACTGTCGTCTCTGTGAATGGTGCCCTCTGGAGGTGTGCAGTGCCTTGCCTGGTGTATCTAGAGGCTCTGGATAGAGACAGGAAAGGTCAGGGTCTCTGTGGCTCCCAGAGAGAGGCAGAAAGAGGGAGGGAGATGGTTTTAGCTCAATGCACAGAACAATTTCCCTAGAAGCCCAGTTGCCCTGGGTGAAAGCTGCAATCCCCAGGGAGAGAGAGGGCTATGCAAGCTGAGGCTTCTAGGGAAGGTAACCAGCATCTCTGCCCCACGTCAGCGTGGACAGCGCCACCCTGTGATACCCTAGATACCCAAGCCTTTACTGACCTGGGGGTCACCACCAACAACTGACCCTCCTAGAGCCTCTGATCCCTGGGGTGATTGACAATCTGTCTCCTCATTCTCTAGCATTCCATGACAGCATCCCTGATCTTCCTGGAGCTCCAAAGCCATCAGCAGTTGGGGTGGAGAGGTGATGTGTCTCAGGTCCAGCTGAAGGAAGAGGGATGCACATCTGGAGGCTGTAGTGATAACAGCTGGGCAGCCCCTCAGAGCTGTGTGGTGCCGTCCCTTATGCACAAGCCAGGGCACATGTTCATGCAGGGCTCTGCCATGCAGCCACTTGGAGAGGGGCTACCCCAGAGGGGCTCTGGGCCAAGAGGCTGTCAGCTGAGCCTGTCGCTGGGCTTATCACAGCTGGTGGAGCAGACATAATAAAGGACCTCATGATAAAGGATTCTGCTTTATCAGAATCCACAGGCACTGCTGTGCCTGGGGGTAGGGACACAGGGGAAAAGGGGCCCCATGCTGTCTTCACCTTCCCCCAGCAGGTGGAATGCTCCGTGGCCCCCCTGGAGCAGGAGAGGCACCAGCTGTAGGGACCCCAGGGACAGAAGGAGTGGAGGAGGCCAGAACAGGACGTAGAAGACAAGTGAGGCTGCGGCCGATGGGGGCGGGCGGCGTGGGGGACGATGTGCAGTCTCTTCTGCCACCAGGATCCTGCTATTGCAGGCAGAGGCGGAAAAGGCCCAGAAGTGTGTGGACCAGATGAGCTGACAGCCCCTTGGCCCAGAGCCCCCCTGGGGTAGCCCCTCTCCAAGTGGTTGCATGGCAGAGCCCTGAACACTGGCCCTGCCATATACTTCATTCTCTGGTCCTCATTCCTGGAGCAGTCGCTGGGGAAGGAGGGCAGCACAGGGGCTTCTGTTCAGCCCAGAGGGGACCCATCTGGGGAGACTGCAGTCATCCAGCTGACTTCCCTCCTCGTTCAGATGAGAAAACAGAGCCCACAGGGTAAGGAAGAGCTTGTTCAGGGTCATAACAGTACAGTCTGGGGGCCTGGAGGGGACCCAGGTGCTGGACTGAGTGTTTCTGTAGGAGATGCTGGTGCCAGGCCTGCAGAGCCAGGAGCAGAGCTGGGATGGGAACTGAAGAGTCTCCGTGCGAGCCTCTGAGACCCCTGCCAGGCTCAGGACACGACCTCACTGCAGGAGCAGCTGATGTTCTCCCAAGTGGGTCAAGACAGCTGGCAGGGTGGGCCCCACAGGTGACCCAAGGCACCAACTAAGTGAGTGGGCTGTGCCCACCTGTGCCGGGGGTGGAGCATGTGGGAGCCTGGGCCCTGTCCTTGGGAGATTCTGAAGTTGGGTGAGGGGCTCTTGGGACACCATGGTTAAGAGAATGACCAGGAGGGACAGACTGGAGCAGGGCCACACAGCACAGCTCCAGCATGCACCATTCACTTTGGAAGCCCTGAAACAGCACCCTCTGCTGGTGCGCAGCCAGGTGCTGTCCCGCCTTAAAGCCTGGGGTGTGGAGAAACTTGTGTGTGTACAGGGGCCTTCTGAAAGAATGGAGTCCCAGAGGATGAGATCAGGAGCTCTGGGGGCAGGCCTGGGGGCTAGCTTGAGCAGACAGATCCCAGCCAGGTGCTCCCTGCAGCCTTGGTGGAGGAGAGCCATGACTCGGAGTGGAGTGGGGGTCTTCACAGGTGAAAAGAGCCTCTCATGAGAGCTGAGCCAGAACCACCAGCGACTAGGGGGTCTGACGTGTTGCAAGGCCACATACAGGCCTTGGAGGCAGAGCACACCAGCCGCTTAGAGAGAAGTCGGTGCTGCAAGTAGCGCTGGGGGTGGCCCCTGGCCAGGAAGCCAGGTAAATGGTTGCTTGGGCCCATCCCTCAAAGTGCCGAACCTGGGCACCTTAGGCTTCGATGGATGTCCCCGAGATGGCCCTCTGGGCAGGCCAGCCTCTGTCACCAAACCCTGAATCACATGGCCAAAGCCAGCCGCCCTTCCCCAGGTGTCGACACTCCTGGTTGTCCCATTCTGGCTCTTCTATGGGAGCAGGTGGGAATCCCTTCAGCTTCAGCCAGCCCTGTCTCCCCTACGCTTGGCTGAGCCCATCCTGCTGGCCCAGGGCCAGGCTGGGGAGAGGTGAGGTCACCTTAGCTGCTGACCTCCTCAGAATGCTGAGGAGTGGAGCTGCCCAGGACAGAGCGCTGTGTGCAGGGGGCCGTGGAAGAGGTCCCCTGCCCTGGTCCCTGTCCCAGCCAACAAGTCTCAGTAAGGATGTCCGTGCACCTTGGAAAGAAATCTCTGACAGTGGGGTGGGGCCGTCTAGCGCCCATGCTGTGTTCACACTGCCCCATCTCTACTAGCGCACTCCGGGTCCAGGAAGCACGAGTGCCCCCCAGGAAGAGCTCGAGGAAGAATCACATCCCAGGCTTTGTGAGAAGGTGGCTGAGTACTGGAAGGCACGCTGGCACCAGGTGGCATTGCCTTGAAATTTAAAGAGGAGGAGCTGCAGAGACAGGCTGAGGCCTAGCTCCGTGCTCTCCCCACTCTCTCCCCACTGCCCTGTCTTTCCTACTGCAAGCCAGTTAGTCTGTCACCCTTCTTAGGCTGCTTTATTCCCCACGTGCTCCCCTTCTTCTGCCTCCTTCTCAGAATGCTCCATCATCCATGCATTCATTCAGCATGCACTCCCTGTGTACCTACTGTGTGTCTGACCCTCTTCCGTGCACAGGTGAACCAAATTTGGATCAGACCACTCCTCATCCCCAAAGCTTATGGTTTGGGGCCACCAATCATCGAGCTGCCAGTTCCAATTAACATGCCTGATGAGAGGAGAGGCATATAAGAGCAAATAGGGAGGCTTCCTGCCCCACAGAGGGGTTTCTGACACTCTGAACCTTACTGAAGGATGAACAGGCATCTTCCGGGAGCGAAGGAACAAAGAACATTTTTGCAAGAGGGAAGAGCATATGCGAAGGCCCAGAGAGGAGAGGCATGGAGGGGGGTTGTTGTACGCAGTCCCTGAACGAAATGAGAAGTGGAGTGGGTGAGGGGGTCACTGTGAAATGTGGAACACGGGCCAGAGCAAGGGCTCGGTGTCCTAGGCGCTGCCCATCTTACTTCAGCTCCAGCTTGGTGGCTGCCTCTCCTGGCCAGTGTCCCGGACAAATGTATGTGCACAGGCAGACAAGACAGATGGACACACACACACACAAGATGCACATCAGACACCCAGAGAGACAGAGATGCAGACACCAAGGAGGTGGCTTGGAGCCAGGGGGGTGTAGACTTGGAAGGACCCAGGATGGCATCACGCTCTGCCGCAGAAGTCCCCCCGGGAGCTAGCCTGTTGCTCTGGCTGGAAAGGGTAGGCACGGTCTCGGCAGCCCTGCTTAGCTGGCTTCATAAAAGATGGAGTTGGTCTCAATCGGTGTCTCTCAAACGGGTCCAGCGAGAAGGCAGGGCCCACCGTGACCTAGGGCTGGGCCCTCAGGCCCCTGGAAGGAGGTGGCACTAGATGAGGCCTATGCAAACAACCAAAACCAGTGCAAACTTGTGCCCCAACTCTAGGGCCTTCGAGACCTTTGCCCCTTAGGGACTGCCCAGGCCATTTCTTCTCTTTCTCCAGTTCCTGGGGAAGCCTGCCCAGGACTCACCTTCTGTGAGCAAGTGGGCGCCCCCAGGCCCTGGGCCTGTCCATGAGGGAGGTGGAAGAAGGGGAAAAAAGAAGTACAAATTGTCAGTTATAAAAAACAGTCACGGGGATGTAAAGTACAGCATGGGGCATATAGTCAATAATATGGTAATAACTATATATGGTGTAAGATGGGTACTAGACTTACTGAGATGAGCATTCATAGATATCCAATCACTATGTTGTATACCTGAAACTAATATATGTCAACTGTAATTGAAAAATAAATTTTAATAGAGAAAAAAAAAGACTGTGGACTCAGGAGCCTGAATACTGGTACTGGGCTTAAATCCTGTCTCCACATTATACTAGCTGTGTGACCTTGGGCAAGTTACTCAACCTCTCTGGGCCTCATCTGGAAACAAATGAGAACAGTAACAGTTCTCCCCCAACAGCTGGCTGTGAGTGTTAAATTGGACAAGCCTGTAAGAGGCTCAGTGCTGTGTGGGTGCAGAGCACGTGGTCATGAAATGTCAGTTACTATTATTGCATGCTTTGTGCTGCTGCAGGCATGGCTGCTCTGAGGCAAAAGTCCCCTTCTAAATCAGGGTCCCTTTGGGGCCAGCGAGCTGCCACGTGGGGTTTCATCCCACTCACCCTCTGTATTAATTTGCTGGTGCTACCATAACCGCATACCACAAAGTGGGGGGCTGCAACAACAGCACCTGTCTCCTAGTTCTGGAGGCTGGAGTCTGAGAATGAGCTGCAGGCCTGGCTGGCTCCTCCTGAGGGCTTCCAGGAGGTCGCTTCCTGCCCGGCCCACCTCCTGGTAGCTGCTGCCAGTCTGTGCCGTCCTTTGCTTGTAGCTGCATCACCCCGTCTCTGCCTCCAAGCTCATTAGGCGCTTCCCCTGTGTGAATGTTTTTGTGTCCAAATGTCCCCCTTTTATAAGGACACCCATTATATTGGATTAGGGCCCACTCTGATGACCTCGTTTTAACTTGATCACCTCTGTAAAGACCCAGTCTCCAAATAAGGTCATATTCTGAGGTTCTGGGGGTTAGAACACAAACATTTTTTTTTTGCAGGATTACGGGGGAAGGACACAATTCACCCCATAACAGCCCCAGTTTTCTTCCTGCTAGTTTCCTGCTGGGTTGGTTAGGTGTGACTTGGGATCTTGAAACCCAGCTGTTTTCTGCCCTGTTTTTCCCCTCATTTAATCCTGACCAAGCTGCAGAGGCTGGAGTGTGGGTTGGTTGGGGGGCCTTGTTGAGTCGGGTGGGTGCTGCTTGTGGAACCCCAGGCTCCTCCCGCACATCGGGTGAGGGAGGCAGAACAGGCCCTCCCGAGACCCGAGAAGAGTGTGTGGGGGGGCCTCTGTGGAGCCCTGCCTGGGCCTCACAGGCAGCGAGCGGGGTTCCCAAGATCACTGAGATGGGTTGTGGCCTGTCTCCGCTCTCAGATCCTGTCTGTACCCTGAAAGTGGTGTGGGCTGGACTCGGGTTCTGACCCTCAGTGATACCCACGGGGTCACTGTCCCTGGGTCACACTCCCTACAGCCCCTTAGACCTGCACCTGTGTCCCAGGTGAGCAGCCCACTGGCCTTGGTTGGGCTGATGAAGCTCAGAACGGGGTGGGGCCGAGGGGACAGGGTCCTGCTGTGCCCAGACGTGGCCAGAGCTGAGGCCCAAAGAGGAGCCAGAGGACTGTCCAGGGTGGGCCCCACTAGAGGCAGAGGGGAGAACTCAGCGGCAGGCCTGGGTGGTCCCAGCTGCGCCCCACAGATCAATCTGGGGGTAGGGCTGGAGCAGGGGTCTCCCTTTGCTGTGTGGACCAGGCCCCCAAAGACCATACTGGGCCCTTGTGACCAGGAACAGGTGAGACCGAGGCCACCTGGAGAGCGGAAAGTGGGGCTGAACCTGGGAGGTGAGGAGGGAGATTACCTGGCTTGTTGGGACCAGGGTGTCTCCACCAAGGACCAAGAGCAGAGCCTAGACCCGCCCCAGGCTGGACCCCAGGCTACCTCACCCTTGCACTGTCTCTAGGTGGCCCTGGGACGGACCAGGCACTGACTCCTTGATGGCAGGTCACCAATTAACGTAAAGCAGGTGTGTGGGGCCAAGGCACAGGGCCCCTGTGCAGGTAGCCAGAGAGGAGGGGCTGGAGATGGAGGAGGCTGCAGACCAGGGTCTGCCCTCGGCAATATTTGGGGATCCAGGACATGTTTAATTACCTATAGAGTCCGGAAGGGAAGAATGAGGCATCTTGCTCTCCACCACCAGTGCTGTTCCATCAGCCTCTCCCAGCACCTCGCAGCCATTGTGCCCCATCTTTGGGTCAAGACGTCGTCCCAGGCGGGGCGCTGTGAGAATGGAGCTCTGAGACCAGGGTGGGGTAATGTCCTAGGGGAAGTACCAGCTCAAGATAGGAGCCGAAGGCCCTCACCCCTTCCCAGACTTCCCTGCTGGAAGTGGGCTCAGAGCTGGCCCAGATGCCGGCTGAGCTCCAGAAAGGCTGGGACATGCTGAAAGCTTGGGACTCAGTGGGACCTGGGCCGAGCCGTCCCCCTCCCCGCCCCCATCACCGTGCCTGTGCCAGGCCAGCACCCCCAGGGCGGTGCTCATAGCCTCCTGCCCTGGCCACTGACCTCCCCTGCCCTCAGTCAAGGCCCTCCCAAACTCTCACTGCCCCCAGGGAGGCCTCAGGCCCTGGACTGTGCTCATTGCCCCTCTGCCCTCCCCTCAAGGTGGCAGGAGCCTTGCTGAGAAGCTGAGGCTGGAGGGTACTGGAGCAGGAGCTGATGGAAAAGTGAGGACCATGGGGAGAAGGGGCTCTGGGGGGAGAGAACCCCCTTCCCTCACAGAGATGCTCATTGGGCCCCACAGCTCTTCCCTTTCCCCTGAGACTCTGGGGCAGGTGAGAGGGGGCATTTGGGGTCACATTGTGGGGCCCTCAGTGTCCCCTGGGGGGACACTGCCAGGCTTGGAGCCTGATAGATCTCCTGGTCTGCCCCCTCTTCTCTGAAGAGGAGAACACAGGGGAAGCAGCAGCAGGGGGCATGCTGGGTGGGTTCTGGGGGCACAGGGAGTCAGGACATCTGCGTTCCGGGGCCTGGGGTCACGGAAGGAGAGCGGCCTCAGAGCCGAGAAGTCCTGGGCTCAAGTCAGCTCCATCTGAGCAGCTCAGTGAGTGTGAGCAAGTCTGCTTTCCTAAGCCTCAGTTTCCCCATCTGTTAGATGGGGATACTAACAGCACCCACCTCAAAGGGCAATGCGAAGATGACATGAGACGGTGTGCCTGGCACACTGCCTGCTTCCCATCCTCCTGAGGTCCCCTCTACCTGGGGTCCCATTAGCATGAGTCGGTACTAAAGTCATAACGCCACCAGGTGTGCCCAAGACCAACTGCAGGTAGGACTTTAATCGTAAAGTCTGTTTATCCAGTGTTCCAACAA
This sequence comes from Rhinolophus ferrumequinum, assembly GCF_004115265.2. Taxonomy (NCBI): domain Eukaryota; kingdom Metazoa; phylum Chordata; class Mammalia; order Chiroptera; family Rhinolophidae; genus Rhinolophus; species Rhinolophus ferrumequinum. Next base: position 99,209,263 of record NC_046289.1, on the reverse strand, counting down.
GGCATTATTTGCACTTCGTATGAAATTCAGGGAATCTGATGCAAGTGCCGCCACCAGTGACAGACAATATAACAAGTTCTATCGCCTGGAGCTGCCACTGGTTTATGCTAAGAAAAGTCAGCAGTCGGGGCAGTGCCGAGGAAGAGAGGTGGTGTGGAGATCGAGGCCAGGGCCCCCGGGGAACAGCTGCAGTGCTCACAGAGACTGAAGTCAGCCTGTTGCCCAACCCCGGTGAGCTGGCTGGTGCTGGCATAGAGGTACAGGAGCCAAGGGTCGGCCAAACTCCTTGGGGAGACGGAAGGCCCATGGCTGTGCCTTTAGCCCCCGAGGCCAGGGTCTCTGTCAGGCTTGAGGCGCGGAGCTCAGAGGTGGCTGCAGCCACAAGCCTCCCTGTCCTCTGCCTGCCATGGGGCTTGAAATGCCCATGTCAGCACAAGTTGCCTGACTCTCAGTGGATGAAGCCGCCTGGCCCTTTCTCTATGAATAGGAGTAGAGCTGGGCAGGGAGTGGTTAGTAGGGGTGCTGGGGTCCTTTGGGGTTTGGTTGGCCCATTCACTGCCACAGTGCCAGCAGGATGATGACCAGGGACCCTCTGTCATACTGGTAAAGGCCTTGGGCACTCGGCTTTAGCCTTTCCAAAGTGAGTTCTCATTCACTGGTGCCTCAGATCACTCTACAGTTCCCCTTTCAGACAGGGAAACTGCCCAGAGGTCAGGAACTGCTCTAGGTCACACAGCAAAATAGCAGCTAAGCCCTCTGGTCCCCTAACTTGTCCCAGAAAGGTGGCTTCTCATTTCATACTGCCTGTTCTGAGCTTGGTAGCACGACCATCTTCAATGGCCACGGGCAAGGCCCTCTTGGGGTTGACGTCCCCCTGAAAGTCATCTGGGAATTTCCTTTTTCTGAACGTTCCCCGCCACCCCCACCACCCTGCTGTGTGCTTCCTTCCCCTACTGAGCTCTGCCAGCTGGGCTGCATGCCTCCAGAACCCTCAGCTGTGTCACTGAGCACTCCCTCCGTCTACTGCCTCAACTGAAGGAGAGTCTTGCAGGGGATACTCTGTAGCAGGGACATCTCTGGGATTCTTTCCCATCATCGTCTTCTGCATAACGTTTTCTCTCCTCCCTGCCATCCACGCGGTTGCTGTGGGGGCCCCCGAATTCTCTAGTGACTGACCCAGGACTGGATACTGATCCAGCTGAACCAGTGGGCTCCTTCCTGGGCTTGAGACAAAAGAGTAATCTCTCCAGGGCTGAAGACTGGACACATAAATCTTGGGAACTGTCAACTGGCCTGTTTTTCACTGTGGAAAAAGCTGGATTCTAGAAAAAGCAGATGGAGCCAACAACTTACAGAAAGTAGAACTGGGATGGAGACTTTGGTTTGGCCCAGAGGGTCTCCTGCATGGAGGAGACATAACCTGACCTTTGGGATTGTCATCTCACCTTGCTCTGTGGCCTGGGCAGCAGAGTGAGCTGGTCTTCAGAAGGAGAGGAACACCTTCCATAGGTAAAGCTTCCGGGTTCCAGACCCTTCTAGAAGCCAGCCGCAGGTCCCGCTGCCCTTGGGCTCCCCGCACACCCTGGAGTCCTAGAACAAGTCCCTCTCCTTTCTCCTGACGGGCCTGAACGGTTGGGTTCCGCCAGGGAAACACCTCTAACAGGCTCCACCCTCCCATGAGGCCGGCCTCTCGCCCGGCTTGCTCTCAGACCTGGCTCCAGCCTGTTCCCTGGCAACTGATCTGTCTCTGTGTCCCAAGGGATTTGTATCTCCCAATCTCCAAGTGCCACGGGGAGAGACCCCCCACTTCTTCCAAGTCCTCCTATCCTGGTCGCTCTCTTCTCCCCTCCCTTCCGATGGTGACTCTGAACCTTCTGTGTCAGAAGCCCCAAGACACCAACTCCCTATTCCTTCTGTGCGGTGGCCTGCACTGGCGTCTTAACCCGACCCACGTGCCACTCGGCAGGCGGAGGCGCAGTTATCGGTCCTGCCCCCTCACCCCGCCCCTCGGCTGTGCGGCGACACGTGGTCAACCTTAGCCAATCAGAGGGCAGGTTGCGGTGCAGCCCGGAGAGCTGCTCTGGGCTGGCAGGTGACTCCGGCAGGGCACCTCCAGGCCGAGCAGGGACGGGGGACAAACACCCCTGCAACCTCGGCTTTCCTCTCCTCACCGCGCTGGGTCGCCCCTGCCCCTCACGGAAGGCAGACACAGGCGGGAGAGGTGGTAACAGCTACGTGAGAGTCCCTTCCCAGCCCTGCAGTTCACTGGATATGGCCTGGAGCATGTTTCTGCTCGTTTCTTCATCTGTAAAAGGAACAGTCACTGCCTCACTGGCTGTGGGTGGGGTGTTCCGTGAGATACTATGTTCGAGTGCTTAACGCTGTGGTTAGGGCAGACTGGGCTCTGCACCCACTGAATTAGAATCCCTGCTGCTCTTCTCCGCACTATGGGACCTCAGGCTAGTTACTCAACCTCTCTGTGCCTATTTCCCTGAAAATAAGAGCAGGTCTTGTATTAACTTTTGCTCCAAAACACGCATTAGGGCTTATTTTCCGGTTAGGTCTTATTTTCGGGTAAACACGGTAGTCCCATCTCGCTCATGTGTAGAGGATCTAAGAAGTTAATTCATGCAAAGGACTGCAGCAGGCCCTGACACACACTAGTGTTCGCTAATTGGTAGTTTCACAGCAAAGTTATCACCATCAGTGCTGCTCGTCTCCTGAGGACAATTAGCAGAACCGCTGGGCCCTAGGGGAGATGCATGTTCCCTAGGTAATGCGAGTGTTTTCCAAACCGGTTTGACTAACTTCCTCACTCCCAGGAGTCTGTGGGAGTCGCCGCTGCTCCCCTCCTTGCCAAGTCCTGGTATTGCCAGACTAGTTTGTCAGTCTGATGGTGTGGAATGGTTTTCTGTGTATTTCCCTAATTAGGACCAGCCATTTGTATTTCCTCTTCTGCCAAACACCTGTTTGCCCCCTCTCCCCAACCCTTCATTTTGCTTTTAATAGCATTAAAAAAAAAAAATTCATTCTGGCTATTACTTTGTTGTGTGTTGCCAGTATCTCCTCCCAGTTTATCTTTACGGTTATCTTTTGGTGAACTTTTTTGGAGGTTCTAGTGTGAGAAATTCTTCCTTTTCTGTCTTTGAGATATTCTCCTGTATTTCTTTCTGGGAATTGAAATGGGATTGAATTGCAGTGGTCTGGGGCCTTACTCTCCCTAGGTTCTCCGTCTCCATCGGGAGCCTTACTCATCTGCCACCTCTCTGCAGTGCCTCCCTGCACTCTGTCCTGTTTCTGTCTCAGATGTCGCCGGACTCTGCTTCTCTCACCTTTCAGCACTCTCCTAGATGAGGCCCACGAATCTCCACAGAACAGGTCCTAGAGTCACAGGAAGTTGAGATGTGAGGCCGATTATTGGTCACCAGTAATTAAAGTACTAAAGGGTTAATCATTTCAAAAGATTTTTAAAAAATCAGTGAGAAGCTCATGACTGTCCCAGTGTCACCCTCATTTTCTAGCATTTCAAAATGGCAGAGAAAAGGGTCCCCACTTTGCAACAGAGGGATGCAGACAGGTGAAGTGTACGGTGTGGGATGGAGGAGGGCAATTACAAACCCATCCAGTGCTTTATCTCTGACCATTTCTTTTGGTTTTGCCAAAACAAGGCTGGGCCCATCAGATGTGCACCATGGCAGAGAAAAAGACCAAGCACTCCCGGTCCTAGGCCTGAGCTCCAAGGTGTCCACGCCCACAATATTTCCCAGCTCCTGATCACCCTTCTAGACAAGCACATGGGCAGTGCCCTGAAGCTCAGAGGATGGAGCCCAAATCCCTTAGCTTGGCATCCATCCTGGCCCAGCTGCACTTTTTCCCACTTCCCCTCTGCTCCATCCTACCAACCCTAGGCAATGCCCACTTCCCAAATGTCAGGTCTTTTGATGCCACCAGGTTTCCATTATGTATCACCTCCTCTGCTGAGAATGCTCTTCCTCTCATCTCCAGTTGGCAATCTCATTCTTCTAGCTTAAATGCCACCACCTCTGGGAAGCCTTCCAGAGATTGTCTAGTGAGCTGCTCCAGCATCTATTAGCCCTTCTGTAGTCTACTGTCCCAGTCATGCTCTTTCTAAAGAATTAGCTTTTGTCTATATGAGCTCCGACAATTAAGTATGTGAACTCATCCTAGAAAAAGTGCTACATACCTCATTGCTGAATGACTATGGTCACCTTAGAAGTACTCCCCTTGAGAAGCTATGCACCGATACCAGCACCTAGTTCACCTTTCAAAGCAATTTTGGAACTCTCTTTCTGCGATGGCCATCAGAGCTATCATTGTATTGATGTCCTGAATGTCATCAAAATGTCTTCCTTTCAGGATTTCCTTTATCTTCGAGTAAAGAAACGAAGTCTTTGGGGGCCAAATCAGGTGAGTAGGGAGGGTGATCCAATACAGTTATTTGTTGACTGGCTAAAAACTCCCTCCCAGACAGTGCCCTGTGAGCTGGTGCATTGTTGTGATGCAAGAGCCATGAATTGTTGGCGAAAAGTTCAGATTGTTTTCATCTAACTTTTTCACACAGCCTTTTCAGCACTTCCAAATAGTAAACTTGGTTAACTCTCCAGTTGGTACAAATTCATAATGAACAATCCCTCTGATATCAAAAAAGGTTAGCAACATTTTTTTGACTCGATTTGGACTGATGGAACTTTTTTGATCATGGAGAACTGGCTGACTTCCATTGTGTACTTTGATGCTTTGTTTCATGGTTCGTCTTGGTACACTCAGGTTTCATCACCAGTAATAACACCGCCCAAAACATCGTCTTGCCTCTCCAAAAGGTCTTGGCAAACCTTGACTCTCCTTTGCTTTTGTTCACTGATGAGCTCCTTCAGGACCATTTTTGCACACACCTTTGTCATGCCAAGATTTTCAGTTAAGATTTTCCTGTTTTTCTATTGATGTTTACTTGGTCTGCTATGCTTCTCACAATCAGCCGATGATTTTGACGCACAACTTGATGAATTTTTGCAATGTTTTCGTCAGTTCTGCTCGTTACTGGCCATCCTGACCTCTCATCAGTGACGTGTTCTCTCCCTTCAGAAAAACATTTAATCCATTTACACACTGCCGTTTTCTTCATGGCATTATCCCCATAAACTTGGACTAACACGTCCCTGATTTAACTTCCACGCTTGCCAAGTTTAATAAAAAATTCAATGTTTGTTCATTGCTCTTATTCAAGATCAGACATTCTCCCGACAGCACACAAAAACACACAACAATGACCACCACTCAGCAGGACACCACCACGCGTCGACAGGAACACAGCTCTGAGACACTGATGTACCAAGGTTATGACACCTCACCGAGCTGTGTACAGTGCTGCCAGTGTAAGCGCACGGTGGCGAGTTTGCAAACATAATTGTCAGACCTCGTAAAATCACGTGTGCCTCCCAGACAAGACTGAGGGCCATGTGCACGGGGATCATACTTATTCAGCAGCAGCTCAAAAAAGGCTTGGTAAATGCAGGCCACGCCCCCGGCCCTGTGCCTGCGGGACACTGATGTGACCCACTGGTCAGTGCTGGTGACCAGGCAATACCAGAGGTACTCTGCTAAGACAGGCTGAGAGCCAGTACTTTGGGGAAAGGAGCGAAGGGGAGAAGGGTCAGGAAAGGTCAGGATCAGAGAAGCTGTTCACTCACTTCCTTTTCACCCTGCAGGCTCTTGCCTCTCCCCAGTACCAGCCAATGGAAAAGTCACTGGAAACACCTGCCTGCTTGTGTGAAGAGGTAGAGGTTTATTGAAATATAAACATTCGAGAACATGTAAGATAGAAAATAACCACAACATATACAGACACTTGCTGCAAGAGGACGTCTGAGGTATTTCTCCACTGCCTGGGCTACTCATGTGCTATCACGTTTTCCTGGTTAGAACACACACAAGGTGGAGAGGGCCAGGGGACAGAGCTGCCCTGGCAGACCCGGCCTGTCATGTGGCCTTCGGGACTGCGCTTTCAGGGAAAGCTCCTCTGGGCCCAGGGCTGCTGTCAGGGGCACCTGCCGGTGCCACCATTCACAAGCTCTCAGGCTGAGACCCTGCTGTTGTCCTGAGGGCATGGAGAGTTCGCTGAGGGAGGGGAGGTGGGCAAGCTGCTTGGGGAAAGGGAGAGGGTCCAGTGACCAGAAAGACACAGTGCGCTATCCCTGCGTCCTCTGGGTGGGAAGAGTCCATCCTTCGTGACCAAACCCCTGAGAAAAACACACTGGCAAAATGTCTGTGACACCTTCAAGCAGGCCCAGCGCCAGCCAACTGGGCTCATTCCTCCCTGGCACCAGGCCCCAGATGCCCCCGTGCCCACACCTTGCGCTTGCCGGGTGGGCCAGGTTGGAAGGCTTCTGAGGCCAGCAGAGTGTCAGCCCCGTGGATGGGGCTGCGTGGGTGCGGAGGGCTGGCGGAGGGCAGAGAGGATGCAGGCCCGCGAGCTGCAGCTCACCAGGCTGAGGTATCTTTTGTGCTCAAGCTCTTGATTTCCCTTCCTTCCCTAGACAGGACTGACGTGGGCCCATGTCACGTGGTCTCCCACTGCACAGGGCAGGGCTTACTGGACTGCACAGTGAGCCAGGCGAGAATCAGTCCTTTCCAGTATGGACCAGCCTGCTCCCCCCCGGGGGCCAGGAGGACAGACGGAGCTCTCTCACATGTCCTCAGCTCTGGGGCAGCTCCACCCCGAAAGGCCCACGGCTTGCCCGTCCTGAGGCGGGAGTGTTGAGTGAAGGGGAGACGTCCTGTCCCCACTGCTGACTGGGGGGTAGAGGCTGGGACTAACCGTGCTCTGGCAGGAAATGGGCCGAGGACCATCTTCAGAACCGGTGTGGTTTCAGGACCCAGCCTGCGCGCGCGCGGGCCTCTCCCTCCCACCCCCTCCCGCTGCCGTGATCCCTGAGTCACGTCTCCTGCCTGCCTCCTCGCCTCCTCACTGGGGTCTCAGGGAAGGGCCAGAGGGGCTGGGGTACCAAATCATTTGCTTGGCTTTGGGGTGATCTGCTCATTTCTTTGGTGCTACAATAAAAATTTAAAAATAAAAAACAAAAGTCAGCAAAACACATATAAAAAAGATTCCAGAGATGCAAATACTTCCTGAAGAGTCAAACATCAACAATTACAAATCTGAGGTATTTCAATGAACCTGACATCGGCAGGCTTGGGGATGCTGGGGCTGCGATGGCCCCATTACAGGGGGGGGCCCAAGGGACAAGTGGGCTGTTCTCGCGAGAGCCGGCCAAGAGGGCGAGTGGGCAGCATGAGGTCCGGGGGGTGAGAGAAGGGTCAGCGTGAGGTGGGTGCCAGGGCCTGCGGGGGCAGCCCCACGCGCTGCCTCTCCCTCAGCAGATGCGCAATAGGCCCTGGGACCATTGCAAGGGGGATAAGGGGCCCTGAGGACTGCTTCAGGACTTGAATTTTTTGGGACCCACATCCCAGGAACCAAACATGGTAGGGAAGGTGGGCTGGGAGGGCCCCATCTCACGCTCAGCAGAGAAGGGCCACGAAGGCATGCTCTTGGCTCCTAGCAGCCCCGTGAGTCAGATCGGGGGACTGAGCAGAGACCAGTGACCCTGGGGTCATAGTGGAAGGCAGGACAAGGAAAATAAATTAAAGGGGAAGGGACATGGAGGGCTCCAGCCCTGTGTCGGCTTACAGATTGTCGATACACTGTGCCCAGGATGGGAGGTGGCCTGGGAACCCCGAGGAAGCTGGCCGCCCACAAACCCCACCTAGCCCTCCGGAGAATCCCTGATTGGACAACGCAGCCCTGTCCTGCCCCTCCAGCCTCTCCCTGTCCCCAGAGTACAGCAGGACCTGAATTGAGCCCGGACAGGCGGACACATCCAAACTCTCAGCATCTGGCCAAATGGTGTTTGACGTGGGCTCTGTGAGATGAGGTAAATTCTGTGCGTCGACTTCCTTCCCTCTCGACAGGAGAGTGGGGTGGGAAGCGGGGTCCTGCCCCTCAGAGGGACCAGCTGGTGGAGGGCTCTGCACTGGGGGTGCCCCGGGATGAGGTAGGACTTGGCGAGCAGTGAGAACTGCTGCTGCTGCTGCTGGCGCTGCTGCCAACACTCTGGGAAGCCGATCCCGCGATGAGATGGACCACGGGCTTCTGGGCAAACAGCACCCCTGGGGTGGGGAGCAGAAGCAGGTGTGAGCAGGGGAGAAGGGGTAGGTTCCGTACATTTGCACCAACTTACTGCTGCCCAACCGCACAAGGCTCCGCTCCAGACTCTGTGCTAGGTGTTGACACAAGTCCCAAACACTGTCCTGCTTCCAGCTGCTTCCAGGCCAGTGAGGGGACAGACAAGCAGGCAGAGTAATTTTGCTGCAATGTCACAAATGCTGAGAGAAGTGTACCCCGGGTGTTGTGGGAACAAAAAGACTACGGGGGGCAGGGGAAAACTGGTCAGGAAAGGCTCCAGGGGAAGGCCACACCTGGACTGTTAGAAAAAGTGGCCAAAGGAAGAAGAGGGAGGGGATGGTGTGCCAGGCAGAGGAATCTGGGGGAACGACAAGCAGAGAGAGGTGGCAGCCATGCCTGAGGCCGCCAGTCATGTCGTCTGACCAGGGGCTGCCGAGGGCAAGGTGGGGAGGCAGGGCAGGCTGCAGAGCCTGGCTGGCAAGGTAACAGGTCTGCAGGCCTCTAAGGAAGCCCGGGTCCCGCCCTGTCAGGGTGGTGAGGCCCCTGCAAGTTTTAAGAAGGGAGGGACCTCCTGAGATGTATGTTTTAGAATGTTCTGTGGAGTTGGGAGGAATATGGCTGGGGACCTGCAAGGAAGCTCCTCTGACAGGTAAGAGGCCTGACCCAGGGCAGCAGTGGCACGGGCGGCAGGAAGAGGAGACAGCATCGTGGGGTCTGCCTAACTGTGGGGGCGAGGATGGGCTTGAGGGGCTGTCAGGGCGACGTCCAGCTCCCTGGCCTGGGTGACTGTACACCCACTGAGAAAGGGCACAGATGGGGCAAGGACTGAGGCACGTGAGGTTTGGGGAGCCTTCACCTCTCTTCTGACTGCTCCCTATGGGGAGAGAGGAGGTATTAGCTCCTCCTTTCTCGCGAGAGAACAAGAGGATGTTGAGAGCAAGCCCCAATCTCCTTCCCTGCTTTCCCCATGCATCCTCTCCCAACCCCCAAACCTCCCAGACCACCAGAGCACTGCAGAAGGAAGAGTGTGTCCAGCCCCTCCCACGGTCTCGCCTGGTCTCCTGAGGGCCTCCCGTGGCAGGCACCATGCCTGTGGCCTCTGAAGCACCGGCTATGCATGACAGGCGAGGCAACCTGGCACTGCTGCCTCTCTCAGGCTGCTTCCAGGAATGGTCCCTGTCTCTGCAGCAGGTGGCCCAGCAGAGATCCAGAGCATGAGGCCTGCGGTCGGTGCCAAGCCCACAGCACAGGAGCATTTAAAGGGCTAGAAGCACTCCCTGGGGAATGCCCCATTTTGATGGCAGGTGCACGTCCCACACCCTCTGTAAGACAGATGGCCGACGCCCAGGCTCCTGGCAGGGGGCCCCTGGCTAGTGTGCCCGGGCTCTTGCCTCCACTCACCAACCGGTGCTTGGTAAGAGTCGGCTGGGTGTGTTCCACAGCTCATCCCTAAACCATCAAAACCGGAGTGGGAAGAGAATGCCACTATGAAAGTAAGTTGTCTGCCTTGGAAAGACTTCGTAGAGGGACTCAACCAACCAACAAAAGTACTACTGTCAAATTAGATTTAGGGAGAAACAATTGTAAACGACTGGGGGAAAGTCATCAAAATATATGCTGATTCTGCTACAACTCAGATTCCTGTCTTTGTCCTTGATCCACTGAAGAGAAAAGGGATGGCACATGTCTGAGAGAACAGTCGAAGCCCAAAGAAAGGAGCCACCCCTGCACTGGAAGACTGTAACAGCGGACACCAATTTAACTCATAATACAGTGTTTCAGGAACGGATATAGAATTGATTATGAGTCTTCACATTAAACGACGTTTTTAGTTAACGGGTCAACCACTGGTCCAAAAGGGTCTGAAGAGGGCTTTTTATCGTTCTGTCGAAGGTGGCGGGGGATGTGTCATCCTATTAGCAATACCCCAGAAGAACCACTGTACCTGTGGAAGCTTGAGCCTACCTAAAAGGAAGCCCTCCCCGGGAAGGCGTGCGACAGGCGGGACGGGCTGGGGCTGCAGGGAGGCGGGCTGCCCTGCCGCAGCGGCCTCCTGGAGCTCCAGGGCCTCACCTGCATAGGTGGTGCCATCGATGTCCACAGACATGTTGATGCTCCCGAAGCTGCCTGTGCTGAGGTTCAGCGCCGTGGCCGACGCTTCCGATCTGTCTTCTGCTGCGGACAGGGAGACAGTGGGCCTGGTCAGCTTTCCTTCCGGCACTCTCGTCCGTTCTGAGGCTCTCCACGCCCCTGTCTGCCTACGGCAGGCTGAGGCCCCTATCTGACCTCTCCTGAGCGTCAGGTCTGGCAGAAGCAGCCAGGCTTGCCCGTGTCCATTGCTTGCTTTCCCCCCAACTCCCTCTACCCACACAGAAAAGGGAGCTGTCAGCAAGGAGGCTGCCTCGGCTCCCCGCTGTGCACTGGCGCTGTCAACGCCATCAAGCATCCCCACTCCTCAGGCTGGGGGACCGATGAGGACCCCGTGTCTGCCTCTGAGGACTTGCCCTGTCTTTTCCTCCCCTTCCCTGGGCTCGCAAGTCCTCAAGGAGAGGTTCTACCTGTCCAGCACCTGGCCCTCCAACCCAGCCTGAGCACCTGGGGCTCGTGGCAGGCTGTGGGCACTGGCACACAGGGCCTCTGCCCAGCGAATCCACACTCTGCCCGTTCATACACGGGGCCACGGATTCTTCCAGGCGAGGTGCCTTTGCTGTTAGCCTCTGGCTTGTGCAGGACCGGGGTACCTGGCCCTGAGTGGGTACCCAGAGCTGAACCCTGAAGTCTGGGCTGTTACCTCCAGCCTCCTCCTGCTCCTCACTCAGGGGCAAGTGGGACGGAGAGGCCGCTGGGAATATGCACCGCTCCCTCCACACCTGATCTCCTCCCCATACACGCTTACTTCATGTTTGTTCTGAGACAGCATCAAGGGCAAGAATGGCAAAGACAACGTGTGTGTGGAGGGACAGGAACAGGAGACTGGAGTGTGTGTCAGGAGACAAAAAAGTGGGGCACCTGGAAAACTGTGAGAGGAAGGCAAAGGACGCCAGTTATGCAGCCAAACTTGTATTTCCTACTTCCCACTTGTGGGGAGGGTCACTGGCAGCCTGGCCTGAGGCAGCTCGGCCCCTCACTGAGCCTCGGGAATGAGGTGCTGTCCTCCTCCCAGACCTGCCCTCCGCTTGCCTACATCCCTGCATCCGGTCAGGTCCTGGGGGGATGGCTGAGCCCTTTAATTTAGACAGATCAAAAGGCTGGGGGGGGAGACACAGCAGCTGTCCCTGAAGGTCTCTAGCTCCCCCCACCCCTCGAACAACTGCTTCTTCTCTTTGTTAGAGAACAGGGCACTGCCCAAAGCAATTTGTGGTCCCCTAGAAAATGACCTCGGCTTGGTGAACTGAGATCTCAGTGGCCACAGAAGCCCCATGGGGCTTTCTGGCCTCTAGGCCCGTAAGTGGAGCGTGGCCGGGCGCTCCTGGGCCCGGCACTCACCCCTGCCGTTGAGCCGGATCTTCATGGGCAGCTGCCGTGCCATGCCGAAAAAGCTGCGCTGGAAGGCCTGCTGTACCAGGCGCTGCTCCTCCTCTGACAGCCTGGACACCTTCTTCTCAGGGGGCTCCCCCGACTCCAGCCGCTCCCGCAGCTGCTCCAGGGTGGCGGTCCGGGTGCCGGCCTGCTGGCCTGCCAAGGTCATGGGCACAGCCAGGCGATTTGGCACAGGCACCGTTGTCACCGGGACTCCATCACCTGGCAAAGGTACCAGAGCTGGACCGACCCACAATCCACCCTCCCACCAGTGTCGTGGACACAGGAACGTGGCTCCCTTCCTCCCACAGGACCCTACAGACCTTTCCTGAGTGTGGTTGCTGGGGGCATCCGAGGGCTGCTGGCACTGGTGCCACTGCTGGAGCCCAGTCCGAGGATGGGGAAGCGGATCTTGGGTGGAGAGAGAAGGGCAGGGGCTCCGGCAGCAGCAGTGGCAGCAGCAGGCGAGTAGCCAAAGAGGGAAGAGCTGTAGCTGGGCCGCCGGCCCTCCCGCCGGTTGCCATCGATGGCTGCCTGGAGCTCGGCCGGGGAGCTCAAGGCTTTCTTCTCACACTCGTAGGCATAAAGGTACTTCATATACCTGGACGGAAGGAAGCAAGCAAGGAGAAGCATCTAGAACATGGCATCAGAGGCCTCCCATTTTAAGTTGCTGGGTCTGTGGAAGCAGCCTCTGTGGACAGGCCTCTAGGACAGAGGCCACAACCTGGCGTGCCTGACGGAAGAGAAAAGTCTGGGACTGCACTGCTGCCCGTCCCGGCCCAGGCCCCTCTAACTGCTACTTAATACTGAGCACTGCTCAAAGTGCAAGCATCGCTCACTAAGGGAGGTAAGAAACATCCCCGCTCTTGTTCACGGTTGTTTGGTGCCTTTTTAGTGCTCTGGCGGCAAATCAGGCTGTGCTGTGACATGTCTGCCTGGCTCCATGATCTCCTAACCACCCGAGTCAGGCTAGCCAGACAGGGGTCATCCCTCTCCTTGTAGGTGGAGCTGGAAATGCTGTTCCTTTTGTGTCCGATGTCCCAGGAAGCAACTCTCCACCCAAGCAGCTTGAGAGAAGGGCTGCGACACTGGTTACAGCTCCGTCCCCCGCTCCTACTGGAGCGGCTCCAATAGACAAAAACCCTCGTGTTTCAATAAGGACATGGCATACTACCTCACTGATATGTCAGGTGCTCATTCCATCATCTTCAGAGTGTTCCCAAAGAAGAGAATCCCCTCTGGCCTTCATTTTCCAATGCTGTTCTTGCTCTCACTGCTTCTACCGCCCAGTTAACTGAGTGACAAAAATCGGTCACCGACCACAGGGGGCCTGCCTGCCTGCCTTCTCCTGGGCCCTGTGTGTCACGTAGGAAGGGCATGGCTTCGGGTGGAGGTGCTGTGTGGCAGACAATATCTTGGAGAGTGTAGATTTCAGAGACAGGCCCAGGTGTGAATCTCGGCGCTACCTCTTACGAGCTGGCATGGCCTTCATCAAACTAACCTGAGACTTAGTTTTGGTAATCTGGAAAAGGGGGGTGACAGCTGATGGTGAGGCGAATGCACCAGGACGGTGAAGGAGCAGCACACAGGACCCCCGGGGAACAGCGGCTCTTGTGATTACTCCAGTCTAGTGAGAGATTCATCTAGAAAGCTCCTGGCTGTCTCAGGAGCCCCACTCATCGTGCTCACTGGAGAACAGAATTTCCTCCTTCCTTTGCTCTGGGTTAAAGCGCCCCATTCTCCAGCCCCAGTCCCCTGCCCACTCACTGGGTCCGCAGGGTGAAGGCGGCACTGGTGATGGACGTGGGCAGGTTGAGGCCCTTAGTGACCTCCCTCCAGATCTTCTTGTTGATGATCTCCACCAGGCCGCCCTTCTCCGTCACCAGCTTGTACAGCATATACAGGTCGAGGATCTGTTTGGCCATGATGGGGATCCGGTTGATGGGGGTCCCTGTGATTGTCCAAGACAGAAACAGAGTTGCGTTATCCTCAAGCAGAGAAAACAACACACTTGTGTATACCCACCTTTTGCTGAGTTCGAAGGATGTCCACAAATCTGCTTAGAAGTGTAATTTAACTCAAACTCCCAAAGCCTGGGAGCTATCAGACGAGTTGCCAGTTTTCTTGGAACAAATAGAAAGACAAGTCCAACTAACTGGCTAAGTGGCCTTGGGTAAAACATGTAGGCTCTCTGGGTCCATCTTCCCATATAAAAACAAGGGGGTTGGACTAGATGAATTCAAAGATTTTTTTTTTTTTTGCTAGCAGTACTGAGTCCAGATTCTTTCCTGGTGATGTGGCAACTCACTCCTCTGCAGCCTTCAGAAGCCATTCAGCTGCCTCCTCAGGGAAGCCTTCTCAGATTCCCTTGACAGGGGAGCTCCTGCCTGGATAACTGCCTGCTTCCTTCTCTCTGGCTGCAGGAGAGAGAAATGGGTTTTTCTCTCTTGCATCCCCACCATGTCAAAGGAGCTGCTGGAAACACAGGTCTCCAGGGGGATAAAAAAACCACTCAACAATTCTCTCTCCTCTAATCACTCCACTCCCTCCCTGGCCTTTGAAAGAGGGAGGGTCAGAGGAGCTTCCGCCCACTGGCCCCGAAGGGAAGTGAGCAGAGCCAGGGCCTTGATTAGGAAACCTGGCACCGAGCAGGAAAGCCCACTAATGAGCACCAGGGGACACAGGGAGGGTGGGGCTGGGCTCCTTTCACAGGCGGCTGGGATGCTCGTCAGGAGGCGTGATGGATGACTGTCATTTGGCAGCCTCGGGATTAATGATCCGGAGGTCAGAGGGGAGAATTCCAAAGGGAAGGGTCAGCGTGCAGGGCAGGGTATGAGACTTGTTGCCTTTTGATGGCAAACTCCTTGTACTGTACACAGGCTGCTCCTCTCCCTGGCCCCCTCCCACTGCCCCAATCTCACTGCCCGCCTGCCTGGTGGACATGTTAGGCCAGCCTGACCAGAGAAGGGCTGTTTGTTTCAGCTCCTCCCGCTTCTTTCCCCTCAAGGAAAGGCATTCTCTTCTCAGCCCTGGAATGTCAGCCTCACCAACTCTTTTTATAGGGTAATTCAAGCCGGAGAATGGAGTGAAGGCTCCCACGTTTATGAAGAGGAAGCAGCGTGAATGTGAACACGTGGGACTGCTGTGGCAGGAGGCCTCTTTTCTCAGTGTGGGGAGGGAGCGGAAGGTCTTCAAGGCCTCTGTCTTGACCAGCTGGTCTTTGAAGGGTCAAGGACAAAGGGCTCATGGAGTTAGCTTCAGACTCATGGGTAATCTATCAGGGAACTGCTGGTATGCTCCTCAGACACGTTGGCAACGCAACTCGTACGCTGCTTAGCTTTCGCTACCCGTGCTGCTCTGGACAGTCACCCTCACTCCTGCCTTAGGCGGCAGAACCAGTCTCCTGGCAGGACAGACGAAGTGCCATCCCTTCTGGAGACCTGTCTGCTTGAGCACACAAACGGCCTCCATGGGGACCACTCCTAAGGACCCCTCACATAGGCCCGCTAAGCTCGATTTCCAGAGACTTCCAGGACATCTTCACACGTGTGACCTGTTCACTCCACGTCTGCGTGCGCACTGAACTGTTATCCCCTAAGCCAGCTCCCTCTCCCATCACTTCCTTCTTCCAACAGCACATCCTTCTTTGAGGTTTTGGGCAGGAGCCTCAGGGGCAGCACTGGCTCCTCTCCTCTCCTCTCCCCAGCCCGCATGCTGTTAGGAAGCCCCACCGATTTTCCCTTTGAGGTCGTCTCCAGCTCTCCCTGTGCAGCCTGCAGGCACCAGCCTGGACTAGGCCCTGGCTGGCTCACCATCAGATGCCTGCAGCAGCCTCTCATCCACGCACTCACCCTGCACACGACTGCCAGACAGTCTTGTTAAAACACTACTCTCACCATATTATTCACCTCCTACAGAGGTGAATAAAAAAAAAAAAAAAAACCTCCTACAGAGGCTACAGAAACCTCCCAAGACTCTTCCTGCCTACCCACCCCACCGCACATGTTCAACGTCATGACCCAGTTCCCCGACGCGCCTGCAGAGCATGGAGGAAGCACTTCCAGTACACCCCAACAACTCGCTCTCCAATGAGTTGGGTCTCCTCACTTTTACTGCCCAAACGAAGCTCGTTTCTTTTGCTGCTCCCCAAGCCAAAATGACCCGCCTCTGTTCAAACCCTCTCTTCAATGGCCTTGGATGTTCACTCCCTCCAGGAACAATTTCCTAACTGCTCCAGTTCACGTGGATGCCTTGTCTTTCAGAATTTCTATTGTAACCCCTCCAAGCTCAGCAAAGACTTATTTTCTAATTGTTTTGTGTATGTTCATCTGGTATCGCAGGGAAGCTGTAGCTCCATGAACGCAGCGACTGTTCTTCCTTCACATCTTCAATATTAATGATAGTGTTTAATAAACTAAACTACCGTGCAGATTAAAAAAAAAAAAAAAAAAAGAAAGCTCTTCAAAGTCAAAGCAGCCAGCTCCATGGTAACCGCACTGGGAATCTTAACTGCATTTCCCTCCTGAGTGGTGTGCCCGCCAGGACCCATCACTAGCGCGAAGTGTTTAGAGCTGGTAGCCCTGAAAGACGGCCTCTTCTTCTCTCAGGCCCTGGCAGGCTCACCAGGGTCATGACCTTCATTAAACAGAGCGGGAAACTGAGGTCCAGAGTGGTCAAGGTCTCTGCATAAAAGTCCCATAATAAAAGGATGAGCAGCAGAGCAGAAGGATGGACAGAAAAGTGGAGACTCGGAGAAAGCAAAGAACACGTAACTTTACACAGTGGGGCCACAGAGAAGGGGAATCACCTACTAACGAGGGGAAGGTGGCTGGATCTGGGACGCACGCAGAACAGCTGACCGCCAAGCAGGGCCTGCCCGGCCGATGGGAGTGCCGGCCTTCAGGACAGTCACCCTCCTGGAGGGACAGTTACCACGAGTTTTGTAACTCCATCTGCAAAGAGCCTTCAGAGTTTGCACTATTTTCATTTGAATCTCTCCTGTGATGGTAAATCTTCAAACCTAAAGGGTTTATTTTACTTTTAGAAAAGGTCATTCATGGAGGCAGGCCAGCAGATTAGGATGAAGTGACTAGGCTGTTTATAGATTTTGTTTGAAGAGGTGTGGCCAAAACCCAAACCAGATTTGTAGTGTGGCTCAAACTGCCTCCTCTGAAGGTCAATTCCCCAGAGGAATTATACGTAAATTCACCGAGTACTCACTGGACTAAATGTCTAGCCATTTGAGATAGTACAGATGTAGAAATTCCATAAAAAGTCCCCTGTTATAGTCCCATAGAGTGTGACTGCATTAGGCTAAGAACTACTGCGGGCAAGGCAAACAGGCAGAGATTGGACCTGAGAAGGCAAGAGGCAAAGTGTCGTTTGAAGTCAAGGCTGTAAATCGAACGAGAAAGCGACCTGTTCCCAGCACCTCGGCAGCGAAACCACTGGCCAGGCCCATCCTGGAGCCCGGGTGGTGGCCCCTGCAGTCCTACCCTTGGGTCCCCTCACACAGGTCCCCATGTGCTTCCAGACATCAGTGGATAAGGGGATGCGTGTGTTCATCATGGCCGGCCCTCTGCAAAGCAGCTAAAAGTAGTTCCCAGTGCAGGCGGCCCCTGGCGGGGTCAGAAACAAAGCTGAGGCTATCTGAGTGCTAGCTCTGGGTGACGGCCTGCTTTTCTCATATTATCCAGACAATCCAGACACAAAGCCTGCCCTGGCTTCATGCTCTGACAACCAAGAGGAAAGTCGGACCCTTAAGCTGGTCTGTCTCTGCAGTCTGTCCCTAAGGGACCTGGTAGCCACCTCCTTTGTCCCAAGGAGACTCTATGATGAGAGAGGGGAGAGGCCTGAATAAAAAAGAGAACAATATATCATACTGGGGGTAGGGGTGGGAGAGCGAAAGATTCATGCCTCAGTTTCCCCATCTGTGAAATGAAGATTTTGGACTAGATGACTTTCAGTTCTAAAGTCCTAAGAGTCTATGAATAAAAACTTAAGAACAAAAAAATTAACAGTCATGATTATTACGAAAGGGAGGGTGTGAGCTGGTTTTAGAAGCTTGCCTGAATTAATTATAGAATAACGCTGCCAAGTGACCTTGAGATAGAAGGTTTGGGATCTTCTCTGCATTGCCCTAGGTGGCTTAGGACTGGCTGTGAAGTTCAAGGGCAAAGACACCAGTTCTTTCCCCAGCCTTGGGGGGAAGGGGTGTCTGTGGCCTGCTCTCTGGGCGGGATTACATCTTCCTCTAAGGAGGCTTTTTACCCGAGAGGGGACAGGCCTCTGCCCACAACAAATGCAAGAGCAACCTGCCTCGGACCAGGATGGAGGCAGCCAGCCACTGAAGAGAGCTCCTTGTGCTCACTGGTGCTGGCCTTGCTGGACTAGCGTCCCAGAGGGGCGTGAGCACCTAACAGGGAAGCCTGTGGACTGTCAGTCACTGCTATCAAAGCAGGAGCCAGGATTGAGGGTAATTAATCATGCTCCCTCTGACAGGAATCCAGGGCCTTATCGGTACCCCAAGAAATGCCGCCGGTCTCCAGTTCCCTCCTCAATAAAGGAGACTGACAGTCCCAACAAAGAGGCCCCTTATCAGATTTCAGGCAGGGAGCCGGGGCAGCCCGGGGCTGTGTGGAAAAGGCTTTTATGAGGGCCTGGACCCAGTGAGGCTGCAGCTCCGGGGCTTTAACCCTTGGTGGTGGGAGTGCTGCTGGCCACTGGCACGGGCACGCCTAAGCTATGATCACGAGCTTCCAGAGCAGATGGAGCTAAACCAAAGCTGTTCCCTGGCACTCTGCTCTCCTGAGGAAACAGAGCTGGGGGGTAGGGGTGAGGGCAGAGGGAGGAGATGACCTCCTGCAGCACTAGAAACAAAGATGGAGATGGCAGGAGTGCTGGAGGGAGGGCCGCTTCCTCCCCACGAGAGAATGGGTACTTTCCACTGAAGACCAGAAGTAACGGGGGGAGGGGCAGGGACCCCAGACAGAGTCACATGACGGCCTTCCTGCCTACTGGTCAGGGGTGAGGGCTCAGGACCCAGGGTGTGGCTCTGCCAGGGACCCTCGCTGCTGCTTTTTCCTGGCTTTGAAAAAGATCATTAATCACTTGCATGGCCTGTCAAGAGAGCTGGGCGGGTGAGCAAGGAGCCTGGAAGAGTTAAGAGCCATGTTAAGCAGGCAGGCTTCCTGCCCATTCCTCGGCATATTAACGCTTCCCCCGCTCCAGTCCTGCTCCCCAGGAATAAGCAGAGAAATGACTGGTGATTTCCCCCACTTGTTTGTGGAGAAAGGCACCGGTGCCTCCGGGAGACGGAGCGGCAGTGCAGGGTGCGGCCGACTGCTCCCCACGACAGACAGCGCAGGGCGAGGGCGTGCGAACCTCCTGGGAGTGGCCCCAGCGCTCCGCCTCCGACTCTGCCACCGCACAGGTCTGACCCACACAGCACAGTGCACTAATCTCAAGTACACTGCTCACGGGATTTTCTCTTCTGTGTGCAGCCCTGTAACCAGAGCTCAGATGAAAATGCAGCACACTCCCAGCACCCCAGAAAACTCCCTCGTTCCCCATCGACACCCACCCCCAACGCCAGCCCTCCCAGAAGGTGATCACATCCTGACACGTGTCACCACAGCTGATTTTCTAGATCTTTAAATAAACAGAGTCACGTAGCATATATTCCTTTGCGTCTGGCTTCTTTGCTCAGCAGTAGGTGTGTGACGGCCATCCCAGATGTGTACAGCAGCTCATTCTGCTTTACTGCTGTGTGGTATTCCATCACAGGACAATGCCACCACTTATTTATCCAGTCTACTACTGATGTACATGTTTGCGTTCTCTCCAGCGTTTGGCTTCACTGAATGGCACTGCTATGAATATTCTTGCATGCATCTTTCCGTGAACAGAAGCACTCATTTCTATTGGGCATACACTTAAGGAGCGGAATTGCTGGGTAACAGGGATGGCACATGTTTAGCTTTAGTAAATACTACAGAACAGATTTCCAAAGTTGTTATGTCCATTTATATTCCCACCAGCAATACACTGAAGTTCTGGAGGTACCACAACCCAAGAGGCTAATTTTAAATTCATCCCCGTTTGATACTCCAGCTCAGACGAACTGCTTCAGGTGAAGTCCAACAGTATGTGCAACGCCATACACGACGGCTGATAATAAGATTATGGCATGACTGTGCTGTCTCCTCCCTTAAAACTTCAGAGAAATTGGCCCAGGAGTTAGGAGGAGGTGGACTGGCAGGTCTTCTCTGCTTTGTCCACTGCTGATCAACAGACCTGGCTGGTGTGTCCATGCCAGGCAGTGGGAAAGGCTGGCAGGGTAGAGGCCTGACTGCAGCGCCTCCGGCCTGGGTAGTGCACGGCTATCTGAGCTTCCACTGCCAAGCCATGCCGCCGGCCTCTCAAACCCAGCAGATATTCCCTCAGTGTTTAAGTACAACAAACCCTCCCTTCAAACGTTCCCGTTATACCAATTCTTGGACAATTTTCTGAATATTATTAGCTCATCTTGGACAAAGGAGGCAAAACTATCAACCCAAGTTTACCAAGGTACCGATAAAAGATTTTGAAGGGGAGGAAGCTGGATTTAATTATAAAAGTGGGTTATTCAAATTAATCATGCCTTTCAAAAACCAGGATCCCTTCCCACTATCACGGATAACTGCATACTTATAGGGTATTAAATGACTACTAAATGTGGAAAAAAGAAAAACAGTATTATCAACAGTAGATGGATCACCTGGGGAGAGAAAAAGACCAGGCTTCAGACAAAGGGCTAATCCTGAAACAAAGATTTGCATTTTAGACTTTCATTTGGGGATAAGGTTAGAAAATGAATCCCCAAAGCCTATTTCATCTGACAAAGACAATACATTTTAGTCTATCAGGAAGACTGTCCACAGCACAGACCTTTACTGCAAGATACAAAGACTATATACAGAAACTGCCTCCATCAAACGGCAAAGCAATATATGTCATGAACATTTCCTTGCCTGAGATGGACAGATAAGCACACAACAGAAGGAAAAACACTCAAACTGCACTTGGAGGCAGACCAAGCCCTTTTCCCACAGTAAATTCTTTGTATATACACATCAAAAACAGATCCAACAGTCCATTTGGGAAAACCAAGGTCAGTTTGCAGCCTTGAACAGAACTAGTGTGTGTGGGGGAGGGCAGCTCTCTGGGTGAGGTCTTGGCAAAACTTTTCCACATGACCAAGCGATTCCTGAGCCTGGTGCGCCTGGCTGGGGCAGGGGCTGGAGAGGACAGCCCTGCTCACGCGCAAGAGGCTGCTGTGAGGGCTTCTGGCTCCTGTGCCCCCACCCCCACTCCATCCTGCCTCGACAGATGGCAGTCTCTATGCCACTGTGAACTGTCACATCTGCCCTTCCCTGAGAAATGGGCCTTGCACAAAGAGTTCCACCCCGTGTTAATCAGCGAGATGCTGTCAGGCCCTACCGGACAGCCGCCTGTGGAGACAGGCGTAGAAGGCTGAAGGAGCCACAAGGCTTGTGCACTGCCCAGTGGGAAGTGATGGAGCTGCTGGTGCTGGAGGCCACATTTCACAAAGGGGTGCAGGACAGGGAAAGAGCACTGGTCTGGGGGTTAGGAAACCCAGTGCTCAGTCTGCTCTGAGGCCTCAGGTAAGTCACTTAACTTGGGGGCTGATTCTTCCTGGTTAACTGACCACCTCTGCTCTCTCCACCCCCCAGAACTGGAGCTGCAGGGAGCAGCAAGTCAGATAATGGGTGGAAAGGGTTCTGTAAAGTGCATGGGATAACAGTAATAAAAGCCACAGCAAACCATCGTTCTCCTCTTTGATGAGACCACACTTCCTTCTGTTTCACCGGCCTAGGGAACAAGAGAACAAGTTTTTCTTCCTCACTGATGCAGGAAGAATGGAACTGTTTATAAGCCTTAGTTTACCAGACTTCCAAATTAGCCCCTCCCCCCCATTTCCTCCTGGAAAACCTACCAACCAGGGGATATTTCAGAAACCACCCACAGTGAGTTAAAAAACTATTCGGCTTTATATTTGGCAAAGAAAACGTGTATTTTACATACACACGCATGTGTGTGCAGAAAAGGAGAGCAAAAAGGAGCACCAGAGTTCTGAAACCTAAACAATCATTGTAGAGAAACATTTGGGGGAACAGAATCAAGGAAACTTGTTTAATTCAATTTGGCTTCAGTTCCCAAAAGTAGAAGCACCTTATTCAGCAAGGAAAGTGGAGACACATTTGGTTTTGGGGTCTCTGGTTTGGTTTTTACACCACTATTTTGATAGAAAATTGCTACAAAAAAAAAAAAAAGAAGCTTTTCTTCTTTTGGTCATTTAATGTGGCTCTTATCTATTAGTCTCTCAATCTTGCACACAGAACATAGAACTTGGAAGAAACTTCCAGATTGCCTCTGGAACCCTCTCATTTTAGAGATACACAAACTGTGGCCCCCAGAAAGGGAAGGATTTGCTCAAGATCAGGGAGAAGGGTGAGATGGTAGCTCTGGCTTTACACTCATCCATGTGGAGCTCTTTCCCTGCCACACGCCTCTCAACAGGGCTGTTTCCTGGCGCAGGAGGCAGGCAGTGGGTCTGACTGGGCACTGCGCGGCCTCTTCTCAGGCTCCTTCTGGGGCAGGTTGCTCTGGTGGGGGAGGGGTCACCAGGGTACAAGGCACCGCAGTCTGGCCTAGAAACCAAGGTGCCGGGAGCTGAAAGGCCCATCTGTAGTAGTCTATTCACCCAAATGTGTTAACAGCGACAGCCTGGCCCCTCTCCCACTGGACTCCGTTTCATCACCTGCAGCTGCAGTCACCTGGGGCAGCCTGCTGGGTGCTGCCTCCTGGGAGCCCTGCCCACTTCCTCTGCGGGGCAGCCTGCTGTGTCAACGCCACCGGGCCCCACCTACTCAGGGCCCCACTCATGGTCCAGGTGGGTGCCCCCAGGCCTTTCAAACTCGGCTGTTTTCAGTGCTCCTGGGAAGCCTTCTGCTGGATGAGCGACTGGTGAGGTTGGTGAGGCTTCTCCTTGGACCGACCTAACAAGATCTGGCTCCTGAGTGCCTCAGACACCCCAACTTGGGGGTGATAAATAGTCACAAATGTCTAGGGGCCCTTGGTCTCACCATGCTGTGAAAAGCAGACAGCAACCTTCACGGGATTAAGGGGACACCCTGCTCCCACCCTCTTGAACCACCCACCCTAATTCAGATCTGCCAGGGACATCACTGTGAATTTAAGGGAACAACTTCCACTCTGTCCCGCTGCCTCTGTCTCCCCTCTCCTGCCCGACTCCACACGGTTTGCCACAGCAAGTGTCCTGCAGGCCCAGCTCTGGTGACACTCCCTGTAACTTCCATAGCTGCGCTCTGGCCACAGGCAGGAGTGCTAACTCCTTGGCCCAAACTCTTCCCAGCCTGGTGGTAGCTGAGTCATGCAGGACACACACAAGGCTTCTCCTGGCTGAACCCACGCCAGTCACAACCCTGAGCGGCCCCCCCACTTCTGTGACCCTGACACTCGGGGGCTGCCACTCTTCTCTGAGGCCTGCCCCGCACCCTAGCCCAGGATGGGGGCACTGGCAATGTGGTCTTGACACAGGCCTCGCTGCCCTCAGGCGCTGCTACCTGAGTGGGGGGGGAAGACGGTTTCCATAAAGAGTTTCTCTGCCAAGGAAATTTTAGATCTCCACTCTTTTCCGTCCCTCTACCGCCGTAGTGGTACTCAACGGTGGGAGGCGGCAAGCGGGGGCAATTGTGTCCCCTTGGGACATTTACAATACCTGGAGACATTTTTGGTTATCACGACGGCGTGGGGACCGGGGATTATCCAGTCCCAGAGTCAATATGCTAAGGCTGAGAAACCTCGTATTAGAGTAATCAGCCAAACTGCCTCAGCTATGTTTCCCTTCCGATGGTGATGCCAACAAATAGTGAAATCCCTAACCTAAGTGCTGAAGATGGAGAGGGCTGACTCAGGCCTGAATACACCATCCGCTGACATACTAAAAGGGAGTCACTTGCTCCTGCTTTGGGTTCACCCAGAAATAACCAGAGGGCAGTGTGGCCGTCCCCAGCTGCTGTGGAGCAGCACGAGACTGGACACACACTGCTGACCTCCAACTACTGCCTAACGGGGGCAGCTCGGCCTCCCTCCTCATGCAGCAAACACGGCCTGAGCACCCCCGTCTGGCCCCCCGTCTGGTTAGCACTGGGGATGCAAAGAAATGACAAAGTGGCTGTCCTCAAGGAGTTCCTAGTCTAGTGGGGACACAGAGTCCTAAATAAACAATTACGGGTCTTCACTCTTGGCTAGGCTGATACAACTTCCACTTTCCTTTAAAAAGCCTTCTGGGAAGGGAGAAAAGCGATAAAGCAGAAAATAAAGCAGTGGAGCTGCACCACTGATTAAAATCTATATTGCTATGGCAGCCCCTCTGAGGCGAGACCAGCTCCTGGGCTTGCACCAGCTGGGCCTGTGGAGCTTGTAAATAATTAAAAGGTAATTGGAAGGGGAGACCAAAGTATTAAGTGGATTTCTCTCTCTCGGCAACCAGGGCGTTTCATTGTTGCTAGTCACATTATCTTCTGGGATTATATTCTTGTTTTTCACTGACACATGCAGCTCCAGATAACACTAGGAGGAGTAAACTAACTAGGGCTCTGCCTACACTGCTTTCAAATGTTTGGAGACGGGGGACACAGAGCTTCGACACTTTCGATTGCCTTGGTGAGCAAACAGGCAGTAATAAGCATACTACTAGGAAAGCAATACCTTTGGAAGGGAAAGGAAGGGGCAGAAGGGGCAGAGATGGAGGGATGAGGGTGGGGGGGAGGCAGGCAGAGGCAGAGAGGGAGCGAGGGAGGAGTTCACTCAGAATATTCAGCAACGAGGGCTGCCATTACAGGATAGGTCGGCCTAGGAGAAGAGGGGTGCCACTCTGGCAGCCCTCCATGAAGGAGCTGACCTCCATGAAGGAGCTGACACAGAAACCAAGGTATGCACGAGCGGACGGAAGCACGGTCCTGGGAGGAGGCTGCTGGCAGCAGCTCTCCCCCGTGGCTCTGTCCTGACGATGACAGAGGTGGAGTTACACCGGTTGCTGAGGCGCTTCTCCTAGGGAGGCGGGGTTCTGGCTGTGCTTTCAGAGGGCTGACCCAGCTGGGGCACCCGCTGTTATGACAGGGTATAAAGCCGGGAAGCTGAGTCACTGGGCTCAAGGCCCAACCATGCCACAGGCCAAAGTGGAGATGGTCAGGGGGGGCGGGGGGAGTGAGAGGGAGAGGAAGGGGGAAGGTGCATTACAAAGCAGACACCCATGTGCCCTACAGTTAAACAGCAGGAACGTCCCCAAGCAAGCCAGTGGACGCAAAAATCAAAGAGGCAATGGGTAAGAATAAAAGAGTTAGCCTTTCCTTTTTTTATGGGTCATTTCAGACCCTCCCAACAAATCCTGAGAAGTCTCTATTCTTTCATTGGCCTTTCTTGGTCTCTATAAGGCTAGACGCATCAATAGGAAGCCCCACATACCAATTTAAGTGATGTCCAGGGGAAGCTATAAGGCTAAGAAAAAAGGACATTTGAATTTGAAATGACTCCAAAGACCAGTTAATCAGAAGAGGGACACAAATAAGGCAGGACCTAATTTGAATGGTCATTCCACTCATTTTCTGCCAAGGCCCTCTCTGCCCTCCTCAATCTGCTCCTCAGTGTTTCAGCTAAGTTCGGAACCAATCAGAGTCAATGCCTCTTACCTTCTTGGGCTAAGATGCTGGCACTCTGCCAGGAGGTGTTACGCCAAAGTGTGACTTGCACACAGTAGGCACTCAATAAATATTCACAGACTTGAAATGATGAGTGGACTCATCAGTGGGCACTCACCCCTCTTCTGCATAAAGATGAAGAGGTCGTCCAGGAACTCCTTCCTTTCCGGATCACTGTCCAGTTCATACAGCTGCAATCCCAATCCCCCCAGAAAAAAACACAATGAAAAATTCCGCCTTATGCAGGAAGTCTCACACCAGAGATACACAACCATCTCAATGACTCCAGATGTGACTCATAGGCCACTGCTGCTCTATTCCTTGGGGATCAGACAAAATGACCCACCGTAGAAGCGCCCCTTTGTCATCACAAAGGAAACATTACAGACCTTGGCAAAATCTCGCGAGATCTCTCTTCCCCGGCCGCCATCCGCATCATCACTCCAGGCCAAACCACCATTCTAAAGGGGAACAAAGCACAGAGTTCAGAGGGAGTGGGGGGCAAACGCGAGAGGCAAGGCAATCGTTCAGGAGGAGGGGAAGACCCTTAGCAACTGTGCTGCCAACTCACACTGCAAGCGGCTGCTCAGGTTGCTATCTCCGCCACCCTCTAGTGAGAGCCGGCTCTTTTCTGCTTATGCTTCCAAAATGAGGGGGACAGCTGGAAGAATCAGCTCCATTTTTGAAGGAGGGTGGGCGTTACTTATACCTGAGTCCCCTGGAAGAGGAGGACGACACAAGGGAACCTGCTCATCCCCGGCTGCTCTTCCGGGAGCCACCACTCTGGAACGCACTACCATGTCCTGCATGGTGCGTGTGTTTGTGTATTATACAGTCTGTTGTGAAGACAGCTCGCCTGGCTTTCCAGACAACACTCTCCGTGGGGGATAAGGGAGCAGAGGGTGTAGGACACAGATCCGGAAGCTGTGGTCTCTCACCCCACACTCACCACAAGAAGCCCCAGGTCTAGTGATCAGAGAACTCCCTAGTGCTATGAGGGCCCCCGGGGCCTGAGATTCTTCCCAAGGTACAGAGACTCTGCCACCAGGTTGAAGTTCATTTTCATTAGAGCAATAATGAAAACCTAATCCCAATTTGATTGACTAGGTTAAACCAACACCACTCAAATGAAGGGAGGAAATGGTCACTATAAATACACCTTGAAATGTGCTTCCTACCTTTATTCAGTTGGGTAACACTTATTCCTCCAATCAGGCATCCTCTTGTACAGGCGGCCTCCTCATCACCCTGGCCGTGCTAAGTACTCTGGAAGCAATCTCAGCACATTTGGAGCTTAGAATTTAACGTATTATTTTGGAATTATCTGTGCTATAAGCAACTTGAGAACAAACGGGTCTTATTCATCTTTGTATCTCCAACATAGAGCACACTGCCTGGCACTTATTAGGAACCAGTGCAATGCTTGATGAACTACAATTACTGTTACAAGACATTAACTGGCTATTTGAACCAAAGGAGCACCTCCTCAAAAAAAATACACAAACACACATACCATACAGGAGAGCAAAAAAGGCCCTCGTCTACTGGGGTATATAAAATGTCATAAAAAGTCTGCTGTCCACCCGTCCCACTGGTCAGTGGAGGACCCAGTGGATGGGATTGGACGCACTGAGCCCATCATTCTCTCATTTCTCCCCCAGGACCACAGGTGCATGTACGCACACGCACACGCACACACACACACGCATGCAGGCACAAGCCACCAGCTGGCTGGGTGTGTAAGAGGTTGGAGGGCATCTGGGGACGGGCAGCAGAGGTTTCTTGAGAGGACATTCTTTGGTCTGCACAGGGATCTCATCGCGAAACCATGCCAATAAAGTGAAAGCCTAATTCCATTCTCTTCCTCTTCTCCCTTTAATAACGCTTGCCTGAAAGCAGGTCGTATCAGTTACATTTGTTTGGGGGCCATCCTTTGATTCGCTTACTCAAAGTGGGCTCTGAGATGCAGACCCACTTTCTGACAGCAGCAATCTAGCACACAGGGAGGTAAGCAGAACCAAGAAGTGACACCCTGTCAGCTGAAATGAAACAGGCTACACTAAATAGCTTCCCTGCTTATCTAGTGAAAGACGGGTGTAAGGAAGTGCTCAGTAAATGCTCTCGGACTGTGTGCTCACCACCCCCCCCCGGCAGATGCTGTACAAATCACCCTACAGCAAGTACCTTCAGCTCAGGGAGACCAACAACCAAGGGGGTGGAACACTATTTAAAAAAAAAAACAGCTAAAATTCACCCCACATTGTAATTACAGTCAACAGAAATCGGGTGTCATCTGGTGGCAGCTAGGACAATGAATAATCAAGATGAATTATGCCTGTCAGGTCAGCAAAACCAGACAGCTCCAGTGCCCCTTTCAAAGGATGCAGTAGGCTGCCCTAATGCCCAGTGATTTCGTTTGAGCCACTAATTCCTGCTGGAAAGTCAATTATCCCAGGAGCCCCTATCGGCTGAAAGACATTTAATGGGGGATCACTGCCGCTTCTGTTATGTCAGCTGTTTACTGTGGTGGCTCAATTCCCGACTCTCTCTAGCTGGAGATCTGAAGCTGGTTCTGTTTACTGGAGGATTCTTTCTCTGTCAGTTCCCCAGAGAGACGAAAACAGTTTTTTTTGCTAATTACAGTAACTTCCAGCTCTCTCAATGCTCACTCAGAAACTATTTAACACTCAGCTAGGTGGAGAGGGCAGAATCCACAACCTAGAATCTCAGACAGGGTTTTGCACAGCAGGAGAGGAGTGTAAACAAGCACACCAGTGCAACTATTGTGTGACTACCTGTGAAAATAAACACCCAAGTGTGAGAGCTGAGAGCTCAGCTCTGGGAACAGAGAATGCCTTGTAGGATGGGGGCTGGGGCTCAGCATGGCCCCCACGCTTTCTCCAGCTGTGCCAACCCACCAGGAACCAACCCACCAGGGAACCGGAACGGAACCAAGCAGTAGGATGGTCAGAACTTGCACTAACTATGGCCACCAAGTGTGAACCACTTAGCTTAAAAATCTGCTTAGTGATAGTTTAGCCTGCAACGTCCCTAGTTCAATGACCAGAAAGGACAGGGAGACCCGCCGAAACAGGACAGAAATGGGACACTAAATTCTTTGAGCAATCCCACTGTTTGACCTATTCCAGATAGGAAGGTCAGTTACTATTTAAAAACAACACGGGGAAAACAGTTGCCCGCGAGTGGAGATGCTTCCTGCTGTTCAGTTCCAAGGCAAGGAGGGTCCCTTACTTAAGTTAAAATATTCAGTTGGGGCCGACAGGGAAATGTCCCCTTTCTTCGCGTTCTTCTTTGTTTTGGGGCAGTTAAGCTTTGACCCTGCTTCACAGGATTTTCTGGCGCAGGTAAGAGTAATTCTTGAACCCTGCCTGCCCTTCACAGTCCAGCTGGAATGCTGTTTCCTCCATGAAGCCTCCACCTCTGCCCACCAGGCAGAATTAAAACCTTTCTCCACTGGGCTGTCACTGTCACTCGGGATCTGGTGACTTCTGCCCATTCTGCCCATGCCGATGTCCTCAGTCTGTAAGAATCCTGTCAGGGGTTCCCCAACCCCAGGCCATGGAAGCACTGACACATCTGCTGAAAGACAGGGATGGGCTCCCCCATGGGGACTCCAACCCCACAATTCTGTTCTCCCCTCCTCTTTTCACTGGGAGGGTTAGAGGCTCCAGCAGTTATTTTCTTGGTTCTTAACGCTGATCAACTGCCGCAAAACACGGCTCACTTACGCAATTCAAGTTTGCGGACAGGGGGTTTCCTGGCCTGTCAACAGGGTGTGGATGTGACTGCTGGAAAGTTATCAGCCCAGAAATGACTTTTTTCTTGGATGCTGAGTTGGCTGACTAAGGCCCTAGAGTGGAGGAAAGCAGGGAGCAGTAGAGGCGAGTATGCCAAACAGCCAAAAGAGCCAGCTCAACAGTTTAGGGATCAAGAGGGGTCCCTGAGAAAGGCATTCCAGTTGAAGGGTCACTGCATGCAAGTCTAATGGCCAGGGGAACAGGCAGCAGGCAGTGTTCAACCGCCCAGAATGTGCGCGGGAGTCAACAGTAGCCAGAGCGGTCCCTTACTGCCATTTACGACCTTCTCAGCCTCTCCCGCTTGAGAAGACTCTTCTCTTAACAGCTTTGATCTCACCAGGAGTTCACAGGAAACTGACAGTTTGTTCCCAAATACCCAACCACGTCTAGCTTTGGCTATTTATTATACCCACATTGGGCTCCTTTTCCCCAGGGAAGCCACAGAGCATTGTGCCTTTAAATCCCTCAAAAATGGTGGTGAAAGCAGAAAAGGGAAGCAGGAAGTTAGTGTTTGTGCATTTTCTGTGCAGCAAAGACTGTGCCAGGAGCTGAACAGAGTATTTTCTTACTTAATTCTACAATGTGGAGGTGCTGATTTTAGAGATGGGAAAACAATGGCTCAAAAAGCTCAAGTAACTTGCCCAGGTTCTCAGAGCGTCTAAGCAGCCGCTTCAGCATTTCAAGCCAGGCCTGCCTGGCTCTGTTACACCATGCTGCCTCGTGGGTAGAAAGAACAGTAGAGAGTGTTCTGGGTGGGGACACCAGGAAGGGAGAGAGGGAGGAAACGAAGAAAGAAGAAAATCCTCTGTCCACAGAACGCCTACAATGCCGAATCACGGGCCTGGGTGGCTCCTGTCGGCGGGAGACTCTCTAGTCCTAAATCATCCCATTGGTTTCATCGGGGAAGTGGAGCCAACCAGAAAATCAGCCCACACACACTCGCTCAGGAAATTCCGCAGGGTACTGCAGTATAAACTCCTAACCTGGACCACTAACTCCAAAACAGAACAACCTGGGTAGGATGGCCCTCGCCTTCCCCAGGGGACAGGGGAGACACGCAGGCTACACCTCTGGGGGGGCCAGAGAATATGGCACCCAGCACTGTGACATGCACATAAAAGGCCTTCAAAATACAAGACTCAAAGCCTAAGCTGACTGCCACTCAGTTACAACAGTGCCTCCTCAACACCGCAGCCCGGAAAATCGAAAAGAGGGGAAATGGATCCACTATCTTTGAAAATCTAAAAGGCTGCCCTGTGGAAGAGGAAGCAGAGGGTTTCTTTTGTTCTGGTTTATGTTTTTGTTTTTCTCTAAAGCCCTGGAGGGCAGAACTAGAGTCCCTGGGCAGAAGTTACCAGGAAGATGTCAGGCCGACAGAAGGACTTTTCTAACCATCATAACAGCCCGGTAGTAGAGTGGGCCTTCTCTGGGGGTGGGCAGCTTCCTGTCCCCAGATGACCACCTGTCTGCAGTGGCGTGTGTGGGATCCAACAGGAGACAGTGCTGGACAAGAGGGCGTCCGGTAGGACAAAGCCACTCAGCACTGCTTTCCCGAGGACGCACCCAGTGGAGCACTGAGCAAGCTGCCGAGGAGCCAAGTGCCCTGCCTCGGGCAGGGAGTCGGAAAAACAAGCTGAGCACACACACAGCATTTAACAGAGCAAGGCAACAGGTACCAAAACAAAGTGCCCAGGAAGGGGTGGGGGGATCCGAGGGAGGCGAAGCTGGCCTGGAAGAACAGGTTGAGGGGAATTTGCAGTTTAAATGAGTGCCGAGTGGAGGATAAACAAGGTATGTTTTGGCAGGGAGGATCAAATGTGAGCAGCTACGGCGGCAACAGGCTGTGAAATGCCTTGAATACCAGGAGGAAATTGAAACTCTGAACTGGGAACAGTGAGGAGGCGGTGGATGTTTTCTCAACAGCAAAACAAATGATTAAACCAGCATTTTAGATTATTCCAATGACGCATTTTTGTTGGAAAAATATACATACACATACAAATGAATGAAGACACCTAACTGGATTGGATTATGGGGGATTTTCACTTTTCGATTTTTTCATTATATTCATTCATGTGTCAACATTTGATTACCTAGGACATACCAGATACTGCGAAAGGTTCTGAAGGAAAAGGAACAAGGCAGATAAGAGTATCTGTCCTCATGGAGCTTACAGTTTAATGGAGAGAATTAAAAAACAATAGTTTATTTTTTCTAGATTCACTTTTGAATCATTTGTCAAGACCCATCACTTGCTCTCCCCAACAAGGAA
Organism: Rhinolophus ferrumequinum; assembly: GCF_004115265.2. NCBI lineage: Eukaryota > Metazoa > Chordata > Mammalia > Chiroptera > Rhinolophidae > Rhinolophus > Rhinolophus ferrumequinum. Next base: position 99,177,670 of record NC_046289.1, on the reverse strand, counting down.
AGCTGGGATCGCATGAAATTGTCTTTAGCAAACTGACATCTTTACAACATTGAGTCTTTCAAGTAACACAGCAGTGACTCTTCATTTGAAAACGATCTTTAATGGCCCTCAGTAATGACTTACAATGTCAATATATTACTTTTGTAACCAGTACTGAAGATTTGAGAGGGAAAGCCAGCCTACACTGAGTCTGGGTGGAGGGCAGGGGCAGCAAACCAGGGAGAAACGATTGTCTTAAGACGCAGCTAAGTCTGAGGGCATGACAGAAAAAAAGAAAGATGGATCTGAATCTTGCGAGAAAGGTATGTTCTGACGGGAACGGATGGACACTGGGCAGGGGACAGAGCAGGAAGGAAGCCTTTGAGCACTAATGAACATAGACCACGGTCTCTGGGGTTGTGTGGGGGGTGGGGGGAGGTGACAAGCCCAATCCCGGAGCCCTGGACAAGCCAGGTTATGGCATCTGGCAACAGCAGGAGCCAAAGGCTTATTGCCAACCTTCCAGTGAGGAGAAAGGGAGAAATTTAACCAGTGTCTCCTGACCCAAGAAGGCTGCCTTCAGCCTTTCTTTTTTACTGGGATTTGAAAAAAACCAAAAAGGCCAACCAGACCACGCCTCTAAGATCTTAGGAGCCAGCAGCACATTCCTTAGAGCTGCACCTCCCCAGAGACAGGAGCCCTGACTTTAAAAGCAATTAAGTATCTAGGCTATTTTAGGATTACTCTTGGCCACCTGGAATATCTTATTAAAGCAAAGCTCAGATGTCCGAAGCAATTTCAGTCCCCATTGCTCACTCCTCCCCAGGGCCAGAGTTAACCCTTTCCTCAGGATTAAAGTGCGGAGGCTCAGCTACCAACGCTCCAGGGCACTCCCAGTATTCTGAAACCTCCAGGAGCCTGTCCTGGCCTTGGACAACTCTTACAGAGATTCCTGAGTGTTCTCTGAGGGCACAGAACAGTAGCGTGTTGTGTTGACTCTCTATCATCTAACAGATTCTGGACACCACGGCCAAGGACCCGGCAACTTCCTAGGACTGAACCTCAAAGTCGTCTTGAGTGAAATCACGGGACTTCGCAGGGGTTCCCAAGCTCACGGATACCAATTACTTACTTTAAAATACAGACTGGAACTAAAGTGTTTGCGCTAAACACTGCTGTCCTTGGTACTGTGGGTTTTAAATAAGCAATGCCTAACCACCTTCTCTTTGGCTAGACCAGTGGTTGTGCAGGTACTGTGCGAACCACACTTGGGGCTGCCCCACTGCTGGCTGGCTGATGATGTTGTAATGTTAAAATCCAATTTCCAGATCTCAGCAGGAAGAAAAGAAAAACACCTTTACCCTCCCCACCCACGTTGTAAGTGATTCCAGGAGCTAATGAGACATGCACAAGAGGGTAATGGACAGGATTCTAGGAGAATCCTAGGAGAGGGGAGCCCCAGGAAGTAAAACAGATCCTGGTATAAGCAACACTGTTGGACTACAAAACCCTCCTGATAAGATCAGGATTATTGCTCTTAACTAAATCGCTCAGGCTTTGGAAACACCAGAGTTATAATTATCAGATGCACACCTTCCGCTGTCAGGTAACTTTAGTAGGAACCGGAAAGGGCCTTCCCACCTCTTACTAGCAACAAAGATCAATTCAAACCCGGTGGCTTGGAAAAAGAGCTAAGGGACACTTTTCTGATTAAGCAGAGCGGAGGAGGATGGGGGAGGAGAGAGGGCGCGGTCCTACCTCCCTATCTAGGCACACAATCACTCCGTGCAATGCCCAAGAAGACTGCCCAGAAATGGGCTGTCCCTGCAAAAGAAGAACTAAAATGCAGTGTTGGCGATGAGGATGCCTCTATGCCCAAGACTGAACTGGCCCAGCCACGTCCAAGTCCGAGAGCCAGAGGCAAGTCCCAGCTCCCTTTCGCTGAAGAATTTGAGTTGGCAGCACTGCCTACTCCATCCTGGGAGCGACCTAGCAGCTGAGCTTCCACAATGGCTGCTGACATACAGTCACACCACAGGCTCAGGAAGGCAGAGGTGGAGGCTGGGCAGGGCAACACCTCACCTGACAGAGGAGGAAACTGACACCTGAAGAGGCCAGGAAACCCGCCTCACGTCAATGCTTCAGAAAAGTTTCACAGAACTCCTTTTTTTCTAACTACTATGTATTTTAAATGTACGGGAAGAATACTTTTTTTTTTAATGCTATGATGAATTATTTCTTAAAGTTAAAAAACATCCCTCTTTCATTTCCAAGTTTGGGATTCCACAAGTTTCCTCTCGCAGAACAAGAACACAGTTGCACTTTGTGTTTAACTCAGACAACTTACGACGTGCAGAGCTTCTCCTAGGGCTTCTCCCAGCCCACGTCCCCGGTCTGGGGGTGGGACCATGGTCCACATGGTCCAGCTGACGCCAGCTGCCCCTGTGCTGCCTGCCACCTCTGTCTCCCAGGCTATGAGCTTCTCTTACAGGGGCAGTGACTTACTCCTCTGTGAGCTTGTGTAGCCGGCACAGGGCCTGCTAGATGGTGGAGGGGCTCAAATGAATGTCAGTAACCGAAGGTCAAACCCAGGAGAATCACCGCAGGCTAAGTGATAAATTTGGGGGAAAAGTACATAATTAAAAGAAGGTGAGCTTCAAGTTCTAAAGTACAAATCCATAAAAGGGATCTAGAACAAAATATGAAGCATTTCCTAAAGATAGCAGTTTATTTTAAGATTCAAGAGGGTAAAAGGAATGTGTGTTAAAAAAAGAAGTTCATTCTTCAGATGTAAAATTAGCAAAGCTTTAAAAAATGATAATATTCAATGATATCAAGTGTTGGGGCGATGGGATCTCCTATATTCCCATAATGGAAATATAAAAACGTCATGACATTTCCAGAAGAACATCACAATAGAAACAGCAGCAGCAGCAACAACTAATGATGACTGAGTACTTATTCTGTACTGGGCCCCGTTCCAGCATTTTATGTGTATTAAACATTTAAACCTCAGCACAATGCTCTGAGGTAGATATTATTATTACACCCGTTTTTCAGATGAGAAAACCAAGGCACAAGGTGCCTCGCAAACAGTGACTTGCAAGCAGAAGGATGCAAAGCGACCAAACAGTGGAGCTGAGACCAGGCAGTGCAGCTTCAAGTCGCTGTCTGTAACTGCCTCCCACCCTTGTCTCCTCCTGATGTTGTAATTCTGGTCTATGAATCTACCCTAAGGAAATTACTAGAAATACGGTACGATTTTATTTATAACAGTAAAAATTTAGAAATAGCCTAAGTTCTGACATTGAAGGAGTAGGCAACACATTAAGATGCTATCCATTTGATAGAATTAAAATAATACTGCTTTTTAGAAATGTTCAATCCCTGCTTTCCATTACTTCAAGAAGGAGTAAAGGTCTACATAAAAAATACAACTACAAAATAATAAGAATTGAAAAAAAATAATGCTGGAGAGAGGAGGGCGTTTTTAAGTATGACAGCAACCACAAAGAGAAAGAGCAATAGATTCAACTACATCAAAATTTAAACTCCTACCTGACAAAGAACTACAAATCAAGTTGAAAGACCAGTAATTGTGAAAAATGCTACTGTGTTTTCCCGAAAATAAGACCTAGCCGGACCATCAGCTCTAATGTGTCTTTCCGAGCAAAAATTAATATAAGACCTGGTCTTATAAGACCAGGTATAATATAATATAATACCGGGTCTTATATTAATTTTTGCTCCAAAAGACGCATTAGAGCTGATGGTCCGGCTAGGTCTTATTTTCGGGGAAACACGGTAAAAACATAAAGACAAGGGCCTATATGCACAAGAGCTACTACAGATCAGTAAGAAAAAGGTAACAGCATTGAAAAATGAGGAAAGGCAACAGGAACACAGCACACCAAAACTCATGGGATGCAGCAAAAGCAGCGCTAAGAGGGAAGTGTACAGCGATAAACACCTACATTAAAAGATCTCAAGTAAACTACCTAACACTACACCTCAAGGAACTAGAAAAAGAACAACAAACTAAGCCCAAAGTTAGCAGAAGGAAGGAAATAAAGATTAGAGCAGAAATGAACAAAACAGAATAGAAAAACATCAACAAAACTACAATTGGTTTTTTGGAAAAGATCAACAAAATTGACATTTTGCTAAACTAAGAAAAAAAGAGAAGTCTCAAATATAAAGTCAAAAATGAAAGAGGATACATTACGATTGCCACAGAAATAAAAAGGACCATAAGAGACCATACGAACAATTAGACACCAACAAATTGGATAAGAAGAAATAGATAAATTCCTAGAACATGACAACCTACCAAGACTGAGTCATGAAAAAAATGGAAATCTGAGCAGACCTGTAATTGGTAAGGAGACTGAATAAGTAATCAAAGATCTCCCAACAAAATAAAAACTCAGGGGAGCGGATGGGTGGCTCAGCTGGTTAAAGCGCGAGCTCTGAGCAACGGGGCTGCCGATTCGATTCCCACATGGGCCAGCGAGCTGCGCCCTCCGCAACTAGAATGAAGTTCTGGCCACTTAGCTCCCGAGTGGCCAGATGGCTCAGTTGGTTGAAGAGTGGGCTCTCAACCACACGGTTGCCAGTTCAATTCCTCGACTCCTGCAAGGGATGGTGGGCTGCGCCCCCTGCTACTAAGATTAAACAGGGCACCTTGAGCTGAGCTGCCTCCCGGATGGCTCAGTTGGTTGGAGCGCGTCCTCTCAACCACAAGGTTGCGGGTTCAACTCCACAAGGGATGGTGGGCTGCGCCCCCTGCAACTAGCAACGGCAACTGGACCTGGAGCTGAGCTGCACCCTCCACAACTAAGACTGAAAGGACAACCGGACTTGGAAAAAATCCCGGAAGTACACACTGTTCTCCAAAAAAGTCTTATTCCCCTTCCCCAATGAAATCTAAAACAAACAAGAAACCCAAACAAACCCAGGGCCAGATGGCTGCACAGGTGAATTCTACGAAATATTTGAATTAATACCAATCCTTCCCAAACTCATTTTTCTGAAACCAGCATTACCCTGATATAAAAGCCAGAAAAAGACACTACAAGAAAACGACCTGATGAATACAGATGCAAAATCCTTAATAAAGTACTAGCAAACCACATAGTAGCACATTAAAAGGCTCGTACACCATGATCAAGTGGGACTTATCCCTGGGATGCAAGAATGATTCAACATACATTATACACCACATCAACAAAATGAAGGATAAAAATCATATGATTATCCCAATAGATACAAAAAAATGTATTTGACATAATGTAATACTCTTTCACGACAAAAAATACTCAACAAACTAGGAATATAAGGGAAAAAAACCTCAACATTACAAAGACAACATATGAAAAGCCCACAGCTAACATCATACTCAATGGTGAAAAACTAAAGCTCTTGCTCTAAGATCAGGGCCAAGGCAAAGACGCCTCCTCTTACCGCTCCCGTCTAACACGTACAGAAGTTCTAACCAGAGCAATTAAGTAAGAATAGAAATGCAAGGCATCCAAATTGGAAAGGAAAAAGTAAAATTATCTCTATTTGCAAATGATATGATCTTATATGTAGCAAACTCTAAAGAGTCCACAAAAAACTTTGTTAGAACTAATAAATGAATTCCGGAAACCTGCAGGACACAAAAATCAACATACGAAAATCACCTATGTTTGTATAGACTAACAAGAAACAATTAGAGAAGGAAACTAAGAAAAACAATCCCATTTATAATAGCATGAAACAGAATAAAATATATAGGAATAAACCTAACCAAGGAGAGGAAAGACTTGTAACACTGAAAACTGCAAAACATTGCTGAAAGAAATTAAAGACACGGATAAAAGGAAAGACATCCATGTTTATGGATTGGAAGAGTTAATATTATATTGTTAGAATGTCCACACTACCCCAAGCTATCTACAGATGCAATACAATCCCTAGCAAAAATCCCAATGGCATTTTTTTAACAGAAATAGAAAAATCCAATTAATTGTAAAATTTATATAGAACACAAAGGACCCCGAATAGCCAAAACAATCTTGAAGAAAAATGAACAAAGCTGAAGCCTTACAGTTCCTGATTTAAAAACATAATACAAAGCTACAGTAACCAAAAATATGGTACTGATATAAAGACAGACATATAGACCAATGGAACAGAATACAGAGCCCAGAAATAAACCCACACACATACAGTCAACTGATCTTTAGTAGAGAGCCAACAATATACAATGGAGAAAGGATAGTCTCTTCAACAAATGATGTTGGTAAAATTGGATATCCATGTGCAAAAGAATGAAATTGGATGCTTACCTTACACCATACATAAAAATCAACTCAAAATGGATTAAAGACGTAAATATAATACCTGAAACTGTAAAGCTTCTAGAAGAAAGTATATGGTAAAAGCTTCATGACATTAGTCTTGGCAATGATTTCTTGGATATGACATCAAAAACCACAGACAACAAAAGCAAAAAACAGACAAATGGGATAAACTAAAAAGTTTCTGCACAGTAAAGGAATCAATCAACAGAACGAAAAGTCAACCTACAGAATGGGAGAAACTATTTACAAACCATGTTTCTGAACAGTAGGATTAATATCCAAAAGAGATAAGGAACTCCTACAACTTAATAGCAACTTAGTATAAAATGCTTAATATCACTAGCCATCAGGGAAACTCAAATGAAAACCACATGAGATATCAACCTCACATGTGTTAGGATGGCCATTATAAAAACAACAAAAGAGAAAACAAGTGTGGGAGAGGTTGTAGAGAAACTGGAACCCTTGTGCACTGTTGGTGGGAATGTAAAGCGGTAGAGCAGATACAGCGAACAGTATGGAGGTTTCTGAAAAAATAAAAAACAGAACTATCATATGATCCGGCAATCTCACTTCTAGATATTTATCCACAAGAACTGAACTTAGGATCTTGAAGAGATATCTGCACCCCACGTTCACTGGAGCGTTGCTCACAATGAACAACGCACGGAAGCAGCTGAAATGCCCCCGATGAAGGAACGGATAAAGCAAACACGTATGTACGTACAGTGGAGTATCATTCAGTCATTAAAAAGGAGATCCTGAAATATGTGACAAGATGGATGAACCTGCAGGGCATTATGCCAAATTATTTAAATATTTAAACAAAAATGTAAATAAACGTAAATAAAGTGAAATAAGCAAGTCAGAAGTGAAATAAGGCAGAAAGTTCTAGAGAGCTTCTATACGACATTGTGCTTACAGTTAGCAACATGTACTGTACACTTAAAAATCTGTTAAGAGAGTATATATACCCCATGTGTTTTTTACAATAAAAAAGAAGGGAAAACAGACAAAAGCTACAAGCAGCTAAGGCACAGAACAAAAAAGGCAAGTAAACATATGAAAAGATAGTAATATGATGATACAGCAAATTCAACCTTTAGAATAATCTATCCTACCAGAGAAATAGAGACAGAAAGGCACAGGGTTGCACAGCATCTACAAAGAGAGTCTGCACTGATGCTAAACACACACATACTCTCACATATTCCGTGACTGCACACTTAAATAGGTAAACACACACAAACAACCCTAGAAGCTGATTTATGCCTAACTGGCTTCATCTGGGCAAGGGGGTAGGAGGGAGGGAGCAGGCGAGAGGACAGTAGGGTGTATTTTCAGAACTATACATTGTGACGCTGTACTTTCCTGCACTGTTTCCATTTTTCATGAGCATCTAATTCACATTACTTATGTGATTTTGAGGTAAGTGATTATAAAAACATTAATAAACAGATCTTTATGAACATGGAACATGGATGGATAGCTATAACACTGAGTAAAAAGACTAGTTGTAGAATAATATGTAGCGTTCCTATTTTTGTTAAAAACAAACAATACATATTTTTGAAGAGAAAGAGCTCTGAAAAGGTTTGGATCAAATTGTTAACAGTGACTGATGGAAGGAGAGGCTTTTACTTTATACATTTCTATATTTCTAAAATTATTTGACTCAATATAACTTCTATAATATGTTTTTTAAAAGTTAAACTACTTTAAAATAAATTTTAATGATAAAAATTGCTTATGGTCTCTTAAATGATAAACGTTGGACACAAAAATAAAAAATATGCCTGTAACAGGCATTTTTCAAAAAACACAAAGGGAATACAAGAAAATGTTTACAGTTAAATCTAAGTTACAATTATGTATCTTCTTTACACATTTTTATATTTTCCGTATTTTCTAAAAGACCTGAAATTATTTTGACAATGAGAAAAAAATGTATCAGTACTTTTAGAGCAATGAAACCATTCAAAGAAAGATCACCCTTGCCCTGCTCTCACCGGAACGGAGCGAGAGGGTGCGTGGGATGCACGGAGGCTGAAACCAACGGCCTGCGTTCATAGCCCAGCTTTCTGTGAGCGCGAGCAGCGCACTGAACCCTCCTTTCCTCATCTGGAGAAGAACATAAACACGGAAAGGGGGATAAATATCAGGGCCTGCCTCACACGACTTAGTGAAATCAGGCAAGTACCCTGTTTCCCCAAAAATAAGACCTAGCCGGACCATCAACTCTAATGCGTCTTTTGGAGCAAAAATTAATATAAGACCTGATATTATATTATGTCATATATTACATTATATTACATTATATTATATTATATTATATTATATTATATTATATTATATTATATTATATAAGACCTGGTCTTATATTATAGTAAAATAAGACCAGGTCCTGTATTAATTTTTGCTCCAAAAGACCCATTAGAGCTGATGGTCCGGCTAGGTCTTATTTTCGGGAAACATGGTAAGTATCTGGCACACGAGAGGTCAAAAAAGTCTAAGCTACTAAAAATCAAAGACAAAGAAGCAAAAAAAACCCACGAGTGAGGATAATCTGACATGGAGGTCCTCTACCACTGCCCTCTGTCCCTCTCCAAAGAAAACCTCACTTAGAAATGCTAGATAAAATTTAACACTCCACACCTCCGAAGCTTGAAACCAAGAAAAAAAAGCTGAGTCCAAAGTGCCAGAAACAAAAAAGAGGGGATCAGCGAGCAGTCAGAGGCACTGAAGATGAAGGGCTCCAGGGAAAATAGGACCTGGATAGAGGCTTAAGGGCTGAGGGCTGAGGGCTGGGGATTTACCCACCCGGAGAGAGAGGAGTCTGGGCTGCAGGTTTGCGCCCCAGGAACCAGAACTGACATAAATGCAGAAAGCCAGCGGTCTTTCTGCAGAGTGGGACTACACTCCCATCCCCTATGAACTGGGGCCTGGAAAAACTGCCCACCAGCCTGCAGAAGCAGCCAGGAACCTTGCCATCTGTGAGGTCCTCACAGAGAAAGAGGGCCCATAAGAAACGGAAACCCAGGCTCTCACCAGGCACAGATGTAGACCCCAAATTCACACTATTCCCGACCAATGACAAGCAGCTAAACTTGCAGGGCCCCAGCAGAGGAGAAAACAAACCTTCCCATAGGTATGCTTCCGTAACACAAAGCACATGGGACTCCCATGGAAACAAATCCCAACTCAAAATGTACTTACATGGGGGGGGGGGGGGAACAAAAACAAACCACAAGAAGAAATAAACCATCATAAGGGAGAGTAACATGACATAAGGAGAACTTGCACCCTCAGAATTAGAGCTAATAACAGAATAATCTAAAAGCATGTTTATAATCAGCATGTTTAAAGAACAACAGTGTGTTGGTAATTGTTGAAAGCTGGGTAAAGGACACAGATGGTTCGTTATCATTCTCTCTTTTGTGTGTTTGAGATTTCCCTAATAAAAAATTTCAACAATTCCACAAAAAAACTTTTTAGAAAGTTAAAGATGTTCAAAGAGCTAAAGAAAAGAATATAAGAACCAGGAGGTAAGAACAGGCAAATTTTGAAAGTCAAAAAATGTATAAAAATTAAACACAATATTAAGATAAAACAATTTTTAAAAGTCTTATAAAGTAGAATAGACAGAACTGAAGAGCGAGAATTAGAAATTAGAAAAACAGAATGTGAAAATATTCCAGAATGCAGGAGAATGACAAATAAGGTTATAAAAGAAAAGATACATAGGAGACTAAACGAGAAGGTTCAAATACTTCTATCAGAGTACTGGTCAAGAAAAAAATAGCAGCCAAAAACCCCCATCCCCCCAAACACATATAAGGTTGAAGGAGCAGACCAAGGCCCAAGTGGGGTAAATAAAATTAAGTCCAAACCTAGAAAACAGCAGTACAAGGGCACAGCAGCAGTGCCAAAAAGAAAGTTTCAAAGCTCCGAGAGAAAGTTTTACAAAGGTGACAAATTAGACTGATAAAAGATTTCTCAACAGCAAAAATAGTTGCTGGAGACAATGGAATCTTATCATCAAAGTGTTAAGAAAAATAATGGTCGATCTAGAATCTATAGCCATGAACAATTGTACAAGAGTAAGGTCAAGGGCGGCGGGGTGGCTCAGTTGGTTAGAGCATGAGCTCTGAACACGGTTTGCTGGTTCGATTCCCACCTGGGCCAGTGAGCTGTGCCCTCCACAGCTAGATTGAAGACAATGAGCTGCCACTGAGCTTCCGGAGGGGCAGCCGGATGGCTCAGTTGGTTAGAGTATGAGCTCTTAACAACAAGATTGCTGGTTCAATTCCCGCATGGGAGGGTGGGCTGCGCCACCTGCAACTAAAGATTGAAAACAGCGACTGGACTTGGAGCTGAGCTGAGCCTTCCACAACTAGATTGAGGGACAACGACCCGGAGTTGATGGGTCCTGGAGAAACACACTGTTCCCTAATATTCCCCAATAAAATTAAAAAAAAAAAAAAAAAGTAAGGTCAAAATAAACATATAAATTTAAAAAGCTTTTTCCAGGGCCAGCCCGGTGGCTCAGGCGGTTAGAGCTCCATGCTCCTAATTCCGAAGGCTGCCGGTTCGATTCCCACATGGGCCAGTGGACTCTCAACCACAAGGTTGCCCGTTCAATTCCTCGACTCCCTCAAGGGATGGTGGGCTGTGCCCCCTGCAACTAGAAAACGGCAACTGGACCTGGAGCTGCGCCCTCCACAACTAAGATTGAAAGGACAACAACTTGAAGCTGAACAGCACCCTCCACAACTAAGACTGAAAGGACAACGACTTGACTTGGAAAACAGGCCTGGAAGTACACACTGTTCCCCAATAAAGTCCTGTTCCCCTTCCCCAATAAAATCTTAAAAAAAAAAAAATAAAGAAAAAAATAAAAAGCTTTTTCCAGACATAGCAAGATTGAGTTTACTATATGCAAATTTCTGCTAACAGAGTTATTAAAAAAGGGAAAAGAAGACCAAACTCAAAGGGAAAGAGTGGGATATAAGAAGTAATGGTGAGAGAAGAAATGTATAACCTTCTTGGGAAGTCTAAATAAATATTGACTGTTAGGGGGGAAAAACTAATTTGGGGGAGGAGTGAAAACAAATGGAACTAAAATACTGGCCAAATACACTGGAAGACAGGAATGGGAAGGCAGAAGTTAAAACTAGTATTTCTAAGGTCCTAGCATTGTTTGAAAGTAATGTATAATGAAAAGTCAAGAATACAAATTAAAATCTAAAAGTAACCAAGAAAAGAATAGAAACAGAAAGTATAACTACTAAATTGGTGGAAGAGATAAAGAACGAATAAAGAAAATTCAATTAAATGAATAAAAGACAGGAAAGGAGAAAACAAGAAGCAAAGAAAAAGGATGGTTAAACCAAAACTCAAAATTTAGAGGGCACAAATAAGTCCAAATATATCACCAATCCTAATAACTACCTGGATCACATTAACCTAATCAAAAAAAGACAGATTACAGGTCTTTTAAATGTGGTCTCAAAACATAAAGAATGGAAGATGTAATTTTAAAAAAAAGTATTAACGTACTAATACTAATAAAAAGAAAGCCAATCTTACACCAAAATATTTTGGATTCACCTCTCTCTGAAATTGATCACACAAACAAAACTTAGAATAAAAACTTAGATAAAGAAAAACTTAGATAAAGAAGATCTGACCAACAATAAGCTTGATCCAATAGACAGATATATAACCCCAATTATATATCAAATAAACAGTATACATTCTTTCTAAGCAGATTTTACAGAAGCTGATCATATACAAGGCCAACACAAAGAATACTCTAACAGATTCCAGAAAATTGACATAATACAAGTTCTCTAACCACAATGGTTAGAGCTTAATTATAAACTATAAATTAATGTTTTAAAAAAAGATAAACCCCATACCTGTAAACTAAAAAACACTCTTGAACCACCCATGAGTTCAAGAAGCAATCACAAGTGAAATTAAGAAACGTTTCGTACTAACCAATGAAAAGCATTACGTATCAAAACTCATGAGATAACAGCAAAAGTTTGATCTTGACAAAAACCTACAACTTCAAATGCATTTATCAAGTAACAAGAATTTCAGGAGATGTCTTAAACATACAACTAAATAGGCTTAAAAATAGAATACACACACGTACTAGCACAAATTAGGAAACCTAATAATTGGATCTTACCAATGTCAAGTCTGAGTTGTGATAGTATACTATAGTTTTACAAAATGTTACCACTGAGGGAAATTGCGCCAGGTGTACAGGGGTCTCTCTGAATTATTTCTTACAACAGCACCTGAATATACAATGATCTTCAATGAAAATTTCAATTTCAAAAAAACAAGAACAAAAAGACCAACATGACCCAAATCCCCAACACTAACACCACCAAATGCTGGCACTGAAGTTGAGTAACAGGAATTCTGTTTCACTGTTAGCGGGAATGCAAAATGTTAGTCACTTTGGAAGACAGTTTGGTAGTTTCTTACAAAACTAAACATACTCTTACCACGTAATCCAGCAATCGTGCTGCTTGGTATTTATCCAAATGAGTTGAAAACTTATGTTTACACAAAAACTTGTATACAGATGTTTATCACAGCTTTATTTATACTTCTTGACAAAACTTGGAAGCAAGTAACAAAGACTTCCTTCAGTAGCTGAACGGATAAACTGTGGTACATCCACACAATGGAATATTATTAAGCCCTAAAAAGAAATGAGCCATCAAGCCATGAAAAGACATGAGGGAACCTTAAATGCACATGACTAAGTGAAAGAAAGCAATCTGAAAAGGCTGCATACTGCATGATTCCAAATCTATGACATTCTGGAACAGGCAAAACTATGGAGACAGTATAAAGATCAGGGGTTGCCAAGGGTTGGGGGCAGGAAGAGATGAATAGATGGAGCATAGAGAACGTTTAGGGCTGTGAAACTTCTGTATGACATTGTAACGATGGATACACGCCCTTATACATTTGTCAGAACCCACAGAATGTCCAACACCAAGAGTGAGTCTAATGTAAACTATGGACTTTGGGTGATAATGACGTGTGTGTCAGTGTAGCTTCGTCAACTGTAAGGTGTTCCCTGTTGGTGGGGGTGTTGACAGTGGAGGTGGCTGTGTGGGTGATGGGGCAGAGGTTTATGGGAAACCACTGCACCTTCTGCTCAATTTTGCTATGAACCCAAAAAGGCTCTCCAAAATAAAGTCTATTTTTTTTTAAGAAACAAAATTATGCCATTGACATTTTTTAAAAAGGCAAATTAAAAGCAGAAGAAACATATTTTTCAGTGCCTATTATCTGCCATCACTCTTCTGGGTGCTGGGATACAATGATTTGGAACGTGTCATTGACCTGTGACCTGTCACTGACATGGGACCTGTCCTCTTATACCTGACCATCAAGTATAGGGATCAGTTATGAAACAAACCAACCAACCACACGAATATTAAAGTATCATGTTCAATGACAGCATATAACCTGACCTACACGAGAGGTGAGGAAGTGATGCCAGAGTGAGAGCTGAAGGCTGGGGAAAAAGAGCCTTGGAGGAACATTCTGGGTAGGACAACCGGCAGACGCTAAGGCCAGGGTCACTGCAGGATAGTGACAGGTCGGGACACTGGCAAAAATAAGGCTGCAGAAGCAGGCAGGGATCAGATTATGCAGATTTTGGCTTTTACAATTAGAGCAACTGCCATCACACTTGTGAAGTGCATGGAAGGAGTGACATAATCTGATCTGGTTGTGAGAAGAGCACTCTAGCTACTGTTCAGAGAATGGATTAGATGGGGAGGGGAAGACAGAAACTTGTTGATAGTTATAGCAGTAGGAGGGTAGCTTGGATTAGGTCAACGACCGTGGAAAGGAGAGAAGTGGCAGGATTCTGGATATTTAGATGGGAAACTTGGAGATGGACAGGCCCTCATCAGATGGAGTGACAGATAGGAGGTGTGAAAGGTAGTCAACTCTTATGGTTTCTGATATGAGTGCCCAACTCAAAAAACACGCCATTTACAGCGAAGGAAAATAAAGGAGGAAATAATTGTGGGGGAGTAGGTTTGAAATCAAGAGTTCAGTTTGGTATGTGTTCAACTTGAGATGCCAGTAAAACATCTAAATGGAAATGTCAAGAAAGTAGGTGGGAATATATACCATTTGAACTCAGAATGGAAACATGGGCTCAAACAACATACCGGAGGTACAAAACACACGTACACACATGACTTGTACTCATCTTTTGTTACCAGTATATATTGAGTATTACAATTTTAATACAGTTTATTCCTTTCTTAAAATGTGTATAGGTTTTTTTTGGCACCCTCTGTATACAGGAATCAATGGCTTGTGGATAGTATCTAAAGCCATGAAAGTGAGAGAAATTGCCCAGGGGAACAGAGAAGAGAGTTTATAAGACTGAGCCGCGGGGAACTTGGGAGTTCTTGAGGTCGGATAGAAGAGAAGACAAGGAAAATAAGCTAACAGAAGGGCTACAGACAGCGAATGAGAGGCCCACTGTGTGACACTGCTGAGAAATCCCGGGAGGGAGGGCAGCGGGCTTAGCAACACAGCGGGCACGGGGCGTTCCTGGGAGGAACTTCGCGGACGTGGAAGAGGCAGAGTCCAGACGAAGTGTGCTGAGCAGTCAGACAATTCCTCTGAGAAGCTCTGTTGTGGGGAGTGGGGGAACAGTTAGGACCACAGAACAAGCTGGAAGAGGTGAGCTGCGGGGGGGGGGGGGGGATATTTTTAAAAAGCAACCTCTTATTTCCTTGTAACAACAGAATCCGGCAGATTTACTGATTAAAGAAGATTTTTGTTTTTGTTTTTAATCTGGGAGAGAGTAAACATTTGTGAATGTGGAAAGGGCTTCAAAAGAAAATGAGTCCAAAGATTCAAGGAAATGAGGGTTTGCTGATGGAACAAGTCCCTGAAAATTCGGAGGGCACGCAATCTGGGACACATGTGGAGGGATTAGTGTTTGGAATGGAGGATAAAGCCCAAGTTAAGTCACTGATCACGTATTTATAAGAATTAAATATAGGGGCAGACAGGTGGTTCAGTTGGTTGGAGCGCGAGCTCGGGGCAACGGGGCTGCCGGTTCGATTCCCACCTGGGCCAGCGAGCTGCGCCCTCCGCCACTAGAATGAAGTCAATAAGCTGCCGCTCAGCTCCCGGGTGGCCAGATGGCTCGGTTGGTTGGAGCGTGTCCTCTCAACCACAAGGTTGCCAGTTCGACTCCCGCAAGGGATGGTGGGCTGTGCCCCCTGCAACTAACAACAGCAACTGGACCTGGAGCTGAGCTGCGCCCTCCACAACTAAGACTGAAAGGACAACAACTTGACTTGGAAAAAAGTCCTGGAAGTACACACTGTTCCCCAATAAAGTCCTGTTCCCCTTCCCCAATAAAATCTTTTTTTAAAAAAAAATTAAAAATAAATATCTTACCTCTACCTGAAGAAGAAATATGCACATATCCCTATTTTAACATGGAAAGCAGCAGCCTCAAAATGGCGTTTTCAGCTTACATAATCTTGAAATGTTTCAGAGAGAACACTAGAGTTTGATCACAGCTCTAGAAAAAAGGAGTTTTAGTGTCTAGGATTTATGGAGCACCTTACCTACAAAGGTAGTAAACATTGAAAAGTTATAGCTTCAAAAAGTATTTAGATGCTAACGACAACTCAACCTAAACTTTGTACGATGGTATAAATTTTACGAAGATCTTTCACACACTCATATTCTTCTTCCACCTTTGTAATATCTTTATTTTTAAAATATAAGGTCTAATGCTAAATGAAAAATACATCAAAGTCTCCAGCTTTGGGAGAGAAAGTGAAATAAACGAATCCAATGCAGAAGAAACAACTCTGGGAGGGTACAGATAAATGGCCAACAAGCTTTGGTACTAGCAAATCTAAAGTTACACAATTAGTGTTTATGGGAAGATGGCTTTTAGTTGCTTGCTATAACTTGGGAGGAAAGGAGATCATAAATCAAAAGGAAAAACCCACTCCTTTGCAGTATCTTTAAAATCACTCCCTGAGGATGGCGGGGGAGCAGATTTCTGCAGGAGCTGAGAAGGGCAGGTTAGGATACCCGCTCCAAGCACCACAGCAAGCAAGCTATGGAATGGACCTAGAATCTAAACCTGTGTCTTTTGGCTGATTTAATAATGAAATCTGTTACTAAGTAACAAGTTTGCTCAGTATTTATGCCTTAACTTTTTGAGTAGAGCCTAAAAGAGCAACCAAGTTCTCTCACAAATCAGCTGTTTCACATCTTAGACATCACTGAACATTGGGCTGGAGAAGCACTGGCAGGGCCACACAAGAAAGTGCAAATTCTAGGTTCCAATCGTCTCCCAAGTGACAGTCAGTTCACCCAGATGACTACAGGTGAAGACTTGAGCTCAACACAAACAATGAAAATAGAAGTGAAAACTCAAGGCTGCCAGATTCTTCATTTACAAGACGGAAACCCAAAGGAACAAGAGCCTCGGGCAGCGTCTGATGAAAGCACAGCATACAGTCCCTTTCTGATTACACAATCTAAAGCAGGGTTTCTCCACCGTGGCACTACTGACATTTAGAGCCAGGTAATTCTTTGTGGTGGAGGACTGCCCCAGCACTGCAGGCTGTTTAGCACTACCCTGGTGTCCACCCACTACTTGCCAGTAGCATATCCGCCCCGCCCCCAGTCATAATAACCAAACATTCCCTGGAGACAGGAAGAGGGGGGAAAATCGCTCTAATTGAGAACCACTTACCTACATGGATTCCACTGACTATGGAAACTACTACGGGCTTGCAAGATAAACCTACTAAGAAAGTGGGGAAAGTGCATGACCTTATTTTTTCCAGGCAATAGCTTACATAGGAAAAGCATCTAATGTTCCAAAGACATGCAGTATGTAGCAAGAAAAGTAAGCCTAGCCCAAGAGACCACACCTTACTCCTTACAGGGACTCTCGGTATAGATTCTGGAGCCCAAGCACTCATCCTTCTCCCTTCCCACACTCAGTAACCCACGGGACTGTCGAAGTATGCAGAACATCAGACGCACATGCCTCCCAAGCCACTGCTCATCTTCCTATTGAACGGGAGTTTATGCCCTTCTGGAAACATGGTTCCATGAATGGGATCAAGACAGACAAAGCCTATGCTGCCTCTTTTCAGGAGGCCAGAAGACCACCCCTAAGAGGCCAGCAACACTCCCCACCAGCTGGCTGTACGCTGACAGAGCTCTGCTGAGCTCCTGAGGGAAGGGACACTCAGCTCTTTGTCTGCTGTATTGTTTTACAATTATTTACTCTGCTCATCGAAATCTGACGAGCTTTAGAACACTGGGCTCAGTTATCCATCTTCCCATCACTCTGGTATCAGAGAATCCTACAGTCTTTCTGAGGATCCAGGCTTCAGAAGCAATTATTTCCTCAGAGTTTCTTCAAAGAGAATCCATGAAATTATTTTGACTTCACATGTTCTAACAAAAGGGATTTCAAAAACAAAAGATAATCTGTGGAGCCCTTAAGCTTTTCAAACTTTGCTTTTCAGTTGGCAGATGCGTGGCGCTTTCCCCCATCCAAATTTTGCAAAATACTTTTGAGTATTCCTGTCAGTTTACTAAGTTATGCCAACTATGCTATACACAAAATTAACTTTTTACCTTGGTGTGTTAATGTTTCAAACAAAACCTTTTATAAATATCTGCAGCATAGCTCAGACTGAGCAGTTGGGCTTCAGATGACTTAGGACAGAGTGAAATTGTTGCAACCCAAGACCCAATCTCCCGTGGGTTTCCCACACTGCCTCTGCTAGAGGGTGAGCCCCCAGAGAAGCACGCCTTCATCCATGGAGCACACGCCTGGCCCCGAGAGGCCTCTGTAAAAGTTCGTCGTGTAAAAGAACAAAATGGACACTGCAACACATCAACAGTAAGGTCATTTTGTGTCAACTGTAAAAAATCTTTGTAATTGTTCCTGGAGGTTACTCTATTTCTGCTCTTCTGCTCTCTAGAAATTAACTGCATAGGAAACAAAAGACTTTGAACAAAAGAAGCTAGTTTCATGGTTCCTAATGGTTTGTAGAGGCTCTCCAAACAGTATTAAATTTTTAGCCCCTCTTCTAAAGCACAACTTAAGAAAAAACAGGTTTTTAATCCCTAAGCACGTTGTTCGCTCCTTTAAAAGCAGGATCAGACAAAGGAGGAGGGCACACACCAAACTGATTGTGCAAAATTAAATTCAGGAGGAAAAGGAGGTACAAATCTAAGGTTTTAAGTCACTGTTACCTAATGGCCCCCAACCCAGTTCTTGATGTCCAAATCCAGGAAGCAGGTACATGTAGGGGTGAGATTGGGCCTCGGCTCCCTGGCGTTTATAACACATTTTGGCAGTGCTCTGCCACACAGGCTATAATTAGAGAGTACGCCTCAGAGACTAAAACGAACTCAGAGGGTTTCAGAAGCCAACAGAAGTCCCCTGAGCACGGATCTGTGGAGCAGGGCGCTGGGCGCCTGCCACCGGGCGCACATGTGCACGCACACACCAGTTCTGACGAGTCTTTTTTCAAAGCTCTAATGGCTTGACCTCAACACCTGCTGCATTTCCTGAAGACAGACAGGCTCTGGAGCTCCACTTGTTCCTCGCACGCGGCTGCACTTTCTAGGAACTACCGCACACACGCAGAGGCTGGCGAGCTGCCAAGGCAGGGGCAGCCCAGCCGCCAGGCCTGAACTTTCCCAGTGCTGTTGGGGCGGGAGCCTAGGCGCTGACTCAGCGGCCGGCATGGAACCCTGCCAACCGCCCAGCAGTGCGGGGGCCGCCGGCAACCACAGATGTTTTGCTAGAGCAGAGCAATCAGCCTGGAGGCTGGTCTGGGCGGGCGGCCAGGCTGTTGCTGTCGTGGAAGCGGGTTTCTCTGATCCTCGTCCTAGCTCCACCACTAGCTCTCTGGTGATCGGAGGGAAAACCTCTGCAGCTCAGCATCCTCCCTGCCTCAGAGCACGTGTGTGTGGATGCAGCAGAGGTGGCACTGTTTGTATTAAAGAGCTCGGAGCACTACTGCCCACCCCGCGCTCGCTGTTAATCCTTACGACACCCCTGGGAGACAGGCTTCATTATTTTTATCTCAGACGAGAAGACACAGGCTCAGAGATGAAGAGCCCACTGAAAGATCACAAGGGTAATAAATGGAAGAGATGGGATCTGAACCCCACTTTGTTGGCTCTGGAATCGACTGCAAACATGGCTATATTAAACTCAGATGAACTGCACAGGTTCCTTTATATGAAGATACTGATTTCTCAGGTTCCAAAGGGTTTTCTTATGTGACTTCTAGTTGCCCCGTGAAAACCCATAGCTCTTCACAACGGATTTCTAAACAGCACTACTGGACCACAGGAAGAGCATGTGCTTATGGGGAGTGCCCAGAAATGACCAGCTTTATCCTGAGCGCCTGCCTAAGCACCGGTAAGTCACTGAACCGGGAACAACTTAGCATCGCTCCTGTTCACGGGTGAGGAAAACCGGCAGTGCAGGTCAGAGAGAGACGAGGAACTAGAAGTCAGAGGCTTGGCTGAGAACAGTCTGTAGGCCCCACCCCTAAGATAATTCATGAGGACCCTGGCATCTGTATTTTTTAAAAAGCTGCATACATAACCAATGGTTAGCTGTGTTTGAAAATCACTTAAGGTTGTCTTGGCTAAAATGGGAAATCTGAGGTCTACCCTTTCCTGTGAGATGAAATCATGTCTACAAGGTTCTTTGTTAGAAAATACACAGAATGCAAGCGCTTCTCATCAGCTCGGTTTAGCTGCAAAACAACAAAACTGTCCTAAAAGAGCATAATCCTGGGTTAGCCTGGAGCCACGAAACTGTCTTAGGCAGACTGTTCTTTTACGTGACTACTAGAAAAACTGGAATTAGAGTGCCACGTCTCATTTTTAGATGTCCCTCATAACACTGCTGCAACCTCATCCTTCCTTTGGAAAAAAAAAAAGAGATTGTACTGACATTCTTTCACTTCAAATTCGGAACAATCTATATGAGGAGTAACTTACACATTTCAGTGCTTTAACCAAGGAAACAAGGATGGCAAAAACCTTCAAAGTCTATTCACGTCTGGACTGAGTGTCAGCCTGGCAGTGCAGCATCCCTCTCTGGCTGGCCTTTAGGAAGAACAAATGAGCCCCACACCGGAAAGACTGACCTGCTTGAGCTGCTCATCCAGGTTCCAGCCTGGCTGCCCAGTGGCGGAGGCTGAAGCAGGGGCCTTGGCAGCATCTTTGGTGTGGTCTTCTTGAGCCTGCTGTCCGTGTGCTGGGAGGCCTGCTGCTGGAAGAAGACCAGAGATGGGTGCCGCTCTTGGGTCTCGGAGAGCCCCTTTCTGCACATGAAAATATTTTGAAGCAGCCTGGGCCTCTTTCCCAGCCACCTCTGTAACGTCATCGTCCCCATCCTCATCTTCCAAACCTCCTTCCTCTTCCTCAGGCTCTGAGTTCACGCTGCTCCGTTCAAACACTCGGGTCACTGCTGTGGCTGGGGCCACCCTGGCTAAAGGACCCAGGGCAGGGCTGCCAGAAGGCCTCCCAGGTGTGGCAGAAAGAAGAGTCTGTGTGACCAGCTTCTGGGCGTACAAGAACTGGGTCTCTCTCATCTGCTGTCCCTGCTTCTCTCTGGCATCCATCTGCAGAGGACCCTGGTGTGGTGGCTGCTGCTGTGGCTGCTGCGGTGGCTTCTGCTGCAGCGGCTCCATCACTGCCTCAAGCTTCACCCACTGATTGGCATGGCTCTGAATTTGGGCACAGCCCAGCAGGCACACTGGTCTAAACCTTAAGTGATTAACAGAAACCACAAAGAAGGAGAAGGGGGGGGGGGAAACTATGTAAAACAGGTATAAAAAGGCTTTCTTTTCTCCAGCAAAGAGCATGAATTCTAAACATATGCTCCTAAACCTGAATTTTAGGATGAGTGAGTGGTGAGGATTTCGGGGGTGGGTGGGTAGGAAAGGGATTGAAGAAGAGAATTTTAAGAGGGGAAATATGGCATGAATCTCAGCAGTGATGGGCTACTTGGGTTTAAAAGAAGTAAATCCAGACGATATATTGCTTACAAACCTCTCTGTATTTTCGTCTTCCTCCATCAACATTATCAAACATTAATGTGTTTATTACTGAAAATGCAACTGGGTTTGCACTGTACAAAGGCTGTGAGTATGGAAACCACAATAATAAAGGAAAAGGTCTTGCCTATAAAAGAGAACACATTGCTTATGTTCTCAGGCCCACCAGAGAAAAAAACTTATCCTCCAAGCTAGACACAGAGCTATCAATCAGGCAGACAGTGATTTCAATCACAGAAAAGCAGAACCTATCAAACTGCTCTTGGTTTTAAACTTTTCAAACTTCCCAGATCCAATTGCCAACCTGCTTTTCAAGTGGGCTGGGCCATGCCAACTGGACATTATAGCCTCAAAAAGAATCCAATTTCAACATGAAAGAATGTATACCCCCCCAATCCAGCAAGGAGGCAAGTTTCAAATTGCAATCGTCACTCAAAAACAAACAGGGGGAATTCCTCTGGAGATTTTCAAGTTAATTAATTTGAAACAGATATCAATATTGTCTATATAGCAAGTTACTGCTTCTTTTTTATGAAGTCAAGTAAATCTCTTCACATCCCCTTTCTTTCTGATTCACTTCTACTATATTCTATGACGAATACAAAAAAGAAAAGGCTTTCAGGCCAAAAGTATTCTGGGGGCTGGTTTATCAGCATTCTTACCAATCAGTCTCCAAACACACACCCCTTTCACAGGCTCTCCTCTCACAACCCCGCTTCCCTTTCTCCTCTCTGAGTCCCCACCCCCAACCCCCTGAGTTGAGTTACGTTTCCTCGGTGAGTCTCCGTAACTGAATGGATTACTACTAGGCCTGGGCAAATTCTAGGCGAACAGCACTTGCAGTATGGCTACAACGTTATCCCAGGAAAGGAGAAGGTGCATGCACAGGTTGGGACTTGATATTTGCATTGTTCATTGTTTTAGGATTGGGTAGAAACATTTAAAAAACTAAATGTCTTTAAAGTCTTCAAAAATTCATGGGGGAAGTAATCACATCCCTAGCAAGAAAAACTGCTTGGATTTATAAATATTTTAATGGGTTAGAGAAAAAAGGTAGGCAAAACAGTAGAGAAAAAAATTCTAACTTTCTGTTTATCTTAGAAGCACCGCTTTTGCCTTTTTGCATTCTGTGAGGGAGTCAAATTCCAATTTGCCTCTTACTGCCTTTACTTCCTCTCTTAACACTCAGAAACTGAGGAATGCCAGGAGCAATACCTTCATTCTGCTTTAGCCCTCTTTATAGTGTAACAAAGCATGAAAAGATTTACACCCGCAGTAAATCTAATTGGCTGAAGTGTTCATTTAAAATAAAAACAATCTGCGTCAGAGAAAATTAAACAAAAGAATAAAACAAATGATTCGGTGGTCATTTTCGTTTTCCTTATAATCATTACAGTCAATCAATCATAAGCAGGAAAATGTTCAGCCACGTCCTGCCAGTCATTGAACAACTGCCTCTTGTCTCCTGGCACCATCTTCTCCGTCTGCTGTCCCCGCAGAGGACGAGGTGTCTCACAACCACTTTAGCACGACTGAGATGACTAAGTTCTACAACTCCATACACACACCCGCCCTCCAAAAGCCCATCTTCCCCGTCCCTAAGCAGCCGGTCGATGCGAACAATGCCACCTGCCTACGTTTAGAAAACTTGTCTCAGAAATCTAAGCCACTTCATCCCTTCACAAGGCCCCCTCCCCCATTTCCCCTAAAGTTCCCGACCGCCGAGCTCGGAGCAACGGCCTCGCCCACATTCCCTCTACCTTTGCTGCGGGATCTCTCCAGCCTCGGCCCCCTTCCAGCCCCACACCTCCAGACCTGGTTACTCCACCCCCCGTTCTTCATACCACCCCCAATCCCGCCCTATCACTTTTACCTCTACCAAGCCCTCCCAGCCAGCCCGCCGGCTCTTCTCTGAACCCCCCAACCCCACCTATCCTCACCCGCTCAGTTCCCCGGAGTGGGGGGTCCTTACTCAGCGCATCTCTTTATCTCCAACCACCCTAAAGGGCACAGGGCGTCTCCGGTCTCCTCCCAGCGCTCACGTTTTCCTCCGCGGCCCCCGCGCTCCGCCGGCCAGCGCCTTCACGTCTGCCCAAGCACACCTGCCTCCGTCCCTCCCAACCCCCGTCCCCTCCACCTGCCACAGCCCCCGCTCCCGCCGCGGCTGACGGAGCCGGGCCCGCGAGGCTTACCTGTGCGGGGCGCGCCGGGGCCGCCGGCCGTGGTGGAGGCTGCCGCTCTGGCCCCCGCGCCGCAGCTGCGTCTCGGACTTCTCCGCAGCCGGGGGCCACAGCCGGGGCGGGGCCCGCACCGGAAGCGGCGCCGCGGGGCCGGTCAGTCGGCCCTGGGCGGGGAGGGGGCGGTGCCGCACGAGGTGGGGCGCGGCCTGACGCCGGAAGCGGCCAAAAAGGGATCGAGGGGCGGGGTCAGGCGGAAGTGACTTCTAGGGACGGTCCCGCCCAACTAAGTCGTGAGCGGAAGCGGGTCGAAGCTGGCGGAGGCTTCCACCAATGGGAAAGTGGAGACACGGAGGAGTTCCGGTGTGAGCACTTTTCGCGGGGAGTTGAAGAGAACGGGTCTCGTAGTTTTCGCTGCGCGTTTTCTGGTTGCGGAGGTTGGTGTGGCGCGGGCGGTAGGTTGGGAGGAAGATAAATAAAGGACAAGGAGTGTCAGGGTTTCGGTCCCCTCCCCAACCTCCAACCTTTAAATCGGCCTTTTGGAGATTCCCCCTTCCACATCAGCTTTTCTCTGAACTCCATTCCTACCTGGACTGAGAGCTGGCTGTACGCCGAGGCATCCCCTGGAACCCACTCACATGGTGTAGTATTCTCACTTCCCAGGTTCCAAAGGTGGGGGACTCTTTGCCGAGTACTGTCACCTCGTAAAACCCCTTGCTTCTCCGACGCTTATTCTCAAGACTGCCAGCCATTTAACGGCCTCTGTGGAGAGCATCTGCTTCTTTGTGCATCCAGTTCCTTGCTTTACTTTCTCTCTAATCGTCTCCTGTCTTGTTAGTTTCATAGTCAATGTGGACAATCCATTTAACATCTGGGTCTCACCTCTAGCGACCCTTACGTCAGCCTCCCAATCTCAGTTAAAAACCTGGATCATATCACCAGAAACGCTTTCGAAGCAGGGTCCGCTATCACGTCACAAATCAATAATCGGAACAGCCCTCTGTCCAACTACAGCCCCATATCCTTTTAGCTTGACTCCTCAGGAACTTCACCACCGCTGGTTTTTGCACTTTATCAGGACCTCCAACCTATTGAAAGCCTCACTCTTAATCCTCCCTCTTCACTTCCCTCCTTATTTCATCTTAGATTCAACGCTAGATCATTACAATCCTGCTCTTCCTTATTCTTAAGCCTACCCAGCCCTCCTTTTTTCTCAGCTAAGTCTTCCACCCTGGATGGAACAACATGTTTCTCCATGCCTGTATGTACCTTGTCAGAGAAAATTGTCCTGCTGAACAGATTGACGTCACTAAGTTAATAATTTCAACCTTAAATGGGCTGTGAATAGTGCCTGGAAATTTCACTATATTTTTATAGTTAACTTGCTCTCCTCTATCTCTGCAAATCTCTAACCTGACCCTTCTGGTACCCATTCCCCGGGTATCTTACTGTATATATATAAGTAACAGAAAATGTTGAATGCCTTAAAGTCTAAATATCTACGTGTATTCCCATCCTGTCCTTTCTTCCTACATTTTATTCAATCAAAAGTATTCATTAAACTCCCACTTTATACCAGGCGAGGCATTCATGTAGGTGCTTGTTGAGTGTTGAATAAAAAAAATCCTTTGTCCTAAAGGCTCTTTCTAGTGTAGAGAGACAGAAACAAGTATCTATATGTGCTATGAAGGGATATGTGCTATGAAGAAGAACAAAGCAAGGTGAGGGTTAGATAGTGGTGTCAGGTAGCTGCTATTTTAGATGTTAAAGAAGGACTCATTGATGAGCTATTTAAGCAGAAACTAGAATTGACTTGATGGGAGCGATCCATGTGAATATTTAGGGAAAGGGTGACAGCAAACGCAAATGATCTGAGGCAGGAGCATGCTTGACATGCTATACGAATAGCAAGGAGACCACTGTAGCTGACAGGGAGTAAGTGAAGGGAGAGGAGGTAGGAGAGGAGATCAGGGAGGTAGGCAGGGGCCCAACCATGCAGGGCCTTGTAGGCCATGATGACATTTTTGGATTGTTACCACTGGAGAGTTTTGAGCAGAAGAGTGACTTGATCAGACTTAAGTGACTAAAAGGACCCCTCTAGGTCTTGTGTGGAGAATAGATTATGAGGGTGGAGGGGTAAGAGTGGAAGCACTAGTCCTGGCAGAAGATGATGGTGGCCTAAACTAGATGACAGCCGTGGGGGTGGTAAGAAGTGGTCAGATTCCAGGTGTTATTTGAAAGTAAAGCCACCAGAATTTGCTAATAGATTGGATGTACAGGTTTGACCCAGGTAACTGGTAGAATAAAGATATCATTTACTGACCCGGATCAGAATCTGATCCCTTAGCAATGAAAAGGAATAAAGCATTGATATACCCAGCAACTTGGGATTACAAGAAAATAACAATAAAGGCATTATGCTCAACAACATAACAATAAAGGCATTATGCTGAGTGAAAGAAAAGTGACACTCTTGAAAAGGTTAAAACTATATCGATGGAGAGTAAGTCAGTGGTTGCTGGGAGTGAGGGATGGAGAAGTGACAACAAGGGGATAGCAAAACAGAGGGTTTGGGCCACAAGAGATTTTTCAGGGTTGATTACTCCTCTGTATCCTGGCTGTGGTGTCAGTTACGTGAATTTATATATGTAGTCAAATTAATAGGACTGTAAAACAAAAATGCAATCAGTTTTATTTTATAATTATTTTTTTTAAGCCAAACTTCCATGTGTGCTGAAGTTTCCCTTCCCAATTATAAGGGCTCTTGCAATATTGGATCTTTCCATCAGTATTCAAACAGGCTCTAGTTTCAACCATATTTTGCTTTAAAAAAGAAAACAAGAAACCCACAAAAAAGCCTGTCCTTTGACCCTATATTCTGTACTTAAAGGCTTATCTCACTGTTCCCCTTCCTAGCAAAGCTTCTAGAATTACTGTCCTCACTGCAGCCCAAGCGATCTTATCTCTCTCCTTAAAACACTCTGTGGCTTCCCACTGCTCTTGAGATCAAGACCTAAATTCCTTCACGTGGTCTTTAGAGCCCTAGCCTCTGCCTACCTCTTTGGTTTTATCTCTTTGCTGCAGGTGTAGTAGAGGACTCAAGAGGGCAGCCTTACTGGATGACCTCAGTAGTTAAATCAGAAGAGCCCCCACCCCCTTCATAGAAATATGTTTAAACCTCAAAGTATACACCCATTCTGGTCACAAGGAAAGCATTTAATCTCTCCATCTTGGCTTCTAACATATGGTAGACTGAACATAGTAACCACAGTACAGCAGGTCCTTGAATGAGGTTTCGTTACAACGTTGATGAGATGCTGCAGGAACTTAACTTGTTTATTAGCCTGTGGTAAAATTGGTTTTGCTATACATTGTTTCGCTTAAAATCACAGAACATTAAGTGTGTGCTTACTGTATTTTTCAGCTTCTCCCATCAAGAGGTGGAGTCTATTCCTCCATTCTCTGAATGTAGGCTTGGCCATGTGACTTGCCTTACCGGTACTTGTTCTGTAGGACATTAGCAAATCTGATACAAGGAGAATCTTAAAAAGCGCTTACAATTATAGCTCTTCTCTCCTGCTGCTGGGAACGCTTCCACCACCTGTGAAAACCTCCTGCTAACCTGATGGACGATGAGAGACGTGGTCATCACCCCGTCTGACTTCTAACCAACTGCCAGACTGGAGTGTGGCCCCTTAGACCAGCCCACCTGCCAAGTACGTGAGCCAGGCTGTTGTAGGCCTTCTAGGCTCAGCTGTGCTGGCTCAGACCAGTAGAAACCCACAGTGAACCCACAGACCAGCGAAAAATAATGTTTATTGTCTTAGAGTTAACTCAGTACGTTTTGAGGTGGTTTGTTTTGCAATCCAAGATAACTGATACCCGAGGAGTGCTCTGCATCTGTCAGGCTGAATTTGGTTGGGTGTGCTTCTTGGAGCCGCTGAGCACGTCAAGAAGAGACTCACCGTGTATCACCCTCATGCAGCTGGCCTATGTTACCTTCCGGTCTCCCAGCAGATTTCTCACAGCTGTGCTTAGTTATAGCAGGGATACTCCTATACATGTGTCTGTTGTATTCAGCTTTTTCAGTAAAAGTAATATCGTTTGCGTGGTTTTCATTGATTTTCTTTTCCTAAATAAAGGTTGAATTGTATAAATATTGGGTATCATTTGTATGTATGTCATAAATTTAATTTTATATGTACAGGGCGTGAAAGCTAAGAAACAACAGGTAAATGACCATATTATAGAATAATAATATAATTAGTCATAACTAGTGAAGGGAAAATGCCTGAGGTGTGTGTTTATGATAGCCAATGTCAATTATTGATGTGATTGTGTCCATTTTAATGAGATTTGGTGTTTTAGCATGAGTGGGTGTCAATTTGGGGAGTCAGGGAACGTGTAAAATGTTTTCCCACTGAAATGAATGATGACATTTTCAACTTGCATTGGCCCCACAAGAAGTTTTTCAGGATTGCTAGCCCTAGTAAGGCAGACTGTCCTAGAGTTTACTGTACCTTTTACTGTCATGGAAAATTAAAATGTAACCTGATGATTAAGGTTTCTTTTTGTCCTGAGATCTAAGTATAGCCTCCAGGAGCCTGTTAGCATGTGTAAAGCCTCTGCTGAGTAAATGGTATTAACATGTGTAAAGAAAGAATGTGACAGTGCCAGGGGGGACCTGAAAAAAGGTGTGTCAAGTCCCCACATTCCTGAGGGGACCTCTTTATCACGGAGGTGGAGGCGGGTTAGTGTTACCTGCAGCCTGACTAGGCGGCTAGTGTCCAGGTGTTTTCCTGGGAGGAGGCAGAGATACGCCCATCAGACTGACTCCTGAATCCTTTCTTAAATGAAACTCTTCATATTTTGAATCAGACAATTGGTATTTGGTGTCTGATGTCTTAAGTTACGTGGTGCATCAGCCTCCACAAGCCACTCCATCCCGGGGAAGTGCCAGCACCTAGTTACTGAGGCCCAAAGCTGGACGGGGAGAGGTCTTCTAAGTAATGAAGCCTCCTGGCTGTGGGCAGCCAGCATTCCCCTGCAGGTCTCAGCTGTCACTGCAAAAGTTCTTTCCAATCCTGTGACTCGGGGATTTGCCCATATTCTGACGAACTGCCTTGACTATATTCTTTCCCTCACCAAGTACTAGAAGAGAGATCAGACCTCTAAGGCAAGTCCAAAGGCCAATCCCAAAGTGACTCATCTTTGAAAACATTGGGTTGTTTCACTCTCCTTGATACTTAATTGAAAGCTGTCTTTGCAAAGCTCCATCCAGATTTGCGTGGTGGCCCTAACACTCAGCTGTCCCACAGACTGCAGAGCAAAGGGAGCAGGAGGCAGTGCGAGCCCTCTGTCCTAGAACAAGACATCTGGTCACAGGTCTTTGCCTCTGGTTGGCGCTCTTTGGGGGCCATCTGGCCCCCCATCCGCCAGAGCTGGTATAAGCCAGACTTATAACAAGTGCTGGCGAGACTCCGGAGAGGGTGCCTGAGCTGAAGTCTGCTTGGCAGTGAGCTTGGTTGTCAGGAAGAATCCTGGGGCCAACCAACTGCTTTGTGTCTATAGACACCCACACATGCCCCGGGGCTTACACCCATCAGAAATCTTTATTTCCAAGCTCCAGCACTGAATGTTGAGTTATCCAGGGTGGTAATACGTGTTTTCTATTGTTAAGGTTGTCCTCTCTGAGTTAAGGAAAAAAACAACAAAAAACACCTGTCAATTTCAGGAGCAAAGTATAGAGAAGTTACAGAGGACACCAGGCGAGTATTTTGGAAACTTGAGCTCGGGATGCAAGGTATCGTGAGGGAACTTAAGTGGAAAAGAAGTTTCCCAAATACAGGGTGGGGCACACTTTCTTTTGTTAGATGTGGGTGTTGGGGCTCCTGGCTCATCATTTCTTTATGCCCCCACATACTAGCACGTGCCACACGACTGTGTTCCTCTTGCAAGCTTAATGCTATTTTAGCCCTGATTCTTAACTAGAGGAAACGAAGTATGGTATAATTCCTGGTATTTTATTAAGGTGAAATAATATGTTCAGTGCCAGAGAGTAGAAACGGTTGTCTATACCCCAGGCCTTCATTTACCACTTTATAGCAAGAGCACATGTTGAATCCTTTGATTCAAACCAATCTTAACACAGGTTTTTAACCCTGCTGCAATTTCAAGGAATAACACATAACCTCATTTGGCAATCTGATTCAGAAACTTCATCGTTAAACACTGAGCTAGGTTTTCAGTTTTTCCAGTTAAGTGAAAGTTTGATTTTTGTAATGCTTATAACTTCCCTGAGGTTATGTTGGAAGAGAATAGCGTGGTTATAAAGTTAATGGATCTAATAGTAATACCCTCCTGACCCATTCCCTTCCATCCCATCCCACACCCCCGCCAAATAAAAGGACGAAATACTTAGCTTAACACTGTGGTCATCAAGCAACGAGTCATTTCCTAATATGGACAGTTCAGCCCTCCAGTTTCACTTCTGGAATTCAAGTGCTAGGAGAATGGTATTTACATTAGTGTGAGTTTTCTACAACTCCTTTCCTTCTCGCTCCCGAAAGGCGTGAAGCCTCCGTGCGGTTTGCTTTAACATTAATTACGGCATGTGCAGTGGCTGCATTGCCTGCACCTACAATACACTCAGCCCTGACCCAGTACAGTCTAACACTAGTCGTTTGATACAAAATCAAAATGAATTAGTCACAAGATTTGAGGGCTCTCTCCTTATTAAAAGTGAATAGTTATCCAAAGAAAAATGGTTATAGCCATTAAAAAGAATGAAGTCAATACATTTCTACTGACATAGGAAGATGTCAGTGGTAAGATTTAAAGAGAAACTAGCAAGTTACAGAAAAGTATGTAAAATAAAATCAGTTTGAAAAAAATTGAATGATGATTTAATCTTTTGAAAAACAATTTCCCATCTTAACAATAAAGATAGTTATGATACATGTCCTAACGTTAGACTCAAGTTTGATTTTTGGTTTCTTTGGTAATTAGAAAAAATTATACATTAAGGAAAAATCCACAGTACTTATTGACTGATAGTTATGCACTAAGCACTTTACTTACATTATCTTTTAATCTTCACAATAGCCCCCATTTTACAGGTGAGAAAACTAATACTTGTAGGAGTTCAGTCACTTGCCCAAGATTAAGTTATATGTTACAGGTAGCAGAGCTGAGATTTGAATCCAGGGCGGTCTGCAATTCATGCTCCTAACCACCATGTTATATTTCTCCCATCAATGTAAATATTTGATTTGTAACCATTTGAGTTTATTTTTTATTTTTTAAAGATTTTATTGGGGAAGGGGAACAGGACTTTGTTGGGGAATAATGTGTACTTCCAGGACTTTTTTCCAAGTCAAGTTGTTGTCCTTTCAGTCTTAGTTGTGGAGGGCGCAGCTCAGCTCCAGGTCCAGTTGCCATTTTCTAGTTGCAGGGGGCACAGCCCACCATCCTTTGCGGGAGTCAAGGAGTCCAACCGGCAACCTTGTGGTTGAGCCCAATGGCCCATGTGGGAATCGAAACGGCAGCCTTCAGAGTTAGGATCACGGAGCTCCAACTACCTGTGCCACCAGGCCAGCCCTTGAGTTTATTTTTCAGTATACATTTTACAATAGTGGGCCACAGAGAATCAATATGGTTGCATATTAGCTGTGTAATTTGAAGCCCTGAATCTGAGAGGAAAACCAGTTCCGTGTGGGACATGAAACTGACCTGTGCCCTGCATTTACAGAGCACCAACTGAAAGAACTGGAACATGGGACACTGGCAAAAGATGAGAGACAGCCCAAACGTCCATCAGTCGGGAACTGGTTCAATGACATGTGGTACTTAGGCTATCAAGCAAGAAAAGGAAAATGGGGACATTTTTAATGTACTGATGTGGAATACTTTCCAAGACATTAAATGAAAAATAACAAGGTTCACAAGGTTTCCAGTTCGACTCCTCGACTCCCGCAAAGGATGGTGGGCTCCGCCCCCTATAACTAAGATTGAACACGGCACCTTGAGCTGAGCTCCCGGATGGCTCAGTTGGTTGGAGTGCATCCTCTCAACCACGGGGTTGCCAGTTCGACTCCTGTAAGGGATGGTGGGCTGCGCCCCCTGCAACTAACAATGGCAACTGGACCTGGAGCTGAGCTGCGCCCTCCACAACTAAGACTGAAAGCACAACAACTTGAAGCTGAACGGCACCCTCCACAACTAACATTGAAAGGACAACTTGACTTGGAAAAAGTCTTGGGAGTACACACTGCTCCCCTTCTCCAATCAAATCTTAAGGAAAAAAAATCGCGAGGTTCATAACAGAGTGTTTAGTATGTTATCATTAATAATTATGTTTAAAAAGGATGTACATATATAATCACTATGTTGAAGAATTATGACTCATGGGGTATGTATCAGTAATTTAAGCTAAACTGCAACAGATAGGTCCAAAAGATGACTTGGCAAATCGTTTACTTCTTGCTCACCTAACAGTCCTGGACAGAGTCTCAGGTCAGGGAGGTGGCATTTCTTCTTTGCTGCTCTTCAGGCCCAGCACTTAATTAAATTAAGTCGAAATTAAATTAGCTAAATTATCACACACACTTGAGTTCCCATGGCCTTAAATACTCTCCTTGGCCTTTAAAACTGTGTTCTTCCCATTCAGCAACTCATAGATTGCCTCCCCATTGGTCAGTGGCAGGCTGGCCCTGGTGACTAGGAATCTCTCCACCTGTTCTCATTCTAACCTCTTACAGGCAGAGCTGGCTAAATGTCGTAAAGGATAGACCCAACATACTTAGTCTTACACCAACAGGCACAGGCCATGTTCCCTTGCCAGCCACACAGCTGGCTTCTAAATGACCTCAGCCATGGTGATTGGGTATTTTGGAAATACTAGAGAAAATTAAACCTTGTTTAAAAAGGACCTGATCACAGCAAACGCCAAAGGATTGATCTTTGCTCAATCCTTACTCAGCTAAAGTGACATTATCTGTGGTGCACCAATAAAGATTAGGAAATTGCACTCACTGGGAATTTTAAATGGGGGTTCCTAGAGAGGTGCCCCAAAGCAGTGGTCCTTAGAAATTGCCATGAACAACTTTGGCACAGGCTGGTGACAGTCTGAAGTAGGAAGCCTCTACCCCAGAGGCTTCCTTTTCACGCTTTGGTTCTTTACCCTCCTGGCTGTAACTTTCCACCTGTCGGAATGCTGCAAAATTAGCACAAAGAATTCTCATGTACCCTCTCCCCAGACTCCACGAATGTTAACATTTTACCACATTCGCTTTATAATTCTTTCAGACACAATGTCCCTTTGTACCTAAATATTTTAGTGTGTATTTCATAAACACAAGTACATTCTCCTAAAGAACCATAGTATATAAAAATTTAGTAATTAACATCACTACGATACTATTATCTAATTTATAGATCATATTCTTATTTTTCTAAATGTCCCCAAAATATCTTTGATATCAAAATCAAACAAAATCTTTTTTACTGGTCCAGATCACACATTGCATATAAAATTGTCAACTCTCTTTATTCTTCTTTAAATCAATAATCTACCGTCTTTATCTACTATAATTTTGACATTTCTGAAGAGTATGGGCCCATTATTTTATACAATGTCCTTCAGTTTGAGTTTGCCTGATTAAACTGAGGATATGCATTTCTGGCAGGAACATTACAGAGGTGGTGGTGTTTTTATCTCAGTGCCTGACATCAGCAGGCACGTGTGTCAATTTTTCTCATTACTGGTGATGTTGACTTGGGTCACTTGGTTACGGTGGTGTCTGTATTTTCTCCATTGTAAAGTTACTCTTTTTCCCTTGGTAATTAATAAGGATTTTATATGGAGAGACACTGAACCCCTATAATAAATATTGTTTCTCATTTAACTCTTATCCACTTAGTTTTAGCATCCATTCGTCATTCTTGCCTGAAATAATTATTACTATGTTGATTGTCAAACGGTGATTTTTCTCATTCAATTCCATAATTCTTTCTTCATTAATTAGTTGGAATTCTGTAAGGAAGAGTCCTGCCCACTGTTTGTTTGTTTGTTTGTTTGTTTGTTTGTTTGTTTATGTAAATATTAACTCATAAATTCTTATTTTATTCCATTTTTATAATTATTTATTTTAATTCTGAAAATGGTCCAGATTTGGTTACTGGGAACCTTTTCAAGCTATCTTCTGTGTTATTTTGACATGACTCCACTATTCTTTGAGCACTTTCCAGACGAACAAGAAGTTCCAGGCTCATCTTGTTTCTTCCCTGGACTCAGCCATTTCTCCATAAAGCCCCGGTTCCTTTTTGTGGAAAATGGTATTTAAGAGAAGAAAAACCTGAATACTGGGTGTACTCATCATTAGTAGGGTGTTACTTGTTGTCGCTTTTAGGCGCTCTCAACAGATAAAGCTAGGAGATTACATGTATATATAAATTTATATGTATATATCTCCCCCTACCTATTAAAAACATGAATAAATATTGACATCTCTAATTTTCAGTTCAATACCATAGGGTTTATTCTCGTCTTTAATTTTTCCATGTTTATAACTCTCTTGAACAGTAAGAAACCTGGCTCTCATTTTCCGTAATATATTTACTTATTCTCTCAGTCTTGGAATATACGTAAGGTAGTTTCAGAATTGTAACCCATACCACTGTGAAAAACAAACACACTAACTAGAGTTCACTATTTATTTCCAGTTGTTTGGTGGGTTTTTTGGTCTTTAGCCTCAGGGTATATATAGTCAACATATTGTGTTAAGAAGTTACCTGGGTTGGGTGGCCAGTTTGCCCAATACTTAGAGTGCAGTACTCATAACACCAAGACCGCCTGTTCGATTCCCACATGGGCCAGTTAGATTGAAAAAGAAGTTACCTGGGTTAATTCCCTCCCCCCCCCCCGCCTTTAATGTAGTTACTTATTTGAAAATGCAGGTGGGTCATATGTTCCTAGTTATATGCCATTTGGGGATCCTACCCATAGCCTCCTTGATTTGCTTTTTTGAGTATTTGCGACACTAACATGGTTCCAAAAGTCTGAACTATACAACAGGTGTATTCAGAAAAGTGCCCCTCTCTCCATCCCTTCCAATCTGTTTCCATCTCCCTTTCTCTCCGTCCCATTACCACCACCTCCTGTAGGTAACCAATCTCACTAGTTTCTGGTTTATCCATCCTGTGTTTCTTTTTTGTACAAATTAGTGTGTACATGTATATTTTGTTATTTCTCCCTCTTTTATTTCCTACCCAGAAGGTAGCATACTATAAGATCAAATACTTTTAACATGCCAAGGCTCTTTTCATCATGGGCCTGTTCTGTTTCTGTTGTTGATACTCTTCTCTTCCTTTTAGTGAACTCTGTATACAACAAATACTTGTCCATGATTAGCTCACATCCAGCCAGATCAATTTGCTAGGTTGCACTCACTTCCCTCAGGTCATATAATTCCCTTAAATAACACCAGAGACTTCAATAAGCAATAAAGTCTTCATGACTGGTAAACACTGTCACAAACCGAATAATGCCGAGCCACCAATACCGTTTATTGTCATGCCTACTTTTGCTTACACAAAAATCCAACTGAAGGGCGTGAGGCAGGGACCAGTTTGTGTGATCAAACTTTTACAGAATTGACAGCCCAGTGGAAGAATCATCGGCATGGTCCATCTGAAAAAATGCTTAATCTATGCAGCAATTGCCACAAAGGTATACCAAAGCATTTTTTTAGACATTTCATATTAGTTTCAAATGGAAGTAGTCTCAGATCCACTAACTACCAGGATCCATAATGAGAATCCTGGACTACCCAGGCCTGAACCCTGTTCCTACGGAACTGCTAATGAGTGGTACTTGATTTGTGGAATAAAGGCCTGCTGGCTACTCCCTGCAGATTGGCGGTAAGTTTCTACTCATGGCAACTGTTGCCACGTTCATTCATTCGTTCATTCATTCATTCATCCATTTATTTATTTAGAATGTGCATAGCAGCTTAATTCATTATAGCAACTGACATAAAACAAATATCCTTCAACAAGAGAGTGATACAGTTGATCCTCATTATTCATGGATTCCATATTTGCTAATTCATCTACCGCTAAAATTTATTTGTAACCCCAAAATCAATATTTGGGATGCTTTCAAGGTCATTCGCAGACAAGTAAGTGCATGTATGCTCAGAGTAGTGAAAAATCTGAGCGAGCCAGTACACATGTTCCCAGCTGAGGCTGAAGCTAATGCCTGTGTTTAGAATAATTCAGGACTTTACTCAAAGATCCTTTTTTGGTAACATTACAAAACCCGAAATCCTTTCATTCCTCACATATATGTGAGCAAACCTTGCCATCATGGCTATGGATGTAGGTGTGAATTTAACTTGCCAAACACAGAATACTGAAAGAGAATTCGAAAAGTAAATTTTGCCTTCAGGCAACTTCACACCATGTCTTGCCGGGGACACAGAAGGTTGCGAGAGTTCTTCAAGTGTATGGGTCAGAGAAATGACTGCAAGCTTACCGAAGACCTCCCACACGTTAGGCTTGTTATTGCAAGGAGTCACTACAACAAGACAGGGAGTAAGCCAAAACACCGCGGCCTTGCACAACCTCCTCTTCTCACGGCAAGGACGTTGTGCTGCACTAAGGGAAAGTATTGCAGTTACATTTCTAAAGATCTCTGAGAGATTTTCAACATCCAGACATCAGCACTGCGGCTCTCCAGCTGGAAGCAACAGGTATGTAGTGCCGCATGATCCCAGTAAAGTCCTGTGTCAGTGTGAAGTGAGGCATACACTCCATATGGGGAAGTCAGCGATGGCGGCAATGACTCAGGACACCAATAACTCTCTCTAAAAACCTTGAATCTCCTATCTTTTGCAAACTCTCTAGCACCTTTCGTAGGCTGAAGATGGGTGGTAAACTAAGAGAAAAACTGTTTTTCTACAATCTCTTGCTGCCAATCCTGTGTTGGTGGATTTGCATCTAACTTAGAATATGACTTTACTGTTTTGAGGTCTCAGCCAAACCTGGGACTAAGCAAGGTTCATTTAAACATCCTATTTATAACATATCTCTAGAAATATACATATAGAACAGGAAATATTGATTACCTTTGGTGGGAAGCATGCTGGCTCAGGGAAACCATGGGAGGCAGAATTTTTCACATACTCTTTTCTGAACTATTTTAATTTTGGACTGTGTGTATGTAGTACCTATTCAAGAAATTTAAATTAGGAGCCAGCCCGGTGGCTCAGGCGGTTGGAGCTCCGTGCTCCTAATGCTGAAGGCTGCTGGTTTGACTCCCACAAGGGATGGTGGGCTGCGCCCCCTGCAGCTAATAATGGCAACCAGACCTGAAGCTGAGCTGCGCCCTCCACGATTAAGATTGAAAGAACAACACTTGACTTGGAAAAACCCCTGGGAGTACACACTGTTCCCCAATAAAGTCCTGTTCTTCCCTTCCCCAATAAAAAAAGAAAAAAGAGAAAGAAATTTAAATTAAAGAAATGTACCTTCTAAATGTATTAAAGTACACTATACAATAGAGCACTTTTCAAATCTTAAGAAGAATGAGTTACATATTCTGATGTAGAAAAAACTCAAAGATGTTAGGTAAGAAAAGGAAGATACAGAATATTGCATAATATATCTATATGCACACATAAAATTATGCATAAAATACATATTTTTAATATGTGAAGAATATTTCCAGAAAAATTTAATCAGGATAAGCTAAATCATGTTAAACTTGAAATATCTGTCACTTACCACAGCAAAGGCTTATACTTCTTGTGCATACACACGTCCAGTGCAAGGTGGGCTACCCTTCAGAGCAGCTGTTCTCCATGTAGTGATGCAGGGATCCAGGCTGTTTCCATCTCGTGGCTTCACCATCTAAAGCCATGGCCTCCATTTCCTCCAATTGTTGCAGCAAGGGAAGAGAGAGCTGGGGAGTCATACACTAACAATAAATGCTTTGGCCCAGGAGGGCACATATCCCTTTTGTTCATAGCTCTTGAGCTATGAACTAGTCTCAGAGACCCAGATTCACTGCAAGGCAGGATAGGAAATATTGTCATCCTTCAAGCCCAAGAAGAGGAAAGAGAAGAGGGTTTTGGTATCCTGTGCCCCAAGTCTATGCCACAAGGACACACAAAAAACAGGTAACAGGAGGAGGGAATCTGAGGATTTGACTTCTCAGAAGACTTGTGTTCACTATAGTCACTATATCTGGATTTTTAAAAATCACTGGATCATGAAAAAAATAACTTTAGCATCAATGGATACTAAAACTAGTGGGTGAAAGTTTTATGAGAAATAAGATATAGTATAAAATATCTCCCTACATGATACTTATTAATTACAAATGGACAAAGAATAACTTTACAATGGAAAACTGGCAGACACCACCTTAACTGAGGGATCAAAATTAGTTAACATCACCAGTAATGGAACAAATAGATGTCATGTGCCTCCTGATTTAATGAACTGGGAAGAATAAAGAATCATTTTTGTGCTATTTCTGCCAAAATTGCATAGTCTAAATTTAATCATGAGGAAAAAACAGATACACCTAAATTGAAGGACTTTGTACAAAACATCTGGCCTGTACTCTTCAAGTGACAAGGTAAAGGAAGGCAAAGAAAGACTGAGGAATTATTCCAGATTCAAGGAAACTCGAGACTTGTCAACTAAATGCAATATGTGGAACTGGAAAAATACATTTTTTCTTTGTTATAAAGAACATTATTGAGACAGTTGATAATATCTGAATGAGATCCGTAGCCTAGATAGTATTATTGTATAAGTGCTATGTTTTTGGATTTTATAATTGTGCTATTGCTATGTAAGAGAATGTCCTTGTTTTAGGAAACATATTCAAATATTTAGGGGTCAAAGGGCATCATATTTGCAATTAACTCTCAAATGGTTCAGGAAATAATTATATATTTATATTATATTATACATTATATAAATATAATTTATATTTGTGATGCATATATTCAACAGTGGACACTTACCAAGAACACGCAAGTGTGTGTTGGGGTGGGAGATGGGAGAGGGCGGGATGTGTAATTTGTGGCAAGCCATAGAAGGGTCCTTTGGGTTCTAGAGCAAGCCCATGTGATCTGCAGTACAGAATTAAACTCTTTGAAAAACACAGACACATACTATAATGCTACAATTCAACAAGAAAAAAAGAGAAACAGACAATTCAACTAAGAAAAGGGCAAGACATATGAACAAGCACTTCACAAAAGAGGATATGCAATTGACGGACAAACATGAAAAGTTCTCAACCTCATTAGTCATCAGGGAAATACAAAGTAAAACCACAGTGAGATACCAATGAGAATGGCTCAAATGAAAATGACGATATCAAGTGTTGTTGAGGATGTTGAAACAACTGGAACACTCATTCAGTGCTCCGAAGAGGATAAATTGGTATAGCCAATTGGAAAACTATGTGGCAGTACCTACTAAAACTAAATATACGTAACTCAGCAATTTAACTCATGGGTATATATATACCCTCAGAAATGCAGACATGTGAATACTAGAAGGCACAAACAAGATATTCATAGTAGCACTCTTCATAATAGCTAAAACCAGTAAACAACTTTAAGTGTCCATCAATGGTAGAATAAATAAGCAAATTGGCGTGTGATCATGCAACAGAATACTATGTATCAATGAGAAAGAATAAACTATTGCTTTATGCAATAAGATGGATGAATTTCACAAACATAATGTTGAAGGAAAGAAACTAGCCAGAAAAGAATACACATGGTATAATTTATTCCATTTGTATAAAGTTCAAGAGCAGGTAAACAAATACACTCATATTCACAACAGCCAAAAGATGGAAGCAACCCAAGTGTCTGTTGACAGAAGAATAGATACACAAAGTAAGGTACACACATACAATGGGAGGAAACTGACATACGCTACAACATGGAACCTTTAGGACATTTTGCTGAGTGAAATAAGCCAGTCACAAAAAGACAAATACCATGAGTCCATTTATATGAGGTACCTAGAGTAGTCAAATTCACAGTGTGGTTGCCAAGGGCTGGGGAAGAGCAGTGGAGAAATGTTCTTTAATGGGTGTGGAGGGTCAGTTTTGCAAGATGAGCTGAGTTCTGGAGCTGAATTGCACAATAGCGTCATGTTCTTCACACTGCGGAACGGTGCCCGGAAGTGGTCAGGATGGTAAATGTTACGTGGTGTGTATTTGACTACAGTTAGAATTAAAAAAAAAAAAAAAGGCGGGTAAATGAGTCTATGGTGATAAAAGAAGGATAGTCACCTTGGGGGAGAGACACTGACTGAGAAGGCGGATAAAAGGGGCGCTGCTGATATGTCTATTTTTTGAGCTGGAGGTGGTTGCCTGGGTGAGTTCACCCGCTGTACACTCGGGACTTACAGACTTTCATGTTATTGGGGGACATAATGGTGATGTGTTGCCCAGACCCCCCTTCAAGGAGGGCCCAGCTGCCCAGCTGCAGGGAGAGTGGTCAGCAGTTAGTCCCCAGCTGCTTCAGAGCCTTCAGAGCTATCTTGCCTGAGGTCATGTCCTTGCTGGAACAGCCTGCATCTGGTGACTGACCAAAGTAGGGGTGTAAGGTCCAGCCACGTAGACTCGATGGTGACAACTGCGATGGGACTTCTCACTCCAGTGACCTGACGATTGGCTGAGACTTGGTGGCACTCTTGGCACAGGTTGACTTTCCCTCTGCCCCATCCTGCTTTTGCTCCCTTCCTTTCACAGGTGTGGGTCTCTACTAAGCACTGTGCATCCTAAACTCTCTCTTTTTCTTGAGAACCTGACCTTTAACAGTTGGTACCAGAAGTGAACGAGAAAGCAGCTGATAAGATGGGGTTTTGGGGACTGGATCACCGTCCATTTGACAGCAAGGGCTCCAACACTAGAGGTAGGTCAGAACACAGACAACCAGTAGTGAATTGGGAGAGTGGACCAATAGAATGGAATGTTCTAGACAGATGGCACAATGTGTCAGATGCTTGAGCTATATGGAGGGAATAGTAGCTATAAGGATGATGGAACTGGAGTCCCTTGCTAAGCTCCATGGATGTGCTACAGGATAATGAACAACTTAGGGCCAGTAACAAGCAATTGAAAGCCAGACATGGAAATTAGAGGACCTCT
The DNA here is from genome assembly GCF_004115265.2 of Rhinolophus ferrumequinum. Classification (NCBI taxonomy): domain Eukaryota; kingdom Metazoa; phylum Chordata; class Mammalia; order Chiroptera; family Rhinolophidae; genus Rhinolophus; species Rhinolophus ferrumequinum. The sequence goes on along the minus strand of NC_046289.1, from coordinate 99,136,833 downwards.
GTGGTTCATACAAGGGGCCCACGTTTCCTGCAGAGGGAGGGGGTGGAGAAGCCGGGGGTTCCAGTCTGAGTGACTGACTTCAAAGACAGTTAAACGCCCAAGTGAGGTAGATGTCTTATGCTAAAGTTAGGGTCCTGGTTGGAAACCCCTGGGACCCAGACAAGTGGCACAGATATCAGCATGGATGTCGCTGAAGATTTTGATGCCACTAATTCCTCTGAACTCTCTGGGCCTTCAGAAGTGGCCCACTCCTCCGTGGGAAGAGCCAGCACTCCGTCTCTTCTGAGAGAAAATGCAGACCCATCTCCCTCACAAAGAACAGGTAACCCCTCAGGATGTGCCCACCTCCCCTCCTAGCTGCTCGGCCTGTCCTAGGTTAGCTGTAGTGTAACCCAGCCAGGGAAGTGCTGGCCTTGCTAAGGGAGGAAAGGGACTGTACCCCAGAGGAGTAGCAAGGCCCAGCCAGCATGTACTGAGGGTACACATGGTACTGAATTCTAGGGGTACTTGATGAAGGGGGAAGGAACATAAAATTGGAAAGGGAAGAGTCTATTGACTTGAGATCCCTCTCTTAAGTTATAGAATTCAATATCCTGGCAAGAATCAGGAGAGATGGTGGGAACTCATGATTAGGATGGATTCTAGAAGCATGGAAAAAGTTGATGCAAGAAGGCAAGCACACCACCTGGCCTGTTCAGGTTCTCCAGGCAGTGTAGGAGACACCGAGGGAGACTGCTCCAAGGCTGACGGCTTTGACTGAGGCTGGCCCCGAGCACAGGGGACCCCTTCCATCCCAGAAGGGCCAGCAGTTCCCTCACAGGAACTGACACATATCCCAGGGATGGGTTGCCTTTCCTGCCCGAGGGATCAGCCAGCACCATGCACTGCAGGCTTATGGAGTATTTGATCCACTCTCCTGGGTCCCACAGAACTGTAGCAGACCAGGGGCCCACTTTACAGCAAAGGAGTTGTGGGAGTAGGCCCACGACCACGGCTTTAGTGGTCATATGCTGTACTGTACCCGACGCAAGCAGACGCTGGCCTGGTACGGCGCTGGGACAGGCCACCAAAGCACAGCTGCACAGAGGCAGTACTCCTCAGGACACGCACTGAATCACTACGACAGGAGTGCTATGCCACAAATGTGTGGAATTATGCCGGAATGGATAGTATGGATCAGTGGGACGGGTGATCAGAAATGGGCTTTCCACGCCCACTACTCCTCTCTTTCTAGAAATACATGCTTTCATTCTTTCTGTAAGTTGACAATTATTTTGTGTTGAGGTATGTATATGTGTACACAAAAATCTAAATTTAAATTGTACCCACGCAATTTTGTTTCATGTTTCTTCCTCCCCCACTGGATCAGTAGTCAAAACAAGATATTTTTCCTTTCTTTTTATTTTGAAATAATTCCAAACTTACAGAAGAATCACAAGACTAGTGCAAAGAACTTTTCGTCCTGAGCCATTTAAGAGTATGTTGCCAGCATACGTAGGTTGGACAATTAAGTTTGCGAACTCATCCTAGAAAAAGTGCTACCTGTCTCATTGCTGAATATCACTACTGTCACCTTCGAATTACTCCCCTTGGGAACGTATGCACCGATGCCAGTGCCTAATCCACCCTTCAAAGCAATTTTGGAACTCTTTCTGGAATGGCCATCAGAGCTGTCATCGTATTACCCTTGATGTCCTGAACGTCATCAAAATGTCTTCCTTTCAATATTTCCTTGATCTTCAAGTAAAGAAAAAGTCATTGGGGGCCAGATCAGGTGAGCAGGGAGGGTGTTCCAATGCAGTAATTTGTTTACTGGCTAAAAACTCCCTCACAGACAGCGCCGTGTGAGCTGGTGCATTGTTGTGATGCAAGAGCCATGAATTGTTGGCGAAAAGTTCAGGTCATCTAACTTTTTCACGCAGCCTTTTCCGCACTTCCAAATAGTCAACTTGGTTAACTGTTTGTCCAGCTGGTACAAATTCATAATGAATAGTCCCTCTGATATAAAAAAAGGTTAGCAACATTGTTGCAACAAGTTTGCAAACTTAATTGTCACACATCACATGCCCTGTCAATCACACAAATACTTTACTGTGTGTATTTCCTACAAATACAACTTTCTCTTACATGATGAGTACAACACAAGCATCAAAACCAGGATGCTGACGACGATACTTCACTACAATCTAACCCACAGACCCCATTTGAGTTTTACCAATTGTCCCAACAACGTGCTTGCAAAAGAATCTAACCCAGGAGTACATCTTGCTTTGGTTTTCATCCCTCTTTAGTTTCTTTTAGTCTGAAACATTTCCTCAGTCTTTCCTTGAGCTTCATGACCACTTTTGATAACACGCCACTTATTTTGTTGAATGTCCCTTGATCTGGGTTTGTCTGATGTGTCCTCATGTCTAGATTCAAGTTACGAACTTTAGCAGGAATATCACGGAAGTGGTTCTGTGTTCTTTCCCTTGCATCCTACCATAATTCAATTTGTTGCATGAGTTGTGATGTTAACTTTGGTTACTTGATTAATTTGATTAAGATGGTCTCCGCCAGGCTTCTAAGCTCTCAGAATCTAAGATCTGGGTGCTAAGTGGGCTCCCTGCTTTAGGATGTCGCTGCTTCTAGCTGCTCTCAGAGGACAGGTCTAAGGAACACATGTTTTATACACACATACACTTACACATGCATCCTTACCTATTTATATCAAGTGAAAACCATTCCTATTCCAGTCCAACACCATAGGGATTTTCTAGTTTCTCTATTACTCTATTTGTCCTTACATATTTTTTTATTGTTTTTTTAAGATTTTATTGGGGAAGGGGAACAGGACTTTATTGGGAAAGAGTGTGTACTTCTGGGACTTTTTCCAAGTCAAATTGTTGTCCTTTCAATATTAGTTGTGGAGGGTACAGCTCAACTCCATGTCCAGTTGCTGTTGCTAGTTGTAGGGGGTGCAGCCCACCATCCCTTGTGGGACTCAAACCAGCAACCTTGTGGTTGAGAGCCCGTGCTCTAACCAACTGAGCCATCTGGCCACCCGGGAGCTGTCTCAGCTCACTGACTTCATTCTAGTTGCGGAGGGCGCAGCTCGCTGGCCTATGTGGGAATCGAACCGGCAGCCCCGTTGCCCAGAGCTCGGGCTCTAACCAACTGAGTCATCCGTCCAACCCCTGTCCTTACATTTTTGATACTGAGAAATTTGGTTTCCATTATCCTATTATCATCAAAATACTGTATTTACTTCTTCGATCAGTCCCCTGGTGTCTTCTGTGTCACCACTGTCCTGCCCTGTCATCAACGCCCTCCTCACCTGACTTGAACTCTGATATTCCCAGCTGTGCTTGGGCTCCCACACCTCACTCAACCACCACGGATCCCCTTCTCCCCACAGGGACTCCTCCTCGCTCTGCTTGGGCCCAGCCAGGAAATGGGATTTTTTAAAGGAAAGGAACAATGTGCACTATCAATTCTGACTGGGATGGAGTCAGTCATACGTCTTCACAGAGGCATGAGGGCAAAGTTAACAATATTTGAACTTATGTTAGGGTTCTGAAAGTATCAACTGCATTTCAGGATTGAATCTACTTGGCACTCATTTTTGTAAATAGTATGAAATGGGGGTCCAATTTTTCCTGGTAAATAATAGCAGCACCATTTATTATATAATCATCCTTTTCCCACAGAATTAAAATTTCACCTTTTATGTGTTATATTCTTGTAAAGAGATACCTATTCCTGGATTTTCTATTCTGTTACACTGGTTCATCTGTCTATCCCTATGCAATATCATATGGATTTTATTATGGTAGTTTTATAGTGTCTTCTGATATCTGGTAACCATTAATGTATTCTTCCTACGTTTATTGGCTATTCACAGGTACTTTATTCTTTCCAAATTAATTTTAAGATAATTTAATCCAATTAAAAAGAAATCTGTGGAGATTATAATTGGAATTTTATTATTTTTATATACATTTGTGGAGTTGATCTTTTTGTGACATCAAGTTTTGATATCGAAGAATGAAACAACGAAGGCCATATAATGCCTACTCGTTGCTCAGATCTTGCTTCCTTTATTTATCCAGAAAAATTCTGAGCACCTACTACATGCTAAGCACTGCTCTAGCTGGGAATACAACTGTGAACAAAACAGACAAGTTTCTTGCCATTTTGAAATATATATTCTAGTAGGAGGACACAGGTAATACACACATAACATACGAGGGTATATAACAAGTAAATAAGCAACATGTCAGATGGTGTTAAATGCTATGGCAAAACAATGAATCCAGCTTTTCATGAAGATGGCGCCGAAAGTGAAGAAGGAAGCCCCTGCCCCTCCCAAAGCCGAAGCCAAAGCAAAGGCTCTGAAGGCAAAGAAAGCAGTCCTGAAAGGAGTCCACAGCCACAAAAAAGAAGATCCAGACATCACCCACCCTCCAAAGGCCCAAGACACTGCGGCTCTGACGGCAGCCTAAATACCCTGGGAAGAGCGCCCCCTGGAGAAACGAGCTTGACTACTATGTCATCGTCAAACTCCCCCTAACGCCCTAACGCCCGAGTCAGCCATGAGGTACACAGAAGCCAACAATGCACTTGTGTTCATTGTGGACGTCAAGGCCAACAAGCACTGGATCAAACAGGCTGGAAAGAAGCTCTGTGACATTGACGGGACCAAGGTCAACACCTGATCAAGTCTGATGGAGAGAAGAAGGCATGTGTTTGGCTGGCTCCTGACTATGATGCTTTGGATGTTGCCAACAAAATGGGATCATCTAAACTGAGTCCAGCGGGCTAATTCTAAATACAAAATTTTTTCACAGAAAAAAAAAATCCAGTTGAATGGTAGGAGGAAGGCTGTTTTCTTCTTTTTTTGGGGGGTGACATTTGGTGACATTTGAGTATAGTTGTGAAGGAGTAAGCCATGTGTTCCGGGTAGAAGAGATAGCAAACGCAAGGCAGGGGATGGGGGGGCATGCTTGCTGTGTTATACTTGCAGAGGAAGAGCAAGCAGCCTGGTGCGGCTACACCGGAGTGAGTGAAGGGTAGAGGGGTGGGGGAGTGGGGGGAGTGAGGACTGTGGCTTTAACTCTCAGTGAGAAGGAAAGTTACTCCTAAGTTGTTGTTTTTTAAATAAACTTTATTGGGGAATACTGGGGAACGGTGTGTTTCTCCAGGGCCCATCAGCTCCAAGTCAATCTACGTAGTTGTGGCGAAGCTCAGCTCCAAGTCCAGTGACCATTTTCAATCTTTAATTGCAGGGGGCATAGCCCACGATCCCATGTGGGAATTGAACCGGCAACCTTGTTGAGAACCCGCACTCTAACCAACTGAGCCATCCGGCCGCCCCTCCAGAAGCTCAGTGGCAGCTCATTGTCTTCAGTCTAGTTGTGGAGGGTGCAGCTCACTGGCCCATGTGGGAATTCAACCAGCAACCCTGTTGTTCAGAGCTCGGGCTCTAACCAACTGAGCCATCGGCCTCCCCCTCCTGAGTTTTGAGCAGAGAAGTGACACAATCTGATGAAGGTTTTAAAAGATCATTCTGGTGGACAGGAGTGGAAGGAGGGAGACCAATTAGGATAATTCTTGCCTGAAATGATGGTGGTTTGGATCAGTGGTAGAGGTGGAAAGTAGAGGATTCAGATCGGCCTGACTGAAGTGCCACCATAGTCCACTAGAGGGCACTACACACATGGCTCGGTGAGGCTGAGCGTGGGAAAGCCGGTCCTTTCTTCATCCTTCCATAAAGACAGGTTGTGAAATCTACCTATGTAACAGCCATCCCTGCCCCTTTGCTACTAGAACTGAGGTTTTATTCGGGACTGTGGTGTTCCCAGCCTCAAAGGATGAATCCTGATGGTATAACCACCATCTCCAGCTCCATGATGGCTATCGTCTAACGTCATAAACTTCCTTTCCTTCCGAGACCCCCCAATCTCCCCATCAACCCCTCCTCTGACATGCGTGCATGTATCAAGTAGAGAATTAAGGTAGGTCTGGGAAAACAGGTTTGCTGACTGTGACTATGAAGGGAGTCCCTTCTTTGTCATTATTTCTTATGGGATCATTGCCTTTTTTCCCCCTTTCTTCCCCCCCTCCACCCCCCCCCCCACTCTGGTTCAAGCTGTTGTGTCTCAGTCTAGTTGTGTAGGACACAGCTCCCTGGCCCATGTGGTATTATGAGCCTTGCGCTCCCCCGGCTGAGAAAGTCGGTGGCCAGTCGTTGGTCGGCAGCACACACAGCAGCTGTGGCAGCTCACACCGACCTCTGGCTGCTCAGGGCAGCCCAGCTCCAGGGAGAGCTGCTGTTCACAATCTTAGCTGTAGAGGGCGCAGCTCACTGGCCCATGTGGGAATCAAACTGGTGGTGTTAGGAGCACGTCGCGCCAACCGCCTGAGCCACCCCGCGGCCCCAGTTGTTTTCTTATAGGGAGAGTGTCTTGGTCAGAGACGGGAATGCTTGGCAATCCTGGTTCACAGCGTGAACTAATACACCGGCATTCTGACGTGCACAGTAAGTGCTGGCTCACTGTGTTTGCAAAAGCTCTTTTCTGAATCTGTGGCTGAGAACTAGACCTTGACGTCCTGGTGTTTCCAAGATATCGGACAACTTATAAGTCTACGAGCAACAAGCCAATGGGTTTCCTTTGAAGACCCCATGTTGCCATGTGTCCAACCCATCACCTACTTCTGGGGTATTGGTTTGAGGCTTCCCAGAGTTCAGTGTCTTATGCTGGCATCCCACTGTGTCATTCCTGATGTTGATAAAGCTGGGTTTAAGCTGATGCAAAGTTCCTTTTTATCTTCAGGATCCCTTGCTGTATCTTCCAATCCTACAGTAGAAGAGTCTATGAGGCACAAACTTGAGTCTTACATGAGAAGACACTTCATAAAAGAGAACATTCAAATGTTGATATGAAAAGATACTCATGCTCATTAGTCATAGGAATATGTAAATTAAAACTAAAATGAGATACTGCTCCATACCTGTCAGAAAAACAAAATCAAAGGGATTGACAGTACCAAGTATTGACAAGGACGTAGAGAAAGCAGGACGCATGCATTTCTGCTGGAGTATAAATTGGTACAGCTACTGGGGAAGTCAGTTTGGCAATATCTACTAAGCTGAATATACACTTATCCTATATCCTGGCAGTTTTACTCCTAGCTATGTACACAACAGAAAGTATACATATGCTCATGAAATGTAAGAATATTCATTGCAGCATTATTCCTGATAGTTCGAACTGGAAAACAACCCAAAGGCACATCAACATAGAATAAATACATTGTGTTACATCCTTACTATGCTATAATATAGAACAATTAAAATGAAGGCACTATTGCTATTTAAAATAATCTGGAAGAATCTCATTAATATAATGTTGAGGGAAAGAAGCCAGACACAAAAGACTTTGTATGGTCTGATTCCATTTAGAAGTTCAAAATCAGGCACAACTCCACCTATGGTGTTGGAAGTCAACATAATGGTTACCTTTGGAAGAGGTGGCGGGGAACGACTGCTATTAATGTTCTAAGTTTTGATCTGGGCAACGTCTGGCAACTGCCATTATACTTTCTGTCTCTATGATTTTAACTACTTCACATAAATGGATTCTTATATTTTTGGGTATGACTGGCTTATTTCACTTAGCATAATGGGTAACAGCGTTTTTAGTCTCTCTGGATCCCCACTCAAAAACAGATAGAACAACTGGGGAACAAAACCAAAAACGCAAGGACAATGTTTAAAACAAAACTTGGTGCTATGGGGTGTGAGGGTGATTTTGCTGCCACATCTGTCACGCCATTGATCCCAGGGTTGATTTGGCTGGTTAGGAGAGGCAGCCCCTTCCTCCCTCACCATGCCATCTGCATCCCTACAGAAGGACGAACTTCCCTGACAGAGGAGAGAACCATTCTTCTGTCAAGGGTATAGGAGTAGCTGCACTCCCCCTGCTAGAATCTCAAGGTCCATTTGTAGGAGAACATAGGGTAGTCAAGCTCCCGAGACTCAAGACACATCCAAATGAGGCATTGCATGTGGCAGTTTGCTTTTCTTAACAAACAAACACAGAAACTATGGTTTTTCTGCCTGCTCCCTCCACCCCCTTAGCTCCACTCAAGCTGGATGGTGCTTGCTCCCAGCTCCAGCTCCTGCTCAGCCAGCACCGCCCTCCTGGTCTCCTTTCAGCTGTCACGATCCTCTACAGCAGGGGTGTCCAAATAGCGGTCCATGGGCCAACTGAGGTCCGCAATCCATTTTTAATTGGCCTGCAGCAAATTCCAAAAGTATATTTAGTTTACTTAAATAAACCAGGTGAGGCAACACGTACTTCACCTCGAGTGAGTGGCCCGGCTGTGTGTGTATTTTACGGCATAGGGCCCTTGGTGGAAAACGGTGAAAAAAGTTTGGACACCCCTGCTCTAGAGGGCCCTCATCAGCCATGAGATGTTCTCCCACACCTGCAAGATCCAGGAGACTGTGGACGGGCTGTGCCTGGAAGTGGAGGGGAAGATGGTCAGTAGGACAGAGGGTGACATTGATGACTCGCTCATTGGTGGCAATGCCTCCGCGGAAGGCCCAGAGGGCGAAGGTCCCGAAAGCACAGTAGTGGCTGGTGTTGACATTGTCGTGAACCGTCATTTGCAGGAAACCAGCTTCACAAAAGAAGCCTACAAGAAGTACCTCAAAGATGACATGAAATCAATCAAAAGGAAACTTGAAGAACAGAGACCGGAAAGAGTCGCACCTTTTATGACAGGGACCGCCGAACAAATCAAGCACATCCTTGCTCATTTCAAAATCTACCAGTTCTTTATTGGTGAAAACCTGAATCCAGATGGCACGGTTGCTCTGCTGGACTGCCGTTTGGATAGTGTGACCCCATAGGTGATTCTCTTTAACGGAAAAATGTTAACACAGTGGGCCAGTGGGATCCATCACCTGTCATCATCAAACTGGCAGCTGCTTTTCACCCTACACAACAGCACTAGGACAGATGGGACAGGTGTCACCTGGAGCTCTCCGTCTATTTTGACCTTGATTGATTTGGAGTAGAGGCTTTGTTTTTGAGAAAATCATGTCATCTCAGTTGTCTAAAAATAAAATGCATTTACACTCAAAACAAACAAACAGCCAGGGGCTATGAACTGAATTGTGTCCTCCTCCCCAATTTATAGATTGAACCCTAAATTCCAATGTGACCATATTTGGAGGTAGAGCTTTTAGGAGGTAATTAAGGTTAAATGAAGTCATGAGGGTGGGTCCCTAATAATGGGGAGAAGAAATAGAAAGAAGAAGAGAAAGAGAGATCTCTTTTTCTTGCCATCTCTACAATTACACATGGAAGAGAGACCCAGCGAGAAGGCACCATCTATAAACCAGGAAGTGAGTCCTCACCAGAAACCAAACTCTGCTGGACCTTCATCTTGGTCTTTCCAGCCTCCAGGACTATGAGAAATAAATTTCTGTTGTTTAAGCCACTTATTCCTTGGTATTTTTTATGATGGTATGACCAGAATACTATACTAGGCGAACTTTCCATGAACTCCAAAATATAAGTTGGTGAGGACCAACTATTGGCAGCCATGGTATCAGAATATGTGTAGAAAGAAGCAGAGGTAAGTAATGAAGCATCTAACAGATCTGAGAGTAGAAATGCCTATAAGTACTCAGCAGGAATTCACTGAAAAGCTTGACCATTTTGAGAACAGCAGCTGAAATGGGGAGGTTTTCTGCCCATTCCAGTAGTGGCTAAGTTTAAGGAGTCTGCTTTAGGTCTGAAATGACAGACCAGTCTAGTCAGTACGAACTCCGCAATTGAACTGTAAGGGCTTCTGTGGGGACAGAGCCAGGAGTGCAGTTTCCAAGCTCTTGGCCTCACCTGGAAAGGTGCTGGCTCAGGTAGTAAATGGCCATCAACTGTGATTGGATGGCCATCAGCTGTGGCTAGTTGGCTGTCAGCTGTAACCAGTGAGCCATTGGCCACGAATATAACTGCCATGGCAATGCTAGCAGAAAAATGGGGGCTAGCAAGAAGATGGTGGCTGGGCCTGCAAGCGGCAGAGTGAGGGTTGCAGATTACAGAGAAGCGGACAGCAAGTAGTGGATCCTGTGGCTCCTACTTCCTGTGTCTCCAACCCAGCCACCAGCGAGAATATAGTAGTATGGATCCCCTACCTATGGCTCCTTTTTGGCTTCACCATGTCCTGCGTTCTTATGTGGGGAGCGGGACAGGAGACCCCGCCTGACACCCTGCATGACACATGGCACAGCGAGCAGGGTATGGTGCCGGCCAAAGCTCTCTGAAGGGCGGTGCAGCAGTTTGTACGTATGAACACTCAGTCTCAGGAAGACCAGGAGGGGCAGCTGCTGGAGAGCTGGACCCCCGTGGAGAACCCTGGCTGAGTCCAGGAAGACATGGACGGTTCTCCAACCAGCATAGGCTGGAGAAAGCGAAGGTCGTTGTGGCCCTGTGGGCTGGGAAGTGCTTGCTGAGGCAGCCCGGATACAGGACTTGTAGTCCCAGGAGGAAACACTTGCTGAGTCCTCCGTGGGAGATGAGGGTGAGGTCAAGGTCATCCCTCACCCCCAGGACAGCCCTGGCGAATGACTATGGACTATGAGGAATTGCCTTCCATCCCTAATTTAATGGACAGCTTGACTGTTTGTTTGGGAACATACTACCATGTAGTGGAACTGGCGGATGTTTGCTTTTGTGTCTGGACTGGCCACCATCAAGAATATGTAAGCACCTTGACTGTGAGCCGCTGTTGTTCCAGCATGGTACTGTGAGAGTCCAGAGAGAGTGGCAGTGCCCTGAGAGCCCTGGCTGAGTCCAGGAAGTCTGGCTGTGCCCAGAGAGAGTGGCAGTGCCCTGAGAGCCCTGGCTGAACCCAGGAAGTCTGGCTATGCCCAGAGAGAGTGGCAGTGCCCTGAGAGCCCTGGCTGAGTCCAGGAAGTCTGGCTGAGCCCAGAGAGAGTGGCAGTGCCCTGAGAGGCCCTGGCTATACCCAGGGAGACTGGTGGTACCCTAAGAAGTCCAGGAAGTCTGGCTGTGCCCAGAGGTACTGGTGGTGCCCTGAGAAACCCTGGCTGTGACCAGAGAGCTTGGCTGTGCCCAGGATATTGCATTCACTTCCAGGCTCCTCGCACAGGGCCCCTCGCGGAAGATGCTTGTCACGTAGATTGTGAGGCGAGACCCTGTAGGGGTGGAGTGTGGGGACAGAGCCAGGAGTGCAGTTTCCAGGCTCTTGGCCTCACATGGATAGGTGCTGGCTCAGGTAGTAAATGGCCATCAACTGTGATTGGATGGCCAGCAGCTGTGGCTAGTTGGCCGTCAGCTGTAACCAGTGAGCCACTGGCCACTAATATAACTGCCGTGGCTACGGCAGAAAAATGGAGGCTAGCAAGAAGGTGGTGGCTGAGCTAGCAAGTGGCGGAGTGTGGATTGCGGATTGCAGAGAAGCGGACAGCAAGTAGCGGATCTTGTGGCTCCTACTTCCTGTGTCTCCAACCGAGCTGCCGGTGAGACTGTAGTGGTAGGACTTCCCATCTATGGCTCCGTGGGTGTTCTTCCTTTTTGGCCTCACCATGTCCTGCGTTCTTATGTGGGGAGCGGGACCAGGGACTCCGCCTGCCGCCCTGCAATGACAGCTTCCTTCCAGGAAAGGGCCTCAATCTGTGGGAAGGAGGCAAATGCACAGAGGCAAGCGGCAAGGGTGAGGCTGGGGCGGGCTGGAAAAACCACACGAACCAACTGGGACTCAGTTTGCAGGTCAGGTGGAGCGAGGGCAGGCTCCTGAGCTGTACAGCAGGGGGAACAGGCAGGCTCCTAGCTGGGGACATAGAGGAGCAGAAAAGACAAGCCGTCCACGGGTCCTGCTCCCGGCCCCTCACTGTCCACGGGGGCCACATGGGGTACACAGAGCCACAAGGCTTGACCCCCATCTCTACCACGCACTGGCTTACTGACCCTGAACGTGTTCCAGAAACGACGCTGCCCTCAGGCTCCCTGTGAGGAGCAGAGGACACAGTGAGGCAGAAAGCTGTGCGCAGAGACGCTCTGAAACCTGATCCCTGGGCCTTCCACTTAGCTGCTAAGGTGACCAGAGGTGCCACTCTCCCTGCTTGGAACCTCCCATGGCTCCCTACTGACTGCTGGATCAAGTCTAATCTCCTCACCCAGGCACGCCTGGCCCTCACACTCAGGCTCCTGCCCCCTTTTCTCTGGCTCCATCTCGGGATCTCCTCCACGAGGACACTCCTTCGGGCCTTGTGGTTCTGACTACGTCCCATGTCCCTCCACACATTCGCTCAAACAGGTAGGCCTCTCCCTGGATCCCCCCCTCCCAGCCCGCTCACCCGCCTCCCTGCCTGAATAACCTCTAACGAATTCTGTGCCGGTCAGCGTAAACACCCCTTCTTCAGAAGGGGTTTGGCCTGACCTAGGCCCTTCCCTCAAGCCTGGCCAGGGCTTCTCGCCCTGTCGCTCCCCCAATTCAGTGACTGCCTGATGCCCGTCTGTGGCAGGAATGAGGGCGGCTTGTCTCTACCTCAGGCCCCGGACCCAGCCCGGTATATACATGCTCAGTGCTCAGTCAGCGCTCACGGAATGAATGAACTGAGCCAAGCTGCCACAGGTACCCAAGCCAGGCAGTCAGTGGAGTCAGGCCATGGTCACGGCGTGCAGGAGTGGAAGCCACAGGGACAGCTGCCCTTGCGGCGGGTGCGGGTGGGGGGCATCCTGCTGTTCCAGGACTGAACATGCCAAGTGGGAAGGCCCTCAGAGAGCAGAAAAAGGCTCCGTATCCCGAGTAACCAGGAAAGCCGCACGGATACCAGCAGTGGGCAAGACTGACCTGCAGGCTGGGCTGTCCAGAGGCCTGTAGGGCATGCTGCAGGGCTTGGCTGAAGAGATATCATTGGTGATGGGCGTCCCTGACTGCATGCCGGAGGACATTGGGGAGGTCCCTGACGAATGGCCCTGGAGACAAACCAGTGGTCAGGGCTACCGCAGAGCCACCTCAGTCTCCCAGCACACACCCACTGCTGTCACATCGCCCCACAGTGCTCCCGGGGGCCCCGCTACTGCCTCCCACAGGGGCCTGTGTGAGTCAACCACACAGAGGTTCCTAAAAGCTCACTACGTGGGCAGGAAAGGCCCCATTCTCCTCTGCACCAGGGAAGTGGCATGGAGCCCCCCATCTAGACGAGGACCCCAGCACCGGGGGCCACCGCCTCGGAAGCTAGTGGCCGCCACGCGAAATACTTCAGCCGGTGAGGGCTGGGCCCTGTCGGGGAGGACGACGCGCACATTATGTGACGTGGGGTTCTCCTGAACTACGAGGGCCGGAATCAATCAGGACAGTGCTGCACCCAGACCTCTGAGCCCTGGAGGCAAATAAGAGGGGGCGCCCCAGCCCCGCCGCAGGGAGAGACCCAGCAGGGCCCAGGCAGAGTTCAGCTCAAACCAGATCTAGCACCGGGGTCGACAGGACAAACCCACTCCACCGCTGGGGGGCTTCTCCCCTGGGGGCCCAGAACTGCCTTCCCACCCTGTCTCCATACCTGGGTGCCAGGGGTGGGGGTGTGAGAGCTGCTCTCAGGAGTGCTGGCCAGGGCCAGGGCGGTGGCCAGTTCGCTCATCATGATGGGCCTGGGTCCGGCAGCTTCACTGTACCCCAGGGAGGCTGGGCGGGAGCTGGGTGTGCTGCTATTGGGCGTGGACCTGGTGCTCTGGAGAAGGGAGGCCCCAGAATCAGGGAAGCGGCCTTTGATGGACCCTGATGGCCTCACCCCCACCCAGGTACAGTTCTTGCCAGGTCCAGACAGCAATAGTGTGACACGGCCTGTGACCACCTCCCAGCTTGGGCACGCCAGGGCCCCGGGTGGGGCTCGTCCCTGGCACCGTGTCCACAAAGGGCAGGCAGCCAGGCCGCTTACTGGGTGAAAGTCATCCTCTTCATCAGAGAGCCCCTCAAACAGGAAGCCACCTGGAGCAGGGAGAACAGATTTCAGGAGGAGGAACGGAAAGGCACAGGTGGAGCTCCAGAATCTCAGCTCAGTCTCCAAATTCGTATTTTCATCTCTCCCCTTGGAAAATTACAGGACAGATGCACTCACTCCCTGACTCAAACTGAGTTTCAGAGGAACACACTCTGCCAGCGCTATACATAGCTGCTGAGCAAAGCATTTCCTGGGCCATGCTGGGTCCTGAGGGACCTGCATTACGCTCTCTTGGGACTCACCTGGCATGTCCCCATACAAGCTGGCCCTTGCGAGGAGAGACTTAACCCGGGCTCCGGCCCCGCGCTCGCTCCCCGCAGCGTTCCAGCCGCTCCGCGTGCCAGGGCGCACGCTCACACTCACCCAGACCCGCACGCGTCTTGCAAGGACAGCCCGGGACCCCCAGAGCCGCTCGCACGCACTCCCTCCGGTGCCCCACACTCCGCACCCGCTCCGCGCGGCGTCAGATCCCGCGCCCCGCCAGCTGCGCGGCGCCACCTACCTTTCCAGACAGTGGAGATACGAGGTCCGTTCCTCGGGTGGCCTTGGGTGGTGGCGGCCACCCCGAGCAGCAGCAGTAGCAGCCGCAGCAGGAGCCCAGAACGAGCCGGCGGGCTGGGGACGCGGGCGCGCGGGATGCCGAGGGCGGCGCATCCAGGCGGAGGCGGTGTCATCCCGCAGCGCCGGAGCGACAGCGGCGAGCAGCAGAGACTGAGCCAGCACCGACCGCGGGGGTTTATACCAGCACGAAGAGGCGGAGTCAAACGCCTGACCCCACCCCTGGCATCCTGTCTGTCCACGCCTTGTCCACCCACCGCAGGCGCTGTGCCTGCTGGAAGAAAACTTCTGCCGGGCAATTCCACCGCAGAGCCCGGGGAGGGGAGCAGGGTTGGGGGAAGGACAGGCACAAGGCCGCCTGGTGGTCTTCTGTCATCCGCGGCGGTCCCGGTCCCCTCTCAGAGCCTCAGACCCACTCCACTCCACCCAGCCCATGAGGGTTGGCCTAGGAGTCCGGGAGGACCCCTCAGAGGGTGCCAACAAGTCTACCGTTAAGCAACCTCACTAATGGCCAGCTCAGGGGTTTGGACCATGAAGGCTCTGGTTCTCCAAGGACAAGCTCTTAATGGACACCACTGCCAGCCTCTAAGCAGGAACAAGATGCTTTGGAAAAGTGGGGCAGAGGGTGGGTCAACTGTGGGGAGCACTGGGAGCCCCTTCATTGCTCTGCTGTGGGAACACTGATAAGTTTTCATCTTGGCCTGGCTCCCTCCCCTCCCTTCTCTTCTCCCCCTTCCCCAGCCTTCTGGGCTGCCTCCCCCCAGCCAGCTGGTGTGTGCTCAGAAAATCCAAACTCATTTCCAATTCTACAGTGGAGCGGGATATAGTTAAAAAGGCCCCCTTTATTATGTTGAGGTCGTTTCCTTCTATTGTAATTTGTTCAGTGTTTTTTATCTTGAAAGAATGTTGAATATTGTCAATTGATTTTGTACATTGAGACACTCCAGTCTTTTTCCCCTCCATTTTGTTGATAAGGTGTATTATATTGACTGATTTTCATATGTTGTACCATCCTTGCTTTCCAGGAACAAATTCCACTTGATCTTGTGTATAATCCTTTTAATAAGTTGCTGATTCTGTCAGTATTTTGTTCAGGGTTTTTTCATCAATGTTCATAAGAGATATTGTAGTTTTCTTTTCTTGTGCTGTCTTTGTCTTTGGCTTTGGTATTAGGGTAATCCTGCCCTTGTAAAATGAGTTAGGAAGTGCTCCCTCATCTTCGATTTTTTGGAAAAGTTTGAAAAGGATTGGTACTAGTTCTTTAAATATTTGATAGAATTCACCAGTGAAACCATCAGGCCTAGGACTTTTCTTTGTTGGTAGATTTTTGATTACTAATGAAATCACCTTACTAGTTATAGGTCTATTCAGATATTCTATTTCTGTGCTCTAGTTTTGGTAGGTTTTGTATTTCTAGGAATTTGTCCATTTCATTTAGGTTATCCAATTTGGAATACAATTGTTCAAAATAGTCTCTTAGAATCCATTTTATTTCTGTAGAACTGGTAGTAATGTCCCCCATTTTCGTTTGATTTTAGTAATTTCAGTCTTCTCTCTCTTTTCTTAGCTCATTTAGCTAAAGGTTTGTCAATTTTGTTGATCTTTTCAAGGAACCAACTTTTGGGTTTATTGAGTTTTTTCTATTGTTTTTCTCTACTCTATTTTATTTATCTCCCTTCTAGCTTTGGGTTTAATTTTTTTTCCTAGTTCCTTAGTTAACTTTAGTTAGGTTTTTGATTTGATATTTTTAAAATTATAGTTGACATGCAATATTATATTAGTTTCAGGTGTGCAACATAGTGATTTGACATTATATCACAAAGTGATCATTGTGATAAGTCTAGTAACCATCTATCACATAATTACAAAGTTATGGCATTATTGACTATATTCCCTATGCTGTACATTACAACTCTGTGACTTATTTATTTTATAAATGGAAGTTTGTACCTCTTAATTCCCTTTACCTTTTTCACCCATCCCCCACCTTCCTCCCCTCTGGCAACCATCAGTTCATTCTGAGTCTGTTTCGGTTTTGTTTGTTCATTTGTTTTTCAGATTCCACATATAAGTGAAATAATACAGGATTTTTCTTTCTCTGTCTTATCTCACTTAGCACAATACCCTCTAGGTCCATCTATGTTGTCACAAGTGGCAAAATTTCATTTTTTTTTAATGGCTGAGCAATATTCCATTGTATATATGTACCACATCTTCTTTATCCATCTGTCGATGGACAGTTGGGTTGCTTCCATATCTTGGGTATTGTAACTAAAGCTGCAGTGAATGGAGGAATGAATATATCTTTTTGCATTAGTAGTTTCATTTTTTTCCCCAGATAAATACCCAGAAGTGGAATTGCTGAGTTGTATGGTAGTTCTATTGTTAATTTTTTGAGGAACTTCCATACTGCCTTTTATGTCTGCACCATTTTATAATCCCACCTACAATGCACGAGGGTCGCCTTTTCTCCATGTCCTTGTCATAGCTTATTTGTTGTCTTTTAATAACAGCCATCTGACAGGTGTGAGGTGGTATCTCATTGTGGTTTTGATTGCATTTCCCTGATGATTAGTGATGTTGAGCATCTTTTCAAGGTCTGTTGGTCATCTGTATGTCTTCTTTGGAGAAGTGTCCGTTCAGGTCCTCTGCCCATTTTTTAATTGGATTTTTCTGATGTTCTCTTGTGTGAATTCTGTATATATTTTGCATATTTTTATCAAATATATCATTGGCAAATATCTTCTCCCATTCAGTAGGTTGCCTTTTCATTTTGTTGATGGTTTCCTTCACTGTGCAAAAGCTTTTTGTTTTAATGTATTCCCATTTGTTTATTTTTGCTTCTGTTGCCCTTGCCCAAAGAGATTTTTTTTTTAATGTAAAAATTTGTAGCTCTAAAATTTCCCTTTAGCATCACTTTTGCTGCAGCCCATAAGTTTTGGTATGTTGTGTTTTTGTTTCATTTGTCTCTAAGTATTTTCTAATTTCCCTTGTGATTTTTTTCTTTCATCCACTCGTTTGAAAGTGGTTTAATTTCCACAATTTTGTGCATTTTCCATTTTTGCTTGTTAATTGATTTCTAACTTCATCCCATTGAGGTCAGAGAAGATACTTTGTATGATACTAATTTTTAAAAATCTACTGAGAATTTGTGGCCTAACATACATTTTATCCTGGGAAAATATCCCATGTGCATTTGAGAAAAATATCTATACTATTGTTATTGGGTAGAGTGTTCTGTGCATACCTATTAGTTGGTTTATTCTGTTTTTGTATTTATTAACCAAATTTGTTGGTTTATTATGTTAAGTCCTCTATTTTCTTACTCATATTTTGTATGGATGTGAGAGTCAGATATTGAAGTCTCCAACTATGACTGTAGAGCTGTCTATTTCTCCCTTTGATTTTGTCAACTTTTCTTATATTTTGATAGTCTGCCATTGGATACGTAAATGTTTACAGTAATCATATGTTCTTGTTGGTTGGCCCTTTTATTAATTTATAATGTTCTTCTTTTGTGTCTTGTAAACTTTTTAAATTTAAAGTCTATTTTGCCTGATATTAGTATAGCCATGCCTGTTCCCTTTTGGTTTCTATTTGCATGCATTGTTTTTCTATCCTTTCACTTTAAATCTATTTGTGTCTTTGGACCTAAAATGGATCTCTTGTAGATAGTATATGGTTGGATTCTACCAATTTCTGTCTTTTGATTGGAGAGTTTAATCCACGTACATTTAATTACTGATATGAGGGGCCTGTCATTTTATGTTTTTATAGTCCTTATAACTTTTTTCCCCTCAGTTACTGCTTTATTGTTTTCTGTTTAGTTGATTTTTTGTAGTGAAACATTTAAGTTCTTTCTCATTTCCTTTAAAAATATTCTGTAGCTATTTTCTTTGTGGTTAACTTGAATTTATAGCAGCTTAACTTCAATAACATACAAAAACTCTGCTCCTTTATAGCCCTTCCCCACTCCTTTGTTGACGTCACAAGTTTACATCTTTATATCTTCTGTGCTCCAAAATATAAATCTTTAAAATGCATTAGTCTCTTAAATCATGTAGATAACAACAGGTAAGTTACAAACCAAAGTTATAACTACTA
The DNA here is from genome assembly GCF_004115265.2 of Rhinolophus ferrumequinum. Classification (NCBI taxonomy): domain Eukaryota; kingdom Metazoa; phylum Chordata; class Mammalia; order Chiroptera; family Rhinolophidae; genus Rhinolophus; species Rhinolophus ferrumequinum. The sequence continues at coordinate 99,118,154 of NC_046289.1, read as the reverse complement.
GTTTTTAATCTAATGATTTATAAAAATTAAGTCTCTTAAATTATGTGGAAAACAAAAAGTGGAGTTATAACTACTGTTACTATAATACTAGCTTTTATAATTGCCCATGTATTAAGCTTTACTGAGATCTTAGCATTTCCTGAAGGGCGGGTCTAGGGGTAACAAACTCTCTTGGAATGTCTTAATTTCTTTCTCACTTTTGAAGGACAGTTTTACTGAATATGGGATTCTTGGTTGACAGCTGTTTTCTTTTAGCAGTTTGAATATATTGGCCCACTGCCTTCTGGCCTCCAAAGTTTCTATTGAGAAATCTGCTGATAATCTTATTGAGTACCTCTAGTTTGTGATGACTTGTTTCTCTTACTCTTTTGAAAATTCCTTTATCTTTCAGTTTTGAAAATTTGATTATAACACATCTTCCTGTGGGTCTCTTTTGAAATAATCTCATTTGGAGTTAGTTGAGCTTCTTGGATGTTTATATTCATGTATTTAATCAAATTTGGGACGTTTTCAGCTGTTGTTTCTTCAAGTATTCTCTCTGCCCCTTTCTCTCTTCTCCTCTGGGTCTCCCACAATGTGCATGTTGTTTCTCTTAATGGTGTCCCACAGGTCCCTTAGGCTCTGTTTGCTTCAATCTTTTTTCTTTTTGTTCCTTGGATGTGATAGGTTGTCTCTTTGACAACACTTAACCTGAAGTGTAGGATTAAGATCTTTCATTTTCCTATTTTCAAGTTTGTTGATTCTTTTGCACCCTCAAATCTGCTTTCGAATCCCTGTAGTGACTTTTCTTTTTTTTCAATTTCAGTTATTGTACTTTTGAGCTCCAGAATTTCTCTTGGGTTTTTTTCAGGTTTTCTATCTCTTTATTGGTACTTCTATTTTCATCATATATTGTTTTCTTGATTTTCTTTACAGATTCCTCAGTTCTTTAAACATCTTTGACAGTTGTTTTTAAAGTCTTTGTCTAGTAGATTGGCCACCTTGTCTTTTTTCAGGGAATTTCTGTTGATGCATTTTTTTCCTTTGAATGGGCCATACATTCCTGTTTTTATATGCCTCATGATTTTCTTTGTTGAAATTTGGAAGTTTGAGTCTAATAATGTGGTATCTCTTCAAATCAGATTCTCCCCCTTTTGTACCACTTGCTGTTTTATTGTTATTGTTATTTTTTATTCTTGTCGGTTGTTTCTTTGCCAATGCGTAACCTGAAATGTAAGATTAAGATCTTTTCAGTTGTTTTCCAATCTTGTGCCTTTCCTTGGACATACATGGTCACTTTCTATTTTCCTTACATATGCAGTTGCTTTTGAATGTCATCGTCTTTAATGTCTGGCTCCCAAGAGGGGAAAAAAGAAAAAATCGAGGAAGGAGGGAAAGGGCGCTGGCATTTATTTATTTATTTATTTACTTTATGAGGGAAGGGGAACAGGACTTGATTGGGGAACAGTGTACACCTCCAGGATTTTTTCCAAGTCAAGTTGTTGTCCTTTCAGTCTTAGTTGTGGAGGGTGCAGCTCAGCTCCAGGTCCAGTTGCTGTTGTTAGTTGCAGGGGGCGCAGCCCACCATCCCTTGCAGGAGTCAAGGAGTCAAACCGGCAACCTTGTGGTTGAGAGCCCACTGGCCCATGTGGGAATCAAACCAGCAGCCTCTGGCGTTAGGAGCACAGAGCTCCAACTGCCTGAGCCACTGGGCCGGCCCCAGGGTGCTGGCTTTTAAAATCCTCTGAAAGTCAGTCACTTCAGCCAGAAGCTGAAGGACTTGCAACAATGGGAGTGGCTGTCCTCCTTGCCTGTACTTATGTAATCAGAAGAAACAATCAGTGATCGGAACACAGATCCCCAATACTTGTAGCACAGCGTCCTTTTAGCCCACCCTGGCTCCAGCAAGCTGTGTGCAAGCTGCTCCTGGAATACATGCACAGCTGCCTGCCAAGGGGCCATGCGTGGGGCCATGCGTTCAGCTCTACTGTGCTAAGAGCTGAACTTCACTCATATAAACTGAAATTTGCCACCCCAGCCTCCTTGTTGAACTTGCTAGCCTTTAATACACTTCAGAGTTCATAACAGTTATGTCAGACAAATTCGGCCAGTGCAATTGTCTTGGTGGAGACAAATTCCTGGCTCTTCCTACTTTACGATCTTCTTGAAATTCTCCACACCTCCTTTTAAAAGTTCAGGAAAAGTAATTCCATGCAAAAATGAACAACAGAAAAAAAAAACAAAGTCAAATCTCATATAAGGAAGGTTATTATGAAAAAAAAGAGAATAAGGAGAATTACATTCCTATAGACAATAAAAGCATAAGAATAAGACATGAGCAAGAAAGAGATAAAACTATAAGCATTTATTTCAAATGAATGAAAAGATTTTAAGAAAATGGTGTAAGACTTGAAAGCACAACATCAATTAGAACTAGGAAAATTCAGAAATGAGGTGACAGGACTGAGGATAGAAAATTACAAAAATAATATACAAAATGAAGTCTAAACCAAAAGAAGGAATCAATACAACAGATAATGGTAGAAGAGAAATATAAGGTGAAAAGGAGGAACATTTTTTTGTTTAAAAACTTTTTAAAAATTAGTTTCAGGTGTACCAAACAACATAGTGATTAGACATTTATACACCTCACATAGTGATAACCCCAGTAAGTCTATTACCCATCTGACAACATACATAGTTTTGACTATGAATATTCCCTATGTTGTACTTTATATCCCCATGATTATTTTTTTAATAGTTGACATTCAGTATTATTTTATATATTTCAGGAGTAACATCTAAAAGATAAAAAGCCTATTAATTAGACATTTATATAATTAAGTGATCCCCCGATGAGTCTAGTACTCATCAGTTGCCACGCAGCACCTTAACATCCCCACGCAACAGCTTAACCGTTTGTTTCCTTGAACCTGCCCCCCAAAGAAAGGAGAGTCTGTAAGACAGATCCTTTCAGGGACTTTGCTAAACCTTTGTGTTTGCACCTTATGCCTCCCTGTTTGGTCCCAGAAAGATGACTGGACAGTCAATGACGAGGAAGATTCCTCACGGAAGGAACAACTCAAGCCAGACGCAGTCGCGTGGTGACCAACAGGAGAACCCACGGGGTTCACAGAGGTGGGCACAGCCCCCTACCTTCCTCAGGCTAAGGAAAGTCTCAGCCTGTGTGGCTGCATTCCTTCCCAAAACCTGCAAGGGAAGTGATTCAATGAGGTGTTTCCCATCTATTCATATGCATATAGGTTTTGTCCCTTGGGGAAGTTGAGACTTATGGTCCAGCTGCCTGCAGGCAAAGGTGATTGACTCCAATCAATCCGTTTTCTATCATGATGTATAGGATTCAGAGATTTTGAGATTAACAAGCTTTATCTCCTTTACTTCCCCACCAAACTAATAAAAGCTATTGCACAGGCCTGATTAGGTGCCACAGCCCAGACCTTGAGGCTGCTGGTCCCTTGGCCTCCACACTTAAACTCTATTCATGACTACTGTCTTTTCTTAACCCTGCGCCGCCCTCCTCGCTCCCCAGAACTCTTGTCGCACGTGGGACGCGACAATCAGATATGATAGTTTTTGCAATATTGTTGACTATATTCTCCATACTGTACTGTACACCCCCGTGACTATTTTGTGACTACCAATTGTATTTCTTAATCCCTTCACTGTTCTCACCCAGCCCCCCAAATCCCTTCCCTCTAGTAACCATCAATTTGTTCTCTGTATCTATTAGTCTGTTTCTGTTGTGTTTATTTTGTTCTTTAGATTCCACATATAAGTGAGATCATATGGTATTTGTCTTTCTCGGTCTGACTTATTTCCCTTAGCATAAAACCTTTAGGTCCACACATGTTGTTGTACAGAAGGAACATCTAAAAGATAAAAAAGAAATGAAGAGAGAAGAGACTTGAGAAAAAGTGACAAATATTAAAAAGAAACAATTAAGATCCAATATATGACTAGCAAGAGTACTCTTAAGAAGCAAACCAAAGCAAGAGAACACAAAAGCTTTCCTGAAATAAAAAAGAATTGAACCTGTATTTTGAAAGAGCACACTACATGCCTGAGACTACTGAATTAGAACAAACAACACCAAGGAATAATCTGGTAAAATTACTGGACTTTATTAAAAAAAATTTTTTTTTTGGTAACTAGGCAAAAAAAGCAAGTAACTTGTAAGGGGAAAAATAGGTTTTGATCATCAGAAGAAAATGAAAAAAATCTCAAGGAAAGAAAATCTGAGCGAAGGATTTTATATTTAGAAAACTGATTTTCAAGTGTAAAGACCACAAACTGCTATTAATATGGAATATTTTTAGGAAATATTCTAGCCCTTTCTGAGAAATCTAGTAGAGAATTGGTATCAATTATTAAAAAACTAGTGGTGAGCATTAATACAGGATTCTTTGGAGAATTCAAAGGGTTAAAAAGAAGAAAGTAATAGGGTATAGATTCAGATAATGTGTAATATATCTGTTAAAAATGGAAAGTAGAGGGGGTAGAATGAGAAGAATAATATGAAAAAAATTTAAATTCTTCTCAATAGTTATACTGGTGATAGTGGTATTAGTATTGTGATTCTGGAGAATGTTGTGTAGTTAATGTGGAATAAAGTAAATGAGTACTTGTGGAATTTTCAAATTCCGTCATTGCCTATGTTCTTGAGAACTAAGATTCTCAGTGTGGAAGGAAATAAACATGTAAATATCAAAGGTTACATAAACCCCTATAGTCTTGAATTTGAAGTAGCAGTATAAATTATCTCTATTTCTATCTCCATGGACATAGATCTAGATCTCTCCCTAGTTCGTCCACTAAAGCACCTTAGAAATAATGATCAGTCCAGTAACATTCATCAACAAGGATCTTTAGTGCCCAGATTGTGGTCGTGAAATACAATTTCCCACTAAAAACCATGTGAGCTTCTTGAAGAAATGGCTCATTCTTGTGTCTGGGGTGGGAAATGTAAAAGATGATCCTGGAACACTTGTCATGCCAGATAGTAAGGAAACGTATAGGGTTATACAAGTGTGATAAAAAAATATGGTGAATGTTAAAAAAAAAATTTATTACAGTAAAAGACACATTGCCATCAATCCCCCTCAAAATACTCCCCCTCGCTTGGAACACACTCATCCCATTGTTCTTGCCACTTTCTGAAGCAGTTCTGAAAGTCCTCTTTCCTGAGTGTCCTTACCTGTGCTGCTGTGGCTGCCTCAATGCCCAGAATCATTTTGACTTTGGGGTATAGCCAGAAGTCATATGGTGCCAGATCTGGTGAATAAGGTGGATGAGGACACACCGTATATTTTTATTTGACAGAAATTGCCCTACCAGAAGCGATGTGTGACACGGAGAGTTGTCATGATGGAGGATGATTTACGGCACACTTTAAAACACACCTCCTCTCAACTATAGCTCAGACCCTACAGACAGCACCAAAGAAGTTGAAACTTGTTACTTAGGTTCCACGCGCCGCTTCCCGTATTGAAGATCCCTGCCTTTCTGTTGGATGGCACTCGGCAGCAGCATTCACCGTAGTTTTTGATCACAACTGAAAGGCTTCATGTGACACATTGCTTCTGGTATAGCAATTTCTGTCAAATAAAAACATTACAGTGTGTCCTCATCCACCTTATTCACCGGATCTGGCCCCATGCAACTTCTGGCTCTTCAAAATGACCATGAAAGGTAAAAATTTTGAATTGATTTGTTTTGAATAGTCAGTTTCGATTTCTGAGGGGCCCAGCCAGTGCTTTTGGTGTTAAAGACAAAAATCTCCACGCAAGGTTTCCAGGACCACTAATCTCTCTGGAGAGGTTTTCATCAGCTTTCAAGATCACTGCTTTTTTCCAATTATCCCTTCATTTCTGGCATCTGAGGGGTTCTCATTTTTCCTGTGACCACAGCTATATGATTTTTTTTATATGATTTTTAAGACATGTATTATTTTATACATTTGTTTGTAGCAGGAATATTTACAGGTGATTTTCATTTGTTATCTTGTAAGACCCAGATATCTACATATTTTATTAACAGAAAAAAGTTATTTAAAAAATGAAAATGTGCATTCTTATAATTTGTTTTCCAGTGGTTACTTATTGGCCTGAATAATCTCTTGAAGGTTTCGTGCATAATTGTCCACCACTGTCTCATAGCAAGTTGGTGAGAGTATCAATGTGTCCAAATGTGGACTGGCTAAAGAACAGGGCCTGGCCACTTTTCTTCTTACCACCTCTCTGGTCATCCATCTTTGTCTTGTGTCCAGGCTTCTAGTTTTCTATAGAATCTGACCCTTGCTCTGGGCACAGCACCTGCTTGGTAACTTGGTGCTCAAAGAACCTATTTGATACTGAGTTATTCCTTCCTTCATTTGCTCATTTAGTAATTTATCATCACAATGTTTCTGAACATTATAATGATTCAGAATTTAGACTTACCTGCTCTCCTGGGAGCAACAAGTTATACAGTAAGACAGCCACATTTGGTCGATAGCTTTGACCTGAATTATTCATTCAACACATTTATTACTCACATACCACTATGTGCCTGGTCCTGGTGAACTGCTGAAGATGGAGTACAAGATAGTCATTGCCCATTCTCCTACAGAGATTATAACAAAATCAATCAAAACAAGAAATCATGAACACCTAGTATTTCAGATCCACTTCAAGGAGAATGAAATGAAGACAGGGTCCCTGCTTTTTCCTGGAGGCAGTTAAGGCACAATATTGAACAGTTGAACAAAACACTAAACTATGTGGTTCAGGTTGCCAGTACCTTAGTAGATAGGAGAGCAGGGAGCCTAAAGAGGGCTGGATAGTTAGGAAGGATTTCTGAAAGGGAGGGTACACCTGAAGGTTTTAGGTGGGGAAGGGGGCACTTTGAGGACAGCCATGAGGTACCTGGACGTGAGCCAGGTACCAGCCCTTGTGAAACTCTCCACATAGTATAACAGCAGAGGGGTGATTGGCATCCAGTGTTAGGTCCCCTGAGACCTGCAGTTTGTCTGCGCTCCTCAGTCAAGCTCTCCTGCTTAGGTGCTGCTCAGTCCCAGGTGGTACACTGAGATGTTCCTGAATTACACTTTTACTTTTGCACACACAGGATCAGCCTTTAGCTGCAGCGATCTACTTCATTATTTTCTCATATTCCCGCTTTGTCTTTCTTTCCTTGAATTAATTCTGTGAGTAGAGTTCAATCAGAAGTAGCCCCTCTTCAACATTTTAGCGAATCCTAACTTCTCTGCAAACATAATCCAATTCTAACCAGGCAGCTAAAATTGATATGTAGTTTCAGAGGAAATCCCCCTCCCCAAACTGACTGTATGAATGACTGTTACATAGACATCACCACCCGACTTATAACTCCCCTCAATGAACCCAGTTTTGGAGGGAGTCATCCTTTGGTTCCTGATCTGCCCCATAGGTGGGTTCTCCGCGAGAAGTCTGTGGCGAGGAGACAAGAGGCTGACTTCACCCGAAGGCACCCGATTTCCTGGTGAGGATCGCAGGGAACATTGGGGCGTGTCTGGAGAAGCCGCCAGGGAAAGGGCACTCAAGGACAGAAGGGTAGGAGCGGGAGGGGTAGGGTCCGCGGTCTGGCCAAGGGCCCCGCAGCCCGCGTTCCCACCCGGCGTGACCGACCGACTCTCCACGCTTCCCAGGACGGCGCGGAAGTCACAGGGCTGTACATGGTGGAACACGTCCAGGAAATAGGACTCAACGGCGACTGCAACCCGGAACGCGCGTAATTTCAAATAGCCCACAAACCACGCCCTCCCAGGAACCGGAAGTTTGCGGCTAGCGCCACTTGCTGGCCGACTATTTATCAGGGGCGGGGGACTGCGGGAACTGCAACTCCCAGAATGCAGAGCGGAGCTTCCGGTTTCCGGCAACAGGACCGGAGTGAGTGTTTACACCGGCGGCTCTGCGGCCGGGTTCCTTCCGCGGGACGGGTGAGGGCGCTGGGCCCCGGGCTTTGCGGGCTCGACTCGTGTCCACTACTTAGCTGGTCCCATGGGAGTGGTGGGGTCGTCGCCAAAGAGGTAGTGTCCCTCCCCACTACGAGCTGTCTGTGACCCTGGGCCAGTGACGTCACCTTTCTGAGTCTCGGTTCCCTGGTGTGTCATGTGTGCGTGATCATGCCGGCCTTAGGGAACGATTGTGAGGATTAAATGAGATGTGGTATATTAAAAGACGTATTCCTTCCCCTGTCATGGACCTGGGCGTGGGCGTTACCTTGAGGGTGGCTAGGGTCCATTGGGCAGCCTCTCAACTTCACAACCTTTTCTGTCTTTGTCCCTACGAGAGGCCTCTTTGGAAGCAAGGGCTTGATTATAACAAGGGCTTGCCTTACAAGATTCTTCCACCCTCAGAATTTCTGATTCATTTTTTGGGCACCCACTGGGAACAAAGGCAAAAAATTCTAGTCTGTGCTTTCAAGAGCTTCCAAGAATGGGATGGGTTGAGATTGGAAAGTCAATAGTTACTTGTAATCCTTTGCCCTGAAGGAATGTGGGAACAACAAAGGGAGGGACCAGAGGAAGTGGTATTTGGGTTGGTTTTGGTAGGAGTTTGCTAAATTTTGCTAGGAGGCCAATGAGTGAAGAGGAATTACAAGCAGAGTTAGATGAGCAGGAGTGTAAACTGGGGGAGCTTTGTTTTGAATGGAGGCTTAGTGGGGCGGATTTAAGTATTGGGGAGGGTGGGACAGAGTTCTTTTGGCAGGAAGGCTGGCAGAGGGAACAGACGTGAATGTATTTGTGAGCCAGGTTGTGTTTAGACTTTTTCGTAGAGGTGGTTTCGAGTTATTGGAGGAGTTCTAAGCAGAGAAGTGACTTGATCAATCTGTGTTTTAAAATGATGAGTTGGGTGGCAGCATGGCTGTTTGATAGGGAAAGGCAAGAGTCAGGAAACTTGTTATAAAGCTTTTGTAATAGTTCAGGCAAGAGTTGATGAAGACAATCAGAAATGGAGAGTGTACAGAAGGGAGGGGGTGGATAATCTCATTTGAACCTCACAACATTCCTATTAGCTGGATGGTATTTTTATGTCTATTTTTTTTCAGATTTTTATTAAAATGTAGCTAACATACAATATTATATTAGTTTCAGGTGTACATCATAGTCATTCAACAGTACCCATCTGGCACTAACAGAGTTATCACCATATTTATGTCTACTTTAAAGATGGGGAAACTGAGGCCTAAAGAGCTGAAGCTCCTTCCTGTCCATCATTGGATGAGTAAAGAGAGGACCCCAGATTGTAGTTCTGGGGCCTGATGCGGCATCCTGTGCTTTTCCTGAAGAGTCACACTGAAGTCATTCAGCCCCTTGGTGGGGTGGGGGTGGAGTAGGGTGGTGATCTATCTTTTAACCACTAAGGCTCTGTTGCTTTACAGGGAGAAAGAGAGAGCGCGAAAGAGAGAGGATGTCTCTCTCAGATTGGCACCTGGCGGTGAAACTGGCGGACCAGCCACTTGCCCCAAAGTCTATTCTTCGTTTGCCCGAGACAGAGCTGGGAGAGTCCTCGCTGGGGGGCTATAGTATTTCATTTCTGAAGCAGCTCATTGCTGGCCAACTCCAGGAATCAGTTCCGGACCCGGAGCTGATTGGTGAGCCTGTGTGCACGGGGATGGGCTGCTGCTCTGACCTCTTTTGGGGGAGGATGCATCTGGAATTACAAGGGTAACTTAAGCATTTGGGATTTGTTGCCCTAATGTTAACACTCCAGGGAAGTGAGTGGTGGTGATGAAAAGAAACACAGATCGTGTAGAACTATTGGTTGCCATTTCAGTTGTGCGTTACATTGAACTGCTTTATCACAGAGTTTCTTAACTGTGACGTTGTTGATTTCTTTTTCTGAAAGAGCAAGAATTTGGGGTGGGATAGGGAAGGAGGAGCTGGTCCAGGAAAGCCCCGCAAGTATATCGCATTTTGAGGTGGACCTTAAGGGATGATTAAACGGATTTTTGGTTGGTTGGTTAGAGGGAAGGCAGGAAAAAAGGAAAGGAAGATGGCAAGGGCATTCTAGGTGGAGGAAGAAGGAATTAAATATAACAAATTATATTATAAAGGTAATTTATAATAGCTAAGGTATCCAACTGGCAAAAAGTGTGTTTTCATTCATAACACTGAGTTCGTCCTTTCTTGTCGTTGTATTTTCCCTTTCATTTAAATTGATCAGTCTTCACAATACGAAGGTGTAGAGCTTTCTTGTACATAGATTCTGTATTTTATGAGTTAGTACTTGCTAACAGTTGTTATTAAAATGTATTAAATAAGAGTGCTTTTTAAAGCATGTATTGTTCTGGCATGGAATTAACCCCTGGTCGTTCGCAAAAGGTGAAAGCATTCACAGACGCTACAAAGTAGGAGAGCGAAGGACATTTTTATTAAAGTTAGGGCAGAGAGAAAATGCCCGTGGCAGTGTCCAAAGATGGCCGCAGCTGTGGGTTGTAAGGCGAGAAATACCGGGTGTGTGTGTGTGTGTTTTTTTTTGCAGGGCAGAGTCCAGAGTCTTAGAGTGGACAGCTGCCCCTAACTACAGGTTAGCTTTTACTTATATAGGAAAGGGGAGTTGGTCAGGCAGGTCTGGGGGCTGACATCCATCCTGGGGTCTGGTCTGTTTGAAGACGATGTTATCTCTAGACTTAGACTCGGTCACCGAGGGCTGGGACTACTGTGTTTCCAAAAAATAAGACTGGGTCTTATATTAATTATTGCTCCAAAAGAGGCATTAGGGCATATTTTCAGGGGATGTCTTATTTTTTCATGTACAACAATCTACATTTATTCAAATACAGTCATGTCATCTTCCTCTGGAATATACTTACTAAATGCGTCATAACTTACTAAATGCGTCATCTGACTCTCTTAACTGGGGCTTATTTTCGGAGAAACACGGTATGTGTCACCAGTAAAAACTGCAAGGGAGTTAGTTGTAAATTGGATTCCGGTGTCCGGGCGTCTGAGGATTAAGAAATTGCTCTTTTCAGGTTAAGATGTTGTTAATTACCGAGGTATGGGTAGCCTTTAGAAAGGGAACAGAGTTCTTCAGTTAGTCAGTGAGGGGAGAAGCAAAGAGAAAACTGAGTATCAGGGTGGATCAAACTGCAAACAAACTTAAGTCTAATTACAGGTGGCTAGATAGTGAGCTGTGCGGTGAGTCAGACTGCAAACTAGCTAAGTATAACCGCGTTATTGATTCCCTGAATTTCACCCTTACATGTATCATTCTCCAGCTATCTGTCCAATCAAAATAAGGTTCCTAGGGGACAGAAACCATCTAAATTATTTTGAGGAGCAAACTATCAACGGCCAGTTCTTTCTTTTTAGATCTGATCTACTGTGGCCGGAAGCTGAAAGATGACCAGACCCTGGACTTCTATGGCATTCAGCCTGGATCCACAGTCTATGTTCTACGCAAGTCCTGGCCCGAGCCCGACCAGAAACCAGGCAAGTGAGGCTTGGCCCGGAGTCAGACAGGCAGAGCTTCTGTAGTACCTGTGAGGGACGGGTCTGCGGGTGTTTGAGGTACAGGCTTGGATGGATGGGACAAGGGAGTGATTTACTGAGTGGTAACAGAGGATATCTTTATTACTCACTGGGTTAGACCACATTGATAATGTAATTTTGATCTTCTCACTGCCAACACCACTAAGGGAAGGGAACTTTTCCCCTCTACTTTTTTTTTTTTTAAATTAAAAAAATTTATTGTAGTAAAAGATATATTGCCATTAATCCCCCTCAATATACTCCCTCTCACTTTGAACACATTTATCCCACAATTCTTGCCACTTTCTGAAGCAGTTCCAGAAGTCCTCTTTCGTGAGTGTCTTTAGTTGCGCTGTCATGGCTTCCTCTATGTCCTGAATCATTTTGACTTTGGGGAAGAGCCAGAAGTTGCAGGGTGTCAGATCTGGTGAATAAGGTGGATGAAGACACACTGTAATGTTTTTTTTTTTTTTTTTTAATTTATTTTTAATTTATTGGGGTGACAATTGTTAGTAAAATTACATAGATTTCAGGTGTGCAATTCTGTATCACATCATCCATAAATCACACTGTGTGTTCACCACCCAGAGTCAGCTTCCCTTCCATCACCATACATTTGATCCCCCTCACCCTCATCCCCCACCCCCCAACCCCTTTACCTTCTGGTAACCACCAAATTACGTTCCCCAGATTAATTTTCAAGCCCGTGGCCATCCTATGTCCCCTCTACTTTTTAAGTTCATTATCCACTGTTTTAATGGGGTGGGAACTGTGTGTCTACTTAAACTCCTTTAGGTTAACAGTTTATTTCTCAGTGAACTTTGTATCTTTTTGTTATTCTCATTAGGGAAAAAAAGCTGCAAACTCCTTGCAGTCCTCTAATGCTGTAGTTCTTGTTTACAAATCTTCCGGGCGAACTGCCTCAGGTGGTGACTTGTTCAGTCAACTCATTCCTCCTGCTCTACAGGTGATTTATTCTCCTGGAGCTTGAAAGTATTCGAACAGGATTAAAGTAGCTCTTGGAGAAAACATACAAAGCCTCTAATGCCTTTTGGATTTATTGGTAAAAGGTGCTGCTTGGAATTCATAATGTAAATTTTGCATCTGTGTTTTAAAAGCCTCCCCAAGGGTAAAGCTAGGCTATATAAAAAAGATTAGCTTTGTCGAACTGGCAGTTTGACATTTTTATAATGTTAATGATTGCTATGACTGATTATCAGCTTACAATTTATCCTCTTTTCAATTCTAAACATAACAAAAAGATCTTTTGTACTCTGATGAGAAGTGAGAAAGAGAAACCCCGATATCCAGGAGTTGGCTTGGCCCTCAGCTTGGCCTTGGAACATGCACAGTTTCACACATCACCATCTACAAGGCCACTCAGAGACCATAATGAATCAAGACAAAAACCACAGAGCCCTCTCATTTCCAAACAGAGAAAAAACCCTGAACATTGTCCAAACCACAAGAAAGACCAAGTATTCCTCTCTCCTGGCTATTATGAGTGCTGCTTCTTTCCAATTACACCTTTGCCTTGCTCTAGTTTTCCTTCCTTCTAGGTGGAATTATTAAGACACCCAATCATAAAATCACCTCCACTTCCTGACAGCATCCAATCCAAAGCAAAACCCCACTTCCTTAAACTTCCCCCCAAATCACCCAGCCGAAGCCCAAATCCTATAATAAATCCTTTCTAACATCCTCTTATTGAGATGCCCTGCTAAATCTGTGGTGTGTGTTCTCCTCTAAGGAGCAGGAAATCCAACTTGTGCACCTGCACATGAGCCCCTCTGGTCTTTGGCTGGAGGGCACTGACAGAAGGGAAGTAACATTTGTGGCTTCTTGCAGCCAGATTGTTTCTCCTTGATATCTCATTTAGTCATGAGAGTGGCCCTGCAGGATAGGTAACAACATTAGCATTTTATAGATGAAGGAAAAGAGGGTTTAGAAAGGTATTTATTCAAGGTCACCTACCACCTACTTAGAAAATGAATGCAAGGGCTGGGATACGAATCCAGGTTTTCCTGGCTCAAGAGCCCATGTTTTTTTCCCTGGGCTGGCTGCCTCCCACTTCCAAAGCGTGAGATGAGCTCAGAGACGATATAGACACAACAATAACTCTTAGCTGATGATCGGCTAAGAATCCTTTTCCTCCCCTCTTCTTCCTGGACATTTATTTTTGAAACAAATGTATGTTTTATTGGGAGGTAAAAATAAACTTTGAGATATTTTGTCCTTGAGTGCTCTTCCAAAGGAAGCACATTTCTTTTTATTTTTTTTTATTGGGAAATATTGAGGAATAGTGTGTTTTTCCAGGACCCATCAGCTCCAAGTCAAGTCATTGTTTTCAATCTAGTTGTGGAGGGTACAGCTCACTGGCCCATGTGGGAATTGAACTGGCGACTTTGGTGTTATGAGCACTGAGCTCTAACCAATTGAGCCAACCGGTTGCCCAGGAAGCATATTTCTTGACCACACTAGATTAGCGCCTGTAGAAGGAGAATCTGTCAACTTCCCTTCCCACCTGGATCCCTTGGTGGTTCTCCGTGGAGCATTGCAAATCCCTTCAGGTCTCCCAAAGCCTGCAATTTGAGCAGGGGTGTGTACCCCAAGCTCCAGCCACAAAAAACACTTGCTGTTCCTTTCAAGCACCTCATTTTATTCTATGCTTTTACACATGTTCTCTCATAAGCTTCTCTCCCTAATAAACATCTACTCTCCCTTAAATACTGTCTCAAATGGTCTCCCCGGGAGACAGCTCTGTGTCCTAACCGTCCCTTTCAGTAATGGCTGTCTGCCTCCTGTTCCTGTCGCTCTAGCTGGGGTCCACGCCTCTGCTGAGGGCCTCAGGAGGGTATTTTGGAATCCTATGGTTTGTATGTGGTCTAGTCTTGTTTCTCCTGCTGTCCTAAGAGTTCCTTGATGTCAGGGAATCATTTTGTACATTCCTGTGCCTTGACCCAAATCAGGCATGGAGTAAATGCTTAGTACATGTTTGTTGACTGGATAAATTTGGTAACTTGCTTAACATAAATATTTTTCAAGAGCCCACCCTCACAATGAGAACTGCTGGTAAGGATGTGGTTCCATATGGAGCCACAGGGGTCCGTTGACTGCTTTGGGAATGACGCTCCTGGCTGTGGGCAGTATGCAGTGGGCATAATCACAAGTGGCTGTCTGAGGTGGGGGTGACCCAGGGGAACTTCCTGCTTACTCCCACTTCGTTTACCCGCATTTCTTCACCTATGAAATGGGCCGATGTCCTAAGTAGTAAAGCAACCAAGTCAAACTAAGACAACTGTTAAACTTTCCCATATGTACAAATCAGTGTCCAAAGATGAAAAAGAAACTTTGAATCTCATTGAAATACTTGCGACCAAGCATGTGACGAAAATTTGTTAAGAACCCTAAAAGTACAGTGTGTGTTTTTATTGGTCCCTCTCATATTTTTTTTTTTTTATAATTCAAAATAATATTAAGGAAGCCTGAAAGAAAATATCAAGCATGTGACAAAAGTTTGTTAAGAACCCTAAAAGTACAGTGTGTGTTTTTATTGGTCCCTCTCATATTTTTTTTTTTTTATAATTCAAAATAATATTAAGGAAGCCTGAAAGAAAATATCAAAGACAAGCAGTTAACCCAGATCCTGTCGCCCTACCAAGTGCTGTTCTTTCCCTTGCCCTGGACCACATGCACGCTGACACGTTTTGTGTAGTTTCACTAGAGAAAGTGCATACAACGTTGTGTTCTGCTTCTCTTAACATACTGTGGCAATGTAGCTCCATATTTTTCAGACGGCTTGCAGCACTTAGTATTTTAAATTACTGCATAAAAATCAACAGAGTTGGTTTTATGTTCCTTCTTTTCAAATGTAAGAAGTCTAGAATTCCTGCAGTGGGAGATTGATCCGAGCAGTCTCTTGCATGTGGTAAGATTCCCCTCTGCTGGCACTTGACTTTGATTATCTGTTGAGGACGCTTAAGAGTGCAGTTTTCACATCTGTATCATGAAGGGGTTTTTCTGAATGGCGCTCACTTTCTCAGGGTGATGAGGGAGGGGAACCTGCACACCAAGCTGCCCCTGGACATGTGCTGAAATGATATTCTGCATCTGTGTGAGGGGCAGGGCTCCGAGGTAACTGAGTGTCTTGTCCGCAGAACCTGTGGACAAAGTGGCCGCCCTGAGGGAGTTCCGGGTCCTGCACACTGCCCTGCACAGCAGCTCCTCCTACAGGGAGGCGGTGAGTGTGTGCTGCGGCCCCTGCCCAAGATTCTGGCCAGGTCTGCAAGAGTGAGTGTGAACGCTGCAGGGTGGTGTAGAGGAGGAGCAGGGAGCCCGTTGCCATGGCTACCAAGAGTTCCTCAGGGAGCTTTTGTCATGCCTGTGGGTCTCCCCCCAAAGAGGCTGTATCAGCTAGGTATTGTTGATTTTCCTCTAACGATAATGATACAACCTCTCCTGATATATCCTGACCTCACAGAATGAATATGATTACAGCCAAAGAGCCCATACAGTGTTTCTGCTGGGCTTCATTCTTTAAGTTTGGCTGACCTGCCTGCCTGCCCACTGCTCCTTACCTAGAGTTCCTCACTGGGAAATGCACTGATGTCTTTCTATAGGAGAGTTGACAAGCAAAATTAACACAGCTGTGAACTTCCCAGTATACAGAGGATGCCAACAAAATGTATACACATTTTAAGAAAGGAAGAAATATTAAAATTGTAATACTCGATATATACCAATAACAGAAGATGAATACAAGTCACGTTTGACTTCTCCAATTACAAGAGGTGCTCAAAGTGGTTCCCATCAGCGTCCAGATACTTCTGATTATGGTGAACTACTGCTTGGGAATGTTGACCATCTCTTAAAATGTGTATACATTTGTTTGGCACCCCTGGTATATGAATATGAAATGATAATTGTATGGAGATTGAAAAGGACTTCTGGGATCTAGAGAAACCTTTGTTATTGGCTTGTAATGAGAGCTTTTATTTTGGAAGCATTAGAACTGGGGAAAGGACCAGAGATTGAAGGTTTCGTGTGATATTGCTCTTTTTTGTTTTTAAGTTGTTTGTTTCCCCTCCAGTAAGCCCTGACCTCAGTGAAGAAAGAGGTTCATCTGTTTCCTGGGGCTTTTGTCCCACTGTGGAGCTATATGTGCAGGCACTTAGAGGGGGGACGTACTTGAGCAGAATGTGGGTACTTTTTGAGTGGATCGAGCTGCTTGGATGTTCGGCCCTCCTCATTTCTCCTGCAGGTCTTTAAGATGCTCAGCAATAAGGAATCTTTGGATCAGATCATTGTGGCCACCCCAGGCCTCAGCAGTGACCCCATTGCTCTTGGTAAGTGCAGGACTGAACTGGAGGAAATAGTAAGCATTGGAGAAGGAGAATCCAGAAGAAGGCGATCCTAAAGAAACTGACCACCTTTTGAAGAATTGTAGGGGAAGGGAGAACCAAGATATGTTCCACTTACCCAGCTTTCCAAGAGCTGAAAACTCGTGGCCTACTAACATCATAAATGAGACTGAGGGTGTCCGGTGAGGGCAGCGATTAGCCCAAACCACAACAATCAGGGAAGATTTCCTGCACTCTTTGAGAGATAAGGGAAGAACCCAGAGCTAGAGGGAAAGGCTGGCATGCTGGTACATAGTATGTGACTGACTTGCATGGTGAAATGGCGAGCAGGGGACAAAATGGAGAGCACGTGGTGCTGCTGCTTGGTGCTTTGCTTCCTCTGCTTTTCACAAGGGCTGCTTTGTGGTCCTGTGTCCCTGTTGAGCCGGTTGCTCTGAGGTCTAAAGCTTAGCTCTTCTCTCTTCTGGATGTGGCTAGATTTCCAGTCTAAGGTGAGCTCTGTTCTCCTTAGGGGTTCTCCAGGACAAGGACCTCTTCTCTGTCTTCGCTGATCCCAACATGCTTGATACGTAAGTATGCCCATCTTATTAAAGGGGCCCCTATCTCTCCTCCTGTGGTCGGGCCAGAAGCCTAATGGTCACCCTGGATTCTGCTCTTGGAGCCAAAGTCCTGCCTTCCCCAAGTCTACCTTTTAAATATGTCAGGAGGTGAGAAAGCAGGGTGCTGTGGGGGAACGACAAGCCCAAGGGCAGGGGCACGCGGAGCTGTGGAGGTGAAGCAGGGCCTGAGGGAGGTGGCTTTGCCTGCCCGGCTCAGCTCAGCTCTCGTTCAGTAGCTGTGAAGGAGCCTTGGAAAGATGTGAAGATGGGGAAGGAAGCAGGTGTCCAGATCCCTATGGATTAGAGCCGGAAGGGACAGCTCTAGTAAGAGGTTATAGCTGTTTTGCATGTGAAGAACACAGTTTGCCCCCCGGGAAGGGACCTGTCAGAGGTGGTCCCCAAATAGTGCCGGAGGCCAGACCAGACCTCTGAGCCTCCCATCATGCCGAGGGGGACGTGAGGCGTCCTCAGCAGATCCCAGAGGGGCAGGTCAGGCATCACCAGTAGATCCAAGAACGGGTGGCCTTGCCAATGTTGCTGGGGGCCGAACAGCAAGAGGACAAAGCCCACTGGAGGGAGGTGCTGAACACTGAGGGATTTAAGGGCAGTCGCTGGTGGCTTGATAGTTGCGAGGGGCACCCAGGCTCCTGTCATGGTGAGGGCGCCCTTTCCTTCTTGTTCACCCTTGGGTTTCTTCCTGCCCGTGTCCCAGGTTGGTACCTGCTCACCCAGCCCTAGTCAATGCCATTGTCCTGGTTCTGCACTCGGTGGCAGGCAGCACTCCACTACCGGGGACTGAGTCCTCTTCCCGAAGCATGCCCTCCAGCTCGTACCGGGACATGCCAGGT
Source organism: Rhinolophus ferrumequinum (assembly GCF_004115265.2). NCBI lineage: Eukaryota > Metazoa > Chordata > Mammalia > Chiroptera > Rhinolophidae > Rhinolophus > Rhinolophus ferrumequinum. The sequence continues at coordinate 99,099,853 of NC_046289.1, read as the reverse complement.
GAGTCCCAAGAGAGCGTAATGCAGGTCCCTCAGGACCCAGCATGGCCCAGGAAATGCTTTGCTCAGCAGCTATGTATAGCGCTGGCAGAGTGTGTTCCTCTGAAACTCAGTTTGAGTCAGGGAGTGAGTGCATCTGTCCTGTAATTTTCCAAGGGGAGAGATGAAAATATGAATTTGGAGAGTGAGCTGAGATTCTGGAGCTCCGCCTGTGCCTTTCCGTTCCTCCTCCTGAAATCTGTTCTCCCTCCTCCAGGTGGCTTCCTGTTTGAGGGGCTCTCTGATGAAGAGGATGACTTTCACCCAGTAAGCGGCCTGGCTGCCTGCCCTTTGGGGACACGGTGCCAGGGACGAGCCCCACCCGGGGCCCTGGCGTGCCCAAGCTGGGAGGTGGTCACAGGCCGTGTCACACTATTGCTGTCGGGACCTGGCAAGAACTGTACCCGGGTGGGGGTGAGGCCATCTGGGTCCATCAAAGGCCGCTTCCCTGATTCTGGGGCCTCCCTTCTCCAGAGCACCAGGTCCACGCCCTCTAGCAGCACACCCAGCTCCCGCCCAGCCTCCCTGGGGTACAGTGGAGCTGCCGGACCCAGGCCCATCACCCAGAGCGAACTGGCCACCGCCCTGGCCCTGGCCAGCACTCCTGAGAGCAGCTCTCACACCCCCACCCCTGGCACCCAGGTATGGAGACAGGGTGGGAAGGCGGTTCTGGGCCCCCAGGGGAGAAGCCCCCCAGCGGTGGAGTGGGTTTCCCTGTCGACCCCGGTGCTAGATCTGGTTTGAGCTGAACTCTGCCTGGGCCCTGCTGGGTCTCTCCCTGCGGCGGGGCTGGGGCGCCCCCTCTTATTTGCCTCCAGGGCTCAGAAGTCCGGGTGCAGCACTGTCCTGATTGATTCCGGCCCTAGTAGTTCAGGAGAACCCCACGTCACATAACGTGCGCGTCCTCCTCCCCGACAGGGCCCAGCCCTCACTGGCTGAAGTATTCCTCGTGACGGCCACTAGCTTCCGAGGCGGTGGCCCCCGGTGCTGGGGTCCTCGTCTAGGTGGGGGGCTCCATTCCACTTCCCTGATGCAGAGGAGAATGGGGCCTTTCCTGCCCACGTAGTGAGCTTTTAGGAACCTCTGTGTGGTTGACTCACGCAGGCCCCTGTGGGAGGCAGTAGCGGGGCCCCCGGGAGCACCGTGGGGCGATGTGACAGCAGTGGGTGTGTGCTGGGAGACTGAGGTGGCTCTGCGGTAGCCCTGACCACTGGTTTGTCTCCAGGGCCATTCGTCAGGGACCTCCCCAATGTCCTCCGGCATGCAGTCAGGGACTCCCATCACCAATGATCTCTTCAGCCAAGCCCTGCAGCATGCCCTACAGGCCTCTGGACAGCCCAGCCTGCAGGTCAGTCTTGCCCACTGCTGGTATCTGTGCGGCTTTCCTGGTTACTCGGGATACGGAGCCTTTTTCTGCTCTCTGAGGGCCTTCCCACTTGGCATGTTCAGTCCTGGAACAGCAGGATGCCCCCCACCTGCACCCGCCGCAAGGGCAGCTGTCCCTGTGGCTTCCACTCCTGCACGCCGTGACCATGGCCTGACTCCACTGACTGCCTGGCTTGGGTACCTGTGGCAGCTTGGCTCAGTTCATTCATTCCGTGAGCGCTGACTGAGCACTGAGCATGTATATACCGGGCTGGGTCCGGGGCCTGAGGTAGAGACAAGCCGCCCTCATTCCTGCCACAGACGGGCATCAGGCAGTCACTGAACTGGGGGAGCGACAGGGCGAGAAGCCCTGGCCAGGCTTGAGGGAAGGGCCTAGGTCAGGCCAAACCCCTTCTGAAGAAGGGGTGTTTACGCTGACCGGCACAGAATTCGTTAGAGGTTATTCAGGCAGGGAGGCGGGTGAGCGGGCTGGGAGTGGGGGATCCAGGGAGAGGCCTACCTGTTTGAGCGAATGTGTAGAGGGACATGGGACGTAGTCAGAACCACAAGGCCCGAAGGAGTGTCCTCATGAAGGAGATCCCGAGATGGAGCCAGAGAAAAGGGGGCAGGAGCCTGAGTGTGAGGGCCAAGCGTGCCTGGGTGAGGAGATTAGACTTGATCCAGCAGTCAGTTGGGAGCCATGGGAGGTTCCAAGCAGGGAGAGTGGCACCTCTGGTCACCTTAGCAGCTAAGTGGAAGGCCCAGGGATCAGGTTTCAGAGCGTCTCTGCGCACAGCTTTCTGCCTCACTGTGTCCTCTGCTCCTCACAGGGAGCCTGAGGGCAGCGTCGTTTCTGGAACGCGTTCAGGGTCAGTAAGCCAGTGCGTGGTAGAGATGGGGGTCAAGCCTTGTGGCTCTGTGTACCCCATATGGCCCCCATGGACAGTGAGGGGGCGGGAGCAGGACCCGTGGACGGCTTGTCTTTTCTGCTCCTCTATGTCCCCAGCTAGGAGCCTGCCTGTTCCCCCTGCTGTACAGGTCAGGAGCTTTCCCTCACTCCACCTGGCCTGTAAACTGAGTCCCAGTTGGTTCGTGTGGTTTTTCCAGCCCGCCCCAGCCTCACCCTTGCCGCTTGCCTCTGTGCATTTGCCTCCTTCCCACTGCCTTCCCCTCCCACAGTGTGAACACATGACTCCATAAGTTGTGCACTTACCTCCTTCCTGAGAGAGAGGTATTAATGAAGCTTTGAATGTACTAAGAGAAAATGTGGGTTAAGTTCTTTAAACCCTGCCAGTTGAAAAGGCCTTTTATAACTGAAATTCAAAATCCAGGAGCCATTATATAACGAGCAATGCATTTTGAGTTCATAAAAGTGAAAATTTATGCTTACCAAACCAAACAAAAAAAATCAGGCAAAGTCTGCATGCTAACAACAAACTGGGAAAAAATCTGTAACATATCAGACCACGGGAAAAACGTCCCTAATGTAGAGGTTTTAGTAACTTAGGACCAACAACTCCATAGAAATATGAGCGCAGGCCATGAACAGACTATTCATGGAAAGGAAGTACAGATGGCCCCTAAGCCATGTAATTCCTCAGTCCCACTTCTCGGAATTTATCCTGGAGATGTATATGTGTGAAGAAAGTGACATTTGTACAGTCAGTTCCTGCAGCGTTGTTCCAACAGCAAAAGATTGAAAATAGCCCAATTATGGTACATTTCAGGACTTCCCCTTGTTGGAATATTACATGGTTATTAAAAATGTCTTTATGTCCTGGCATAGATAGATCTCCAGGATGCACTGAGCATGTTAAAAAAAGAAGAGAGGGGTGGATATAGACGGGAATAAGGAAAAGGTAAAGATAGGAGTACGTGTGTGTCTCGGAATGAAGTCGGTTATCTGGGGTGAGGATGAGAGTGGATGAAAGGAAGACTCTCCACTATTTGTTATGCTAAAAAACAAAACTAACATTAAAATTTATCCCTCTCGCCCCTTTTGTGTGTGTATGTCTGTACATATAGCAGGAGAAAGAAAGAAACTTAATGTTTTGAACTTTAGACATTGACTAATATGTGTTTGTTTTTTTTATCCTTATGTTAAAAATTTCCTGTTTTTATTGGATAAACTTTTAATGTGGTCTCTAAATCTCCCGCCTTCTTGTAGTCCTCCTGGAAGCCCTGTGTTCTGTGGAGCTTCACATCTGTGGCTTTGCTGTAGGAACCCGCCTTTTTTTCTCCCCAGAAAGGACAGAGCTAAGCGAGTCTTGGTAGGATCTCAACTAACAGCTTCTGCCTGGTCCTGTCTTTCTGCAGAGCCAGTGGCAGCCCCAGCTGCAGCAGCTGCGTGACATGGGCATTCAGGACGATGAGCTGAGCCTGCGGGCCCTGCAGGCCACTGGGGGGGACATCCAAGCGGCCCTGGAGCTCATCTTTGCCGGGGGAGCCCCATGAACTCCCTGCTGCTCCCGAAAGCCCAGCAGACTGCCAAGGCGGCTGCCCCAGGAGGCGCCCGAAAGGCGCCCCATCTCCTCTCCCAATACACCTGATTGGTCGATGTCACTTGGTTCAGTGCTTGGCCTTTTTGGCTGACCCGCGTGGTGGAGGCAATGGGGCGAGCATGGTGGGTGGGTCTTGCTTGGTGCTGTGACCTCAGAGCACAGCTGGGTTTGCTTCTGGGCCTGGGGGGAGAATTTCAGACACACATTCTCTTGCGGGAGAAGTTTCCAGTGATAGTCCCCAGAGCCCTTGGTGCTTTGGGGTGTGGCATCCTCAGGACATGCCCAAGGCTGGAGCAAGACTGCTGGGTCCCAATTATGGCCAGAAGCGGCTTCAGGTGGACTTTGAGAAGAGCAGGTAGGGGCACTTCCCTTCCACATGTTCCCTCCCCGAAGGCTTCCAAAAGGCTCCTTGTCCCTCCCCCAGCCCAGTCTCACTGGCATTCTTTGAAGCCTATTCTGTCATTTAGGTGCCAGGATCGAAGCCTCAGAGCTGTGCCAGGAGGCACGGCCCTCTTCTCTGTCCGAAGGCGTAAAATACAAGAGCAGTTAAATAACAATCCTAAACAGCACCAACAGGAACAGGGCTCAGCTTTCATATTGAAGAGAGGGCAGCAACCCCAAGCTGCTGCTCCATCTGCCCGAGCTCTCGTTCGCCTTGGCACGGCGCTCCCTGCCGCGGTGCAGACGTGTCCAAGTTGAGCGAGTGGGTTTCCTGTGCCTTGAATATTCTGTCAGGAGACAAATCCTTCCCTTCAGATGGTTTCAGTAGAGAGGTGCTCAGCGGTCTGCCCTGTGCTGTGTTTTGGGCAGATGTTCCATCCCAGCATCTGCAGTCGTGGTCATTTGGCCTCTGCTTGTCCCCTGGGACCAAAGGTTGGCCACTTCTGAGGACTGCCACTCTGCCCTTTGTTGGCCAGCCCCTTGCTGGCCGTGGGAGCACACAGAGCGAGCCTGCTCCCTTTGTCCCACTAGCCCAGCTTCAGTTACGGAGGCGAGTGTGAGGTGCTTGCCCTGGACCTGTCATCTGGTTTTGGTCCCCGCACACCCTGGGCTTCTCTCTGGATGACCTCCAGCGTATCAGTGACACTCCTAAAGGGAGCTGCTCAGGAGGAACCACTATTCCAGAAATGGCCCGAACCGCACAGTGTTCTTTCCTTCCTCCAGAAAATGGGGAGTCTCCACATTTCCCTGTCAATCCCAGAATTAACGTCGAGAGGGGTTTGCACTGGCTGAGAAGACTCAGACTGAACCCACCATGTTTCTTGGGGCCAGGCCTCAGCAGCTCCCTGGAGCCCAGCTGCCTCCATATGGTTGGGGCAAGGACCGGAAGCCCTGTCTTTGAAGCCCAAGTCCCTGGCTCGGTGGTGGTGGGAACAGGCCGGTTCCATCTTCCCCTTCTTGTTCCACAGCCCTTCTTGTGCCCACGGTACTGCCGGCCTAGAGCCGGTTTCCATTCCGGGGCAACTCCCACCGGCCCCAGGGACTGCCTTCAAAGGCATGGGCTCCTTAGCTCTCCCACCCCATTGCGCTTGGAACATTTGGGTAACCCTGCCCTGTCCCTGGAACTGGCCCCCAAATAGCAGTTACACTGCTTCCCAGAATTGAGCCGTTCCTACGATTTCCCTTTCCCTTCTTTGTCAGCTCTTTCCTCCAGGGTCTTAGCAAGTTGACTTTGCTTCCTGTGACCAGGTTGTAAATAATATATGTTGAGTCCGATACGTGCCCCACTGAGCCTGGGGCTTTCCAGGGGCCAAGGACGCCTTCCCCACCATTGTCTCCTTCACTCTCTCAACAAACACTGAGCCTGTGCTCTGTGCCAGGTAAACATGTTGGGTCCCTGCTCTCACAGAACCATGTTATTGTTCAGGCAGACAAACCGATGTGTATGCTCCCTGCTGAGACCGACCAGGCACACCCAGTGGGCGGGGGGCTCAGAGGGAGGGGGGCTAACTTGGGTTGAGGTGGGGGTATGTGTGTGTGTGAAGGAGAGCTTGGAGAAAGCGGTATCTAAGCTGAGGCCTGAAGCGTGAGCAGGGATTGGGCAGGAAGGTGTATGTGCTGGCCGGTCTGCGTGGGGACAGCACGGCCTCTGCAGCCCGGTGTCAGGCTGGGGCGCCAGGTAGACAGAGGCTGGATCATTAGAAGCCATGGAAGGAGTTTGGGCTTACCCTAAGGACAGTGGGGAGCCACAGGAGAATTGAAATGAGGGAGAGAGTCAGGTTTACACTTTAGAAAGGTCACTGGCTGCTGTGTGAATAGATGGGGAGTGGGCCAAGTCTGAGGGAGGGAGACCAGTGAAGAAGCTGTGATCCACTGGAACCGATGGTGGGCTGACCTGGCCGTGTGGGAGGAGAGAGACTGGGGATCAGCGATGTCACGTCTTGGGGAAGCTGTGTACTGTTAGCTCCATTTATCAGATGGGGATGCTGAGGTGGAGAGGTGAGATCACCTGTCTGCAGTCTCATGGTCACGCGTGAACAAGTAGGCCTTAGAAACTCAGGTCTGTCTTAGGCCAAAGCCGGTACGCTTCCCATTGCTGCCCATGGCCTCGGAGTGTGTGTGTGGGGGGGGGGGCGGGGGGGGCCGGGGGGGTGGTACAGGGTCTGATCAGGCTGAGGAGCTTGGGCTTTGTCTTGAGGGCAAAGAGCACCCCATGATGGCTTTAGGCATGGCAGCGGGGGACCAGACGCATGTGTGAGACAATCTGACAGCTGTGTGGAGGCTGGATTTGTGGGAGGTGAGGCAGGGAGGCTAGCTAGGATGCTCGCTGCCTCCAGATGGGGCATGGTTGGACCCTGGGCTAGAGCTGCAGCAGGGGAGCTGGGAGGAGGGGAGGAGGGTGGGATGTGAGATGTGAAAGACACACTAGATCTGGGGGGAGAGGGAAAGGGAGGAGGCAGGCAAGATGTGAGTGGGTAGATGGTGCAGCAAGAGCAAGGGACGGCTGGGAATTTGGAATGCAACCCCAGTTTTGGACACATTGAGCTTGAAGTGCTGTGGACAGCCATGTGGGGTGCCTTGTAGACAGTTGGATGTTTCTAGGCTGGAGATAATGATCAGGAAGTTTTAAATTGAAGACTGGGCCCATGTCATGTGGGAAGGGAATTCAACTTTTCAGGGAAAGGTAAAGGAAAAGGGACGCCCACTAAGGAGTTAGGCTTTATAGGAAATGGTGAGTGATGGACATGGAAAACGGGAGGGGGTGGGATCTGCTGCCTCCGGGAAGGCAAGAGCAGGAGTCATCTAAGCTGACGGAGCGGAAGGAACTGGACAGAGGACATGGTCAGTGGTGTGAGATGCCACAGGGAAACCTAGTAATAGAAGGTTTGACCTTGGACTCGCTGACTTGAGCCATGGTGACCTTGGAGAGATGCTGCTGTGGAACCAGAGCCCAACTGTAGGGGTTGAGGCCTGAATAGGTGGGGGCAGGGAGTGTTGAGAACTGGAGAAGCTCGCTGGTGAGAGGGCGGGTGGAGGGAGATGGTAGTTGGAAGAGGGGGGACTGAGGGAGCTTTCGTGGTTAAGCAGAGGTGAAGTTGGAATTGATCACGAGAACTTTCCTAGGAAGCTAAGGGGAAAAAAAGGAAGAGACCCCGAAATAGAATATGCAAATATGTAGAGACTGGTGAGTTTTCTGAACAGATCCCTTCTCTTGATATAACTCAAATTTGGCTGGGCTGGCACAGCTTGTTAGGCACATGGGCCCGAGTTCTGCTCCTTGCCTCAGCCTCATCTGGCCTGGGCCCCAGACCAAGCTCTCAGAGCTCTGCTCGGAGGTGGCCTCTTCGTGCCTCTGCCACAGGCCTTGGCAGTAACTGTTCAGTGAGGGTGTTGGGGGGTGGGGGGTATTATTTAGGCCTCCCTCTGCTTATCCAGCCTCTCCAAGCCCCCTCTAGCCCTGGTCTGGGGTTAGGTCAGCTTGGCCGTGCCCCTCGCTTCCCAGGGCCCAGCCTTATCTGGCTCCTGTGGCTCTGCAGTTGCCGGTAACAGGATTGAGCTTCCTCTGTGCTTGAAATGCCTTTTGCAGAGACCCAGGCACTGCGCTGCTCTACCTTGGCAAAGTGGCTAGCAGCAGTGCAGTCGGTACGCAAGTGCTCATTTATCAGGCACCCTCTCTGTGCCAGTCGAGCCAGGTGCTCACATACGCCATCTCCGTGGATCCTGAGAAGTAGATACTGTTATTTCCATTTACAGTGAGTGCTGCCCGTTAACAGGACGTGGCTGCCGGGAAACTGACCTTTCCAGGACTTGGGGGGTGGGGGTGGGGACGGTATCAGCACAGCCCCATCAGGGCACCCACCTGGGGCCTGGGGCTGGCAGGCAGGCCTGGGAGCCACTCAGGGCCTGGAGGGTCTGCTCTCCACTCATCCTCCTGAAGTGGCAGCTTGGGTCTTAGTGGGGAATCAGGCTGCTGCATCTGACTGAGGTTTAGGTCACTTCCATACACAGCCTGACCTCTTGGAGCCTCAGTTGGGTCCTGTTTGAAATTTCCCTCAACTTACATAAGTGGATATTGATCATTTTTACACCAAAGATGCCAGGGCACTCAGAGCTGGACTGGTGAATGTTCTAGAAGACCGACAGGATCCTGACAATGAGGCCGCCCTAATGAGGGCCAGGAACAGGGACAATCCAAGGTCCTGTGATGGGATCAGAAAACCACTTGCTCTCACGCAGGGTGGGGTCTCATTTCTTCTCCTGGGCCCAGATTCAAACTCACCGTCTTTCTCAACCAGTATCCCAGAAAGCCACTACTGATGGGTGGCAGTTGGCCCAAGGATGACCCTGGGCTAAGAGATCAGGATTTAAGAGCCTGTTATCTCAGCTCAGTGAGGCAGTGCGTGGGGGGTTGTCATCAGGAGCAAGGCCTGTCATTCCAGCCCTTCACTGTTCTGCCTCTCCTCTGGGTGTTACACTCTGAGCTGGCACCAGGCCTGGAAGGAGGTGCCTGGAAAGCTGAATGCCTGGCACCTCGGAGGGCCTCAGTGGAAGTTGAAGTGGCTGACTGAGGTCCTAGGGATCAACCAGGAGCAGTGAGACCCAGCAGAGCCCCACGAGGGCCCTAGTTGAACCGGGTATTTACCCTGAAAAAGTACATTTAGAAGGGCATGAAATAAATCCCTGAAGGGCTCCATTCCAGGAAGCGGGATTAGACATGGTCTGTGGCCTTGGAGGACAGCTTTAGGACCACCGGGATGGGGGTGTGTGTGTGTGGGGGGGGTGAGGTCTTCCCCTGGCGGGGGAGAGGCTTTGTGTCAGCGCTAAACAAGATGGGTAAGGCTCTCGTGGGGAGAGCTCATCATCAGCAGGAGTATGTAAGCAGAGGCTGCGTGACTGCCGTAAAGCTGTTGTAACGGGCTCCCAGGTTGGACTGAATGACTTCTGAGACTTCTAATATCAAGAATTGGGCTTCTTGTATCACTGTATCCATGAAAGAAAGATATTTGTGGGAGACTGCATGCATTTATCGTCTCACTCCGGCCCCAGCAGGCCCCAGGATTACATCAGCGCTGGAGAGCCCTGGGACACCTTCTGTCCTGCGGAGATAGTTTTCAAAGCATATTTATTTCAACCTCCAAACAAGGAAATGCAGGAGGTAGAAGGAGAAAGCTTTGTCTGTTTCTGGTCTAGGTAGAGGAGATAGATCGGAAGGACTGTTTCAGCTCCTCTTTCTCAGTTTGTAAACACGAAGTGGAGGCCTGGGCTGGGGCAGGGCCTTGCTTCACTTGGGTCAGCCAAGCTGGAACTGCATTTCTGGCCTCCCAGCCATAACTAGTCAGGAGACTTGGTTCGTCTAGATGGGCTCCACGTGAGTCCCACAAGATCCTGCTCTGCCTCAGGCCTTGGGCACTGAAAATGAAGGCTCAGAGATGGATTTGGGGGGTGGGGGTGAGGGTGCAGAGGGAGGAGTGTCTACAGAACGGCTTGGGAGTATGTATGCCTGTATGGTACAGCTACACTCTGCTAAGACGCTGCGCTGTATGGAGTGGCCACCAGGTGGCGCTTCTGCCACGAGCTCATTGTCAGGTGGGCCGAGTTTTGGGGCTGAGGATGCTGGACTGCCCTTGGAAGCCATGGGTGGACCTGTCTTGTTTTTAGGTGAGCTGAGTGCCCTGATGGAAGGTGCAAAGGGCTGTCTCTTCTCTGCCAATCTTCTGTCTATCACTGAATATCCTCCTTTGGATTTTTACTTTTTGTCTCCCACCTTGGCTGGCCAGGCTCCAATCTTAGCAATTTTAGGGTAGGGCCAATGAAATAATGCATCTAGAATGACCAGGGCAGACAGCAGAGAGATGCAGGAATGGGGTGCTGCTGGGAAGTGTTGACCCTCAGGGCTAAGAGGGGGGTGGAAATTCTGAGAAGTTTTCCGTTTAGGGTAGGTATTGGGAGGTGGTGGCTCAGAGCTGGCCCAGAAGGAAGAGGCAGGTGTGGATAGATGGCGAGGGCAGGCACTCGAGGGGAACCTCCTCAGAGGTTTAGGGGTGGGCAGTGCACTGCGGGAAGGCAGTACCAGGGCTGCGCAGGCCAAGGAGGTGTCAATGTAAGAAACGTCCAAATCTGTCGAGAGTTTTTATGCATTTACTTGAGCCATACTGATGACAATTGCTGGGAAGCAAAATCTCAACTGATTTAAGAAAATGCTCTGGGGAATGGCAGCTTTGCAGCTTATTTTAAACATTAAAATCAAAGGAGGAGGGTTACATGAAATCCATGGGTGGTAGATTAAGGGGGTGGGAGAAAGCAAAGCTGGGAAATCTCTGGGATTGGATAAAAAGTCAAATGGAGACACTTCTTTTACATTGGTGGGTACAGGATAGTTAATAACATTTACAGTACAGAGAGATGGTGTTTGGGGAACAAGATAACAATGAGGGGTTCTGCAGTCTGGGGCTCCGGTGTAGTGGAAGGTTTCCTGACGGGTCTGGAAAAAGGGGATGGGATGACTGACGTTTCAAAGGTATGTTATCTTAGATGTAAAAAGACAGCAGACAGGCTCACTTAAGGTAAAGATTGATTGATCTTTGTCAAGGAAGCTACAGGCCAAGGACGTGACTACCGGCCATGACCCACTTTTAGGAATTTCATGTTCAGACCATCCTGCGTGGTTACGTTCGGTCTCTGAGTTTGTAGGGCCTGCCATGCTGTCTCCCCTGAGCTCGTCAGCTTCAGTCTGTGGCCCCTTCTTCGTCCACAGGGTTTCCTCTGTGTGCCTGCGCCCTGATGTGACATCCAAGTGCAGTGGTAGCGAAGGGCGCCGTGGCCATGCGTGTGCCTGTGAGACAGTCCAGTGAGCACGTGGTGAGGTGGGACTCCCAGATGTGGCCCGTACACCCACAAACATCTTACTTTTGGTTATTTGCCTGTATTTTAAAACTGGGAATTTCCACAAAAGCTCAATTTTCAGTTTCTCTTGAAAAGTCAACTACCTGTCACACTGGGTATACTTTTCATGGCCCCCGTGGGCTGGAGCTGAGTAGCAGCTGCCCTGTAGATAGGGCTGTGCCCTCCCAGAGCTCTGCAGCCATACCCACCTGCTTCACTAGTCTCCAGACCTCCCCGTCTCTGCCACTGCAGTGGCAGGGGGGCAGTGTTCATTGCTGTTGGCAGTAGCCAGAAGGCCTTGGTGGGCACCAAGCTCTGGGGCCTCACAGCAGGGATGGATGTAGCAGGAAGGGCTGCGCGGGCTTGGGCTCCTTACCTCCATCCTTCCCCCTCCCACAGGCCTCTTGTTAGGGGTGGGTCACTCCTTTGAAGACCAAGTGCAGCCATGGAATCAGGGCTGAGCAGGAGTCAGAGGGGGCTTGGGGAGTGGAGGAAGTCTCTGAAGAGGGCCCTGGAAGCCTTTGCTTGGAAGGCTGGGGAGGGCTCCCAGGGCCTCTGCTGCTGCCTCGGGGCTGTGTGTGTCCGTCTCTCAGATTCCCCGCGGCGCCTTGCATTTGGCTGCGCCTTAGCTGCCCTACAGGGAAGACCCCCCGCAAGGCGTTCTTCTCATAGGAGCCCCCACATCTTTTCGCTCAGTCTCCTTGCTGCACTCCCCCGTGTGTGGAATTACGGGGGAGGGGAGGACAGGAATGTGTCTCCCCCCAGGCCTGTGAGCATCCACATCTGTTGCTTCCTCTCCTGGTCCCCTTCCTGTCATTGTCTGTGAATGGGGATTGTGCCCTGTCCTCCGATGAGGCAGTGTCCTGTCACCACTGGCACCGTTCTTATGTGATTTCCCTGTGCCGCCTCAGCCCGGGAGTCCACACCCAAACACTGGTCCTGTGCTCTGCCCACTCCGTAGGGGGGTACCGCTCCCCCTATGCCCAGAGTCTAGCTGTCTCTCTCTCTGTGAAGCAACTGCCCAAATCGTGCGCCTGGTTCTCACCTCCCCTGGCTGCCATCTGGCCCTGGCCCTTTGCCCCTAGCTTGGCTGGCTCGGGGGTGCCTGTTGGTGGTGAAGCAGGTGCTGAGCCGGGCGTGGAGGAGTCCAGCCAGAGGCCCACCCTGGGACACGAGGTGGGATGGTCTTTAGCACTAGCCCCTCACCCCTGGCATCTGCCCCAGTTTCCATATGCTACCCTGTTGCTGAGCCTAGCCCCTGGCCTGCCCTCCTGCCCAACACCCGGTAACCTGGGCCCTGTCTGAGTCTTTCCGGGGATCATTCTGATCCAGACGCCAGCCTATAGGAGGCAGCAGCAAAAGGGTGCATTGCATTGAGAGCATTGTGATGTAGAAGGTAAAGTGTAGGCCCCAGAGACACTGCCTGAGCTTTAATCCCAGCCCTTCTCTAGCGAGCTGTGACCTTGGGGACATCACATTCCCTCTCTGTACCTTGGTTTCCTTGTTTGCAAAAGGAGCCAAATAGTAGCACCTCCCTCTAAGATAAGTGAAAATGAAGCTATGAAATGTGCACAGCACCTAGTAACCTCAGGGTTAGCTGTTACCATCGGAGTCAGAAAACACACGCTCCCAGCTTGGCTCCACCAGCTGACCAAGAGCAGATCCCTCTCCCTCCCTGTGCCTCCGTGTCCATCTCTAATATGGGGTTATGCTCTCACTGAGGGAGGGAATGTAGGCGGAAGTGGGTTCTGTGCTGTGAGTTGCTGTGCACACTGACGGTATTATCATTAATTCTGAACTCTCAATTCTTAAAGGCCGGGGCAGGCGACTTCTTAATGTGCTTACCTTTGCAGAGGGCAAACACTACAGTTCAGCAGAGGAGACCCTGCGCTGGAAACTGTCAGTCTTGGAGGCTAGCCTAGGTCAGGACATGCTGCTGGCTTCAGGGCCACGGTGTGGGTGCAGGCCTGGGAGGGGCTCTTGGGCTGTCCGTTGCCTCCTTTACTTTGGGGCAGTGTACCTCTGCGCACCATGGAGCTCTAGCCCCACAGTGTCTGCCAGGAGCCTGGTCCTGCACTCTCTGGAGGCATCTTGATTTCACCTTTGGGCCTGTTGGGGTATCTTGGGACTCACAGGGAAGAAGGAGAGGGTAGCTGGAAACAAAACTTGGAATAATAAAGCAAAACTTCCTGGTAACAATACCTTTTTGGCTGTGGATCAGGGTGGAGGGCCAGGCAGACGGCCCCCTATCTTAGCTGGTGTCTGCAGTGTGTGAATCAAGTCCAGCGAGGTGTGTGGGCTCTGGATGCCCACATGCATCTCTGCCACCTCCTCCCCCCCGTCTCAGTGCAGTCCACCTGGGGGGAGGCATCCCATAAGCGCCGGATAAGTGGATTTCCCATCCACAGCTCCCTCAGGCACAAGCCACGGCGGAGGGGCTGGCCCTCGGGCAGAGCAGAGGGACTGGACCTAGATCCTGCACGGGGTCACACAGGGTCACCAGGTCGCCTGCAGGAGCTCAGTCCTGTGCACCTGATGGGCAGAGACCTCCTAAAGCTGGTGTGACCTGGCCTCGGCACAGTGAGTCCTGGGCACGCAGGAGGCTTCCCTCTTTCTGCTTGGGTAAGGGGCCTTCTTAATTATATCCCCCTCCACTCACGTGGAAATGAGTTTGGATTTTCTGAGCACACACCAGCTGGCTGGGGGGAGGCAGCCCAGAAGGCTGGGGAAGGGGGAGAAGAGAGAAGGGAGGGGAGGGAGCCAGGCCAAGAGGAAAAATTATCAGTGTTCCCACAGCAGAGCAATGACGGGGCTCTCAGTGCTCCCCACAGCCTACCCTCTGCCCCACTTCTCCCTTGAGAGAAAACACCTTGCCCTTGCTTATAGGCTGGGAGTGGTCACCACTCAGGCCAGCCTGTCCTCTGAGAACCACAGCCTCCATGGTCCAAACCCCTGAGCTGGCCATTAGTGAGGTTGCTTAACGGTAGACTTGTTGGCACCCTCTGAGGGGTCCTCCCGGACTCCTAGGCCAACCCTCATGGGCTGGGTGGAGTGGAGTGGGTCTGAGGCTCTGAGAGGGGACCGGGACCGCCGCGGATGACAGAAGACCACCAGGCGGCCTTGTGCCTGTCCGCCCGGGTTCCCCCGTGGAATTGCCCGGGAAGGGATGGCGAAGGTTCCCCTTGCGGCGGGCACTGCGCCCCCCTTGGGCAGCCAGGAGGCGAGAGGCTGCGAGGGGCGGGGGAGGGGCGGGGTGGGGTCAGGCGTTTGACTCCGCCTCTTCGTGCTGGTATCAACCCCGCGGTCGGTGCTGGCTCAGTCTCTGCTGCTCGCCGCTGTCGCTCCGGGGCTGCGGGATGACACCGCCTCCGCCTGGATGCGCCGCCCTCGGCATCCCGCGCGCCCGCGTACCCAGCCCGCCGGCTCGTTCTGGGCTCCTGCTGCGGCTGCTACTGCTGCTGCTCGGGGTGGCCGCCACCACCCAAGGCCACCCGAGGAACGGACCTCGTATCTCCACTGTCTGGAAAGGTAGGTGGCGCCGCGCAGCTGGCGGGGCGCGGAGCGGGTGCGGAGTGTGGGGCACCGGAGGGAGTGCGTGCGAGCGGCTCTGGGGGTCCCGGGCTGTCCTTGCAAGACGCGTGCGGGTCTGGGTGAGTGTGAGCGTGCGCCCTGGCACGCGGAGCGGCTGGAACGCTGCGGGGAGCGAGCGCGGGGCCGGAGCCCCGGCTAAGTCGCTTCAAGTCCGCCCGCAGCCGGGAGCCGCAGCGCTGGGGTGCAGGGAAGGGAGCGGGCCCCTCTCTCCACCCAGAGGCGCTCTCGGTCCTCCGGCGCCAGGTTCCTCCGTACAGGACCCTGTCTCCCGCCGGGACCCCTATCCACAGCCCCCTTCCTGAGCTGTGGGCTCCGTTGTAGCGCGGGGCGCAGCCTGGGCCGGAGAGGGGGGCGCGGACCTCTTGCCGCCGCTGCTGCGCTCGGGCTGCGGGAACAAAGACCCCGCTGCCTGCCCCCGCCCCCGCCCCAGCCCAGAGCACGGGCCGGGTAAGGGGTGGGCACCCTGTGGCGAGCTGGGACTTGGTACAGTGCGGAGGCTTGGGGCACCTGGGCGCTGCCTCTGCAATGCCGGTACCGGCCGCTCCCCCCTCCCCCCCCCCGGTCCGCACGTGGCAGTTTTCACCAGGAATCGGCGCCAGCGTGGGGGGCAGTGCCCGTTGGGTGGGGCGCGGCGGTTGGGACGCCCCCCGCCCTGCGGGTGGCGGATCTGGGGCGGAGGTGCAGCTTTTAGGATGTGCATCTGTGAAGGACCGAAGTCTCCCCCAGGGTCACCTCAGTTTAAATCCCTGTACAATGGGTCAGAAAGCCGGCAAGGTGGGGTTTGAAGCTTTCTGCGGCGAGGGACTGAGCTCCCCTCCCCTACATTGCACACAAATGCTTCCCGCCCCCTGGGACTGGTTTGTTTCCCAAAATTTGGTGGCGCTGCAGCCCCCTGTGGTGGTGGTGGACTCGCGGTGGGGGTTGGGGGGACTTGTCTGTCCCTGCAGGAGCCCTTTGATGCCTGAGGCGGTTTGCAGGGATTGCCAGAGCCTGAGCATATCTGGGGCAGGTATTCTTAGCAGAGAGGGAGAGGGAGAGAGAGAGAGAGAACCCACACAAAACCAGTGGCCCCCGAACTGCAGCTGCACTGGAGGGAATATGACTCTCCCAAGGTCACTGGGCAGTGTGTGAGCTCACAGTGCAGACAGGACTCAGTTCTGGCAGAGGACCAGTGCGGGTACTGGGTGAGGGAGGGGAGAAGGATTTCGGCAGTTTCTTGGCCTTGAAGGAGGACTTGGGAGCTGACTCTGTTCCCCAGCCCCTGGCGTTCCTGGTGGGAGTGGAGGAGGCAGCTGGGCCCACTGGTGCACCCCTCCAGCCCAGGCTTCCACCTTCCCAGCGTTTTTTGCCTTGCCTCCACCCCTCCCTTGGCTGTCCTGGACAGCACAGCATTGGGGCCTCCGAAGGGGACAAATGGCCATATCTGAGTGTTCTAGAGTCTCCTCCTGCACCAAACCCCTTGCATTTGGTTCTGTTTGCCCCCACCCCACAAGTCTTCCCAAGACTCCTCCCCCACCTGCTCAGTGCACACCCATTTCTAGCACTTAATGTGTACCTCCCCGGCACTTAGTCTCCACCCTGAGGCTGTTTAAAGCTGCTTGCAGTTCTTGTACCCACTTTTCAAAGCTCGCTGCCCAGCTCCACCTCTCTTTCGCCTGCATGCGGTTTACTCCTGCCTCCACGCTGGCTGTGCCCTCTGCTTGGAAGACTAATGACTCCTGCTGGGGTCCGCCAGCCCCTCGCCTGTCTTGTCCAAGGGCAGTCTGTAGTCTTCTTCACTAGTGCCAGACACCCCCCCCCCCCCCGGGCTAGACAGCCCCTGCCATCCGCCTGTCCCCCAGGACCACCAGCTGGTGATGGTATGCCTGGCTGACAGCTGCCTTGTATTTCCTGTGGGGTGACACATGGCAATCGGGTAGGAATGGGCTTGGCAGGGCAAACCCAAGAGTGGGGTGAGAGGACCACCCTCCCGGCCTTACTGTAGCTAGTGTAGGCCTAGGTCCCTGTCACCAGTGGGTGGGGGAAGTGCGGGTGGCCTTCAGGAACAACTAGATCAAGGATGGGGGTGCTTCTGGAATCACTTCTCTAATGAGGCCCAGGTCGGGCTTTTAGTTTTAAGCTAAGACAGGTGCGGGCACTGAAATCGGTATGGAAGGTTCTTCTTCGTCACTTGTTTTCTGCTTCTTGGATCCCTACACCCTAGGGAAACATTAGATCAGGGAGTCCTGGGAAGGTCCCCGCCTGCACTTGTCTGGGGAGGTTGAGGCTTCTTCAGCCTGTTGAGTCCTGGCCCAGAGCAGCTGTGAGCGTAGAAGGATGTGCCAGCACTGACCTGCTGGGTGCCCTTGAGGTCCGCACCTGTCTCTGGCTCTCAGAGCTTGCCAGAGCTTGAAGGGCTCTGGAGATTGTCCGCTGAGGGCCGTCACTGACACATGGGCCAGTCAAGGATGTAACGGCCTGACCCCCCGCAAGCAGGGGTTGGAGAGGAGTGGGTTACTGGTGAAGCAGGAGGTTGGCATGCCTGGAAGCTGTGCACAGTTCCCATTCCATCCTCGGTTGGAGGAGATAGAGAAGCTCAGGGAGGTCCTGACCCCCAAGGTCAGAGGTGAGTCAGCCTGTCCCCATGAGAAACAGCCCTGTCTTTCGTCTCCACCTGCCCAGCCTGTTCTGCTTCTCCCTTGTCCAATTAGACACCAGGATGTTGTTGTTGACTTGGAGGCTGCTGGGGGAGCCCTTATGGAGCTGCTCCCCAAGGCTGGGGTGTTGTCACCTCCTCCAGGGGATGAGGTCACTGCTGGGGCTCCCTCAGCATCAGCATTTCCAGTGGAAATCCTTGCCCTGTGGGGACTTGGATGTGCTCCTCACCTTCAAGGTGAACCCCCTCGCAGAACAGGGGCGGCAATTCCCAGGAGGAGAGGGGGTGTCCTCAGCTGGGAGGGATGAGAGAGATGCTCGGTGACATCACCGGCAGCTTCTTGCCAAGCTCCTGGCCCCTCTGTCCTGGACAGTGAAGGTTCTGAGAGCTGGCTGGGCTGGGTGGGTGCTGGCACGGGCCCAGGATGGCCGTGGTCTGGGGGAAAGATGGCAGGCTGGGAGCCTGTTTCTAGTCCCAGCACTGGCCTGAGTTTCTGTGTGATCTGGACAAGGCCTTCCTTTTTTTGAGCCTTAGTTTCCTCAAATGTCTAAACGGGCTGGAGGGAGGAGTTTATACTTATCACAGTACGAATCCGCTGGAATTGCTACCTCTCTGGCATTGGCAGCGGGTGTGGTGGCCCATTCAAGTCTTAGCTGTGAGGAGAAACTGGAGACCTGGAAAGTTAGGGGAAATCTTTGAGTTTCGTGTTCTTTTCTATCTTGGTCTTTCATGAGCCGAAGGCTGAGAATCAGCAGGAGGAAGTGGCTTATTAGTCTGTGGCCTCAAGGGTGGACATAGTAATTCAGCATTTTTGACATTTGCTGTGGCCAACCTTGTACTGGTCCTGGGGCTGTGCTTGGGGGTCCAGGGATGAGAAATTAGACAAGTCTGTAGACTTCTTAGTATAGATGGGGATACCAGCAGGTCAACCTGCCGTTACAGTGAAATGTGGCAGATCCTATAAGAGAGGGCAGCTGGGGGCGTTGAGGAGGTTCTTAACCCAGTCAGGAAGGGCTTCCTGGAAGAGGTGGTAAGCCAGGATGGCAAGAGCAGCAGGAGCCAGCTGGGGGAGAGGAGGGAACAGGAAGAAGCACCTGATTTGACAGGATTTCAGACCCAAAAACTTGCGATTAGGACCAGGGAGAGGAGGCGGCAGTGAGTGGGGAACCCCAAGAGGGGGAGGCATTGAGTCCGCTTTGGCCCCCAGGTTCCAGGAAGGTTTCTTGTAGGAGGGGACACTTGAACTCGGCCACCTGACCTTCCACAACCAGCCCAGCATTGGGAGGAAGGATCATGGCTGTCAGGGAAGGCCAGTGTCCCAGCGCCCTGATGGGAAGCTGGAGCTGGGTCTGGGAGACCAGGGCTTGCAGTGGCGCCTGACTCCTGACCGTGGGGGTTCTCCAGGTGAGGAGGCCTGTTCCTCAGAGATTCTATGTGAGAGTGGAGCGCCAGCCGGCCCTGCTGGAGGGAGGCGGGCAGAAGCATTCCTCTGACCAGGTTCCCCTTCCAGGAACCTCCACCTCCTTCGTGGGGGCAGATCACTCTCCGGGCTGGGAGGAGGAGGGAGAGCTGGGCATCCTAGGAGGAGGCCCGGTCTTTAATGGGCAGATGGAAGCAGAGGCTCCGCCCACTTTCCCTGGGTCCAGCCGCCAGCAGGGAGCAGTGGTGGGAGTGAGGGGCCCTCAGGTTGACAGCTGGGTCCCCAGCTGACTTCCTGTTTCCCTTTAACCTCATGTCACTCATTTTAGCCACTGCAGGGCCTCTGGCTATGTCACAGGAGAATGACCCACTTCCCTGCTCTGGTTGGCAGCTCTGGGGCTGGAAAGCTTCCCCTCTTGGTTTCCTTTTTTGGACATGGCCTGGCTGCCTCAGAAGCCTCCTCTCTTTCAGGGTGGAGGAGGAAGGGGTCTTCCTAGAGCATAGAGGACTGTGTCCCCTTGTTGGTGCCCTGCTCAGAGAATCTGAGCGGCCCCCTTTCCTAGCCAGCCCAGGCCCTGAGGGACCAGGAGATCCGACCCTCCAGCCCGCCCCCCCTGCCGTCAGCCTCCAAGCTCTTTCCTGCCCCCCTTGGCTCTGGCCCTGCTTTGTCTCCAGGACTGTGCCCTGGTCTCTGTGAGGCCCCCATCCCTCTGCGTCACCGTCACCGTATTGAGCGTTCCTCCTAGGACACACTGCGACAGAGAGATAAGGTGGGCTGGCCCCCCTTCTGCCTTATCGCCCACACTTCTTCCCTCACCACTCGCCAGCTCCCCATGTTCCCCTTTTCAGGGCCGTTGTCCTGCTCACCATTCCTCCCCGCTTCCCATTCACCCTCTTTTCTGCCCGTGCGGTCGCACTCCTCCAGGAAACTTCTTGGATAACTTCAACCCACATAGCCTGATGGGACAGAGTTTAGGACAGCAGAAAAAAATG
The DNA here is from genome assembly GCF_004115265.2 of Rhinolophus ferrumequinum. Classification (NCBI taxonomy): domain Eukaryota; kingdom Metazoa; phylum Chordata; class Mammalia; order Chiroptera; family Rhinolophidae; genus Rhinolophus; species Rhinolophus ferrumequinum. Next base: position 99,079,990 of record NC_046289.1, on the reverse strand, counting down.
TCAGCGATCAGCTGGTCCAACCAGATGGGGAAACAAGGACTGGCCCCGGTCACCCAGTAAGACAGGCACAGCGGGGCGGAGCTGTGTCTCCCCGAGCCTGCTCCTGGCCTCAGCCTGCCCTCCCTCCATGCGTCTGCCTTCATGCTCTGCCCCCAGGCGTGGGGCTCCCTGAGCCCAATCCTCCTCGGACAGATCAGCTGAGCCCAGACTCTTCCTGCCTCGACCTGTCTATTCCCAGGAGCCCCACTGGCCATGACCTTCCTCCCTTCAGGACCTTAGATTTGGGCCAGCTTGACACTTCTCTTCTGGCTTTTTCCTCAGGGCAGCTGGGCCTCGGGGGTCTCGGGGGCAGGTTGATCTGTCCATGGCTTGGGCTAATCTGGGTTTAACCCTCGTGGCAGCCTGGGATTAGGCTGATCCTGTGTGCCTCCTGTACCGCCTGCTTCTAGCACCCCCAGGGCAGCCCTCATTTTGGAGGCAGCTAGCCCCTGCCTCTGTGCCGGGGACTGCCCCAGAGGAGCACACAGGTGTCCGGAGAGGTGGACCTGCCGCCTAGGACTAGAGAGGCACCTGGGGAGGTGAGGAAGGACAAGTAGGTACAGCCAAGCACTGTGATGGGTTAAGAGCAGGAAAGGTCAGTGTGGGGTCATCCAACTGGGGAGACCTCCTGGGAGAGGGCGAAGAGCCAGGCCGGGGCCGGGCGCCCGGGCGTGGGGAGGGGGCAGGTGGCACAGAGAGCTGCTCTTGTTTGTCTGCTCGGCCTGGGTGAGGAAGGGAGGTCACATGATGAGCTCAGCACCCTGTCTTAAGGTGTCTCCTCATTGGACAGGGGGCTTTGGCCTGCCCCTCCCTGCTATCTCATCGCTGTCACTTGGCCAGCGCTGGCCTTGGCTTGGCCTGGGACCGTGGCGTGAGAAGAGACCCGGCCTCACCTTCAGGTCTCCACACACGACATTGTGATCTGAAAGAAGATGGTGTGTGCCAGCCAGGTGGTGTAGCAAGCACAAGGTCAGATGGGGCACGGAGCAGTGAGGGGTGGAGTGGTCTAGAACTTCCTGGAGCCAGGAGGACTGAGACTAGATCTGGACAGGTAAGACCACATGCACAGGCAGAAGGGGAGAGGGCAATGAGGGGAAGAAAGGACACGAGCACAGGTGTGGAGACGGGAAGGAGCGTGGCAGGGGTGAGCAGACGTGGGTGGGCCTCGACTGCCAGCTAGAGGAGCTGGGTCCTGCCGGTGCGGGCAGTTGGGAGCCGCAGTGGGGTCTTGAGCTGACGAGCCAGGGGTGGAGGCAAGTGTTGTGTGGTTTTTTTAAATATTTTTAATTTTAAAATGTTTGCAATTATAGTTGACGTTCAATATTACATTAGTTTCAGGTGTACAGCGTAGTGCTTAGACATTTATGTAATTTACGAAGTGATTGCCCCGAGAAGTCTAGTGCCCACCTACACCGTACAGCGTTATTACCATGTCATTGACTGTACTCCCCGTGCGGTACTTCACATCCCGCGACTGTTTTGTAACTGCCCATCTGTGCTTCTGAATCCCGTCACCTTTTCCACCCATCCCATCCCCCCAACCTGCCTACCATCTGACAACCATGAGTTTGCTCGTTGGAGTTTCTTTCTGTTGTATTTGTTCATCTCTTTTGTTTTTTAGATTCCATATATAAATGAAATGGTATGGTATTTGTCTTTCTCAGTCTGACTTATTTCACTGAGCATAATACCCTCTAGGTCCATCCATGTTGTTGCAAATGGTAAGATTTCATTCTTTTTATGGCAGAGTAATACTCCATTGTGTATGTGTACTACATCTTCTTTATCCATTTGGCTATCAGTGAATGCTTAGGTTGCTTCCATATCTTCACTATTGTAAATAGTGCTGCAATAAACATAGGGGTGTATATATCTTTCTGAATTAGTGATTTGGGTTTTTTCGGATAAATACCTAGAAGTGGGATTGCTCGGTCACATGGTAGTTCTATTTTTAATGTTTTGAGGAACCTCCATACTGTTTTCCACAGTGGCTGCACCAGTTTGCAATCCCACCAGCAGTGCGCGAGGGTTCCCTTTCCCCCACATCCAGGAGGTCAGTGTCTGAGTGTTTTGGTCCATTTGCTGGCTGGGTAGGAACCTTGTGGGGTGGATGTTAAAGAAGGGCTTTCAGTACCTCCTGCCCGTCCGTCACTGCGGCCTGCCCCAGACCACAGAGTGCGTTCTATTTCTGGGCAGAGACCTTGTAAGACTTCTCTTCCCGGTTAGTCATGCTGCTTGGCACTCAGGGCTGCGCCGCACGCCACGTCGGGCCTGCACACCCACGCTTCCTCACACACACTCCTTAGGGCATCATGGATAGAGGTCAGGCCTCTCTCCAGCCTGTCATTTGTGTGGGAGGGGCAGCCTGGAAGCTTCTAAGGGCCCATCTATGGAGCATTACAAGCAGATCCCAGAATCAGCCTGCCTGAGAGTCAGCCTTCACTCCACCCCTTCAAAGCTGTGTGGTCCTGGGCAGGTAACTCACCGTCTCTGCGTCTCACTGCCCTCATCTGTAAAGTGAGGACAGTGAGAGAACCCACCTCACGAGAGCGCAGTGATGATTAAGTGAGTTAATATACCCACAAATCACTGAGAATCGTGCCCGGCACACAGTAAGCGCCATGGAACCAGTAGGGGGTAGGGTGCCAGTGTCGGCATCGTCCTCCTCGTCCTCGGCAGCTCTGACTTCTGAGATGCAGCCCTGGCAGCCCGGCCCCTGCCAGCTCCCTGGCTGCCCTTGTACTGCCCTCCCCCCGCCCCCGCGGCCCAGGCTAAGGCTGAGCTGCGGAACCTTCTGTTCCTCACCAGTCTTCCCATCCTGCCTCTCTCCCTGCACCTGGGGTGGTCTGGCGTCTTCTGTCCTCTCCCCCACCCCTACCCTGGCTCTGGGCCCAAGGCAGGCCCGCCATCTCTGTCCATCCTTTCAAGGAACCACCAGCCGACCTTGGCCTCACTCTGGGGCTTTTAGAACCTGCTGGGCTGAGGAATGGGTGGAAGGTGGACCTGCCATGATGTTCCTCCTGGGTTTCCTGCCTGCCCTGGGCCTAGAGCCTCCTCTCTGCGCCAGCTGGGCCTCTGTGCCAGCCTTCCCTTCCTGAGCCCTGGCGTGGTTCAGTCCCCCACAGCTTGCTCTCCGGCTGCCCCTTTCCCCCAAGCCTTTGCTGGTCTCCCCACCAGCCAAGCCTTCTGGTCCTTTGAGCACAGTGGCTCAGTGCAGAGAACACACAACCCTTGTTGGCTTGGAAGGGCCTTAGTTTTCCTGTTTATAAAATGGGGATGCAGACCCTTGTCCTGCCTCCTTTACAAGGTGGTTAGGGAATTTGTTGGGTGAGTTCATGGAGGCAGATGAGGATGTGACTTCTGCTGCTGCCTCCACCTCCAAATAGCCATCCCTGACTTGGCTAGCCCTCCCAATCCCTTTCCAACAATGACTCATGACCTTAACCCTGATAGTTTTGTGATTTGTTCCGAGAACCATGGTGGGTCATAAAACCTACACCTTAGCAAGTACCAGCCCCTCCAATCCACAGAGTAGGAAACAGCTCCAGAAGGCGCAGCCCGTGGTCACAGTCACAGCTAACCAGCCAGCTGCCCAGCTGCCAGATGGAGCACAAGGCTTCTCGGAGTCAGGGCTGAGCCTACTCGTGAGATATGCTCCCCACCAACAGCTGACCTTGGTGGGCGGGAGCAAACGCCCCTCAGCCCGGCACACAGCTCCCTGTTCCCTGAGTGATAAAGAGAGGCAGACCTCTCAGTCCCCTTGAGCTAAGTACTGTATCAAGGGCCCACCATGTGCCCAGCGCATGGCTCTGCCCCTGCCAGGCAGCTACCTGGAACCCTGTCCTGTCGCATGTCATTGGCACCTCAGCAGCCCCTCCTTAGCACAGGCCGGTGCCACCTGGAAACTTGCTTCTGGGTATGAGTCATGGCTTCTCACACCCTTGAGCCTGTATTGATGCATTTGTTCCTTTGCCTCCACCCCAGTGGAAAGGTTTCCCATGACACATCGTTGAGTTGTACCGTTAGTCAGTCCTTTGGATGTGAGACCCTTGCAGATGAGGGCCCCACCTGGAAGGTAGGTGGGTAGGTGATTCCCATCGGTTATCAGGTTAGTGACTTACCACCTAGTAGGGAGCAGGAGGGTGGAGAGCAGATGACACAGGGAAGTGGAGAGAAGGTGATATACAACATTTTGCAAACCTAGAGGCTCTCAAATAAGTGTAGGCTGTGGTCCCAGAGGGCTGGAGCTGGGTGCTTGGGTACCAGAAACCTTGAGCTGTGGCCTGGCCCTGCCCCCGTCTCCTTTGCTGTGTGCCTTGGGCCGGGGCACAGCCTCTCTGGCCGCCATGCCCCCGTAGTTCAATGACTGTTCAGATCCCCTCCCTACCACCTTGACCTGTGGGTGTGGGTTCCAAAGGGTAGAGAGGCTACTGATTCCTGGACCTCACATGGGCCCCCCCTCTTCAGTCTGCCAGCTGTGTGGGAGGCGAGCGTGGGAGGCGGGCCTGGTGGTTCAGGGTGGGGTGCTGCTGTGAGAGAAGGCGCCTGCCTGTGCCCGGCCTCTCTGACCGCCTGACTCAGGCATTCCCTGCTGGGAATGCTGGCTATCCAAATGCCTGCCATTCTCAGAGCCCGCCTCAGTGCCCACTGTCAAAGGACGCCTAGAGGTTAGCATTCAAGGCCTGTTGGGTCAGTGGGTCAGGTTGGAAGCCTCTCCCTGCCCTGACCAGGCCACGGGGGCCAGTCCTTTGTTACTCTCTTCAGGGACAACAACAACCCGCCCCCTAATTCCAGCCCACTCCACCCTCCCCTTGGGCTGCCCTCTTTCATAAGCAATGAGAATGTGGGGACAGCAGTGACCCGACAGAGACAGCACCCAGAGAATCTGAGGAGGACCGGTGTCATACCAGGTGGCCTGCTTTGGAGAATCTCCCTGTGGAAGCCCAGACTGGCCTCGGGCACTTGTCCTCTGGACAGTGGTGGGAGGGTGGGGGGCACGAAAGGAATCAGCTTTGGTTGGTTCCAACAGGATCAGAGTCCCGTGGAGCCCAACTGGGGGGCTGTGCCTGAGGGTGACCCTCCCACACCCGCCAGGCTCCTGACCCTCATCCCGGCCTGATGCTGTGGGGAGGGCGGGGCCTCAGACAGGGCCCTGGAGGCCTGCAGGGAACCAGCCGCCTGCGTGTGCTCTTCCCTGGTCCAGAAGGAGCGAGGATTGGCTCAGAATTACATGGGGCTGTGGGGAGAGGTCTCATGCCAAGCTGCCTCTGGGGCCATGCCTGCCCGTGTGCCCCTAGCCCCCTCCCCTGCCTGAACCCCTGGTTATTCTGGGAGCTTTTAGCTGCCACTTAGTCAGCCACTAATGCGTCAGGCTGGGGAGTGAGGGGGAGACACGGTGCCAGACGGTGCTCCTTTTAGAAATCCAGGATGGGAGCAGAGGGGGCTGGGCCCGCAGGGAGCAGGGAGGAGCGGGTGCTGGCCCTGCTCCTAGGAGGAGGGGCAGCACTGCAGAGGATGGGCAGCGGGTCAGTGCATCCCTGGGTGGCAGCACCTCCCCTCCCCCTCGTGCAGGGCCTCAGACTACCTTCCCGACCTGTAGTTAGGGCTCTGTCCCAGCACACAGTTAGCTTTCCCACCTTTGCTGGGGCTCTTTGCCCTACCTGGAATTCTCTGCCTGCCTGTTCCTGACCTATCTAGCTTTGATCTGTCTCCCCCATCTCTTTGGACTCATAAGGAAGCAAAAACACACATTTAGGTATGTTGCACTTACTCCCATGGCAGGGCCTTTTTAGGGGCAGACCCTGGCCTTGCTCAGCCCCTGCATGGGCAGAGCCGTAACGGTCACCCCCTCCTGCCTGGCCTGTCTCTTTCTGTTTTGGGGCCACAGATTCTGGCCCTGAGGCTTGGTGGTGCTCCAGGCAGCCCTCCTGCCCCGGAGCCCCCAGCCCCCCACTCCTGCTGACCTGAACAAAGCTTCCTTTCATGTATTCATCGAGCTGCCGCTCAGACACTTCCCCTGCACAATCAGGCTCTTTGAGGGTGTGGGAGCAGGGCTGGGGCTGGGGTGGAGAATGGGCCAAGGCCAGGTCCTGGGGCTGGGCTGGTGCCACCCCCTCATCCACACCACCAGGCGCAGAGCCCCGAGGGGCAGGACCTGGGGGGTCAGGGGAGGCAATGCTCCTGGCTCCTGTTTGTTCTTCTGCAAAATGGGGCCAGCAGTCCTTGCCTGCCCCGCACCCAGGCACCTGCAGCCAGGATTTGCGGGGCATGGGGCTCAGGCTTGCAATTCTGTGCAGGACTGTCCTAGCCTTGGTGTGGCAGCCCCACCCTCCCTGCCCTCTCAGAAATTACTTGTGAGCAGCCCTGGGGCTGCCCCGACGCAGTTGTACTGAGCATTGTGGAGGTTTCCTTCCACGTGGCTGTCGTACTCTGCTGACTGGATTCAGGGGTAGGATGGTGTCCCCCTCACACCTTGTTCTCAGGCCAGGCCACTGCCTCTCCCATAGGCTTGACGCCCCAGGCAGGACTGCGACCCCTAGACAGGGTCTCCGTCAGCCCCCTCCGGGCTCCTTCCCAGGCACTCTGCACTGGCGGTGGCTTCTTGCTGGGGTGCTGGTGAGGTGACCAGTGGAGGTAGCCAGTATGCTTGAGGGCTGGGGCTCCTGCCCTTTGGCCTCGGGGGAGGGTTCAGATCTCTTGCCCAGCCGGCATCTCCAGGTGCACAGCTTTTCCTGGCCCCTGGCTGCCTGACGGCGTGGGAGGGGGCAGGCACTGCTGCCTGGAGCCCGGGCTGTGGGTGAAAGGGGAGCTGTGGAAGCTGAGTCAGGAAGGCCTGTGTCTTCGGGCTGCTGACCCCAGCACTCCAATTTTGCCCCAGCTGGAAAGGAGGGGGAACTGGGGCCCCAGCCTTGACCATCACCCCTACCGCCAGCACCCAGCACAGAGCTGGGCCCCTGCCCTGCACAGCTGGGGCTGAAGGGCAGTGAGCCTCGGGGTGCAGGGAGAGTACTTGGGCTGCTCGTGGGGCACCCGAGGAGAGCCAGGTAAACCGGGCAGTGAGCTCAGCACTTCTCTGGGTCTCACCGTGCTGGCGTCTCCCTGAATGCTCCTGAGAACCAGTACTCACTCTGGACGAGGCAGTCTGTCCTGCCTCCTAGTGTGACCTTGGGCTGGCATGTTCCCCAGGGGCCCTCAGTTTCCACCTCTGCAGTGAAGCAGGCCACAGCTGAGGTGAAGACTGCGATACCCCACTTCCGGGGTGACTTGGCCATTCAGGGCTTATCTTAAGGAAAGGGAAAGAAGGTGTGGGTTGCACAGTGTCGTGCTCCTTGCCCTGCTAAATGCAGAATCAGTAGGAATGGCTCAAATGGCAGCAAGAGGGATTTGGGGCAGACTCAGGAAATGGCAGTTCTTTTCTGTCTGGGCTGGAGTGTGTCCTGCCTGGGTGTCACTGCTAAACTGGCTGGCCCTGAGTTTGCTGCAGCTGAGTAAACAGTGGTCAGGCTGAGTTTTGGGTGCGGCCCAGGCTGGTCAGATGTAGGAAGATGGAGCTGCTGTGGGTGATTGCTGGGGGCGTAGCCACAGACTGTCCGTCCCTGTAATTGAGTCCTGCCACTGGGACAACCTCAGCAATGTCACCGGAGATGAGACATCTTCTCTCTGGAGGCGGTGACTGCAGGCAGTTTCCTTTTTGGGTAAAATTGTCCGGGTCAGCCTTTCTGTTTCAAGGCCCAGACTGTGCTCTGTGAAGAGCTCTGTGTTCTGGAGTTGCTGGTGGGAGGAACCGACCAGAGTGGGCCAGGCAGGAGTCCAGTTGCGGCAGGAGCTTGGGCTCTGGTTCAGGGCCTGCTGCTGACCGTGTGACCTTGTACTGCCCCTCTTTGGACCTTTGTTTTCCCATCTGTGAAATGGGAGAGAATGGACCTTTAGATTTCTTTCCAGCTCTGATTTAAGCTGACCTGCTCACTGAGGGGCTGGGTGGACCAGGAGGGGTTGGAGAGGGCTTCCTGAAGGAGACGATGGGGTCCTGAGCAAAGTAATTCCTAAGAACTTGGACTCAAAGTGGGGCGCTTAGAGGGCTTGCTACCTGCAGGAGATGGAGGTGGCCACTTGCTCCGTCCTGGGCAGCAGAGAGCCTGACAGAGCAGGGCTGTAGGCCCTGGTCCCTCCTGCCTGAGCCCAGCCCTTTAGAAAAGCTGTGTGTGTGTGTGTGTGTGTGTGTGTCGGGGGGGTGCTGTTCTCCTCAGGGGTCCCTAAATCATGCCCCCACCCTGAAGTGACACATACTATAGGGTAGGGGACATGGCTTTGGGGCGAGGACAGCTGTTTGCTGTACTCTACCAGGGGACCCCTTACTTCTGTCCACGGCTCTCAGTCCTGGCACTGGCCCCAGCCCAGGCCCCAGCTCTGGTTGCCAGGCAGGTGCAGGTGTGCTTGAGAGTGGGGGCACAATCTTCGTGCCCAGGACCCAGCTTCAAGTTTCTGCCAATTGCCTCCTCAGGTCGCACAGGAAAGGACCAGGTGGACTTTGGCTTGGCAGAGCCTCACACTGTGCTTTTCCATGAGCCAGGCAGCGATTTTGTCTGGGTGGGTGGACGTGGCAAGGTCTATCTGTTCAGCTTCCCCGAAGGCCAGAACGCTTCTGTGCACACGGTGAGCCTGGGGTGCACCCCGCCGTCCCTCCATGTCTCTCCTTACCTCTCCTCTGGCCGTGGTGAGGGAACCCGGGGAACCTGGGGCAGGGTGCTGGCATCTCTTCCTAAACTGACCCACCCCTCATTGTATCCCGTAAATGGTCCCTGGGGGAGGCGCCCTAAAGGTAGTCCAGATGGGCCAGGTGGGTAGTGCTGACGGGGGCGGTCCGCTCAGGAAGCGGGGCTCCAGAACCCCATGGCCCCGGTCTTCTGAGATCTCCAGGCTGGCCCCTGAGCTCTGCGCTTGGTCTGGGTATCAGAGCAGCCTGTGTGATCTTGGGTGAATCACTCACCCTCTCAGAGCCCTAGTCACTCACATACAATATAAAATGAGGTTGTCCTGAGGTAGCATAGAAAGCACTTACGGGGCATCTGGCCTCCGGCAGAGTGGACTGAGGCTTCCCCTTCCCTCCTTCCCCCCAGGTGAATATTGGCTCCACGAAGGGGTCCTGCGTGGACAAGCGGGTGAGTGGGGAGAGGGGGTGCAGAGGGGAGGCTGGGCTCCTTGGAAAAGGGATGGGAGTACCTGAGAGTCTGAGGAAGGAGGTGTGACCCTGCTTTGGGGTTCCCAGTCTGAGGGGAGACACAGTCCTTCTTCTGTTCCTGGGGGGTTGGATCAGCGGCACCCTTTCTGGGCTCTCCTTGGAGGCTGCCTCCGTGCTCAGCCTCCTGAGGCCTTTTTCCCCTTCTGGGCAGGACTGTGAGAACTACATCACGCTCCTGGAGAAGCAGGGCCAGGGCCTGCTGGTCTGCGGCACCAATGCCCGGCGCCCCAGCTGCTGGACCCTGGTGAGAAGGCCCTTCCCATGTGCCCGGTCTGGGTGGACTTCTGCCCCCCCAGGTGGGATGGAGGTGGGGGGAACTCAAAGGCTGGGGGATGTGGTCCCTGGCTGGGAAGCTGGCGCCCATGGGAGGCTGTCTGAACCCCTTGGTGTCCCACAGGTGAATGGCACTGTGGAGTCGCTTGGTGAGAGGAGAGGCTATGCCCCCTTCAGCCCGGATGAGAACTCCCTGGTTCTGTTCGATGGTAGGGCTATAGCTGGAGCAGGAAGGGCCCCGGAGGCTGCTGCCCTGGGCTGGGGGAGGGGGTCAGCTCCATGGCCAGTGGCCCAGGCTCGGGGGGGGGGCTTCCAGGAGCTGTCTGCCTTACCCATGCCTCTCCCACTGTGCCCAGGGGAAGAGGTGTACTCCACAATCCGGAAGCAGGAGTACAACGGAAAGATACCTCGTTTCCGCCGCATCCAGGGTGAGATCGAGCTGTACACCAGTGACACTGTCATGCAGAGTGAGTCAGGCTCCAGCGGGGCTGGGCTGGGCCGGGGGCTGTGGATGCCCAGGGCGGCAGCGGAGCCTCATGTTCCCTGAGAGGCTCCCAGGGCTGCTGGGGGCATCGTCCAGCCAGGACAGTGGGAGCTGGGGACAGGCCTGAGCAGCCAGAGCTGGGAAGGTTGGCCTGGCAGGAAGCAGGGGAACAGCAGAGGCAGGATGGGCCCAACACACTCTGGGAACCAAACCGAGGAAACCCCAGACCCAGAGTGGGGTCCCCTGGAGCCATGGGAGCTACACCGCCTCCCTCCTCATTAGGACTCTGCCAATTAGGCAGCAGGGACATAAAGGTCCCCAGACACCTTCCACCAGTCCCCAGGCATGAAGTCATTGCTCCTGGGGCCATGACATCTTTGTAGGGGGAGAGCAGCACAGGTGTGGGTGGGGGTGCAGTCGCAGGTCCCTTGGGGTGTTAGGCCTGACATTTTGAGTTTATTCCAGGTTTGATTTGCCCTGGGTTTGTTTGTGCAGACTTGGGGGGTCGCCCTGAGCAGGCTCCCCGGCCTCACCCCAATTTCAATGTGCCCCTGCCAGACCCGCAGTTCATTAAGGCCACCATTGTGCGCCAGGACCGGAGCTACGATGACAAGATCTACTACTTCTTCCGGGAGGACAATCCCGACAAGAATCCTGAGGCGCCTCTCAACGTGTCCCGCGTGGCCCAGCTGTGCAGGGTGAGGCGTGTGGGCCTGTGTGCGGCCCCGCGTGGCCCAGCTGTGCTGGATGAGGCATGCGTGCCTGTGTGTGGCGTGTGTGAGACGTGCGTGTAAACCGGGTGTAGGACTGTGGGAGTCAGCGTGTGCACAGGAGTGTGCTTGTGTCTGCAAATGGGATGGTGTTTGGGCTCGTGCACAGGTGTGTGTCATCATGGGAGAGTGTGTCTGGGTGTGTGTGTGTGTATGAAAGTGTTGGCCTGTGCGTTTCACCGCCGTGACGGTGCCAGGGTGTGTGCGTGTGCTACCTGTTGAGTATGCATGTGTGAGCATGAGCGCGCACATGTGTGTCGGCCCACATGCTCTGTGAGGACAGCCTGTGGGTCCCCACCCTTCGCCCCAGGCCTTTTGATGGGAGCCCGGCCTCAGTCACGGGACGCCCCTGCCTGGGCCCCTCACAGGACCCGCTCCTTTCAGAGCTTCCTTTCCTCTTCTGAAGCCTGGGTGGTGGCATTCCTGGCAGCAGGTGCCTGTGGGTGCTGAGGGGCCTCGTCTGCTCTCCACCCTTCCAGGGGGACCAGGGCGGTGAGAGTTCGCTGTCCGTCTCCAAGTGGAACACCTTCCTGAAGGCCATGCTGGTGTGCAGTGACCCCACCACCAACAGGAACTTCAACAGGCTGCAGGACGTCTTCCTGCTCCCCGACCCCAGTGGCCAGTGGAGGGACACGAGGGTCTATGGCGTTTTCTCCAACCCCTGGTGAGCGACCCTCGTTCTGGGCTGGGGCTGCCATTGCTTACATGTCCAGTAGGGATTGGCGGTTTGAGCCCTGCTGAGGGGACGGCTGATGTGGCATGAGCAGAGGCTCCAGGCTCAAGGGACAGGGCTGTGGCTGGGCCTGGGCGGGGGACAGCCGTGCTCAGGGGGATGTATGTGCTGGTGTGTCTGGGAGTCTGTGTACACAGCTGTGAATGCGTGTACAACGTGCACGCTCATGGCAGTGCCTGTGCCTGTGTGTCCACCAGCTTTGTGCCCAGAGTGGGTGCTGGGCTTGGGAAAAGTGCCCCTGAGGCCTCTGGGACACTGGGTGTGGGGTGTTGTCACACTTGCTCAGGCACTGCCTGCGCCTGATAATTCACACCTCTAATCACTCTCACTGATTGAAAACAAGGCAGGTGAAAGTACTGGGGGGGTGTGCGGAGAGGAGGGGGACGGTGAGGAAGCCAAGACCCTGCTCTTGGTCCTGTGTGGGTGAGTCCAGCTGGGCTGGGGAGGGGACGGGTCTGGCCTCCTGGGGTACCAGCATCCGGCAGCTGTGCCCAGAGCTGCGGGAGAATTGCCACAGGGATGCACGTGGGGGGGTCCTCCTGCCCGGGGCTGGCCTCCGAACTCAGTGATTCCGTGAAGAGCACAGGCTGTAGATTGCAGCAGGAAGAAATGAGGTGGAACTTCCCTGCCCTCAGTGGTAGCTGACAACTCTTATTTTAGGCACTGGGCTTGGCCCCCAGGATAGCCCCGCCTTCATGGAGCTCACAGGCCGGGGAGCTTGATTGGAAGGCGGTGGTTGTGCCGTGTGTGGTGCTGGGCTGGCCTGGGTGAGTGGAGGCGGGTGGGTCCTGGGCCCCCCACTGAAGTGGTTTCTGTGACCCCCAGGAACTACTCAGCTGTCTGTGTGTATTCCCTCGGCGACATTGACAAGGTCTTCCGTACTTCTTCGCTCAAGGGCTACCACACAGGCCTTCCCACCCCTCGGCCTGGCAAGGTGAGCCCACGCCCGAGCCTTCCCCTCCCCCTGCCTCCTAGCTACCCCCTGACCTGGGCCTGCTCTCCTTGCCAGTGCCTCCCAGACCGGCAGCCGATACCCACGGAGACCTTCCAGGTGGCCGACAGTCACCCTGAGGTGGCGCAGAGGGTGGAGCCCACAGGACCTCAGAAGACACCGCTATTTCACTCTAAATCCCACTACCAGAAAGTAGTTGTCCATCGCATGAACTCCAGCCACGGGGAGACTTTCCACGTGCTTTACCTAACCACAGGTGAGGGGCTACCCCGCGACCCCCTTGGCCTGCTTTGTAAAAGTGGGTATGAAAGGTATAAAGAAGAAAAATGTAATTAACATCTGGTCGGATATTTTCCCTGGAAGGAAGAATTGAGTGACTAAGAGCTGTCTGAGGTTAGTTTGTGTAGCTGTAGAAGAGTCAGGCAGGGAGGGCTCTCTGGAGGAGGTAGGGGCAGAGGGAGGAGGGGAAGTCATCCTAGGATGGGAGAGGAGCAGGTCTCAGGACTGAGAGGCAGAAATGCGGTGAGTCTGAGCAAAGCCAGGTGCAGCTTTGGTCCAGTGGTCTGACTCATGAAGGGGGTAGGAAGAGATGTGTAAGTCAGGAGGATCTGGGCACTGGGTATCCTGTGGATGAGGAAACCGGACCCTCTCCCTGTCTTTGGGATTATGCAGGTGAGAGGAAACATTTGACATGGGATGCAAAGAATTTAGTCCGACGACTAAATTGCTGACTTCCAGACAGCAGAGCTTTTGGAGTCTTGCAGAGGACTAAGGGCACCTCCTCTTCCCTGGAGGGGACTCCTCTGGGGAGCAAGGTCTTGCTGGCCCCAGAAGCTGGCAGAATGCCCTGGGAGATGCCCCTGCATTTCAGGAAGCCACTGGCCATGGAGGAGCCAGCCCTGAACTGGGTTTGTGGCAGTTTCGTGGTGCCAGCTATGGGCAAAGCGGGGTTCCTGGGAGCAGGTGTGGAGACCAGTGTGGGCGAGACATAGGTTTTTCTTGACATCGGGCAGTGGTGCCATCAGAAAGGGCAGTGTCTCCCTCAGATGCCTGGCACCTCTGGGGCCACGCAGCCCGGGCCTCAGGTACCCACCCTTCCGCCATGGGACTTCCTGCTATTGCTTCACCTTGAGGTTATCTCAGGGCCACGGCAGCCTCATCAGTTTCCACAGCACAGGGCCTGGTTTCTGGGTCCCAAAGCCATACTCCTTCATCCTCCATTCATCCTGGCCACACCCATGGGCCCCTGTCCTTGCTCTGTCCCAGCAGTGGCTGGCCTAGCTGTTGCAGTCAGCCAGGGGACAGCAGGGCACTGGGGTGCAGGAGAGGGGGCCCACATGAAGGGGAACTGGGAGCAGGAGTTAGGACAGGGCACCGTGGGCCCCCTTCCTGCAAACCTTGGAGGCGAGCACATTTGAATGAGGAGGGCAGTTGTCTCTTCTCCCTGGGGGCCTTTGGAGAGACACCATTTGGGAGCATGCAGCAGGAAGAATTGGGGCCAGATAAGAAACAGAGCTTTCTGAGCCCTCTGCAGAGAATGGAGGCTCTCACAGCTGAGATAAGCTGTGGGCAGCGTCAGCAGACTGCTGTGGAAGGAGGTGAAGGGCAGTGACGGGCAGGCAGCTTGTCAGGCCAGAGAAGCAGCGGCCCCGTCCCAGAGCCTGGGGGGTGTCATAGAATCAAAGGCAACATCCTAGGCAGGCGACCAGACCATCATCCGACTGGGTTTTTGGGGCAAGCGATACCCCGGGGAACTGGGAAGAAGGGACAGGGAGGTAAGTTATTATAGAAACTGGGACAGTGGGTGATGTGGGGTTGGAAGGACAGGGTCAGGGTGCCCGTTAGTCCCCAGAAGGTGTGAATGGAGGGAGCATTGGCCTTGGAAGCAGGCAACCTCATATGTGACCTTGGGAATCCCTATGTGGAATCTAAGGTTCTTTTCAGATCTAAGATTTTATAAAAAATTAAAAATCCCCATAGACTAATTGCAATGTGGAGTCCTGGATTGGATCTTGGGTCAGACAATGGACACTAGTGGAAAAACCCATGCAATCCCAGTAAAGTCTGCTCAGTTGTGACAAATGTGCCAGTTACATAAGATGGTACCATTAGGGGAAACTGGGTGAAGGGTGTACGGGAACTCTCTGTGCTATCTTTGCATTTTTCTGTAAATCTGAAATTATTACAAAAGAAGTTTATTTAAAGAAAGCATATCCCTGCAGAGTCCTGGAGCCAGGGGGTTTATGGAAGAAGCTGAGGGAGGGGTGGGGTTCTGATAGCTCTGGGTGGCAGTCACCAGCTGTGTGACCTTGAACAGGTTGCTTAGTCTTTCTGAGCCTCATGTCCTTATCTGCGAAGTGGGGGAGACACCACCCACAAGCGGGGCTGTGGAGGATGGAAGGAGGAGCTGGTTTGGTGCAGCACTTGGGCACTGCTCCTTCCGTGCTTCACGATGCAGCTTCCGCGGAGCCGCGCAGAGTCCTGGGCCAGTCTGGAAACTTCCTGGCTGCCCTTCGGTGCCCACGACCCTCCCAGGCACCCTCTCCTTGCCCACTTCTCCCAGTCCTGTGACCCTCGCCCGGGCCATGACTTCCCAGCCCTCCCCGACCCATGTCCTCCCTGGTTGGTCCAGCCTCAAGGGATGCTGCCTGGCTCCAAGGTGGGACCCTGCCCGCTAACCCTCTGCCTACCATCCAGACAGGGGCACCATCCACAAGGTGGTAGAGTCAAGGGAGGTGGAACACAGCCTCGTTTTCAACATCATAGAGATCCAACCCTTCCGCCGTGCGGCCACCATCCAAGCCATGTCACTGGACGCTGAGCGGGTGAGCCTCCCCACCCCACCCCTGCCCTATGGGGCTACCCCGTGATGGCCAGCTGGGGACAGGCCTCCTTTGCATGCTATTCGCCTGTCCTTTGCAGAGCCTGTAGCCAGTGGCCAGGGCCTGGGGGCTAGAACGTAGTGTTGGGGGTGGGGGCCCTGCCTGACCTAGTTCTTCTCTCCTTCCAGCGGAAACTGTATGTGAGCTCCCAGTGGGAGGTGAGCCAGGTGCCCCTGGACCTGTGTGACGTCTATGTGGGGGGCTGCCATGGCTGCCTCATGGCCCGAGACCCCTACTGTGGCTGGGACCAGGGCCACTGTGTTTCCATCTACAGCTCCCCGAGGTATGTTGTTGCCAGGGTTCCCTGTCCCTGGGAGAAGGTGGGCACGGGAATTGGGGTGGTGTGGATGGGCTGCTGGAGGCGTTGGTGCTGGGTGCTGGGTGCTGGGTGCTGGGTGCTGGGCCGCTCTGGTGGATGCTGGGAGGGGGATGAGGGCAGGGAAGGGCCGGGTCTTTGATCTGGTGTACTTAGCTGCTGTCCTCCCAACTCTAGGCAAGTGCTGCAGTCCATTCGCCCAACCGAGCCACACACACAGTGCCCCAGCCCAAAGCCAGGTATGGAGTCTGGCCCTGCCTGAGGCCCTAGTTCGATGAGGGTTGTACGGCCATCCCCCCACCGCCCTGCCTGGGGGAAATATGGTCTGGTACCAGGGCCCCAGGCCGATGGGGCAGGACGGTCCTGGGGAGGGAGCCTCTTGGTGCGCGGGAGGTTGTGAGGGGTAGGGTGGGGGGGGCAGGGGAGAGGAAGGCGGCTGGGCCCCATTTCCCCTTGTTCACTGGGAGCCCTGGCCGTGCAGGCCTGGGGAGTGGGGGCGGGCACAGCTTGCCCTGGGAGCCCGAGGCCCTCCTCACGGGGCCTTTCCATCCCCCCCAGAGGAGGCCCCTGTGCAGAAGGTCTCCCTGGCCCGGAACTCTCGCTACTACCTGAGCTGCCCCATGGAGTCCCGCCACGCCACCTACTGGTGGCGCCACGGGCAGAAGGTGGAGCAGAGGTGCGAGCCCGGCCACCAGAGCCCCAACTGCATCCTGTTCATCGAGAACCTCACGGACGGCCACTACGGCCACTATTACTGCGAGGCCCAGGAGGGCTCCTACCTCCGCAAGGCTCAGCACTGGCAGCTGCTGTCCGAGGCCGAGGCCAAGGCCGAGCTCCTGCTGGGCCACGCCCACGCCCACGCGGCCTCCCTCTGGCTGGGGGTCCTGCCCACACTCACTCTGGGCCTGCTGGTCCATTAGGGCCCCCGGGACTGGGGAAGTCCCCCGCAGAGCCGCCGGCCCGGGACTTCTATGCCTGCCGCTGCCCCCAGGGGGCCTGCACAGCCCCGTGGGGGACACCAGGCCCGGAGGTGGGCAGGAGCAGGCAGCTTTTGGGCCCGGGAGGGGCGAGGGCAGCGGAGGCTGGAGAATGAAGGCGTCGACTGTGAAACGGGCATCAGTGACCCAAGACTTTACCGTCTGTAGACTTATTTTTCAAAAATCCCTCCTCAAACTTGACTAAGTGCAGTAATGCTCCCGGCCCAAGAGGCTGTGGGCCTGAGGAGGGTGGGAAAGGAGGGCTGGCTCCGTCTCCCGACCCTCAGGCTCAGGTCTGAGTCTTTTCTGGGTTCTCTGTATCCAAACTGCCCCTCAGCCGCCCTCCCGCAGGCCCAGGGCTGCCGTCTGTGGGCCCCTCACCAGCCCTGGGTCCCACTGAGGCAGCCCCCTTGCATGTTTATTGAAGGATGTTTGCTTTCCGGACGGAAGGACGGAAAAAGCTCTATTTTTATGTTAGGCTTATTTCATGTATAGCTATTTCCGACTGCATCTGTATGAAAATACCAAAACTACATGCTGGGGGTGGGGTGGGGTGGGGTGGGGTGGGGTGGGAGGTGCCGGGGAGACATGGGTTGTATGGGGTCCCAGTCTGAGGCTCCGGGGATGGAATGAGACCAGGGACGTGGTGGCGTGAGTTCAAGGAGATGGCATGAGCTGGCTCTGCCCTGGGAGCTCAGGCTGAGGGGGACATTGTCCAGCCCCCTGTGTGTGGGGGGTGGTAATGGGAGGGGGTGGGGAGGGGGAGACAGGGGAGAATGAAGGAGAAAACTGAGCCCTAGTTTCACACATTCACTTAGAAGGAGTTGGGTCCTCAGGGGAGGTTCCAGGCCTCTGCCCTTGGCATTGGGGGTGGGGGTGGGGGTGCTGTCCCCTCCTCCAGGCCCCTCCCCCAGGGGCTGTGCTTCCATGCTCCTAGCCTCCCACCTTCAGCTCAGGACATGTTATAACTTAGGCTAAACTGTGAATTCCAGTGGGGACAAGCTCTCCAGGTGGGTGGCTCTGCCCCCACCCTGTCCGTGGATTTCAGCAGAGAGCTGGGCCTTCTCTGGCATGTCTGGCCAGCCCAGGGCAGGGCCTGCAGCCAGCGGCCTTCCAGCTTTGGCCCCTGCATCTCTTCTCAATGCACTTTAATGACGTAATATATTACTAATAAACAACCTATTTATTTACTTGTGCCTGTTCCTTCCCTTCAAAGCCGTTCTGGTCAGGGGAGGAGGGTGCGGGCCCCTGTTTATGACTCCACTTCCTGCCCGTGTGAGCATCACGCATCCTCTCACTGGCCCTGTCCTTAGAGCCTTGGAGAGGAGGACATGCTCAGCAGGGCGCCCTGCTCCTGAGGCAGGAGTGGGGTCTGAACCCATAGCTGCCCGCCCAGACAGCTCCTGCACCCCACCTCCTCTCCTCACTCTCTCTCCTCACCTCCTGCTGGCCTTCCCCGTCCCAGCCTCCGCCTCCCATACTTCCCTGGAGGCTTGGCCTGGTGTGGCCATGCTAGGAACAGCCTTACGCCTCCCTGCCTTCAAGGGGCCCGTTCTGGGGGGAGAGCTAATCAAATAAGACCCCATGGGGTAGACCTGTGGGGATAGAAGTGTGTACAGGAGGCTAGAGGGCCATGGCAGGGGGTGCCGTACCCCAGGTGGGTCCCAGCAGGCAGGGCAGAGCAGACAGCCGCAGGGTTTGTGTGTTAGCCTGGAGCTTGGCCTTTCCACCCCAGGGCAGTGACAGGTCTGGAGTGGGATGTGTGCCTTAGAAACTCTTGCATTCTCTCAAATATAAAGCAAATAGATTTGAGAACCCAGAAGGATGTGTGAAAAGGGACCCCTGAAGCTGGGGTGGGAGGTGGGGAGGGCAGTTAGAGGCTGTCCCGGGGAGATGGGTGGGCAGGACTAGGGATGAAGGGTGGGGCCAGTGGGGAAATGTGGAGAGGAACCCAGATGTCCCCAGAAGCCTCCCCCATCTACTCCCCTTCCCTTCTCACCTGCGCTTATCCCCTTCTTGCAGCAGGGACCCATGCCTTTTGAGGTTTGCTGGGAGATTTTCCTGAGCAGTAACTGCTGGACAGTGGAACTCGGGACAGCCCCCCTCTCTGAGTCTGAGCCCAGCTCCTGAGCAGCTCTGGCAGATCCCAGAATGCAGGAGCAGCCCCCACCCACTGCATTCCCCTGGGCCAGCCCCATGCTGAAGATTCTGCCTGGTTTTTTCTCACATCCAGCCTTCCTAGGGTGACTAAGGTGGCAGCAGGCGCTGGGCCAGGACTCGGGAGTTTGGGGGACCCAAATGAGCTCTGGGCTGGGGGCAGAGACTCTGGGCGACCACCACCTTTCGTGATCCTGGGCAGACCTCACCTTTGCTGAGCCTTATTCTCATGTATGTGAAAGAGGAAGGCGCTAGACCAGGGCTTCTGGGTGGCCCCTGCTTGCACACTGTTCTGGGTTCTAAGACCAACTGGCTTTGTCTTGGAAGGAGCTCAGAGTCCATGTCTTGGCCACACTTGTCTGTTTTCCCAGCTCATAGCCAAGCAGCAGAGCAGCAGCACAGGGCTTCCCGGGCTCCCCCCACCCTCTGCAGCCAGCCCCTCAAAAGAGAAAGGGCAGAAGAAGTGGGTTCTAAGAGCAGTTAGTGGAGAAAGTGTGGGCTCAAGCCCTTGGCCCACATAGATTGCTGGGCTACCTCCTGTGAGGTACCAGCCTTCTCTGGACCTCAGCAGGCCCCCTCTTTCCTGAGGGGATGCTCTTGGTGCCCCATGGCCCTATGGCAGAGGACTTGAGGGATGGTACACACTCCTTTGTCTCTACGGAAGCATGAGAAGGGCAGATGGGCAAGAAGCCGTGTGCGTGGAGGCACGCAATGCGCCCATGTAAATGCATATAAATGAGCTGGTGAGAAAAGCAGGCCAGAGGCACAAGCCTCTCTCCCTCTGGCTTTCCCCTGATGGACAAGCAGCACAGCAGGCTTTGGGCAGTGTTGGGTGCAGGACCTTTAGGCTGGGCCCTGGGGACATGGAGATCTAGACAATATGGCACCAATACCAGTTTCTTGGGGGCCAGGCTGGGGCCAGGGTCCAGGCCCAGCCTTCTGCCCTCTGGCTTGTGTCTCCTCCCCAGGGAGGAGTGAGTGTGGAAAAGGAGCAAGACTGTGAAAAACTAAAGCTCAGCTCTCCTGGGCAAGTCGTCAGGGACTGGGGGCCTCCTTTAGGTCTCCCTGCCCCTCATGAATCAAAAGGGCCTGTGAGGTTTACCTAGGCTAGGCCCATGTCCTGCCATCCTAGCTTCCCTGGGGAAAGCCACAGCCTTCTCTCTCTCCCCACTGTGTGAAACCTTCCAACAGTTCCCTCCACGTGTGGACCTAATGTCCTGATCCAGCAATGACAGCCCTGCACACCCCGACTTCTCCATCCTGTCCGCCTCACTCCTCCACCTACCTTTGCTGGAAACACTGTGCCCTTGTTCCTGTGAATCTTTCCCCTGGAATGCCAGGAGTAGGATGATCCCAGGGAGAGGTTCCAGATGACCTCGAATCTTCAGAGGAGTCCTGGATCCCGCCACCCACCCCCCATGTCTCTCCGGCTCAGTCCTGAGCTGGGGGCAGATGGAGCTTTAGGGCTGGTGCACTTGGATTCAGGCCCTGGGGTCCTGGCAAGGGTGAGCACGGCCCCTGCCCTCAAGACCCTCACAGCCTGGTGGGGGGCAGGTGTGGGGCTGTATGGCAGCCATCTGTGTGGGGATCCTAGGTGCGAGGGTACCTCAGGGTAGGTCAGGGCAAGCTCTGGTGGGCTTTGCAGGGTGGGTAGAAATCCCCAGGTGGGGAACTCACTGAGCATAGCAGAGGGAATAGCAATGCCAAGGCCGGGAGGGGTGTTGGGGCTCGGCCGGCCAGGGCAGTGTGAGCTGGAGAACAGCAGATTCTCTTCAGTTTGGTCACAGCTGCATGTCCAGCACAGAGAACAGTGCCTGCAACACATTCTCGTTGAATGAATGAATACGATGAAAGAAGGGAGAGTATCTGGAAGTGCAACCTGAACACGTCTGTCCGTGCCAGCTTCTGGCAACTGAGGCCCTGCATTTTTTTATCCTGCAGGTTCTAGGGAGCCATTGAAGAGTTTTGAGCAGCAGGTGGGTGATGGCGGTGATAATGACAATAAGAGTGAGGGCGTCTGAAATCCAGTTCTTCTCACACCTCATCCCGCCGGTCTCACTCCAAACTCACCCCTCCCGCCATCCCCAGACACTTCCGGCTGCCTGCAGAACCCGCTTTTAGCCTCATTGTCTGGAAAAACAAGTGGAGAGTCTGGGCTGGGTCATCCCAGCCAGGAGGTCTGCGGATGTGGGCTGGTGGAATGGGGCTGGAAAGGCTAACTTGAGGCTCAGGAAACACTTTTATGTTGTTATTGGTTAACTTTGGGAGGAAGAGGCCTTGGGAGAAAAACAAAAACAAAGCCCACATTCCCAGGGGGGAAGGAAAGAACACAGGACCACACCCAGGAGGCACTCGCCCTGTTAGTGAGGTGACTTTCTGGAGGGTGGGGCCAAGGCCTGAACGCTGGACCCTACCTGATTAAAGTCCCAGAAGTCAGATGGGCTGCTTTTTCAGGCTGAGCAAAATGAACCTCAATAGTGCCTGGCACAGAGTCGGTATTCAGTAAGTATTTGTGGAATAAGTGGATAAATCCTCATCAACACTGCTCTCCAGGGAGTCCCCACCAACGGGTCAAATGGACCGTATTTGCTACCCTGAGACTAAGCGGTAGCTCCTGCCTGGTGCTAAGATTGCCCCACGGTGCTTGCTGATTTTCGAGGTGGTATCACCCTCTTGGGACTCTCCCGATACCCAGGAAGGGCAGCTGCAGGTGGACGCAGGTGAACGCTCTGCTTCCCTGGGGGTCCTCTGAAAGGGAACTTTCTGTTCCTTCTGATGAGGAAGCAGGGCAGTGTGCAAATGATATGGAAATGCCCTCTCACGGCCTTTGCATAGCTGATGGAACTGGGGGTGCTTCCAGGTCACATCCTGACCCCACCCCTGGTGCCGAGTGACAAACGAGGAGGCTCTGGAGACCTTGAGCTCCAGAGGGAACCAAGGCCACCTTCGTTTTTCCTCAGTGCGCACGGGTTGTAGCCCAGAGCATCCCTGTGTCTCCCATCCAGCAGGAGCCTAAAACAGTCTGCAGCGCCAGCCTCCTCCACTGCTGCCCTCGCCAAGCCGGGCCCTGTGCCGCCAGCTCCTCCGCAGCCCAGACTGTCTGCATGGTCCGCCCCCGCCACTGACCGCCGACTCCAAGCCCTCTGTCCCCTCCTGGTCCCTGGGGACCCTGAGCTCAGCGCTCCTGCTGTCAGGCCTGCTGAGGGTCAGCTTACTGCCCGGCTTTCCCAAGCAGGCTGGGCCCTGACCCCCTGGACCCGCAAACCCCATTTTCTTCCTACTACCCATTCTTGGTGCGATGCTAGCCAGACAGGGAGGGAGGGTGAAGGAGTTCCAGGCAGCGGAGCCAGTACATGCCAAACCACGGGTGGTGACAGACCACAGCATGTGGGACAGGGGGAGCAGTCTGAAAGGCTGCTTGAACAAGATGGAGTGGTAGGGCCAGGCACAGGCTGAAGGCAGCAGGTCTGCTGGCTCCCATCCCACACAGGGGCCCTCCACAGGTCCCTGTGCTGCCTCACAGGGAGGGGCTGCCCCTTTCAGATCTGCCCCAACTCTCAGGCTGTGGCCATTCTATCCACACCGTGTGTGGAGCCCAGGGGGAGCTCTCAGGGCCAGGGCTCCCCGGTTTGGGCCTTCCACAGCTCTGGCCTGTGGGAAGCCCTGCTTGCAGATCTGAACTTTGGGGCTTCCTGTCTGCTCATCAGAGTGGTGCGGGTGTGGGGGGGCAGGGCAGGCAGGCAGGCAGGGCTCCCCACTGAGGCCCAGAGAGAGAAAGTCCTCAAGGCAACACAGAGCTTCTGGCAGAGGTGGGTCCAGAACCTCTAAATCCCAGCCCATCTGGGACCCATCCCCCACCCAGAGGGGGGGCACATCCTGGTCTGAGCGAAGAATGAGGTTTAGGGGCCCACGCTGTGGAGGGCCTTCCTGGTGGCAAGAGTGAGTGTGCAGGTGACACTGTTGGCCCATGACGGTTTTCCCACTCTGAGCTGAGCAGGGTCCCAGCTGCAGAAGTGGGGGCAGCGGAAGTCACACTTTCGTCTTCTGAGGGGCGACTTTGGAGGAAATGCTGAGCTCATGGGTGGTTCTTTCCACAGCTGGTGCTGGGAATCCTCTTATCAAAGCCCCTTCTGGCCGCAGCATCTCCTGGTAGCCTGGTTAGAGCTCTTGGGGGCAGAGTGCCTTATTGTCCCCCAGCAGACAGAAGGGGGATGAGGCCAGGGTGGGGGAGCTTCTTGCCCAGAGCCACCTGGCCCATTGGAGCTTAGCCCAGAGCCAGGACCCTTGCCTCTTTCCGCCCCCACAGAGCACCCTCCCCCAAGGAAGCACGGGTGGCTTCTCGGTGGACGTGGAGGTGTTCGGGGAGGTTTGTAGACTCGAGGTTTTTCTCACCCTCGTTTCCCAGCAGAGGGGAGCTCTCCTCAGTGTGCACGTTGGCCACGTGAGGTGTAGGTCTCACCTCAGCCAAGACATTGGTGTCTGGCTCTGGGCCTGTCAGAGGTGCTCCTCTCCCCAGCCACCTAAAAGCTCAGAGGCACCTAGAGCTCTCTGTACCCTGGATAACACCCTTGTGAACCTAGACTCATTTCTCAGCTTGAGAGAACTCCAGCCCTTGGAGAAAAGCCAGACTGGCCCCGTGAGTGAGGAGGTGTGGGGGGCCTGTTGACATCCTCGACCTGACCGAGCTCCACCTGCTCCTTACTTACCTCCTCTGGAGACCCATCCCAAGCATGAATAGAAACAGTGGAATGACGGGACAGCCCTAAGTCCTGGCAGCCCGCACCAGGGAAGAGGGAATTGCGGGGTTCTCTCTGTGTCTCAGTCTCATTCCTTCTCTGTTGGTTTCCCTGTCTGTCCATGTCCCTCCTGATTCTGTTGGTGAATTGTTCTCTTGCGTTCACTCCCATAGAATAAGCATGTATACACATGGCATGCAGGCACATGGGACCACACACATGACCTGCTCACACATACATACATGCAGACATGCATGTCTGTAGACATGTGCACCCATCCTCGAGTCCTGTCCACATACTCAGAAAAGAGGGGCCACGAAACTCTCTTGTCCTGTGTGCACAGACTCAGGGCAAACCCACAGCTGATGTCCAGACTGTCCCTGCCTCTCTGGCACTGGGAACTTGAAGACCTAACTGGGAGCCCCACTGATCTCTGGGGAATCTAGTGAGGTCACTGGGCCAACATGGCCTACAGAGAGAGAGAAAAAGTCCCTGCAAGTGAGCAGAGAGCGGGAGCATGGGGAAGGATGTGGAGTTAGTGCCGCACTGGCGCAGAGGATCTCCAGCCCGTCCCATCTGCTGCCCATTCCCTGTGGTCCTGCTGAGATGCCCCATGACTCACCTGGGAGCTGGGACAGGACAACGAGGCCACGGAAAGCCCCAGGGTGAGGTGGCTGCAGGGAGGAAGTCTGAGCGAACATGAACCCCACCCACAGAGAGCTGGGGGCTCCATGTCCCTGGGGGAGGTCATGGTGACAGAGGCCTGTTTCTGTCCTTTCAGGACAATGGGCCGGATGAAGCCCCATCAGGTGCCTGGATTTCCTGGAATGCCCAACCTTCCTGGTTTCCCAGGGTCAGTGATTCCCACTGGGACAGGGGGGTGGGGTTGTGCAGGCAGGAAGCCCCTGGAGTCACCTCACCAAGGAGCTGCCTTGCCCTGACATCTGGGCTCGGTGGTCCCAGAGCCCACCCTTAGCTCTCTGTCCAGATCAGGCCGTTTACTGAGCACCTATTAAGTGTAGGTTCTGCGTGGAGGATGCTTGAGATGGGCAGAAGGAGCCAGGGCTGGGCACCTGGGAAAGGGGCACCTCTCACGGCTGGGGCAGAAGCTAAAGCCCCTCCAGGGACTGAGGCTGACCCAGCAGGAGCCGAGATCTTTCTGGAAGGTGTCACTTATCTCCACCTTCTTTGCCAGAGGAGGGGGCATTGATCAGCCTGGCTCTGCTTCAGTAGGCAAGGTGCCTGTACTGCGTGTGTCACCTGCATGCTGGGACTCTTCTAGATGTTTGACATGGATTATTTTGGTTAATTTCCTCACCAGCCCTATGAGGTTGTTACTTTTCCTTTTATAGTTAAAGAAACTGAAGCCCAGAGAGCCTAATCCGTTTACCAAAATTTTGCCGCAAAAAGATACATCTAATCTCTGTCCTCAAGAAATGGGCATGTGGGGCTGTTGCATCTGATCACACTCACTCATTCTGCGGTTCTCTATGAAGCACCTCCTCTTTGCTGGGTTCACGGTTTACAGCTGGGGGGATATATGTACATAGCAGAGCTGAGCAGATGGCAGGGGCACTCTGGCAAAATGAAAACGGTTGGGCGTGGGGCTCCTCACACACCATCCACTTGGACCTCATGCTCAGACCTCAGAGGAAGATGATGGGATCACCCGTTCCAAGAGGCTGAGACAGGGTAGGGCCGCCTGCCAATCAATCCTCTTAGTGATCTGAGGCTGGTTGGGAAGCCCCTCTGCTCTGGCTGGATGGCGGGGGTGGGGGTGCGGGGGGGTGGAGGGGCGGGGAGAGTGGAGGCGGCCTTGTCCTTCCCTGGCTCCTACTAGAACTGTCTCAGAGAGCAGATGTTTTGTGGGTTGGAGGGAACCCACATCCTGCTCCATCACCATGAAGCAAGCATCTAAGAGTGAGGACGCCCATGGGGGCCTGAAGCTGAGTAAGGCTGAATCAGGCTGATGCTGTGGAAGCTTCAGCCCACCACTGTCTCCAGACCAGATACTGGAGTCAGAGCAAAGGAAGAGTTTCCCAACTGTTGGTCCATATACTGCTAGAATGCTTGGGAGAGCACCCCAGTTCCCAGGCTCTGTGAGACACACTGCTGATGGAGAAACTGAAGGAGGGGATAGGACCTGTGCCAGAGCCGAGATCACAGACGGACCTCAAGTCCCCTGGTCATGGGGGCACCTGCCCTGAAGCTGGGGATAAAAAGGGAGGCTTCACCCCTCTCCAAGGCCCACTGGGTTTCTTTGGGGGCCCCTCCCCTCCCACATATTCCTCACAGGCTGACTCTGGAAGCAGGACTGGGACCTCCCCAGGACAAACAACAATGGCCTGTGTAGGGTGGTGTTTTCAGAGAAACAGAAAGATAAGCAAACCAACCGGCAAGATGGGTTTGGCCTTCCAACTCTTCCCTCGAGGGAGGTAGTTTTTCTTTCTTTATTGAGATAAAAATCACCATTTTAAAGTGTACAGTCCAGTGGTATTGAGTATATGCTCAGTCACCACTATCTCATTACAGAACATTCTATCCCCAGAAGAAACTCCGTACCTGTTAGCGGTCACACGCTCTTCCCTCTGTCCCCACAAATTTACTTTCTTCTCTATGGATTTGCCCATTCTGGCACCTTACCCCCCCACCCAGGGACATAGGTGCTGAGAAGGGGGCAAGGGCAGGGACTGGGGACCACAGTGGCTTTTGTGTCTGGTTTTCTTTCACTTACCGTAATGTTTCCAAGGTTGATCCATGTTGGAGCATGTCAGTTCTTCCAGGTTTATTGCAGAATAACATTCCATTGTGTGGATACGCCGTATTTTGTTTACCCACTCACCGTTCATGGACACTGGGGTTGTTTTCACATTTTGGCTCCTGTGAATAATGCTGTATAAACATGGTGCACATATTTTTGTGTGGACATGTTTTTTCAATTCTGTTGGGTATGTATCTACCTGGGAGTGGAATTGTGGACTCATATGGTAATTTTACACTTAATTCTGGAGGAACCACCACACTGCTTTCCACAGTGGTCGTATCGTTTGACATTTCCACCACTGAGCACGTGGTTCCAATTTCTCCACCTCTTCACCAACACTTGTTATTTTCTGAGCCTTTATTCTTTCACCACACATTTTGTTGAGTACCTACTTGGTTCAAGGCCCGTGCTTGGGGCTAAGACTAAAACTCAGGCTGCTCTGGCAGGGTCAGGGGACGCAGGCAGGCAACAGTGGCAGCTGGTGATGAGTGGAGTGAAGGATGGCTGACGGGGGTCCTCCCCGACAGGGATGCAAAGCAGGTTTCAGAGGAAGCACCATTTATGCTGTGGTCCCCAGTCCCTGCCCTTGCCCCCTTCTCAGCACCTATGTCCCTGGGTGGGGGGGTAAGGTGCCAAATGTTGCCATCTGAGAAGTCCCATCCTTGCCCGAAATCCACGCATTAGAGCCTGTTCCTTTGTGCTGAGTCCTCACCTCCAGATCACATGCCAGCAGCCAAGCCAGACGAGGAAACAGGCTCAGCGGGGGAATGATTTGCCAAAGGTCACTCTAGAAGGCCGCAGCCCGGATTGCCGGACCCCAGCCTGGGTCCTTTTAATTCTGATGGGTGAGGCCTGGGGTAGCATGAGTCTGGGATAGCATGAATGGGAGGTAGCAGGAGGCTAAAAGGGGGGTCCAGGTAGGAGGAAGACAAGCTTCAAAGATTTTCCCAGGCCTAGGGGAAGGGGCTCTGGGCAGGGTGTATGTGGGGGAGGGGTGAGCAGTAGAGGTCCCTGGGGCCTGCTGGCCAATTTCTCTTCTTCCAGTTTCAGTTCTGCCTCACTTGCCCCCTGAGACCCTGGGGGTAGGAGTCGGTTCGGTGGGGGTGGGATGACTCGCAGTCAAACCCATCTTGATCCCTAGGGGGTAGGTGTGGGGAGACGAGCCCAATACCAGTCAATGAGCCACCTCCTTCAGCCTGCACTGCTGTTCCCGCCAGGTCCCGCAGTCTGAGGGAGGAGGCTAGAGGCCTGCAGGGCCCGTCCGCAGTGGATGGGGGTGAGCTAAGAGCCTGGCCGGCCGGCAATGTCGATGGCCTTTCCTGCTTTCGTTTCTCAGAGCTTGGAGCTTCCAGCGAGTGGTGACTGGCCACGAAAGGAGGCTTGGGGAGTGTTTGTTCAATGAACTCATAGTTTATCGCACTAGTTGAAATGTGCTCACCCCCTTACTCACACTCTGTGAGTGATTCACAGGGCCCCAGGGTAAGTCCCTGGCCAAATCAGGTGCTATGCTGTGTAGGGACAGGATGTGGATACAGCCACGTCCTCCTGGACAGTAGAGGGGCCCTGGTCTACCTGTGACCCGTGTGCTCAGGGTACTGGACAAGATAGTGGCGCTGGCGCCAGTGGGGGTACAGAGAGCAGGGAGAAAACTGGGCTGGGTGCTCAGGGGGTGGCTGGCAGCCCCAGGCCCTGCCTGAGCCTGGAAAGATACTTATCTAACCATGGGACGTGAGCTCAGAGATTTACCAAAGATGGTCCCAATTCGAGGCCTTGGACCACCTTTGGGCTCGTCAGGGGCCTTTGTGGCCCTGTGGGGGAGGTGTCTGGGGCTGCTTCCGTGTCTTTGGTTCTCTCCAGGATTGGGGTATATCCTTCAGGGGCTCTGGACACTGGCAGAGAGACCTCAGGCCTGCCTTGGTCTCTCCCCTTGCCCACCCTTGCCCAGGAGGCTCCTTCTAGGGGCCCTGGCAGGTCGATGGCTCTGGGAGCCACACGTCTCGCAAGCCCGCCCCGCCCTCCTGTCTCCCACCTCCCCCATCTCCTCATCTCCTCATCTCAGGGCTCAGCTCACTCGGGCTGACGTTATTTCTGACCTTGCTCCCTGGCAGCCCCCAGGCCTGTCCCAGCAGCTGCTGGGAAGAAACGCGAGTAAAACTGGAGTGTGGATGGGTACAGAGGGTGTTTCCTGGGGGAAGCCCAGGACAGAGTCCTCGGAATGCCTCGTGCCACCATGGTCTCCCACAGTCCTCACTTCCCCATCACGGAGCTCCCGTGGGGCTTTGGGGCGCAATTTTTAGATCTTTAGCAAAGGACGTCTGAGGGACTGGCTTTTCCTTGGGGCTGCCCTGGTGCTGTGACAGTGCAGGGTGGGGGATTTTGGCAACACCAGGGGCTCAGTATGGCTGAAACTCCCTGGGACAGCTTAGTTGCCGAAGTATAAGCCACTGTGCTGTCCCAGCCAGCCCGGCCTGTGCCACTGTGAGGACAGACATCAGGACATCGTCCATACCTTTGGGATGAAGCCAGGGAGGGTGGCATTAAAACCAATGAGGTACTGTTAGTACAGCAGGTACTGCCTTAGCTGGCCAAAGGGGTTCTTGCATTCCGTCTTTGTGAGGAAGTAGGAGCTAGCTGAGCAAAGAAGGGGGCAAGGGAGACTGCATGGTCAGAGGCACAGAGGTAGGGGAACCGCAAGTGTTTCCGTATGCCTGACTGGAGAGCAGAGGATGGGCAGAGCGGCTCACAACGCACTCGGAGGGCTCAGGCAAGGAGCAAGAACTTCCCTGAAGCCTGCCGTGGGGTGGGGAGCTGGGACCCTCCTGAGCCCCGAACATCTGTGCCTCCTGCACAAAGCTAGCGTAGGCAGCTCCCCAGCCCCGCCAGAGCCTGATGGCAGCTGACCCAGCTCTGCCTCTGTAAGGGCTGGTAGGAGGCAGCCCTCATGAGCCATTGTGCAGCGGTGGAACCTGGGCTGGCTCCTTGGGGCTTCCCCTGGCCCCTCCACAGGCTCGGGCCCTATTTCTGAGGGAGGCAGGTTGGGCGTGGATTTGGAGTCCCCCAGCCCTGGGTCCAGATCCTGACTGCTGGGGCGCACACCTGGTCGGCGAGGCCGTGGGAAGCGGCACACACCGTGCTCGTTACCATAGACCCTGTAACCCCACTTCTGGGTGTCTGCCCTACAGCGACACTGCATGCATGTGACATATGTACAAGATTATTCACAGCTGTGACAGCAAAGCCTGGAAACACCCTCTGTAGTCACCCGCACGGGGCTGGCTTCATCTATGGTATGTCCCCGTAATGAAACGCTACCCAGCAGTAAAAAAGAATGTGGAAACTTTCTATGTATGAATGAGCAAAAAGCTCTGGGGTTTTTGTCAAGTCAAAAAGCAAGAACAAGTCACAAAAAGCAGAGTGTGGCTCATGCCCAGACCAGTTCGGAGCCGCGTGATGTGCTCAATACCCGGGAGAGTTAAGTGACTGGAACGAAGGAACAGGCCAGGTGAGTAAGATAGAGACCAGCTCGGGAGGGGCCTTGGGCTCACAGAAGAAACTGAAAACTACCGGGACCAAGTGACAGTGTTTAGCAGGTGTTGATCCACTTTGCGTGGTCACAGAATCCGGCAACTGTAAAGCCATAGCCACATGTATACTACACTTGATGTGTGTTGTCTCATTAATGCTCTCAACAACTCCAAACCCAGTGAGGGAGGTGCTTTCATCATCCTGAATTTACAAATGAGGGAATGGAGCACAGAGAGGTTAGGGAACCAGTACAAAGTCACACAGCTGGTAAATGGAGGAGCCAGAGAAAATGCATCTGAATCCACACCTCAATCACTTTGCTCTCCTGCCTTTCAGGTGGTGCCTGGAGGCGGGTATCCTAGAGAGGCCAGCTGGAGGCAAGGGGATAACAGGAGACTTACAACAACCCAGACAAGAAGTAATGTGGGCCCGAAGGGAAAGCAGTGGCTTCCAGGATGAGGGAGGACTCCAGTGTGGAAGCGACAGCTCTTAAGGAGGTGGAAACAAGCCCTGGTGGGCAGTGGGGAGTGGCTGCTATACAGGAGAGGAGCCCTAGATCCATTCATGCATGCAAGCTTTCACTCAGGTAGCAAAATCCCTGAGGGCCTGCTGGACGCCACACACTGTTCCAGGACCTGGGCTCACCTCAGTCACCAAGACAGACAGAAATCTCTGCCCTTCAGGAGCTTCTATTCTAGCTGGTGGAGACAGACAATAAATAAACACAATAGATATGTAAATTACCTAGCCTGTTAGAACTGTAGAAACAAACTAAAGGTAAGAATGATTGGGGGTCCTGGTCATGGAGCCTCTTAAGTTTCCAACAGGGTGGTCAGGGTAAGCTTCACCAGGAAGGTGACTGAGTGAAGACCGGAAGGCGAGGGGTGACTCTTGCAGGTGCTTGGGAAGGGCATTCAGGCCGTGGAGCAGGAGCTGGAGCATCTGAAGTATTTGTGAGATGTTAGGGGAAGAGCGGCCAGCTGAGGAGAGGGGCTGGCAAGGTGCATGTTTGGGTGTTGACAGTATAGAAGGCATTTAATGCCTTGAGACTGGTGAGATCGGGAGGGAGAGAGTGAAAGGTGGTGCTTAGTTTCAGCATCTGGGCCCACGATGAGGGAGAGAAAAGGGAGGGCAGTTTTTTGGGAGGTGACAAGTTGAGTGCCCAAGGGTCACCTTGGAGGTGGTGTCCAGCAGGTGCAAAGATTCTCTGGTCTGGAGCTCAGGAGAGGAACCAGAGGGCTGGAGCCTTGAGGACACAGGACGAGGGAAAGCTGGCGGTGGGAGAGGCGTGTCTCCCTGGGAAGACGGGAGCCAAAGGAAAAGACTCAGGACAGAGCTCTGGGTGAGGGCTCATTGAAGGTGGCGTCAGGAGGAGGAGCGAGAACCAAGAAGGGCTAGTAGGAGGGGCAGTCAGGGAAGTAGGTGGAAGTCTGGGTCTGAGCATCGGGAGCCTGGAGGGCATGTTTTAGGAAGAGAGAGTGAGGGGTCAGTGGTATGGCACAATGCTGAGGAGTTGTGTCACATGTGGGCAGAGCAGTGCCCCAGAGGAGAAGTACCAACAGAGAGCTTGGTGGAGTGTTGGGCGGTAGTCAGATCTCAGAAGTTAAGGGGAGGTGGGTGGTGATGGAGGCAGTGAGTGGAGGCGATGCTTTCAAGAGCTGCTGGGCAGAGGCTGGAGGTGGGGGTACGGGGCTGCCGGGAGGCGTCCTGCAGGATGGGACGGGCGACAGCAGCAGTGGCGCTGACGCTATGAGGCAGAAGCAGGAGGCTGGGACGCAGGAGGTGAGACGGGACGAACGTCACCAAGTTGCCCGGAACCTCTCTGGGACCAGGCTGAGGTGACCTCCGCCTGCCCCACTCTGGCTCGAGTCCTGAGGAGGGAAGGGGGACAACTGGAGGGGAACAAGGCCAGAGTGAAGGGAGGGGCGAAGGCAGAGTGGACAGAAGTTATCTTTTACAGATAACATGACGGTTGTTTCCACTGTGGTAAGACCATAAAGAAAATCTGCGAGGGCAGGGGTGTCTTTTGAAAAAATTTCCCGAACATGAGGGGGCAGGCCTCTCTCCCACCCTGGCCCTGACTTCAGGCCTAAACCCGGGTGCCCTCGGAAAGCCCCCAAACAGAACGGCTTCCAGGAGGGGCAACCCTGCAGAAACAGAGGTGGGAGAAGGAGGGTGGGTAGGGCAGAAGGGCAGCCTAGGCAGACAAGGTGGCAGGAAGCCTTGTGTTATCTGGGACCAGCTGACCACGTAGGAGCTCTCGGCGCTGCTCAGCATGCTGTGCGTGAGCTGACCCGAGATGGCCCCTGCTTGGGGGGGCCTCCAGGTGCTCAGTGCCCTCTCCAGGGCCTGGGTCAAGGTCCAGGAGGGAACGGACGTCTGGAGTGGAGGCAGAGGTGGGGCCAGGGGTGGAGGGCCCAGAATTCAGGGGACAGGTGCTGGTTTTGATAGCTCCAGTCTAGTCACTCCTTCCCTTTCTGGGTATATGTGGACCTCACCTACTGAATCATTAGAGCTAGATACTCGTGTGGGGGTGGACCTTCCCCTCTGGTCTAGTTTCTCAGGAATCCACCTAACTTCCTCTTTCCTGAATAGAAACTACCTTTGTTAAATTCAGGAACTAACTTTTGTTGATCGCTCTCCCTCTCCCCCAACCCCCATACAAGGTGTGAGCAAGTGCCAGGCCCAGAGCTGGTCCTTCCCCACCTGGTGTGACCCTCATAAAGCCTCACGGAGAGGATACTGTTGTCCCCACTGAACAAGTAGGAAAGCTGAGGCTGTGGGAAGCGCAGTGACTCACCCAACACTAGGCTGTGTGGTGAGTGTAGTGAGCTCACTGATACGAGCCGGCCGTGGAGCGGCTTACTGATGGCATCAGGCCGGAGCACAGGGCTGGCCAATGCCCCATGGGGCTGGGTGAACTCCTGATCTTCTGCATGGCTCAGTGCTCATTCCCTGGATGCCTGGCGCTCACAGACGTGAGAGCTCCTCCATCTGTGGGGACAGGCACTCAGGGCCTGAGAGGCTCCAAGGGGACACTCAGTCCGCAGTCGCTTCCCAGTCCCTAGGGCACCCCACTGAGAAGGCTGGCAGCCGGAGCATGGGGTCCATGCATGGTGGCTGGACCTGGTCCCCCGGCTGTGACCCCCAGAGTCCTGCTCCCTGCTTGTCCCCAGCCTGCCGCAAATGCCCCACACTTCTTTCTGACTGCTCAAGTGCAAAGAGCACAGGCTCTGGGCTCAGAGATGAGGCTTCAAAACCACCTGTGTGAGCTTGGGCAGGTCCTATAAATTCACCTGCAAATCAGGGGTGCTAGCAATAACACTGTCCCCAGAGGGTTCCTGAGAACCAGGGGAGACTGTTAGAGCCTGGCTCACAGGAGGTGCTCAGAAAGTATTACTTCCTTTCCCTCAGGTCCCCAACCTCCTGGGACCACCCCCACTATCAGCTGTTTGGTGTCAGGACTGCCAGCTCCGAAAGGAACTGGGGACTGAAGTTTTAGGACTCGGCCCCTGATTCAGGGAGCTGATGGTCCAGTCTGGGTGCTTTGGGGTTCATGTCCCTTCCAGGGCCTCATGGAGGAAGGAAGCCACAAACTTCAGAGCAAAAATGAGACAGCACTTGTGGGGTGGGGCCCTGTATCAGGTGCTTCTGAGAGGCTCACCCCTAACACTTGTGAGGCTCAGGAGACGTACAACTGGGGGCCCACACACGAGGGCTGACAATGAAGTTCCCGAACTTGGTGCAACGATGTTGCTAACCTTTTTGATATCAGAGGGATTATTCATTATGAATTTGTACCAAGTGGACAAACAGTTAGCCAAGTTTACTATTTGGAAATGCTGAAAAGGCTGCGTGAAAAAGTTAGACGAAAACAACCTGAACGTTTCGCCAATTCATGGCTCTTGCATCACAACAATGCACCAGCTCACACGACACTGTGTGTGAGGGAGTTTTTAGCCAGTAAACAAATCACTGTATTGCAACACCCTCCCTGCTCACCTGATCTGGCCCCCAATGACTTCTTTCTTTACCCGAAGATAAAGGAAATATTGAAAGGAAGACATTTTGATGACATTCAGGACATCAAGGGTAATACGATGACAGCTCTGATGGCCATTCCAGAAAAAGAGTTCCAAAATTGCTTTGAAGGGTGGACTAGGCACTGGCATCGGTGCATAGCTTCCCAAGGGGAGGACTTCGAAGGTGACCGTAGTGATATTCAGCAATGAGGTATGGAGCACTTTTTCTAGGATGAGTTTGCGAACTTAACTGTCCGATCCTCGTAGCACATGTCTAAATATTTAAGTTATAGATCAAGCTAGTAAACTGCTAAATAAAATATGTTCTAGCCTCCTACGTTGACAAATACACGTTCACAAAACCTAGAAGGCCAGTTGCATTTAGAACTCTTGGTCTTCTGGAGTCTGGTGCTGGAACGTGTCCCCTTCCCTAGCCCCAACCTTGGGAAGCGTATGTGGCCATCCTAGGCCATCGCCCATGGTTCACCCACATCCTTGCAACAGCCGCCCTTGGCCACCCCGTAGCCTGGGGTGTGCACACCAGCCACAGGCCCAAGCAGACTGAGGAACTGGGCTCTGGGCCTATGGGCAGGGAATTCTGAGGTCCGGCCCGGGCCTGGGTGGGCATGTCCCCTTGGCTCATGAACTTTTAGCCACTCTGTGGGAGGGGATGAGGCCAGAGAAGGGCCAGAGAGGGTTGCTCCAGAGTGCGGGGCCCAGGGCAGGGGCCCGTCTTTCCTGGGTCTAAGTTCCATGCTGCCCTTGGGGTACTGCCAGGACCTGCCTGGTTCCAGGGTGAATGTCCCCACCCTGCTATCCTGGCACTTGAGCCCGACTTGGCCCTGGTGACGCAGGCCACATGCCTTGCTGAGCTCACAGTCTGAGGAGTTAGATCTCCCTCTCCTCCTCTCCAGCACCAGCCCCTCCCTTCCTACCCAGCGCCCCCCTTTCCTCAGGCAGGATGGGGGAGGGTGCCTGCTGTCACCTGCCCGCCCCTCTCTGGGACCCTGATATTACACTGCCTAGTCTGACTCTGTGGAGGGGCCGTGGCCAGCCCACCCTAGCTCGTGCCAGGAAAGTGGGGCACCAACTCTCGTTTAGCCAATGTTTCTCGCTCACTTGGCTGAAAAGCTACAGCTTCCTAACCCTCAGGCTCCCACCCCTCATGGGGTGCTGAAGCTGTGTGACAGGCCGACGCCACGGTTCCTGCACCTGCCCTGCTACTGCCCTCCCTCATGCATGGGGGCAGAACATCTGCCGCAAGGCTATCCGTGTCTACAAGCCCTCCTCATTTCTGGGCTCCCTGTTACCACCCTGGGGCTGGGGAGGGCCAAGGGCGGTGGGGATGGTGAGCAGACCGTGCTGTCAGGGTTGAGAGGGAATTCAGAGACCGTTTCCATTGAGACAGGAGGGCCCCGG
Source organism: Rhinolophus ferrumequinum (assembly GCF_004115265.2). NCBI lineage: Eukaryota > Metazoa > Chordata > Mammalia > Chiroptera > Rhinolophidae > Rhinolophus > Rhinolophus ferrumequinum. Next base: position 99,044,703 of record NC_046289.1, on the reverse strand, counting down.
GCCCTGGGTTGGGGGGTGACAGGGATTTCCGGGGAAGGCTGAAGTGTGCCCCAAGCTTGGGCCTTGACGGGGGCTGTACCACTATGTGATCAGGAACATTCTGGACTGAACACCCAGGACAAGATGACCTGCCTCCTCCCTCAGCCACAAGCTGTGGTGCAGGCGGCCCTCAGGACCGGCTCCTGCCGACGCTTCCCCTGCCTCTCTGCTCACCAAGGGCCTCCTTCTTGCTGTGTCAGCAACACTGCTGTCTTCTGTCAGGTGTGGCCACTGTCTTTCAGCCACCACAGATTTGCCTGGGGTGGGGGCTCCCTGTTGGTGGGGACCAGGTCTGGGACACAGTGAGGGGGTGCCCACCACGTCCTGCCAGGTAAAAGGAGGGAGAGCACCTGTCACCCTCTGGGAAGCAGACCACCCTGGGTGGCCTCTCCTACTCCTTCCTCATTGGACAGTCCTCGTCTCCATCCTGGCAAGCTGCCCCCAACCCCCATGGCCCAACAGGGAGCAGTAGCCCGACTTCGCTGTCAGTGAAGAGACTCTGGGACTGGGGGCAGTGCCCAGGGCAGTAACCACATGCGGGGGCCCATTCAGGCCAAACCTGTGGCAGGCCCCCAGCCCAGGCTCGTCCCCTGTGGATCAGCCTACCCGGCTGGGGTGGGACAGGCCAGGGTACTGATCCACAGGACACTGCGGAGCTCCTCCCCCAACACCCTTGCACATGCTGTGCCCACCGACCGCAATGCTGTTTTCCCTCCTCACTGCCCCGAGCACCACCCCCAGGCCCCTTTCTGAGAAGCCCTCCCAGCTCCCCAGCCAGGGTCTGGGGGGAGGACCCAGCACAGGTCTTTGTGAGTTCAGACTCCTGGGAAGTGGCCCAGGTACCCCCTGGTCTTACCCTACCACCCTCCTTGGCAGGCGCTGGGCCTGTGGGGCTTGGCGCAGGTCCTTTAGAGAGGTGAAGGGCTCATGCTGCCCCAGCACTCAGGCCTGTGCCTCAGTGGCCCACTGAGCACCAGGAGCTCTGTCACACCCTGCCCCGCCCTGCCCTGTCCCTGACACAACAGCCCAGCTGCTTCCTAATGGGAAGTACCTCCCTCCTCTGGGAAGGGCTCAGGAAGCAATCGAGGATCTGACCTCATGTTTGTGTCTGTCTGGCTCTGTTGGTGCCACCAGATATCCCAGAAGCTTCCAGGGAGGGGGCAGGGGGCAGGAGATGGGGCTGCAGGATGGAGGCTGGACCTGGCCCAAGCCTCTCCTGGGATGAAGCGACCTTCCATTCTAACTGGGGTCCCGAGTGGAGGGGCTGCCCAGGCTACACAGCTAGGCTGCCAGGCCCCCTGGTCAGAACTGCCCTGGCACGTGCTGGAGACTTGCAGGGAAAAGCACCAGCACATACCGGGCCTCGAGGCCGCCTGGGGCTCAGGGGCTGCAAGTGGCAGGCTTGCGGCTGTCGGGGACACGGAGGGGCCAGAGGCTGATTTCAGCTTGGTGGGGTGGGGGGCCCTTTGAGGAAAGCACACCACCTGAGTGAGAGGCTGGAGCCAGGCCCCGGAGGGGAGCCTCTGGGACACTGTCCCTCTGGAATGTTGCTGAGCTGCGAGGTGCTGGAGACGCGTCACTTCCTCTCTCTGGATCATACCCTTGAGTGACAGCACCTCCTACATCACGGCTTGGCCACCTGGCTGTTGCAGGATCAAATAAGGTGATGAAGAGACTACAAAGCATAAAGGTGGTATTATTAGCAGGAATCATATTTGACTTGCTAATCAGCTCCCTAAAAATAGCCACGCTTATTGTAGTGCAGGGAGAACCCTAAACTGAAGCCTGTTCCCTGGATTCTTGGGGTGGCTCTCTGGCAATCTTGCTGTGTGAATGTGGGCTGGGCCCTGATCCTCTCTGGGCCTCTGGTTCCAGCTGGAGCCTGGATAGCCCCTGAGGACCACCAGCTCCGAGTGAAACAGTAGTCAGACGCCAACTCAGGGAGGGCGCCTCCTGTCTGGCACTGGTTTCTGGAGGCCTGGCCTCCTCTGAGTCACTAGGTCAGAGCAATTGGTGTCACTGAGGCGATCCTTGGCACCTGCTAGGGCATTTATAGCCGTCTTGAGTCTGGCCTTGATCTTGGAGTCTGGGGGCAGGCTGCGCACATCCCACCAGAGCCCAGCCATTAGCAGGCTCCAGAGACTGCAGATAAGAAGGCTCACAGAGAGGAGTGGGCCTGGCGGGCCGGGGCTGAGGGCCAGGAGGAGTGGGGCTGCAGACCCACAGTGGGACGTCCAGTCGGCTGGGGAATCCTTTCCCTCAGTGCACGTGTATTGCGCACTTACTATGTGCCAGCTACTGTGCCACATGCTTTGGAGACAATGGAGGGCAAATTAGATCCGGTTCCAGTCTAGTGGGGGGGGGCAGGCACTCATGACTAAGCATGCCACAAAATGAATACAACTGTGACAAGGGCATGCACGGTGCCAGGGGCACAGGCAATGGGGGATTTGACTGAATGGGGAGGTCAGGGAAGGCCTCCTGGAGGAAGTGATGTGGGGTGGAACCTTAAGGATGAGTAGGCACTGCCTACGCCAAGAAGGAGGTGAGAGGGGAATTCCAGGCGGAGGGAACAGGCATAGCAGGTGGTGAGCAGGTGGGTAGAAGGGGCCGAGGCAGCGCTGAGGAAGGGCTGGGGTGGCTGGAGCAGAGACAGGGCCCCAGGAGCCTGCTTTACTTTCACAGGATGAAAGCCCCAGCAGAGGGAGGAGACACACCACTAGAAGAAGCCTTACCAGGGTGGTGGTGGGGATGGGACAGGGTGGGGACTCAGACTGTAAGACCGAGAGCACTCGAACAGAACCACACTCAGATGTCAGAGGGAGGCAGCGAGAGGGGCCATGTTGACTCAGAAATGCTGACCTGGAAACACACCTGGGAGGACAGACACGCAGGATGGAATATTCCTCCCTCCCTCGCTTCCCTGTCTGGTTTCACTGTTGGGAGGAAATGCCTCCTCTGTTGGTTCTCGTGAGTCATCAGCACCAGCCCCAAACCCTTCAGGATGCCGTTCTACCTATGTCTCCATCTCCTTGTCTCTTTGTCCCCAGGGTGCCTGCTCTTACTCCCCAGCCCTCTGCCGCCCACCTCTGCTCTCTGGCACGAGGAGCCAGGCAGTTGTGAGAATTGAAGGGTTAATTGGGACAACTGGCCCTTACAGAAGACTGTCCCACAGACGGTGCCTGGACTTTGGTTTATGCTGACATCGATGGGAACCCAAGGAGCGTGAAGAAAGGGGCCCCTGGGAGACCATCTTGTTCGGCCCCCAGGGGGTACATTCAGGCCGGGTGCTAAGGACTAGGGAGGGTAGGACTTACCACAGCAGAACACAGCGCACCTGCATGACGACCCTGCTCTCCTGGGCATTTCCAATATTTGGAGAGGCAGGGCTGGGGGGTGTTTCTGGCCTGGGGCCCCCAATATCCTCAATGCCCCAGATCTTGCACTGCCTCTTGCCCTGGGACTTCTGCCTCTAGAAGTTGGCCTTCTGGGACTTTGAAGAGAGGCCTGTGGAGACAGTGAGTTCCTAGTCAGAGCAAGGACACCCCCTGGGGCCAGATTCTAGAAGACTGGTTACAGGAAACCTCACCAGTGGGCAGGCTCTTAGGGATCTGGGGGTGACATGGAGCCCCCCACCTTCGGAGGCCAGCTTCCCTGTACTGGGACGTTTCCTGGGGCCTGGAGGAACGTTCCTGGGACGTTTCCTTGGCGGTCCTGGGAAAAATTCTCTCCCCTCTCTCCTAATGGAGGTGCGAGGTAACAGGAGACATCCAGCCCCTCTCACCCACGCAGCCTGACCATCCTCTTAGGCCAAAGGACCATCCCGATCCATCAGGGACACTCAGTGTGAAGACGTCAGGGAGTTTCTGTGCAGGGCTGCAGCCTAGGATGCAATCTCTTTTCTAGCCCACAGAGGTTCGATGGTCATTTCCCAAATGTCCTCTAAGCTGCTGGGCATGTAAGGAGCGGGTAAGGGCTTGTTTCCTCCAGTGCTCAGGTGGGGAAACTGGACCCTGAGGGAAGAGGGAACTGGCCTCAGGACAGGGCCCGGGAGTCCTGCGTGCTCCTTCCTCCCCTTCCCCATACCTTCAGTACCGCCCCCCACGCACCTGGGAGTTGGGTGTCATTATGTATTTTACTATGGGCAGGGCAAACTGAATGTTGTGGGCCCATTACATAGCCATCAGGAGGGTTAGTGCCTGGGTGGGAAGAAGGATGAGGGCTGCTCCTTAAACCAGCTGGGCCAGCCAGGACCACTGCAGAATGGGGACCAAATGTGGAGCTCCTGAAGGCGGGAGGAAGGTCAGAGAGAGGTGGAGGGAGTGTGGGTGTGCTTCTAGTGAGGTCTTCCAGAGCTGGGGCTGCCAAACACCCCGGAGAGAGAGGTTACGAGGGGCCAGGAGAACAGGGATGGGCCGAGAGTCAGCCCGAGAGAGGGCTGCGAAGCTGAGCCCCACCCCCCATCCCTGGACCTTGGGATACACCCTCAGGGAGTGGTAAGGTGGGGCACTTTCCCTCCTTGGCAGCACTGCTCCCTGATGGCCACCCAGAGGGGCTAGAAGTTTCATCTGGTCCCCACTGGTCAGCCCAGTGTGCCCCGGGACCCGGCCTCAGCCTGGCCTCCATGTCCATCAGGACATACTGACAGTGGACATCGAGCCTTGGAACACGTGCCAGCTTGGCCTCTGGCGGGCGGAGCAACTTTAGGCGAGTTTCTATTCCTGCATGGGTCTGTTTCCCCGTCTGTACAATGAGCAGGGTGACTCAGGGAGGCTTCGCCCAGACCTCAGCTTCGCAGCCCTCTCTCGGGCTGACTCTCGGCCCATCCCTGTTCTCCTGGCCCCTCGTAACCTCTCTCTCTGGGGTGTTTGGCAGCCCCAGCTCTGGAAGACCTCACTAGAAGCACACCCACACTCCCTCCACCTCTCTCTGACCTTCCTCCCGCCTTCAGGAGCTTCACATTTGGTCCCCATTCTGCAGTGGTCCTGGCTGGCCCAGCTGGTTTAAGGAGCAGCCCTCATCCTTCTTCCCACCCAGGCACTAACCCTTCTGAGCAGGCTCCTGATGGCTATGTAATGGGCCCACAACATTCAGTTTGCCCTGCCCGTAGTAAAATACATAATGACACCCAACTCCCACAGCTGTTATGAGGATTAAACAAGCTAATAACATATTTGCGAAAGAGCTTTGCATGTGGTGGGTCTGTGTCAGACGAGGGGTGGGAACTTGTAGAGGCCTCAGCTGCTGGTCCCTGAGGCCACCCAGACCCCTGCCTGCAGGACCATGCCAGCACAAGTGGCACTCGCGGGCCAAGCCAGTGCCTGGCCAAGCCCATCTGACCTGGAATTCAGGTCAGACCTTGCTTGTTCAGTCCTGGTCCCCTGTGGTGAGAGGTCTGCAGTGTTGTGAGATAAGAGGACAGCTCCTTTACCTACTGGGACTAGAACGGATGTGGGGGCTAGTGGGGGTTGGAGCCAGGCTCCCCTGTACCGGGAAAAGCCTTGGGAACTGCAAATCAGGGGCCGCTCAGACACTGTGGGGACTGAGGAAACAGACAAGGTGCGGGGGCCTGACGCCTGCCTGGGAGAGGAGCAGTGAGCAGCAGGGTCCCCCCACTGGTGCCCCCAGGACAGAGGGAACAGTAGCCCCAGAAGGCTGAGATGAGACCTGTGGGTCGGGGTTACATAGAGGGAGGCTTCTCTTGGGTTGAGGAAGAACTTTGTCATAAATGGAGCCTCCAAAGATAATATAGGCTTTTTCTTGGGATCCTAAGCTCATGTCCCAGGGGCTATGAGACAGGCTGGGTGGCCCCTCTGTGGCGGAGGCGCTGGGGCTGAAGGGATTTTTGCAGTGAGTGGTGATAGGCCAGAGAACCTGCACCTAGTGTGGGTCAGGTGGAGGGGGGACAGCATTGCTTCCTAAACATTGAACAGCACCCCGTTCCTTGTTCCTTGGCTGCCCAACATACCTGCTCTGTAAATAGAGGCCCACGGCCTCCCCAGAGAAAGACCCTCCCCAGGTCGCAAGCCTCTCTTCTTGGGGCACTTCCCCTGCCTCCCTTCACCCTGTGCCCACTCCAGGGCAGGTCTCAGAACAAGGGACTCGGGCCTGGCTGGTCTCCTGCGAGCTGGGAGGCTCAGCAGCCGCAGCCAGGCCCCTCCCCCAACACACAACATTCTGGTTGGCCTGGGGGCTGCAGCTGACAGGCTGGCCCTGGGGAAGGGTTCCTAAGATGTTTCCTTATTCATGTAATTGGAATTGCATGGCTTCGTAATTAGGAGAGATAGCACACTGTTCTATAAAGGACTGCAATTACAGCTACTTTCTACCGCCAAACCAGGAGTTTCGGGGATCACCTGGGGGAACTGGGTGAAAGGCGGAGGGGAAGAGAGGTGAAGACGTGGAGGTCTGCTGTGGGCTCTACTAGACTCATTAGACCCTCCACAGACACCTGGTGGCTGGAACTCCAACAGGCCTGGAGACCGTCTGACAGAAGGGAGATGCCTGCAGAAGGGAGAGCACTTGTCCCAAGAGACAGAGGCATCGACAGCATAACCTGCACTGGGACTCAGCCTTCCCCTCAGCCGCACTGAGTCTGGGCGACGCAGTCTGGTTTTGGGTCCACGCCACGCGCTTTCTCCTTTCATGGTCTTTCCCCAGCGCTCCCTTCAGCCTTAGCCTTGCACACTCCCTACCTGCTCTCTGGGATACTTTTATTCTTCCCTCAGTCTGTGTAACACCACCTCCTCCAGGAAGCCTTCCTGGAACCTCTGGGTAGGTCAAGGTCTCCTCAGGGTCTCCATGGCCCCAGTGTTGTCCTTCTGTCCCCTACCGATGACTCCACTCTGCATGGGCCTTAGAGAGTGTAGTCTTGAGGTCATGGACCACATTCAATTCCCAGTGGGGGCTGGCGCTGGCTTGTACGGGCGTGCAGAACAGACGGTTACATGTGCAGGAATTCTGTGAACTTGGTGTTAAGTGCAGCCATCGTTAACAATCAAATTACATAAATTTACAATTAACTATATTTTATTAACAAAGGAAACGCACACTAAAAACTCATCACTTCCTAATTATTTTACTGTTACCTATGTCATAAGGTTATTTATATTTATGGGAGCTGGTCTGACAATGAAGTTCGTGCACTTGTTGCAACAATGTTGCTAACCTCTTTTGATATCAGAGGGATTATTCATTATGAATTTGTACCGGGGAACAAACAAGTTAACCAAGTTTACTACTTGGAAGTGCTGAAAAGTCTGCGTGAAAAAGTTAGATGACCTGAACTTTTCGCCAACAATTCATGGCTCTTGCATCACGACAATGCTCCAGCTCACACGGCACTGTCTGTGAAGGAGTTTTTAGCCAGGAAACAAATAATTGTGTTGGAACACCCTCCCTACTCACCTGATCTTGCCCCCAATGGCTTCTTTCTTCACCCAAAGATAAAGGAAATATTGAAAGGAAGACATTTTGATGACATTCAGCACATCAGGGGTAATACGATGAGAGGTCTGATGGCCATTCCAGAAAAAGAGTTCCAAAATTGCTTTGAAGGGTGGACTAGGTGCTGGCATGGGTGCATAATAGCTTCCCAAGGGGAGCACTTGGAAGGTGACCATAGTGATATTCAGCAATGAGGTACGTAGCACTTTTTCTAGGATGAGTTCGCGGTCTTAATTGTCATACCCTCGTATAATGGTGTGAACCAACTCAGCATTCACGGACATCACACTGGTGGCTTAAACTTGCCATGGTAGGAATACTGACACCACAGAAATGGGCAAATGCCACAAATCAGGGCTCCTTACTGCATCCCGGAGAGCTGGTTGCTAAACACTTTTCAGCGTACCACTAAATGCAGGCATTGCCTTGGGAAGTGGGGTTATCTGTTATCTGCTGGTCGGGCCCCTGCCCACTTTTCCCAGTTCTCAGTGGGGCATAGGTAAGGCCGATGGCTGGGGTTTGTGTCTGCAGGCACTGGGGTGGAGGGGAGCCACCTTTCCCAGGCCAGAACTGAGGGGCCCCAGAGAGTCGGCAGATGTAGGCGGCCTTGGCAGGGCGCACAGGGAGCTGGGCCCAGGAGGCCCTGCCGTTTCCTCTCCCATGGCAGTGTGCTATCTTCCTGCACCTCCCACAGCCTGGCCACAGTAGGAGGGTGGGCAGAAAGGCCATTGGCCTTGGCTGGCTTCAGAAAGGGTGCCTAAAGGCCCCCCTCATAGATCTTTGGGTGAAAAATGGCCCTTTCAAGTTCTTCCCTCTTGTGGGTAGCAGATCCTACACAATCCCAGAAGTTCAGGGCTAAGAAAGGAGAGGGAGGCTGAGCACTTTCTACCCAATGCCTCATTTAACAGTCACCACGCACAAGGCAACCTTGCTCTCCCTTCATTCTACAGAGGGCCACACTGGTGAACTTTCAGTTCCCCTAGCGCAGGGGGTCCCTACAGCTCGTTTACAATGGTTCACAACCAGGGGTAAAACTGGCAATGTCCTGAGACAGGCTTTTATTGTCACAACTAGAAGGGGGTGCTAGTAGGTATGCAGTGTATGTGTGTGTGTCTCACTGTATGTAGTACGTGTCTCGCTGTGTGCAGTGCGTGTGTCTCACTGTGTGCAGTGTCTCACTGTGTGCAGTGTCTTACTGTGAGCAGTGTGTGACTGTATGCAGTGTGTGTCTCTCACTGCACACTGCCTACAGTGAGACACACTGCCTACAGTGAGGCACACACGCACCACACACAGTGAGGCACACTGCACACAGTGAGACATGCACTGCAAACAGCGAGACACACTCTGCATAGTGGGACACACACTGCATACAGTGAGACACACACTGCATAGTGGGACACACACTGCATACAGTGGAACAAACACTGCATACAGTGAGACACACTCTGCATACAGTGGCACACTCACACACTCTGCATACAGTGGCACACTCACACACACTGCATACAGTGGCACACTCACACACACTGCATACAGTGAGACACATACACTGCATACAGTGAGACACACGCACGCACACAATTTCAGTGCCGAGTTGAGAGTGCCTGGTTTCGAACCTCTTAATCTACAGAAGACGCACTGTGGGCAGGGGAGGCCCTTGCTTGTTCAGGGTCACCCGGCAAGGCCTCCTCGCCCCCAGTGCCATCAGCAGAGTGCCGGCAGAGTGCCAGAGGAAACCAAGACAAGACTGGGCTCTGACCGGAACCTCCTTTCCAAGTTTCCCTGGACGGGATCCCCACCAATGTCCTCTTGGTCCTCATGGGACCCCAACCTCTCAGCAGCAGTAGCTGCTCCTGACTAGCCCCAGTGAGGGGGAGGAGGCTGGGGGCTGCCTCGTGGTCAAGGGAGAGGGTGGGTTGAAGCCAACTCCACACATTTAAGCCAGAAAGGCCACAATGGTTGGAAGGATACACCATGGCAGTGGGCACCCAGGGGCACCAGAGGGCTGGGTCCAGTTCCAGGTGGTGATGGCGTGCCACCTCCCCATGGCCATATCCCTACTAGGTGTGTGGGGTGTATTTGCAGGAAGCTCCGATTTTCTGACCTTCCTTGACAGATGACCCAAGGTCCTTGATTAGCTAGAAAACCTTGTCTGGTACCTGCTTTCAGAACTGGCCTTGGAGAGCCCACCAGGGTTATGTCTGTGGGGACCTCAACTGCCTCCTCCATTCTCTATCCTTCTTGCCCTCTTCATAGGAAGCAGAATTGCATATAGTGAGCCACGCAGACTCTACAGCTCTACTCCAGGATTCATATCCGGGATTTATTTTGTACTAGCTGTGTGACCTTAGGCAAGTTACTCAACCTCTCTGTTTCATCATCTGTGGAATGGGGTTAACATAATTGTACCCACCTCATAGGGTTGGTGGGAGGATCAAATTAGGTAATTTTTAATAAAGCACTTAGAAGGATTCCTGGCCTAGAGTAATCACTCAATAAATATGAACTATTATTGCTATTGTTTTTACTGGGCTCCTCACACCCTCTGGGGGGAGTGGGAACTAACCAAGGCTCTTCCAGCATCTCTCTGCTTCCCTCTAGTGGACCCTGGCTGCACTGTCCTGAGGACACACAGTTAACTTTTGTCCACAGAGGTAATTTCTTTCTTTAGGTTTTAAAGGAAGTTTGCCATTTAAGGAAAACTTAGGGTTGATTTTTGGATAGAATCAAACAACTAATTTTTCTCCCTTCTGCCCAAACAGAACTCACTTGTGGGTTGGCATTTGCATATTGGTTTTCTTGAAGCAGCACCCTGCTATAGTGGAAAGACAAGAAGGGGGCAATTTTTCTTTTTGACATTCATGATAATTGACCATTTTCAGTTTTTACAGGTGCAATGACCTTTAACCCCAACAAATTCCTGCAAACCTCTTTACCTCCCGTTTAAGCCAAACGTTGCCCATTCACAGTCCCAGCGTGGGGGTAACTTGCCAGTTTCCTCAACTTCTGTCTTTCTCCCTCTTAGTACTACTGTTTGGTGTGAAAACTGGTAACAGCAGAGATTGTTGTCTGTTTTGCTTCCAGCTCTGTCGCTGGTGCCCATCATTGGGTCTGGCACTGTGGGGACAGAGCCAGGAGTGCAGTTTCCAGGCTCTCGGCCTCACGTGGAAAGGTGCTCACTCGGGTAGTAAATGGCCATCAGCTGTGATTGGATGGCCATCAGCTGTGGCTAGTTGGCCGTCAGCTGTAACCAGTGAGCCGTTGGCCACTGATATAACTGCTGTGGCTACGCTAGCAGCAAATGGGGGCTAGCAAGAAGGTGGTGGCTGAGCTAGCAAGCGCGGATTGCAGTTAGCACTGCGGGTTGCGGACAGTGTGGCTCCTGCTGCTTGTGTCTCCAACCCAGCCGCCAGCAAGACTATAGTGGTACGACTCCCCCATCTATGGCTCCCTTGGTGTTCCTATTTGGTCTCACCGTGTCCTGCGTTCTTATGTGCGGAGTGGGACCAGAGACCCTGCCTGACACCCTGCATGACAGGCACATAGTAGGTTAGGTGCTCCATACATGGCTTTGGAATGAGTGCTGCACTCCGAGCATCCAGGTGGCCATGTGGCCCTGTCCTCCCCTCTACAGACAATAAGAAGTGAAAGGACAACCACCGCAGAAGGGGGAGGGGCATCTACTGAGGCAGTGCTGGGTGGGGGCTTTGTGCTGAACACTGGCTGTGCAAAGCTAAGTGTGATGCAACGTGGACTCTGGGAGAGAGTTTTGAAAAGGGAAAGATCAAGGTGGGGGGGGTATGGCTGCTGGTAAGAAGGGGTGGGCAGGACTGGAGAAAGTCTGGACGCCTACCTGGTTCCTCTGCTGGGAGGTCAAAGAGAGCACGGGGCGGGGCAGGCCAGGGTCCTGGATTCACATTGTACCGGGCCCTCGGACTGGGGACACTGAGTTCTGGCAGTGATAAGGCTACCTGAGGGAGCTTGGGGCTTCATCTGTCGCCGCTCACCTGTGCCTAGGACAACAGGGCTGATGCTCACCCCAGATGCCCGGTCCGCTAGCTCAGGCCCTGGCTTCCAAGAGACGCGCGAAGTCTGCGCCTCCTCCGCATACTTCCTTTTTCCAGGTTTTCACGGCTCTCAGCCCCGCTCTTGGTCCCGCCCTCTCTGCCTTAGCCAATCCGAGAATCCCAGCAACCCTCACGTCCAATGCGGAGCTTCTGGGCCCGCCCCCACCTGCAGCCGCGGCGGGAGGACGCTTTAGGATTGCGGTCACCTGCGCTGTTTGGCCGGAGTTGCGACCTGCACCCCGCCCTGCGCCCCCTCTGCTGGTGCAGGAGGGGACGTCAGCCCCGACGCTGTGCGGGTCGTAGGCCGGGGGGCCAAGCGTGTACCCGGCAGTACCCGCTCCCGGGATCACCCCTTCTGGAGGCGGCACCTTCTTCACATGCGCCCTCTTGGGCAGGGCCTGGGTTCCTTGAGTGGTGAGAAGGAGCCGTGGTGCCTTGCTCTGGCCTCCGCCCTGTCCTGGCTCCCCTTCACCCCCTCGCAGGGCGTCAGGCTCCTCATCTGATAAATGGGGGTTTGCGGCTGCCGGGGTCCGCTCTGGGGCCATTTAGCCTTTTCTGCTAGGGCAGACAGAATAGACCTTGTAGGCCAAGTAAGTCCACATTGGGCTGGGGCTGAGTGTCCCAGCCCCTTCCCGGGCCTCTCGGTAGGGCCAGACTGGGCCCCTCTTCCCCAGTAAGCTGCCTCCCATTCTCCTAAACCCCAGGCGGCCGGGGAGACCCAGCCTGCCGCTGTTGCCATGGGCTTTGGCTCCACCTAGTGGCACATGCTCTGGCTGAGGCTCTGGGCTAGGCAGTGGATGCAGTGGATACCTGGTACCTCAGAGAGATCGGAGCAAGGACAAAGTGGCGGTTCTCTGCCTCAGCCCACCCGCTCTCTCTGATTCTAAGGGAGGCTGGGGTAATGCGGGTGGGAGTGGGGGTTGCTACCAAGCACAGATGCCCCTCCAGACCCCTCTGCCTCTGCCTCCAGAAGGCTGAAGTGACATCACAAGGACTCTCAGAGGAACTAGTGCCCCTGCTAGTCCCCGCCACCCCCACCCCTGGCCTGGCCTGACACCCTGCTGCTGCTGCTGTCCAAGGGCCACCACAACCCTGGGAAATCTAGTTTCCCTTCCCCTATGTACTGGAACACAAACCGGCTCTCTCCCCGCCTTTCTCCTGCCCTCACTCAAGCTGCTTTTCAGCTACTTGCTTTCCCTACCCCCTTCCTCTTCTCTTAGCACCACCACCCCCTCTTCTGTCTGACTGTATGTCTGTCTGTGTCTCTGTGTCACCCATTCCATGTCCTCCTCTCCTCCTCATGGGGCACTGCCCTGGTGCCACAGAGAAGCCTCTCACAGCCCTCTAGCCCTGAGGTCCACCTGCCTGGAAGATAGAGGTTGTAACCCCCCCACCCCCCAAATAGGTTCAGGAAGATGCTCTGTGGCTGACTGTGAAAAGCAGGGCAAGTGGTACCCACCTTGCCCAAGAGGGAAGACGTGCCCATGCCAACCTCGGAAGCTGGCTTGTATCAGCCTCTGTGCCCTTAGCAGTTCCAGCCACTGTTTGTAGTAAGGAAGCCCTTTCGGACATGACATGAGATGAGATGACATGACATGACATGCTTCCATCCCTGCTTTTAAGTGGCCCCACCGTCTTCCTCATCTGGAGTTAGACTCTGCCTCCACAGTCCAGCCACGATGATGTTTTGGCTGTGTTTGTGTGTTTGTGTGTGTACAGAGGTGTACAAGCTCAGACAATTAACCTTGCGAACTCCTCCTAGAAAAACTTCTACATACCTCATTGATGAATATCACTACGGTCACCTTCGAAGTCCTCCCCTTGGGAAGCTATGCACCGACGCCAACACCTAGTCCACCCTTCAAAGCCATTTTGGAACTCTTTTTCTGGAATGGCCATCAGAGCTGTCATCTTATTACCCTTAATGTCCTGAATGTCATCAAAATGTCTTCCTTTCAATATTTCCTTTATCTTCGGGTAAAGAAAGAAGTCATTGGGGGCCAGATCAGGAGCAGGGAGGGTGTTCCAATACAGTTATTTGTTTACTGGCTAAAAACACCCTCACAGACAGTGCCGTGTGAGCTGGTGCATTGTCGTGATGCAAGAGCCATGAATTGTTGGCGTAAAGTTCAGGTCGTCTAAGGTTTTCACGCAGCCTTTTCAACACTTCCAAATAGTAAACTTGGTTAACTGTGTGTCCAGTTGGCACAAATTCATAATGAATAATCCCTCTGATATTAAAAAAAGGTTAGCAATATTGTTGCTACAAGTTCATGAACTTAATTGTCAGACTTGTATGTTTTGTGAGGAGGGTAGGGAAGACCTATTGGCCCAGGTTACTTACGTGTTGCCCACTGGAGAAGCCCGTGGCTGGGGGGCCTCCATAGGGACCCATTTGAACATTTGACAGCTGAAAAAAGAATTACTGGCTCTAAAATAAGAATACTGCAGAATCGAATCAATAAATTCTTAATAAAATGTCAACTGTAACATTATATCAACCTCATTAATTGTTAAATTTAGTATTCATAAAAATTTCATTACATTTGAAAGAATGTGTGGGCTAGGTTTTTCTCATTTTACAAGAATTCCCCATTGTAATTTAAATCAGTACCCCTAGCCCAATGGTTTCAAGAGCAAAATTATAAATATCCTTTCAAAAATTTTACAGCAGATTTTTAATATTTTAGTATGTTTGCACTGATGTGGGGTAAAGCTGTCAAAAATATAATTGCCAGGGCTTACAGAGGTCCTAAAGCAGCCCTTTGTCTCAGGGTGCGGCAGAAGCAGGAATCACTGAGGCTGCTGGGATGGGGTGGGAGATGGGACACAGATGTGTCTCAAGGGACAGGTGGGGACAGTGGTGGTGATAGGGAGTGCTCTGGGCTACTCAGTCACCCCTCAAGTGGGGGTTCAGGGGCTCTTTTGGACTTGGGTATGGAAGATAAAAGGGTTCTACGGAAAGTAACCTCAGGGTGATCTGATCATAAATTCCTAACTGGGCAGGTCACGGTGGGGAGTCGTGCCTGAGACATATAACTTCTTTAGGTTTATCTTTTGCCTTAAGCAAGTCCTGCCCGTTGTTTCTGTGCATCTCATAGGTTAACATACCTTTGAAATGCCTCTTTTTAGACCCCTCAGAAGAGAAACCACCCTCAAGAGAGCATATAATCTTAACCGTCCTGTAATCCAATCCCTGCCTTGCTTTTTCCCACCTCCATGTAATCTTCCTTATGTTCCCTGCTTAATTTCAAATGCATGAAAGAAACTGCAAAACTGTTATTCTCTGGAACATTTGAGATGGCATATGTCATCAGTTTGGCTGAAATAAACTCATAAAAATTCTGTTTCTTACATTGCCATTTACTTGGTGTAGTTTGGCAGGCTTCTGAAGAGGCCTACCCAGGATCAGCCACCCTGTGGATTCAGACCCCATGATAGGTACAGACAAGGGCCCATTGTGCACCATTGGCTTCCTGCTTCACATCGGTGAACTTGGATTAGTTTTCTTTCAGAATTCTGGGCCTCCTCACTTTATGTAGCAGGCCATTTGAGCTGTTCTTAGAAAATTCTTGAAGTGGATTAGGGTTCAGATAACCCAGGAAAAGGAAAACAAAAAGGGGTTGCATTGCTGCTTTTAATTGGATTGTTTACGGAGAGTCTGAACAAAATGTTTGCTGGTTAAATGAGAGACTGAACTCTCTTTAGTTCCGAAAGAGAAAGGACGCTTGCTTCCGCCACCTGAATCATCAGTGGAATGACTACAGTGGTGCAGATTCCCCAATGTGGAGCAGCAGAGATGGGCATCGAGAGGCATCCAGAGTGGTAGTGCAGCCAGTCCTGGAGAAATCAGTGGGAGCCCCAGGGAGAAGGGCAGAAATGGGTTTACCCCGAGAGAGGTGCTTGAGAGAGGGGCCCATGCCTTGAGAAGCGTCCAGGTTCCAGCAGTATCCGGTAAGCTCTCGCTGGCCTTTGCTCAGATATTCTTAGGTAACTAAGAATGTAGGATTACTGAGGAAAAATTTCCTATAGGATGTGAAGCAGTCCTATAAAGACATCCACGGCATTTGGTTCATCTAGAGACATGCATGTAAAGGCTGGTTTTCTCTAGAAGTTTCTTCAGACTCCACAGACCTCAAAATTAACATGGAACACCATGTCTCGCAGGCTGACAAGACCCATGAAGTGACAGCCTCCCATTAATACTCAGGCAAGAAGATGGCTGAGACAAAGGTCTTTTGATACTTCTAAATTAATCTTTTGCCCTCAGAGTTAAGAAAGCTGTCTATGAAATTAGGCAGAATGAATGTAAAGAAAATTATTAGAGACTGTTTCAGAACTTAAAAAGGCCTTCTCTCCTAAGCTAAAATGAAACTACGTAAAAGGATTTACAAGGGAAAAAAGAGAGAGATAAAGTGTTTAGATAAATGGATCAACTTACGAGTTTAGGTGTCAACCCAATTCTTTGAGGTATTAAAAATGGCTGTCCTTATATTACAAGAGGAAGGTCATTTGGAACTTGACTTGTCAAGGACAGATATAAATTGTAAATTCCTTCTAAACAAAAATTGGATCTACCTGTGCTCTATTTGTCTGTTTGTGTATGTCTATATGTTGTAATTGTGAGATAATTTTCTACCTCTTGATGGTATTATTAAAATTAATTTAAAGGAAAGCACTTGTAAGGCTTGGGCATTCTAAAATTCTCAGAAATATAAAAACGAACTCAAATGCTTTTCAAGTTCACGTGATCTAAGGTTAATCCTTAGTAAATAAAAGCTAGCTTAAGTTTGTTGGTTTAAATAAAACAGACAGGTTTCTAGGTTACCTAGCTTTTACAAAAATAAGTCCATGTTAATAATTGACTTTGATGTAGATGAAGTATGTTTCTAGAGGTTATAAATGTCTTCATAAATTTGCCACGCTAAAGAATGCTAATGGCTTACTTCTTAGTTTTCACTAGAAATTGCAGTTTTAAGGGTTAAAAATCTCAGTATATATAGGAATAACTTTGTGGTATTCTAGAAGGGCCTCTAGAACATCTCAAAAGACTGTCTTTTATGTTAAATTGCATGGGAAGCGTTGTAAAATTAGTGATGAAAAACTTCAGGGGTACATTGTGTGTGTAAACAGTGGTTGTAAATTAAACGAATAGTTGGGGTTATGGGAAAACCAGGATGGCGCTTGGTTTTCCCCAGCTCCCTGGCATCATCACAGCGCATTTAAGTTGAACTTAGATGAAGGAAATTATGAGCTGACGCAATTGACAGGAGACGTCTTAGACTATGGCCAAGGTTTGATAAAGTCACTTCAAGAAAATGTCAAATAAGTAACTGCTTTCACAGCGAACTCCCAGGAGACAAAGGCTTCAGTTTTGTTTACTGGAAAGGACATCAAATAAAAGACTTTCCAACCTCATTGGTAGAGACCTTATCAGGTGCCTATCATAAGTGGACATCTACCCCTGTTTCTGACACTCGCTTCTGTCTACAGTGGACATCAAAGACTCCTCAAGGACAAGAAGCTGCTATCCCAAGGCCTCATCGTGGCCTGTATGCCTGTGAGTTAATGTTTAACTCAGAAACCAATTGTGTGATTGTCTTTATCTCTCTGCTAATGACATTGGTCATAAAAATAGTTATTCTTTGGGTTTTTCTATATAGTCTAACTGTTTATGGTTACTAAAGATGTATAAGATAGCTATTAATACTCTTTCTGTGGATTATGTACATGTTCTACATGCCAAATACAGAAAAATGAGACAGACGACAAAACTTAGGTCATGATAGTTCACAGGATAGAAATGATCCAGAGTGGGTTTTTTTTTTTTTTTTTTGCAATGAAGGCCATAAGACCTGACTGCCTTCCATTTACCTGCCCTTCCCTTTCTGGGAAAATTCGGACTGAACTCAGCTCCCATGGTTACAGTATTGCCACATCCCCAGTAGTCCTCTGTGTCAGCAAGATGATGTCAATACTGAGACTTCCTGAAAATGAGCCTTATGAGACCACACTGTCCAACCAAAAGGCTGGTCATCAATGCATCCTTCAGACGGATTTATGACCAAAAGGTGGAAACTGCGGACAAAGAAAAGGGGGCTATGGAAAGTAACCTCACATTTATGGTCTGATCATAAATTCCTCACTGGGCAGGTCATGGTGGGTAGACATGCCCCAAGCATATAACTTCTTTGGTGAAAGGCTTATATTTGCCTTAAGCAAGTCCTGTCCACTGTTTCTGTGCATTTAGGTTAACACACCTTTGAAATACCTCTTTTTAGACCCCTCAGAATCAAACCACCCTCAAGAGAACACATAACTATCCTGTAATCCAATCCCCACCTTGCTTTTCCCCACCTCCATGTAATCTTCCTTACATTCAATCCTCCTTAATTCCAAATGCATAAAAGAAACAGCAAAACTCATTCTCTGGAGCATTTGAGATGTTCCCTGGCATCCTATGTCTTCAGTTTGGCTCAAACTCTTACAACATTTCTCTCTGTTTCTTACTTCGACAAAGGTGGAAGGGGCCCACGGGGTAACTGAGTGAAGATGAGATGTGGGGCTTGTTCTTACCCCATGGGAAAGTCTGGCCCAAGTGGAGTACGTTCTCATAGGAGGGCTTCATGGCTGGGGCCTGGAGCCAGCCCTCAGAACTGCCTTTTGCAGGGGCCACCAAACCTGAAGGCTTGGGGGGGCCCTTGGCTTCCAGGTCCCACGTTCTCCCCTCCCCCACCCCGTTTTACTTCCTCCCCAAAAGTTCTGTCAACTCTGTCCCATATTTCCCTTCATTTCACTCTCTGGCCAGAAGGAATAGCCCAGGATCCATTACAAGAAACAGTTTCCAAAGCGGGGTCCCCTTTCCTCCAGGATACAAGCATTCAGTCTTTACAAACCTTGGATATAGGTAGGAAGGAAAGTCTCCCGACCTTTAAAGGGCCACATGACCCCTCTCAGCGCTCCCACTAGCCCCCAAAAGAAAGAAAAGAACAATGAACAGCAAAAGGAATTTAGTGTTAATTTAATAATAATAAAAATGTTTTAAGAGTCACACTCTGTTACTTACGATTAGAAATGTCACAACCTTGAGGCTTGTCTCCAGAGCTGGTTTCTCTCTCCAAACATCCCTGGGTCCTTCCCAAGCCCCAACCCAGATTCTTTAAACTCTTAAGAGTCAGGTGAGATGAGAACACAGAAGAAACCCACTCTGAGGAAGGAATAGGGGAGGAACGGGATTGCAGTTTGACTTAGTGACAGTATAACACAGCCTGGAGTTAGCTGTGCCTGTAAGAAGAAACAGGAAAAGAAACACATAATTTTCATATGTGGTATATACACAAGAGGGTGGTAGAATGGTATTAAATGAAGTGAAGTTAGGAATTTTCTAAGTGCTTTATTATTTTACTTAATCTTTGCCACAATCCTGAAAAACAGGTGCGATTACTCTCATTTTAAAGATGAAAACATTGAGCCTCCAGTAGCTCACCCAAGGCCAATGACGACGCATTGCATGACCCAGGACTTGAACCCACGTCCATCTGGCTCCAAAGCCTTTGCTTGTTTCACAAGGCAAAACTGTATTATTACGTCTTTGGTCTGCACAGTACCTCCCTGCATTTGGAGACCGCCTTTCCCCCATCCTGTGGTTCCGGAGGTCCCATCCATCACAGGGGCTGCTAGTCCCTGGCTGCAGGGCTGGGTGCTGGCAGGCCTGGCATAGCCCTGTCCACTATGAGTGAAAGGGGTGGGCATGTGGCCCAGGCTGTCTGATCAGAGTTCCTCTGCAAGATCTGTGGATATTGGAGCAGGGGACCCTCTACCTCTGGGAGCATGAGCTGCCGGGACCACTGAGTCTGGAGCTGCCCTGGCTTCTTTCTTGCCATGTGCAGGTGGCTGCAGGAAGACACAGCCAACGTGCGAGAAACAAGAATCAAGAGACAGGGAAAGAATTGCAGAGAGAACACGCGGGCCTCAAAACACCATTAGGTCACCAGTTTCTGCCCTGACTTTTTTCAAATTTATGTCAATGAATTTTATTTATTTATGTATTTATTTTTGTTTAAGCTAATTTGAGCTGAATTTCTGCCACTTGCTACTGGAAGAATTCTGATGAATTCTATTCTCTAATGAAAGCTCTTCCCTTTTGGGGAGGGACAGGTAACTGGAGTAATCACAGTTCTTGATGGCAAGTGACAGAAACCTAGCTGGAATTGGGTGATGCAGACTGGGGTTTACCAGAAAGACAGAGTTATAGCTGGGCCTCTGGGGCTCTGGGAATAAAAACAAGGTCCTAGCCATGACCTGTGCTCAGAGCTCTTCTCTGAGCTTCTTCAGCTTCCTTCTCTCCATTGGCTTCCTCCTTCCGGGTAGCTAGGACACAGCCTTGCCCTCACCACCTGACCACCAGAGAAGCACTGTTGCTTTTTCCTCACATGAAGTTTAGAAAGTTCTGGAAGGGAGTGCACATGGCCCAGTCTGGGTCAGTTGACACTCAAATAGAACTGTGTGTCATCTGTGGCCAGAGGGAAGAGTTACTTGAGACCCACCTCTGTGTTTTGGGGTCTTTCTCAAAGAAGAGGGGTTTATCGTGAGACGGAGAATGACCCCAAATGGAAGCTGTGGTCGTCTGTTCTGTGCCAGGCACTGAGCCAGATGCTGGGCGGCTTCTTTGCTTCCAGGCAAATCCCTCCCCGCTGCAAATTCTGCAGTGATTTGAGCAATAGACCCAGATGTCAGACAGGGTGAGATTCTCAGCTTTCCTCTTCGATGGAAGAACCAGGCTTCCTTCCCATTCTCTCCTTACTTGTCCTAACTTACTGTGGCCAAGCCTGCTAGTTGGGCATGTTGCCACCAAATAAAAACTACATTTCCCAGCCTCCATGTAGCTAGGTGCAATCATGCTTCTGTATTGTGTGGGACCTAGCAGAAGGCTGCTTCAACGGGGTCAGCAGGGAGGCCCCTTTTATCTTCTTTAACTCTTCTTCCTTCTTCCAGCCAGCAGCACAGCTAGGGTTTTAGCAGCATTTTGGGGACGTGATTGGGGGTGTGCAAACCAAGTGCTAGCATGCTTGATATACATATGTATATACCGTATTTTCCCGAAAATAAGATCTAGCCGGACAATCATCAGTAATTTGTCTTTTGGAGCAAAAATTAACATAAGACCTGGTCTTATTTTACTATAATATAAGACTGGGTCTTTATAATATAATAAATATAATATAATATAATGTAATATAATATAATATAATACCGGCTCTTATATTAATTTTTGCTCCCAAAGACGCATTAGAGCTGATTATCCGTCTAGGTCTTATTTTCAGGGAAACATGGTATAATATGAATAAGAAATACATATAAGATGGAGCCTGGGTTTTCCATGGAACTGACTCACTAGCCCTGGCCCGCCCAGTCTGGTTCCCTTAGCGAGAATGTGCAGGCTGGTGATTTGGATCTTCTGTTTATCCATCCAAATCTGATCCCAGTCAGTGTATCACCTTCTCGATCACAGGCCACATTTTAGATGGAGCCCAATCTGTACGACCTTCACCCTGAGAACTGCAGGGTAGTTACAGAGTGCAGGAGGCAGGAGAGGGGGAGTGTGCACGGGCTTTGCAGCACTGGCCAGCCCTCCCAAGAGACCCAAGAAGGGCTCAGCGGCTCAGCATGCCTGCTCACTCGTCCAGCCACACCCGCCAGAGAATTCACTATCCCATTGCAAAGGGCTTCGTGACAGCGGACCCTAACTTCTGATCACTTTTAAGAAGGAGAAAGTTTCAGTTTGGGCACTGACAGGAACATAGGGAAAGGGAGAAAAAAATTACATGCTATACATTTGTGCACGTCTATGTATTTATAAGAAATGCACGTATGATTTTATTACTTCCTGCAATAGTCTAGTGAGGTGGGTACTAATTCTCTGTGAGCAGATGAGGAAACCAAACATCTGCCAGGGGCCCCACCTGGTGAGTAGTGGATATAAAACTCAATCTCATATTTGCCACACTCTTAAAATTGTCTATGGTTTTCCCACCTCACACAGGTGTTTAACTGTCTGAGTTGGAGGCCGAAGGCATAGAGAGGAATCTCCACAACAACCTTAGGGAGTTTAGAGGGTGTAGGACCCATCAAGACCAAGTGCACGGACCTGGTCTCACTACTGGGACCCCCACGAATGGATCTCCTGGGTTTTGGTTTTGATCTAAAAAAATCTAGCATATGAGCATTCTGTCTGGGAAAATGATGAGAAAATGCCAGATGTGTGAGTGTCCCAGACTTTCTTCTAAACGGAGTTTCCTCCTCAGAAGGAGGGTACTTCTCAGCTGATTGTCACTTAGGTAAGAGCCCACCATCCCCTGTGCACAGAAGAGGTGGGGTTGCCCTTAAAACATGCCATGATGTTGGACCATGTGACTGCTGTTTTCTTCATTCCTACAAGGGGATCCGAAGACATTTGATTCCAAGCAGTAGAAATCCCGACGTAAACTGGCTGAAACTCTAAAGAGGATTTGTTGGCTCATGTTACTAGAAAGTCTCAAAGAAGACCTGGTTTAGGGCTGGTTTCATCCAGCATCTTTCCAGTGCCCGAGTTTCTTTACATCTTTCTATAATAAAAACTGGTTTCTCTTTGTAATTACAAGATGACTGCCAGAAATCTCTGGGGCTGCAAGCTTCATCAGTGCAGGTTAAAATGTCCATGAATGAATTCCTTGAGCCTTTACAAAGTGGAGCCCAATTTTCTTCTCCTTGAGTGTGGGCTGGACTTAGTGCTTAGCTACTAACAAATAGAAAAAAGCAGAAGTGCTGGTGTGTAACTTCAGAGACTAGGGGCACAAAAGAGAATGTAGCTTTCTGCTTGCTCTCGCTCAGATCACTGGTTTGGGGGAAAGCCAGCTGCCACGTTGTGAGCACATTCAAGCAGTTCTGGGAGAGGCCCGTGAGGTGGAAGAATGAGGCCTCCATTCGACAGCCAGGGAGGACTGAGGCCCCTGACAACAGCGGTTTTGGAGTAGGGCTGGTTTAAGCTGGTGAGTTGGGAAGCTGGTCTTCAGCCTTGGCCAAACCTCAGGTGACAGCTGACCCTCATGAGAAATCTGAGCTACAGCCACCCTGCAAAGCTGCTCCTAGATTCCTGGCCTGCAGAAACTGTGAGGCAACAACATTTGTTGTTTTAAGCCACTAAGTTTTGGGGTAATTTGTGAAGCAGCAATAGATAACTAACGTATTCAGCCTCATCCAAGGAGAACTATGTGCTTCTAGAAGTTCTTTCAGAAAAGTGAAGAAGCTTCTCTCCCAGAAGTCTTCAGCAAACCCTTCCTCACGTCTCGTTGGCCCAGACTAACTATAGGCCTATCCTTCAACCAATGACTGGCCAGTGGGTAGGATGGGGCCGATAACCTCCTGCCTGGGCCACACCTGGTTGTCCATGCCCCAGACACATGGGCTGACCAGGAGGTGTGGCAGCCTGACTAAAGCTGGGGTGCTGCCAAAAAGAGGACCACAGGTCTTCCAGGCCACACATCAGAGCTCCTTCCAGGAGGAATGTGGACCACTTAAAACAAAGGGACTGGCTTTAAATCAGGAATTTATAAATGTCACCTTGGTTCTGAGATTCTGTGAAGGAAAACAAATTCACCGCTTTTCCTTGTAGAAGCTCCTTGTCTCAGTGCTTCCTGTGAAACATGGCCTTCCCTGGCTGATGTCATTCCAGGCTCGAGGTCATCAGTGAGGCAAAACGGCCTCCTTCCAAACTCTCTTTATCAGAAAGTCCATCCCTGGGGGCGAGCAGCAGCCACTGTCCTAAGGAGAATAGCAAGCACTCTTGAGAAGTGCAAGTATTTATTTTATTTTGTGTTTTTTTTTTTTGCTAAAAATCTGCTGCTCTACATTTGTATTGGAATCCTGGGTCAAGTGGCTGTGTAGGGACAACTTTCATTGTCATGAGTAATCTACTGGCTGAGAAAAACAACAGAAGCAGTCAACAGGACATTAGCTTATGCACGCATGTGTGTGTGTGTGGGGGAGGGCAGCTTTATTGAGCTATAATTCACATACCACACTATTTACCCATTTACAGTGTACAATTCAATGGTTTTCAGTATATCCCCAGAGTTGTATAATGATCACTACAATCAGTTTTGAACATTTTCACGTTCATCACCCCTTAAAAAGAAACTCCATACCCTTTAAATATCATCCCTTCAGCCTAAAGCAACTGTCACTCTGCTTTCTACTTTTTTTTTTTGCCTTTGTGTGTTTTAAATACATCTTTTGTTTGCCAGCAGGTAATATTTTGGGAAAAAAATGTAGTCATATACCTTAAAACATAAGGTATAGTGTAGAATGTTGTCATGGCATGTTTTACATGGCATGTGTGTGCTTTCTGATATATGCAGTTTTACCAAGTGGGCTGTAGTTTGTTGAAACTATTGATGGATTCTGTTTTCTGGGAAGGTGGTGGGTGCAGGGAGGGTTGGGTATGGGCAGGGAGCCCCGCTGAGGTGGGTCTGGGTGTGGTATGGTGGCGGGGGTTGTGCAGGCAGATCAGACAGCCAGTGTGTTGGCAGGGCAGAGTTCACATCCTGGGGTGCATGGTAACCCATTTTGTTAAGATCTTGGAGTGAGTTCAGAGTGGTCTGACTGCAGACCTCAGTTCAAGGGACCCAGGGCTCCTTCTGAGTCAGCCATACTGAATCATAGCCCCAGATCAGAGTCAGCTGGGGAGGGATGACGAAGATTGGGGTTCAAGGTGAAATTCCTTTGTTTCTTCAAGTTCTTCAAGGGCTAAGGGCTGAAGGCCTTCTCATTACCCCTACTTCCTCCTCTGGCCTTCCCCTCTGTCCTCAGCGAGGCGTCTACTGTGTGCAAGGCTGCAGTGGCCTCACACAGAGCCAGCTGCTACTCCTTTCTGGACCTCAGTCTTCCTATCTATTTAACGGAAGACCAAAGAAATGATACCTAAGGGCCTTTCCAGGTCTCACAGCCTGTGACGCTTAGTCCAGTCGTCACTTTACAATTTGTAGGGTGTTTCACAGTTGCTCCTTCTACCATACTGTGCCACTTCTTCCAGGTATGGAAGTGGAGAAGCAGGATCTCCTTGATGTTCCCAAATCCAGGTGCTTGGGAGGTGGGCCCAGGCTCCCCAACCTGGGCCTCCCACAAGCACACCTCAGCCTGGCAGCACACATCCTTATTTCCACCAAGCACTGGTCTGGTTTGCTGTCAAGAGGCTGTGGATGATTCTGGAGCCTTGGGCCAGGAGTCCAGGGTGATACACGGGTACGGGTGGCCTGTGGGGTGAGCTTCCAGCAGCTGGACAAGGCCATGTCCTGCTCCCTGGGCGCTGAATTATTCACTCTTGGAGGGGTGCAGTGAGGTGAGGGCAGGGCCCTAGGGGTTCACTTCCTGTCTTGCAGTCTGTTTGTCCCCTCCCTCATCCCGAGCCCCGCTCATCACTGCCTGACATGGTGTCACCCAGAAGTGACTTTCTCTGGAGCTGATTGTCTTTCTGTCCCCACTGGCTTTGCCCCCACCCGTTGTGTCCTCCTGCGCCTGGGCTCAGGCCTTCCTCCTACCTGGCGTCTCCTTTTCCCCTCTGCTGCCCTCTACCTGCGTAGGTTCCCTTATTTTTCCCTTAAGAATGAAATTAAAAGGCATTTGACTCAACCTGTCTGCCCCGTCCAGGTACTCCAGGTTCCTTCCCCCATCATGTGCCCCTCCAAGGGAAGGTCCACACCATGACTCTGGAGTACAAGGCCTGTGTGGGGACAGAGCCCCAAAAAGCAGTTTCCAGGCTCTCGGCCTCACATAGAAAGGTGCTGGCTCAGGTAGTAAATGGCCGTCGACTGTGATCAAATGGCCATCAGCTGTGGCTAGTTGGCCGTCAGCTGTAACCAGTGAGCCATTGGGCACTAATATAACTGCCGTGGCTAGGCTAGCAGCAAAAAGGGGAGCTAGCAAGAAGGTGGTGGCTGAGCCTGCAAGCGGCGCAGTGAGGGTTGAGAATTGTGTGGCTCCTGGTTCCTGTGTCTCCAACCCAGCCGCCAGTGAGAGTATAGTGGTGTGACTCCCCTACCTACGGCTCCGTGGGTGTTCCTGTTTGGCCTCATCATGTCCTGCGTTTTTGTGTGGGGAGCGGGACCAGAGACCCTGCCGGACACCCCGCACGACAGCCTGTGTGTGGGGGGGGGGGAGGGGGGTTTGGAGGACAGTGTTCTCTGACTCCCGGTGGCCCTGTGGGTAACTCATTTGCCAGAGGTGGACATTCACTTTCAGGGAAGAATGGGAACATTTTTCAAGGTTACCACCTGGTAAGAGGCAGAGCCGTAGCCATAACTGGTTGGTTTGAATACAAGTTATGACTAAACGCCTCCATTTCACGGCCTCCCATTCCCTTCTCACTTGTTCTACGGAGTTGATCCTTCACCTGTTGCCTTGGCGAGGGGGAAACCAGCAGGCTGTGCATAGTAATTTTTAACTGAGGCAAACCCTGCCCTGATGTAGCCCTCCAAATAGCAGCCCGGTATTCAGGACACAAACGCACAGGAATGAAAAATTCCCACAGGCCTCAGTTAAGTTTGACAAACTCATGCCCTCTCCCCTGAAACTCGGGCCTCTGGGCTCTCTCCTGGTTCTCTCCTGCCTTCTCCAACTGCTTTTCCTTTGTCCTCTGGGAGGGATTCTCATCTTCTCCCACTCCCACCATGGGGAACAGCAAGCCTCAGCCCAGAAACCCACTTCCTCCCTCTCCATGGAGGCTGGAATCCTTCTAGCCTCGCTGACTCATGGCTTTCCACCACCTGCCCCCACATGGTGCCCTTCCTGAGGGCAAGGCCTAGGTGTCTTGGACCTCTTCTCTCTGCTTTCACCTGGCCCCGTGCCTGGAACACAGGTGTGCAAGGCCGCAGGTGTGGGAATAAACACATGCACCTGCCCCCCAGGGTTGCTACCCTACATGGTCTAGCCCTACTTACCCACCCAAGCTGACCTCTGATCCTCAGAGTTTTGAACTTAAAATACTAAGGCACAGATAACCTCACTCACAGAATGTGATGCAGGTTTTCCAAGGGATAGTTCAGGAGCTTTTAATAATAAATGGGAAATGCTTACAACAATTTGGGTGAAAACACAGCAGAACACAAAACTGTGTGAACGCAATGACCATAGCTGTGTGCACAGAACCCCCGGAGGGCTTCTGGAAAAATGTGGTGAGCTTTCCTCTCTGGATTCATGGCACCAAGAAGGCTCTGGACCCGGGAACGTAAGCCACAGTGAGGCAAGTGAGCGGTCCTGTACTGAAAACGTAGAAGATGCTTCCTTAGGGAAGACGACCGGCCTAACTGGAAGTCATATAGCCACTGACACTCGGGACCTATCAGACTCCTCCCTGATCCCTGTCCCAGATCCACAGCTGGACAAGCTCCGCTTACATGCTCCAAACTGGACAGATGTTTGGATCCTGACTCTTAAATTTGGAGTCCAGGCACGACTCCTAATGGACTGCCCCAAATTAGTAGACATTTGAGGAAACTTCTAACATGAAATGCAGGGACGAAAACAAATAGAAAAAGGAACTCAGAGGAAACAGGGACAATACAGAGAGCAAAAGAAAACCAAAATAATAATAATAATAATAAATAAATAAAATAAACCAACAACAACTAGAAAACAACTCTATGACTTATATCTTCAGAGAAGCTACCATGTCCATATTATGTCTACATGCAGCTATAGGAAAAGTTCCTAGGAAATTGAAAAACAGATAGTGGAAATAAAAATTACAACAGAGGGATTAGAAGTTGAAGTAGAGAATCTCTCATTAGGTGGAATGAAAAGACAAATGTAATATGGGAAAGAGAAGAAAAAGTAAATAAAAGATAAAGCCAGGAAATTCACAAATGAATAATAGGAGTTTCAGAAACAGAGAAAAGATAAATGGACGGGAGAAATTATTAAATAAAATATACAAGTAAATGTCCAGAATTCTGAGGATATGAGTTTCTAGACTGAAAGAGTTTACCAAGTCCCCAGCCCAAGGGCAGATGTGGCAAGATGCATTGTGAAATCTGAAGCAGCCACACCAGTAGGAGGTCCTGAGTGAGGAGAGGGGACCACGCAGGGCTTCCGGAATCAGAACGGCTTTGGACTTCTCAACAGCAGTGCCAGGAAATGGAAGACAATGGAACTATGCTTTCAAACATTATTTTAAAAAATGGAAAATTATTTCCGATCTAGAATTCTATATCCAGCCAACCTCTCAATCAAGCATGAGGGCAGAATAAAGATATTGCCAGATAAGTAAGGTCCGAACATTTTACCTGTTACGTACTCTTTCTAAGGAAAATACTGAAAATAGGAGACATGGGATCCAGGAAACTGGATAGAGAAAAGGGAAATTTCCAAGGTGACAGTGAAGGGAGATCCCCGGATGACAGCTGTTCATAAGCTCAGAAATTAGCAGCATGGAATAGGGAACGTGAATGGGTGGAAGGTCCCCAAAACAGACTTCCTATGAACCTGATGCGCTTGATTGTGTCGAAGAGAGATTTCCATTCCCCTCTGGCAAGAGGCATCAAGAGTGTGGAGGTTTGGAGCAGACAGATTGCTGTTTGTCTTTATAAGCATGGTAGTGCTGTGATGGTCAGTTTTACATGTCAGTTTGGCTAGGCTATCATCCCCAGTTGTTCCATCAAACACTAATCTAGGTGTTGCTGTGCAGGCAGTTTGTAGATATGATTCAAGGCCGTAATCAATTGACCTTAAGTAAAGGAGATGATCCCAGACAACCTGTGTGGGTCTGATTCAATCAGCTGAAAGGCCTTAAGAGCAGAACTGAGATTTCCCTGAAGGAGAAGAAATTCCGCCTGTGGACTGCAGCTTCCGTTTGTGCTGGAAAGTTCCAGCTTACCCTTACTGAGCCCCTGACCTGTGGATTTCGGACTTGCAAAGCCAGTCTCACGATTGCGTAAAGTAATTCCTTGCAACAAAACTATTAATACATATCTCCTGCTAGTTCTGCTTCTCTGCTTGAAACTGGACTGATACGTTTCAGATTTTTAAAGTATCTACATAAATTATTTGGATAAAACTATTCATTGTAGTAAAAAAAATAAAATTTCAACCACTCAGAAAAAGAAAACAAAATAATTAATTAGAAAAGGACTGGAAGGAAATATATCAAAATGTTGTTTAGCAGGGCGGAGGAACCCCAGGTATTACAATGGCAGTCCCCATAACAAACCTTTCTGCCACCCTTTTTTCATCAAATACCACCTGTCATGAGGTTTTCTTTCTGGTTCTTAGAATGTCCCCTTAATGAGTTAAAGCTTATGAGGCATAAATTAAAAATAGAATGAAACAAAATGACTTAGCTGTATTAATTTAGATGCAAACAATGTTTTAAGTGTAGGAGTGTGATGGACTCTTTTCGATATAATTAGTTGTTTGCTGTAAACAATATTAGAAACAGAGCCACTTTAAAATGGAGCCGGTGCTACCAACCCAGAGGAACTGCCTTGCACATCTTACACCTCAAACCTTGGAATGTTAAAAACAGGGCGAAACACCCTTTGGTCTGGGCCTAGGTCGACACTGTGTCCCAAAGAACTATTTGCAAAAGATAAGAAAGCAGTTGACTACCAGACTGATGACAACTGGACTGAAAATGAACAATACTGTTTAGACTTAACACCACTATGTTTTATGACCTGCACCAATAGAAATGCCTTCCTTCTATTCATGTCACTGTTCCCCTTCCCGTTCTCAAAAGTACCCACTGCCTTTGTCTCCTAATCGCAACACTATGTGGGCTTCTGCCTAAATCAATGGGTTCAGAATAGCTATTCTTATTGATCTCAGTAAGTGCTGGTTGCCTCTCACTTTGAAAGGCCTTTTATTTTTAGATTAACATTACTGTAATATCATTTAGAGTTTTTAGTTGTCAAGAACAGAATTCACTCCAGCTATTTTGCAAGGAAGGGATTTATCAAGGGATACGATGCAGTCCCCCCAAATCTGCAGGAGGGTGGATGGTCAGGCTTGGATGCCTGCCACGGTGTCAGGAATATCACCCACATTACAACCCAGGGCTGCCGGGGTGGCCGTTCACTGAGCCCCACAGAGCTTCCGTCCTGCAGCAGGCCCAGGCTGGAGGTCTCTCCATCACATGGTGCCTGCTTCCTCTCCAGGGATGCTGGGAAAGAGCGTTTGAAAGTTCTCTTTTAGAAAAAGATGATTTTAAAAAAATTTTTTTTGAATTGTTACTGGGATAACTTATTTGAGCCAGAGAATACACCTAGAAGCAAGATCTCAACAGACTGAGAAAAATGCTTCGTAGAGTGGCAGTTTGCAGCTTCTTTTATGCATTTGGAATTAAGGAAGGAAATAAGGGAGACCATATTTTCCTGAAAATAAAACCTAGCCAGACAATCAGCTCTAATGCATCTTTTGGAGCAAAAATTAATATAAGACTCGGTATTATATTATATTATACCTGGTATTATATTATATTATATTATATTATTCCTGGTCTTATATTATAGTAAAATAAGACTGGGTCTTATATTAATTTTTGCTCCAAAAGATGCATTAGAGCTGATTGTCCGGCTAGGTCCTATTTTCAGGGAAACCCAGGATTACATGGAGGTGGGAGAAAGCAAGGTGGGATTGGATTACAGGATAATTAACAACATTACGTGCTCTCTTCTGAAAAGAGGCATTTCAAAGGTATGTTAACCTATGAGATGCACAGAAACAATGGACAGGGCTTGCTTAAGGCAAAGATAAACCTTTTGCTAAAGAAGTTACAGGCCTGGGGGACGACTACCTGCATGACCTACCCAGCGAGGAACGTATGATCAGATCACCCTCCGAGGGGACTTTCTGTAGAACCCCTTTTCAGCCACAAGTTTGTATCTGGCTTCTTTCACCCAGCATTAAAGATTCAGGAGATTATAATTTTTATTATTTGTCCTTTTCCTCAGCGCTCTACAATGAGTAAAATTAGTTTATTTTTATAATCAGTAGTATCTTTAAAAATAGTAATAGCAATACCTGCCAATTACAACATTTTCAGAAAATGGTATTTTTTTGGCAAGCAGAAATCATTTATATATACTACATTATATATATAAATTATATATATATTGCAAATATATAGAATATGGTGCTGCTTCCTCACCAGGGATGCTAGGAAAGCATATGTCTGCATATATATGATATATATACGTATATAATGGAGTTGCAATTAAGATGTTTGCTGCCCCAAAGCTGAGTTGTCTCTAACCTTCTCTCAGGCCCCCCACCATTACCCCCAAACCCAGGCTGTTGGCACACCCTGGTAGACGTCTGCCAGCAGCAGGGTGTCACTGCAGGGGTCAGCAGGGGCCCGAGCCGAGGAAAGGCACAAACCTGTATGATTTCTGTACCATTTCAAGGGCCTGTTGGGGCTGGCCCTGAGGACAGAGACAGAAGGATCTCCTTGTGTTTCTGCGAACGTCTCTGGCTGCAGCAATTCCAGACTGAGCCTTGGTACCCCCTTCTGGGAGGGGCTGCGTGTAAGCAGGAGCCAACAGGAGACGAGGGCAGATGACTGCATTGTCAGCTTCTCCCTTAACCTTGAGCTGGAGGTTATAAGCTGGGCCCCAGGGGACCAGGGCCAAAGTCCCCTGTCAGGTCCTGCTGCAGTGGGAGTTGTGGGGACAACATGCTGGCCAGGCCACTTCCTCTGCGCTCAGTCCTGGGCAAAGGCTGCCAACCCCTCTTGAGTGCCCCACAGGACAGCCCGGGGCATTCCAGGGTGCCCACTGGAAAGGGAGCCCGCATCTCCACTCGTGTGCCTCGCCCTGTCAGTGAGATCCCCTCCCCTGGTGACAATGGCTGGCTAAATCTGTACCATTTCTGGAGGGAGAAGGGCACACAGAATTTCCACTATCACCAAGTCCAGAACTTCCAGAAATATGGCCCCATTTACAGGTAAGCCTGGCGGAGGGTGGGGGCTGAGGGATAGGGAGGTTGAGGGGCCTGGGCAGCCTTGCTGTGCTCCCCCCCCCCAAGTGGTCTGCTTGCCCATCGCAGGCTCTTGTCTGCCGTTTGACTTTATTTTTTCCATGCCTGGGGATGGTGGCAGGACAAGGGAAGAGGCTTCCCAGACAGCGGGTTCAGTCCCCAGCTCCAAGGCCTCAACCCTTCCCAGGTCCTACACCCTTTGAAACTTTATGGGGGGGGTAACGGGGGGATGGTAAAGAACAAGCCCTGTTAACTGTCTCCCTATATTCATTACCCTCAGGACCCCTCGGGAGGTAAATTTTATCATCCCCATTGTCAAAAGGGACTGAAGCTCAGAGAGGTTAGGATTCTTGCCCTGGTCACCCAGCTAGATCCCTGTCCTGCTGGATGCTGGCCTCGTCCCTCAGCCCTGTGCGGCTCTGGAGGAGCTGAGTTTGTCCCTTCCACTTGGCCTGACTGGAGCCCCTCTTCTCCAAGCATCTGCCTTGCTTTCCTGCCAGGAATAAGGGACTTTGGTCTCTAGGCCTTTGAGTTCTGCCACTTCTGGGGTGGGGGGGCCCGGGTACAGGTATCTGAGGGCTGCGCCTGGTGGCAGGCTTTGTGTGTTCTGGTTTAGCAGTTTCTAAGGAAGGTCGCCTTCAGGCCACACCTGGGTTCTTTTCTGAGAGCAGAGCTGAGGGGGATGGGAGGTGGTGGAGGTGGTAGCTGGGGCAGGGAGAGAACATGAGGATGGACAGTGCATTTTCCTGTGAGTGAAATGGTAAGATGGGGAAAGGGCATCAGAGGACATGTTGGGGCTGGCTGGCTGGGTCGGGTGCGGGCAGGAGGGCAGGTTTGGTTGTGTACTGGTCAGGGGTCCAGCTGCTCATTTAATAGGGTCACGTCCTCCCTCTCCCACCACTCCTTTGGAAGTCTAACATGCCCTTTCCCCAGCTGGTTTGGAGGCAGGGAGGCCCCAGTCTGTGTCAGGCTTAGGAGAGGTAGCTCCTGAGATTCTCTTCTCTCTTCTCTCCCGTAGGCCTGTCAGTGTCTCTCTCCCCATCCTCACTTCACGGTGTGATCTCCCGCTGTTTCCTGCTTCCTATCCTCCAGCAGGAACTCTTTATTTTATCAAACCCCTTTCTGTTTTCTGAATCACTTTCACCTGAGCCTTGCAGCATGCCCTTGAAGTTGGTTATAATCCCCATTTTACAGATGAGAAAACTGAGGCCCAGGGAGGACAAGGGTCTTGCCAAAGGTCTCACAGCTCATCAGGACAAAGCCAGGACTGGAACTCCAATTGTCTGACTTCCAGTTCAGCGTGGCGCCATTATATGTTAACGGATAGCCTGAAAATGATAACTTTCTGAATAAACATGAGGAATTTAAACTATAACTTTCATAGGTTTTTCTTAATACAAAGGCTGTTCCTGTTCATATTTATTGAAGAATTTGGAAAATATAGACAAACAAAAAATTGAAATCAGAATCTCAATTTTGATGATTTTTATGTACCATTAGGACTGTGACTATATTATATATGCTGTTTGGTGTTGTCCCATAGCAATATATCGAGGACTCTTTTCCTCTTTAATATGATTTAAAAAGGCAGTGTCATAGGCATAGTATGCACAGGCCATATTAGCCAGTTTTTAAAGTGGACACTTAGCCCACTCCGGGTTTTTCTGCTACTAGACATGATGACATGGTAAACCTCGTCATCCATCAGGCATCATGCCCCACGTCTGGCCATTGTCTGCGCCCGATTCCCAGAAGTGGAGTTGATAATAACAGCAGGTTCAAGGACTTTGCTGAGCCAGGGTGGGGGTATGGAGCCAGTGGTGTGAGGACATGTGGTAGCTGGAAAAACACTGGGGTTTTCTGAGAGGCTCAGGGTTTATAGGTCAGCAGTTAAAGCAGTGCTCGCTTTCTCCCCCTCCGCCCCGCCCTCCTCCCAGTTCTTTCTTCAGAGAGGGAAGCAGGGGAGGGAGGACAGGGGAAGGGGGAAGAAGGAGGAAGAGGGAGGGAGGAGGGAGGGAGAGAGAACTCAGCTCGTACCTGTGTGTATTTCTAATATTTTGCCTTAAAGTGTATATTGAATTAACTTTCTTATGCAAAAGACATACATACGTAAGTGAGAAGTGGGATTTTCTGTGGTTTCCCAATTATTGTATTTTATTATTATTATTTTTTAAGATTTTTATTAAAAATATAGCAAACATACAATATTATATTAGTTTCAGGTGTGCACCATAGTTATTCAACATTTACATACCTAAAGAAGTGACCACCAAGATAAGTCCAGCCACCATCTGACACCGCACCACGCCGTCACAGTATTATTGACTCTATTCTATGCTGTACGTTACATCCCCGTGACTTATTTGTTTTATACCTGGACATTTGGACCACTGTTGCCCTTCACATTCCCTCCCCTTTTTAATTTTTCAATTACAGTTAGCATTCAATATTATTTTATATTAACTTCAGGTGTACAGCATATGGTTAGACATTATATAATGTAAGAAGTGACCCCCCGACTAGTCCAGTGTCATAGTTATTACCACATTACTGACTATATTCCCTATGCTGTACTTTACATCCCCGTGACTGTCCAACATTTGCATTTTAAAGGAGGCTGTTTACAAAGTGTTTTGTGAGGTTTATCTTTGGACTAAAAAAGAGTCTACGGAAAAGAACCTCGCAGGGCGATCTGCTCATAAATTCCTAACTGGGCAGGTCATGGCGAATAGTCCTGCTGCAGGCATATAACTTCTTGAATGAAAGGTTTTTGTTTTGTTTTGTTTTGTAAAGGAGGGTGCAGCTCACAGTGGCCCATGTGGGGATCGAACCGTCAACCTTGGTGTTATTAGCATCACGCCCTAACCAACTGAGCTAACCGGCCACCCCGAATGAAAGGTTTTTAGGCAAGTCCTGTGCAACTAGGTCAGCACACCTTTGAAATGCCTCTTTCAGAGCCCACCTTCGAATGTGTGACCACCCTCAAGAGAGCACAATCTTAGCAATCTTTAATACAACCCTCACCTTGGAATCTTCCTTTCATTCCCTCCTTAATTTCAAATGCATAAAAGAAACTGCAAAACTGTCGTTCTCTGGAATCATTTTAGATCTTGATTACTGGCAATTGTCCTCAGTTTTAGCTAAAATAAACTCTTATAAAAATTCTCCACAAAACAAAAAAGGAAAGAAAAGAAAGATTAAAAAAAAATTCAGGCTGGCCTGGTGGCTCAGATGGAGCACCGTGCTCCTTATGCCTAGGTTGCCGGTTCGATTCCCACATGGGCCAGTGAGCTGCGCCCTCTACAGCTAAGATTGTGAACAACAGCTCTCCCTGGAGCTGGGCTGCCGTGAGCAGCTGGAGGTTGGCGTGAGCTGCCATGAGCTGCTGTGTGCTGCTGTGGGCTACCGTGTGCTGCCATGAGTGGTGAGTGGCCAGTGTGAGTGGTGGGCAGCCAGTGTGAGTGGCCGGCAGCTGGCGAGAGCTGCTGTGAGCTGCCAAGCGACCGACTTCCTCAGCCGGGGGAGCACAAGGCTCATAATACCGCATGGGCCAGGGAGCTGTGTCCTACACAACTAGACTGAGAAACAATGGCTTGAACTGGAGTGGCAGTGGTGGTGGGGGGAGGGGTGGAAGAAGGGGAATAAAATTCTCTACAGGTTTGGACATTTCTTACATCGACCATCTGTACCTGGGGCAATGTTGTTCTAATAGAGACAAAGTGCTTTGTTAGGCCTATGACTCTTGGAGGCAGGGTGGCCGCGCCCAGAATTTGAATTCTAGAGCCTAGAAGGGATTGACTGGCCCGGTGTATGACCTGCTGAGCAAGCAGTCCAGGGTCACTCCAACAGCGACATGAAGGAGCCATGTTTCTGAGCCATACAGTGGGTGAGAGGGCGCTGAGGGTGTGAACACACAGGAAGAATGTGCACAGGACGAGCATGGGACGGAGGACTGGATGGCCCGCGAGGCCGGGCGGGGAGCAGGCCAGGTCCTGGGGGACACGCTGTGGTACAGCGGCAGCCAGCATGGTAAGATGAGGAGCATATAGCTGTCACTTATAGAACGCTTAACAGGAGTCATAGACATAGACGCCATGTCTTCCTATCCTCTGGCAACCCTGTGAGACAGGCACTGTATTTTTCTCCATTTTATAAAAGAGGAAACTGAGACTCAGAGGGGTGAGAACCAGCGAGAAGGTGTGGAAACGATCCACTTCCAGGGCAGCTGGCTCTGCATTCTCAGCCCTGAGGTGATTACAAAGAAGCTGAGACCCCTGTCCTGATAGCACAAGGTCTGCACCGCTCTCCTCGAATCCTTATGTCATAACCCTTCTCCTCCTCCCCTCCAGGGAGAAGCTTGGCAACATGGAGTCAGTTTTTATCATTGACCCTGAAGATGTGGCCCTTCTCTTTAAGTTCGAGGGTTCCACACCAGAACGATATTGCATCCCACCCTGGGTCGCCTATCACCAGCATTACCAGAGACCCATCGGGGTCCTGTTCAAGTGAGTCCTCGGTCGTCTCCCGGGGGCTGGAGGGAGATGATGGCAGCTGTGGCAAGGGCAGAGGCTGGGTGAGGGGCTGGGGCATGCTTGCCCTGCCCTTTCTGGCTGGGGCTCTAGGCAAATCCCTGTCATCTTCCTGCCTCTATAAAAGAGAGAATGGTGATGGTGAACTGCTATGGCAACCATCAGGGAAATGATCAGGCTGAAAGCTCAATGAGTAATTGAAGACCTCGAGAAGTTTCCATTGGTTCATTCACTAAGTCCCATCTTATTGAGCACCTACTATGTGCCAGGCCTTCTGCCAGGCTCTGGGGGTTCAGTGACAAGAAGGGCAGGGCCCCGCTTCTCTGAGTCCCTCACAGTCTGAACGGGCAGTTAAAGACGTGACAAATCGATATATTTAAATGTAGTGGATATTGTTTTCCACCAAATTACTCATCACAAATTTAAAATGTGACCATATCAAGTGTTGGTTAGGATGTGGAGCAACTGGAACTCTCATAGGTTGCTAGTGGGAGTGAAAACTGGGGCCACCACTTCGGAAAATGGTCGGATGTGACCTCCTGCAGTTGAATACTCACATACCTATGATACAGCAGTTCTGCTCTCAGGGATATACTCCAGAGAACATTCCGTGAGGAGGAAGTTACTAGAATATTGGCAGCAGTGCCATTCATAAGTGCAAACCCCAGGAAAACACCTAAATGCCCAACAGGGGCGTGAATGTGTGAGTGGTGGCATATGCCACTCAGAATGAACAAATGCAGTGACCCCCAACAATACAGATGATACGTAGATAAAATTGAGCGAAAAAAGCAAACCCCTCAAGTCATGACAGCTTTTTTACATGAAGTTGAAAATAAGCACACATTTTAAGAAAGTACATTTTAGAAATAACATGTCAATCAGATGAAACTACACAAAAGCAAGCAAGGGAGTCAGGCTGGTGGTCCTCTCAGCCGGGGCTAGGGTTTCCGGGCGGGAATTCCTGCCCTTTCTCAGGAATTTTTTTCGCTTTCCCGTTCCTGAATCCCGAGATATAAACTGTTTTCTGTTCTCCACAATGAATCGTTTGCACAAAGTGACGGCCGATACTACCAACTACCTGGGTTCAAGGAGCCGATTTTCCCGATTTCCCGACCAACTTTTTTCAGGATTCGGGTATGGGAAAGCAAAAAAAGTTCCTGAGAATGGGCAGGAAATTCCCGCCTGGTAACCCTAGCTGGGGAGGCCCACTTGGGCACACGTAAGTGACTGTCAAGTTCCTGGTTTTCCTATTGGGCGGTGAGTTTGTAATATCATTCTTATAAGCAAACAAAGCCCCCAAAGTACAGAGGGTTTTGCAGGGATCTAGCTGTCAGACGTTTCCAGAGTGGGCCATACGCTGATAAATTGGGTTTATCATTAACCCAATTCTGCGCACCTGAGATTCCCCACCACTGTGAATAATGGGACATTCTAGGGGTGCAATGGAGAGGTTGGTCAATTGTGTCAGAGGAAGTGACACACTGGGGCCCTTGAATGGCAGGAGGTGAGTGTCCTGCATGAGGAAGGAGAAGTGGCAGGGAAGGCATGCCTGCAGCTGAGGTGAACACTAGAGGGCTTGAAAGAATCTTAAAGTCTCTAAGACTGAGTTCTGGGCTCACAGCAGTGGGGGGTGATGGTGGCCAGGTTTTGTTCTCCTTTACCCGGTTTTTCCTGTCTCCTCCCTCAGGCCCCGCAGAAGCAGGGCGCTGGTGCAAGGCAGAGGGTGTTGGGAGGAGGTGAGGGCAGGTGCTGGATGTGGGTGCTGGACTCTGAGCTGTGGCTCAGCCTCTGGAAGAAGCCCATCAGCCCCCTCTGTGTTTGCGAAGCCTGGAGTTTGTCACCGTGAGGGCCCAAGGGCCTGTGTTTCCTCAGGAAGTCGGGAGCCTGGAAGAAAGACCGGCTGGCCCTGAACCAGGAGGTGATGGCTCCAGAAGCCATGAAGAACTTCATACCCCTGCTGAACGTGGTGTCCCAGGACTTCGTCAGCCTCCTGCACAGGCGCATCCAGCAGCAGCGCTCTGGGAAGTTCTCAGGGGACATCAGTGATGACCTGTTTCGCTTTGCCTTCGAGTGTAAGGGGCTTGCACCTCCCTGGCAGCAGTCTTGGGGGTGGGAAAACCCAGTGTCCCACTTTGAGACCCAGCATGGACTCTGAGGACGCGTTGGGATTGGCTTTGGGATGCGCTGCTGAACACACCCTGTCACAGCTAAGCAGGGGGAACTGCACACTCTCATCTGGCATTAGCGCTATG
Source organism: Rhinolophus ferrumequinum (assembly GCF_004115265.2). NCBI lineage: Eukaryota > Metazoa > Chordata > Mammalia > Chiroptera > Rhinolophidae > Rhinolophus > Rhinolophus ferrumequinum. Next base: position 99,006,360 of record NC_046289.1, on the reverse strand, counting down.
GGGCAAGGGTCTCCACGGTGTAGGTCCCCATTGCCACCACCTTCCAAAGCCAGAGCGTGGCTCAGCCCTCCATTCTGCAAATCGCTCCTGGACATAGACCTTGGAGGTCTGGGAGGGGAAAGGAGGATTGGGTCATTGATCTGAATTGGTTATTCAAGGGTGCAAAGGAGTCATTCGATGGGATATGGAGGTTGGGTGGTCCAGGCAGAGGGAACAGCACGTGCAAAGGACCTATGTCTGCGTGGGGATCATGTGACCACTGCAGGAGATTTGGGAGGCTCAGAGCTCGGTATGAAATCAACGTTCAAATTCCTGAGCCCAGAGGCAGAAATAACTTGGGGTTGTTATAACTTCCTAGGTCCACCAGAGTGGGTCCTGTATGGCCAATTGACGGGGTTTTATGTCTCCCATTCTCCCATCCAGCCTGTTTCAGGAAGTATTTGGCCAATTCGCTCAATTATAGATGAGAAATCTCTCTTCCCAGAGGCAGCTTGGGGTGTTGTTGGAAGGGTGGGTGGGGAAATTTCATCCCAGCCTGGGCCGCTTCCAGCTCTGCTATAGATTGCTTCCCGTCTAAGTGACGCCTTTCCAGGGCCTTCCACTCGCCCTCTGAAGGACCTGAGTGGTTGTCAGAAGGGCACTTTTTCTCTGCCTGTAGTTGCAGCCCTATGGGCCTCAGGCCGCAGTTTCTTCACTGAAGGAGACTGAGGTCAGGTGCTGGAGACCCCATGTGCTGGCAAGGGCGGGGGCGGGGTTCCTGGGAGCTGCGCTGCAGATGGCCGGCTTGGAAAGGGCTCCTCAGACTGCTTATCCCTGCAGCCATCACGAATGTCATATTTGGGGAGCGCTTAGGGATGCTGGAGGAGGTAGTGGACCCTGAGGCCCAGCGGTTCATCGATGCCGTCTACCAGATGTTTCACACGAGCGTCCCCATGCTCATGCTGCCCCCAGACCTGTTCCGTCTGTTCAGGACCAAGATATGGCGGGAACATGCGGCTGCATGGGATGTGATTTTCAATAAAGGTGAGGATTCCTCTGGCTGTTCCTTGGGCAGCTCAGTCTGGGGGCCGGGAAAGCCCTGTCTACCTCAGGGGGTGGGAAACCCAGGCGGGGGGGGGAGGGGGAGAGACAGAGAGCTGGAAGCCCCAGGCCTCAGCCTGCCTCTTTGTCTCCACATTATGTCAATGGGCAGTGAGTTGTCTTATAAGAAACCCTCACTATGGTGGGCAAGGACGGGCATCAGGAAGGCCCTGGAAGCCCTGGAAATGGTGGCTTGAGGTCAGCTGTTGGACATGATTAGATTTTTATGGAGAAGAAGATTGAAGATGTCCACCATTTTCCTCCAAGGAGCCCATGAGCCCCGTCACGGGTTAAGGACTAGTGTTTCAGATCTGGCTATGGTGATAGGTTGGGATTTGGGTGAGAGACATTAACCAAGTAAGGGAGAGAAGACTGACTGAAGTGCGGCAATGATGCCAGACCTGGAGTCAGATCCTGCCTCTGCCCCGACGCCACCTGACCTTAGGCAAGTCACTACCCTCTGTGGGCTTTGGTTTCCTTACCTGTAAAATGGGGATGATATCGCTTACCCCACAGAGTCGTGGTCAAGAAGTAAATGAAGAAACAGATAGGAAAGGCTTAGCAGATAATACATGCTCAGTAAAACGGCAGTCTAGAGAGTGTAGGGTTTCAGAATCCCCAAGCTCTTGGTGCTACCTCTTACCAAGGCTCCGTTCCTTCACTCATTTTTTTCTTTCCTCCTGCCTGCCCCACAGCTGAAAAATACACCCAGAACTTCTACTTGGACCTGAGGCAGAAAAGAGACTTCGACAAATACCCGGGCATCCTCTACCGCCTCCTGGGAAATAACAAGCTGCTCTTCGAGGACGTCAAGGCCAATGTTACAGAGATGTTGGCAGGGGGCGTGGACACGGTGAGGTGGCCTCAGGGGCACCCCGTCCCCCCATGGCCTGTGCCCCTGCTGCACCAGCCTGGCTCATTGGAAACCCTGCCCATGTGGGGTAGACCTCCCTTTCCTGACTCCATTTCCTAAATACTCATCTCCTAGGCGGGTAAGGTCAAGTCCGTCGCCCACAGAGCATGCTTGAGGTTGACCCATCATTTTTTCTTTGCTTACGAGAAGGGAGTGATGAGGCATAGGTGGCAAGCCCATGCGATCTGTAGAGGACACGTCCTCCAGTCACAGGTGGCAGACACAGCTCACTAGATTCAGGAGGGCAGGCAAAACCTCAGAAAAGCTGGGAGCCGGTGGAGTCGCCCTGGGCTCTGCCTTGCACGGTCTTTTCTGCCTCTCCACAGGCAGCACAATACCACAGAGAATTCTTTTCTTGAACATCAAAACCTGTCTTCCTGTGTACCATCCCCTTCTCCAATATCTTAACCTTTCTCAGGCTGACATGATAGGGAGGGTTAATTATTTAGTGTTTATTGATGGTTAGTTATGATTCCGGCACTGAGACCGTAGAGATGAATACAATAGACTCCACATGTTTCCAATAGCTCAGGGAGGTGGAGGATATTAGTTTGCCAAGGCTGCTGGTACCGCACATGAGGTGGCTTAAATAACAGGCATTTATTTTCTCACTGTTCTGGAGCTGGAAGTCCAAGATCAAGGCGTCAGCAGGGTTGGTTTCTTCTGAGGCCCCTCTCCTTGGCATGTAGATGCCATGTTCACCCTGTGTCTTCACGTGGTCCTTCCTCCATGTATGTGCGCATCATAATTGCCTCTTCTTATAAGGACACCAGTCCTATTAGATTAGGGCCACCTCGTTGTACCTTCTTACCTCTTTAAACACGCTGTCTCCAAATAAAGTCACATTGTGAGGACTCCCATGTATGAATTAGGGGGTGAGGACACAGGCCAGCCCTGACAAGGAGGCAGTAGTGCGCACAGCATGGTGTAGGGCTGGACGGGCAGGCGTGTAGCGGGTATTGACAATGCTGGGAAGAGGGGAGCGACCCCCATGGCCTGGTGGGTCAGGGAAAGCACTCCATAGAAGAGCTCCAATTCAGCTCATGTCTTGAAGGCTGTTACCAGGAGGCGAGAGGAGGAAGAGCATTTCAGGACTAGGGAGAAGCCTGCGTCAGCACCTTGGGTGGACAACTATTTCTAGGTATCTTAGTATTGGGGTGCTGTAATGGAGGACTTTCAGTCCCTGTGACAGGCGGCAGGTGGAGCCTTTGAGCGTATTTTAAGACGAGATCTCAAAAAAAAAAAAACAAACAAAAGAAAACGGTCACCCACACCAAAACAGCTATTATTGTTAGGTAACATTTATTCAGCCTGTATTACTCATATGGCAGGCAGAGTCCTAAGCTTTGGACATGTATTAACTCACTTAGTATTCACAAACAAAACTCTGAGGTATGTTGCTATGATCCCCCTTTTTCAGATGAGAAAACTGGGGCACATAGTGGTTAAATAACTTAGTTAAGGTCACACAGCTAGAAACTTAGTTACTACCTTTGTACACAAGTATTTCCTGAGTAGCCACTCTGTGGGGCTTGGAGAAGTAGTATAGACTGGCTTCTTAGGCTGGGAAGGGAATTCTAGGAAGAAGAAACAGCATGGGAAAGATTTCTGGGCTTCAGGAGCTGGTAGCTCAGTGCAACTGAAGTATTAGGTGCATGTTGGAGAGAGGTTGGGGGAGGGGCTGCGAGCAGCAAGCAGGTATTGGTCAGGCCAGAGCCTCTGGACTTGATCTGGGAGATCCAGGGAGCCAGGCAAGGATTTCAAACTAGGAAATGACTGGGTGTCACTTTTTCCATGATTGCTCCTTCTGGAAGGAAGAAGGAGGGTGTCCAAACTTCTTGGACAGAAATATGATCCTCGGTAAGATAACCTTCGACCTGCTTCTTAGCTCTGGGAGAGGGGGCTGCGCCAGCTGGGGGTCCCGCCCTGAGGAGACCTGGGACTGTGGGCTTGATGAGGGCCACTTATACCCCAGGGAAGCGCTAACGGTCACAACCAGGTAACATTGGGATTAACTGGTTCATCGCAGTATATACCACAAGCTAACTGTTACAGGGACAAGAGCCAGATCTGGTTGTCCTGGTTTCAGTATCTGTGAGCTTTCCTTCCACTTTGCTGCAATAGGTAAATGTGAAGGTTTGGGCAAGTTCTGTTGGGGCGAGGGCTGCCTGTTCAACTGGTATTGCAAAAGGAACGGCAGTCAGTCGGGACAACTGTTAGACCTGGGCTTTGGCCTGTGTAGGCCCCTGCAGTCCTCTGGAGGAAGGCATTGGCTGTGTGGGCGCCCTCTACTGGCTGGGGCGATGGTGGGCTCTGGCAACAGGAGGGCCAAGTACAGAGAAAAGCGCTGCCCCAAACATTCCTGCCTGGGCGGGAGGAAGACTTCGTGGACATTTGCCTTTTGAGCTGGGCTTTGCTTTTGTGGATGATGGTCTCTGGACACTGGGACAGGGTGGGGAGAGGTTCTCGGAAATGAAAATTTAGCATGGATCTGGGTGCCTCAGGAGTGACAGGCCTTCCTGGTCTTCTGTACCCCCACACTCCCTGCCAGACATCCATGACCCTGCAGTGGCACTTGTACGAGATGGCACGCAGCCTGAGGGTGCAGGAGATGCTGCGGGAGGAGGTCCTGGCTGCCCGGCGCCAGGCTGGGGAAGACATGGGCAAGATGCTGCAGCTGGTGCCACTACTGAAAGCTAGCATCAAGGAGACACTGAGGCAAGCCCCCCCCCCATGCACCCCCCCCAAATCCTGGGCAGGGCCAGTGTGGTACCTGGGCTGGTGGAGGAGACTAGTAGCAGGAAGTGAGAAGTCTGAGGGAGACAGCTGGGAGTGGGGAGGAAGAAATAGAGCCCAGGTCCTGCCTCCAGATACCCCTGTCCTATCCCATCCACCTCCCCCACCCCCACCCCCACCTGTGCTGCACTGGGGGCTGATATGCCATGCTGGGTGGGGGCTTTGTCCCCGCCGCTGTGGGCATTAGCTTCTGAATGCCTTCCTCTGGCAGACTCCACCCCATCTCCGTGACCCTGCAGAGATATGTGGCAAACGATTTGATTCTTCGAGATTACATGATCCCCGCCAAGGTAGGTACAGCAAGAGGGCTGCAGGTCCTGTCAGTCAGACAGAGGCAGGGGCAGACCTGCAACTGCATGCAGAGGCCTCCAGATGGTGGTGATAAGGGCTTCCGTCCTGCCTCTTCCTGGAGCTGGTTGGTGGGCACCTGGCAGCCACAAAGTTTGAATGAAGGGCAGAGTGATTATCTCTGGACTGCTGCTCAAGCCCAGGGTTAGGAGGGACATCCCCCAGGCTGCCTGGGTCTCGGGGACTCTTGGGGGCTGAGGAAAGGGTAGGACAATCCCTTGGGCCCTCCTTGCCCTAGCAGTTTCAGTCCTGCTTGTTGGAAGGGGATGCTCAGGGAGGGGTGGGGTCTTACTCAAGGTCACACAGGGGGCAGTGTCCGTGCTGGACCACTGGGCAGCCAGGCTGGGGAGCAGGAGTGGAGAAGCTGGGTTGTGCTCCCGGCTCTGAGGAGGAGAGGCCTACTCAAATCTCTGTTCACCTTGTCTCCAGACATTGGTGCAGGTGTCTGTCTACGCCATGGGCCAGGACCCCACCTTCTTCCTCAATCCGGGTAAATTTGACCCCACCCGATGGCTGAGTAAAAACAAGGACCTCATCCACTTCCGGAACCTGGGCTTTGGCTGGGGTGTTAGGCAGTGCGTGGGCCGCCGGATCGCTGAGCTTGAGATGACCCTCTTCCTCATCCATGTGAGTCTGGCCTTGGTCTTAATAAAGGACCAACCCTCCCACTCCCATCTCTGTCCAGAGTCCTCTCATACAGTCCCCGCTGCTTCCCATTTTAGGCTAATCCACTTTGGTGCCCCGCCATCTGGTCCCCCACAGTGGTGATGAGATGGGGGTGGGGTGGGAAGGTACCTTGTGGAAGGTAAAGTGAAAGCCCGAATCAAGGAGGCAGCAGTAGTGGTGCTTCCAGCCACTGTGAGGGGTTTACTGGGAGCTGGCGTGGGCCCTTGGGGCTCCTCAAATCACACTCAGCAGGCACTGCCTATAGGTGAATGAGCCTGGCCGGGGAGACGGACCCTCCCCACCTCTCCCCTAAGCCCACCACCCCTCTTTTGCAGATTCTGGAGAACTTCAGAGTTGAAATCCAACATCTCAGTGACGTGGGCACAGCATTCAACCTCATTCTGATGCCCGACAAGCCCATCTTCTTCACCTTCCGGCCCTTCACCCAGGACCAGCCCCCAGTGTGATCAGAGAGAGTGGTGTGGGAGGATGGCCTGAGGGGTGTGGCCCATGGAGGTCCCGGCGGCCTCAGCCCTTGGTTCCCAACTCCTGTCCTTTCTGCCCCAGCTCAGCTGAAGCACTCCTTTTTCACCCAACTCTTCCCCCTCTTCGCCTACCCCATAAAGTCAATAAAGAGCTGAACTATGTGAAGTGTTTTGATTTCCACCTGGCCCCGAAGGTATCCATCGCTCCTGTGGAAATGCTCCCTGACTGGGTCAACAGCTGGATCTGAGCATGAATGGGGGACCTGAAGCAGCCACGCCTGGAGCCATGTCTGCTGAGATCCACACACGTACAGCAGCTCAGGAGCCAGCAGGATCAAAGCCCTCTGCGGCCTGGGGTTGGGGGTGAGGTAGAGCTGATGGAAGACCGTTGCTACTGTGCTGGAGGCAGCAGACGGAGGGGCAGAGAGCCTGGTGGAGCTCTGCTGAGAGAACAGGGCAGCCTGAGAGGTGTGCGTCAATTGTGGCTTCCGGCACATGCGCCCCTCTCAGGGGTGAGGCTCGTGCAGGGTTCTGCTTAGCTGAGCCCTGGGTGGGAGTTCCCAGTGGGGTCGTGACTTCCTGCCAAGGTCCAGCCAGAGTCTTGGCATGGCCAGGGTTGAGGCCTGTGGGCGAGGGGCTGGTGTGAGGTGACTGACCCTGGGGACGAAAGGCCAGTATGCTTCCTCTACCTGACCTGACCCTTCTCTGGGCTTCCCCGGGCCTCAACTTCCTGTAGGGGGACGTGCCAACTTCTCCAAGTTCTAGGCGGAAGGCAGCGTTTTTGGTCCATTATTTGAACTGCCCGACACTGGTCTCAATTTCGGCCCCTTCACCCGCTCTGAGTCCCGTGACTCCTGCCCTGAGCAGGTGCCTGATCCTTCCTGGCCCTTGGCTGTCTGAGTCTAAGTCCCGCAGGCAGACAGCGGAGCTAGTCCCGCTCGGGACAGCAGCCCCGCTGGCCTGAAGTTTTCTACAAGGACCTGTAGGTTCAGAGCCCACTCTTGGAGCTTTCTGTTTCTCCCCATCACAACCCTTTTCCTTGTCTGTCTCCTTCCAGCTTCCTTTCTCTTCTGGCCTGAGTCATATTTTACTCAGAAATGTTAAAGCTGGAAAGGGACTTACGATCAAAGACGGCAAGCTCTACGTGGGATAGATGGGGAACAGAAACCTCGAAAGGTTGCTGAGTCACCCGACGTCACGCAGCTCGTAGCTAGAAGCCAGGGCTCCTGACTCAGTGGAGACTCCTGACCCTCGTCCCATCTGCTTTCCTGCCGCCGGCTCCACTGGGTACAGTGTGGCAGGCTCAGCCTAGCCCTGATCTTTGGGGTATTTCACACTTAACATGTAATCGATGGCCACAGGCAGGCTTCAAGTCTTCCCCTTCCCAAGAAACAGATTAAACCAAACTTAAAAGAAGGGATTTCGGTTAAGATGGATGTTTGGGGGCAGGTGGAAAGTCCCATCCTCCCTCCCATCTCCCAGCAGAGTTGCCTCTGGTGATCTCACTTCTTCCAGAGGTCTGGAAGGAGCTTGTCGCCCTGACTCCTGCTTTGGAAGGACTCTTCTCCCTAGCCTGCCAGGTCCACCATGCCTTTTGGCTCTCCAGAGATGGTAGGTAGCTCCTAGAACAGGCTGTAGAACTGCCGCAGAGGGCCAGGCCCAGAATGGGGTCTGAGAGGAGGAAGCTGGGCCCCCAGGGTGCCCTGCTCCAGGAAAGACGCGAATGCTCCGTGATTTACAGCATTTCATGAAGTCATTTTTTGGGGGGTGGGGATGAGACGCCCCTGCACACAGAAGGGGAGGCTGCTCCAGTACTCAGGCCTGCTGGGAGTCTGAGGGCTTGTTGATCTTAGTCTCCGAGCTGGGCATCAGGGGGTCCAGCTTTGAGGGTCGCCCGTAGTCCTTGGAGTGGGTTGAGGGGTTCTGCATTGTGCAAAGCAAAATAAGGTGAGTCTACTCTTGCCCCCCAAATTCAAATGCATGTTGCCTTTCAAGCCATGTCGCAGAGGGCCATGACTTCTCAGATTTCCAAACCCATTTAACCACAGCAGATCATATCCAATTTCTCCCAAAGTCCCCAGGGTTTAGCAGGTGAGTTTGCAAAGGTAGCCCTGTGTTCCCTGTCAGCGCCCCCATATTTTTCGCCTGGAAGTGAGCTGAGTACTGATGGCTCTGGAGTAGGCTTTTGCTTTGGGGGCTGGGTGGCCCGGGCTGAGCTTGAGGGCAGTTGTGAGTAGGTCTATTTGTTCTTGGGAAGCTGGCAGTATTTCTCTCTGACAACGTGCTCCCATCCCCGGCAGGTGTGCAGTGTTGCAGTTTCCCGAGAAGGGTATGCTCATGGGACAATCTTGGGCACTGTGGAGTTGGGTGGTGGCCACGCTACTCTGCCTATCAGCAAATCCAGTCCTAAAGTAGAGCCAGTGCCAGAGCATTCAGGAAGTGCCTGCCCGGGCAACGCTTCATCCACAGCCATCTCCTTGATTCTGACTGCCACCGTGTGGGAGGGGGCAGTTTGGGCAGGGTTTTCTACGCCCCTTAGACAAGTGGGGCACTGAGACAAGGCAAGGGCTTCTGTCGGCAACAGAGTAGAAGCTGAGCCCAGGTCCTGTGACTTCCAGCTGGGAAGCGGGGCCCCCTGAACAGTTTTTCTCAAGACCCAGGGACTTGGGGTGGGGGTTGCCAGCTCTACCACCCAAACCCCAGGGAAGTCCTCCAGAGAGATCACTCACAGGAAGATTTGTGATGATGGCGTTTGAGGGGGGCTGCAAGCCGTACTCTTGCTCCTGCAGCCAGGTGGCCAAGTCCTGCTTCTCTCGTCCCCAGCGTCGAGCTGAGTCCTCCAACTGCCAACATGGAGAGGGACAGACAGGGAGACACTAGACAGCAGGGCCCATCCCTGAGATCTGGGACAACCAAAGCTTCAGCCTACTATCTGGGCAGAAAGCAAAACCCTGGACAACGTGAGCTTGCTGCCTTCCCAAGAGACCTCAGGGGAGGTAGAGGTGGGTAGAGATGGGCCAAGTGACAGTTCACTGAGACACAGATGGACCTTCTCTTAATTCCAACAACACACTGAACCCCGACCCTGCTCACACGCTGAGCCCCGACCCTGCTCACACTGAGCCCCGACCCCGCTCACACTGAACCCCGACCCTGCTCACACACTGAGCCCCGACCCCGCTCACACACTGAGCCCCGACCCTGCTCACACACTGAGCCCCGACCCTGCTCACACACTGAACCCCGACCCCGCTCACACTGAACCCCGACCCCGCTCACATGCTGAGCCCCGACCCTGCTCACACACTGAGCCCCGACCCTGCTCACACGCCGAGCCCCGACCCTGCTCACACGCTGAGCCGTGAACCTGCCCAGTCTGACCACTTCCTGTGCCTCACCTACCTGACTTTCCAGGGACAGGATCCGGCTCTGAGCTCGTTCCAGCTTAGCCAGGAGGTTAAACTTATCTGAAGTATTGGCAAGGAGATCCTGTGGGCAAAGCAGAAACTCACATATGGCCCCAGTTGTGTGCTGTGGCCTAGTGAGCTCAGAAGGCCAGGAGCTGCTGAGGGAGGAAAAAGCCAGGTCTGAGTTCCAAACTCCGCTCCCAGTACAGAGCCTGAGACCTAGGGCTGAACCCTCTTCCTGAAGTTCAGACCTGACATGGCATGTGCTTTTTTTCATAGTTGTTCTCCACAGACTTAGGGTATATGAAGTTTTTGCACATGAATTTTTAAATGTAAAATGCACAAGCAAGTGCCTGTTAATGCACAGAAAGGAGTCTTGAACTGGGAGTCTTTTTGTAAAGTGAAGCAAGGGCTCCCACGGTCCCCGGTACTTTACCTGGATGTCCATGCATTAGGTGTGCTTTTAAACAGAACTCACTTCCTTTAAGTCCTTAGATGTACAGAAAAACTCTCCTGTGCCCTGGGCCACACCTCTTCAGTAATTCCACTGTCCTGTCTTTGGGTTTGCAAAAATCAGGGGTACCTGTAGCAGCCTCAGAAGTGGAACAGGGCCAAGGCATGCTTGGGGCCTGGGGCACCCACCTGTACAGGCTGGGTTTCTGTGCACCTGGAATGGCCTGGGCCATCTGTTTTTCGCAGCCTCTCTGCCAGCTCTCCTGTTCCCAACTCCCCGGGGTCCACCTGGGATGGGGGAAAAGGGCTCTCCATGGCTGTACTAATCCCAGGAAATGCTCCAGACCACAGTTTCTGAGAGGCCTGTGTAGAGTCCAAGTGCAGGCCAGCCAAGGGTCAGGGGTCAAGGACAAGTTAGGGGCTTTCTTTCTCCCAGGATGCTAGATAAGGGTCAAGGTGAAGCGTTTAGATCCATGTGTGTTTCCCAGAAGAAATAGCAAGGCCTGAGAGCTGGCACTCCAGGAGATGCCAGGCACAGTGGAGACGCTGAGAAGCCTGGCGCCTGGTCTTGGTCTTCAACTTGGATCGTGCTGAATAATGGCTGCGCACCTGGGGACCTGCATGGGCAGGGCCAGGCCACGCCTGTGCCAGCGGCTCTTACCGGCAGGGCCTGTTGCTGCAGAATGATGGGGGCTGACAGGTGGCAGCTCTTATCCAGCTCTGCCCGCAGCCTCGAGTTCTCTGCCAGCAGCACTGAGTAAAGGTCCACAGACTGGTTCTCTCCTGTAGGCCCGGGAGGAAGGCCAGAGGCTGAGAGCATGGGGAAGGCTGCAGAATGGCCACAGATGTTTGTGAGATGGGCTCTCCTGCCTGCACGTCCCTGGCCTGAGCTACCCCAGCATTTTACTCCATTCCACCCCTCCTCTACTCCCAAACACTCACTGGTTCCCCACTGCCAGGCGGATCAGGTCCACACAACTCAGGCCATCGTTCTTGGCTCTTTAGAATCTGACCTCAGCGCTCTCCTAACCGTTCCCTAGCCATTTGTCCTGGGTGTTGCAGCTCTTCATCTCTCTTTCCTCCCTTCTCTGCTCTTGGCATGGTCACTCCATGGGCCTTTGCCCTGGCTGATTCTCCTCCCCTCCCCAGGTTGCCTTCTTGTCTCTCAGCCCACTCCTGGATGATCTCAGGGTTTTTGAAAGGTGGCCCCTACTTTCATTGTTTTCTAAAGGCCTTCAGAAACGCCCCGCCCACCCCCAGCGCAGGCAGTGAAGGCTGAGTGCAGGTGGGCACGCAGGGGTCCCTGGTGAGGCTGCAGATGGGCTCGGGGAAATCCTCTGCCTGGGCAGGCCTGACGTGGTGTGACCTGGTTCTCTCCTGCTTGTGGCAGCCACTTCTGAATGGCAGCTCTAATATCAGTGGAGAAAACAAACCATTGATTTAACCGAAGTATTTTGTGTGTGTGTGTTTTGTAGAAGCAAAGGTATAGGAGATGAGGAAATAACCTGAAGGACCCTAGAGTTTAGAAGTCGGAAGTTTCCCTGGTAGCCCTTTCTGCTTGCTCTAGTCTGCAGGGCCTCTCCCATTCAGGTCCTACCTCTTTCTAGTGTGGCTCATACACTGTCCCATGTCCTGCGGGGCCCCCTGGGAGGAAAAGGGAGCGCACAGGACCTCTGGAAGAGCTCAGAGCCTAAATGATAGAGGAGTACGACACTCTGCCCCGCCCCGACTGGAAGGTGTTCCTGGAACTGGGAAGCTCCAGGAAGGCAGGACCTCGTGGAGGGGAAAAAAGCAGGGGAGCAGCCTCACCCACACGGGGCTTTCCCTGCAGCCTGTTCAGCAGGGGCTCGTTCTTCTCCCGAAGCTTGTCCTCCAGCACCCGCTCCATCTTCTTGATCACCTGGAGGGCAGAGCACAGAGGCTGGGCTGGGCTGGGGGCGCCACACCTCCCCTCTGTGGCTCGACCCTGGCGGCCTGGCCCCTCTGGCCCCTGCCTTCTCCTGTTGCTGCACGATCTCCTCCAGCGCCTTCATCTTCTGCAGCTTTTCCTGGTACCGCTTCAGCAGTGCAGCCTGTGGCTGCTGAGCCTGGTACAGGAGAAGCAGCTCCTTCTCTCGATCATTCTTCTGGTGTGGGGGAGGGAGGAGGACAGGAGAGAGAGGGGGTACCGGGTGTTACTCTTGGCCTAGAGGGTCCGCTCCGCTCGGCTCCTCTGCTGAGTCCTGTGCAGCCCGCCCGCCCCCTCGAGGCCCCTCTCCCTTCTGTTCCCTGACACTTCTCTGCACACCCTCACCCCAGCTCCCTTCCTTCGGCTCCCCATGCCCACTGTCCCCCAAGCCCAGCTCACCCGAATCAGCTCATTCTGCAGAAGCTGCACCTTGTCCCTCAGTTGCTTCATGTCCAGCTCACTCAGCAGCAGTTTCTGCTTCATGGACACTGGTAGGGGTGCAGGGAGAGCTGGCTCAGGCAGGAGGCGCCTCCCAGCTCATATCATATAGCTGGGGGATCGGGGCAGGTATGTCTCAGCCCTGGGACTTGAGACAGGACTGGATTCTCCGTTTCCCACTCTGGAGAGGGCCCAGCCAGCTCCTACCAGGCTCTGTCCAGTAGCATGCCCATCTGGGAAAAGTTCCCCGCCACCCTGTGCCCAAATCCAGACCCAGGGCTCAGGTGGGCGCCTGTGTGCCCTCACCCAGCTTCTGCATGTTGTTGGCGTTGTCCTGCTCCTCGTCCATCTCCTCCTGGGTCACACGGCTCATCAGCATGTGGTTCTCTGCCTCCAGGATGCTGGCCTGTTTCCGCAGCGACAGGATGTCCTTGGCCATCTTCTGCATGGCCTGCCGGTAGTTGTTCATCTCCTGTGGATCCCAGCACTCAGAGTTGAGCCTCTAGGTCATATTTGCACCCACACTGAGAAATCCATGGGTCACCCCCAAAGGCCAACGAACAGAATGAACCCTAAGCTACGCCCTTAAGTCTTAGTTCCTCAGAAGGGTGGCTATGACTTGGTCTGCACCCCTCCTGGCCATGTGAGAGATGGCACACTAAGGTTCTCTGCCAGGGCCATATTTTTTCCTCTCATGCCAAATGGGGGGACTCAGGGCTCAGATACCAGCTGAGGAAGCCCGTGAGATACAGAGACTTGAAAGGACCTGGAGCCAGGTTTCTAGGGTCACCTCTCTGCCTTTTCCTGCTCTTTTTCCACTTTTCTAATCCCTCTTCTTCCTCATGTCACTGAGAACCCGGGGAAGAACCTCTCAGAAACCCCACTGAATGGCATTTGGGAGCAAACCCCAGGGACCAGGTGCCCCCTTTCCCAACCAGCCTAGAGGGCAGGAAGGGACACAAAGTAGGCTGGAGAGAGCCAAATAAGGACCCAGTGTTGGGATCCAGCTACAAGATCTGGGGTGTGAGGTGGGCCAGGAAGCCAGGCTCTGTCACTAGGTTAAGAGTACCAATAATCCTAGTACTTGGTGTTCACTGAGCATTTACTATGTTCCAGGTCAGGAGGGGGGCTTCCCTCATTTAGTCCTTATAACGAGCCTGTGAAGGCCAGTACTATTATCACCCTCATGTTACCAGCAAGGAACCAAGGCCCAGAGAGGTGAGGAACTTGTTCAGTCACAAAGCTGAGTGACAGAGCCAGGGTCTGAAAGCCAGGCCTGCTGGCACTTGAGTCTGTCCCCAGGCACCGTGCATTCCTGCCACAATGCCCCCGTACCTGGAGACATCACAATATGCTGAGACGTGATAAAACAGGCTACTAAAAAGAATTATCAATGGGATCTGAATCTGGGGGAAGAATTCATGCTGTCCTCAGGTGTGCACAGGAGAATGAACAGGCCATACGAGTATTCACATGCATTGGTTTCATAATCAGAAATTCCCTCCTGTAATTTAGGAAAAGTTTCGTAAAAGGAGTTTCTTAAATCTAAACAGCGCAAGCTGTAAGAGGGACCCAAAATGTGAAGGCAAAATAGTCCCGAGAGGGGGAGGCAGTGGCGCTGGTTCGGGCAGGAGGGCGGTGAGGCCAGCGGGAGTGTGCTAAGCCCGGTGCCTTGGCCTTCCTGCGGCTGTGGGGGCTCCTAGGACAGCCGGGCTCCCAAGTCTCTGAAGTAGAGCTCTGCCCCCAACTCCCACCTGGGCCTTATGCCGACTGGGGATGTGGCCTGGCTCCTAGCCACTGCCACCAACCTGCTGCAGGGTGGCCCCTGGCTTTTGGGGGAGGGGCTCCCAGACAGCAGGGGTTCATCAGACCCCACTTGTCACCTGCTGCTGTCCAGCCTTCTGGCTGGACTCCCTGTAACCAGTCTGTCTCCCCAGCACCCGCCCTAGTTGAGTTCCAGGTCTTGGCTCCCCCAGATCTGCCCATCTGGTGTCCCCAGACAGCCCTGTTAACTAGGGGCCAGCCCAGACCACACACACGCGCGCACACACACACAGCGCTTTGTGCGCAGGCCCCGGTCACAGTCCAGCTTGCCCACTGACTTGCTGAGTGTGTGCAGACAGGCCCTTCCGTCTTCTGAGCCTCAGATTCCTCACACGGGATAAGCATGGGCTGCTCGGGGTTCACAGTCAGTGCGTGTGGTGGCTCAGGGCCCTGCCAGGGCAGCCAGGGCCTGGAGGTAGCTGTTCTCATCCCACCCCATTTCTGTTCAGAGGCCGCTTTGTCAGCAGGTCAGACCCCTTCCTCTTTCTCCTGGCTGCCATCACTCAACACTTAGGAGAACAGCTTGGATACTGGCTACTATTAAAGTTGAATGTCTGCAGAGCCTGAGTATATGCGCCATAAACACACAAGTGTGACTGCATCAAGAAGCAGAGGATAGGACATTGCTATCAGCCTTATCTGTAAAAGTCCCAGACTTTTGTGTGGAAACAACACAAATGCCCATCACGGTAGAATGGTGAGGGTCTTACAGTGGAATATCACACAGCAGCAAAAACAAGCCAATACCAGCTCCATGGAACCACAGGGAGGAAGTTCTCAAACAGTTGGACACAAAATACCCACTCCACGATTCCATACAGATTTGGTTCAAAAACAGGCAAACTCAAGCAGTGAAGTTAGAAGTCGGGTGCGGGCTCCGTGCGGGGAGATGGAGGGGTGTGAGGTCTGGGAGGCACCGGCCAGCTGCAGGGGTGCCAGCAATGCCACGCCTTTGACCTTCCCTGAGCACTTACCGTGCACTTTGTAATGACTCATCACAGTGAGTACACTTAGGTTTTGTGCAATTGTCTGAATGGGGGCTGTACTTCACGTAAACAAGTGAAAACCGCTGAACGAATACAAAGTACATGAAAGCTTGGCTCTAGTTTGGTTAAGTACACGGAGGCCCCACATTGCTCCCCTCCTGTGGGGACCCTCCCAGCTCCAGCAACACTGGGTTCTTCCTGCCCAGCTGTGGGTGATCCCGTGGGTCCTGCTCCTAGGCCCCCAGCGCACGCCTGCGTCCTGTGAGGCCCCAGCAGTCCTCGCCTGGAGGGTCGGGCAGGTTCAGCTGGGCCTCCCTGCAGGGCCCTCTGATCCTGGTCATGAGCTGACACGATGCCTCAGAACAGCCGGTGAGATTCAGAGCGGTTCAGTGAAGTAAGGTGTCGCTGCCTGCAAACGGGGGCTAGCACTGGAACCCAGCCTCGGCTCCCCAACTGCTCTGGGCACCTACTCGACTGAGGAAGTTGGGGACCTTACCCAGATGCAAGAATAGCTTGACTTTGAGCTGAATCTGTCCACAGAAATGAAGGGGCTCTGATGGGGGAGGTGGTCAGCAAAGGTCCCTGTCATGCAGGGTGTCACGCAGGGCCTCAGCTCCCGCTCCCCACATAAGAACGCAGGACACGGTGAGGCCAAAAAGGAACACCCACGGAGCCATAGATGGGGGAGTCACACCACTACAGTCTCGCTGGCGGCTGGGTTGGAGACACAGGAAGCAGGAGCCACACTGTCCACAAACTGCTGTCCACTTTGCCAACCAACCTCACTTGCTAGCTGCAATCCGTTCTTGCTAGCTCAGCCACCACCTTCTTGCTAGCCCCCATTTGCTGCTAGCGTAGCCACAGCAGTTATATTAGTGGCCAATGGCTCACTGGTTACAGCTGACGGCCAACTAGCCACAGCAGATGGCCATCCCATCACAGTTGATGGCCATTTACTACCCGAGCCAGCACTTTCCCACGTGAGGCCGAGAGCCTGGAAACTGCACTCCTGGCTCTGTCCCCACAGTCCCTCTGATGTCCTGAGGCCTCATTCTGCCCTTCGTCCTTGAGGACAAGGCCGCCTTGGGGTAGAGGTGGAAGGAGGGGCTCCCCTGTCTGCTCCTCGAGGAGCTAGACTTGCCCAGGCCTCCCTATGTCAGGAGAGCTGAACGTGTAGCTCATCTCACAGGCCCGCCCCACCTGGCCCAGCACGAGGCGAAAACAGCAGATTCAGATTTGAATAAACCAGCCTGATCCCATTGCTGGCGCACCAGCTTCTCCTTCAGATGGGGCCTGTCCAAGGTAGGGGTGGGGGGCGAGGGGCCTTGGGCAAGGAAGAACACTGCTGTATGCTGGAGCTCATGTGTGTGTGGCTGGATGGCTGAGATCTTCACAGCTATTGTTCAGAGTGAGCTCCTCAGGTTTGGACCAGATGCAAACTAAGTCCTGGCATGCAAGGCCTCTCACAAGCTGCCACCCGCCCCATGCACACCAGCCCAGCCCTTCTCCTCCAGCACATGCTCTTATTCCTCCCCTCACACCTCCACTCGTACTGAACTATCTGCAAAGAACCCTCCTCTCCCATTCCTACCGTCTAGCCTGTCGTTTTATAGTCCATGCAGCAAGTTTTACTCCTATGAGGACTGATAGTGCGTGTGTGTGAGTGTCTGTGTGCATGTGTGCACACATGCACAGGCAAGGAAGGAGTCCCAGGGAAAGAGGCTGTCAGCCCCTCAGCCGACCCCATGGGTCTGTTCACCTCCTCTTCTCCGTCAGGGCTCATCCTTTCTAGGATTCCATTGTTCTTCATCCCAGCAGTCCCAGGAGTGTGCAAAGCTCTGTTTTTAACACCCCCTTTGACAGACAAAGAAAGCTGTGCCCAGATGAAGTGGGTGCCTGCCTCAGCCCGCTGGCCCCTGCTGGAGGAAGGGTCATGGCCTCTTCAGGACTCCACCCCTCGGAGATTAGGCCTATAGCCCTTCCCCGGGCCCCTAGCCACCCCAGCCTGGCTGCTCTCTGAGCATGAGGTCTGCCCAGGGGAATGGAGAAAGACCCTTGCCCTGGCTTACCCCTCTCATTCTCTTCCCTGGCCACTGCCCTCTGCCCATGAGATTCAGAGAGGTGGCACCCTGGCGGGTCTGCCTTCCCTCTTCAGTTTTGCCCACCCCCACAGCTAAGCGGCAACCTTGGGCAGCACAGCTGGGCTGGGAGGCTGCAGCCTGACCTATCCCTGCAGCCTGGGCTGGGCCCCCGCTCAGGGACATGGTCTGCGTCACAGTCCAGCCTTCAGAACACACAGGTCACCATGTCTCAGATTCCTGTTGTGATCCTGCTCCTCTGCCTGCTCTCTCCCTTCCCAGTTCCCAGCCTGTTTGGGCTAGCACATCCTCTAGCACACCTGTGCCTGACCCGGGGTGCCCACTGCACCCCCTCACCCCCTGACAGCCCACTAGGACCCCAGCTCTCAGGTGAGAAGCATCAGGTGACCCCAGGTTCAAATCAAGCCCTGCCACTGAGTGTTGGCAGCTTTTGCTGCACCAACGCTTCCTCTCTGGCTCTGGAAGAGTGGCAGCTGTGCTTTGAGCCTCGGCATCCTCACCTGTGGGAGGGGAAGTCGTCCCACGTCAGGGTGACTGTGGAGTGAGGGCACGTGAGGAGAGGCAGCTGGACCCTGGTACCCAGGGTGTCTGTAGATGAACCCAATGGTGAAAAGCTGAGAGCTTTTGCTCTGCGATCAGGAACAAGACAAGGATATTGACTTTCACCACTTTTATTCAACACAGTATTGGAAGGCCTGGCCACAGCAATCAGGCAAGGAAAAGAAATAAAAGACATTCAAATTAGGAAGAAAGAAGTAAAACTGTCATTATTTACAGATGGCGTGATACTCCGTATAGAGAACCCTAAAGATTCCACCAAAAAAACTATGAGAACTAATAAATGAATTCAGTAAAGTAGCAAAATACAAAATTAATATTCAGAAATAAGTTGCATTTTTATATACCAACAACAAACTATCGGAAAGAGAAATTAAGAAAACACTCCCATTTATAATTGCATCAAAAATAATAAAATGCCTAGGAATAAATTTAACCCAGGAGGTAAAAAATCTGTACTTGAAAACTATGACATTGAAGAAAGAAACTGAAGAAGATACAAATAAATGGAAACATATACTGTGCTCATGGACAGGAAGAATTAATATCATGAAAATGTCCATCCTACCCAAAGCAATCTACAAATTTAATGCAACCCTTATCAAAATACAATGGAATTTTTCACAGAACTATAATAGAACAAATAGTCCTAAAATGTATATGGAACCACAGACCCAGAATAACCAAAACAGTCTTGATAAAGAAGAACAAAGTCGGAGGCATCACACTACCTGATATCCTACTACAGTACAAGGCTATAGTAATCAAAACAGCATGGTACTGGCATAAAAACAGACACAGAGGTCAGTGGAACACAATAGAGAGCCCAGAAACAATCCTATGCCTATGTGGTCAATTAATCTATGACAAAGGAGGCAAGAATATGCAATGGGGTAAAGACAGTCTCTTCAATAAATAGTGCTGGGAAAACTGTACAGATATATGCACAACAATGAAACTGAACCGCTTTCTTATACCATATACAAAAATAAACTCAAAATGGATTAAAGACCTGAAACCATAAAACTCCTAGAAGAAAACAAAGGCAGTAAACTTTGACATCTCTTTGAGTAATGTTTCTTTTGGATACATCTCCTCAGGCAAGGGAAACAAAAGAAAAATAAACAAATGGGACATCAATTAAAAATTTTCCCATAGCAAAGGAAACCATCAATAAATGAAAAGACAACCTTCGGAACACAAGAAGATATTCTCTAATAATACATCCGATAAGGGGTTCATATCCAAAATACATAAGGAACTCATACAACAACACCAGAAAAACAAACAATCTGGTTAAAAAATAGGCAGAGGACATGAACAGACGTTTCTCCAAAGAGGACATACAATGGCCAACAGACATATAAAAAGATGCTCAATGTCACTAATCATCAGAGAAATGCAAATGAAAACCACAATGAGATCACTTCATTTCTGTCAGAATGGCCATCATCAATAAATCCACAAATAAGGTTTGGCAGGATGTGGAGAAAAGGGAACCCTTGTGCACTGTTGGTGGGATTGCAGATTGGTGCAGCCACTATGGAAAACAGTATGGAGATTCCTCAAAAACTTAAAAATGGAACTACCATATGACCCAACAACTCCACTGCTGGGTAATTATCCCAAGAAATCCAAAATACTAATTTAAAAAGATATATGTACCTCTATGTTCACTGCAGCACTATTTACAATGGCCAAGATACAGAAGCAACCTAAGCGCCCATCGATGGATGAATGGATAAAGATGTAGTACTGGTAATTAAGTTCTGACAGTTAAGTTCTCGAACTCATCCTAGAGAAAGTGCTACGTACCTCATTGCTGAATATCACTACGGTCACCTGCGAAGTACTCCCCTTGGGAAGCTATGCACCGACGCCAACACCTAGTCCACCCTTCAAAGCCATTTTGGAACTCTTTTTCTGGAATGGCCAGCAGAGCTGTTGTTGTATTACCCTTCATGTCCTGAATGTCATCAAAATGTCTTCCTTTCAATGTTTCCTTTATCTTCAGGGAAAGAAAGAAGTCACTGGGGGCCAGATCAGGTGAGTAGGGAGGGTGTCCCTACACAGGTATTTGTTTGCTGGCTAAAAACTCCCTTACAGAGTGAGGTGTGTGAGCTGGTGCATTGTCGTGATGCAAAAGCCATGAATTATTGGCAAAAAGTTCAGGTCTAACTTTTTCATGCAGCCTTTTCAGCACTTCCAAATAGTAAACTTGGTTAACTGTTTGTCCAGTTGGTGCAAATTCATAATGAATCATCTCTTTGATATCAAAACAGGTTAGCAACATCATTGCAACAAGTTGGTGAACTTAATTGTCCGTGTGTGTGTGTCTGTGTGATGGAATAAAGAATGAAGCCATAAAGAATGAAACCTTGCCATTTGTGACAGCATGGCTAAAC
Organism: Rhinolophus ferrumequinum; assembly: GCF_004115265.2. Taxonomy (NCBI): domain Eukaryota; kingdom Metazoa; phylum Chordata; class Mammalia; order Chiroptera; family Rhinolophidae; genus Rhinolophus; species Rhinolophus ferrumequinum. The sequence goes on along the minus strand of NC_046289.1, from coordinate 98,985,954 downwards.
CTAGAGAGTATTGTGCTAAGTGAAATAAGTCAGACAGAGAAAGACAAATACCATATGACTTCACTCATATGTGAAATCTAAAAATAAGCAAACAAAACAGAAACAAATTCATAGATACAGAGAATAAATTGATGGTTGCCAGATGGGAGGGGGTTGGGGGCCGGTGAAAAAAGTGAAGGGATTAAGAAGTATGAATTGCCAGTTATAAAAACAGTTACAGGAATATAAAGTACAGCACAGGGAATATAGTCAATAATGTTGTAATTAACTATGTATGGTGTCAGGTGGGTACTAGACTTACTGTGGTGATCACTTCGTAAGTTATATACATGTCTAATCACTATATTGTACATTTATACAACATAATATCGGATGTCAACTGTAATTGAAAAACTAAAAAAAAAAAAAAATTAAGACAAAAGGAGAGAAGGCTTAAGAGCATTCAAATCTTGGGAGAGAGCCTCTGGGTGTGAGGAGGTGGCCCTGGTGACTTTGGCCAGTACTCTGGATGCCGGGGTGCAGGAGAGAAAGGACTGAGGGGGACAGTGAGGCTGTCAGGGGGTAGAGGCAGCTGGGGCACAGGGTGGAGGAGAGGCGTGGGGGTGGAGAGAGAGGATTTTCCCGGAGACTGGTGGGGAGGGGTGTATAGGGAGGGTGGGGCTGGAGCAGAGGGGTGGAACGGGTCGGGAGGGGCTTCACTCTCTGAGAGAAAGGAAGGATGCCCTGGGCAGGTCTGGATCAGAGGCCGCGTGGGTGGTAGAGCTCCAGTGGGTGGAGTGGGTGGGAAGCGAGGCTGAGCCAGGGCAGCCGGTTTATTGGGCCCTTCCGTCCTTTGCTGGGTCCCCAGGTTCCAAGGATAGGTTGCTGGCAGGCCCAGGCTACCTGCTATGTGGTTTGCCTTTATAGCCAGCAGAGGGCAGCTCCCTCCCACAGACGCTCCACCTTCAGCCTGTAGCAGGAATGAGACCAGACTTGGGAGCCTCACCGCTCTCGACAAGAGAGGGGGCATGAACTGGGGACTTGCTGTCCAGCCCCAGGCAAACATATCTCCCCTCCAGATGGTCCAGCCTGCCTTCCTATACCTCCTGACCCCAAACTTCCAGCTCTGAGGCTCTGATGGGTCCCTTCTGTTGAGAAACACCTATGGAGTCCAGAGAGGTGCAGTGACTTGCCCGAGGTCACACAGCAAATCCTGAACCTCAACTAGGGCCTCTGCCATGAGCCGCTTGGTTGAATAGCCATCTCAAGGCACCGAAGTGATCTCATCTGAAGTGACACCTGCACAGCTTCAGACACTTGAGGCCCACATTTGTGCACAAGGACAGTTGAGAGGGACTTGGATACAGTTTATAGAATAACACACACACACACACACACACACACACACACACACACACCTCAATACCTAAATCTTTGCAAATCAGACAAAATTCTTTGACACACTTGGGAAGACATAGTGTGGACACCCAGCCCGGGTAGGGCTTGTAGGGTCCCTAATGACAGCAGGGGTCCCTTCTTTTACTGAATGCCCACTATTGGCCAGGCCCTTTGTCCACTTTGTCTCTAACCTGAGCAATGAGTCTGCAGGGAGGCCTTTTCGTTCCCAGGTCCTCAAGAAGGAAGCTGAGGCCCAGAGCAGAAGGGTTGGGTGATGTGTTTAAAGTCGCCCCACTGCCAGGGGCAAAGCTGTTGCACTTGGGTCTCTCAGAGCGTTGGTGAGGGTGTGTGCTGCTATCAGCCCCCACACACAAGCCTGGGGGGGCTCGGAGCTACTGTCTCCAAGGAGACAGGGTGAGATGCTACCCTGCCCTCAACCATCCCCTTGCACCAGGGACTGGGGCCATTTCTGTGGGGGAAGAGGAGGTACACACATCAAGCAGGTCCATCCCATACCCTTCAGGCAGGGAGGTGCTCCTAGGGCCCAGAGGGGCTGCCTTTCTGATCAGGAACAGAAAGATCCCTGTCTCCCTGGGCCTGGCTAGGCCTGTTTCCTGGTCCCCTGGACCCCTGACCAAGGCAAAGAGGGGCCAGTTCTATTCAGGACACCCCTCTGCCCCTGAGAAGACTTCTAATACTGTAATGTACCCACCCTCCCCCAGGGATTTCTTCCACTCAGGGGGCATCTCCTGATTGCAGGAAGTGCCCAGGCCCCTCCCACTGTTCCTGGCTGTATAGCCTCCTCCTTTAAGCCGGCCTCCTGGTTCTCCGCCTCTCATATGGAGGGCTTTCTTTGTGCTGCCTCAAAACACAGCCTTCCTCTCTGGTAGATAAGAAAAGATGACTGAAAAGCTGCACTGGGGCGGCGGGGTGGCTCAGTTGGTTAGAGTGCAAGCTCTGAACAACAGGGTTGCTGGTTCGATGCCCACATGGGCCAGTGAGCTGCGCCCTCCACAGCTAGATTGAAGACAACGAGCTGCCGCTGAACCCCCCGAGGGGCGTCCAGATGGCTCAGTTGGTAAGACCACAAGCTCTCAGCAACAAGGTTATTGGTTCAATTCCTACATGGGATGGTGGGCTGTGCCCCCTGCAACTAGATTGAAAATGGTGACCGGACTTGGAGCTGAGCTGCGCCCTCCACAACTAGATTGATGGACAGCGACTTGGAGCTGATGGGCCCTGGAGAAACACACTGTTCCCCAATATTCCCCGATAAAATTTATATATGTAAAAAAGCTGCACGACTCTCTCACTGAGGGGTGACTGAGAGGTGGGAAGTGGGCTCTAATTCCCCTCGAGACGCAGAACGCAGCGTTGCAATGTTCGGGGCCTTCTGGGCCAGGTCATCAGAAGCCTTGCAGCTGCCGCGTTTCCTCTGGGAACACTTGCCGTTCCCCTGATATAAGTGTCCTACCCTGAGATTGCCATGCTGCCAGGAAGCCCAAACCGACAGTGTGGGGGGCAGGCGTGTCCCCCGAGCCCCAGCAGCTCCAGCCCCCCCAGGTGGGCCAGCCCAGCTGAAGACCCAGGCTCCAGCTGCGATGGAGACCAGACCTGCCTGCTGTGCCTCGGCTGAGCTCCTGATCCACAGAACTGCGAGCTAGAATAATCAATGAAAACACGATTACCCTGAGTCACACAGTTCCGCGGTGATTTGTTGTGCTGCAGTAGATAACTGGAAGAGCCCCTCTGGCCTCCCAGAGCCCTTCAGTGGCTCCAACATGCCCTCATGATAAACTTCCAACTCTGAATTTCAAGGCCGTCCATCCCAGCAATAGACCCCCTTTCGGAAGTTAGCTCTGGTCACTCTGCTCAGGAGTCAGCCTGGGCCTCCTTCTATCCTCAAAGCCTCACCTACCTCTGCCAAGAAGCCATCCCTGACCTACCCTAGCCCAGCACCCCCGTCCCAGCAGGGACACCTGCACACTTTCTTTCCCTCCGGCTCCCAGGACATCCTAACAGGGAGGAAGGGCTGCCCCTCCCCTCTGCAGCTTCTGGTTGTCTCCTGAGTTGAGGAAGCAGGGCCAACCAGACTATTCCAGGAATGATCTTTCTTGTGCCAGATTTGCCATCATTTGAGTACAGGTCCCTCAGAATGTTCCAGAGACCCCTCGTGGCTAATCTAAGTTATCTAATACTGTTAACAGGAATTAACCACATTTCTTGAAAACGGAAACACTCAGCTTATGCAAAGTGGTGTGGCCTCCCCCAGTCCCCAGATCTGAGCTCTGAGTAGGGGGCTGTGTCTGGGAGGGGAAGCGTGGGAGGGGATGGAGGTTGTGCTGAAGGTCTGGTGAAAGAGAACGGGTACTTCCTGGGGGGAGGGCTCACGATAGCTAATAGCCCCTTGCTCCCAGGTACACCCAGCCTGACACCTCTGCATCCATGGCCCCTCTGCCCTTGGCCACTGCCCACCCAGCCCAGCTCCCTTCCAGCCTGCCTGGGACAGTGTGACAACAGAACCTCTCGGTCGTGAGAACAAACCTTGTCCTTTTCCTCATACATGTTCTTTTCTCTCTCTCTCTCTCTCTCTCTCTCTCTCTCTCTCTCTCTCTCTCTCTCTCTCCCCCTCTCTCTTGGTCTCTCTCACTCTCTCTTGCTCTCTCTTTCTCCCTCCTCTCTCCACCCTCCCTCTCTGTCTCTGTCTTTCTCTTCCTCATCACCACCAGAGGGCAGGCCAGGGAGGCCTGTGAGCACCACCGCCAGTGTGGGTGTGAGGCCCAGGGCTGGCCGTCCAGAGGTCAGATAATAAGGACAAGGGCATATCGGAGCAAGAGAGGTTACACTCCAGGACACACTGCAGGCCAGGGCACGGCAGAGGACAGGCAGAGGACAGGCAGTCTCTGTGGTGGGAGCCTGGAGGGTCACTTTACCACCAGCCATGGCTCATGAGGCCAAGCCCAAGAGCTCTGCTTCTGCCCTGAAGGCAGTCCAGAGCCACAGAGGTCCTAGAGCCAGGGCCCAGCTCACCCCATCCCTGCTCCAGGGTCCCCTTGAATGTCATCTGAGCCTACCAACCGCAAGCAAATCTGTGCAAATTGCTATTTAAAACAGTCTTCCTGAGGGGGAGGCAGTTGCTTTGGTTCAGCCCAAGGTTATAGCAAAGAAACAAAAGGAGTAAATTTCCCTTTCTTCTTTCTTTTCCTTCCTGCTGCAGCAGAGAAGGTGCCTAGCAAGCTTTTGTACTTAGCCTGGTGAATGTGAACGTAAAGCGCCAAGGGGTGGTGAAACCTTGGCCACTGACCCCAGTGCCGGCCTAATTGGCCCCTGCAGGAGCCAGGACTGCTAATTGGGCTGTGGTGCCTGGACAATGGGGCTGGGGGTGGGGCTGGCTTGGGGGAGGGGCTTCCCGGAAGATATTCTGTCTTGCCATTTCATTCTCCTTCCAGGCCTTCCAGAACCCTGCTGGACCTTCAAGTCTCCACTCTGGGCCCTCCTCCTCCAGGAAGACCCCCTGGGCCACCCCAAGCCCAGCCATCAGTCACTCGTCCTCGGGTTTGTGGCTCAGTGTCCTGCCTCTCCTGGATTCAACTTGGAGCTGGCCCTTGCCCCAGCTCAAGGACGTATAGGCCAGTCACTCGGGACTGGTGAGCGGCAGACCCGAGCCCTGGCCTCACAGGCGCTGCTTACTCTCCCATGAAGAACCTTACCCGCCGACTGGTCATCGACAGCCAGAGTCACCCGGTTAGAGCTTTGCTGCTCTGAATGCCCCTGTGAGGTGTGCAGCCCTGGCTGGGGTCCAGAACCTTGGTTCTAATCCAGCCTCTGCTGACATGTGCTGTGAGACCCAAAGCAAGGCCCTTGCCCGCTCTTTGCTTCTTCATCTGCAAGCTGGGAGCTGATCTCTGTTGGGGTGTGCTCTGGGGTTCTTGCCACAGTGGAAAAGCAAATGCTTTGGCAATTGGGGTTCGAATGAGAAGGTTGTTGTCACTAAAGCAGGCACTGCCAGCCCTCTGGCCTGGGTGTGATGTACCTGCCCGAGGATGCCCCCATCTGCCTCATCCCCGCTCCCTCCCAGTTCTGTGTGAGCCTGCACTGCCTTCAAGACCTTCCAGCCTGAGTCCCCAGGCTAGCCCAGGCACAGCTCCTTTCTGGAATATAGAGCTGGACCTCTAACAGGTTAGAGCCGGGCCTGGGTTAGCAGGAGACAAGGGCCACTTTCAGGGATTTTCCCAGAAGCCCTTCTCTCTTCCCTTCTGGGTGCCTGGGTGTGGGCTCAGGGGGTCCGGGCAGGGGCTGCAAGTGCCACAGAAGGTTCCTGTGACCATGGGCACCTGGGGCCAATGGCCACAGGCCTGAGCTTCTTGTCCTTCTCTCCACCTTGCTCTGGGAACACCTCTACTGGTTGCCAGGCAACACACCCGAACACACCTGCCTGCTAGGTGAGCAAACCCATCATTTCAGAACCATTGGGTGTGGGGGCAGACTTACAGAGCAGCTGTCAAGGGGGCCTGCGGCAGCACTGGAGGGGGTCAGGGCATCTGGCTCCCCCATTCTTTCTGTTAGCAGTCCTGTTCCCCAGGATGGCTCTCCAGAGACTGTTGCTACAACAAGTACCTGCCTGGTAACGGAGCCCAGCCCTGAGCTGGAAGCAGGCAGGCCCATGGGAATACTTCCTCTTTGTACCAGGGTGGGAGGTATCTGGGTGGGGTGGCTGAAATCAGGCTGTACTCATTTCTTGGCCTGCACTCATTTCTTAGGGAACTCTAAGGAGATGCAGGGCCTGAGGGGGCTCCAGGAAAGGGACCTATGCCCTGCAGGGCTGTGGCCTTCTGTCCCCCCACCCCCGCCTCAGCACCCTTCCTCTCTTGACCTGCCCTCTAGCTGCAAGTCAGGCTCCCCTCCGTCCCTTCCATCTCCACTTTCTCTGCCCTGTGTCACCCCTCCTCCCCCTCTGCCTTGCCCTTCCCCCTCAGGTCCCCCTTACTCCTACCCCGCACTGTCCCCTTCCGCTTCTCCTCCATCGCCCCCTCAGCAATGCCCCTTCAGCAGCCTGGCTCCTCCCACGCCGGCCCCGGGCCTGCCCATCTCGGCTTTCTTGATGGTCTGAACGAATTCCTTTCCCTTTAGTTCAGTGCAGACATGGGTGGATGTTTTTCAAAGGAACTCACTGGGAAGCAAAGGGAAAACAAACCCAAACAAGGCAGCCCACCACCTAGAAACGGCCCTGGTCACTAAGGCGGGTCCATCTGCTTTAACTGTTGTCATGCAGGGAGTCACGCAGGGTCTCTGGTCCTGCTCCCCCCATAAGAGCGCAGGATATGGTGAGGCCAAAAAGGAACACCCACGGAGCCATAGGTAGGGGAGTCATACCATTATACTCTCACTGGCGGCTGGGCTGGAGACACAGGAGGCAGGAGCCACAGAATCTGCAATCCACTCTGCGCCACACTCCGCCGTGCTAGCTGCAATCCGCGCTTGTTAGCCCAGCCACCTTCTTGCTAGCCCCCATTTGCTGCTAGCGTAGCCACGGCAGTTATATTAGTGGCCAATGGCTCACTGGTTACAGCTGACGGCCAACTAGCCACAGCTGATGGCCATCCGATCACAGTTGATGGCCATTTACTACCGGAGCCAGCACCTTTCCACGTGAGGCCGAGGGCCTGGAAACTGCACTCCTGGCTCTGTCCCTACAACTGTCCTGGGCCTGGGACACAGAGACCCCCTCCTAGGGCCTAGCGGGGTCTGTCTGCCTTTTTCTCAACTAAGTCTGTCCCAGGCCAGCTTGGCCCCAAAGCCTTTCCTGACGGCACCCCCATCGGCACTGAGCAAGGTGCCTGCACAGAGCTGGGGCTCCATAAATAGTTGTTCACCTGTTTAATGAACAGGTGGATGAATGTTGGGGGTCTCTAATGGCATAATAATAATGTTCCCTGATTATTCCAGGACAGACAGCTCGACCTGTTTCAAAAGCTCCACCCCTAAGGCACGCCTAGCTCTGGCTGGTGAATGCTAGCTCAGGACTCTGCATGGGGGTGGGGGCTCTGGCCTCTGTCAGTGTTGCAGGGGAGCCCTTACGCTTCTCATTTGCAGCTCTACTATTTCACTGAATTCACTTTGAGACCTAGGAGAGCTCACTTTTTCTGACTGGGGTTTGTTTCTTCCTCTGTATAAAAAGGACGGGGCAGGGGGGCTGGACTGGACTGACCCCACATTGCTCCCTGGCTCACGTTTGAGCTGGCCAGGAGCCGGGGACAGGCCGTGGGTCGTGAGTTTGCTCAGTGCTGGCTGCGAGTCCTTGCTCTCCTGCTAACTGTGTGTGTGACCGTGGACAGAGCAGTCACTGGTCTCTCTGAGCCTCAGTGTCCTGTACTGTAAGCTGGAGAGCATGACCAGGCTCATATCCTGTTGGGGTATAATGAGATTGTCAGTATAAAGCTCCAAGCAGAATGCCTGGCACGTGAGTGGCTCTGGAAATGTTACTCCCTCCTCTGTGTGACCCATGGGGGCACTGGAGGGTCTAACATTCCTCTAGGGAAACGGACATGAGACTCGTGATAGAGATGCCTTCCTCTCTGGATGGCACAGCCCCCTAGATGGCATCCCAGATGTGGGCCTTCCTGATCCTGCCACTCAGCTTCCCCATCGGGGAAATGGGCTCCGCCGTCTGCTGTGTGTGCCCCTCCCATCCCAAGACCCTGGGCCAGAAGCCTGGGATACAGGCACAGCCAGACTGGTGCCCCTCCCAGCCCGGTCTTCCACCGCCCCTCGCTGACAGGGGCCCTGCGCTCCTACGCCCGCTGCACTGCCAATCGATCGAGTCTGCTCCCATCCTCGGGCGTGCCATGAATTTTTCATCAAAGGCCTGTAGACTTTGGGAAACGTACAATTAGAAGCCCCATCAATAATGCACCACGCGGAGCCACCGTCTGTGCTCAGCCAGGCCCCAGACGTGGCTGTCTTCCAGCCCTGCTCTGGCGGGAGGCAGGAGGGGCACCGAGTGGGCTCCTTCGGGGTCCTCACTGTACATAGAGCAAGAAGGGGATGCTGAGAGGGAAGGGAAACATACCCAATGAGTTCAGCCTGCTCCTTGAAGCCCTAGTGGGACCTGTGGGGTCTCCCGTGCTTTATCTATAAAATGGTGCTAAGGAGCCCCCCCTCTTTAAGTGTGGTGAGACATAGCAGAGAGCTGCTATGTGGAAACCAGGGTCTTTGTGGGGCTAGGGGCAGTCCTTCTTCCATGGGGTCCCAGGAAGCAAAGTGAGCACTAGGCTGGGGTGGGGAGGACGAGGAAGGGAGCACAGAGATGCCTGGTGGCATTGGGGGGCTTTATTAACCGAGCTTGGTGGTCAAGGTCCCCTGAGGCCCGACCCCGTTGCTCTCCAGCCTCAGCACAGCTCCCCTCTACATGTGTCCACTTGCTGCAGCCTCACAGCTTTGGGGAAGGACAGAGGTTCTCTGTCCTGTCTCTGACGGAGGTGCCCTTACCCTGTGTCTGTGTCTGCTGACCCATTCTCTAGAGAATGGATCAAAGCTGTTCCCACCTGAGAAAACCTTTTCCCACCTTCCTTGGCTAGAAGGGATGGCCTCCAGAATTTTCTGAATTTCTAGAGCCTGAACCTGGCAGATAGTAACCACAAGTGCTCACCACGGTGAGTAATGTTCTAAACACGTTATATGGATCAATCTAACTTCATCCCCCCAGTGACTGAACAAGGCAGTCCATTCTACAGAGGGGAAGAGTGAGAGGCAGGATGGGCTCAGGGCTTTTGTCCCAGCGTGGGAGCTGCTTCCAGAGTCTGCACTGTTAACCGACCCTGGCGCTGGCTCTCCTGTCCTCAGCGGGCCTTAAGAGTCCACGAGAACAGGGCTGATACTCCCCACTTCCTCACTCACTAGGGCTGAAGTCTCCCCCCTGCAGGGCCTGGGGCTCCCCTGCCCCCAGTTCAGGGAAACGCAGGCTGCTGATATCCATGGCTGTCTGCCCTCCCACCCCTCAGGCTCCAGGTCTGGCTCCTGCGTGCTGAGGCTGCTCCTCCCTGCAGTACGGCCAGGAAGGAGAAGAGGGGACCGGGGCTCGGGTGCTTTGTACCATTACTTCTGTCTTTGGACCCTGTCTAGCGGTGGGCCTCTGCTCTAGCCTGTGAGGGGGCTCGTGGGCACCCAGGGTTCTGTGTCCCTGTTCGTGGGCCTGTCATGTCATGGAGGGGCACCTGGAGGCCTGGCATTTGCCAAGGAGGCATAGGCCTCTAACTCTCTCCTGGTAGAAATGCCACCAGGGGGCCACCAGGGGGCCGTGACCAGTCCCCTTCCCCCTCCCCTCCCTGGCCAAATCCCAGCCCAGTGCCCCTGCAGGGCTCCTGCAGCAGAGGGCTCCTACAACTCCAGCAGGCTCCCACAGGGCACTGGGATGGGCCCCGGCGTGGGGAGAAGTTGGGGGGTTGTGGGCAGGAAGCCGGGTGCCTCCCCACTTGGACACTGCCTTTGGCCCTAACGCATTCACTGTCTGCCCCTAAGACCTCCGTGACCCGATCAGTGGGCAGCCAGGGTGGCAGGAGGAGCATCGCCTTCCATCTACGGGGCATGGTGAGCACTGCCTTTCCCCTAACCCAGGCAAAGGGCTCTAGGGTCCATCCAGTGCAGTGCACTCTCTCTGGCAGCCACACTTGACCACGCCCTGTACTGGGAGCTGGGGAAACAGATGAAACAAGGCTTAGTCTCTGTCCCTGGGGACCTTGTATTCTAGTGGATATGACAGCAAGCACAGTACAGCCCTCGGCCACCCCCCTCAACACAGTGGGGTGCAGGCAGTGGTGTAAGGAAGGGCATCTCAGAGCCGAAATGGGTTTTGAAGAGTGCATAGGAGTTTGTCAGGTGATGAAAGTGTGAGGAAGGGGTGCATTCCTGGCAGAGGGAACAGGAAGAGCAAAGGTGTGAGGTAAGCAGCAGCCTGGCCCAGGGGCACAGTGGTGAGTGTGGTGAGGAGGGTGGAGGGAGAGGAGGCCGGCATGGCTGCAGGGCAGTCCCTGGGCCTTGAATGCCAGGCCAAGGCCCGATGAGGAGCCTGTTATAGTCAGGTGAAGTGTGCTGAGCTGGGCCACATGCTGGCACCAAGCAGGACTCTGAAGGCCCTCCCAGGGTAAGGCCTGTTGCCTTGTAAACGCGCCCAATGTGCTTTGCAGGACACCAGAGCCCAGAGAGAGCAGGAGGTTGCCCCGCTCCCACTGCACCTTTGTGGCAGAGCCAGCTCAGATTCACATCCTGCAGGGCCATGAAAGCCAGACCGTCTGGGGAATCTGTGCTGAGGGTGGCAACACAGTCTGTCAGAGCTAGAAGGGGCCGAGACCTTCTGGAGGGAAGAGTGGCCCCCAGTGGGGTAGGTTGGGATGTTAACCTCCAGGAAACTTGGGTGGGGAGACAGCCACGGGCAGTGACGTCAGGATGCCGTCCTTTCTCAGTTCTTAGGCAGGTGGCATCCTGCAGCCACCAAGCCATTCCCACCCCTCCCTGGGAGGTGGTCTGAGTCTAGATTCCTGTGTCACCCTTCACTCACATTGTGCGAGGGAAACAGACCTGGCAGTGGCTTCTCATCCCCCTCCGACCTTGTGACTGTATGATGTCACATGTTCTTGGAGGAGGAGCCAGAGTTGGGACTGGAAACGGAGCCCTGCCTCTCAGCCCCCTCCAGGGGATGGCTTGGTGTGGGACTGGGGGTTTCCTCTGGGCGGCTGAGGCTGGGGTCAGGCTCAGAGGGGGCCTGCGTGACTCTCCAGGGTGCGGGGCTGGGGGTGGGGGGAGGGAGATGAAGGAAGAGGAAGACTTGGCTCCATCTTCAGGAGTCCTAGACCGAGGGAGGAGCCCCAGTCTGAGAGGGGAGACATGGTTCTGTTCTGGGAGCTCTGGGTTGAGGGGGGTGCCATGTCCCTGCTCTGGAGAACAGCTGAAGAGGAGGCAGGGCCCACACACTTTCGATAAGGACACATGAAAAGAACAGATGGTGACAAGTGCAAATTAATTGAGCGAAACCTGTGTACATAGGCGCCGTGAACAGGCGGGCTGACAGGCCAGGGAGGGGTTGGTAGGGGCAGAACAGGGAGCAGGAGAAGCTGTAACGAGCACTTATCGATGTCTCGCTGGATCTGCAGCCCCGAGCACAGTTATTGACAAAGCCTGTCTATAAATCTCCCGGCCACGTCTCCAGAAACCTTAATTACGGGGCCTCATTACCCTTCACACCTCTAGGCACAGGGGACCAGCGTGAACCAGAGCGGCTGCTGACACTGCGGCTGGCCTGTGACAGTCAGGCACAGTCCCTGCAGAAAGATGCCCAGCTGGGATGCCTTCGGGGGACACAATTTCGGGTCCTGTGCCCCCCGGAGTGAGACTGGATGGAGGCTCAGCCTCCAGGCCAACGATAGGCGTGAGGGTGGAAGGGACTTAGGAGGCAGGGAGCTCAAGGTTTACATTCGATTGGCAGTTACTTGTGACTCTGACGAGCGCTTTGCCTCTCTGAGCCTCAGTTTCGTCATCTGTACAGTGGGGAGAGGGTGGTGGTGAAGATTAAGTAGGCAAAGTCTGTCTAGGGTTGAGCACAGCGCCTGGCACTGGTGCGTGTGTAACGCGTGCCCCTTCTCTCTCCTCTGTCACTCTGCCTGAAGCTGGCGAGAGAGCAAAAAGGTGGCCAGGGCCTGGCCTGCACGCACAGCTAGACCTTGCTGTTCTCCTGTGGAACATTCCCTCACAGCATCCCACAAGACCTCTCTCTGACTATGACGGAGCCAGACAAAAACACGACCACTCCGTCATCAGGTCTGAACACAGAGGAAACATGAATGTTATCCAAACCGCAAAAACAACCGCACAGCCGCTTTCCCTGAGCGCCTGCTCTGCGTTACCAAGGAAGTTTCAGCCTCGTCTCATTCCTCCTGCCTTCTGGATAAGAATCACTACAACTCCCTGTCACAAAATTATCATGCGTCCCGAGAGCGTACCACCAGAGCAAAGCCCTGTGTGCTTGAACTCCCCTCAGCCGAATCCTCTCTGTCCTTTCCCACACACTCAGTCCGATGGCCCCACTCCCCATCGTGGGCAGCCCCTTGGCTGCAGTGAGATAATAAACCCAACTTGCTTCAGTTGTAGGTGTGTTCCTGGTTGGCTTTGGCTGAAGGGAACTGCAATTCTGTGAGCGCATCCTCTCTCAGAGTCGTGTGCTCTCCAGGCCTGGATTCCAGGCTCTCCTTTCCTCCTTCCAATTGCATTACTTCTGTGAAGGTACGGGAAACTGCTTCCTATTCATTGTCCCCTCCCCAGGCCAGGAGAAAACCGCCCTCAAGCAGGCCCGTTGCAGGGAGAGGTCCTGGTGCCTGCTAAGTCTCTGGTATAGGGGCAGGAGCCCCAGGCTGGACATCTGGGCCTCTTGGGGGATCCAGGGAGGCATAGAAGATGGGGGGTGGGCCTGGGGTCATGGGGGAGCTAAACGTGGGGCCTCCCTTCCCTCTGCCCCAGGCTTATCTTAGCCTCTGGAAAGGCAGCCCTGGGAGGGCCAATGGAGCGGGCGAGGTCTTCTGCTCCAAATGCCCCGTCCTGGTGGAAACTTGGGGGTGGGAACGTGAAGGCTGCCACCCCTGGGAGCTCACCTACCTCGTCTCTGCCTCTCAGGCCCTATCTGGAGTCTTTTTTGGGGCCGTTATAGCCTCTGCCCCATCCTCAGTGGACTCTTCCTGGCTGGTTCACCCCTCTTGCCTCCAGCCCAGGCCACTACATTCTCCCCACTCCATTTCTGCTGGGCTCCAGGCTCATCCTGGGGCTGTGTAAAGTGTATGCGCTTTCAGACTCCGGTGCAATGCTTCTGGAAATCCATGTGTCTCACTTTGCCTTTGGAGGCCTGAGTCTCATGAGAGTTGGTGCCTACAGAGCCCCTTCTCACCTGGCTGGTCACCGCGCTCTTTCGGCCATTTTCCCCTTTATGACTCGCCCTCCCCCAGGAATCCTCCTGGGCCCAGGCCCTTACAGACCCCGGCAGCAATGAGGAAGGGGGCTTTATGGGGGTGCTCCGTTGTCTTGGGGCGCTCTCCCTGCCCAGGCCCTCAGTATGCCCATGCCCGCCCACCTCAGGGTCAGTGTCATAATGCAAATGCTGAGTAGCAGAGCTTTTGCACCAAGTCCGTCCATCGCCAGTCCTGCCTCAGGGGCACCCTCCCACTTTTAAGGTGCGGGCCCCAGGCCCCTCCTGCTGAGATGGCAGTGAACTCCGGGAGGGGCAGAAGCCTTGGGGGGTTGTGAGGCGTTAGGCCGAGGCCCACACGGAGTGGAGGAATGATTCCCGGCGTAGTGGCTGATGGTTGTCTGATCTGAGGGTCTTGGAGGGGCTGCGGGAGATCAACCTGGTCTCTAAGCCTGTCATCCACCCCCACTCTCCCACGCTGTCCTCTCCCCTGCTGTGGGTGACAAGGCACGGAGGCTCTTCCTGGCTGACAGAGCACTCTCTGGGCACCTCGGGAATTTTGTAGCCAGCCTGCGGGGTAAGGGTTCCCATTATCCCCACTTCACAGCTGAGGTTCCTGTAGGCGTTGGCCGGGAGAAGCAAACGTCCCCTCTCTGACGTCTGTCATCCCCTCAGGCCATGTGGTTGCTTAGGGAGGGGCACCTTCTGCTTTCGCTGGACTCATTCACTGAGCACCTACTGTGGGTGGGGTCCCTGGGCTGCGGTGGGGAAGGGATATAAAAGCAGAGGAGCAAAGGCCAGGAGCTGGGAGTACCACCAGGGTTGGGTATGGGTAGAATATTCTGGGTTGGCCACAGGCTTCAGATGTCACAGGGGCCATCAGGCCGAGGGGCTCATGGTACAGGTGAGGGAGCCATGGAAGAGTCCAGAGCAGGGGCAATGTACCTGTCAGCTGTGTTGTAGGGTGGGGGGGTCAGGTGGGCAAGAGGGCCCCATCTGGACTGTCAGCCCCTGGACCCTGAGAGAGCCCCTCTGGCTCGTCATGGGAGCCCCCCACCCACAGAAAGGAGAAGGTGGGAGGGAGGGGCCTTCATCTGGGCCTCCACAAGATTCTGCCCCGCAGGTGAAACAAGGCTCCGAGTGGCCTCCCACGCAGCCAGAGGAGGGAGGGTGGGATGGCTCCAGCTTCCCACGGTAGTCCTAGGAGCCGGCTAGCGCCCAGGCCCTTGCCCCTGCTGGCCCTTCCAAATCCCTGCCCAGGGTCCACCATGCTGAGGTGCATTTGCATATCTGAGAGTAAAAATAATTCTGAGCAGAAGCCTAGCGCCATCAGGGCTGCAAAGACCCCTTTTGTCTGTTTGAGTAAGAGCTGGCTAAAGGCTGAAGAATAATTAGTCCCCCATGGGCTACGCTGCCCCCCTCCTTAAAGATTTAAAGGCACAGCCACCCTACTCAACCCACTTCTCCTCAGCGCCCACGGTTCCCACTCATTCCCAGCCCCTCTCCTGCAGCCACCCCCACCCACTCACCCACCCTCTGTCCTGGGGGCGTGGAGGAGGAGCCGGCAGCCTCTGGCAGGAGCCGATGAATGGGCATTTTATCTGATTAAACTGGGAGTGAACTGGCCTGTCTCTATTATCTTTGGACCTGATTGGATATTTAACACCAAATGTAGTGTGCGTGTGTGTGTGTGTGTGTGTTTGCCACTTGCGTGCACAAACATTTGCACACGGGCTAAGCTTTTCTAGTCCATGTCAGGAGGAAATTGGATTGTACTGAAAAGCATTTAATCTAAGCTCAGGAGTCCGCACTAATAGAGTTACAGAACTGGGGGAGGGAGGGTTCTGCCCTTAGCCCTGGACAAGCAGAGTCCCTGCCCTGGCCCACGGTGCTAGAAGGTCCTGCTCTGGCCCTCGTAGGGCCGAAACCCTCCCCATGGGATGAGGACGTGCTGGGCCAAGGGGACGTGCCCTTCTACACCACAGCCCTGCCACCTGGGCCCCTGGAATTCCCGCCTGCTTCCAGAACCTGTCCTCCTGAAGGTGAAGGTGTCCTCTTATGTACCTTATGTGAAAGGTCTCCATGGTCATTAGGGTCATGAGGGTGTGGGACTGGAACTGAGCCAGGTGAGGAGGGGACAGGTGGGGGCCAGGGGTAGCGGCTGGGATCTGCTCTTCCCATGTTGCCAGGGTCTGATGTGAACTCTGATAATTCTCTGGGGGAAGGTGTGTTTGTCAAGGTGGAAGAATAGACCATATTTAACAGCTTGTTAGCTACAGCTTGATTTATAACTTTTCATTATTTGGAGGTTAGACATTTGGTGTGTAGGTCTCTGCGTGAATTCTCAAAGGTTTGGGGTGGGCCTAGGAGGGGACCTGTAGTCACAGAGCCCTGTTTTTATGTTTACTAGGAAACTGAGGCAGCCCCTCCACCCAGATGGGTGGGGAAGACGGTGAGTCAAGCTCACCAGGCTCATGACTTCCGATCACAAGGTGTGGCCAGGGCAGCTGCAGGGGCAGGCCCCAGCCTGGAGACCCCAGGCCTGCGTTGGACCAGGGCCCTCTCTGTTTGTCTTGCCCCATGGCCCGGGAGGGCTTCTGTGCTACCAGCAGTCTCCCTACCTGTAAAATGGGGATGATAGTTGTGCATGCTTCATCAGACTGATGCGGGGATGAAATGAGATTATGATGACAGTTCTGGGAGCAGAGAAGGAGCTCAATAACGACTGATGGATATAATTGGTGCTATTAAAAGGAGGGCTCAGCTGACAGTTTGCAGAAGCGGTAAGCCCCATCTCCCAGGCTGGCGGTCTCTCCCAGTCACCCCTCGTTCTACAGACCCTCCCTCCCTCACCAATCGATGACGCAAACCCTCAGCAATTTATGGCCGCATCAGCCTGGCTTTATTTACTGGGAGCGCTGCACCCCGGCCCGCCCACCCGCCGTTTAATCAAGGAACTGCGATGGACAGCAATACGGGCAGCCGACATCTTGTTAAGGAGCAGAACCAGGAGGCCGTCCCACCTCTGCCTGCCTCATTTGCCAGCATGAAAGAGAAAATCATCAAGACCAGGCCCCTCACTGCACGGAGGGGGAGACTGAGGCCCAGGGTGGGTGTGGGGGGCAGCCAGGGTGAGGTCTCCTGGTGCCCCTGCAATCCCCTGCTCTCTCAGCTATTACTTTTCTCCTCTCCGGGGCGGGGGAGGGGCTCTCCTCCAGTGGCCCTCTCCTCCACACCTCTTCTGAGCCCCATCTTTTGGGGACTTGGAGGTAGGCCCTGATTTGGCCAATCCACTGTCACACTTCCTCAGTGCTCTCCTCCACATCCCTAGGACTTTCTCATCCCTCTCTGGAAGGAGGCATTCTCCCCATTTTACAGATAAAGAAACTGAGGGCCAGAGAGAGAATGGTTCACCTGAGGGCCCCACAGTACCTCTCCGTGGGAGAGAGATATGGAGACACACACACGTAATTTTCACTCAACAGACTCCTCCGGCAGGACCAAGCTCATCTACCTTTGCTTCTGTTCTACCAGTAAGTAAAAGATCTATCATGGTTTTTATACGAACAACCACTGACGACAGTGACATCTGTGGACCACCCCCTGGCATTCTGTATAAAGTGCTGCTCTGCCCGGGGTCGGGGGGAGGGTTAAGTAACTATCCTACTATCCTGCGCTTTTCCACAATCCCCTGAGCAGACTGCACCCCGGTCCCAAACACACGCTTCTCCGTGATTCCTGATGTGTCTTTTCCGCTGAACAGAGCTTCCTGAGTGTAGGGACCTTTGCAGGGGGGTTATCTTTATGTTACTATCACTTTGCTTTGGAGAAGGGGGAGGCCTGGGCAAGTCGTGCTGCTCTCTCTCCCTCAGTCTGAAAGGGAGCCTCCTGCAAAGTGAAAAGCCCTTCACAGTTTCCAAGGCACTGCCATCCACTTGCTTTAATCCTCAAGAGTCAGGTAAGGGAGAGTATTCCCTCCACTTAACAGATGAGATAGACTCAGAGAAGGGGAGTGATTTATCCAAGGTCACACAGCTCTTGAGTGGTGGAGATGGGACTCAAACCTGCTATGAGTAGAAATGAGTACAGGTGTCTGAAGGAGGAGATAACGGGGCTTGGCACATAGTAGATTCTCAAAAGGCTGGCACATGAACGTGTGAATGACTGTGCATGTGCCAGACTGCAAAGTCAACAAGGAGAGAGGCAGCCCGGGGTCCGCGGGGGTGGGAAGCACTTGACATTTTTGTTCCCTGGGCCCACTTGGCTCCTCAAACACTGCTCACACATGGGCAGAGCTCTTCCACCTTCCCAGCCTTTGGGGCTGGCGGCCCTTGCTCACCAGCCTGTCTTTCTTTCCTTGGCCGCTGCAGGCTCCTGGCCAGTTAGGCTGGAGCTTTCTCCATGGAAGTGTGCCTCCTCTTCTCCATCTCTACCCCCTAATATCTATAGGGCCCAGGACAAGAGCAAAACTGGAGGCTCCCAGCCTGTGCCCTCACCAACAGCCATCCCCTGGGCCTCGGGTGTAACCACCTGAAAGTATTCAACGCTTGGGAGGATGGAGTTCAGTTTCAGTGGGGCGTCTACACAGTCCTCAGAAGCAGGCTCAGGCCCATTTGGGCAGCGAATTCTGGGGTCTTGGATACCCAGAGAATGGTCTAGAATTGTGGAGTTGGGGCTCTGGGGCACATTTACCTGGCCCCGTGGCCCTCTGCTCTGTGGGAGACATGAGGCTGGAGGATACCCAGAAAGTACCCTCTAAATCATCTAAGGATGGCCCCTCCTATCTGTCTAATACCTGGTTCCATGGGGCCCTTTCCTGGGTCACTTGTGTTTCTGGGCAAGTCAGTCAGGAAGACATGTCCCCCTCCAGTGGCCGGTGGCTTTCCCTGGGCTGGGCAACACCAGGCTCCCCACCAGCTCCACCGACTGGGTAGGGTGGGGTGGCATGGGGGTGAGGAGCCCACCAGGCAGTGTGTGTGGAGTGCGGGAGGGGCTGGTCTGCAGGGGGCTTTGCTCAGCCGCTCATACATACCAAGAGACAATAAATCGACAAACACTTAATCTCTTTGCAAATTGAAACGGAGCCGTAAATATCTGCTATACCCCAGCAGCTGAGTTATGAGTCTCGTTTATTAATCTCTTTAGTCCCAGGTGATGGATGGAGGAGGAGAACGGCCCACCAGGGAGACTCCGGGATGAGGGGAAGGAGGGAGGAGAAATGGGTCAAGGGTCTGAGAACAGCCCTCTGGAGAAGGGGTCAGAGGGGGAGGGTGGGGATTTGGCTTCCTCCCTTTTATTCTCAGTCTGAAAGGGCCCCGTGAGCACAGCGACTATTAATAAGTGTCCTGCAAAGTAGACAGCCCCTCACAGTTTCCAAGGCACTGCCATCCGCTCATTGTTCACCCTCCCCACAGCCTCGAGAGGTGGGCATGGGGGAGTATTCCCTCCACTTTTCTGTAAGGAGATAGTCCCAGAGAGGGGGATTGGTTTATCCAAGGTCACACAGCTCTTGAGTGGCAGAGATGGGCTCAAACCTGCTAGAGCCACACGGAGGAGAGGTGGGGGGACGAGGGGTTTGCAGGGGAGATAACAGGACACATGTAGCATGAATTCTTATCTTTTCCTTTCCACCTTTCTCCTTTTCCTCCCTCCTCCCTTCCTTTCTCCAATGCTTGGTAAATGTTCTCTCTCTCTTTCTGTCTGGAGGAACTGCAGGAGAAAGAGAAGGACAGAGATGGGAGAGGAAGAAGAGGAAGAGGAGGGGAGCTGGTGAAGGTTTATAGCAGAGCCCAGGATCTGTGACTATTGCAACCTCACAAGATTTATTTTTAGAACGCCCCTTCCCCAGTGCCAGCTTGCAGGGCTTACAGCTTAGGGGCACCAGTGCAGGGGAGGAGCCGAGGAGAGCTAAGAGCACTCCTGCCTGCAGGAGCGGGGCCTGGGAGGGGGCAAGAGTTTGATATGGTGCTCCTGTGTGATGAACACATGCTCTTACGGAGGCCTTGCAGCCAGGTGGACAGGACGGGGTGTTGTAGAGGTGACCGGGAGGAAGACTGACCTGGCAAAGTGGGGCCACGAGGGCTACAGAGACAGAGCTGTTGGAGCAGGAGGGATGGGGTGACTGGCGTTCTGGGAACTCGTCTGGTGGTTTATGTAGGTGGCCTGCAGGGGACGCTGAGTCAGGGGCATCTGACTGGGGGCTGTTGCGGCGGGGACCAGATGGTTGTGCTTTCTTTGTCTCTGTCTCACTCTGTTTCTCCTCTATTTTCTCTGCCTCTCCAAAGGCTGTGGGTCCCCGACTGGGGCTCTGGCTCTCAGGACCCAAGTGATCTGCCTCCCAGGTTGGGCTCGGTGGCACTCAGTCTGCCTTGTAGGAACCAACCTCAGGCTCCTGGGCCTTGTGATTCTGTGACCCTGGGCTCATGGTCTTGCTAATAATTGCCACTGATGTGGGCAGTGCGCATACTCAGGTGGCTACTGCCGGTGCTGCCCGAGGCTCCTGCTTAGACTCATTACCTGCCACCAGGTGGTGCCAAGGGAACTGAGACCAGGTCTAAGCCTCAGCCTCACCTGTCTGCAGACCTCATCTTGGGCCGGGGGCCAGGGGCTGGGACCAAGGCTCCAGTCACAGCTCAGGAGCCCCAGGGGACTGCGGAACATGTGCTCCAACCTTCTCCGCAGACAGACGAAGGAACTGGGGTCTAGGATGGGGAAGGGAGTTCAAGGTCACTTCAAGGAGCTGGTAGGAGCACTGAGTGCAGGGGACAGTGTGGAGCTGGGCTGGTGGGCGAGGGTACGTGGCCTGTGTCTGTGGGTGCAGCAAACTTGAATGGAGCAGGGCAGGGGCAGGGGAGAGCCACGCCATGTAGAGTGACCCCTGTCCCAATTTACCTGGGACTATCTTGGTTTTAGCACCACTAAACCTCTCAGTTCTGGGCAAACAAGGATGGCTGGTCATCCTAGAGCCATGCCAGGCAGACACAGAGGCAGGTAGGGCAGGGCAACATCCTGTACCTGTATTACAGATGGAAGAATCACGGCCCAGGACACAAAGTGCTCCAGGTCGCCCTGGGAAGGTGTGGCAGAGCCAGTCCCTCTTCACCTTCCTAGGAGGGAAGTGGGGCCTGGGCTAGGAGGCTCGCCCTTCTGGGGCCCAGACCCCACGTACCCTGCTCTGTGACCTGCGAGGAGCCACAGCTCCTCTGGCCTTCCTTCCTCTCTTAGCCCATGCCATGAGGCCCCTTTTCTTAGGGAAACGGTGTCCAGAGGGGCTAAAGTCAACTTACCACCCTTAGGAGCAGGTTAAATGGAGGGGGGAGGGGGGTGGGGGGGCTAGGGAAATGGACATAAAGAAGCCGGGGAACCAAGGGATCATTCTGGGGTTGGCAGACTCAAGAAAGGAAGAGAAACAAAAGCAATATGCTCTGAGGGGGGTGGCACATGGGGACCAGGATAGGGAGAGATGGAGGGAGGGGGAAGGCTTTCAAAGAGAGAATGAAAGAAATGAGTTATTCCAGTATGGTGAGGTTGGAGAAACTCCACTGAATCTTTAAACAACCCTTGTCAATTATTCATCTGCTGGTGTGAAGGCCCTCTGGTCTGCCACAAATCTCTGAGCAGCGGAGAGGAGGGAGGGAAACAGAGAGCGGAGGGGCAGAGCCTGTGCTGGAATTTCTGCACTGGAAACAACACTGAATACACACTTCTTAAAGAGCAACTGAGTACCTCTGCCTCTATGCAAAGCATAGCCCGCCTCCTCCACGAAGCCTTCCTTGCTCCACTCTCTCTTTACCGAGGGCTCACCAGGGATGCCCAGCAATGCTTAAGATACTTCAGAAGATACATTGTCCCAGCCACGCCCCCTTGCCATTCATCCCTCACCAAATATTTACTGTGCTCTGCTCTGTGTCACCCTGTCTCCCGAGGTTTGGCTCTCTCCTGCTGGCTGGGGAAACTCCAAGAGCTCAGGGCCTTGGCCTCTTACTTCCCTCAGCCCGCGCCTGTCTTCGCTCCTTGCACAGCTGGACAGAGTTGGTCGCCTGGCAGGGGTGGGAGTTCCAAGTTTTTGGGCTGGTTGGAGGCTTGCTGATGGGGCTGCTGGGGCCGGGGGAGCCGGGCGCATGGCGGGTGTTTCATAAGCCCTGTGAGTACAGAGCTGGGCCTGTCTGCACACAGCACGAAGCCCCTCATGTTACCTGCTGTCCCCTGGTGCCGGGGCTATACTGGCTGGCTCAGCAGGAGGTGGGCAGGGGGCGTCTAGGTGTGAAGGAGACACTTGCAAGTTGTTCCTGTTGGGAGCGCTGTCATGTTCAGGATGACTCTACCCCACTCAAAGCCCGCCTCTTTCAAAAGACTTCCGGGGCTGCTCAGAAGGGAGCTGAACGCTTCCCTAGCTCTGCCCAGGCCTTACACTTAGCTCAGGATCATACCCACGAGATCCTGACCCCAGAGGTCCACTCAGGACAGGAACATTGCATCACATGGACAACATGGCACTTGAAAGGCCTGTGTCAAAACCAAGTGTTCCGAGATGGAAAAGTTGTCTGGATTGCAACCTGGGAAGAAAGATGGATCCTAGGGCACAGTGTGGGGAGGGGCGGCCCGGAAGGGCTTGATGGGTCTGTGGGTGTGGGACTGGCAGGCCAGGCAGCAGGGAGCATGCATGGCACCCTCCTGAAGAGGGGGTACAGACCTGTGTGCCCTCCATTCCCTTCTCCATTCCCAAGGCTCCCCTTTCTCCAGAAAATGTTCAATTTCCCATTAAGCAGAGTAGGCTCTGGAGGGAATGAGACGCAAAATTGTTTGTTGGGCTCTGGGGAATATGCTAAAACACTAGACATAGACAAATGCACTCTGGGAGTCAGGGGACGCCGAGGCTTTGCGCCTGCACAGAGCGGCCGAACGCCCAGGGAGGCGGTTTCCTCCTGTGCTCACCACACTGCCACGTCACTGGGGCCCACGGCTACCCCCGACTCCCTGACTGCACGTCAGGAGTCACGCACCTTACGACCATGCCGCTGCCACCAGGTCTGTTCTCGTGCTGGTCTGGTAGCTGAGACTCTGACAGTCTTACAAGCATGTTCTACGCCCATGGTTGTGTCCAGTGCTGTGCCTGTAAGAGCTGTGTGCAAGCACATGGCGGGGATCTATTGCTAAGCAACTGCACTCCACTGCTCCCTGTCTGCAAGCTCTTGCTGGTCACTGCGTCTCATGATTGCCTGAGCTCGTCCACTGCCATGTAATTTTGCTCTGTTGCTACGGAACAGAGACCCATTGCTACATGGCTGCTTGTGATTGTCACGGACCTGCCCACCCAGGTTCTGTTGCTGGTGTAGCTCCCTGCTACACCATTGCTGCCCACCCAGGTTCTGTTGCTTGTGGCTGGGCTCTACTGGCCACGTGAATGTTTGTCTAGGTCCTACCTTTGTCCTTCCAGGCTCTGACTAGTAAGTAGGATCTGGAGCCGGGTGTCCAGGACCCAGTGAGGACGAAGACTTAGGGAGAGAGAGAGGCCTGGATGCCTAGCCCTGGACCCACTGGGTCCCTCAGACACTCACACAGTCTTCAGGGCAGTGGGCCTGCGCCTCCCCACATCCCAGCCTGTCCCAGGCCCCTATCCTGCTCCCTCCTTATTTCTGACTCCTGACGCCATTTCACTATTTCTTGGGCTCTGGGGAGTGTGCTGAAAGACCCATCCCTGCCTTCAGTCCTCCGACTCATCGTTCCTCTGCAGCCATCTGGTACGCACTAGGCTTTATGCTAGGCTACACGGGCGGACAGGGTCAGGAAGGCTTGAGCAGGCCCGTCCCACCTCTGGGCTTCCTCGTTGCCATCCTTTGTACAGTTAGAAGCTCAGACTAGATGCCTTCGAAGTTCTTTCTGCTGCACTTCCTGTCCAGCCAGGGGGTCTACCACCTGACCCAATAAGCATTTCCCTACATCCGTGTTGGGCCAGGTCTGAGCTGGGCTCTGGAGCCCAGAGATGAGGAAGCCAGTGTCCTCTTAGTTCAAGGGCTGGATGGTGGTGGCTGAGTGGACCTGACCCCGCAGCAAACCAGGGAGAAGAGCCAGTGCTTGGGGTCCTGCCAGGTACTCCGCGAGCGGGGTAGAGGGGTTCGCCCACTGAGGGGCATGCTGGAGGATGCTCGGAGGGCGTGCTCGAGTCAGCTCTGCCCCGGACCCACGCACGTCTCTGACAGCCTGTGGGCATCGGGCAGCGCGGAGCGCCTTGCCTGCACTCAGAGCCTCGCAGAATCCTGTCTGAATGCCAACAGGCCACTTATTTCTCCTTGCCTCTGTTACTCACAATGGTTACTCAACCTCTTACTTCAAAACCGTGCTGTCTATGGCTAACCCTGACTCCTCAAGCTGCAGTCTCATCCCACCTCTCATGATTGAACTCTTAAGAGAAGATCAAGACTAACTGCAGGCGGGGCAGCCAGATGGCTCAGTTGGTTAGAGCGCGAGCTCTCAACAACAAGGTTGCCAGTTCAATTCCCGCATGGGATGCTGGGCTGCGCCCCCTGCGACTAAAGACTGAAAATGGCGACTGGACTTGGAGCTGAACTGCACTTTCCACAACTAGATTGAAGGACAACGACTTGGAGCTGATGGGCCCTGGAGAAACACACTATTCCCCCAATAAAATTTAAAAAAGTAAAAAAGACTAACTGCAGGCATTGGTTCATTCATGCTTTTCAAAGTCTCCAGACACAGAGTCTGAATCTTTATTTCCAACCCAACCGACGCCTGAGCTGGGAGTCACACCTGAGGGCTGCTTTCCCCAAAGGCACAGGTGACAGGAGGGGTGTAGAGGTGGCCTGTGAGAGCTCTGGGCTGGGCAGGGAGCATCGTGGCCACACCCAGCAGATAGCAACCCTTCCTACTCATCTGATGGGTGCAGAAAGGTGCAGAAATGCCAGGGGAAGATGCGGAGGCTGTCGGGACAGGGGCGGGTCCCGAGAGGAGAGAGCCCGGGGCTTCCTCATGGGCCCATGGCCTCGGCTGGGGCCGTTTCTCAGAATCTTCCAGAGCAGCATTCCCCATGGGATCCGCTGTGGGAGAAGGGAGGGCACCACACTTGAGTTCAGCCGTGGTTGCTGGGTGGTACCTCAGTTAGGGACTTTGCCTGGGCTGTCTTTTTGGCAGCCTTCACTTGAGCGCGGCGTCAAGGGACAGGGACTCAGCACTGGCCCCTCCCAAATTAAGGCTCCACCTTGGCCACCTTTGCCCCCCCTTGCCCAGCATCTGGCCAGTTCCCATGATCAAAAACACAGACTCTGACCAAAGATGCTGTCCTCTTTTCTCAATTTCCTTTTTCAGAAGCTCAGACTCATCTCTCTGGGTGGCTTCCAATACCCAGTGTTCCTGAGCAAGGCCTGGGGGGATGACTACTTAAGCGGGTAGAACCAGGTCATTCATACGAGTGTTGCAGGGTTTGATGTGGAAGCAATCATACAGAAGTTCCATTCCGAAGGTAAAGAAGCCGGTGAAATGAAGAACCCACCCCTTCCACAAGTTTTGGCTTTGTGGTAACTCACATGCAGAGTGTGCCCAAGGGGAGGTCTACTTGCCACTGGAGGCGTTAACCAGGCCCCCAGAGGGCAGTCAGCCTCTGATGTGGCACCCGTCACAGCTCCAGCCGCCCACCCCCACCCAGGGGGAAGACACTCACCATTTCACGGGCCTTCAGTGGCCTCAGAGGCTCTTCCTCTGCTTCCTGAGAGGTGGACGTGCTGAAATCCCTCGTGGAGCTGACTGTAGCCTTGGACCAGGACTCACGGATGGAACCCAGCTTCTCATCTAAGATCTTGGGGTCCAGGATGGGCAGAAGCTTGCTGCTGTTTGGTGTTAAGAAGTTTTCTGGTCTCTGGGAAGAGAAGATGCGGAGAAATGCTCTGTGCCTCTCTCCACAAGGGCACCTTCCACACTCCGGGCTTCTCCTCCTCGTGGCTCAGGACGCCCTGCACGTCTGGCCCGCCTACCGCCTGCCACCTGCCCTCCTGCTCCCTGGGCCCTGACCACTCTGTTCTGACGTTCCTCTCACGGCCACGCCTTTCATGCCTCAAGGCCTTTGCGTCTGCTGTTCTCTCTACCCTGAGAGCCTCACGGGTCTTTACCTAGCTGTTCTCTTCTCTTCACTCAGGTCTCAGCCCAAATGTGGTTTCCTCAGAGAGGCCCTGCCCTTTGAGACAGAGGCCCATCCTATCGAAAGTGACCCCGGCTCCAATATACTCTCTATTCACATACCTTTTTACGGTGTTCATAGTACTTCCTGCACTAGAAAATTAACTTTCCAACAATGTGTTCACTTGTTTCCTATCTGCCTCCTTCCTCCAATCCCCACAGAATGTGAGTTACATGGAAGCAAGGACCTGCTCATCCTTCATTGTAGATGCTCAATAAATACTTGTTGAAAGAATAAACCGTACCATCTGTGACCTCCACACTCCGTGCAGTCACAACAGCTTCTGAAACCTCCACACGCCCGTGACGCCCTTTGCTGTGTAGGCTTATTTTCCATTCCATCTCCTCTGTCACTTGCTCCTCTTGTCACCCATTAAGCTCTCGTCTCATCTCTCTGATAATCCTCCTCCCTCCATGTCCCTTCCCCTCGTCTCTTCTTCCCCTCCTGGCACAACTATCACTCTCATCTCTGCTTGTCTAGAAATCGACCCCACTCAAATACAGTCCCTCCAGGAAGCCTAATGGCTCTGCCCACACTTGCTCGAAGCTTTTCGGCGTTCTTCCAGCCCAGCGGCTGGCTCTCTCCGCTCACACTGGTCTCTAATTCCAGGACTGTTTGCCAGTTTTGTTTTTCTAACAACCCTTTCAGTTCCTTGGACTCGGGCACATGTCTTATGCTCCCCTTGGGCAGAGGTTACTTTAAAGCTCTGTTGAAAATCCACAGTAAGCCCTAAAAAGTGCTCATTGTTCGAAGAATTACGCAGTATCACATTTGTAGGGACCTCAAAGGTGACCCACTTCCACCCTCCATCAGCTGACGGAATTTGGTCTTGGCCACTCAGCAGACATTTATGCCACTGTCTAGAGTGTTGTGTTAGAGACAAACAGAACAACGGACACAGTGCCAACCGGAACAGATGTGTCCAGTGCTAGAGGTGCCTGAATGTCTGAGCTGTAATCAACAGGTGGGAAGGAATGCAGCTGGGCCCCTCTTTAAGTGGATACTCTGTGGGAAGACACACACATATGAACCAGATAAGTTGGGACAATGACCCTTCATTTTACCATTGGGATCCTTTAAATGATTCCTTTATGCCCTTTAAAAGTCACATTTGGTGTGCAGAAATTCATTAACACGAAGCCTTTTCAGGCTTGTGTCAGGAGAGTAAGGGACAGTCACTTGCACGAGTACAGAGGTACCCAGTCTGCCTGGGCCTCGTTTTACAGCCTTCCTCCACCCGCAGTCAAATAAGTACAAGGATAGATAATTCCAAAGAGAAAGCAGCTATGTGAAGACTCTAGGGATGGGAAGACGGAAGCGCTGGACAGCCCTGAGGCTGATTACAGCACCTCATGTACTTCGTAATCAAGATTTTGGGCCTGTTTTGTCCCTGGGCACTAGGCCTGGCTGCCTCTCTCACCTGCTCTTCTCAGTAACTATGGTTCAGGGAGGGGAAGAGTCACTTGGAGGCTACCCACTGAACACCCCCAGCGCCTCTGTGTAGCACCTGAGTCAGAAGGTTTGGGGGTTTTGGGTTTTCTGTGTGTTTTATGTAGGAAAAAGCACCACATCTCTCTCTTGGTCAGAACAGCTGAACACCAGACTGGTTGCAGAGGGAGAACAACAGAAAGCATATTGGATGGATGGATGGACGGATGGATGGATGGACGGAAGGACGGACGGACGGATGGATAGATGGATGGATGGATGGATGCAGGAGAGAATGAAAGAAAGAGTAACCAGCCAGGGCAAAGACTAACTCCCCATTGATGATGTGGCCCCTGGGGCTGGGGTGAGATGCTGAATCAGGACCTGTAATGACATTTCTCCTCATTTCTAGGCAGAAAGCCAATTTTGATGCCCTGGATTTCATAGACTGCCATCTAATCCAGTTAGAGGAGGAAGTAGGGGTAATGGAATCAAGGGAGAGGCCCCCAGAGGTGCCTCAGCACTTCTGAAAGCAGGGACACATGGCTGAGGAAGTCCCCTTTCCCACTGCCTGTCTCCTTGCTATCCACCCTGTGTGGCCCCAGCACCAGCTGAGTGACCCAGAGCTGACATTTACAGGGCCAGAGTGGAGCTGAGCACTCACCTGGTAATTTTATGTGGATTCTGAAATTTACTATGTATAATTCATTTAATTTCATCACAAAAGTAAAATGAAAAGGAGACTGACCCGTCCGTCCAGCCTGGTGCTTTCACCTCATCAGCCTAGGGTGTTCTGAGAAGGAAGAAAGGAAAGGCAGACCATCTATGGGCTGCCTGTCCCCTGTTCCTGAACCGCCCCCCCGCCCCCCCTCACCCCGTCAGACTCAGTGGTTCTGCTCTGCTCTGCCCTCTCTGTGGGTGGCCCTGACCTGTATCTGCTCCCACAGCTGTTTCATGCCAGCACCTCCCCATCCAACACCAACCCTGCAGGTCTCCTGCCAACATTTCCAATTAATTTTGCCAAGATTTACCTTGGCCTGGGGGTTGGGAGCAAGGTGGATGGGTGACTTTTGTAGAAAAGTCTTTAGAGCTGCACACAGCACAGGCCCCGCAGGGAAGGCCAGAGGCAGCTGCTCGTCCACATGTCTCACTTTAGGGAAGAGCCTAAATTCTCCCTAATAGTCCCCTTTCTTTAGGGCCGACATTACCTCTTCAGGCTCCCTGGCTTCAACTTGCCCACGATTTGGGGATTGCGCTCCTCATGAGGAAGGAGCTTGTCTAAGACGGCAGGGAAGGGCCATGCTGCTGGAAGTGGAGGATGGGGGGGCCAATGCTAAAGTGGGGATGGGAGCGAGAGTGGAGCCTTGGAGACTAACTCCTCCCTATTCAGGCCCAGCCTTGCATGGCTCTTCCCGTGTCCTCCAGGTGGGGGCTGCTGGCCCACCCCACAAGCCTGCCTACTTGTTTTTCTATTTGGCAGGCCCTGCCCTGTCTGCTGAGGCAGCTTGGGGCTGACAAGTGGCCCCTTGCTCTGTGGCTCCAGGGCTGCAGCGCGTCCTGCTTCATTAGGGCTGTAATTGGACACCTACTTTGAAAGCACAAAGTGATGCACAGACATGCACTGGCTCAGGCTCGGAGCACAGCCCGCTGCTCCTTGCCTGCCGCAGCTGCCCCACACCACGAGACGGACGTGGTGGGGAGAAGACACCCCTTCCTCATGTCTCGCAGCCCTCACTGTTGCCTGCAGGAGGGTCTGTTGAGACAGACCAGACCAATAGTACCACAAGCTCAAGGCTTCTTGGGTCGTCTGTTTCCCTTCCACCGCTAACATCTTCTGCTTCCCTCCTGCCCATTCCATTCCCCAGGTCCCTGGTCATGCAAAATGCAGCAGTTCCAGCCTGCTCTGGCAATTAGACTAGCCAGGTTGCAGCTGCTGTCCTTGGTGCTGAAAGTGCCCACCTTCCGGCCTCCCTGCCGCTCGCCCCGCCCTGAGCCTTCCCGCTGGAGCGCACATGCTCTTAATTCAATTAGCTGGCCCTGAACCCTCCCCAGGGAGCCTGGAGCGGAAACTGACAAATTCTGTTTAACAAAGACATTTGTCCCCCGCCCCACCGGCTT
This sequence comes from Rhinolophus ferrumequinum, assembly GCF_004115265.2. NCBI lineage: Eukaryota > Metazoa > Chordata > Mammalia > Chiroptera > Rhinolophidae > Rhinolophus > Rhinolophus ferrumequinum. Next base: position 98,956,900 of record NC_046289.1, on the reverse strand, counting down.
TGGGCTCTGCCCGCCTGTATCCTGCTCATTAGGTATCTAACAAAGTGCATCCCAAGAAATCTGCTTCCAATCGCTAGTAATTCAGGAGGCCTGATGCAATTTTCTCCCTGATAAGGGTGTCTCGCCCGCTGGCAAGCACCGTAATGAGCCCTGTGCTGCGGCTCCCCGATCAGTCATTGCTTTGTCATTTCCTGTGGCCACAGTTGTAGGTTCTTATCTCTTCAGCTGAAGGCGAGTCTCAGACAACAGGCCCCTCCAAGAGGGCTTGCTGCCTTCCTGCATACTGCAAGCCTCATTGGTGGCATTCTGCGCGGTCTTGCAGCTGCGGCGGGGTTTGAAGCTCCAAGTCTGTCTGCCAGCCAAGAAGGGCCCAAGTGTTAATCCTCACTGGGGCCATGATTCTTTCTCCAGCAAATGGTGTCAGAGGGTTAATCTAAAAGTAAGTTGTGGGGCCAGGGGAGGGGAGCCAGTGATAAGGATTTTTTAAAATTCTGGCAGGGATTTTAGAACTGGAGCTCTGTCTGTGGTTCAGTGGATAGGCTGTGGGCTCACTTTCGTAAGCCTGAAACCTGGTCTTTCTACATTTATTTTTTCCTTTGCATTCCTCCTGTTCACATCTAGAGAGACCTTTCCAACATATAGGTCAGATCATATCCTACCACTGCTCTAACACCTTCCTTAGCTTCTCATCACTTTGTGACAAAGTCTAAACTCTGTCATCCAGGCCCTCCAAAATCCTGGCCCCATCTAACTCTCCAGTGTCACTGCTCACAGCAGCTTCCCTATGTCCCATGCACTCAGACACTGTCATGCCTCCACGGCTTTGCACTTGTGGTTCCTTCTGCCTGAAGCAACCTTGCCTTGCCTGAAGCAACCTTGCCTTGCCAATTTCTATGCGACTCTTTGAGGCAGAGCTCACCATGTTTCTCTGTGACTCTTCCCCTGACCTTTGGATGTTCAATGCACCTACCTCAGCACCTACCTTAGCAAGACGGGTGGTGATGATCTGTGGGGGTGCTCACACAGGTGAGCTTAGCACAGGTTAGGGATCTACTTCTAGTTTGGCTGAAGGGAGGTCTAGGCTATGGCAGTCTGGCTTTGATATGGGGAGAAACCCAAGAGCACCCCCCATTTCTGAGAAGTGTGGTCTGGAAGCTTTCGCCCTGTCTCTCTTCCTCTCCTCCCCCTTCTTCCATCCACCAATTATGTATTTGGTTCATGGGACAGCAGAGCAAGCCAGTTTCCTCAGCCAGCCCTGCATTCTGACTCAGTACACTCCATCTGTGGCTGGGAGTCACAGGCTCCATTCTCAAAGCAGCACAGGATCTGCGGTTGGTGAGGTATTGGCGATGAGCCGGCAGTGTGGCTCTTGGTGCAACCCTGTCCACCCTGGGAGCTCACAGGCCAGGAAGCAGGTCTTTGCTTTCTTCATCTCCTTTCTAGCCCCCAGGGTACACTTGGGACTCTAGCAAGTCTAGTCTCTGGAGAGATGATTGTCTCTTCTCCATTCTTTGAAAAACTGCTGTGAAGTCAGCGTGCTACTGGTGACGCTTATCTTCAGCACTTGACAAGGCTTCCTTATGGATGTGACTCTGGTGGAGCGGCTGTCGTGAGGGCGGGACCAAGTGGCGGGTTAGTGGGTTCTACGTCCCCTCCCCAGAGAGCTCTGTCCTCATCCCTGATGAGTCCACCTCATTTGTCAGCAGCCTGGGTGACCAAGCACTTCCTGCACTGGGTGTAGGCAAGACACAGCCGGGCACTTACACACACTCCTTCACTCAATTTCACTACGTTTCTGGCTGGTAGGGGTCACAACCCCCTCCCATAGATGAGGACCGTGAATCTCAGAGTGGCTCAGATGAAGTGGGAGGTCCAGGAGTGAACACTTTTTAGTGGGCATCACAGCACTGGAAATGTCCTGACCACCTCCACAGAGGAGCTGGAGGCTGGGGTGAGGCTGGAAGTGGCACTGTGAATACGATATGTGATAAAATCCGGGTCCAGAATGATCTCAAGCCCAGAGGACGGGCTGAGACGAAGAAGGTGAAACATCACAGGGAAGAGAAACCCTGCCTAAGTTCAAAATAGAGCAGCAGAAGTTCAAGGTGAAGACGTGCTGCCTGATAATGGCTCATGGGCCAGATTGGACTCACAGGCTCTACACGAACCCCTATAGCCTTGGTAAGTAATAAAATAAAGCAAATGATAGATTTTGGCTACACCAAAGGAGAGAATGTGTTTGGACAAAGGGGGTGATGGCCCTATTCTATCCTCTAATGTTGATCCAGCCCCACAGTTTTGGGGGTACACTGTAAGAGGAATCTTGTCAAGAGGAGACACGCAGGAAGATGAGAAGCAGAAACCAAGTGTGACAAAAAGCAGTCAGGGAAGGAGAGCTGGTCAGGCGGGAGATGACATCATAAGTCTGCAGACATCAGCAGGGCTCATGTGGCCATGGCATCTGCCTTCTCCCGAGCTGGCCTCAGGAATGAAAAGGCGGGGCCAGGGGAGGGACTGGAGAGAGGCAAAAGGGAGACCTTGACATAGGAGCTGACAGAGGCTGGAGAGAGCTTCCTGGGAGGTAATGAGCCCGGCACAAGAAGTTAGCCAATAGTCTATAGAACGCTGTGTGTTAGAGGGAGTGTCAATTCCCTCCCTGAGTGGGGAGAATGGGGGGAACTGTATGAAAACCAAGAGACTGTGGGGGAGCAATATTTATCCCCACGACATGGAACACTACTGGGAAGGGTTCACCATTGTGAGAAGCAGGCAGGAGCCTCCTGTGGTGGGACGGGGAGCCCCACCCCAACGCTGGGTATCTCATCTGTGAGCCAAGGGCCAGGCTGGACCTGGAAAAGAGCAGGCTCTCACCCATGAGTCCCCAGCTTCCTTGGGGTTGGATTGGACCTAGACTCTGAGCAGGTGGGGGAAAGGGTACCTGTGAGCTGGGGAGGGCTAGGCCTGTTCCAGCCACCTGTCACCCGGCCTGGGAGAGTGAGAGGACAGGGGTGGTAGAGTTTGGCGGTAGAAGCAAAGACAGGCAGGGGTATTGCAAGGTTGTGGGAGGGAAAAGCTTCTCTCTCTGGATCCATCATTGTCCTTACGGTGGTTGCTTCAGAGCTGGAGTGTTGGGGGTGGGGATATAACCTTCCATAGGACAGAACCAGCCAATGAGGCTGCTGTGCCATCCTAGACCCTCGGCTTTCCTGGCAGCTGTGCTTGTGAGGAAATGGAGGCAGGCTGGTGTTGGGGCTTCTCTGAGGACCAGCCTATGGCTGTCATGTGTGCCTTTCAGAGAAATTCCTAAAAATGCATCAAAAGCCAGCAGCCTGTCCCCTGCCCTCCCATGCACATTTTCTAAACAGCCACTTGTCCCCACTCTGGGTGGGGCTCCACAGAGAGTTTTGTAACTGGTTTGAATTAAAACACCAGGGCAGCCTTTTGCCTGGCACAGAAGACCCACGCGTCCCTTTCAGTGAGGGGAACAGGGAGGAAGAGGGTCAGACGGACTTGGGAGCTGCTCCTTCCCCCATTCAGCAAGTGCCCCGTCCTCCTTTCCTCAAATGCACCCTCCCTGTGCCTACATCCAAGGAAGCCAGTAGATTTCAAGTCCTGCCAGCATCTCTCAGGGCTGTGGGCTAAGGAGGGGTGGCCACCCATCCGAGAGTCCCTACCTCTGCCTGGTGCTCTGGCACCTGCCTAGGCAAGACTCTGGAGCCCACCCCAGCCCTGCGGGGAAGTGCTGCTGACCCCCCATGTGACCGTGTGGACTTGACCCCCCTCCCGGGAAGCCGGGACCTACACAAGGAGCGCCGACTGTGTGTGCGCCAGGCTCCGGTCTTGGATTGGCCTAGGAGACTGGTCTGTATGGGCCTCACTTCAAAGAGGCTGTCTGCCAGCTGGAGGGCACCCAGGATGCTGCAGTGTCTTGAAACCAGTTCATTAAAAGAGAAGGCTGCTTAGCCTGGAGAAGTGGAGACTCCCAGGGGACCAGATCACACTCTTCAAAGAGAAGAGGCCAACATCAGAGAGGGAGTGGAGGAGACCAAAGGTCTATTCGTGTCTGTGTCTGTGGAGTAGCCACAGGCTCGGGGATTCTTAGAGCCTAGGGATCTCCAAGGTCAAGCCCCACAGAGTGTGCAATAAGGGGACGTTTTCTATGTGTCTGTGTGTAGTTATACGCATACTCATCAACACACACAGTCCAGCTTAGAGGGTCACCGGAAGCAGCAGGTGCCATAGAGAAGTCCCGCCAGAGGAAAAAGCTTCGTTCATCACCAACAGAACCAGCTTCACGCACAATACCGTCAACCAGGAGACCAGCCTTTCTGCCATTCACTGAGGCTGCAGGCTTTGTTGGCTAGTCTGCCTGCCAGCATGCTCGTCGCCTGACCATGTGCCAGAGTCTCCAGAACCGGCACAGGAAGCTTGCACTGTAGCCCCAGAGGGCAGAGCCAGGAGCCTGGGGCAGAGGGAGGGCTCTGGGAGGCAGAGCGGGCTCAATGTCAGGTGAGTGTTTCTGTCACTTGTAGCCACTGCGGCATGGGATGTGTTGCTTCTAGAGGTGGCGAGCTCCCTCTCATGGCAGAGCACGAGGAGAGGCTGAACGCCCATAGTGGATATCGTCAAGGAGAGTCCTACCCAGGGTGGGCTGCTGAGACCCCGCTGGGGTCTCCAGCGGTTTGGGAATGCCACAGCACTCTTGTTCCTAGAGCGCTGCGTGATGTGGAAGCAGTGGGCATGGCGAGCCTGTTCCCCAAAGTGTCAATTAACCAGGACGGCCTGTCTGTGGAGCTTCACCGGAAACGAGGCTGTCTTCAAGTGGGAGGGACCCACATAGGGCACGTGTATCATTTTTCTGGAGGTATTTCCTCTCTGTAGCACATCTGACTATGAGCGAGAAGCTGCCCCTGAGACGGAACTGTTAGCCACACAGATGAGGGGTCCCCAAGGGCCCATCATCGCACCCCTGCAGCTGGAGTGTCCACAGGACACTCTAAGGCCTCCAGACTGTGGCTCATAGAGCTTTGAACAGCGTTTGATTTAAATGATGGAAAAACTGATGGTTGTGGTCCCACAGGCTGGACTGCAAGGATGAAGGCCAGGTACTTTCCACCATGAACTTGCAGGCGATACCTTAGGTGGAACAATAAGATGGAAGGAAGCTGGTCTTTTTGTCACAGCAAAATCCACAGAGCCTGTCTGAGCGCTCTGTCATGTCACCTTGTTTGGTTTCATCAGGCCTCTTCTCAGAAGCTGACATCTGCTGATGAACTGATTGCTCATTGTCTGGTCCATACTCCTTGCTCTCTAAGAATGCAAGCTTTATGAAGGCAGGGCCTTTTTCTCGTCTTCTTCAACGTAAGATCCCTGAAACCAGGACGTATCTGCTACAAAGCAGGCGCTTAGCAACTGTTTGCAGTTGCATGGAGAACACTGGTGGTAGGCCTGTGAAGGTGAGGGTGAGGCACAGAGCTGGGTACGGGTCTTCACACGGAGCTGCAATACTATGTGGCCTGTTCCTTAGTTCCCAACACTGGGTCTCCAATCCAGCGGGAGGAGGGCACCAAAAGTGTTCAGACGCTAGCAGAGAGCCATGTCCAAGCCTGATGAGGGTGAATTCAAGGCAGATGGGTTCCATGGCTGCTGGTCCCCCCCCACCCCGTCCTCATTGCAGTCCACAAGGGCAACCCAAATTCTAGTCCTCGTTAAATATATGCAGAGTGAAAGAATGAATGGATGGGTGCTATGGGTGCAAGAACCTTACGCCAAACCTTCCACCTACTCTAGCACTTCACCCCTAGGCTCCTAGATTGGACTTCAAGATTCTAGAATCAAAGTGAGTTGGAACCAATTCTCAGATAGGTTCACCAATAAATCGGTTAGCCACAAAGAGATTTAGCTTCTGTGTGTGCCAACGTGGGCGTGAAAACATTTGTGCATGAGTTTGCATGTGTGCGGGAGCCTGTATATATACATTAGGTGTGTGTACTGTTGCAAAGGGGTGTGTGTGCATGTGTGTTTGTGTACGTTAGTGCACATGTGACTGTCCACGTGTGGGTATTCAGATGGCATTGTGTGAGGCAGTGTGTATGTGTAGAGCTGTGTGTATGAATTCTTGGCTGCAGAATCTGAATTTCCTCTAGTAATATTTTCCTGGTACACACCCAATCTCGGTCCTCTTTCTTTTTCTTTCTTCTCAGAAATCCATTACTGAGAGGTTTTTACCCGCCTCCAGGGGGAGGGGATTGGGGGAAGGGGAAGCTAAAATCACAAGGCCCAGATCAAAACACTCAGCAGCTCAATGAATTCACAGCGTTTTCCCGCATGGCTTGGAGGGATAATTTAGTGAGGTCGCCAGCTGGAAGGAAAGGGATTAATTCTGCACTTAGCACAGCTCGTGTGAATAATTCATCACTGAGACCTTTGTGCCCAGCCCCTGGGCAACTGGGAAATTGTCCTGCCCACCTGCCTGTTGCCTGCCTGGGTCCCCCAGTGCCCTGACCAGGGCACTTGATGCTCTTCTCAGTCCTCAGAACACATGTGTTCCAGTGAAGGGGCAGGAGCAAAGGGAGGTAAGGAAGGAAGGAGCGGACAGCGGCCTGGCCGACTCTAGGTCCTGAGAAGAGGGCGTAAAGCGTCGAGTTCAATCTGGGACATTTTTCTCCAGCGACTTTCCTTTCCTTTTGGGGGGTATTTTGCTGCTTCTGTGTCCTCTCTTCTCAGTACCTTCTTGGTCCTTTACCTGGTTTGGTGGTGGGGAGATGTCAGGTTGTTATCTAACAAACTCTCTCACTAGGAATTAGAGGAAGCTCTACAAGGCAATGCAGGATGTCACACAGCGGGGCGCGCTACTGGGAAGTCTCTTGTGGGGAGACACTGGCTGACTGACACCTTCCCAGATAGACACCTCTTCCCCACACCATGGGATTCCCTGTGTTCTTCATGCGTAAGGTCACAGGGCCACGTATTACCCCAGAACTATGGTTAGTTTTCCTGGCAGAAGAAGCTGGAAGGAGTGAGCTGCCCTGCTCACCAGCCTGCCATCACTTCTTGGACTCATGGTCCTAAACTGCCTGCATCCCAGCTTCACGCCTCCTGTCCCAGCACCACAAGAAGACACTGGAAAAACTCCTGGTGCCTGCCAGGTGTGCTGGGGCCAAATGACCAGGGTCCAGTCTGGACTAGAGCCCAGGTATAGCTGGCTGTAAGAAGAGACCCCATCCATCAGGCAGGGCTCTGGTATCTTTCCACTGGGATCAACCCAGCTGTGGCAGGCAGCATTCCAACAATGCGCCCCCAAGAGCCCACACCCGAATCCCTGGAACCTGTGGGCATGCTGAGCTGTCACTCCTGTGCTTGTCATACGGCACAGTGGACCTTAGGATGGGGACATATCAGAGTGGGTCTGACCTAATCACACAAGACCTTTAAAAGCAGAGTGTTTTCTCTGGCTGCTGACAGAGGAGGAAGTCAGAGTTTGGAAGTGCAAGGGGGATGTGATGTGCCTGTGGCTTGAAGGTGGGAGAGGCCATTGTGAGAAGGAAGGTGGGAACCTTCAGGAGCTGAGAGGGGCCCCGGCCAGGAAACAGCGACCTCAGGCCTACAACTACCGGGAACTGGATTCTGATGGCAACCTAAATGAGCCTGGAAGCTCACTCTTCCTAGACCTTCCAGAAAGGAATGCGGCCCTGCCGACACCCGGATTTCAGCCATGCTCTGTAGGACTGCATTGCCTACTGGTTTGAGCTCATAAATCGGTGTTGTTTTAGCTGCTAAGTTTGCAGTAGTTTGCTATGCAGCCACAGAAGCTGATTGCCTAGTTCACCCTCGTAGAACCTCAATCGCAGTGAGCCAGGCTTGGCATGGGCCAGGTTAGAGGTTCACTCCCAGGTCTGGGTGGCCCTCTGCTCCAACTCTGCTCTTTCTAATCTCAGCTCTCTCTTTCTGGTTTCCTGGAGCCTCAAGTCACCCTCAGACATTTCCATGCAAAGCAGCAGTTCCCTCCTCCCAGAAGCTCCTGAGCCCAGCCCTGAATAGGGCCGGCAACTGTGAAGGAGGTTGGAAGCCACTGAGGGTCTACAGGAGGGGGCACATGGTTGCAGGTCCTGACTTTCCCCTGATCTGCAGCCTTACCTCAGAGGAAAGCAGCTGAAAGGAGAGATCCACCGTGGGGGCCACACGATTCATGGTTTTCAGCTTGGTGTCCTGGGGAGAGAAGAAGGGAGCAGACCATGGTGTCCTGGGCAGCTTCTGCTCTGCCCCGCCCACTGTCCTGGATTCCCCGAAAGGTGCCTGCTGAGGGCTGTGCCCCTAGAGCGGGAGGGAGGCGGGCACTGCTCTGCTGTTGCTCAGCCTCACCACCTCTGCACCGCCCTTCCCACCTGCAGTGGAGGTGACTGTCACCTCCAGACTCGCCTCCTGCAAAGTGGGGAAGTGCCCATTTGCTGAGGTCTATTCGGACCGGACCGTATGGCCAGAAGTGGTGTTTAGGGAAAAGGTGGCATAGAAATAGACAATGATGATACTATATTAATTCTCATTGAGAACTTACTGTGTCCTAAGTGCTTTACAGGTATTTATCCCCCAAATCTCACAGCAACCCTATGAGAAAAGTACTATAACTATGAACCCAGTTCATAGACAAGGAAGCTGAGGCACTGAGACTTTACATAATTTTCCCATGGTCATGTAAGCTGGTAAGTGGTAGAACCAGAATTTGAACCCAGAGAGTCTGGCTCTGGAGCCCGGGCTCTTGACTCTTGTTAAACATAGAGATGGTGCACAACCATGTGCCCATTTTAGAGATGGGTGCTCTGAGGTTCAGAGAGGTCCAGTAACTTGCCCCAGCTTCTACAGCGAGGACTAGGGCAAGTGAGAAATTAAATTAAGGTCTGGCTGACTAAAGGCCTGAGCTCTTGCTTCTATCCCAGGAGGCCTCCCGGCGCCTCTCCCCAGGTTGGTCTGGGGCAAGGCTGACTTTCGGTGTTGGGGGAACTCCTCACCCCCGACAGTGGTCAGCTTCCATGGTGGGGGGCCCTGCTGGAAGCTGCTGGAGAAGCCACACGCACCTGTGTTGGTGAGGAGCAGTGGGACCTGGTGGGCCTGCCAGGGGCCCGGCCCGGGGGGACTCACGGTGATAGGGAGCCTCTCCACGCGCAGCCCATCCAGGCCTTTCCCCGTCAGCATCTGGCGGTACAGGCGGCTCTTCAGTGGCAACACGGAGATGCCCAGGGGCTTGCGGAGGGCCCCCAACTCGCTGCCTTTCACTGTGGGGGAAGGAGCGCTGAGGCTCCCAGCAAAGCCGCCACCAGGCCTCTCAGATCCCAGCAGCCGAGGCCCAGCGGCCCATCCTCGGTCCTCAGCACCGAGCCCTCCCTCCCTCCCCACCCACCTGTCCCTGTGCCTCGCTCTTTGCTGGCACACGTATCCTCCTTGTTCTCCTCTCGTCAGGGCTTGCCGAGTTCAAGGGCAGCTCTAACCACACTCCCGTTCTGGGTTTCTGCATGGATGTCCCTTGTCCCTTCAGCCTTAGAGTGTGGATCTGAGACTGCGTCAGCTCGTCTCTGCCTCCTGTCCGCTCCCAGGCTGTGAGTCCTGGGGGCCCCACCCGGAGCAATAAAAGCACATGGATCCAGTACGGAAACAGGGCTGCCATGTGGGCAAGGAGGGCAGCCTGGTGCCCCCCACCTGTCTGTATACACTGGGAGATGGTCCTGGAACCAGACCCCTTACCCATCCCCGCGGGGCAGAGACAGCTGGCCTGAACACGCTTATATGCGTGTCCTGGTGCATGGCTGCCCTGGCCTGGCACCAGGAGACCTACTCGAAGTCGAGGCGTAGTACTCCAGCACCAGCGCCGTGTCATCTGAGAAGCTGGTGGCTCCATCTCGGCCTTGGAAGAGGAAGGACTGATTCCACAGGGGCAGCTCCGGGGGTCCCCCAGGCTTGGACAGCTGGAAGGAGAAGGTGAGAGTAGGTGGCGGGGCCACAGTTTCTCCCAAAACAAGCGATGTCTGGACATTTGGTTATGTGTATGTCTATATATGTCACAAATGTTTGTCCTAATTATAAAAGCAACACACAATGAATAAATTTGGGAAATACAGAAAAGTAGAAAGATGGAAAAAAAAACCCTTAAATTCCTATACTAAAGACAATTGTTCATAAGACAGTATGGTTCTTTCTAGTTCTTTCCTATGCCTATTTTGCATATAATTGTCCTAACATCCTTCCTCTTTCATTTACCATGAAAACCCAAGCGTATGCATAGTGAGAAGTAACACTTGTTACTGAGAATTTCAGTAGCTGGATAGTCTACCATGTACAAGTGCCCTGGTTTCTGCCTTCCTATTTTTTTCTATAACAGCACGGCATTGAACGTTCTTTGACACATATCTCTGTACCTCAGATGATTTCCTTAGTACCCAAATGGAAATGCTGAGTTGAAGGAAACACATATTTTAAGGCACTGGATGCACCATGAGTAGACTGTTTTCCTAAACAGCTGCACCAGCGTCCACCCGCGGCTGGTGGGGTCATGGATGCCAAATTAGACATGACCTCTACCCTAGTCCCCAGCCCCTCTCTGCCCCACACAGGTTCCCCAGCCCCTCGCAGAGGCCATGACAGGTCTTCCGCAGGCAGCAGGGGACTTGATGGCACGCTATGCCAGTAGCTGGAGCACCACATGGGTACTATTTAAACAATGAAACAAGACAGCATTGGCTATAGCCCTCACCTAAGGGGCTATATGAGACATTCCGTGGGTGGTCAGAAAAGCCATCCTATAGGAAAATGGACCAAAGGAAGGCTCTGAAGGAAGAGCCTTGGCAGGGTAAGAAAGGGAGGGAGGTCTTCTGGGTGGGAAACAGTCCAAGCACAGATGTAGAAGTGGCACCAAGCATGGCACGGGCAGAGAATGCCTGGGACAAGAGGGACCCCAGATGGCAGTCCCTCTGCAAAGGCAGGGAGGCAGGGGGTGGAACATGGAGCATCAGTCTGTAACCCCAGCAGGCCGTCCTGCACATCCCAGCACAGGGAGGGGCGTGGGGTCATTGGCGCAGGCTCTGTGAGCGGCTGCCTTGCCTCTGCTCCCAGCCAGGGGCTGTCAGCAACTGTGGCAGCCACTCGCACCCCCAACTCCCCTGTGGGAATCAGTCATCACTTGAAAGGTCAGCACAAATGCACCACTGGCTCCAGGAGCTATCAATGCAGGATCTTGACAAATCAGTATGGGGCCACTCCCCCCCCTCCCCCCGCGGTGGCAGGGTCCTGAAGCCTGTCACACTAATGTGCCTGCTCTGGCTCCCTGAGGCTCAGCTGTGTCTGCCCCTGTCCCTACCCCTGGAGACACAGGATGCAGTCACTTGGGGGCCTGAACACAGGGACAGTGACTGGGGTAGGGGGAGCGCCCCTGAGAGCAGGCTGTGGTGGCAGCTCAGGGACAGCCACTTGGCCATCAGGTCAGGCCAGAGAAGCTGGTCTGGGTTCAGTGGCGCTTGGGAGTGACCCTTCAGGATCGATGCACACACCATGCCCATCCCAGAGCCACCCCATTCTCCTGGGTGCCAGAAGGGCATCCACATAGCCTGGGCCAACTGCCAGGCCCTGGGGATCTCAAGGACCTGTGTCTCAGTCTGCTGCTGCCCCGTCCCTTGCTCCCACCCTGAGAGGGGTATTTAATGAATGCCGGCTGTCCTCTCTAGGATCTATTCATGTGTCTCACTGACGTCTCCAAGAAATGGTGTCTACCTGCCCAGTACGGATAGCTCCTTCCCTGGACGGTCTCCCAGGATGAGTCCCCAGAAAAGATCCCTTCAGACCTAGGATTGGAGAGGCAGGGTCTCTTGTGTGTGTGTGGTGGGCACAGGGAATGGAGCAAGGCATCAAGGGAGGACTCGAGGTTAAACCACCTTCAGAGTCTGATGCCACGGCCCTGGTGAAGGTGCTCGATGGCAGGTGTATGTGGGGTGGGGCAGGGTGAGGGGGATGCCATGGCCCACAGATGCTAATAGAGACGGCCATGGACTTGTGGAATTACGGAATGAGATTAACCTTCAGCTGTGATCTTCAGCAAAGCCATTAACCCCCAGCCACTGAGGCAGACCTGCCTTCCCTGGGGACAGTCTTGATTACATGGCCCATAGGCCCTCCTTCCCTTTCCTGGGGCCCATCACACCTACACCCACACCCACGGCTGCCTGCTCTGCCCAGGTGTGTGGCTGCCATCCTGGAAAGAGTAGCTGCCAATAGCTCATGCTGGGTGGGGCATGGAGGGGCTGCAATGCCTTGGCTCGGGGCCCGGTCTGCCTCCGCCTTGCTGTGTGACCTTCGGCAAGTCCCTTCCCCTCTCTGGAACCTGGTGGTGTTCACTGTCCAATGTCTGATACTCCATGCCTTGAAAGACTGTTGTGAAGGTTGAAGGAGATAATAGATATTTTGCTGTGAAATTGAACTCTGCAAATATTGACTGGAGGTTTCTCCAGGCAAGATGCCTCAGGGGTGCTACAGGGCATATGGGGGAGCTTGAGCCAGAGCCTGCTCCCCTCTGGAGCTCATCGTCTTCCAAGGGGATAGGACACACACACACACACACACCCCCTAAGATCCATGAGACGCCTAAGCAAGTTGTGGGAGCTAGGATGTCACAGGAGAAAGCTCTGACTTCTGACCGGGGGCAGGGAGGACCTCAGACTGTGTGGTAGGTTAAGTAGGAGAAAGGCTGTCCCAGTCTGAGAGCAAGCAGAGGCAAAGACTCACTGGGAGGAGAGAGGGGACAGCATAGCTGGTACACAGAATAGCCAGTCACCCAGTGGGGCTAGAGAATGCCTGTGAGAACTGGAACCGCAAGCCAGGAGGCTGGAGAGAATGAGTCCTGTGTACCTGGCTGAGAGTGAGGGCTTTGTTCTGTCAGGGACAGGGACAGGGGACCAGGAGAAGGGCAGAGCCCTGGGTAGAGGGTCGCTGTGGCTGCCTCTCACCACTAATGGGAGGGGCCCGAGTGGAGGCTGCAGCAATGGTCCAGGCAGGAGAAGACCCGACCAGCACTGGGGCGGGGTCGGTGGGTTGGAAAGAGGCCCCATGGGAGCTTGGGTACAAATTGGCCAAGACAGGAGACATGCTGGTCGTCGACACCTTTTCTCACCACTGCCGGTTTCATTGGCCCCAGGTCTGCCTCAGCTCTGGAGGAGGCCAGGCTAACAGGAGCAGCCCGTTGGCAATGCCCCGCCTGCTTCAAAGGTGTGGGGTTCAGGGTGGGTGGAAATACTAAGGCTCACACTGTGCTGGGTCCAGCAGGCTGGGTCCCGCCGACCGATCCCCTAACGCGTCAGAGCTCAGGTTCTGCATCACCACCGGGCTCTACGAGGGGCAGCTCTGAAAGGGGCAGAATCCATGGAGCTTCCACCCTGGGCTCGGTTGCTTTGCACGGGTGAGCCCTGTAGATTCTCCTAACAGCCCAGCTGGTAGGAATCAGTAGGTCTGGAGAAACTGAGCAGCTTGCCACAGGTCACCCAGTTAGTCAGTCACAGAGCTGCGGTCACACCCAGGCCTGCCAGCCTTAAACCCCTGCCACAGTGCTTTGGCATGGTGGGCACTGGTGAGAAATCACAGCACTCCAAGATATCAGAGAAGCAGGTCCTAGAATTACCTAGTCCAATCCCCACCCCCAACTATAGCGATGAGGGGACTGAAGTTCAGAGCGGGGGTGGGGCAGGGGTCTGTGTGAGCTCTGAGCCCAGGCTTCTGACTGGTGCCCCTTCCAGGTGGGGCTCTGCCCACCTCCCCTCCACCTTGTACCACAGAAGCCTGGCCCTGCCCCTCACTGATGGCACCTGGGCACCTCTGTGCTGGCTGCCAGTGGGCTCTCAACTCGTCCCAACTGCCATGGTGCCAAGTGACTTTCAACAAGTGTCCTGCCATCGCTGGATCTCTGGCCTTGAGTCCCACACATGCAAGAGGGTCTGAGGGCAAGCCTCTGTGGGGAGGGGCACCCCACCCCCACACTAGTTAGGCAGTAAAGGAGCCAGAGAGGCCTGGGGGTGGGGAGGGGCTCGTTCATTAAAGCAGCCAGCGCCTCCGGTCCCTCGGGACTGCCTGCTGATTGGTTCATAATTTTCTGGGCAAATGCAGGGCCATGTGTAAGATGACTCTGGGGAAATCAGGGCAAGGATGGGTTTGGGTTTGAAGCCTCTGTCCCCAGGGCTCCCCGTCGTCCCACCCCTCCCTGCGACCATCACTCTTGTCCGGGTCTGAACCTTCTTCAAAAGTCTTTGCCTTTAAATGAAGGTTGGGGCTCCAAAGGGGTGCCGCCTTCTATATTTACCATGTCAGACATGAACAGTGGTGGTCAGACAACAAGAAGGACTCCCAGGCGCCCCGTCTCCTTTAAGGCCCCTAGGAATGCCGGGACCATCACTCGGCAAGCTGGCACTGAAGTGCAGACTGTGGGAAAAGATGAGCAAGCCACTCACAGGGACCCGGCCACAGTCTGCACCCCTCCCCCACACACTCAGGCACACTGGCCCCTCGGCGGCCCGGAGGGCATCCCCACCGTCACACCTGTACAAACCCTCCCCTACTTTTTCGTGGGGCCCAGGTGGTGTGGGCAAGGAGGGCAGGGAGGGCAGAGGATGGACGAGGGAGAGACTAGAAACCTGTCCTCGCCAGTCCTGTGCCTGGATGCCCGCCCTAATTACCTTCACGTTCCTCTCTCCTCTGATTAAAAACATTGTTGTGTGTGTGGTAAAATACACATAACATAAAATGTACTGTTTTAACCGTTTTTAAGTGTACAATTTGGTAGCATGAAGTACATTCCCAATGTGTGTGACCATCACCACCATCGAGTTCAACACCCCAGGCAGAAACTCTGCCTATTAAGTAACAGCTCCCCTCCCCCAGCCCCTGGCAGCCGCCGGTCTTCTTTCTGTCTTTCTGATTGCCTGTTCTTGGTACCACATATAAGTAGAATCATACACCATTTGTCCATTTCTGTCTTCTCTCCTCTGATTTTTATAGCTCTGACGGTCCCTCCTACTCATTAGATTATACACGACCTTGTGTTGACCTTGAACTTGTCATGTGTGACTTCACCAGAGCTCCGCATGGGCAGCTTTCCCCAGCACCGACTCACCGCCCTGGGTCCGCGGAGGGATGCAGTGAACTTTTTCTCAATAGTCAGGTGACCGGTGACTGGCTGGGCGGGTCAATTATGAGAAGTGTGAAGCAGTGAGAGACGGCAGGAGGGAAGGAGCCGTACCTGAGGGCACCCGTGCTGGCTGGCCCGAGGTACATCAAAGTTCATCATGGAGGGGGCAGGGAAGGAGAGTGGGGTGATGGGTAGCCCCAGGGAGTCCGGGTCACGGTTCATCCTGGGGAGGAAAGGAGACAGGGCTCAGGACGCGAGTGTTTGGGTGGCCAGCACTCAACACTGTGTCCAAGCCTGGGAGCCAAGGGCTCCCAAGGGGACTCTGGATTAATACGAAGGAGGAGAGTGCAGTGACCCTACTAGTTCAGGCCTGGACGAGGGAATGGACCTGGGTCCTTCTGATCACTAACCAGAGCTTTGGGAAAGCTCCTCTTGGTCAGGAGATTGGCTGCAGCTCCCAGGTGCCCTTCCCCACAACTCACTGTGGCCTTGGCCACATTCCAATGCCTCAGCTGCCCCGTCTTGCATTCTTGCCTCACCTTTGGAAGACCTTGCCAGAAGGACCCACTTTCATGGTGGGAATCCCCGTCTAGGCTTTGGGGGCATGGAAGCTGCAGGAATGGGATTCAGGGTGTATGTGTGTATGTGTGTGTGCACACGTGTGTGTGTGCGTGTGTGAGTGTGCGTGTGTGTGTTTGTGTGCGTGCACATGTGCCCTGAGCTCCTAGGAAGGCTGAGAGCAAGCACATCAGAAAGAAGATCAGCAATCTTCTTTCCTCCAACCAGCAAGGGGGGCTCATAGGTCATCAGACAGGTGAATCAAGGGGTCCTCCGGGCCATCAGAGTCAGTGGAGGTGACAGAGGCAGACAGCTGAGCCCAGGAGATGGTGCCGTCACAGGGGGCACATGTTCAGTGTGGGGAACCCCCCACACTGCAGCCTCCAGGGTCTGAACTAGCCTGAATCCCCTCCTGAGGACTGTGAATCCACCAACCCTAAAAAGAGGTCTGGGGGTGCTGGGGCCAGGGAGACCTCTAGGAGGGCAAGGGAAGGGACCCCCGAGGCAAGGCTCAAGGTCATAAAGTTCTGAGATGGCCCTTAGGCTGCCTCCTTTGGGGACAACCACCGACTGGTGAACTCGAGTGGGAGGGGTACTGTGGGTGTGGTGGGTGTGAGATGGGGAGGTCGGGTAGGAGGGCCGAGGATCCCCTCCCCTCCTCCACACACTGGCCCCCCCAGCCTGCTCTCAGGAGGGGTCTGAGCTGCCCCTTTCCAGGGGTTGTGGGCAGCTTGTGGGGACCTCAGTCCCACAGGGGAGGCTGAAGGGCCTTGTGGGGAGGGCAGGTGTCTAGCCTCACCCCCTCCGTCCTCTGCCCCCCCCCTCCCACCTTGCCCACACCACCTGGGCCGCGCTCACCTAAACTCCTTGTAGCTGGGAACCACTCTGGCAATGACCACCATGGGGCTGGGGCTGTTGACCAGGGGATCGTTGACTCCCCGGAGAAAGACCTGGGGGAGAGAGAAGGCAAGTGAGTCCCGAGTGGCTTTGGGCGCGCTCAGGGACATGGCTGGCCAGCCTCCCTGCCATCTTTCTTTTGTTCCAACAGTGGGCTCACGCCTGCCTCCACACGTCTGCACCTGCTCCTGCCTCACGAGGGTCTTTCTCTGCTCAAGGCTGCCCTCTTTCAGGCTCTGTGCCAGGCACCAGACAGGCCAGGGAAGACACGGATTCTGCCCACGTCCCCCCACTGCCAGGCCAAGCAGCTCCTGACTTGGCTCCGGATCCTCACCCCTTGTTCCCAATTGGCTCCCATTCTCCCCTGAATACGTACCCAGCTCCCCCCGGCTGACATTCCTGTGCTTCCTTTACTTCTCTGACCCCTCACTGGCCTCTGCTTCTACTCCTACCCCCAACCCATCCCCTTTCCCAGGCAATTTGATACATGCCAGCAAAAACTGCCTTCTTAAGAATGAATTGGACCATGTCATTCCCTTGCTTGAGACCCTGCAATGACCGCTGCCCACCACCACTGCCCTGAGAAGGAACTCCATGTTTCCTACCACGATGGCCAAGGCCTGCATGTGTGGGCCGTTCTGCTCCTTGGCCCCCGTCTCCTGCCAGCCCCCGTGCTCCTCTTTTTGCCCCAGCCTCTTTTGTGTCACCCTTCAACATGCCCCACTTTTTTCTGCCTTAGGGTCTTTGCACGTGCAGATCCGTCCACCTAGGCTCCCTGCCCCCACCCCAGCCCCACCAACTCAGTGGCTGGCTCTTTCTCTTCCTTTAGAGCTTAAATGTCACCACTCTTCTGTGACCACTCTACTAAAGCAGCCCACCTCATTCTCTTAGCCCCTGCATGGCCTCCTCCATAGCACTCATCGCAGCTTGTGTTTATTCTAATTTCTGTCTTGTTTATTTTCTGTGCATTTGACTAGAACCCAGGCTGCACAGGGGCAGGGACCATTCCCTGCTGTATTCCTGGGTTTTAGCAAAGGCGTGTGCAGGAGCCCCTGTGTGTCTGTGGGATAAGTGAGTGCCCCTAGTGGAGGAGAAAAGGCAAGGAGGAGAGGGGAGGGAGGGGCTGACTATTTTTGAGGGTGGGAGAGACAGAAGCACAGAGAAGGGGAGGAGACTGCAGTGGCCTCAGGGAGGGGCTGGGGTGGGGATCCCAGTTACAGGTGCTGATAGCAGAGAGCAGGCCGGGGCCACGTCTGAGGGGCCATGCCTCAGGCACCCCTCAGGACGGGCAGAGGCTCCTGCCAGATCCAAACCAGCTCAGCCACTCATTCCAGCTGGGTCACTAGGAAACCGTGGCCAGTCCCTGATCGGTTTTGGGCCTCAGTTTCCCAACTTGCACACTGAGGGATTGACTGTACTCTCCCTGGTCCTTCTAAGTCTGACCTTCAATGGGAGGAGAGGGCCTGGGAGTCGGGGCTTATTCTGGATCTCGCTTCCTTTTCTCCTCCCCGCCCCCAACCCCTAGCCCCCTCTGCTAAGCCCCCGTCCAGGACCCATCTCAGCTGGCTGCCAGCTAAGGCCACGTAGGTGTGAGCTGACAAGGGTTTAAATAGCGCTCAGGGCCTTTCCGCCGCCACTGGGGCCTCTGGAGACTGAACCCCTTCAAATTCAAAAGACAGAATCGTTGGTGATGGTGTGTCAAGCTTTGGATGGGGGTGGGGTCTGGGCCTGAGGGATTTCACTGGAACACGGTCAGGCTCTATTTCTCACATGTGTAAGGGCTGAGAGGGGGGCCGGAGAAGTGTGTGTGGGGGCTAATTTACAACTGTTCTGCGCCCAGTGGTCAGGTGTGAATGAGACAGCTGCCCGAGCACACCTGCTCCTGACAGCCCCGTGAGAAATTGGAACGATTTCTTCTCCCTCTGTGCTGTCTGGTCTGCCATCAGGAGCAGACAGGGAGGACATCTGTGCTGGGCAGGGCAGTGGGCAGGGTGCTGGGCGGCCGAGGGGCCCATACGCTACAGGGTGTGTATGGGGCAGGTATGCAGTGGGCCCCTGCAGGCCCCGGAGTTCCGGGAGTGGGCACTGGTACAAAACATCCTCAGAAGGGGTGGGGTGGGGGCAGAGGGCAGCTACAGGTCTGACACATGCTGGCCGCCATGGGGTGGCTGCGGAGAAGCAGATGTGTGTGTCAGGGCTCAGGGCTCCCGTACAGACCCCCACGGGGCTCGGTGTCCCCAGCTGCAAAATGGGGCTAAAAAACACTTCTTGCCCTGCCAGCTCATGGTTCTATGGGGTGGATCCGATCAGCCCTGCTGGGGCATGGGGAGCCCCGAAGCTTGGGCCCCCTGGCCCCACCCTGATCCTCTGCAGGCCATGCGGGATTTGTCATTCCTAGGCATTTTGAAGGCTGGGGAAAGGAAGGGCGAGGGGCTAGGTCCCCGGACCACACCTTCCTGAAGCCCCCTGTCCTCCTGAGACTGTGAAAGCCCTCGGGGCAGAAGGCAATGTTAGGGTGTGTGTGGAAGCAGCGCTGGCCCTGGTCTGGCTAATGGAAGAGGCTCCGTAAATAGGCGTCGAGTGAGTGAATGAATTGATGGATGGATGAATGAATGAATGAATGGATACCTAATTAGAAGACCAGCTAAACCTCTTCAGAAACAGCACTCAAGGAAGGGTGGGGCGGCTCTAAAATTTTCACTTTGGGATGTAGGCCCTAGGTCAGGGGTCACTAGTCCAGGAGGGACAGAATAGGAGAGAAGCGGCCAGGGAACGTGGGCCAAGGTCAGGTGGGGGGTGCTTCTCCTCCTCCCATGACAGTCGGGCTTTGGGAGCCTCCTGTCCTGGCAGCACTGCTGGCGTGGTGTGTGAGGAGCAGAGCAAGGGAAGGTGAGGTTAGGGCAGGGCTCCATGCCTGAAAATTGCTAGAAAAGATAGGCACCACTTATCGTCCTCTCCAGCCCACCATCCCTGCCATCCCAGGGCTGTTCCTCACAAACCACTTCAGCTATTTTGAAAAGCCTCATTGCTTTCTCCCTTCTTGGTTTCTGCCCCACACACCCCTGCCCCAAAAGGGCAGATCCTGAGGCCTGGGAAAGCTTGCACCTTCCCCCCACCCTCACCAGGGGCCCCATCTGGCACCTCCAGAGCCGTGTGGTTGCAGCCAATATAGCGGGGAATGAAGCTGCCCTTCCGGACGACTGTCGCATACAGTTGGGTCTTGGCAGTGGCTTCATTGGCGTTCCCAGACTGGGTGGGCTGGAGACAGGGTGGAGGGGAAGAGGACACACAAAAAGGGGGCTGACTAAGGGACAGACCCTGGCCATCAATCCAGCCCTCATCAGACGACCACTGGCATTGCTCCACCGAGGTGCCGAGCTGATAATTAACGCTCCTGGTCCCTGCGAGCCCTTCCAAGGAGATCAATATAATAAATCTTCCCTTTTCTATTTGAATATCATCACCCTCTGCCTGCCTGCTCTCTGTGTAAAGATGCGATAACAAGGCCTGGACGGAGAGGCAGGGGGCTTGGGTGATGCCCCCAGAACTGCAGCGGAAGTGCTGAGGCCCCAGGTGAGTCACTAATCTCGGGGCTTCGCTTCTCTGCCTTCCCCTGGAGCCTGGTCTTGGAAAGGTGCAGACCCCTGAGGCCACGGTTGAGGAGTCGCTTGGAAAAGAGGTCAGCACCGGGGCCTGGGGAAAGGAGGAATGAGGGAACTAGGCTGCATGAGCACCTACTATGTGCTTTATGCCCGTCATTGAACTTAATCCTCCAAAGGGTCATGGTAGGAGGTATATTGTCTTAGTTTTGCTGAGGAGAGATGGAGGCCTGGGGTTAAGCTGCTGCCTCCGGGTATGTAGCTAGCAAGCAGCACACCTGGGATAGAAACCCAGACAAGCCAGCTTCACATCCTTCTTTACTCTAAGGTACTGTAGAGGCCTGAGTGCACACCGGAAGGAGGGAAGTGATGCTTCTGCTCATCTCTGGCCCAGTGCCTAGCACACAGTAGGTGCTTAACAAGTACTTGAGCAATCAGAGAGTGAATTCTCCTCTCCACCAACCAGCGCTGGGGAGAGGGGGCGGGCAGGGGAGCTGGCTTGGGAGATTCAGACCACGGATTGAGGGCCCTG
Organism: Rhinolophus ferrumequinum; assembly: GCF_004115265.2. Lineage (NCBI taxonomy): Eukaryota > Metazoa > Chordata > Mammalia > Chiroptera > Rhinolophidae > Rhinolophus > Rhinolophus ferrumequinum. Next base: position 98,936,163 of record NC_046289.1, on the reverse strand, counting down.
AGCCCCACTAGATGGGTGCATTTCAGGGAACACTTTCTCTCCCAAATACCCCACTTGTCCTGGGGCTTCATCCTGCCAAGGTAGCATGTGGAGGCAGCACAGAGAGAACTGTGCCAAGCTTGGGAGATGGTGTGGCCTGGGTTCACCCTCGAGTCTGCTCCTCACTTGCTCTGTGACCCAGGAGGAGAGGATTGCACTCTCCTGAGCCCCAGTCCTCTGTCTGCAAAGCATAACTCACCTTGAAGATTAGAGATGGTGTGTCTAGTGTCTGACCTGGAACATAGCAGGTATTCCATAGATACTGTATTGCTTTGATTTTTACATACATTCCCACCCTTCCAACATACTTGTACCTAAAATCAGAATACATCTTTAGTTGGTGTATTCATTTAATGTGGTAGATGTTCTGTGCCAGTTGGGCTGTTTGATAGAGATGAATTTGGAGAATTCCAAATTCTTATGGAAATCATTCCTGTCTACCTGCCAAGAGCTGTGTTTCCTGAGACCCATGGTCCTAGACTTGTCATAGTGCAGGATGGGCATGGATGCCCAGGGCTGCTCTGAGGGAATAGCTGGGGGTCCTCCCGCTGCCTCTGCCAGGCCTGTGTGGGCCCAGAGCCCAGGGCTCTGACTCACCATCACCAGCTCAAAGTGATAGGGGTGGAAGACACGCAGGTACTTGATGGGGATTTGATATGACAACAACTCTTCTTTCTTTTTGTTGTCCACCACTTTGAGGACCACATCTGGGGAGAGAAAAAGTGAGTACAGGGTCAGGACCAGGCTCAGCTGACCACCACCCCGCCAACTGAAGTGAGAGACATTGCTGAGAGTAGGGGAGCAGGGGTCACAGGGAGGAATCCACACGCATGCACACATGTACCACACACACAGGCACACTTCACACGCACTGTCTGAACCCCTGCACAGGACAAGGCTGTGTACTAGGTGCTGCTAGGACCCAAAGATGCATTGTCTTCCATGGTCTAGAAACTCCCATCCCCTGGATAGACACGCAGAACTGGGTCACACCCTCCTTGGCAACAGACACACATGTGCATGCACAGAGACGCGCAAGCAAGCCGGAATAAAGCTCCTTCCTTTGGTTACAAACACTCTCACTGCTCCTCAGGCAGGAATTATCTCTCACATGTTGCAGATAGGGAAACTGAGGCTCAGTAAGGAAAAGAGATCTGCTCAAGAAATCTTTCAACACAGAGCGGCCAAATGGCTCAGTTGGTTAAAGTGCAAACTTAACAACAGGGTTGCCAGTTTGACTCCCGCATGGGATGCTGGGCTGCGCCCCCTGCAACTAAAGATTGAAAATGGTGACTGGACTTGGAGCTGAGCTGCGCCCTCCACAACTAGATTAAAGAACAATGACTTGACTTGGAGCTGATGGGCCCTGGAAAAACACACTGTTCCCCAACATTTCCCAATTAAAAAAAAAGAAATCTTTCAATACAAACACCAATAAAAGTTTACTCCAAGTAAATGCAAACTAGTCTAAACACTAAAAATAATGCACCACTTAGAAAACTCTCTCCAAAGAGACATTTTGTCATCAAATGCATGAACTTTGGGATAAACTCTAAGGAGAACACCAATGACCTGGAAAGAATCATGGCAGTACTACTTAGTGAGCACCTACTAGGTGCCAGGCATGGGGATGCGTGTTAAGTGTTTTGGGGACTTTATATCCTTCTCCCTCACTCCTCCACCCTTCTCCTCCTTTCCTCCTTCCCCATGTCCTCTTCCTTCTCAAATCATAGACTTCGAGAGTGGAAGATGGCTCAAGAGTCACCAGTCCAACCTCTGTGTGATGTTGATCAAGTTATATAACCTCTATGAGCCCCACTGTCCACATTTTAAAAACAGAGACTGGCTTTCTGCTCTTTGTGAGGTGGACGAGAAATTCTAAGTCCCTGGTGAGGTTTCAAAGGGAGAAGTGAAGCCCGTCCTCTGAGGGAAGGACCGCCTGCCAGTGTTCCCGAGCCATTATTCCAACAAATCCCCACCACAACCCCTTAAGTAGGAATCACCATCTCTGTTTTTAAAATGTGGACACTGGGGCTCATAGAGGTTATATAACTTGATCAACATCACACAGAGGTTGCACTGGTGACTCTTGAGCCATCTTCCACTCTCTAAGTCTATGATATGGAAGAGGACATGGGGAAGGAGGAAAGGAAAAGGGTGGAAGAATGAGGGAGAAGGAGATAAAAGAGAGATCTAGAAGCGAATGGGAAAGAAAGGATTGAGGTAGACAGATATACCTAAGGGAGACTCTTGGGTAGCCTCTTGCTCTCTGCCTGCCTTCCTGCGACAATGGCATTTCAGCACCAGGGACAGCTGCTGGCTCTGTGGGCTGAGCAGGCTGGGAGCCCAGCGCTGCTGGGTCATTTGGAGCTGGGGTGGGTCATTTGGATGAGGGGATGGAGGAGGAAGCTGAAGGTTTTGCTGACTACTCTTGCTTTCTTCCTCCTCCTCACAGGACACGTAGAGGGTAAGGCACTTGCTAAAGTCCCTCAAAGCTGGCCATATGGGGTCCGTGCTCAAAGGAAAGTGGGAAAAATGGACACCAACAGGATTTGAGTCTGCCTTGAAGAAAGCAGAGTAAGGCAAAGGAGTTGAAGTCAGGAGACCTGGGTTCTAGTACCACCACACCAAGTTGCTCTGTGACATTTAGCCAGTCACTTAACCTCTCTGAGCTTCCTTTCCTGCTCTGCAAAATGTTAAAACTTTAGAAAAGAAACACCCTGTCCCTCTCTTAATCTTGTGATAAGGAGGGGAATGTGTTTTCAAGCTATAAAATTCTAAGCAAATGCTTTTTGTAGCTGTTACTATTTTTCTCCTCATTATCCATCTGTAAAATTCCAAATACTCACCCAGCCCTGAGCAGACTGAAAAGCCTCAGCTGGGGGATTCCATGCTTTCCAGCTGAAGCTACAACAGTAGCTGTGGAGGCCACTGAGTCCCCAAATCCCCTGAGTCCCCAAATCCAGTTGGAATTTGCTGAGGCCAAATAAGGTTGAATGTCCTGCCTTCCCCCCCGCTACCCCCAATATCTGGAGCTCTGTGTGGGCAGCCAGCAGATGAGCTGTAAGTGGGGAATGGACAGCCGTCCCTCCATGTTCCTGTCTCCATGCTACAGACACGCTTCATCAGCTTCTTCCCTGGGCACTGTGCCCCTCAGCCTCCCACTGGTTCCTTTGTGTGGCCAACAAGCCCTTTCTGCCGCCTGCCTATTTTGGCCCAACCACAGGGTCTGCAACTCCCCCTTGCTTTTCATTAACACATCCTTGAGCTACCTCCTGCCCTTCCCCCACCTCTTGGCCTGGTCCCCTTCTTCCCCACCCCCCACTGCAGATGTCACCACAGCAACCGGTTTCAACCAGGTTCCAACAAGCATCCAGCTACTTCGATCTGCAAAGCGGCACTTGCCAATATTCTCTGCCTGCCCGAGAGGCTCCCTCCCACAGTGAGTCCCGCTCCCTGCTCTGCTGCACAGATGGGCTCAAGGCCACTGGCTCATCATACCCTTTCCTGTAGAGCCCAGGGCAGGATTCCAGCCCAAGTTCACTCACCACAACTCTGAACTTCCCACCAGCCACATAGATGCATGCACACACACACACACACACACACACACACACGACACAGACATGCCTGCCTACAGGCAGTCCCTAGCACATACTCACACACACAAGCCAGCATCATGCAGACATTCACAAAGACAGGCACACACGTGCCTTTGCATGAAATCCTAGATCAATTTTTCCTCCTTTTTCATGTTCTCTCATATCCTCCCAACAGCCCCACCCATCCCTTTATGGCAGAAAAAATATCCTCTGGCTTGACCCAGAACTAGCCTCTTTTCCTTTTATTGACGTTCCCTCCTCCCCCTTTTCCTCCCTCCCCTGCCACTGTCTTCAGCCACTGGCTTTCTGCTCTTTGTGAGGTGGACAGGGAATTCTAAGTCCCTGGTGAGGTTTCAAAGGGAGAAGTAAAGCCCGTCCTCTGAGGGAAGGCCACCGGCAAGATGGGAGCCTGAGGTTTTCTGACCAGATAAGACCAGACGTCATGGGCACCTGCGGGTCTGCGCTGACAGTGCCCATGCCGTGCCCTCAGCGGTCCCGCCATCAGCCAGCCAGCACTCCCGCGTGTCCGCCTCAACTCCCGCCCGAGAGCCTCAGTGTGGAAAACACAAGCGTGCACACATATGCGTGTACACTGACTGGTGCCTTAACTTGCCTGCAGTTAGAATTTGCCAAGACATGTGGGCTGGAGGACCTCCAGGGGTGGAGGAGTGAGAACCATGAGAGTGGACCCCAACCCTTGGAAGCATGGGGATGCTGCTGTGTGCCCGTGGGCAGTGCCCGGGAGGATGAGGCAGAACAAGAAGCCACGCTAGGAAAGCAGCTGGAATGCTGGCCCGCAGTGAGCGCATATAATGCTGAGTCCTCTGTCCTCCGCTTACTGACGACTTGACCTTGAGCCAGTTACTTAAGTTTCCTGAACCTCACCATTCTCACCTAAGCAATGGGCAGGGTGACTCCTCCGAGCGACTCGTGGGGGCGTGCCAGGAAGCTATAACGTGCCGTTTCGGTGAGAGAGGTGGTGATAACCACCATGAAAATAATAACAACGGTCATAAAGAAGATAAGCTTTCATTGTCTGGAAAATTCATTTATGTAGAACAACTCATTTTTCGCGCAGGCTGGTGAAATGAGGCATGACAGTATTATGATTTTTTTTTCTTTAAAGTGCTTTTAACTGAGCCCAAGGAAGTGTTCAGGGGGCACCCAGCTGAGCTGAGAGGGACCCTGCTCCTGCCTTCCGGCCCCTCCCCCACACACAGGCCCCCCAGCCCCCGCCTCACCTTCTCGCCCCACATCCTCAGCTTGGATCTCCACTTTGACTGTGTCCCCCCAGATGGGGGCTTTGGTGGGCTCCGTGGTCACAGACGTGACTGCCTTGGAGTTCTGGTCCTTCGCTTCCTCAGACGTGGTTTTCCTGGGGAGGGGAGGGCCAGGTTGACTCAGAGGGAGGGTGTCCTGCCTGCTGCTCACCCCTCCTGCACTACACCACCCCTGAATCTGAGCGGAGTGGACAGAGCATGAAAGCTCCCTCCCAGGCAGACACCCGTGTCACCTCAGGCCAGGGGACACCAGGTCTATCTCTGAGGCTGCCCTGCCTGCTCAGGTGAACACACCATCTTGCTGGCCACTGCTGAGGCCCTCACAGGACTCGGGCACCAGAGTGCAGAGTGGGGGTGAGAGTGGGGGAGACGCCTTGCGGGGCTGATTGCTGCCCCTGCTAGCACAGGGCTCCCAGCAGGCGCCTACATACTTGACTCCTGTCTCTTGACCTTTTTCTCTAGGCCTGTTTGGTGGGCAGGGCGGCTGTGTGGTGCTGCCTGCCTGGCCTTCCCTTTGCTCTTCACTTCCCTCACCTTCTGGGCCAGATTCCCCAGGCTCAGCTGGGCTCCCACAGCTCTGAACCCCTTCAGTGGAAAACACGCATGCTCCTGCCTCCTGGAGCACCCACTGTGTGCAGGGCCCGGGGCTGCACAACCGGAGCTGGGCACGGGGCAGGCCAGGGTGAGGGCTCTGAGGCCGTCAAACACTCCCAGCTGGTGCAGTGCCAAGCTGCCCAAACTAAGATGGGAGCCGCCGACCTCTGCACCCCAGGGCATCACACAGGTCCCTGGGGTAAGTGTCCCTGAGATCCTGAAGCACCAAGCAGCTCAGTGAGAGTCAGTACTTCTCCTGTTGAGGCGGTTTTTATCTTGGGGCTATAGATGGTGCTGCTCCATTAAGTGGAGCCATCACAGGGAAGGGAACGTCGGAGAGCCTCACACGCACTCGTGCACAAACTACCTCAGGGTCAAAGCTGCCCTGGCCCCACCCTCAGAGGCCCCCACAGGGAGTGTGGGGCAGCTGAGTCCCACCAGAAGCTCAGAGCCCATCTGCGCCCTGTGTTAGCAGCACCAGCCTGCGGTCCTCCCCAGCCGGCTTTTTCCTCTCCTGCAGGAAGCCACCTGGGCCCCTGGCCCGTACTGCTCCCTTGGTCCTCTGGACTTGAGTGACACAGTGGCCTGGCTCCTTGGTCCCCACTGGTCACAGCCCCACTCCTGTGGATAACTGTTCTTGTGGGGGTCCGTCTCAAAGCTCCAGGGGTCAGCTGAGGATTCCTTATTCTGCTTTGATGGAGAGGGAGCGTGGCATGGTAAGGACAACACGGTCCCTGATTCAGACCGTCTGGGTTCCAAATCCCAGCTCTGTACTTTACTGGCTGTGTGACTCTGGGCAAAGCATGCAACCTTGCTGTGCCTGACTTCCTTCATCTGTGAAATGGGGATGACACAGGGCTGTTGAGAGTATGAAGAGAACGACTATGTGTAAAGTACCTGCCACATTGTTAAACACCACAAAAGTGTTATTATTAATAATAGCCCCCAGTCTGCTGTGACCCCAACTCTGATATACAAGTGGGGTCACTGGCTGCTGTGAAGTCCTAGAAAGGGCACAGGCTTCGGCTACACACAGAACTGGGTTTGGAGCCCAGGTACCCCCTAACCGGGTCATCTCCCTCCTCTCTAAGGGGTGCCGCCCCTCCCTCCGAGGGTGGCTGTAGGGGCTGGAAAGAACGGGGTGATGTTCCTGCATGCAGAAGGGCCGGTTCAGGCTATTCCTTCATTTGTGATATAAAACAACCTGGGTGTTTCTCACAGGGACCTGAGGGCAACATGAAGGGGAGAACGAAGCACCGAGGGAGGGCTGAGATGAGAAGGGTGGGTCTCCCCGAGAGCTGGAGCCTCCTCAGACTCAGGACGCACCCAGATGCATCGCTGCCCACCCTGCTGCCCGGCTGGAGAGAAGGCATCAAAGCCGGTGGGCACAGCTCAGCCGCCTCACCACACAGGTCCTTCCTTTGGTTCTATGAGCTCTGCTGGCTGAAGGGTGCAATCCGCACCCCGCCTCCTGCGGCTCTGGGCCCTGGTTCTCCCTGCCAACAGCTGCCCCCAAGTCAGAGCCTCAGCTCTCAGCAGCCATCACCCCTGATTTTGCCTGCTCTGTGCATTCCCACCTGTGGAGGTGGTGGTGTTCCCCTCCACTCCAGGGGGCGGTTCCAGGGCGGTGTGTAAGGAGGAAGCCAGTCCTCTACGCCCCAAACGTCAAAGCTGCTCCTGCACCACTCGTAGTATTTTGTACCCTCAGGGGCCTCCCAGTGAGCCAAGAAGACAGAACTAAGGGTGAGTGCGGGCCTGTGTCACAAGCAGTGCAGTGGCAGAATCAGCTTGTCACCCGTCACCCACACAGCCTGTCTTCCACCCTCCTGATATCTTTGCCCCCTCCCCTTCTCTCCACAAACTGCTAGGTGTCTGGCAGGAGGAATTCTGGGTGGAGAAAGACAGGAAGGACCCTGGGCAAGGCCAAGGGCGCCTACGCCCAGTGCTGACTTAGCTCAGGCGTGGGAAGAGTTAAGCAAGCATCTCTCCCTCCTTCCCTCAAACACAGGGGAGAAGTGTCAGGGCTACGTGAGTGGGCATGAGGCCCCAGGGGAAGGCGGGAGCTTTTAGCAGATGGAGGGAGCCTGTCAGGGTAATGGCTTTTCCTGGCACAGTTGACTCCTCTGGGCCTTGATGCTATTCTAGAAACTGCAGGGCTAGAGGGGGCCTCTGATTCCATAGAGAATTGGAGAAAGGGACCGGCTCACTCCCTGCTCCCAGCCCCGACTCAGCTGGGCACCCGGGGGTTGGGTTCTAGGACCCTCAGGCCCCTGAGGGAGCCAGGTCTCCCAGTGCAGTGTCAGAGCCCAGGGGGCTCTCCAGGACCCGCTTGCACATAGCCATCTGCGAGACTGAGACCCTCCGTCCCTGTCCCCAGACCCCAGGGTGCACCTGCTGTCCTGGGCCTCAGACGTAAGCCAGCCATGGTGGGGAGGGCAGCCATGGTGGGGAGGGCAGCCGTGGTGGGGAGGGCAGCCGTGGTGGGGAGGGCAGCCGTGGTGGGGGGGGCAGCCGTGGTGGGGAGGGCAGCCGTGGTGGGGAGGGCAGCCACTTCAGGATGGGACTGGGGTTGGGTTCGGAGGCACAGTGCAGCCGTCCTGGGTCGCAGGCCCCCGGGAAATGTGCCCACCCCCAGCCTGGCCCGACCCCAGGGCGCTGGAGGGATATGTGTGTGCCTGAGAAATGCCAGCCAGTGGCCCTGTGGGGGCCAGGCCCAAGCACAGCCGTGAGAGGGAGGGAAGGAGAAGGACTCTGCTTTCCTTCTGTGAGGCCCTACCTACGGCAAGAGCGTGGTCTGGTTCCCAGGGGCTGCTGCTGTGGGCGGAGGCGAGTGGGGGAAGAGCGTGCCCAAGCTCCAGAGCACCCCAACCCTGCACTGTCCTCTGAATGCCCTCCAGGGCACACACCTCGGGGGCAGAACCTGTGTGCCACTGTCCCTGCCTCCGGAAGTCTCCCCTGACCAGCCATTCTCTTTGATGTCCCTACTTCAACACCAGCACGTGTGCGCGCGCGCACAGGCATGCTGGGGGGCGCACGCGCACACACACACACACACACACACACACACACACACACAGGCTGCCCCAGAGAGGTCTGTGTGCCCCACTGTACCCGATCTCCATCCCCCACACCCAGCGGCCAGCCTTCAAGCTGCCTCTGAGGTCTCCACGCTCAGCTCCCGCAGCTGCCCAGCCTGTCCTCTTGGTCTCCCTCCTCCTCAAAGCCTCAGAACATGAACAGTTATCAAACCCTGGCCCCATCCTGGAGAGGGCTTTGGAAGCTCAGGATGCAGGCCATCTGGCTTGTCCTGAGTGCCAATCCCAGGGCAGCTCCAGGGGGACAAGGAACATGGGAGAGCCCCAGTTCAGCTCTGTTCTGGCTGCGGGGTCCTCGCTGGGCAGTGCCCCGAGTCCTGAAGCTCCTGGGGACGGAGGTGGAGGAAGAGGGAGGCTGGGCAGAACTTTTAGATGGGTGTGTGGTAAAATGAGAGGTCTTGAGACCCTTTGACCTCATCCGCCATAGCCCTGTTTCTCGCTAACCTGGGAAACTTGGAGATGGGGAAACAGGTTCAGATTAAGTTTGCTCCAGGCTAGATGCCAGGTGTGCCACGATGGGGCCTCATTTCTGTCCTGAGAAGGCAGGGCTAGTCCCCTCTACCTGCACCCTCTGTGCCTGCCTGAGTCAGGATGGCCAGCCTCCCCCAGCCTCCTGAAGGCCAAGAGGCAGCCAGACCCCCAGACCGCAGGCCTACCCCCATCCCTGGAAGGCACAGAAAAACCAGTGACTGCTCCTCAGCTGGGAGCCCAACATCCTGCAGCAGGGACAGCGTGCGAGAGTCGGCCTCGGCGGGGTGGTCACCTGAGCAGGACGAGCAAAGGCTGGATTCTTGTGTTTCTGAGCCTCCCTCCACTGGACCCAGAAGGGAAGGTTTCCTGGAGGAGGCAGGGCTTGAGTAGACAGACATTCCCAAGTAGAAGATACCGTGTTTCCCTGAAAATAAGACCTAGCCAGTCAATGAGTCTTTTGGAGCAAAAATTAATATAAGACCCAGTATTATTTTACTAATATAATATTAGACTAATTACTAATATAATATAAGACCGGGTCTTATATTAATTTTTCCTCCAGAAGACACCTGAGAGCTGATTGTCCGGCTAGGTCTTATTTTCGGCAAAACACGGTAGAGTCTGAGGCTGGGAGGGGCCGTGAGCTGGCTGGTGGGCAGGGCTGGGGAGAGGTTGGCTGGCTGATCCAGGTCTGTGGTTGGGAACACGGGGTTGGGTGGTCAGAGAGGAAGAGAGCAAGGCTTGTGGTCCTCTCTGACCTTGCTCTCTCTCCAGCCCCCTTCTGTCCACGCCCATGTGCGGTGTCCTCCGAGGCCAGACAGTCAGGAGGGAAAACCACTGGGCCTCACAACGTCTGGCCCTGGCCAACAGGAACCACTCAGAGGAGGAGGCAGATAGTACCTGGTCTGACGCCCGCTTCTCTCCCTCTCCCACTTCACCAGACAACAGCACATCAACGACACCCCCACTCCATGCCTGCCCCTCCCCCCGCCCCCAGGGCAACTGGTCCTTGTGGGTTTTGAGCTTTTTGGAGGTTCCCACTTAAGGCATGAACAGAGCTGTTATTCTCAGCAAAGCGATGGCCTCTCATCCTGGGTTTCATTTATTAATTGGACTCGAATGAACCATCGTTAATTGCCGATGGAGCTACACCACGACAGGTGGACCTCGATTTAAAGAATGACTGACTGGAGCAAGGGGGCTATAAGCTGGAGACCAGCCAACTCCCCACCCACAGGGGCGTGTCTCTCGCGCACTTTCCTGCAGGGAGTGGGGACTGCTCTGGAAGTCAGAAATGGGACATCGTAAGGAGCTCTGAGCTGAGCGCTCTGCCAAAGGGAAACATCTTTCTATAGAACAAGATTGCTGCTTCCCACCTGCCCCCACACACTTTATCTGAAATAGCCCCTCTGATGTCGGGCAGACCCTCATGGGCACCGCGCACGCCCCATGGCAGCTCCTGGAGGAACAGCAGGGGTATTCTTTCCTCTGACCCAGGGGAAAGCCACAGCCCACAGAGCTGTAAACAGTGCAAACTCGGGCTCCAGCCCTGGTCTGAGGGACACTGTCACACCCTCTTCTCTCCTGGTGGGATTTCCTCGTTCAGAGACATTGTTTTTCTCTGTTGAGGCAGGAGACGATGCAAAGCCAAGAAGGACCCCTGCCTGCACCACCTGCCTGCCAGCCTGTGGAGAGTGCAGCAGTAGTGTGCCCGTGGCCAGCTGGATGAGGGCCCTGGGAGCCATCGTCTTAGGACAGGGGGAGAGCCAGCTGACAGGCAGCACAGCGGCTCCAGGGGACGGAACGACAGGCTCCTTGGCAAGGTGCTGGCCTGGGTGAGACAGCCCTGGAAGGCCTCGCCATGACTTGGGATCGTTCTCAACGGGTCGCCTGGTCATCCACTCTTCTGTGTATCCCCTTCCTCATGGATGCAGCCTCAGAGCAGGAGAAACGGGGGCAGACATATGGGTGAACTTCCTAACCTCACAAGAATCACCTGAATCACTCTGATTCTGGTTTCTGGCCTTGCTTGCGTGGTGTTTAGTTGAAGATCTGAAGTCGGGGGTATCTTAGACACACAGCCCTGCCTCCTGCCCCCTTCGCCAAAGACCAGCTTCCTGAGGGGTCCTGCTACCCAAGTGCAGAGGCCTGGACCCCGCTAACCACCGTCCACCTTGGGAGACTGTGGGCAAAGCATGAGTGAGGGAGATTTACCTGTGTACTCGCCACTACCACCACCCCCAGCTAGCCTGAGCTCCTCGAGGACAGGGGCCAGCCTCGACACTGCTGGGTCTGGTCCCAGCCCCCAGCCTGGGCACAGGGGGCCCCACAAGTGTTTGTGAATGAAGGAGGGGGTCACAGACCCTTGGAAAGTCCCATGGAGACAGGTAGCCCCTCTGCTCCAGCTCTGCTAGGCCTGCCCCGGCCCAGACGGCTGGACCCTGCTGTACACCGCCCTAGAAGCAGCTCTTGGGCTGGGGGGGGGATCCAGGTACCCTCCAAAAGAAAAGAAGGGGTACCTCTCAGACACGTATAGAGGACATGCATCATGGGGAAGTCACTGGCCCCTGGGAGAAGAGGACAGTTGGTGAAACTGGAGGGGGAGGTTGAGTCTGAGTGGGTTGGGGGAGGTGATGAAGAGAGGTCCAGAGATCCTAACTGAGCAGAGGTGATTGGTCTTCCTGTAAAAGCTGGCCAGTCTCACACCCGCTGTTTGGATTTCTGGCCTCTCTTGAAAATTTGAGAGAGCTGACAACCTAAGCTTGCATTACTCCAAGGCAGAAATGGGTGTGGGGTGGCTCGGGGCTGCTCCTTAAAATGGCCTGTGTGCTCTCGAGTTTGCCACAATCACTGCTCCTCTGCTGCGTCACACACCTGGCTGGCTGCCATATTTCTGCAACTGGCTTGAGCCCTGAAGGCACGGACTTTGCCATCCTTGGTGCCATTCCTTCTGACAGAAGCTCACTGTGTGTGTAGGGACCACAGGTGACAGAAACGGGGAGACCACAAGCAGGGGGAGCTGAGCTGGAACCCAGGTCCCAGCTCCCTGCCCGGTGGCCTCCCCCACTCTTCCACAGATGCTGGACTGTGTAGCACTTGACCCTGAAGCCCATGGGGGCCAGGCAAGGGCAGAAGGAAGCCAGACACCATAACTCCTGGCTGCCCAGGTGTCCTGGGGGGCAGGAGGAGCCCTGCTGGCAGCTTTGCCCTCGCTCAGAAACAGGCTGGCAGCCTGTGCAGAAGGCCCCCACTGGCCTGCCTCGCTGCCTGAGGTCTCCCCAGGCGTACTTGCTTCTCTGGGAAAGCACTGCCTTCCGGGGCTGCTTCTCCAGGAGCAGTGCCCCTGGGGAGACCTCGTGCTTTTTGGGTCTGAATAAGTGCTTCGGGCATGAGAAGACCTCAGGGACCCTGGGCAACAGTGATAGGGGAACATCTGGAAAGAATCCTTGTGGCTTCAGTCTGCCTGGGGGGTCACAGGCCAACCATCCTTAACCACTGACACTAGCTGTGTTTACAACTGTGGGATGCAGGAATATTCTCACCGAACAACAATTCTGAGGCTCTGAGACTTGAGACGTCATGGGAGCAGGTGTGGGTAGACCCCGGCTCCCCAGGTCCTACCAGGGCCATCTCCCTGCCCACATGCTTTTCCCCACAGGCGTTTTGCTGGGAGGGAAGGAGCCTTGACCTCTGGCCCGATGAGGATGGTCACCTTCATATGCTCCATTCCCCCTGGACAGCCATGTGACCTCAGAACAGTCCCTTCCCTGTCCTGGGCCTCGGCCTCCTGGGCTATCACGTGGAGCCAATGCCACCTGCTTCCAGGGCCTGCTGGGTGAGCGTCAGGGTGTGGAGAACCAAGCTTTGAGTGCGGCATGGCACATCAGCAGCAGTGCGGCCGCTTTCTTCCTGGGACCATCCCATGATCACTGTCACTGTCACTGGGAATATCACTGGGTTCACTGAGCCCATCCCTCCGGCTGCTGACACAACTCTGGGGTCACCTGTGTGCCAGGCCTCCACCCACGCCACCCAAATCCCTGCCCTCTGGAGCCCTTTGCCAAAACCGTAGCCAGACGGGGTAAGGTGTGCGCAGTCCACACCTGGGAGAGCTCTGCAGGCTGCTCCCTAGATCTTCTCTGGAAAGCTGGCTTAGGGAGCTGATGCCCACAGTCCGCTTCCGAGAGGGCGACTGAGGCACGAGGATTAAGGCGGGATGAGGTGGAAAGAACTCGGATTTGGGAAGCCTGGGTCCCGGCTTGGGAACTTACTAGTTCTGGGACTTTGGCCAAGTCCCAGAAATGCTCTGAGCCTCAAAAACCTCATCTGTAAAATGAGGATAGTACTTTACCTAGCTCACAGGACTAAGCAATGATTAAATTATGTCTCACACACAGACACACACACCACATACACACTTAGCACATTTGCCAAGTGTATGGTAGGCACTGGATAAATATAACCTTCTTTAACCTTCCTTCTTCGTCTTTTACCAGGGCCTTAGACAATTGTCCCACTTTCAATAACTTCTTCAAGTAACCACCAGGATCAGGGCTCAGTCTGTGACCAAGGTCAGTCCCAGTTCTGTGGCCAGAGCTCGGTCTGTGATCAGGGTCAGGACTCAGGGTGTGATCGAGGTCGGTCTCCGTCTGGGGCCAGGGTCAGGGCTCTTACGCTTATCCAAGAAAACCAAAGACTTCTGAGTATGACTAAACGGCCTGGCTCTGTACCCTGCCCCTCCCGCCAGGGTCTGGGCCCAGCTTGCTCCACGTACACAGAAGGAGCAGCCCTCTTGCTCTCAGCATTGGCTATGTCCATGCTCATTAGCTCCGGGCAGCAAGCAGGCAGAGAAGCAGCTGCCAACTGGCAGCTCAGCCATCAGCTTTTGGCCAGTGGTCAGAACCCCACAGGCCATCTCCTGGCTGGCCCCTTCCCCATACCCTGCCCACTGGGCACCCCCACCTGTCAGGGCCACTGCCTTCCTGGTCCCTGCCGTGCTCTGATTGTCAGGTCTCTCTGTGCCAGGCTGGGAGGCAGGTGCCGGGCACTGCTCAGGCCCCAGGGCCTTGAGCCAGGCACACAGACCAGTCAGGGAAGAACCCGGGCCTGGGCACTGGCCCAGCAGACCCGGGTGTAGAATCTATCTTGGGTGGTACAGCTGAGGCTCTTGTTGCTTCTAAAGAACTGAGACTATTTCCCAGGCCAGAGCACAAACACAGCAAGCTTGGAACAGTGTGGAGGCCAAAGCATACATCCTGGCCACGGGAAGACGGAGACTCGGACGGGGCAGGGACTGGCCTGAGGTCACACAGAGAGTCGGGGCCGTGGCCGACTCTGGGCTTTCCTGATTCCATCCTGGCTTCTCTCCACTGCCCTGTGCCTCTCTTCTGATAGGTCTCCGGGCCCACTGTGGGTACTGCTAAGGCTACCCCTCACCCCGCCCCCGGCCCCTGCATCATGATTTACCTGGCAGCATCTCTCCCTGTCTGGCTCCACCATCTCTGCAGCCCTTTGAAGCAGGTTCCCAGGTAAAGTATTCAGGCATTGAGAGGTGAAGTAACTTTCCCAAAGTCACAAAGTAAGCTAGAAATGGGGCGGATTCATCCATTCATTCATCCATTCATTCATTCATTCATTTATTCATTCAATAATTACTTATTGACAGCTTCTTACATTCCAGATACTGTGTTGAATAGCAGGGATCGGATGGTGAGCAAAAGATACCTGGTGGTCGTTCGTGACACTAGTGGGGCACAGAGGAGGGTGGCACTGAAGAGGAGGAAACCAGGAATTACATAAACGCACACAAAGCATGTGAACGTGCAGCTGCAACACTGGAGAAGCACAGAGCCCCGCAGTGGGAAGCATGTCATGGAAGAGGAGGTAGCTGGGTCTAGGAGGTCTTGGAGGGTTTCCTTGAGGAGGTGATGACTGAGCTGAGATCCAAAGAGGGGAGGGAGAGTGTGCAAAGGCCTGGAGTGGGAGGGAACAGGGTCTGTTCAGAGAATAGAGAGCTGTCCGCTGTGGCTGGAGCAAAGAGAAGGGTTTGTGTTGCCAGGGAGCTGGAGGGGCCGGCAAAGACCCAGCTGTGCTGGGCCTGGAATCCTCTTTACTCTGGGAGCAATGAGAAGCCATTGGATGATTCAAAGAACCGGTTCCTTTGGCAAGACGGTACCATGGTGTCAAACAGTAGCCTGATTTTGAAGGGGGCAAGATCAGAGGTACCAAGAGCAGAAGCGAAAGGTGGTGGAGCTGGTGGAGAGAAGCAGCCAAATCCCAGACGGGAGAGAAATTGACATGGCTTGGTGATGGGTTGAACGGGGGTGAAAGAACGTGATCACTGATGCCAGGGTGGGCATGAGCTCATGAGGAGAGGATGGAGAAAGAACAAACGACGGTCGAAACCTGGACAAGCCAACATTTAATGCCAGGTGGAAGAGATAAAGGGGTGCCCAGGGAGGAAAATAAGAGAGTGGGGCATTTGGAAGCCAGGAAAAGAAAGGGCTTCAAACAGAATGAGTGGTCATGAGGGGCGGAGAGATTGCAAATGAGATGACTGTTGGATGTAAGGCCAGGCAAGGCGATTGCTGGTGACTTTGAAGCTATTTCGGTGGAGAGGTGGGTCAGATTGGAAGCAGGTCAGTGGCTCAGATGCAAAGAGACAGAACCACAAGATGAGCCAAATGGACGTGTGGGCCTGGGGTGGTGGCTACTGGAGGATGCACCCTGTTACTAGACTGGCTCAAGGCTGGAGCCTGCATGGGCTGAAGGGGTCACACTCCAAACTAGGGAGGCGCATCTTTGCCCCTGAACCCTCTCCAGGTCCCCACTAATGGGCTCAGAGAGTGAATGGCTTCGGGGCACTCCCTGGTGCTGCAACCCCCACGCCCACCACCATGGGTCTGCCTGCTGGGGAAGCAACAAACCCAGAGAGGAGGGCAGAGCTGGCAGACGCAGGAATCCCCAGGGTCCCACCTCCAATCAGAGGTGAAACACCGTGGCCTGGCAGAGAGCAGGAAATTAGGCCAGGAGACCAAGCTGGGAGAAGCGGAAAACACAGGCAACAGAAAGAGGAGAAACAATATTTTGAAAGAATATGACATTATATACTCATATATTTAATACATATTATTTAATGTACTATTTAATAGTATTTAATGTACCTAACATATATGTAATATTGATTTTAAGCATCAAAATATTCATGGTGAGAAAAACGAAAACTTTAGTGGACTTCTTATGCCCATTGTATGTCTTCTTACTGAGCATTTGGAATCAGACATACGGGTGACATCATGTTCTTCCCAGGGCTTAGGTCTTCAGAGAGCCGTGGTCCTCCCTCTGGGGTTCCTGCCTGGGGCTGGGGGCTCGCACTAAAAGCCCCTTTCAGGTCCCACCAGCTGGGCCTGCCTTTTCAGAAGCCCTCCCTTCTGCTTTCATTTGCATCTCATTAGCACCACCTTGGGCTGGTGGCAGCTCAGCCTCCCGGAGCCCGGAACGCAGGCTGCAGCCTCGCCCGGGCCCCTCTCCCTGCTTCCTCCCTAGGTGGAGATGGGTGCGGCGATGAGCTCCCCCCGCCCCCACACCCTTCACCCGGGCTCGGGCCGGCTTGGCTCCAACTGAGCGTTCCCATGGCAACCGGGTGATGGCGCAGGTCGCGACGCCTGCCGAGGAGCAGCGCGGGGCCCCCAGCTCCCCGCCCGCCGCCAGGCTGGATTGGTGATAGGCAGGGCCTCAATCTCCCGAGATGATGGGCGATAATTGGTTTATGGAAATAGCTGAGCGGGGAAGGCGAGCTCCCTGACAAGCCCGCTCTCCGCCACCTGTCCTTCCTCACTGCAGAAATGGAGCTGGGGGAGGGGAGGACCCGCGAGCTGGGCGAGTGGAAACGGCGCCTTGGACACAAGCAAGTGTTACACCTGTTGGTCTCCAGCATACCGTCTATCCTCGTTTCACTCTGTGGGGGGTTCAGGGGTTGTTGTCATAGTAACCTAGTGTTCCTGGGGCCCTAAGTCTGTGCTCAGGCCTATGCTGGGAGCCCTGTAGGGGGAAATGGAGACGAGACCTGGACCTGTACTGGGGAGCCCCATTTTTGGGGACAGAGGTGCAGCACATAATTTATATGAAGTGCATCTGACCAGTGTAGCCACTGCTGCCAGACTCCAGAGGAGGAAGGGCTCAACTCTGGTGGCTGCCTGGAGGCGGGGGCAGTATGAACGGGCTTTGAAGGTGGGATTTCAGCAACTGTTGGGGAGAGGGCTGGATGGGGCATGCACTCCCCAAAAGAAAATGTAGGGGAAAGCCTGGAGGCAGGCACTGTATGATGCCGTTATTGGTGGAGGAGGGGAGGTGTAAGGAAGTGGGGGGGGGCTGGTGGCTCCCACTGTCCACAGAAGGGGCTAAGGGAGGACGAGCTTATGGGAGGGGCCACTGCACAGGGCTTTATAATCAAGATTGAGCGGATGTCCAACATCCACGTGGAAGGCTGGCCGGATGGAGACTCTGCTGCCCTTTGATGCCTTTCTGGGAAAAGTGAAGTCTGTGAGGCAGTCAGCAGACGTGGCCTGGCTGGCCCCACTCGGATACCAGGCTGACTTCAGCTAGCTGGAGGGGGCACGTGGGGTACATTCAAGGACCAGAACTAGGGAAGCCCCCGTGATAGACAGGACTGGAGCAGTGGTGGGGGCCAAAGAGGAGCATGGCGTGAGCACCTTACCCCAGAACTGCACATGGTGGAATGAGGCCCCCCACCCAGGCCAGCCGCGGCAGGCCCCAGGTCTTCTCCTTCCTTTGACAACCCCCAGACAGGCCTCCTCCCCAGGCACCCTGCCTCCTGAGGCCAGGCTGTTTGTGGCCAAGCCCTGCCCAGAGGGCGTTGGATTCAAGGAGTGGCCCTTCCTTCTTTCCCCAGCCCTGGTGAGCAGCTTCCACACAGCAAGAGGGGGCCAGGCCTCGCATTTGCAGATCCCTCAGCCCCGTGTGATTCACACTTGGCTTTCCCCTGGGTATCAAGGCCCAGCCCCGAACCTTTGGGTGCTCATATTCCAAACATTCCTACTTTGGTTTCTGCTCCAGCTGACACCAGCCCCCACCCCACTCTCAGGCAGCTACTTACACTACCACGTAGGGCCATGGCTCAGAGCCATCCTTGCAGGCAGGGAGGTTGGTGGCCCCATGGAGAGTGACGACGATGGTCTCCTTATTACAGGGACACAGGTGGCTCATGACAGATTCCACACTCAGGGAGGTGTTCCGGGGGTCCTCTGGGCCTTCAGCGACCTGTGGCGAGAGCAGCGGATAAGTGGCCTCTTCTGCTGTGCCTCCCTCCCACTGCCTCCCTGTAACTCGAATCCTCTCATAATGGTACTTCCTCTCCAAGTGTTTCCCTCTGTCAGGCCCCAACCCAGTCTAGAACTACAGGTCCCAAAGGTGCAGTCACTGTCGGCCCCATTTTCTCCTGACCTCTATCCCACACCCCACATCTGTCCTAGTCTCTCTCGTGCCTCTCCCCTCATCCTGGATCCATCACTTCCTGCAGAATGAGCTAGGCTCCCTCACCATTCAAGTCCAGTCCCACCGTTAAGCCTTTACTTTCGCAGATACTCTTGGCTGTGATTCCCAACTCTTGCCTGCTTTTGACGCCCTAGCAATTGGCCTTCCTTTGCTCTCCTGTAACCTCATCCCAGGTCCCCCGTGCACACCACTTTACAGTTTACAAAGCTTATCCAGGGAGTCACCAGTGCATTAATGGAGATAAATGAATATGTCTGTTCTAGATGCCTCATCCATGTTCTACCCAGAGAACTCTGCAGGCCAGGGAGGAGGAGAGAGAGGTGCCTGCCCACACATGGGGCCTCCTAGGCTGGTTGTCCCAAGCAGACTCACGTGCAGGGGCTCAACAACTCAATAATTTGGGGATTCGTGGCCCAAAGGGCCATGGTGATGGGAGTTGCTGAGAGGAGACAGAAGCCATTGCTGGGGCAGTCAGGGAAGGCAGCTGGGAGGAGGAGGCCTTAAAGGGTTGGGAGAACATGTGTGGGTGGAGCAGGGAGGACAGGCTGGAAAGCAGAACTGGAGTGGAGATGCAGAGCGGAAAGGGGCGGGAGCTTCCAGAGGCCAGGGGCAGGCCCAGGCTGTCTCTAGAGGCGGTGGGGAGTCAGTGGGGTTGTAGAGATGGAGGTTGTGGTGAGTGAAACACTGGGGTGGGGAGTGTGTGGACATAGGGCTGCTGTGACTTGGGGTGTCCTGGTCCTGCCTCTGCACTGGCCCGCTGACTCTCACTCTCAGTGCCTGGAATGACATCGACACAGTTGACCCAGATTAACCTGGCAGGAAGCCACCCCCACGCTTTGTCCTTCCGGCTGATTGACAATGGCTGATGTGAGGGGCAACAGAGGGGCCCTCCTGGCCCTGGAAGGGGAGCAGTGGACCTTTCAGGTTGGACATGGGGCCCTGAAGGAGCCACTGGGGGCTGACCCTCTTCTCTGCAAAGCTCAGCCTGTCGGACTCTGCATTCTAGGCCAGGCCCTAGTAAGGGTGGGCGGTCCTTAGAGCGGGAAGGGTCCATGGGGACCATTGAGAACGATGTCCCAGTATGCAAAGGGGAGACCAAGGCCCAGAGAGGAGTGAGGACATGGTCCTGGCAGGCTATGGACTGGTGGTAGCCCCAGCAGGCTGGGTCCCCTGGCTCAATCCTGAAGAGTGTCAGGAGAGCTGGATTTCAACCTGAAGCCAGTCGTGCTCTGAGAGTCATTTTCCCCAAGGGGACGATGAGGGCTTGGACCATTCTGTCTGGAACCCTCCCTGCTGCTGTGTGACAGCGCTGGTTCCCCACACACTGCCTGCTCCCACCTTGAGCCTGGGGGTCGTAGCACAGTGGCTCCTGGCTCCTGGAAGCCTCCAAGCAGAGGGAAAGGGAAGGGCTGCTCTTTCATTCAGTTCTCATGACAGTGGTGTGGGGTGACCATAGATATGAGCCCCATGCGACTCTAATCCGTCAGCATGTCCTGCCAGCCCTGCCTTCAAACCATGTCTAGAATCTGACCCTTTTTCACCGTCTCTCAGCACGAGCGTCGAGACACCAGATTTCTGCACTTGATAACTATTTGCTTTCCTGTTTCCCTCTGGCTCTCCGTCCACCCTGCCCCCCTCACAGAGCAGCGGGAGTGAACCTTCATAAATTTCAAGCGTACCATATTACATATTACTCTGCTCAAATCCTGCAGCAGCTCCTCATTTCACTCAGAGCCTCACAATGCCGTAACGACCAGCGTGCTCTGGCCCAGGAGACTGAGCTCACCTCATCCCTAGGCCCCTTGCTGGCTGGCCCCCGCCCCCCGGGCCTCCGAGCGGTGTCTCCCACACACCAGGCTGGCTCCCGCCTCGGCCTGTGCCTTCTGCCTGGCCTGCTCTTCCCTACATATACGTCCCTGTGGCTTGTCCCCGGACTTCCTGCAGGTCCGACTCATTATCAGAAAGGCCTTCGTGGTACAAGCTGTGGTTCTTGTCTAACCAAGTGACTAATTAGGAGGTGAGAACCCAGGCCCAGCGCCAGAAGTGCCAGCACTACAGAGACTCCTCTCCTTCTGACTGAGCAGCACCCCACCCCCCACCTCAGGACCCTGTCACCATGTACAGAGGGGGTGAGTCACCCCTCCCTGTCTCTGCCAGGCCAGGGTGGCAGGAGGGGAGGCAGGTCAGCAGAAGGAGCCCCCGCCAGGCGGCAGGGAAGGAGGGGAAAGGAGCCACAGAGCCCGCTCCACCCCCCATAGTCAGAGACGCGGCCTTTTCAATGTCCCACCCGCACTGCACACCCCACAGCCCACCCCACCCCCCAGCATGTCTGGTCTCCTTGTTTGGTGGTATGGGAGCAAGAGTAAAAGCCTGGGGGTCCAAGACCTAGAGTTCAGCCCAGCTCTGCCCCCAACTCTCTGTGTGTCCTCTCTGAGCCTTCCTTGTCCCACCTGGTCAACGGGGATATCTGCAGTGGTTTACAGTCAGTCTTCCCAATAATTGGCCTAAGGTTCCTGCAGTGAGGTCAGAGGAGTTGACTAATGTCCCTCCTACCCCCAGATTCCCAGGAGATAGTGGGCCCAGCTCCTGCACTGCTGTGAGGGCACAGGGCCTGTCACGAGCCCCTAGGGCCCCAGAAGTGAGGGCCCAGCACACAGCAGTTTGCCCAAGAGCTCTCACGACTCCCTGGCAGCCCTGGAGCCCTGCCAGGCATTTTGCGGACCAGACCGTAGTTGTGCCCCCTCTCTGTCCTCTACCTCCTCTGCCTCCTCTGTGCCTCCCCTATGGGCAGCTTTCCAGGAAATAAAGCTTGCAGGGGTGTTGGAGAGAACTGCTTGTGCTCCACTCTGGGCGTGAGGCCAGGTGCCAGGCTGGCGATTCCTGGTGTGGTCTGAAGGCATGTGCCCGCTGGGCAGGCTGGGCCCTGGGACCAAGTGGGAGGCCAGGAGGGGCTTCGGTGGACCCACTTTTCTGCCTTCCCCTCTTTCCTGCATAACTTGCCCAAATGACTGATCAGCTTTCTGGATGGAATCTGCAGGCTTCCCTCAGAGACATGCCTGGATCAGTTCCAATGTCCTCTCTCCACTCCACCCTCCCCGGCCTGCGTTGGAGAAATTATCAGGGAACAGAAAATACATGTGCTGGGTTACATGTGGGGGAGCAAACTGTGGGTGATGGCAAAACTCCCCTAAGTCCGAGGTCCCACAGACCCATCTGTGGGGCTGAGATGAACCCTGGATGGTGGTGGGAGTTCATGTTCCTGAATACACTTCCTGCCAGCCAGCAACAGAGCCGAGTACTCACTCACCATTGGCTTCTTTCCGTTCATTAGCCCACCCAACACTGCTGGGGTGCCGACTTTGGTGGGCAATGTTTTCAGGTAGGGGCTTGAACGGCCCCCAAAGCAGCTCTCTCAGCTCCTGTACTGTGGTCTGGCGCATGGCAGGCTCAGATGTTGCTAAGTCCGGTGTCTTTACCCTCTGACAGTTGGCCTTGCCCTCAATAAGCCAGGATTAGCCAGCAGATGTCCCGAGGGCCCTGGGCTGCCTATCACTTAGGGTGTTTTGGGATGTATGTGCTGGGGGAGAGGACAAGGGTGGGGGTGAGAGATTTGACCAGCAGTGAGAGAGTACATGGCCCATTACTTCAGCTGCCAGGGCTGGGGCTTAAACTTGTTCTGGTGGCAGGAGGGATGGAGGACACAGACGCCACCTCTCCCTCAAAACCCTGTCCCCTGGCCCCTGCTGCCCCAGAAATCTGGGAGGCCATGGAAAGCAAGAAAGCCCAGTTCCCCCTCCAGAAGCACTACAGGAGGGCCGTGGCCTATGGGGCAGGCCCCTGATTAATCACTTGGGCAAGTTGTTAGACTCGGGCGGCCTCAGTTTCCCAGCTGCACCACGAGGGCTTTTGAGTTAACAATGGTCCCTCATGTTCCTTCTAGCTTCAGCTTCTAAATTTGCCTGGGAGGCCCTTTTGTAGGTGAGGAAACAGGCTCAGGGACAAAGCTCTTGCACTTGCCCCAGGGCACACAGCCTAGCTGGCAGGGCAGAGCTGGGAGTGGAACCAGGATCTATATGCCTCCACTCTGGTCTCCCGCCTCCTTTGGATGTGACCTGCTTTCTCTGGGCCACAATGTTACACCTTCAGGCTCATAACCCAAGCAGCCAGAACGCAGGTGCCAGCGAGGAGTTGTGGTGTTTGAAGCAGGAGACGCTTTTCAAAAGATTACACAAAAGTTACAAATCATAACGAGAAAGACTTACAGATTTGATAACTAAAAAAAATCTCTCCCCACTTCTACAATGGTCCAAAATTCACTACGATACAAAGACAAACAGGAGAAAATACTTGCAATCTATATAAATGGATGAATACCGCTATGTGTGTACAGAGAGCACTGAAATCAATAAACATCACCACAAGAAAGAGATGTGAGTGGAGGATTCTCCAAAGAAGAAATAGGCACGTGTAATACAATATACACATTATGAACATACGTTTTCTGTTTCCCGGAGCTATGAATCAAATAAATCAGACTCCTCCTCAGGGCTCCCACACGCACTCCCGGGATCCCCCCAACCAGCTTGGGGGGCAGGTGGCAATAAGTTTCAGGAGCCAGCTGGCAGATTAGGGCCCCCCAGTCAGGCCAGCCAGGTACCTGGTCCCCAGTGTGTGACTTACCAGAAGAAGGCTTAATGGGGGAGGGTAGAATCAAGGGGAGGAGCCCACAGACACCCAAGTCCAGGGTAATATAGCAGAACCCACATTGGGGCCTGGTACCCTTAGCTATTTGGTTTATTTGACCTATGAGCATAACTGCAAAGAGGCTGTTCCCAAGTCAGCAAGTAGCTGTGTGTCCTTGGTCTTAGCTGTTTCTGCCATCCTTGTTGGTAAGTGGCACAGTCGAGGGCATGGGTTCAACTTTGCCAGTTAGCAGAACGTAGGGGACCCCTGGCATGGAACTGTTTGCCTTTAATTGCACTGATATTCTAGTCCACGCAAGGTTGTTCTGTGCCCACAGCTATGTGTTAAGCACCTACTCTGTGTCAGGCACTATTGTGAGTGCTGGAGATATGGCAGTGATGAAAACAGACAAAAATCCCTTCTTTCCAAGCGCTGGAGCCCATGTGGCTGGGGCAGAAGCTGGGCCAGGGCCGGGAGGGTGTGGGGCAGTGGGTGTGGCACTGCCAGGGCAGAAGCCCGGGAAACTCCTGGAAGGCCTTGGAGGGTGACGGCGAGCCATCTCCATGGGCTCTCTCCGCCTCTTTGACCCCAGCAATAAGAAGGCAGAAACTCCTTTCCAGGCTGTGGGGATGCGACACCAAGTTGAAGCTACACCCCTGTCTGGGTCACGGAGAGACCGGCAGAAATCAGCAGGTCAAGGTCGTAGGAGTTGATAACACCTGTGAGCCCATGTGGTCCGAGAGTATAGGACACCTAACTTGGAAGAGACACACAGATCACCTCGGTCCCCATTTCACAGCTGTGGAAACTGAGCCAGAGAAGGAAAGCTCCATCATGCTTTGGGGGCAATCATACATGGACTCGGAAGGAGAGCTGAGTCCACGCGGTGCACGGCGCATGCCCCCACGCCTCACCTTCTTCTGTTTCCGGCCCATCCTCCTGGGGGCGCAGTGTTTGGTCTCGTCTAACACTCTCCGGGGCCAGTACCTCGTACTGGTGGGGAATTAGGCATCAGTCCTGTCCAGACAGCTGGCCTGGGCACCCTGGAGTCTTTGGAGTGGTGAAGAGTGTGACGTCAGTGTGGTCTCAGGGGTGCCATACACAGGCTCTGGGACCTGAACAGGGTAAAGGGAAGGTGGGGTAGGTGGGGGCAGGGGAGCGTTCTCAGCAGCCAGACATTCTGTGAGTGAAGATGCTGGGGGGGGTGGAATCTAGGCCAAGGCCAACTGGGCAATTGGCTCCGCACCCCCAGGGGGGAAAGACAGGGTGGTCCTCTCTCTGCCCAGAGCTGGAAAAGCAGGGAGCTTTCCAGCCAGCTGGGTCACCTGGGCAACACTGTGTGATGTCACAGGGCAAGGCAGAGGTCACACGACACCTATCCAGGTGCAGGGGGGAATCAGGAGCCCTTCTCCCTGTTCCTGGAGCTGTGTCCTGACTGCTCTCCAGAACTCAGTCCTTACTCTCCCTGCCCCTGGTGCCCCAAGCTGCCCATCCCCCAAGGTTCGCCAGTGCCCTGTGCCCAGCCCCCTGCTGGTCACACTGCAGGGAAGGGGGAGAGGCTGCCTGCAAGGAAGTTACAACTCGGTTGGTAAAATAGCTGTTTCTCTTCAGGAATCTGAGCCACCCTGCCTCTTTGGGTGCCTAGAGCCTTTTATTTGTTTAATAATAAAAAAACACAAAGTTCAAGAGAACGGTTTTCTCTTGGAGTGTGGGTGGGAAGATGCGGGAGAGAATGGAGAAGAAGCGGAGCTGTTAGTGTAATGTTGTCTCTTAGATTGGGTGGTCGGCTAATTGTTGGAAAGAAGTTATAAATAACTTAAAAGGGCCACTTATGGGTCAACAGTGGTTTAGGGTGTGGACCAAAGATTATGACTAATCCAATTCTGAGCTCCACAAGCGACTATTACAAAGATACCTCTTTTTACTGAGCACTCAACTATATGCCAGGCACAGTTCTAAGTGCTTTATGTGTGGTGAGATGGCGGCATAAGGAGAGACTGGCCCCCGGCCTGGGGTGGGGTCTGTTCCGTGGGGGGCGAGGTTTGAACTGGGTCTCAAAGGATGATTAAGAATCCTGGGTGGCACTGAGAGGTGTCTGGGAGAGTCCTGTGGCCTGACTCATTCTTCTGCCAGCTGTTTTAGACTCCATGTTGAGGGTTCTTCCCATCTTCCTTGGTTTGGGGACAGAGCAGGCCCACCCCGGCAGCAGGAGGCAGGAGGCCTCCCAGCTTCTCCCTCCACTTCTCTACTCTAGAGAAAGAGAAGCAGGGAGGAAGTAGTTCTTCCCAATATAGAGACAGAAAAACTTAGGCTTCACCTTTGATTAGAACCAAAGGACCAGCCAAGGTCACCCAGATGGTTGGGGATGGAAGCCGAGAGGCATTTCCAGTTTTCTCCCATTCTATGCCTTCAAACGATGGTTTCCCTGGCTCCTGGGCCAACACTGTCACAACCCAGGATGCACAGAGAGAGTCTCTGTGGATCCTTCTCCAGTACCCCCAGAGTGCCTCCCCCTTCCTTTGTCTGGAAGCCTGTGGCAGCAGGTTGGGCTGGGGTGGCAGGGTGGGGGTGACCGGTGCTGCCCCAGGGCCATGCAGCAGGGCTGGGAGAGGCCAGCAGGGCACTTAGGGAGCCAGCTTTAAGAAGACACAGCTCTCAGGGCTATGCCAGTGCACCTGCCACCACGCCTCCTTAAATTCTGTACCCTAGCCACCTTGCCTGCCTACGGTGGCTCCTGCCCTGCCCGCAGCTCCTCCCAGCGCCTAAGCAGCCTCTCTCTAGGGCCGCCCCTGGGCTCCCGGCTCTCACCCGCTGCCCTACTTAGTATCTGAGCTTTCTGCTGCTGCAGCCCCCCGCCTATGGGCCTTCCCGCCTGGGAGGAAGATAATGCAATTGGGAGACGGTTCCAGGCCGTCTGGCTCCAGAGCTCTAGCAAGCCCTGCATACTCAGCAGCCACCGGAAGGAGGACCTTCCTACCACCTCACTCACTGGCTACCCGGCTCCCTGGACCATGGGCCCCTAGGACATTCGCTTCCGGGCTGTACTATCCTTCCCCCAGAACTGCTTTCTCTTCACTAGTGGGAGGGCTGGCAGCCTAGGGGCTGGGTGTGGCTTTCCTGCTTAACCCCCAGCTACTCTACCTGCCTCCCAGCTATTCTATTTGCCTCATTCTCCGCTCTGCCTCCCTCAGCCAAGGGAAATGAGCCTGTTCCCCAAATGTCCAGAGGAAATTTCTGCTCCCCTGCCCAGGGCCCACCCGAAAGCTTTGATGACTCAGGGAGGTCCCGCGTGAGGGGAAGCAGGTAGTGATTGATGTCACAGCTAATAGGTAAGCCTGCCCCTCCCCGCGCCCCGCCCCGAGGAGAGAGCTCTTGGAGCTGCATCATTTGGTGGGGCCAGGGGTTAAACACAGTCATTAGAGAGCACACAGCTGCGGAAAGGCCCTAGAGAGAGGCTGCTTAGGCGCTGGGAGGAGCTGCAGGCAGGGCAGGAGCCACCGTAGGCAGGCAAGGTGGCTAGGGTACAGAATATAAGGAGGCGAGGTGGCAGGTGCACTGGCATAGCCCTGAGAGCGGTGTCTTCTTAAAGCTGGCTCCCTAAGTGCCCTGCTGGCCTCTCCCAGCCCTGCCTGGATCTGAGGCAGGGAGGGGTCCTGTTTCCTCGCTGGCTTTGCCCTGGGCTTGCTGGGCAGACCTGTGGTTCGCAGTTGTCCACACTCCCTCACACTGCAGCCGAGGGCCTAGCTTCTGAGCGGGCAGCGCTTTGGCCTAACTGTCCCTGCAGTGCGTCCCAGGGAAGTGTGTCTCCCTGAGCTCACAAACCTGGCCTTCCTTGCCCCTTGGTCCTGTCTCACAACCTATGAGCGCCCCCCACCACCCCTCCCTCACTCTTACACACACACACACACACACACACACACACACACCATCACTTTCTCTCCATTTCTTTTGGGCAGCTGAATTGGGAAAGGGAAGGGATGGATGAGGAGGGTTTAGTGTGATTTTGTAACAGATGGCAGCTCACGGCTGTGTGTTCTTGGTTCAGAATGCGACCCCTCCCTGAGCTTTGATCCCCTCCCTCATACAGTGGGGAGATCAGTGCTGCTCTGAGGACTGAATGAGGAAAGGCAGGAAAAACACTTAGCACGCACTAATATTCAGTTACGTACTCGCTCTTTTTCCTGCTAAGCAACCTTGGCCTTGGCAGGTTCTCCTCGGCAGAAATGGGCCTAAGAAGCAAGAACATGTGCCGCGTGCAGCCTGCACATCTCCACCCAGCACCTGAGCCTTCAGACCACCCCTGATATCCCAGCCCCTCTTCCTCTCTTCCCCAGACCCACTCAGTCCCCGGCTTCCAGGCCCATCCCGACAGCCACACTTTCCTCCAGGTGGCTGGCTCGCCAGAAAGGTCTCCTCCTTTCCTGTCTAAATCCAGTTTGAACTTAGGGTCCAGCTCAAGGCACTTCATCCGGAAGCCTTCCTGACCCACCCTTTGTCTTAGGTAGTGCTCTTTGCCCGTGGTGACACCTGCTGAGTTCACTCCCAGTAAGGGACAAACCTGAGGTGGGGTGGGACCTGGCCAAGTCCCTGCCCCTCTCTGGTTTTTGACAGTTGCCAACTGAGGCAGTTCTCTTGGGGGTGGGGGTTCTATGCTCCCAATGCCACTCTCCCTCAGTCCCAGTGGTGTATATAGAGCAGGGGCTTGCTTGTTGGCTGAAGGATGGCAGACTGCAGGAAGGTCCCCAATTCTGACAGTGGTGAATGCACAGCCTGCATGGCTAGAACCTTCGGGGCTGCTGTGACCTCACATCAGCTGTGAGGCTCTACCTGGAAGTTTCTGCAGAGAGATCTGGGGAGCTGGTTCTGCCTCATGCGTTAAATACGGCTCCCACTGGGTCCCCCCAGGGGTCAGTTCACACCCTACTCCTTAAGGTACTGGGTTGTGTTTGAGCTGAAGTCACTGCAACCAGAGCTGGAGGGGGCGGGCGAGGGGCCCTCTAAGCCCCTGTGTGTGGATCTGCCCCTCCGACCTGTCCTCCTTTTGGTCCTGAGTCCCTCCCACGCCAAAACAGCAGCCAAGGACTGACTGACTGCTTCCCTGAGAGAGTTCTAACTGGAAGCAGTGAGTGTGGCTGCAGGGTCCAGCTGAGTCTTCTCTCCTCTCCCCAGGAGCTGGGTGTCTCCCATTTGTACCACAGATCATTCTCCTTCTTCTCCACCCTGCCCTGGGTCCCAGGAGGCGGACTATACGCATATATCAGGGGGTTCTGGTTGGGTTGGGTTCAGAGAGGGCTGCAGGGATCTAGGAGGCTCCCTCCTAGCTGCTTCTCAGGGATGGCTGGTCCCTCTACCCAAGGCCACCCTGCCCGGCCGGCAGCACTCTCCATGCAGTTGCCCCTTGGGTGGTGGTCATCGCTCCTCCTCCTGCCTGTTCAGGGTGGTGAGGGCTTCTCTCCCGAGCGCCCAGGGCACAGCACTCTCCTCCTGGTTTTTTCTAAGCTTCACCGTCAGCTTTGCAGAGTCCCTATGTTACACTCCCCTCAGATGACCCAGTTTGAATGCCTTCTTCTTCCTACCAGGGCCCTGACTGATGAACCTGCTGTCTGAACCCCTCTGCGGGCCTGAGCTCTCACCTGATATCCTGTGTGCCATCATCACCACCACCACCACCGGCACCTTCACACCCCGCTAACATTTAGTGAGCACTTCCTATGTGCCACGTGCCGCACCCAAAGTTTTACCTGCACTGTCTCGTTTAATCCTCACGTGCATGTTCCCCAGGAGCCATTGTTTCTCCACGTTAGGATGAGGAAACAGATGCTCTGAGCAATGAAGGGACATGCCCAAGCTTTGAAGCTTGGGATTTGAATCCAGGTCTGCTGGCTCCAAAGCCTGTGATCACAACCACCAAAGTATATTTCCTTTTCCTTTAATTCCAGGGGAAGGAGTCACATCTCTCCTTCCTTTACTCCTGAAACTGGGGCAACATGGAGAAAGGTCAAGTCCAGAGATGTAAACACCTGGCCTTTTGAATGACGCTCTGTGACAGTGCAATCCACAGACACTGGAGTCAACAAAGAGGGAGGGGGAGTCTCCTGGAGGTGCTGCTGACCCAGGTGGGCCAGGCTCCTGTAACGCAGGCAGAGTTGGTGTCAGGAAGAGGCTGTTCTGTCCTGCACACACGAGTGGCTGGTGGTTTGGTGGGGTCAAGGCACCCGGGGCTATGAGTGGGATCACCAATGCGAGCTTGCTCCCAGTCCCACCGAGCCCCTGTATGCAGACTGCCTGCAGGCTGTGTGGGCCATGGAGGGGTACAGGGGGTGCTGGGGGGTTGCCCTTCTGACCTTCCTCTGGTCCCTTAGAGGTGACCTGCTCAGCTACTGGGCTACATGCATGTGCCTCCACGTTTTGTCATGTGTACTTGATAGTCCCGACCCTGTCACCCAGACAGAGTTCTTGTGGGCTCTCCTGGGACGGACCAGCCTGGCCCAGTACCACTATGTTGGGGAGCAAAAAGGCATGACCTCCTGAAATGCCCCAGGCCCCACAGCAAGCATCTGAGCAAGTCCTTTGACCCTTCGGGGTTCAACTCCTCATCTGCAAAGCAGAGAGGATGATCCCACCTGCAGGGGCATGGGGATCAGGTGAGAGAACAGGTAGCCGGCTCGTGGCAGGTGGCACAGAAACAAACTCCCCACGTTTATGTCAGTTTGTGCCCATCTGGAGCCACTATGGCCCAGTTTTGCGATGGGAGACTTGGGTGACTATTAATGGACTGTTCTCTTCGTTAGCTGACAGTGTGCCCATTTATTTGCTCAGCAGTCACGTTCACTGGTCGCCATGTGGAAGGAGTTGCCTCAGTGTTTGGTAACCAGAGCTCTCGTTTGCAGCCGCCCAGGGCCCGTCATCCTGTCATGAATCACTTTGCTAAAGATGCAACGTGGCTTTTGGGCGTTTTTCTTTTGGAAAATCCATAACTAATTAACAAGGGACTGAATAAAGGGGTTAGCGATGACAGCCCCCTGTCATCCTGTCCATGGGGGTGGGGTGGAAGCAGGGCCCTGCCAAGGTCCACTCGGTGCATAGAGGTCTGGTCAGGCAGTAGGCTCCCCAGTTCCCTCGCCCTGACTCTTCCAACTCGCAAATCTGACTAAGTTGCTCCTCTGCTTCAATAAACACTTCAGTGGGCCCCACTGTTCCCAGGAGAGACGCTAATGCTCTCGGGGGATTCCTGCAGGCCTCACGGTCTGCTCGCCCAGGCCCTCCCGCCTCAGCCGGCACAGCCGATCCCGGCCTCACACCCACCATCCAGCCACACGCCACGCCTGCCGTCCCCTGAACGGGTCTGGTCTCTCGAGCCTCTGGCCTTCGTATATGCTGTTCCCTCTGCCTGGACTGGCCTTCTCCCTCTGCCAACCTGAATAATTCATGGTGTTTCAGGACACAAATGGAACAAGTGGCAAATCTTCCCTGAGACCTCCCCCTGCTGCCCTCACCCCACCCGGGAGCATCAGAGCCACAGCACCTGGGCCTCCCCTTGCCCTGGCTCATGACCCACTACTGACTTTTCTGGGAGAGGGTCTGTCTCCTCTGAGGGCAGGGTCTGTGCCTGGTGACGCTCTGTTCCCAGGGCCCAGGCTGTTGCCTGGCGCAGGGTTGGTGCCAGGCGGCTGCACCCCGAATGAGCGAGGTATATTAGCATTGGATGCCTTCCTCCCTGCCAGTCCCCCAGATGCCCCCACTTCAGCCTGATGTCTGCTCCCCAAATAGCCTTCTCTCCTCCAGAGTCCAAGCCATCAGGTGCCTTCTCCCCCCACTAGGGCGTGAAGAGTTGGTGTGTGAACCTCATGGTAGAAGCTAACAACGAACGCTTGTCATGTGCCAGGTATTACTGTATGCATTTTACATGTTAACTCAATCCTCACAACTACATCTGAGGTAGGTGCCACTGCATTCCCCGTGTTACAGATGAGAAAACAGAGGCAGAACCAGGAGCAGAAGAACCAAGCTTTGGACCCATGCCACACAGCTGCAGAGCCTGCGTTTGTAATCACAGCCCTCTCCCTTACTGCGGTTTCTTATGGGGAGGGAGTTCGGGGGTGGGAGAGACAGCCCAGAGCACCCCATTCCCCAGACAAGGGCCTCCAGGCAGGCTCTGCAGCTGGGAAGAGCCAGCAGCTCTGAGGAGCTCCAGTTACAGGAAACTGCTTACTCAGGCCTGGGATCCCTGGATCCCCTCCCTTTCAGATTCCCGGCTCAGCTAGGCTCCTGCCCACACCGCCCACCTTTCCACCAGAGAGCAGAGCCTCTGGCCCTAATCTCATTTGCGGCCATGAAATCACATTTGCAATGTATTAATGCAGCATGGAGCTGGCCTGGTCCTGCCTGTCTCCTGGAGGAGAGGAGCCTAGAAAGCAATCTCACCCGGAGATGTCTCCCGGAACACCCGCCCGACAAAAAGCAATTATGTTTTAAGAGGAAGATGAAAATAATATCCACCCCACCATGCCCACCCGAAGGGCTTAGCTCCACTGGGCCCCCACTGCCTCCTAACAGGCTTCCTGCTGCGGTGAGTGTTGGGGACAGGCTTTGCCCTGTCTCTCCAATGGGCTTTGCAGGTTCCCACTTTGTCAGCCTCGCTCAGAGCAGCCTGGGCAAATGGCATGGCGGAGGGCCCCGAGCTGTGGAGCTGGCACCGACCCTCTATTCCCTTGGCATCCCCTGCAACTCCCCATCCCACAAAAATGCTCTCTCCATGTCATCCTTCTGCCTTACTTGCCGTTCCCTCACACACACCCCCATTTCTGCTTCCACATCATTGTCACACTGTCCTCACCACCTGCAAACCACTCTGCTCAATCTCTACTGGACCCTCACCCAGTCCTTTAAGCGGGGATCGGATGTCCGCCCTGACATTTGTGAGGTGGGTTTTAATGAACCAAGCAATTTCCGAGCATCTTGCTAAGCTGAACCTCACACTCTCCCTGTTGGTAGCTACTACTCTGCCCATTGTACAGATGAGGAACTTGAGGCCCAGGGAGGTAAGTGATTTGCTCCAAGTCAGATAGCTCGTATATAACTGTGACATGGGATCCTAAACCAAGGTCTTTTGAACTGGTTTTCTGTAGCTGAGTCTGTGGTGACACAGCTCATGCCCATCACACCTCCCGTCCTCACAGTCAGCTTGGAAAGTCGTCGCCTTCCAACTCCTCCTACTTCCTCTCCCCACCCAGCGTGGCAGCTCCCCAAGGGCTGGGGATACAGCTACCTTGTTTAGTGCTGGGGGAGTGGATGGATGGATGGACAGATGACCGCCCTGGGCCAAGAGAGGTTGGACCATTGGACCCCAAGGCAGGTCGTCCAATCCAGATCAAGGACGGATATCCCCCATTCATCCTCCATCTATCCTGAGAAAGGAGCCGATCCCTGTGGGCCTCAGCTGCTCCTGAGCCCAGGGACTCTGCAGAACCAGCCCCAGGACCCAGGCTGGGGTGTGTTGGCTGACTCCTGACGGGCCAAGCCCTCACCAGGGCCAGAGCTGGCCACTGGGTGCTGTCAGCCTTCATTCCCTGTTGCCCTCCCCTATCTGCTCTTAGAGTTTTATTAAAGATCAATTATTGAAGATTGGTTTTGCATAGGGTTCTAATTTCATCTCATACATCACACATGCCACGTCCCCAAAGCCTCTTTTTCTTCTGGTAAAGGGTGTTTTGCAGGGGGCTGTACAGGGATGAAGCCAGAAGGGTCCCAAGGAGGTGCCGGCCTGTGTGGGGAGGATGTGCGCCCCACGTGTGTCCAGTGGTGAGCCTGTGTGATGAGGTGGGGGACCTCTGCAGGAGCAGGACGTGGTGGCTGTGTGTACATCGCACGCGTGTCCGCACGTTTCCGCACTTCCGTCAGGGTGACCGTGTTCTGTAGTACCCCTTGGGGCTAATCAACCTTCCAGTGGAGTATGTGAAGAAGAAAACAGGGAGACGGCGACGAGTCCGTGGAAACCAGGCCCTCCCACCACCCCCTCCTCCTTTCACCGGGAGGCTAATTTCTGGAGACGAGAAGGCCACCACAGTTTCCTCCCCTGAAGCCCTTCAGCTGCTCACTGGAGCGGGGCTTGGACTGGCTGGGAGGACCACAGATGCGGAGAGCCTTTTCCTCCTCATCCTCCTCACCCTCTCCCCCCCCCCCCGCCCCCCTCCACGGCCTCCAGGAGGTGTGAGTGGGGGAAGGGCAGCAGGGCCATCTGCTGTGTTCAGTTACAACAATCTGCTAACGGAGACTCTTCCCAGAGTAGCACCCAGCCTGAGCTAGCCTCCTCCACCTGAAACCCGGCACCGGAGCCCCAGAGACAGTGGGGCTCACACTGTCCCAATAGCTCTCCCCTGGGAGGCCGGGTAAGTAAGAAGGAGCAGCGCTATTTTCTAGATGCAGACACTGAGGCCCAGACCCACCTGCTTTGCCCAGTGTAGACATCCCGCCTCATTACTAGAATGGCAAGCACTTATTATTACACGCTTCCTGTAGGGCAGGGCTAACCCGACGCCAGCTCATTTCATCTTCCTAGCAGTAGAAGACACAGGACACTTGCTCTCCCCCATTGTACAGATGGGGAAATGGAGGCTGAGGGAAGTTATACAACCTGCACAAGGGCACATAGCTACTAAATATATGCCAGAGACCGATCTGAACCCAGGTCCATCTGACCCCGGGCACCTGCCTCTCACTGTAAGCTGGCTGAACCCCAAAGCTCTCCTATACCCCACTGGCTGAGCTCCAGGCACCGACCCCACTAGGATTCCAAAGGCATCTGGTGATGACTTGGAAATAAGGCAGGGTGGGGGGTGAAGGGACAGGCTTGGGCAAGGACGGAAATGTGGGATCCCCCACTTAGGTACTTTCAGGTCTTACCCCCTAGTCCAGGGACCTCTGAGGTCTCCTGCAGAGGCCCCTGCATGCAGAGAGTCTGTCAATGCCACCGAGGAGGCAGAGGGCACAGTAGGAGGCCTGCAGGGTAATTGGGCAACTTTAGCGCTGGCCTTGATCTTCCTGGGGCGGCAGGCCGTATCCCCCACCCCACCCTCCCTGGGGCCGGCACCAGCCAGCCCCCCTCAGCCCTCTGCAGCCCTCCCTGCATGGGTGACAGCCTCTCTGGACTGCCTTGACAGTGCTTTTGTTCCCCTGAAATAAAAGAAAACCGAGCTACAAAGGGAAACCTCAGGTAGCTTTTAACGGGGCTCAGCTGCCTGGGGCAGAGTGTGTTTAAGCTGGAGGCAGTTGTCACGGGAGCAGAAGGGGGAGCTGCCCGCCCGCAGTCCCCCCGCCTTCTCCCCCGTCACCCGCGTGATTGAGTTTACTCAAGGAAACGGCTCTTCCAAATAGCGGCAAAGAAGAAAATCAATGAAAATTGATAGAGAAATGTAAAGCAGCTGTTCCTCGCGCGCACGTGAGAGAGTATGTGTGAGTGTGTGTGTGTGGTATATTTTGTTGGGCACAGCAAAAGCATGCTGCCTGGACCCAGGCTGACCCGCTCAGGGCTGAGGCAAGGAGGGTGGGGAAGGGAGGGAGCTGGCACGTGGTAGTGGAGGGGTTGCTGGTGGCTGGGGGAGGGGCAGCAGCCTAGTCTCTCTCTCAGTTAAGAGAGAGATTAATACATTCAATCCGCTCAGGGTAATTGAGGGAACAATTGGAGTGTTTTTCTAAAGCCCATAAAACTGCCTCATTGGAAGGGAGGAGCTGACCTGTTCATATCCTCTGTATCTGACACAGGACGGGAGGAGGAAGGGTCCCAAAGCAGAGGGACTGAGGCATCAGCCTGGGAGGGGGCTAGCAGTCCTGGCCTCCCTGTTCTCACCTATCCCGCCTCTCACCACTTAGTTGGTAGCAATCCAAGCACTGCCTCCAGAGTCTCTGTTTCCCCACCTGTGAAATGGGCCAGCGACATTCCCCTCTACCAGGGATCTACAGAAGGCGGGGGCAACACAAGACGGGGAGCAGACACCCACCCAGAAGTCAGGCACTGAGCAAAGAGGTGCCCAGGTGCCCAGCTCTCCACCCCCACGCTGAGGTGGACAGGGCAGTCAAGTTAATGAAATCCACACTGTGTGCCTGTCCCTGCTCACACCCTTCCAGTCTCCAGGGCACTAGAAATTGTGGATATAATAGGAAGCAATAAAAGGCACAATGCTTTTAAAAGCAGAGCAAAGAGAGGAGAGGGAAGACCTGCAGTGCATTGGGCCTAAGGCAGAAGGATGCCTGCGGCTGGGAGAGTGCAGCCCTGGAGCTCTAGCCAGAACTGGAACCACAGAGAATCAGAGAAGAGGGTGGGAGAGGGAGAGAGGGAGAAGGAGAGGGAGGAGGACGGAGGGAACAAAGGGAGAGAGACTCAGAGACAAAGGTTTAGGGACAGAGGGCAGAGGGGTGCTAGGCAAGCCACTGACTGCTCCATTCCCCTCCTCTTCCCCTTAATGAAAACCCCCAGCCTGTTGGTGCCAAAGCCACAGTCAGAATTCACAGGCTTAGCGTTTGGTGATTGCTTTATTAGCTTTTTCTTCTCTTTCTTTTTTTCCCTTCCAGGGTAAAAAAAAAAACACAACAAAAAACCCCACGTGTTTTAAATTGAAAGAATAAAAAAAAAAAAAAGAAAAACCCAACCTTGAAAGCGTCATTTAAAAGGCTCCTGGGGAACGGAATCATTTCCAAGAAACAAAAGTGCGATTGTTTGGAAGAGGTAAATGCTGGGAGGGAGTGGGGGAGGGGGCCCACTGTACCCCTTCCTTTTCCTCCCTCTCCCGCTCCTCTGTGTGTGGGAGGAAGGTTCAGGGCCAGGCCTAGGGTGAAGGAGCCCCCAGGGCGGCCCCCAGAGCTACAAGCAAGGAATTTTTAAGATCATCTTTCCAGAAATTTCATCACTGGGATTTTCCAGCCCCAAAGTTTCCCTCTGAAATAGCTCTCTGCCTGTGGGAGGTTGTCCTTAAACCTTTGGGATCACTTAGAGAGGTGAGTTAGGTTCTAAAAGGGATGGAGCTCCAGGCCCAGGGCTCTTGTGGCCCCTTTTGCCCCCTGCCCTCCCGCAGCGGGAGTCACCCCAGTGGGCCCAGGAGCCAGACTGGTCAGTACCTTGCTGCTTCCCTCACTCTCTGGGACCCACTCTGCCCAGCACTGGACAGGCCACCCTTATTCTGGCCAGATAAACTCCTTCTTTCCTGGGAAGGAGGGCCTCAGGGGTGCTGGGTGGGGCAGCCATGTGGTCTCAAACCTGCCAGAAGCTGAAGGAGGCAGCATTAGGGCACAGGATGAGTCTTGTGGAGCTCTGCAGGGAAAGGAAGCCGCTGTGTACCCTGTGCAGCTGGCAGGAAACGGGGAGCTGGTTCCCCCCATGCAGGGCAAGCTGCCCTCTGCAGCCCCTGCAGCATGCCCAGTCCCCCATTCATGGGAGATGTACCCTTCCCCAGCTGCCCTCCACGCCGCAACACACACACACACACACACACACACACACACACACACACACACACGAGGAAACTTGGGGACTGGAGAAGGGAAGGGAAGGTGTTCCCTGTCCGTACATTGTTAGCCCGGGGGAATGGATCGTCCTGGAGAGCGGAGTCTCCAGGACGCAGGGGAGGCTGTGACCCACATTGCTGCGACCGTTTACAGCTCGGTAAGCTGTGGCCATGGCTAAGAAGCACTGTGATTCAGATTCCAAATCAGTCACCCGAGCTCCCACTGAGCCCTGCCTTCTGCTCCCCACTCGCTCTGGACCACTGCATTCCTAACCCCTGCCCTCTGCCCCCTTGCTCCACCCTTACCATCTCTCAGCCCAGGACCATCAGCAGTTCTGGTTTAGAACAATGACACACAAGTTGAAGAACAACTGGTGAGCTTGCAGTAATGTTCTAAACTGAAGAGATTCCATGGTTGAAATGTCTGATACCGACAGGACAGGCTAGTTTAGAAGGGACAAAATCAGTTCAGGGAAGGCTTCCTGGAGAAGGTGGCCTTGAGCCTATTCATTTGCATCTGGAACCTGAAGTCCATTCCTGGCCTTGAACTGAATATGACTGAAGTTGGGCTCCACTCAAGAATTCTCTGCCCTCCTCTCCATCCTTCCTACTCGATGCCTTTTCTTCCCTTTCCTCCACCCCCCACCCATTTTCAGCTCCCTTTCTCCTCCTCAGTTGGGAACTAAAGAGGACTGGGTTAAGTCCTTTCCTCCTGGGCTTCATTTTCCCATCTACAAAGAGGGAAGGGAGGATGGTTTCAAGGGTCCCTGTTCTAGGCCACATCCACTTTCCCAGGGATCTGGCCCCAAGGATGGTCTGTGTCCCTCCTCCCACTGAGAACCAGGTCTTGGTTTTGCTGCCATCTGCATGTCACAGCCCCAGAAAGACAGACGCCTTCCTCAGGTGGAACCAGGGGATGAGTCCACCTGAACTGAAAGAAGCAACTTCTGTCTTCTCTGAAGGACCCCTCCCTCTCCATTGTCTGTCCCCCACCAGCTGTCTGGCCCTGTTATCACGGTTGTGATTGCTGACCACCCCCACCCTCCCAGGAGGGAAGCGATTTTTCTCTCCCTTAAAGCCATTTTCTTGTCTTGCTAGGAGCAGACATCTGACACTTTAAGAGGGAGAATGGCAGGGAAATGATGGCATTAAGTCACAGAAATTAGAGCTGCCTGGGATGGTTCAGCCATCTCGTGCCCCCTCCTCCCTCAGTCCCACCCCTCCCTCACTTGCGCACACAAAGCTTTGGCCTTCAAAGCACTGTCCCACATGGCCTCAGGCCAGGGCATGCTGAGACCTGGAGAGCAGGCAACTGCTTCTCCCTGAGCTCTGAGCCTCTTGCATACCTAGTCCTGTGACAAACGCTAGGAGAGGGCCAGGGCTCAGGGAGCTTACAGTCTGAAGGAACAGAATGGCATGGAGGAACCCAGGTCTCATGCAGCTCACTCAGCAGCTCACCACTGTGTCCTCAGCACCCAGCAGAGAGTAGGGGATATACCGGTAGTAGGTCGCTGATTGACGAATGAATGAATGAACAGAGGCCAAAATGGTCCAAATAACAGGCCATGTAACCTGGGCAAGAGCAGCTGATCCCTGGGTCCCTGGTCCATCCTTCCAGTTCTCTTGGCACATGCTGCCAGACCATTCTGTCTAAACCACAGCTCAGATCCCGTTTTTCTCCTGCACAAACACTTCCGGTGGTCCCCCCATTGCCTCCTGAATTGAATATCCACCTTGCTCTTTTGCCACTGTACCCTGATTCCCTCCACTTTTTCCCATCTACCCTCCCTCTCCCAGCCTAACTTAGCTTACCACCCCGGGCTCCACTTCAGCCCCAGACCACTGAGCTGCTGGGAGACAGACATTGCAGGACAGCCAGCCTCCATTGGCTGGAAAATTTTGGTTCCAACCTCAGCTCTTTCTCCTGCTGCCACCCAAACCCTTCCCTTCTCCTCAACCAGCCTATTCTGGTCTCTGCTCCTGGACTACTCTCCCCAAAGCCCAGAATTGCCATCCCAAACGGGATCTGACAAAGTCGGCACTTAAATGTTGGATGGATGAATCAATGGTTAAGTGAGCAAATGAATGAATGACTGAATTCATCTCAAATGATATCTCTTTTGAGAAGCCTTCCCTATGTTCCAAAATCAGACATGCACATCCCCCCATCAGAGCTCTCCTAGCACATGCCTTATAGGAACATACGACGCCCACATTCTGTCTGACTGTCTTCAAGCCAAGTGGCACCTGAGCCCTGAGACTGGCCCCTAGCTTTGGATTCCATGAGCTTTTGTGCACTAAGGTCCCCAGGAAATGGTAGCATTAAATGGAATCAAGCGTCCTTGGGGATGATCCTCAGTTTCTCCACCTCTAAAATGGGCTGTTACTTGCCCCCACCTGTACTGGCTCTGACGCCCACCAGACACACACCTGGCTGCAGAACGCAGCCACATTGGGAATCCCTCCTACAGCCCGGACAAGAATCAGACTCCCTTACCTGGGTCTGAGGCCGTCAGGGTCCTGGTTCAGGGCCGAGTCCCTCATGGTCGTAGTGAGAGCTAGATGGGCTTGAGGATAGGCACACAGAGGCTTCCATCTTGGGGCTACACGGGGCTTCCCTCAAAACCTGCTGAGAATGTATGAGATTGAGTTGGGGACACTCACCTACTGGGCAAGAGAAACACCAGCCAGCGGTGTCCTTGCTCTTCTCTTTGGGGCCTCTGCTCCATTTTCTGTCTCCCCCTTCAGACTGGGACTCCCTGTCTCCATCCTCAGACTGCAGGTTCTCCAGAATTGACGGAGGCAACGTTGAGGAGTTCTGCTGCTCTGCTCAGTGAGGGATCGGGGACCGTCAGGCTTCTCAGAGATACTGGGTCTCCTAACTGTGATGCTAGATCCTGAGCTGGAACCCAGGGAACACCCACCTGCAGCCTGGGTAGCTGGGGCTCTGGGCTCGGTGACATCAGTTCTGACTGGCTGGCCTCCAGAGGGCAGTTGGACTGAGGGTCCCGGTGCACATAGAAAGTTATACTGTAGGCCAATCCCCCACAGTGGCGGGCAGTGGGGCCCGCGCTGGCCCTGAGCAGAGCCAGGTTGCCGCAGTAGCGGTATAGGTCCTCGTGCAGCCTCGCAGAGAGGTTCATGGGGAGCTGGTCTGGGCACGGGTAGATGGGGAAGATGACCTTGCCCACCTGCTGGGCCACCTGGCCCGAGGCCCCGCCCAGCCTCAGCTCCTCCACCTGCAGCTGCGTGTCCTGCTGCCTGTTGTTCTTGCAGAAACCCAGGTGGGGAACATGGGGCTCAGGGACACCTCTGGGGTCTCTCAGCCTGAGGACAAGCAGGAGCCTCAGGAAACTTGGGTACCCACCCAGACTTTGAGTTGAAGCTAAGATTCCGTGTGGGTGACCTCCTCTCAGGACCTACCCATGGCTCCTTTCTTTACTGAAAGCCAGTCCAAGTCCACGGGGGCCGAGTGCGGTGGGGATGGTTCTAGCCTGTGAGACGGTCCTGGGTCCTACCACCACCCTGGGGGAAGAGATCAACCTGCTTCTGATTGCTGGCCACCGGAAGGCCTGGTTTTCCCATTCCCTCACATCCCTCCTCCTCCAGGAAGCCTGTCTAGATGGACTCACGGTCAGGACATGGACCTTCCGCTCTTTCCAGATTACTTAGCTATCCTCTGTTTGGGATTCCTGCCTTTCCACCCGATCTGGAAACTTCCTGAAGGCAGGGCCCTGGTCTCCACCTCTCTGTCCACTCCCATACCCCCAGGCCCGTGGTGCTTATGGCCAGGCACTCAGGGTGCTGGCTGTAATGTCACTCACTGTGCCATCCACTGCCAGAACTGGCCCCAAACCTGCTGTGTGCTCAGCTCTTGTAAATGCACAAAGCCATTTCCCATTAGTCCGTTCATCTCCTCCTCACCTGACCCTGTGTGACCAGCATTAGTGTCCCCACGTCACACTGAAAGACGCAGGGGGCTCACAGAGGGCCAGCATTTACCTCAGGTCCCACAGGCAGGGCTTCAGGATTCTGCAGAGAGCTCTGACCGTGCCCCTCACAGTTCCCCCGAGGCTCCCTGGGGTCACTGACGGGGGCAGGGGCAGGAGTTGCAGGGTCTTCCCCCCAATCCTCGCCCTTACTTCATTCCTTTGGGCAAAGTAAAGACAAGCTTGTTCCTGGGAAGGCTGAGTCTCGGGCCAGGATGCTGCTGCTCAAGGACATCAGTGACAGCAGAGCAGGCAGGGAGGGGTCTCCATCGTTCAGCTGCACCTGTACCCCAGCCCCAGAGCTGGCCTGCAAGGGGTTCTCAGCTGACAGCCACAGGGCATGTCTGCCCTCCTAACTGAACCCCATGCTCAAGACCTGGAACTCCAGGTCCAGGCTCTTCTCCTCGGCCTTCAGCCCCTGGCTCGGCAGGAATGCAGAGACCCAGGGTTCGGGCCCCCTGAAAGCCATGGCCACGTCAGGGACTCCATCTGGCCTCAAGCCCGGCGGGGCCCAGCCTGAAAGTCTGCATGCTGGACATTCACCCCACCCCTTTCTGTTTTTTTTTTTTTTTTTGAGAAACCAGGTAACAAGCCAGGAAGCTGGGCCTGTCCCAGGGAACAAAGGCAGCCATCGATCCTTCCCTTTCAGCATTTATTCATTTAACAAATATTTATTGAGCATCTACTGTGTGCCAGGCACTATTTTAGGCATTTGGAATACAGCAGTGAACCAAACAAAGATTTCTGCTCTCCTGAAGCTTATCTTCTAGTGGGGGACGGACATGGAGACAGACAAAAATAAACATAGAAAATAAGTAAATTCTATTGTCTGCTAGAAGATGATAAATTCTACAGAAAAAGTTAGAGTAGGGTCCGGACAAGGAGTACTGGTGTCAGGAACACTTGGGTATGGGGTAATCAGGACTTCCCGTTTCAGAGCGCCTGACTCCACATGCCTATTCATTCCCAAGAGTTCTTGACTTACAGGGAAAGGGCTTCCTTGGGAGCATGCCCTTAGCACCTTCTTTGGAACCAGTTTACTTTCTTAATAAAAAGTCACAATATGAGGCACAGCTTCACTTTACAGAGACTCCAGAGCTTCTCACACCAGAGTCAAGTTTGAACTGATCCTCCCTGATCTGGGGTCTTTCTGATACCCAATGGGAGAGGGGAATTCTGGACATTCCTCTGTAACAAACGTCTCTACCATCACCATCTTACCATCACCACCACTGCTATCACCACCACTACCATCATCACCACCACCACTATGACTATCATCACCACCACTATCACCACCATCACCATCATCACCACCATCACCACCACTACCATCACCACCACCACCAACACCACCACCACCACTTTCACCACCATTACCATCATCACTATCACCACCACCACCACCACCACCACCATCACCATCACCACCATCACCATCACCACCATCACTATCACCACCATCACCATCACCATCACCACCACCACCACCACCATCACCATCACCACCACCACCACCACCATCACCACCATCACCATCACCACCACCACCACCACCACCACCACCACCACCACCATCACCACCACCATCACCACCATCACTATCACCACCATCACCATCACCATCACCACCACCACCACCACCATCACCACCATCACCATCACCACCACCACCACCAACACCATCACCACCACCACTATCACCACCATCACCACCACCACCACCACCATCACCACCATCACCATCACCACCATCACCACCACTATCACCATTACTACCACCTTACCATCACCACCACCACCATCACTACCACCATCACCACCATCACCAGCATCACCATCACCACCACCATCACCACTACCACTATCACGACCATCACCATCACCACCATCACCACCACCACCACCATCACCACATCACCACCATCACCACCACCACCATCACTACCACCATCATCACCACTCCTATCACCATCATCACTTTCACCACTACCACCACTACCATCACTAGTATCGCTTCCATCATCATCTCCATCATCATCATTCTCATCATTAACCAATATATCATCATTATTTACAATGCTCTTCATTGAGCAGCTATGGGTACCAGGCATTCTGCGTGGCTTTGTGAGATAGATATAATTATCCCCATTTTACAGATGAAAAATCTGAGGCTGAATTTTAGAAGCAGAACCAAGATCTGAACCTAGAGATTCTATCTACAGTTTCCCCTACTAAACACGTCATAGGACTGGCTCAAAGATTTAAATTCATTCTATTAGATACTTCTGAACTCTAAAACTGTAGAAGTACAGTTCTGAGTCTAAAGAGCACATTTATGGACAACATAGATTTCATTCAAAAGAATTCATTTGAAGTCACCTTGACTGGAATGCATCATTTTCATACAGTGAAAGGTAACCAGTCTAAAGATGCTATTGGCCGGCCCAGCTAAGGGTCCCAGTGTTTGTGGTAGGTAGGCTTCCTCTACAATGATTAAAATTCATTTTCTTCAGGTCCCCCAAGGAGAAGCTGAGGCAAAGAGGGTTTAGAAGACCAGAGTTCTAGTCACCTGACTTGCAGCTGAACTTGGGCATATCCCTTCCCCTCTCAGGGTGTCAGTGACCCGAACTGTATACTGAGTGGGAGTCAGGTGGATGTCTGCCCACAGCTATGCCAGTCTGAAACTCTGTAAGTCATATTGGGAAAGGCCACAGTCTGGCTATTTGGGGGACAGGGTAGGTGGCAGAGGCTACATGGAAACCTGAGTCTCAGCAGCTGGGCTCGGCTAACCAGTCTAGGTTCATGCGTCGCCT
Source organism: Rhinolophus ferrumequinum (assembly GCF_004115265.2). NCBI lineage: Eukaryota > Metazoa > Chordata > Mammalia > Chiroptera > Rhinolophidae > Rhinolophus > Rhinolophus ferrumequinum. The sequence continues at coordinate 98,892,585 of NC_046289.1, read as the reverse complement.
CTGCTAGCACTTGGAGATTCAGCGATTCGGTAGTAACGGCTCTCTTTCCCTGCATGTTTGAGGTGACCCCCAGGATGTTGTATGATGGGAGTCATTCCCTCCTGCCCTATGTATTGCAAGCAGGCCCCATGCACACAATGGGTCATCCCTCAACACTTCCCTCTTCCCACCTTCCTCTCCTCTGCCTCCCTCCAACCTTCTACAAAGGGTCTGAGGTGACTGGGTTGGCCTCAGCATGGTTTGAGGGCCCTCCACATCTGACCCCCACCCTTGCACTCCTGGCCCCCCCACCCCCACTCAGTCTCTGGGGCATTTTTTTGGTGTGTGTATGGTTGCTTTTTAAAAAAATTGTGGTAAAATGCACAGCATAACATTTACCATCTCAACCATTTTTGATTGTGCCGTTCAGTAGTTAAGTATATTTACATGGTTGTACAACCAAGCTCCAGAACTCTTTTCTCTTGTAAAACTGCAACTCTACACCCATTAAAGAACAAGTCGGCATTTCCCTTCCCCCACCCCCGCCCCGGTAACCAGTATTCTGTTTTCGTGACTATGAATGTGACTGCTTTAGACATGTCCTGTAAGTGGGATCACACAGTATTGGCCTTTTGTGAGGCTTGGTTCACTCCGCATATATCCTGGGGAGGCTGCAGGCCACATCTGCCCTGTCTCCCCGCCCTGCTTTTGCTGGCGCTGTTTCCTCTGCGCACTGACATCACCCTACTCATCCTGCAGACTGCCTAAAAGACTTTCTCTGGAGCTGAGCGAATGACTCCCTCCTCTGCAACACTCTGCACCTTCCTGTCTTGTCTCAAATGATGACTAGCCTGCACGCTACTGACCATCCTTCAGGGGTCACGCCTGTGTGCTGGACAGGCCTGGACAAAGGGAAGGTGCCTAGGGACCGTTAAAGCATTCTAGAATGAGTGAATGAATGAATGGAAGGATAAATGAATTAATGGACAAACCTGACCCAGCTTCTGCTTGTGTAGAAAATAATTTAAAAAATGCTTCTTTCGGCTGTTTCATCTGGACTCCATCTGCGAGAAGCAAAGACCATCTGGGGCTCTGACCCACACCTGGACTCAGGGATGCATCCTGGTGCCCAGGAGGGAGGGCAGCAGCGTGGGGTAAGCGGCAGGCTGGAGGTAGGCGCTCCTAGTGCTCAGGCTTCTCCCAGCCTGCCCTCAGCTCCATGGAGCAGGTCTGGAAACCTCAATGAATTTTAGCAGCTCAGGGCTGGATAGCACTCCTGTTTCTACAGATGGAGAAACTGAGCCCAGGAGAGCGGAGCAGGACCAGATATCCTTCCCAGGAGTCTGTCTACTCCCAGGTGCCTCCTGTGGTTTTCAAAATGTTCAAACTCCAGGCAGAGGCCTGGCTCTGAAGAAGTCAGTAGGGGGTAGCAGTAGGAGGTGGGGGTGAGCCGGGGAGGCAACGGTGCTGACTTCCAGTCCTCTTCCTTCCGCAGCCCCGGCATGAAAGGCTTTAATGGGGCCTCCAGCCTTCTTTCTTCCCCGGAAGAATGGCTACTCAGAGGACTTTGGCTTTGTCTGAAAGAACGGGGCCTGTGATTAGTCCACCCCGGAGGGCCTCCTTCCTGCTTCACACAATGGCTCCTTTGAGCCTTCCCCACTGACACCTCCTGTGACTCCTGTGGGTCCTCAGACCCCCATGTGAAGGCCCACCTCCAACTGCCCTCACCCCACCCCACTCTTGGCCTCTGCTCAGAGCTGCATCCTCCCTGAAGGGACATCTGTGAGTTCACTGGACCTTCCCAAGGGCCTGGGGGCTGGGGCTATTATCCCCTTGTACAGATGGTAAGACGGAGGCGCAGCGAGACCAGGTGGGGGAGTGGAAGGATGGATCTTGCCCTCAGACCTCCTGATTCCAGGCCAGAGTGATCATGTGGCCATCACTGCTCTACACCGGGACTTCAGTACCCAGCCCCCTCCCCACAATGGAACTGTCCCAGGCCCACATCCCACACCCTCCAAGTCCACAGTGTCAGAGCCTCATGGGGCTGATAGAATCATAGACTTAGACTGGCCAAGTGGAGCAGAGCAGCCAGCCTCTCCCCATTGTGTAGATGGGAAAACTGAGGCCCAGAGCAGGAATGGGCCTTGTTTATGGTCACTCAGCTAATAAGTGGTAAAGGCAAAACTAGAAGCCTAGTGTCTTTACTCCACTGATTATGGTGGTTACGGCCAGGGTCTGGCCACCTTGACAATCTCCCATCTGAGTGGTAACTCTGATCCAGTCCCCATGCTTTCAGACCCACAGTTTGCATACCTTTCCCTCCTGGCCTCCCGCTCCAGGCTCCAGCACAGAGCACTGTCAGGAGAGTCTTGGGTCAGCGGAGCAGAGCTCGCCGTGAAAGCCCCCCTATGTCATCCTGGGCTTGGAAAGGATGAAGTTCCTGGGGTGGCAGGAGAGAGAGTGCATGCCTCTATGGCGGCACTGACATTTGTCTTCCATGTGCACAGTCACCTAGCTGCTCCACTGTCTCCAAGGATGCACACCTCTGCTGGGAAGCCCTGCACAACCTGGGGTCCTGAGACCAGCACCAGTTCTACTGTAGCATCGGGGACAGACAGAGAGGATAGGGGGCAGGGGCAGGAGCTGGCAGGGGCAGTACCAAACATACAGCGACCCAAGGAAAACCTTTAGGAGGGGAGACCAACTTCACACCAGGCTCAGAGAGAGGGAGACAGAGAGAAACAAAACAAAGAGCAGGAGAGAGACAGAGAGGAGAAAGACACACAGAGATCGACACAGAGAGAATGAGGCAGAGACAGAGAGAGGAGAGACAGAAAGATAGGAGACAGGCGGACTGAGTCAGACAGCGAGAGGGTGGGAGGGAGAGCTAATAATAGGGATGGATGGACTGGGACAGACAGGTAGACAGGAAGACGAAGAGAGAGAGAGAAAAGCCAAACAGGAGATACTGACAGACAGACCTACCAGTGGCAGCAGTGGGCAGACGTTCTGCTATGTTCTCATCAAACAGAATGCCGAGAGGTGTCTCAGGCCTGCCACTTAACCAGCTCTGGGGGTCTTTGCCCAGCCCCAGGGACTAGGCCTCTGGCCACAGAATGGAGCAGCATCCAAGCTCTGGAAAGGGAGGTTTCTGGAGAAAGAGTCATGTGGGTGGGAGGTGATGGTGGTGGGGACTCTGGCAAAACATCTCCTAGCTCAGTTACTGCCCCTGGAAAATCGTGTGGCCTTTCTGGGCCTTGTTTCCTCTGGATGTAATGGTGAGTATGGGTAGAGCAGGGGTCTCTGAGGTCTCCTCCAGTCCTAAGATCTGCCCTTAGCTTAGCTCTGTCTTCGTAGCTAACTTACTGCTCTATCCTATTTAATGCCTGACCTTCACCTCCTTGTCCAAGAGGGCTGCTTGAGATCCAGCCATCACAACTGCTTTTCAAGTAACTGAAAGGAAGAAAAGGGTAAAGAAAATACCTCTCTTTTAAAGAACACTTCATTTGGAAGTTATGCTAAACATTTCTTTTTCCATCTCATTGGCCAATACTTAGTCTCCGGGCTGCATGTAGTTCAAGGGAGGCTGGGGAATGCACACTTTCAGGCTGTGGACTGGCCATTTTACACAGCTCTGTGATGCCTTCACGGGCTTTCCTCGCAGGAGGCTTCCACCCAGCCTCCTGGTGTTTTCCTTTTGCTTACTACCTAGAGAGACAGATTTTAAGTGTACATTTAAAACAAGTGAAAATTCCCCTTCTTTTTCCCAAACTTATTCCTTCCCCAAATATGACCGCTGCGAACAATGTGCTCTGTGTCTGCAGATTCATTTTTTATGTATTTATACACACGCGTGTATACCTAGTTTACAGGAACGTAAAATGGGATTGCGATTCACGTATTGTTCAGCAACTTGCATTCGTGGTTATGGTTACTTGGCACCATGCCTTGGAGGTTCTGCCATGCCAGTCCACAAGGAGGTGCCCCCTTCTTTGTGTCAGCTGAGTGGTACCTTGACATATTGATGCATCAAAGCTTCCTGATGGATATTGGACTTGGTGACAAACCGCCTTGGGCATCTTCTCTTTATAATGCAAGTGTTCCTTGGCGATAGATTCCTGAAAATGGGCCAAAGTTTAATTCCCTTTGTGTTGTGGGTTCAACTCTTTCTGTGTAAAAACCCTTCTCGCTGGGGAAGACAGTTCATCAGGTCAGAGCTAGCAGACCCCTTCCAACTTGGCTTGGGCTGGGCCCTCTCCCCGCCTCTCCCACTGAGCGGCCCTGGCTCCGTCCTTGTTGCTACGCCTGTTATTCAGGGGTCCTCACCATCATTGGAAGCCCGTCCCCCTCCTAAAGCCTGTGCTCGTTGGGCTGCCCCACCATTTTATGGACTGCACCCCCCTTCTCCTTACAGGAGGATGAAGACCATTTTCCAGCTGTCCTGGGCATTTAGGGGCCCGCCTTTATCCCTTCCTACCCTCCCTGCTTGTCTCAGCACCAAGTTTTGGCACCTTCTGAGCCTTTTCTCCTCCCCAGTCTTGTTCGCAGCCCTTCAGGAAGGGGAAGAGGGAGCATGGTGTGCCCAAGCCCACCCCCTCCTCAGCAGTGGGGATCTGGGGACAGTCCATGTGGTTTCGGGGCTGCAGGTTTCGGGGACAGACACACAGCTGCCCCCGAGCTCCAGCCGTTTTCTGGGGAGAGACCAGGCTATGAGGGCTTGAGGAGAAAGCTCTCTGAGTGGGCCTTTTGAGTCTCCCCTTGGAATGGATCATAACTGAAATTTGAGCCCCAAAGCCCATGAAAATGTGGCAAACTCCTCCCTTCCCCTGGTCAGGGCCCTCAGCCCAGCTGGGCAGCAGCAGGACGCCAGGCCAGCCGCTCACGTTATTAAAAGCTTAGCTGGTGGTTCCCCTCCAGCTTGGTGCAATCCTTCCAGCCCTCCCCTCCCCTGTGATGGATGGTGACAAATGAGGGTAGGTAGGGGGTTCCTGAGCTCATCGGGGCCACAGCTGGGGAAGTCAGCCATCAAAGCCCTGAGCAGGCTTCTCCACCGAGGTGACTCCGAGGGCCAAGGAGATCAAGTTTCGGGCAAATGGTTGGGGGTGGAGAGTCTCCTGCAGAGACAAGCTGTCCTGTGTGTGGTGTGGGGCCCCAGCCAGCTGGGGGCCTGAGCAGGAGAGGTGGGGGTGGCGTGGGCTTCTCCGGTTCTGGAATCGCAGGCAGGAGGCCTGGGGGCTGGAGGAGGGGCCTGGCCAGAGTTGGTGGGAAGGAGGGAGTGCCTTTCTGGGAGGAGAGATCAAACACCTTGGAAAGCAGGTGCTGAGGACGTTGCTCGTTGCTGTTGCTCGGGGCCAAGTGCTGAGACTGCACAGAGAGTCAGCCCTCTGGGATCCCAGCCAGTGCTGCTGCTGGAGCTCAGAGGAGGAGGTGCGAGTTTTGGGGGAGCACCCTGTCTGCCTGGAGGGACAGGACTCCCCAGGGTGATCAATAAGGAGAGGAAGAGATACAGAAGGGAGAGGTCGAGAGAACGCCTGGTGGAGGTGGGCCAGGTAGGACTGGAACAAGTGGGGGAGCAGGGAGAGGGCGCGCTGGGGGAAGAGGACCAACACAGGCTTGGAGGCAGGAGTGAGCAATTCGGAGGGACGAAGTTGGGGACCTGCAGAGGCTGCACTGGGGGTGGGGAGCACTGGGGAGCTAGTGTGAGCTCCAGTAGGCAGGGAGACGGCAGAAGAGTCTTGTCTGAGTAGGGTCTGCTGGTGGGCAAGAGATTGATGGAGTGCCCTGTCCTCTGGGAACAACAAGAGAGCTCTCAGGGGACCTGGCCAGCAGCCAGTGTCCTCAGTGAGGAAGGAGGGCAGCACAAAGCCTCCATGTCAAGGCCAGACCACGGTGGCACCACCCCAAGGAGGATGTGCTGGGAAGGGAGAATCCAGGACTCTTGTCATGGCCTGCGGGCCAGGCCTCCTCTGAAGGCAGGCAACCTTCTGTAACATCTTGATCTTACAAGTGTCTACTTGATTGGCCCCCCAATGGGGGGCTCACTACTCTGTGAGAGTAGAAAAGCTACCTTTGTCCTGAGCTGAAATCTGTCTCTCCACCTTTCCTCCTCTGAGTCAGGTCTAGCCTCGTCCCCTGGGAGAGAAGAGCACGCTGCTCCCCTGGGACAGCAGGCTACCCTTCTCCTCTTCTCCAGCTTCCACATGCACACCAGAGCAGTGTGGCCCTGCTGGTGCTGTCGCTGAGGGAGCGGGAGGGTTCCAGGAAGGGAATGTCACAGGACGCTTCTGAGGCTCCCACATGGCATGGGGGCAGGAGGTACAGAGCCACCACTGTCTCTTGTCATGAGCTCAGCAGCCAACAGCACTGCCTTCCGGGCACTGAATGGGGTCAGGGGTGGACACCTGTGTGTGCCAGGGAGAGTTCCATGCGTGTGGAGGGCACTGTGGGCCCCGAGCTCTCTGGCTTGCATGGGGTTGAATGCACCTTGGGCCCTTATTCACCGGCTCACAGAGGGGCCAGGCTGCACAAGCAGGCAATGGGGCAGCCCCCCTTCCTGAACCAGAGCACCCCTTGAGAATTCTCTGACGCTGTACTGAGGCTCTGGGTGGTGTAGAACTTTTGAGGGGTACAGTTGCACTCAGAGAGCCAAGGGCTGGGATGGGAGGATGGTGAGCAATGGGGGTCCCTAGGTTTCTGCAGCCCTCACACCACAGTTTTGACCATCTTGCCCCAAGGGTCCTGGGAATGTGGCTGAGGTTCTGACGTATGTTCTGGTATGTTCATGAATATCTGAGGGTTCATGGAGGTGATACTGAGTTTCCAGGGTTCTTGTGCGGTTACAGAATTCTGGGCATGTTGCTGAGATTCTGGAGATGCTCCAGGGAGTCTGGGCATCCTTGGGGGTGTTTCTGCGTTCTGGGGCTGCTGCTGGCCTTCCCCATTCATCCCAGCTCACTCCTTTTAAGCTTGGCACTTTGCCCTTTGAGGATTCTGAAAACCACAGGCCAAGGAGGGCAGGCACGCATGTGGGCCTGTGACTCTGGATGCAAAAATTCCTCAGATTTAATCAACTTGAAGAAAAACATGAGGAGGAAGGAAGCCCTGTCCCAAGGCCTTCGTGGGCCAGCTCCAGCTGGAGGGGCAGGCCAGACGGCCTTTGTCTGCTCAGAGCCGGAAGCTTTTCGGGACCCCTCCCACAGTGAGCAGGGCTTAGCCATCCCAGTCTGTGTCCAGCTGGGAGCCCGGCTGCCGGGGCTGCTCCTGGAATGTGGCTTCAGCCTCATCTAAATGGGCTCACGCAGGCCACCGCTGGGCAGCCCTCACACCTGCCTTGCTGTCTCCTTACCTCTCAGACTCCCCTCTCAGCTCTCCTAAAAAACTGACACCTCATTCCAGCTACCACTGCTGACCCTGTCTGATCTTAGGGCCCTGCTCCAGGCCTCCTCCTCCAGGAAGACTTCAAAACTGCCCAAGCCATCTCCTCCCCGCCCCGCGCCAGCTTCTGCAGTCTCTCTCCCAAGTACATGCATTCTCTGGCCCCTGTTCTGATGGCAGGTGCTGGTCTCCTACTCTTTCAGGTGAGTCCTCCTATAAAGCCAGCTCCAGAGGGCAGCCCTTGGACTTTGCTGCCAGGCCTTCGGACAAATTCTTCAGGAGCACCTCATGACCACCTTTCTCTTCCCATTTCTTTTCCTTGCCAGCTTGCAGGCCCTGACACCTCAGAGTTAACCCTCCCATTTTGCAGATGTGAGCTCCAAGCTGTTCTATCTCCAAGCTGAGGACATACTTTGGGCTTAAGTAGTGGGGTCCCCCTCCTAGCCTGAGACATGTGGCCACCTAGTATCCATGGATATGCTATCCAACCTGCCTCCCTGCCCCCTGGAAGAGCAGATGGGGGAGTTGGGGGCCAGGAGTGTGGGTGTAAGGCAATGGGAAACGCCTGGCTAGTCATCGCAGTTCTCCGTGGCTTTGACCTTGCTACAACCTAGTGTACTGGCTCTACATTCCTGGGCCATGAAGTCACTGAGGGCAGGGAGTGGGAACCTGGGGCAGAGGGGAGCCCACAATCAGAGTCTCTGGGCTGGATGATCCACCCCTCCTGAGACAGAGGCAGGGCTGAGGCCTAGAGAAGCGAAGGGACTCACTCAGGGTCACAGGGGCAGCCCAGGGCTCAAACCCAGGTAGGCTGTCCCCCAACCAGGGCATGCCCCACTGCCATCTAGAAACCCTGCTCCTACCTCCTGGACCTGCCCCTGCCTGTTCCCCACCCTGCGCTGACCCTGAGCGTGGTACTGGGCACAAGACTGCCCTCTGGCCCCTGTGCCCACACCCGGAGACCCCAGGAGACCAGAGAAGTTCACTTCTTTCTCCCCTCTGCATGTCCCCAGGGAGGAGGGAGGGCATCTCATGGGTGCTGGGCTATCCCGGGAGGGGCGGTACGTCGCTTTAGAGCTGAGTTTGGTTCACACCTCTGCCTTGTATAAGAAGAGTGCTCCCTGTCACAGACTGAATTCTAGTTGTTAGCGGTATCATGAGGGAGATTTAAAATCAAGTACGAGTTGCTTGCTCCCTAAGCTATGGGTCTGAGACGCATGAGCAGCGAAGGGGATGTTCGGCTCTGGCAAGCCCGGCTGGGGACCCAGGGCGCAACCCTCGCTTGCACAGGGCAGGCCCACGGAGGAGCGACTGATGGTCGCCAGAAAGAGCATGGCTTTGCCAAACCTGGGTAAAAAGTCCCTCTGACCCAAGCCCTGTGCCCCCGGGGAAGGAGGGAGGTGGAGAAGAGTCAGAGCTGTGCTCTCAGGAGCTCACAGCCAGGCCTGGGAGGCAAGACGCACCCTGAATCCCTGAGATCGGACGAGCAGTGTGGGCTCCTGCCCATCGGATAAAGTTCAGGCTCAACTCCGAGACACTGACATCTCTTTAGTGGGGGAACGGGAGGTCAGAGCCCTCTTCTTGGAAGAGGGGCCACTTGGGCAAGAGGGGGAGGAACCAAGGCCACCATAGCACTCAGGTCTTCATTCTGGAAAGCCTTGTATGGTGTTTGGGTGGGGGGCCGTTAGGATTTCAAGCCCTATCTTCTCTGAGCCTTCACCTGTGCGGTTCCCTCTGCTGGGAACACGCTTCCCCACACCCCTACTCCTCAACCCCACCCTCTGCTTAGCTGACTTTCCTGCCCTCGGATCTTCACTCAAAGGTTCCTTTCTTCAGAAAACACCCCATTCTCTTGGACCAAATGCAGTTTCCCATGGTACATGTCAGGGCATCCAGCCTTCTTCCCTTTATGACCCTCTGACACCTGAGCTCATTTACCTGCTTGTCTGTGTCCCCTGAACTGTAAATGCTCACATTCCAGGGTCTAGAACAGTGCTGGCACTTAGTAGGTGTTCAATGAATTTACGTTAAAAGAATAAATGGATGAATGTCTTTTAAAAACCTTGTTGAACGAATGCCTAAGCTGGGTAGGGCGGTGGCCAGGCCCCCTCTGGGGTACTGGAAGGACGTGGACCTTCAGAGCTTCAGGGTTCCTGACTCCCACCCAGGCTAGAGGCCTGAGAACGTGCTCTCTGCCTTCCTCTGCATTTTGCTTCACCCCCAACCCATCTGGGCTTGAACAAAGAGGGGGAGCAGAATGGGCTGGCAAGGAGAGGGGGGCGCAGGGGTGGGGGAGGCAGCTTCTCAGGGGAGGCAGGATGGAGAGGAACCCCAGCCCCTGCTCAGGCGCAGCCTTCCTTATCATCACCCGCACCCTGGAAGGAGCAGGAAGCGGGCGGTGTTCTTGCCTACTTGTGGGTCTGGTTCATGTTTAAAGGACTAATTTGTGCCTTGTGGGGGTGAGTTATCTCCTTGTGAAATCAAGTTGGAGAAACACAAATGTTTTACCAGTGAGATACATGCTGCCTCCTTCATGGAAACCCAGGAGAAGCGATGGACAGGCCCCGTGCCTGCCTTTGCCCAGCCCCCGCTGTCTCCTTGGGTTGCCAGAATGAGTGTGGGGCACTGCAGATGTCGTGGGCAAGGTCCACAGCTTTGAGGCAGGCACTGAAGGCAGGTATGCACACCCCGCCAGGGGTAGGCCCCGTGGAGCTGGGCCCTCCTGGGGGGGTGAGCGGGGAGAGGACCTGGTGTGTTCCCACCATTGAGGTCCCAAAGGGGTGGTCTCAAGGGAGCTTGAACAAAGAGGGGGATTGGGCTGGAGGGTCTCGGGTTCAGCTGGGAGGGCCCGGCAAAGTGCTAAGCCCGCCCTGCAGCCCGCCCACCCTTTCATCTCTGCAGCTCCTTCCTCCCTGGCGCTTCCTTGAGTGTGTGTCTGTGGGTCTGTCTGAGTGGGTTTGGGGAGGGGGAAACAAGGAGGGGGTGTTTCTGTGGGCAGCTCGGATTGGACAAACCTTCTTTGAAAATGGTCCTTTGAGCAAAGGCCTGCTGGTGGGCAGTCAGACAGATAGACACACAGGTACTCCAGCATGAGCCCAAAGACCCCAGGGGAACACTACCCCTAGAGGGAGAGCTACCTCCTGCAGCACCCAGAGAGGACAGAGACGCCCTGCCCCTTCTCCCAACCCCCTCTTCCCGTGCCAGCGGGATCAGGCCTTCACTCCCAGACAGACTTTTCCCAGAGAGCTAAAAGCAAGAAAATAACCTTTAGTATTAAAGAGAAACATTTCTTTGTTTGGGTTCCTTTCTTTCTATTTTTTTCCTAAGCCTCTTTTCACATCGGTAGTGGCTCTTTTCCTCTTGTCTGGGAGTCAAAGAAGAAGGGTCCGAGAATGTCCAGCGCAGCCGGGAACCAGACCACCTCAGGGGACACAGACGACTATTCCTATGGCAGCTGGTACATCGACGAGCCCCCGGGTGGCCAGGAGCTCCAGCCCGAGGGGTAAGTGGAAGCCTTGGCTCCGTGGCCAGCAGAGTGGGGTGTGGCAGAGGTTACTGGTGGGGGGAAGAGAAGACCCTGGGCAAGGGCTGCTGAGATGGGCCCTGTCACTCGTTTGTAGTGTGACCCTCGGCGAGTGACAGCCCCTCAGGGCATCAGTCTCCTCATCCACTGTGGGAGACCACAGCCCACGCCCAGGCGGTTGCCTAAACAGCACCTGTGTGGTGTGTTTAAAATATAGATTCCCGGGCCCCATTCTTAAAATGGGCGACTCTGGCCCGTAGTCAAGATGGAGAGTGCTGGGTGAGCGGTTGAGGAAGTCTCACAAGCTGTCAGCGGGTTCCTGGCCCCTGTGGTGACTGTCTGGGGGGTGGTATTAGCAAGTGTCAGGTTCTCGGGACAGCTGGGGGCAGGGGAAGGCAGAGAACCAAGGAAGAGAGCCTGGTAGGGGAGTCTCTGTAAGATGAGGAGGTCCTGTTTCCTTTTGCAGTTGTGCTCGGGCCGGCTGGGAGCGAGGTGGCCTTCGCCCCCCACCGTGTGCCCTGAGGACTCAGGCCACAGCGGCCTTTGGCCTTTGCCCAGACCGGTTCTATCTTTGTTTCATCTGGGCACCCTGGCAGAGTAGTTGGGCCACACTGTGCCCCCACATGCTGCCAAGGACGCCTAGCTGTGAGGTCCCCAGAGCCCAGTTCTCCCCTCATCGTACTTAGTTTCGGCCCTGGCCCCACTCCCCTCCTCCCTGCTCTGTCTGAGGCTTGGGAGAACTGGTAAGGTGAGGTGGGGAGTTGCCAAGCCAGATGTGTACACATCTGTTCTCCATCATCAAGAAACTGGAGAAGGAGAAATGCTCGCATGCCTCCCCAGGGGCTGGGGCTCTGGCTTGGCCAGACTTGGGTCACTCTGCTGGGACAGAGGCCCCACCCAGGCCTGGGGGGAGGAACTGCTGTTTGCAGGGCTCTGACCATCTGAAAAGCAGCCCCTTCCCTGGCTGACCCTGCCTCGTGTACGGAGTGGGAGGAGCAGCAGAATGGGGGTGGGGAGGCCCAGGAGCCCCAGGAGGACACGGATGGGGACCCTGAGCCCAAAGCTGAAGCTGTGTCCTTAGGCGCCTCAGGGTCTGCTCATTGGCTGGGGTAAGGCCCTGCAGCCAGCTCTGTGGTGAGGGCATTTAGATAGGGCCCTAGAATAAAGCTGGGTAGGTGGCAGGCACTGGGTCGTGGGGAGTCCTACCTCTAATGTGGGTGGCATCTAGAACTGGCAGTTCCTTTATTCCACTGCAGGGAAGAATGAAGAGGTTTGTTTGAACCTACTTACTTAGCCAAACCAAGTGGAGCCCGCCCCCTCAAAGGTGGGTGTGGGAAGCAGGGAGCCCAGGTGAATTCCAGAGGGGAGTTTGGGCTCCTCTCGCCCTGTGTGAGTCAGACCCCTCAGCGAGGTGGGACGCCAGAGCTTTGCAGAGCCCTGTCAGTGGTCCCCCTCTGGGCCTCAGGGTACCCCAGCAGGCCTGGGAGTTGGGACTGGTGGGCACTGGTGACAGCTGGGATGGACTCAGTCTCCTGGTCACATTTATTCATGTGTCCCTGTAGTGCCAGGACCTGGTTGAACAGTTTGGGGGCCGAGTCTGATGGGGACGGGGTGTCATCTGGGGTTTTGCATGCGCATGGGATTGATCTGCATAAGCCGAGCTGGCTCTTTCCACCCCCTGAGTCTCCTCTGGCCAGTTATGTGCCCAGCTCGATACGTGCCCATGTGCTATCCACCCACCATCAATACTGAGCTTCCCGGCCAGAGCCTGTGGACACAAACCTCTTCCCTCATAGACTTCTTACTTCTCATCTCCCAGTCAGATGCAGGCCTGGGAGACAGACTACCTCAGTTTGAGTCCTGGCTCTGCCACTTTACTAGCTGTGTGATTTGGGCAAGATACTTAGCCTCTCTGAGCCATGGTTTCCTTCTCTACACAAGGGGGATACGAATAGTGCACACCTTGTGGGTAATAACTGAGTTACTACATGGAAAAAACAGTGCCTGGCACCTAGTCAGTGTCTAGTAAGTACAAGCTACTGCTGTCGTTATTATTCAAATCTAGCCACAGAAATCTCCTAAAATCCCAAATACTGCCCTGCTCAAACACCCTCCGTGGCTCCCCAGTGCCCCCCATGCCTGCTGTAACCTGCTCTCAGCATACCTTCTGGGCTGCAATCAAGCTGCAAGCCTTGCCTGTCCCCAGCCACACAGCCTACTGCCCGTCACTCTGCTTCCCCACGCTCTTCCCTCTCCATGGAGCTCCCTTTCCCCTTCTTTGCTTAAAGAGATGCTAACCATCTTTCAAAGTAAAGCAAATGCCCCTGGCTCCGATGCCTTGCCCCAGGGTTCTCTCCCTCCTCTGCAACCTTTAGCACATGCTTATGCCTCTTCCAGGATCAAGCTCCCCACCCTCCCTGAGGTGGTGCTGTGTCTGTCATTCTGTGTATCCCACAGCACAAAGCACGAGTCTATGAGCCATTAGCCAAATTTCTCTTGCTCAGACCACAAACATCTGGAGCTCCGTGAGCCTCAGCCAAGCTGAGTAAGAGGTAAATGGGGCCACCAGGTGGTACAGAGTGGGCCACAGGTGCCCCCAGACAGGGCCCTGGAGAGGATCCATGCTGGTGGCGGTCTCCTGGTTTGGGGTGAGTGGGAAAAGGGTCAGGCTTCTCCAGGGACAGTTTGCTGAGACCCCACCCTGGCTGGCCTGGGGGACTGAAGGGACAGGACCTAGTCAGGTGAGGAGGTGCGTAGTGAGAGGGCCTAGACAGGTGGCTCTCAGCTCGTGGCGCTGAGAGGCCCTGCCAGCCCAGCCCCAGCCCCCTGCTGGAGTAAGAGGCCGCAGGGTTGGAAGCCGGGACTCTGAGGCCTGAGCTCAGACAGAGGGAACCTGATCCCCCAGTGGCTGCGACCCTACCCATGAGCACAATTCCACTTTCGGGAGAGGCCAGCTCTGCCCTGGCCAAGGCGGTGTACAGGACAGACGTATTCTGTCCCTCCTCCCCAAGGACCAGCCCAGGTGACCAGGTTCTTTCGTGCTTCTCTCTCTCTGGGATTTGCTGAGAGAAAGCAAGCTCCGGGGAGACTGGGCTTCCAGCAGAGTCCTCGGGCTCTGCGCTCACCCTGCAGATGAGGCCATGGGCGTCCTCTTTATCACGCAGCAGGAGGGTGCCCAGGGGGTGGGAGAGCCTAGGCAGGGAGGCCCAGCTGCAGCGCAGAGCTTCCTCTGATGCCTTCCCGCCTAGTATCCTCCCTCTGACACCCTCAGGCTTCACCTGGGCAAACCCAGAAGTCTCCCTCTCCCAAGGGACCCAGTCCTGTCTGCTCCTCCAGGTCCAGGTCCAGGTCCAGCTCTGAACTCAGGGCTCCCACCCCTTTCTCTGCCACGTGACCAGTCGCGGAAGTTTCCGGGGAAGTTGACGTTTCCGTTGTGCTCATTGATCTCTTTATCTCCACCATGGGCCTACGTCTGTGCTCAGCTATGTCTAGAGCAGGACCTCCGCCAGGCCATAGGGAGCCTTTGGTAATTAGAGTAAGGGACCCCCATTTAGATGTATGCAGCTCAGGAGGAGCAAGGCTTGATGAGCCGTGTGGCCTGGATTTCAGACCACACTCATTTCCCTGGCTGAGCGTCCTTGTGCAGTGTGCAACCTGTCCAGCTGTACATGGAAGGCCTTCATGAAAGGGGAATGGGAAGAGACATAAGTCCTAGAAGACCAGTACAGTCAGACACAGGCCAAATTCAGATACCAGTGAGGGGAGGACAAATCGTAGGGCCAAACGCCTCACTGTTCGACCCAGGCAGTATCTCAGCCATAGTTGTGAGGAAAGTGTGGGGCCTGGAGCAATCAGGAAGGCATCCTGGAGGAGGGAGGGATAAAGTGGACCTTGAAGGATAGGAAGGATCTGGGTGAGAAAGAAAAGAGGTTAAGGCCGAGCTGGCCCACTCTGTTTTTCCTGTGTCCTCCCCTGGGAGTCCCCTGTCTCCTTCAGCCCTGGAACCTCGAGTTGGCACAAAATCAACACCCCATAGAGGCATGAGAGCCCCAGAAGGACCTTGAGAAGGTGGAACTGGGCAGGCTTGTGTAGGAGACCTCAGAGAGGTGAGGGAGTAGAGCCCCAGTGGACAGCCTGGAGCCACACCCCGGCTGCACACCCTGGGGACCTCCACTCCCTGACCCAGCCTTCACTCACTCTGCAGAATGGTACCCTCCTGCCACCCCAGTGTGGCCCCTGGCCTTCTCCATGCCTGCCTGGCCGTGCTGTCGGTGAGTCTAACCTGAGTCCAAACTGGCTTGCAGCCTGCTACCAGCCTGGGCAGGGGCAGTTATGTTCCCTGCTGGGGCTGGCGAAGGGGGCCCCTGAGAGCCCAAAATGTTGGAGGGGGTTATCCCAGAGTGGGAACCCAAACCAGGATCAGACCAAGTCCAACCTCTCAGACTTGTCACCACTTGGCCAGTCCCAAGATACCACGAGTGTACATGGGGGCGGAAGGGTGAGTGGGGGGTTTCCTGGGGCCTGAGGCCAAGCGCTCCGACAGCCCCCCTGGGAAGGCCTGGGCCCCCATGCCCTCCCTCCACTGTGCTCCCCTTCAGGTCCTTGTGTTGCTGCTGCTGGCCATGTTGGTGAGGCGCCGCCAGCTCTGGCCCCACTGCGGACATGGCAGGCCCGGGCTGCCCAGGTTGGTGCCCTGGCTTGGTCACCCCCACTCAGGGGGTACCTAAAAGCCAGTTCTGGCCTTAGGGATCACCCTAGGGTTCTCCCCATCCCCACTCAGATCTCCAGCTTTAGTCGAGGACCCCCAGAGGGAGGGGGAGGGACCCACTCAGGTCCACCTGCTCCTGTTCCAAACCCTAAGGACCCAGAGCCCAACAGGGCCCAGCTCCAGGACATGCCTCATCAGCCAGCCTGTGGTCTGCACAGGCCATGACCACGCCATGCCATCGTGACCAGCGTTTTTCCTGAGGGTCTCACCTGGACCCTGATGTTGATGGCAGATTTCTGAGGGACTTCCCACCCTGACTCCTCAGCCCTGCGGTCCTAGAGCCTGGGATGAGGATGACCCTGAGGAGACGAGACAGGGCAGAGTTGTGTGGCAAAGAGCACAGGGTTGGGGGAGGTGGTGGGTAGAGCCCCATGGTAGGCGGCCTTGCAGCCTAGACCTGGGCTGAGCACCAAGGTGAGTCCTGCTGGCTTCGTGGGGAACTAGCCTGGGGTTCTGCCCTGCCTGGAGCAGGGCTTGGGGAGGAGTGAAGCCGGATGGCCCTGTCAGGGCATGAGGGCAAGCTGGACCGCAGAAGCAGAGGGTCTGAGCAGCTTGCCCTAAGCCCTAAGCCCAGAGCTGTGCGGCGATGCCTGGGACAGCTGTGTCCGCCGTCTGCCCTCTGCACTGGGCCACACCCAGGCCAGGGCGGCAGCTGTTGTGCAAGGATGTTGTGACTCTCTGAGCTCTCTGAAGGTCTGCCAACCCAGACAGAGCAATTAGTGCGGGGGCTGTTGTTTCCTGAAGCTTCCAGGGGAGCGGGAGGGGGCCGTGCCCAGGAGTGTGTGTGTGTGTGCACGTGCATGTGCGCATTGGGGGTGTGTTACCCGGTCACTCTGCCACAGGGCCCAGAACCTGATACACAGGAGGCACCCCATAAATATCTGTGGAATGAGTAATGAGGGGCCTCCGTTTCCCCATGTGGGAAGTGGGCCTGACTCAGCCTCCCTGGTTTATGGAACATGACATGACGTAATGGCAGTGCAACTCCCTTCTGCCCTGTCCCTGCCCCTGCACCAGCCCTGTAGATTTCTCGGCTGGGGACGGGCCCTGGACCGTGCCCGCGGCTATCTTCATGGTCCTCTTCAGTTCCCTGTGCCTGCTGCTGCCTGCCGAGGCCTCGCTGCCCTTCCTGACCCTGGCCTCACCTCTCAGCCCAGGTACCCCGTACAGCTGAGACCTGGGCCTGGATGGATGGGTGGGGTGGGGCGGGAACCTGGAGCCTCAGGGCAGCGCTCTTGTGTGGTGACCCAAAGAGCTCCCCACCCCAGGCGTGGGCCGCCACTGAGAACACAGTCCCCTTACCCTCCCCAGTGTCCCTCCACAATGCCGAATCCTCCCTCTTGTTGGTCCCAACCCTTGGGTCAAAACTGCCCTCTCTGCTTCCTCTGTTCTTGTGCAAACCCCACTCCCAGGAGGGAGGGCACTCTTGTTGTTCACGGGCACAGGCTGAGTTCCCCGCCAGCCCAGCCCTGCGTGAGAATGAAGGAGGATGGGCAGGGGGCCAGAGGGGTCCTGGAGAATTGAGCTGGGCTCAAGGAGGTGACGGTAACAAGCACAGCTACCACCGAGAGGAGCCACTGTCCTGTGACATGACCTCCATGATAATCCAGTCCTCACGAGTCCACAGTTACGGACCTTAGCCCCACTTTACAGGGCCAGGGGAGGAGATGATAAGAAAGCAGGGACTTGATGTGCTGGGGACTAACTTAGGCATCGTGCTAAGTACTGTTCACATACCCTCTCATTTGGTCTTTGCTAACTTAGTACTTTTATTTCCACTTTACAGATGGGGAAACTGAGACTCCAAGAGGTAACTGGCCCAAGATCAAAGAGCTGATACTAGTCAGAGCCTGGATTTGAACGTAGGGCTCTTGCCCACTGAGCCAGCTGAGGGGCTTGGAAGATGGAGACAGGAGAGAGGGCTGGGTGGGTGGGACTCAGCCCACACCTGCCCCTCCATCATTTTCTCTCTGCCTGTCTTGCTTTCCAGGGTCCTGGAAGATGCTGGCCCTGCTCTATTACCCTGCCCTCTACTACCCACTGGCTGCCTGTGCCACAGTCAGGCATGGAGCCTCACATCTGCTTGGCACCGTGCTTTCCTGGGCTCACTTTGGGGTCCAGGTCTGGCAGAGGGCAGAGTGTCCCCAGGCGCCCAAGGTAACCACTGATTTATAATGGCCTGGGGCAGAGAACATGGGGGGCTGCTTACACCAGCGTGATTCCTTTCATCTCTGTATGCTGGTCTTTCCTACAACCTTCTGCTGTGTACAGGGTTCCACTCCTCTAAACATGTGCCGTTCCATGTGGCCCCTCTATGAAACAAGGCAGCTGGGCCAGCCCTCAGAGGCTTCCAGTCTGGAGGGGGCAGGAAGGGGGCAGGGGCAGAGGAGGAGGAAAAGGAAGCCTGAAGTCCCCCCGGCACCCCTTAGTGAGTTCCCTAGCCTTCCCTTGGCCAGGCTGGAGTGGAAGTGAAGACAGATGGAGGATGGCAGGCAATGAGTCAGAGTATGGTCTCAGAGGGCTAAAAAGAGAATTCCAGAACCTCATCTGGTTCACTGGCTGCTGGCTGGGGGTGTGAAGCTGCCCAGTCTAGAGCCCAAAGGGTTGGGGTGTAGACTTCGGAGCCAGACAAGCCAAGTTTGAATCCAGCTTCCTTCCTCCATCCATCCATCAAACATTGGAAGCACATATCTGTATCAGGGACATTTTCAGACGCTGGAATACAGCTGTGAACAAGGCACACGAGGTCCCTGGCATCCCAAGAGCTGCCATTCCAGTAGGGGAGACACGATGAACAAGGAAACACAAATGTGCAAGATGATGCCAGGGGCTGCTGAGTGCTTTGAGGAGAGTGTGTCGCCTTCCTGAGACGCTGTTTCCCTGTTGATGAAGTTGGTGTCACCAGTCCCTCGGGGAAGAGCTGAAGATAAGCTGGTTTCTTTAAGAGCAGGGACTTGATCGATCTTTTCACTACCCAGAAACTGGCCCATACTAGGCCCTCAATACAAATGTGTCGAATAACAAATAAATGGGTGAACGTATAAGAGCCCAGCCGCAGGACTTCAGGGACAAAGACCTCAATGCCAGGAGGTAGGGCATGTCCTCCCCTAACGCCAGGTGGCAAATCGTACATAGACAAACTCAGGCCTTTGTCTGATTCTCAGGGGCCTGTGTCCAAGTGCCAGGAATATAGGGACACAGAACATGGGGGTCCCTGCTTCAGGCCGTTTCAGGCCATACTGCAACCTGCTGGGCTACATGACCTCCTCCCTTTGGCCACGGGAGCCCAGAGGCCTAGCGGAGGGGCAGGCACCTCTGCAGGGCCCCAGAAGGGGAAGTGGGAGTGGTGGTCCTGAGTGGCCCAGGTTGGAGTGGGGTGACAGGACCACAAGCCTTCCCATGGCCCCCAGACTACCCTCAGGCCCGGGCGTGAGGTGGGAAGGGAAATGGACCCTGGCCTTTGGTTGGAGGACGGAGGCAGACGGCAGGTGTGTCTGATGTTTGTCCAGATCTACAAGTACTACTCCCTGCTGGCCTCCCTGCCTCTCCTTCTGGGCCTTGGATTCCTGAGCCTGTGGTACCCGGTGCAGCTGGTGAGAAGCTTCAGCCATAGGACTGGAGTAGGCTCTGAGGTAAAGGGGGTGGGCTGGGCTCCCCGTCTGTTGGTCCCGTATCTGTCGCCATGCTTGGTGGAGGGCCCAGCACACACTGCACGTGCTCTGAAAGGTTTGTTGAGTCACCGTGTGACTGGTTAGTCCTCCCTTTTTAGGCAAAGGCTAGGGCAGGCCCTTAGCTGGCACCCAGGTTATCCAGGGCACCAAATTGTGGGCACAGAAGGGACTCAACAAAGGAGAAGTAGGCCAGAGCCAGTAAGTCATAGCTCTGGTCTGAACCACTGGGGCCTTGTGCCTGATGGGGGTGGGGCGCTCCAGATGCTAACACGGGCCTGGAAGCACTCAGGGTAGAACTACATTATGAACCAACTCTCGCTGGATGTCAGATAAAGGGGAGGGCTTCCTGGAGGAGGCAGACTTGAGCAGAGGGCTGAAGGACAGGGAGCATCTGGAATGGGGAGAGAATAAGGAGAAGACCTTGCAGGCACAGGAAAGAGCATGAGTAAAGGGGCAGAGATGGGTTGCTTCTGTTCATGCCTGATTTGCAGCACCTGGCAAGTGTTAGAATGTGATAGACACTCAGCAAAATATTTCTGAAGTTTTGCATAGATGGATCGGTACATCTTGTCAAGAGAGAAGTCTTATAAGATATGGCAATCTTATGAAGAAGCCTTCTGAGCACCAGCCAAGTGCCAGTCCTGGGCGAGGTGCTGTGGACTCAGCCGATTAGCTGTGTCTGGCCGCCAGGAGTTCCCAGTGCGCTAGGGGAGATGGACACAGCAACATATATTTACAGCAATGTCCAAAGTGCAACAGGAGCTCGTCCAAGTGCCATGGGAGCTCCCATGGAGGGGGGGTCAAGTACTCCTGGTGAGAGAGGAAGAAGAGGAAATGTCCGCACAGGCCCTCGAGAAAGGCTGAGGACACAGGCAAAGGGCTGGTTACTCTCAGCTGGGGAAGGTGAAGGAAAGGCTGGAAGGGCGCGTGTGGGACGGACAGCAGGGAGGTGGTGCTGCCACGTGGAGTGCTAGATGAGGCCAAACAATGCACAGTTGTGAGTGTGTGGCGTTTAAGGGTCTGGTGGGCCGTTGGCTCGTGGGCCTGGAGCTCCGGGGAAGGGATGGCACCGAAGCCCAGAAAGAAGTGAGGTCCCCAAGGAGAAATGGAGGGCGAGGGGAGAAAAGGCTCAGGTTCTCCAGGGTCTGCCCTGGGTCCCCATGGACCCACCTGATTCTGGGTTTGGTTCTCATATAGTAGCAGTAGGGTTCTGAGTATTTGTCACCACTGCCTCCTGATCCTCTGGGGAAGCCTGTTGTTCCCTCATTTTTACAGCTGGCTCAGAAGAGGGGAGCAGCTCCCCAGGATATACAATACATCAGGCACTGCTCTGCCTCAAGGAATCCCTTTCCCTCCTCTTCTAGGCACCTTCTCTGCCTTGCCTCTCCCCCATTGCATGTCTTTCCTGTTGAGAAGTCTTGGGGGAAATAAATCCTCTTTGGCCCTTAGTCAAAGAGGTTGAAGCCTCAAAGGACACAGTCAAGCTTTGGGCTAACCCACACCTGCCCTGGATCCCAAGATTGCCATAGCAACAGATGACAATGGACTATATTCTCCTAATGATGGGGGCAGGGTCCACCCCTGCTTCTCATGGGTTCCTGTCATTTGGCAGTCAGCTTAAGGCCTGGAATGTGGCTTAGAGAAATCTGGTCACCCTTGTGACCTCCCTGGAGTAGACAGGAGGCCTGGTGGGTCTGACCTGGAATAGCCCCATCCCGTGTCACGGTCAGGGGGGTGCGCTTGGGACACAGGCTCCCTTCTGCCCCAGGCTCAGTTAGCAGAGGCCCGAGGGCCACGAGGGCAGCAGTGACGAGGTGTGACTGAGTAAAGCAGGAAAGGACTGGAGCTCGACCTTAGGGAGAACGTCCCAGCATTGAGTGTCCTTAGATGGCAACCCATTAGTCTCAGATTTGTGGAGGAAGAAAGGGAAGCGTTGGGGGCCTGGGCCTCGTGCCCTAGGCCTGCCGTTCTCTGCACTCCACCACAACCGAGAGGCTTTACAGAGCACCTACTGCGAGCCCACTCAAACACTCGGAGCCGGGGCCCCAGGGACGGCTCAAGGCAGCTCTCATCCGTCTCTCCCCACAGGGGCGGCAGAGCAGATACGCTGAGGAATATCTGAGGACCCTCCTTTGTCGGAAGAAGCTGGGAAGCAGGTGAGGTCCTAGGCAGTGGGCAGGCTTCTCTGGGGGGCTGGCACTAGGCAGCCTGGTGGGGCAGAGATGAGCAATGAACCCAACTCTGCGGCTCAGGGCACGGGCTTCTCCTGAGTCCCGACCCCCACCGCCTTGGGTCTTTCTGCAGCTCCCATACCTCCAAGCATGGCTTCCTGTCCCGGGCCTGGATCTGCTTCAGACACTGCATCTATACTCCACAGCCAGGTATGGGAGGAGAGCTGAGGTCGGGAGTGGCAGGTCACCTCCCCAGTCCTGTTCACAGGACAGCTAGAAGGCCAGGCCCTCCTACCTTAGAACCCTGTCATCAGGAGGAGCAACCAGCTTGGACACGGGCAAGCCCCTGGCCTGGGCTGACCTTGGGTTTAAAGTCGGGGTTCTGTGAACCCTGGCCTTTTTCCTGGGCCCCTGGGGAGGGATGGGGGCTCCTGGGCCTGGGTGGTACTAGGCTCACCATGCCCCTCCTTTTCGGGACTGCAGGCTTCCGACTCCCCCTGAAGCTCGTGCTTTCCGCCACCCTGACAGGGACGGCCATCTATCAGGTACGTCCTGCTTTTGCAGTGCCATTTGCCTCTGGACCCCTGAGCCCAACCCCCAAACGTGGATGGCTCTGGCCCTGCTCAGCTCTCCAAGAGCCCACAACCCCAACCAGCTGCTTGTGGTGTCTGGGGAACACGGCCTACCCAGAGGGAGGGGTGGTAACTGCTGGGCTCACAAAGAGTCAGTGCATGAGTTTTGGAGTCACATAAACATGGCTTTAAATCTCAGCTCTATTATTTACCTCCTGTATGACCTTGGGCAAGTTACTCAATGTCCCTGAGCCCATTAGCTCAGCTGGAAAAGGAGGAAATAGAATTACCTTTCTCTTTGGGTAGTTGGGAAGATTTAGTGAAGCAATGCTTGACAAATCCTCACCACTCTTCTACCATCACCACTACCCCAAACAAACAAACAAACAGGCCCAAATCCTGGCAGGCAGGTATGATTTTTCTCCATTTTACAGACGGGGGAAATTGAGGCTGAGAGAGGTGGATTTGACTTGGCCAAGTTTCCACAGCTAATATCTCAGGGCAGCCAGTATCTGAATCCAGGTCTGTTCACCGTCAATGCTGGTGCTCATTTATAGAACACTTTGGTGTCTCCACCTGGGGAATATTGAAAGCTTTATATTCTGAGGTTTAGATAGCTGATTGACAGACAGGGGTAGGTAGACAGTTGTGCTGCCTGAAATCATACCTGTGGCCTATTAGACTAAAACTGGTTCTGCTTTTAACGTGCTGACCAGAGACATGAGGACACTGCTCGTGGGGGCAGGTCAGAACACCAGTGGGTGCGGGGGTGGGGCACGGGGAGGCGGCCAGTGTGCTGCCCAAGTTTCTCCCCTGATGTCTCCCTGTGGCTTCCTGGGATGGCAGTACCTGGTTTGGTACAGCCAGGCCCCAGCGCCCTTATTCTGGGGCTCTTCCAGGTGGCCCTGCTGTTGTTGGTGGGCGTGGTACCCACCATTCAGAAGGTGAGGGCAGGGATCACCACGGATGTCTCCTACCTGCTGGCCGGCTTTGGGATCCAGCTCTCTGAGGACAAGCAGGAGGTAGTGGAGCTGGTGAAGCACCACCTGTGGGCGCTAGAAGGTGAGGCCCTGGGGGTCCCTGAGGGTCCACAGCGGGGCTGTGAGCTGGGTGGGATACCTGAGCTGGCTGCCCTTGGGTACGTCCCTTCCCCTCTCTGGGTCTCAATTGCCTCATCTCCAAATTGGGGCGGTTGGAACTTCCAGTCCCAAGTCTCTGAAATCTGAAGGGGTCTTCTCAGCAGCTCCTCGTCTGCTTGTGTGTTGTCTACTGCCCTCACGCCCAGTGTGTGCCCAGCTCTGCAGGCTGGAGACGGGGAAGGTCGTGTGTGTGTGTGTGTGTGTGTGTGTGTGTGTGTGTGTGTGATGAGAGGATAGCCCTGGGGCCTGTGCTGAGGGTGGGGGAGGAGGAGAGGAGCAAAGGTGTGGGATGGAGGCCAGGATTATGAGCTCATCCTCATGGCAGGCAGGTGAGGTCGAGCAGGACACATGCTCTCTCTTACCCGGTCCCTGTCCTCCCAGGCCACCTCCTTGACAATGAGCCCCCCCATACCAACCTCCCCTTGTGGGGCCGGTGGCTTTGACAGGCTCTAGCCCTGGTACCCACCTCCCAACTCCAGGCCCTCCCAACAGCCCTGTGGAGGACGCTGAGAAGTGTCCCCACTTGACACATGGGGAAGGACGACCTTGAGGTTGTACAATCAGGCACACATGGAACCAAGAGAAGAAGGCAATCTCCTGACACCTCGCTGGGGCTGTCACCACCACTTCGAGATAAAGCCTGGTGGTTCAGGATCACGGGGCCTGCACTCTGTGCTGACCTGGGAGCCCCTGGCTACCTAGGCTGCCAGGATTGCAGGTGGAGGTGCGACTGCTCTACAGCTGTTCCTGACGGCTGATGTCCTCATCCGCAGACCAGGCACGCTGGGAGTGGGGAGGGGCAGGGGGTGGAATGGGCACACATGAGCACGTGCCGGCTTCCTTCCCGATGCCACTCACACCACCTTCCTCATTGCCTTTGCTCCCACACCATAGGCTGCCTTGGAACTGCGGCTGAGGCCCACAAGCTGGACAGGTGACAAGTTCTGGGTGGGCTGACATGACATCTCCAGGGAGATTTTCCAATCTAGGCCACAGGCAGGAGTAGACACAGCCCTCATTCGCCCACATTCAAGCTAAGACCTCACTCACAGCAGCCCTGTTAGGTCAGACACCTCTTGGAGCATGAAATCAGGGGTCAGAGGCAGAAAGTGACATGTCCCAGACAATGGATTCTTCTTCTACTCATCACACCTGCCATTTATAATCAATCACATGCTACACTTCCAAGCCCAAAAGTTTCCACTCTGGATCTTAGATGCAGGTGTAAACAAAAAGCAGTGTTTACTCTCCTAGTTCACAGGTGAAGAAAACAGAGGCGCAGGGGCGTTAGCGAGATGTCCAAAGCAGTCAGAGAGCCAGCGTGGGACTCAGGCTGGGGCTGGGCTTGGGGCCCTGTTGTTAGCCTAAGGAGCTAATGCCTTCTGAGCTCTGGGGCCTGTTTTAGGGCTGCCCCTGCCCCCAGCACCTGAGCCGTTAGCCTGGCAGCATTCAGAGAACACTCACTCTGAGTCAGGCAGACTAGATTAGGATTCCTGCTCCATCCCTTACTAGCTGTATGACCTTGGGCAAGGCACTTTATTTCTCTGGATCTCAATGTCCCTAGCTGCAAAATGCGTGCTGAAGCAACCAAGGCGACCTTGTCCTTGAGGCCCTGGATCTGGGGCGGGGAAGACCTTCACCAAGCAGGTCCCAGAAGGGGGCAGGTGCAAGGTCTCCGAGGAGGCAAAGCACAGGATATGAGCGCCAGGATTGGGCGGGACCCAAGTTTGGAACCAACTGGAGAGAGAGAGGAGCAGAAAGTAGACAGACGTAGATTCAAAGCCAGGCCTGGCCCAAGGGGCCTTGCTACCCCTCCATCCCACATCCACCTATTCACTCACCTGGGTCAACTCAGCAGGCGGGCTCCTGTTCTGGCAGAAACGTCTACATGCACCCGCTCTGGCGCGGAGCTGGCTCCCGCTGGGCAGATGGAGCAGGGCAGAGCGGCGCATGTCCAGAGCTTTCTCCCAGGCTTACTTTTCAGAAAAGTGCCCCCTCCTGCCACTGGAGAAGTAAGCCCAGGGCAGGCAGGGAGACCGGGTTTCTGGAGCAGTCAGAATTACCTGTTAACTTTAAAAATCCCAAGTCTCAAGCCCCAGGCCTGACTTTAGAAACCCTGACGCTGGGACCCAGCCTCTGATCGAATAAACCCTCCAGGTGATTCTGAGGGAAGCCACTGCGCCGTCGCTCTATACCTGTCAGTTGGTTAGTTGATTTCAATCAGTTGCTCATTGAAGGAAACCATTAAGTCTCTGTCTTTGGAAAGCCCAGCGTAGCAGTTCTCAGCACTGGCAGCGGCCGGAATCTCCGGGGTTGCTTTCACAAAAGCTAAGGCCTGGGTCCCAGCCAGAAACTGATTTCATTGGTCAGGAGTGCAGCCTGGGCTACGGGGATTTTAACAGCCCCAGGTGATCCTAACGGGCTGCAGTGCCACTGCTCCGGCACCTGGGCTACGTGCAACTGGTGCTTGCCTTTCCCACGTGTGCTTGCTCCCCGAGTGTCTGGTGGGGACACAGTGACCGGGAACACTTCCCTGGGCTGGCTGAGATCAGGGTGCTGGCGCCCTGGGCTCGTGCTGGGTCCGCTTGGAATGGTAGCACATCTGGCTCTATTCTTTCCTAGCATGTGGCTAGCAGGTCAGACCCTGTGAGCCGCAGCTTTTTCCTCGGTCCCATGTCTTCCTGTGCCTGTGCTGTAGGGCAGGGTGAGGCTGGGTGTAGGTGTAGGGTGGAAAGGGCACAGCCCGCAGCCCTGCTTTGCTTAAGCACCAGGCTTGTTCAAACACCATGCATTCTCCTCCAGCTGCTGGTGAGACAGCAAACTCGTGATCTGCGTGCATGGTCGGGGTGGGCTGGGAGCCGGGGACGAGAGGCCACGCCCAGAGGAGACGGGCAGCAGTGGCCACCTCCCCTCATTCTGATGGACTCAGGCTACACTGAAGTGCACTTGCATCCTCTGTTCCCTGAACAAAGGCCATTGACATGGGCCTAGAGGAGGTTCTATGGCTCATGTCATGCTGGGAGATGGGCAGAATAGCAGCATGACAGCTGGGCGATGAAGTGACTGCCTGAAGTCCACACGGCCAGGGAGCCAAGGAGCTGGAGGCAGATGGAGGAGGTTGGATGGAGTCTCTGGCTAGGGGTCACACAGCAATGGATGCAGCAGACCCGGCCGGATCTGCAGCCTCAGATGTGGCCTTTCCCCGTCTTGGCCACTGTGTTACCGGCAGAATAGGCTGGCTGTGGCTGTCAACTTACACTGGGTCTGAGAACGGGGAATGTGGAAAGAGGCCTCTGCTCAGAGTGGGGTGTGGGGCGGGGTACCTCCCACCCAGGCACACCCTGGCAACAGTTCAGAGGCTCCCAGGAGACCCTCAAAGCTCAGTCTCCCTCTTTGCTCCCTCTCTGCCCTCTAGTTTGCTACATCTCGGCCTTGGTCCTGTCTTGCCTACTCACCTTCTTCGTGCTGATCCGCTCCCTGGTGACACACAGGTTAGTGGCAGGCTCAGTGCAGACGTGGGGAGAAGCAGAGTGTGATGGGCCTGTAGGACCCCCAACCCAGAGCGTCTGTGGGGAAAGCCTGGGGCTGCAGGGAGGGAGGGTCTCCGCAGGCCGGTTGTCCCTGAGCCCTGCTGCCCAGCTGCCTCGAGGTCCTGCCCAGGGACCTTTTCTCACAGGCTTGGCCCCACTTAGAATGGTAGTCAAGGCCCCCAAGCCTCTGCCTGCCTGGAACCTTGCCTCCAGTCTGGTGTCCGAGCTGTGAGCCACTTTCCATTTTTTCCTGTTGCTTCTCACTTTCCTGACTTGGCTCAGGATTCACCTTCTGCCTGAATTTGTCTCCCTTGATCCCTACCCTGCCCCCAGCAGCTTACTCTTATTCAGCCTTTAAAACTGTACTCAGTCCTCACCTCCTCTGTGAAGCCCTCCCTGACCCCAGGCTGGGTTAGTAGCCCCTACTGGGCTCCCACAGCCCTGGGCTTCCCTACCATGGGACGTAAACATGGCCATGGGACGTAAACTGGGAGTTCAGCCAGAGGCTGCCCCACAGGAGGAATTTCGGGAGCTCCCTGAGATCCCTGCCGTTCTTACCCCCACCCCAGGGCCAACCTGCAAGCTCTGCACCGAGGGGCTGCGCTGCGCCTGGGCCCCCTGCCTCAGAGCCGCCATCCCTCCCGCCAGGCCATATTCTGTTGGATGAACTTCAGCGCCTACCAGACTGCTTTTACCTGCCTTGGTGAGCCCCACTAGCCCGCTCTCCTCGGCCTCTCCTGGCCCAACAGTGGCCCCAGTGAGGGAAGCGAGAGTGCGCTGCAGGCTTTGACTGCCCCTGGGTGTCTGCCTGTGCTGGGCAAGCTCAGGGACTAGATGAGAAGAGGGAACCCCTCAGGCCTTCCCTGCCCTTGGAAGCTCACTCAGGGGGGATCTGGGGGGCACAGGAGCCCTTGGAGAAAGGATACTCCTCATATAAGGATGGCCCCTCGGTGCCACCAGGTGTTTACACAGGGAGTAGACCCAGGGCTGGAAGGTAGGAAGTTCAAAGAGGCACATTCCTGCTTGTCTGAGGGAGGCTATGCCCTGACGGGCTGCCTCGGGGGTAGTGAGATCCCCGTTACTGGGGACATGCAAGCAGGCTTTCATGGCTATAGATGGGGTCTGTGAACGGGGTCCTGCCTTGAGGCAGGAGGGCTACATTAAGTTTCAGGCCCCTCCAGCTCTAATTTTCTGATTCTTCCCTTGGGCGTTGCAGTGACTAAAGCCCTCTGAAATGTGGAGGGCTGGGGCCAGTGTTACAGAAGCAAGGGCCTGATTTCTCCCCCTGCTGGTTCCTTCAGTTCTCACCCCATCCCCTGGTGGGAGGAGGAGAAAGAGAAGTCATAATTCCTCATCTCGGTGGACTCTATTGCTCCCAAGCCCTCCTGTACCCGGATTCCATGTAAACAATTAGCCAGTGCTTTAACAGACAACTGTCAGGCATCTACCGTGTGCCAGACTCTGGCTAGCAGGAAAGCAAACATTAATTTAAAATGCAGTCTTGTTCCCAAGGACTCAAGAGGGATTGGGAGAAAATAACGTTTAGAACGCAGTTGGTGGTTTTCAGAGCTGCCACAGACATGATCTCATTGGGTCCTCACGATAGGTGTTCCAGGTAGAGCAGGGCTCTTTCAAAGCCCTCGGGTTCCTGGGAGTGGCAGGGGTGGGCTGGGCAGAGTGGCAGAGGCTGATGCTCGTCCCCTCCCCATCCCGACAGGGCTCCTGGTACAGCAGGTCATCTTCTTCCTGGGGACCGTGGCTCTGGCTTTCCTGGTGTTCATGCCCGTGTTCCACGGCAGGAACCTCCTACTCCTTCGATCGCTGGAGTCCTCGTGGTAAGAGAGGCAAGGGGCTGAGGGTTGTGGGACCCCTTCCCGGAGGGCCACTAACAGTGACACCCTCCCACCCCTCCCGCAGGCCCTTCTGGCTGACCTTGGCCCTGGCTGTGATCCTGCAGAACATGGCAGCTCACTGGATCTTCCTGGAGACTCACCATGGACGGGCAGAGCTCACTAACCGGTGAGGCAGCTGCTGGGCTTGTGGCCGTCTCGGGCCCCCAGCCTCTTCTCCTCCTGTGCCTCTCTTGTTGCGCCCTTCTCCCTCCAAGGCCATCTCTCCCCTTTCTGTCTCCGGGAGCCCAGCGGGCAGTAAGGAGAGCTGGCTTCACCCATAGAGAAAGGGGACTGCAGCCCCGCCTAGCCCACACACCTTTCTGTTTAGCTGTCATGGTGCCAGAAATATCCCAGGAGCCTTTTCTGCTTTGGGGATCAGCAGTACCCCCTTCTGGATCCTCTGTGCCCTCAAAACCATGCACCTCCCTCTTTGTAGGAAGGAGGTTAGCAGAAAGACCATTTCTGGGTTAGATGGGAAGGCTGTGGGAGGACCTTGGCCCCAGGCGGGACCCAGAGGAGGGAGGTGGGAGACTCCAGGGTCACAGAAAGATGCAGGTAGACCTGGACTTGAACTTCAGCCCTGCCGCTGAGCAGGCGGCAGCCTCAGCTCAGCCACCCGCTCTCCCTGCACCTCAGGGAGGTGCCCTTTCTATAGAAGGGTAACACTGCATGTCTCCAGGGTGGTGGGGAGGACCGGCTGGTTGAGAGAGTGGGCCCAGAGCGGGCGGGGTGCATACCAGGTTTACTCAGGAAATACACAGCAGCTGAGCCTGACCCTGAGGAAGGGGCTGCGTGGGGACCTGCCTCAGTCTTTCCCCTCCACCCCAGGCGCATGCTGTACGCGGCCACCTTCTTTTTCTTCCCCATCAACGTGCTGGTGGGTGCCGTGGTAGCCGGCTGGCGAGTGCTCCTCTCTGCCCTCTACAATGCCGTCCACTTTGGCCAGATGGACCTCAGTCTGCTGCCACCTAGAGCCGCCACTCTTGACCCAGGTAAGGCCACAGGCCAGGGCCGAGGAGGGCTGGGTTGCTCAGGCAGCCGGAGCAATAAGGGAGGGTCTGCGGGGACCTGGTCTATGTGCAAATCTGTTCACAGAGGGGGGCTGGGACCACCATGTAGTGTGTGTGGCCGGCCCATGTGCTCAGGTGTCCATGTGCAACCACGTAGGGTGCCCAGGGCACCCCGTGTGTTTCAGGGCCTGTCTGGGGCCCTTCTACCCAGCACTGCCATCTCTCACCCACCCCAGGCTACCACACATACTGCAACTTCTTGAAGATTGAGGTCAGCCAGGCGCATCCAGCCATGATAGCCTTTTGTGCCCTGCTCCTGCGAACACAGAAGCCCCGGCCTCCCGGGACCCCCCAGGATGGCCTCAGACTCAGGGCGGAAGAAGAAGGTGTGCCTTCCCCGGGGGATGGGAGAACTGAACCCACCTAGCTTCTCCCAGGAAGGAGGCACGCCCCCCTTCCCCCAACACGCACCACTGAGTGGGTGCCCGGAAAATGCTCACTTCCTTTGTTCCTGGCCTGTCTGTAGGAGAGAGGAAGTGAGAGTTTTCCTGGCCCATTCTGGTAACTTTCTCTCTCTCTCTCTCTCTCTCTCTCTCTCACACACACACACACACACACACACTCACGCTCAATCCACATGCGTGCACACACACACCCTGTCACACAGAAAATGAGATGGCCATTTTGCCCCCTCCCCAGGCCACCGCCAGCTCTCTCTCAGGTGGTAGTTCTCCTTCTCCCCCTTCCACCCTGCCTGAGAAGTGTGCAGGAGGGAGGGGGACACCAAGCTGTCTCTAAGCCCTTGTCCCAGCCCCACCTCCAGTCCCTTTACAGAGCTCAGCCTCCCCCTCTTCTGTCTGCCACCTGCAGGGTGACATCCTAAGCCTTTACAAGCAGCCGCACACTTCTCCTGACACCTGGAAACCCAGCCTCAGCAGCCTTCCCACATACACTGGGGTCTCTCAGACTCTGCTCAGATCTGGGTGGGGGTGGGGCAATGGTCTGGGCTTGCCGAGTGACTCACAGGAGGTCTCCCCCTTTCAGGGATGCAGTTGCTACAGACCAAGGACCCTGTGGCCAAGGGAACAGGGCCCAGGGCCCCCCAAGGCAGGGCCCGCTGGGCTCTGGCCTACACACTGCTGCACAACCCAGCCCTACAGGCCTTCCGGAAGCGGGCCCTGTCAGGTCCCCAGGCCACTGGCGCCCAGTCCTGAGCGTGAGAGAGGCCCAGCCACACGCTCCCATCTGCACGGAGTGCTCCCCCAGCCCCTCCCTCCCAGCTCTCCCAGCGTCACCCTGCCGTGTCAGCCTCTCTGCTTAGTACCAGCTCTGCCAGCAGGTCCCCTGGACGAGGACCCCAGTGGCCAGCCCCAGAGACTGGAGGTCACCCTGGTTGGGTGGAGGCCTGTCCACACTACAAGTCTCAGGTGGGCTCTAGTCTGCCCCCTTGGTCTTGGAAGCCAGAGGGGGCTCTGGAGAAAGTAACTGGTGGTTTAGGCCCTTGGTCCAGGAGCCAGTGGAACCAGGGCGGAAACATCTAGGCCTCTCCCCACGCTGGCTCTGCTGCCAGCCTCCAGGGCACACTGAAGCCTTGGGCACACTGAGGTTGGTGATTCCGTCTGGGACAGCTTCTTGCTCCAGCTCAGCCCCGCCTCAGCCTTGGACCTCAGCACCTCTCTCCTGCAGCGTCCGCCTCTCCGTTCTGGGGCCTCGGGGCCTGCAGGGCAGCCGGGGAGGAAACCAATGGGTTCCTACAGCAACAGAGTCACGGCTCACACCTGGCCCCACGTGGAGCTGCCCACACTTGAGAGCCTGATATTTTTGTAGTTGGTATGCCTTTAGATACTATGAAAGAGGTTAGTGTATTCCCTGTAATAAACTTGTCCCTGAGAAACAGTCCTCCTTAGGGGAGGGACACGTGGGAAAAACCGTCCAAACAGTCCATAAATCAACACAGGGTTTGTAGGGCTTGGGTGGGGGTGCGGTATTCTGGCCACATGCTGGGTGGGGCCCCCTGGGTGGAAGGGGCCGAGGAGACCCCCACAGCCACATCCCTTTGGGTGGTGGAGGGCCTGGGGACCCTATGATGCCACCCCTGAACCGTTTGGGCATTGGCTTTGGAAGTAAGACTTATTCTGGGTCCTCAAAAACAGGCAGGACTTGGGGAGCAGGAGAGATTTTAGGAAGATGGGGGAGTAGTGTGAATAAAGGTGCAGTAAAGGAGCTATCCCGATGGGAGCAGCGCGAGGGTGCAGAGGGCACAGGCACCTGGGGGTCCCTTCTCCTGCTGGGGACTGGTGGAGGCTGTGTGAGCAAGGCTGTGGGGTTCCCTGTGGGGCTGGGGGCGACAGAGGGGGAGGAAAGTGTGGCCACCCCATAGATCTGGATCAGTGGGGCCTCGAGCAACGTCTGCGCAGTTAGTGGAGACCAAACCCCGCCCGTTCTTTACTTCCCCCACCCCCACTACAGCCTCAAACACACATGACGCCAGGGGTAGGGCCAGGGAGCTATGTCATCCTGGCCCTGTGCTGGTGACTGACAGGGTCACAGGGATGAGAAGGCAGATCGGTCTTAGCCCTTAATGAGGAAATAGTCACAATAGAGAATGATCAGGCTGGGACACTGGACGCCCAGGACTATGTAAGACAGAGGAGGGGGCCTAGTCTAAATTGGGGCAGTGGACAGAGCATCCAGGAAGGCTTTCTGGAGGAGGTGGTACCTGAGCAATCTGAGACTGACTTAACCAAGTAAGGAGCAGGGGAAGGGTGTCCAGACCGAGGGAACAGCATGAGTAAAGGTGCAGAGCGTGACCCACCACAGAACATTAAGAGAACAACGAATTAGCAGTTCTAAGAGAAGTGGGCCACGTGGGAGAGCTAGGCAGAGGGGCCATGGCTGGCTGGCTGGGGAACTCAGCGCTTTCCTCCAGGGCGGTGGGGCCATGGATAACTTTAAAGTAGGGGACTAGCTAGTTCATTCAGAATACAGCTGTTCCCCAGCCACCCTGACTCAGGTCTTCGGCCCATGTCCAAGAAGCCAGGCCTGCTTAGCTGTGAATGGAGCCAGAGATGTCAGGGGTCCAAGTCAGGTCAGGATTACCAAGCCTTAGTAATCAGAGTCCACTAGACCCTTAAGCATTACCATGTCTTACCTCGTGCTTTGTTTTCTAAGGAAGCTGAAGCCCAGAGATGGGCAGTGATTTACTTAAGGTGACACAGCACAGAGGCTCAGCTCCTGCTGCTTTCCACCAGATGTGCAGTCATCCTTGACTTGTGCTGCTGGTGACATCTGTTCTGTGGGAGCTGCAAGCTGATGAGGCGGGTGGAGAGGTGCCGTATTCTGACCAGGAGAAGGGGCGGGGGCTGGCCAGCCTCCAAAGCTCACAGCTGCTACCCCAGGCTCCTTGGTCTCCCTGCTTCGCTTTGCTGGGCTCAGCAATCCCGAGGGTTCTGGGCAGAGGCGGCAGAGCCTCTCCCATGGGGTCTTGTCCTGTGTGTAACATCCTTCGATCTGGAAAGTGAAAGGGACGGAGGCGGTGGGGAGACGCATCTGAGCCAGCACAGAGCTGGGGTCTCCAGTCCCCAGGTCCGACCCCTACCACACAGTCCTCGTCCTGAGACCCTCATCCTCCAAGCCAGCTGTTGGTCCATCTGCTCTGTGGGTAAAGACTCCTACTGAAGGACTTTCCTTCTGCAATGTCATTTCCTCTTACTGAAAAGGTGAGAGGAAGTACCTCCATTTCCTCTGGCTTCTCCCTCAAATCTGTCCTGTCAGTCTCCCTGCGTGTTCCTCCCTCCCTCCTCTCACCCCTGCGTCCTCTGTCCCGTCTCCTTCCTGCTCCCCTCCATCTTGCCTTGCCTGGCCCCCTTCCCTCTCTGTCCCCTAACATCTCCTCCATGGACAGGACGGGGAAGGAGCCACAACCCGGAGCTTCCATTTCCCTCACCCCCCACACACAATGAATCCTCAGGCCCCTGCTTGCTTAAAGCCCACTCAGGGACCCCAGGGAAGCCTCTCTAGTTGTTGTCAGGCTAGTGCCCTCATTTGTCCCATGGGCTAGTTTGGGGGAAAGGAACGTCTGCAGCTCAGTTCACCTGGGCCAGCCTCCCATGCCACCTGCCTACCACACAGTCTGTATGTCTCACAGGCCCTGTCCCATGGGCCGGCAGGCTGGACATCTTGGCTGTCCAACCAGTCCTATCCCCCACCGGATGGCTCCTAGGTCAGACAACACTCCAGGCAGGCACAGGGGAGCATGGGAAAGGCCGTTTATTTCTCTGCTGCCCCCAGCCTGGCTGGCCTCTTCGGAGTGGCAGGCTATCGATGTATACTTGGAGAGAAAGGCAGGATAGGTGTCCAGGATGGAGGGGCGCAGGCTGAGGGAGGAAGGGTGAGAGGAGAGGAAGGCCATCCTGAACCCTCAGTCCTGCCTGAGATGAGGGCAGAGACTCCGGAGCCCCGAGCCATCAGAGAGCACCAAGAGGCAGCAGGAGCTCAAGCCGGTCTCTGAGAGCCTCGGGCCACCGAGTCACTGCCCCGCCACCCATCCCTCTCTCCTGTGCCCTGTGTGCTGCAGGCTACCTCCCCGCCAGGCCCCAAGCCCTAGCCTTCGCCGCTGGTCAGTCCGGTGCCTGGAATCCCATCAGTGAGGCTTTGCCCGGTGGTTTGGGCGCCGCCCTGTTAGCAGCTGCCCCCGTAGGGGAGCACAGGCAACGTGGTGAGTTACGGGATCAGGTCTGTCCTCGTCACTAGCTTTGAGCAAATCTGAAGTTGGGGTGGTGAGTGTTCCAGAAGAGATGAGAAGGGGAGGTAGGAAGATGTGTCTGTCCCCCACGCAGGCCTCGGAAGTCGCCCCCCAGCAGGCCCCTGCAGGGACATCACAGGTCAGGGGAGGAGTCAGGGAGGCCCTGGGGCTACTCCAGCCCAGCTGGGTAGGGCGGGGGCTAGAAGGAGGTGAGGAAGAGGAGCAGGAGGCTCTGGCCCAGCAGGAGCAGGCGCACGGACTGCTGCCCTGCCGCCCGGTGCCCCACGGCTGCCGCCTGCGGGCCCTTGGTCCGGCCGAGATAGATGATGACCACGTCGTCCTCGGGGCCTGGCGGCCGTACCTCGTTGTCCACTGTATAGCAGCCCGTGCCCTTGGCCGCTTTGTCGCGGAACCTGCGTCCCAGGGCGTCCTCACCACCCTGGCCCGGCGTGGCCAGTGCCACGTTCACTGAGCTCTCCGCACTGCCCAGCTCGTTGGTGGCCAGGCAGCTGTAGGTGCCTTCCTCCAGCTTGCCAAAGTCGGGGATGAGCAGGCTGCCGTTGGCAAAGGCTTGGAAACGCGGCCAGCTGCTGGCTGCCGGAGAGCCAGGCAGGGCACGCCCATCGGCACCCACGTTGGGGCTGGCGATCTCCACCGTGCCGCCAGGCGTCTGGATGTGCCAGTGAAGCTGGGGCGCCGGCTGCCCCTCCACGTCACAGTGGAGCGCCAGCACGAAGCCAGGTTGCAGCTCAGCACCGTCCTGGCTGGGCTGGTAGGTGAGCTGCACCAGCGGCGCCGAGCACGGCAGTGGCAGCAGGCGGTTCAGCGGTGTGCCCTTGAGCAGGTGGGGCGATGCGCAGGTGATTTTGTCCTGCTCTGAGATGGACACAGTCGTCGTGGTCAGGGCCCACGTTTTGAACCACATGATGCCGCACGTACAGTCGAAAGGGTTGTCGTTGATCTGCAGGTGGGACAGCAAGGTGAGCGGCACGAAGGTGCCCTCGGCCAGCGTGTGCAAGCGGTTGTGGTTGAGCTGCAGCGAGCGCAGGGCACGCAGGCTGCGGAAGGCATCGCGAGGGACGAAGGTCAGCTCGTTGCTGTCCATCTTGAGCAACTGGAGGGCGCTGAGGTTGTGCAGGTCATTCCAGGCAAAGTCAGAGATGAGGTTGTGGCTGAGGTCCAGGTTCTTGAGCTGGCCCAGAGAGGCCAGGGCGCCGGCGGCCACCGTTCGGATCTCGTTGTGTGCCAGCCACAGCGACTGCAGCTGGGGTACCTCCCTGAAGGCGCCCTCCGGCAAGTGGAGCAGCCGGTTGGCCGACAGGCTCAGTGTGGTCACATTGGCCGGGAAGCCGGGCGGCACAGCCTCCAGGTCACGGTAGGAACAGTCGATGATCTGGAAGCCACACTTTTCCCTACAGTCGCAGGGCCCAGGGCAGGCCTGGCCCAGGCCCAGGAGGACCGCCCAGCACAGCAGATGCAGCTCCTGCATCCCACCTCCTGCAGAGAAGGACATGTCACCGAGGTGACCCCCAAGGACCCACGGGAGGTAGTCAGCCCTCTCCGGACCCCAGCCCAGAGCACTTCCTCATGAGAAGGCTCTGCCCCAAATAATCCAGCTAAGACCCAACATCACCTAACCCACCAACCCTATTCTCCAGGAGGGGAAACTGAAGCCCCTAGATGGGCCAGGACTTGCCAGAGGTCATGCAGCCAGGAGGTGTGAAGACAGGATGGAAGAGGACCCCAGCTCTTCTTCCAAAAGGAGCGCTCTCCTTGCCTCGGCCAGCTCCTAGCTGACTTTATGACTCGAAATCTGTTTTCCAGCCGCCCGTCCCCCAGCACTCGGCAGAACCTCCCTCCTGCCCTCCCACATCCTGGCCACAGTCCCTCCCACTGGAGCCCCTATAGGTATGCTTTGCCCTGGCCCAGACAAGGCCCCTTGTGCAGTGCACACCACCCCCATCCGCCCCACACGCCCCCTCCTGCTTCTACATGACCACAGCAGACACCAGACCCTTTCTACAGAATCACCTCCATGGCCTGTTGTGTTCAAACTACGCCAGGCAGCTGCCTAGATAAACCCCATCAGAACCTCTGAGCTGGCTTGCAGGAGGCCAACAGCTCAACCCAAATGCTGCTGGGATTTCCAGGGCTGCGGTTGTTCGAGGGGCAGATACCCTCTGGACAGGTCCAAACAAGGGATTGTCCCAAGCACTTTGAGCCAACAGGAAAGTGCCCAGGGGGGCCCTGGGCCCAGCAGACCTCCCCCTCCTCCCGCTGGCCCTTGGAGCCCTCTTCCTGCTGGCTTACCTTCAAACTACTCAGTCAAGTGGAGCCTCTCCTAAAATGGAACCAGAAAACAACAAAGGCTGGAGTTAGCGCAGGACAGTCTGCAGGGCCAACGGGGGAAGAAGAGGTGGCTGGAGGACTGACGAGGCAGCCTGGTCCTTGCCCCACCTTCAGTTTGCACCCCGGGCCCGCCCTTTCCCTACGGGTGCCTGGGACCAGCTGCTGAGAGGACTCTGCAGGAAGGGAGCCCAGGCCCTCCCTTCCAGCGAATCAGCCGCTTCTCTACAGCAACAGGACCTGTGTTGCATAAGTGACACCAGAAACTTAAGGGGGAAAAGATGCCAAAAAAACTTTTTTTCCCCTCTCTCTCACTCACTTTTAGCAGCTTCAGCTTCCTTAAAGGAACAGCACTAGATGGACAGGACCCAGGAAAAGATGGGGCAGAAGGATTTTTATGATGGGAAGGGTGAGAAATGGGATCTCAAGGAAGATGGGAAATTTCTAACCTCACTTCAAACAAGAACAAAAGGGGGGCATGCTTCAGGCTGGGGCCACATGAGCATTCATGTGTGTACTTGTGTGTGTGTGAGTGTGGATGTGGCATCTCTATGTGTGGATGAATTTGTACGTGTGTTTGTGTGGATAGGTGTGAGACCGTGTGTGTGAATCTGCGTGTGTTGGGGAATGTTTGAGTGCGTGTGTGTTTGAGTAGGTGTGAGGCTGTCTTGGTGTGCGTGTATGTGTGTGTCTGTGTGGGTGTGTGAGTTTGTATGTATACTTCGGTGTGTGTGTGTGTTTCTGTGTAGAAGTGAGTATGTGTTTTTTCACTCACATGTCTGTGGGTGTGTGAGAATTTGTGTATGTGGGCGTGTGTGTGTGTGTGTGTTTGAGTAGAGTATGTGTTTCTGTGTCCACATGTCTGTGTGGGTATATGAGATCTTGGATGTGTATTTGGGCAGGTGTGTGTGTGTTCGTGTGTAGAAGTATGATGTCTGCATCCATGTGCGTGTGGGTATGATAATACTTCTCACTAATTCAATTCCCAGCTCTCTCCCAGTTGGGTAAATCTCCTCTGGGAAGAAGTAAATACATCAAGTCGTCCCATCAGTTTTGTCTCCTGGAAGAACTCTGTGTGTGCGCCTTCCGACCTGCTCAGTGTGGTTTCTTAAGAGGCCCACCTGCATTACTCAGGCCCCTGTCACCCTTCTTGGGTTGGATCTCTTGCTTCCTGGATCCCACATCATCCCCTCCTTACTTTACCCGTTTTGGCAGTGGGGCAAAGCTGTAATGGCCACCACAATGAGAAGGTATCTTTTTCTTTTTTAAGATTTTTATTAAAATATAGCTGACATACAATATTCTATTAGTTTCAGGTGTACTTCATAGTTATCACCATATCATTGATTATATTCCCCGTGCTTTACATCCCCATGGCTATTTTATAACTACCAATTTGTATTTCTTAATCCCTTCACCTTTTCCACCCCGCCCCCCACCCCCTCTCTCATCACCCCAATAGATTTAGTCCCCATCTGGCACCATATATAGTTATTACAATATTATTGACTATATTCCTTATGCTGTGCCCTACATCCCCATGGCTACTGTGTAACAACCAATTTGTACTACTTAATCCCTTCCCCTTTTTCATCAACCCCCAAGCCCCATCTCATCTGGCAACCATCAAAATGTTCTCTATTTCTATGACTTTTTTATTTGTTTTTTTTTGTTCCACATATTAGTGAAATAATATGATATTTGTCTTTCACTGTCTGACTTACTACACTCTGCACAATACCCTCTAGGCTCATCCATGTTGTCGCAGAGGGCAAGATTTCATTCTTTTTTACGGCTGAGTAATATTCCATTGTGTATATGTACCACCTCTTCTTTATCCATCCACCCATTCACAGACACACAGGTTGCCTTCATGTCTTGGCCATTGTAAATAATGGTGCAGTGAACATATGGATGACCACCTCCCCTCAAAGTAGCATTTTGGGTTTGTTTGGATAAATACCCAGAGTGGGATTACTAGGTCCTTCTTTGTTTCTTGTTATAGCCTTTGATATAAAGCCTATTTTGTCTGGTATAAGTATGACTACTCCAGCTTTCTGTTTGTTTGTCTGTTCTTTTTCCATCCCTTTACTTTCAGTCTGTGTGTGTCTTTGGATCTGAAATGAGTCTCTTATTGGGGCAGCTCAGATTATTCTCCACTACATTCACCTGTTAGTGTACTTTTTTAATAGTATAACTCAGGTACTAATGATTGACAAGACAAAGGGACAAAGAATGCAGTAGCGCCAGGGACCATACCTTCTGGTGGTCTTGTGATAGAGGATTGTTTATAATCTGTACTATCATTAGTTTGATATTTATCTTGGTTGTCATGCCATTCTGGGCTGTTACTATTAAACATATTTATGGCTACATTTTAAAGAACACAGATACTCATCAACTTGACAGCTTCGATAGGTTTGCTAAGGACAGTGAAGTGGTTTTGTGCACATCTACATCTGTACAACATTCTCCAATAGCGTCCAGAAAAGGTGCATGGGAGATACTCGTACATGTCTTGGATCTTGCACATCTGACAACTCTTCCAATCTGTCCTAAATCTTGATTAATAGTCTGACTGGGCACAGAAATTCAGATGGAGATCTTTCTCCCCCAGAATTTTAAAGGGGGCCCTCCCTCTAATGCCATTGTTTTAATGTTGCTCACAGTGCTGGTATTGGGGGGGGGGGGGCGTCACCAGTTCTCTGACATCAATTCTGTGCATGGTACCTGGAGGTTTTCTTCCTAGAACCTGTAGGACCTTCTTTTTCTCCCATGTTCTGACGATTCACTGTGCTGAGCCTTGGAGAGGGCTTGTCCCTTCAAATGGAAAGTTCATGTTTTTCAGTTCTGGAAAAGGTTTTGATTTGCTCCTTTATGATTTCCTGACCTTCATTTTCTCTGTTCTCTCTTTCTGGAACGTCAGTCACCAGATGTGCTCCACAGAGGGGCCTCAACTTCCTTATCCTCTTTCGTTCCATCTCTTTATCTTTTTGTCTTTCGATCTCAATGTTACCATTTTGACTTCTGCTTTATAAATTTAAATTTTTAAAGATTACTTTTCATTTGCTGAATGTTTTCTTCAAACTATATTGCGTGGTAACTAGAGTTGATTTAAAAATAAAATATATTGCATCCCATTATTGTTTCACGGGTATATATTTTATTTCTCTGAGGATAATAATGGCCCTTTTATTATTTTTTTTAAAGTTTCCTTCTATCTGCATTGTCTGCTTTCTTCAATCTTCATTTTTTTCCCTGTTTGCTTACTGGTTTGGGACTGTCTTTCCCATCAGAGTTGTCCTCAGTTAACTCACTAAGCAGAAATGTGTTCCCGTGTGTTTAATGTGAGCCCCTCTAGTAGAGAGGAAGCCTATTGAAGGCGGGGGGCTCAACCTCCCAGTTGTGGCTAATCCCTGGCACAGAGAAGGCGATCAATAAATATCCCTTGACTCGCTGAATGGGTGAGTTAGATGGGCATCAGATGCCAGCAATGAAAGCACTTTAGAGGTCACCTTCTCCACATCCTCATTTTACAGGTAGGTGTTCTGGGCACCGAGTGGAGAAGGGATGTGTCCAAGGTTACACACTTCCTTAGGACAGGACATTTTAGGACTATTTCATACAATGTGAGAGGCCCACACTCTGGGAGGTGGGTGAGTTTGTTACCAGCCTTCCTGGGGGAGGGGTGCCTGTTCCCCATCCTCAAAGACCTTGATGGCTGCCCTCAGAATCCCCCTGTGGG
This sequence comes from Rhinolophus ferrumequinum, assembly GCF_004115265.2. Taxonomy (NCBI): domain Eukaryota; kingdom Metazoa; phylum Chordata; class Mammalia; order Chiroptera; family Rhinolophidae; genus Rhinolophus; species Rhinolophus ferrumequinum. The sequence goes on along the minus strand of NC_046289.1, from coordinate 98,852,118 downwards.
ACCGCCGTGGGGACCTGAGGGCAGGAGAAGTGAGAGGGACCTGCCTAGCTCGGCGGAGCTGAGTCTGCACATATAAGTCAGTGACTGCTCTGGGCACGCAGGGATGTCTGTGCAGACACCATCTCCATCGGGAAGGACAAGGGACAGGGCCCCAAGGCCCAGAGGGCCTCAGCTAAGAAGGACGTCGTGCTCCACAGGGGGACACGCAGGGCCCCCCTGCTGGGCCTAAGGAGTGGGTGTGTATACCTTCGAGGATGGGGCTTATTACCTCCCAGGCAGCCCCTCTATTCTCAGTGGCCGAAAGTTCTTCCTGAAAAGCCCATCCCACAGGAAACAAGCCAGAGGTCAGCTCCCCTTCTTCCTCCCAGCCCAGGAGTTCCTTGGGGGTTGTCAGGCTCCCCCAAGCTGGGCTCAGGCCTGGAGATGGGGGCCTCCTGGAGTGTGTGGATGCCTTGATTGTCCCCTGATCACAGATGGAGGCCTAGAGGCCCGTCCACCATCCCTGGGTCCTCAGCAGCCCCACAAGAGTAGAAGGGAAATTGGGGCAGGGGGACTCCCTTCTGCCAGCCCCACCCTGTCGCCTGTGGGCCTCAGTGGGGAGTGGCCAGCTATTCCGGTTTCCTAGGCTTGAGGGTTTTCGAAGGCCAAACCTGAACAGCTGCTCACCCTAGCAGGGCAGGTGTGGCTCACTTTCCCCACAGGCTTTTCTTTCCTGTTCCCTCTCCCCAAGCCTTCCCTGTCCAAAAGAGGCCCAGCCCTTTCTCCTCCCATTTCTCCCACCCCGCCCTCCCACCAATCCCTCTCCAGCTGCCACTGCTCAGCCTGACGCCCCCACCCCAAAGAGGCCCCACTCCTGATGACATGGGGGCTGCTGGAGGCCGTGTCAGTTTTTCCTGGAAGGCAAAGAAAGGTCCTGGAGAAGAGAGAAAATAGAATGAGAGGAACAGAGCCCAGCAGAGAGACTGAGGAGAACTGAGAGATGGAGAAATAAGAGAAAGAAAGCAAAGAATCACTGACAGCCAGGGTTAGACCTGAAGATAGAGAGAGGAAGCAAGACTCAGAAAGGGAGATGGAGAAAGAGGATCTGATGGGCCCTGAAATAAGTTCTGAGAGGAAGACAGTGGCGCTCAGATGTGTGGCCGGCCAGCGGCGATCATGGCGCTGCTGCCATCAGGCCAAGCGGGCAGTCAGTCCTGATCCCAAGCCCACGTTCCCTCCACACAGCTTGTTGGAATGATTGGGAGGACGTCCAGCCACTCAGGGAGGGACTTGTTTAAGCCTGTGTGTCTCCTGGAAGGGAGAGGCTGGCCTGGGCCCTTGAAAATATCAGGCTATGAAAGGAGCTCTGCTGGGGTGTGTGAGCGTGTGTGTGTGTGTGTGTGTGTGTGTGTGTGTGTGTGTGTGTGTGTGTGTGTTCATTGGCGGGGGCGGATATTGAGATCTGCCTAGACCACCCAATTAGAGACTTGAGAAAGTCCTTCCCTTTCCGGCACCTCGTCTTCTCTGTCCTGTGTGGAAGTTGGATGAGAGGGCCGAATGACCTTCAGCCCGGATGTTCTGCCATTCTAGAATTTCTAATGAACGTCTGCACGTACATGAGGAGTCTGCCTGCATGCATGTGTTTGTGCCCAATCATGTCTATTTGCACACATAGGAGAATGTGCTGGTTTTCCATATGTTTGTTGGTGGGTGCATAGCTGTGGGTATATGGGGTAGAGTGAGCATAAACTCACTGCGTGGGCACCTGAGGCTGTGGGCAGGGGCGGCAGGGCAGGCCCCATCTTCCCTCCTGCCTCAGCCTCAGCCCAAACCGCAAGCCCAGGCAGAGCTGACCTGGCCCCAGGCTGATCTCACAGCAGGTGGACTCACCTGTTCCCTTTTCCACCCTCCACTTTCCTCTTCACACCCCTTCTCCAAGGTGTGAGGGCTTCTCCCCTTCTCTCTGGGTCTCAATCCTCAGACATGGCCATGGTGGTCTGCTCCTACTTCTCTGGCCTCACCTCCTCCTGCACCCCGAGACCAACCCACACATCACCTGCTCCACCTTGGAGCCGCTGCTCTTACTCTTTTCTCAGACTGGACTCTATCCCCATGTATTTGCAGGGCTCATTTCCTCTTGTCTATGGAGACTTCAAATGCCAGCCTCCCAGAAAGGGTTTCCCCGACAACCTTATACGAAACAGGCTTTGTCCCTCTTGTCCCCTCCTGCTGCTCTATTTGTCCCTCTTCCTAACATTTACCCCTGACATGTCTGTGAGCGTATTTCTTGCCCATCTCCCTATTACGACTGTACGCTCCACGTGGGTGGGTACTTGGTTTACTGCTTCACCCCCAGCCCCCAAAGGGCTCGCCACTAGGTGGGCAGTCAGTACATCGTTTGTTAAGTGAACGCAGAATGGGCTCCAGCAGGAAGCCTCTGCCTCTCAGCCTCATCTGCCCAAGGACTCGCCACCCCTCCTTTCTGGTGGCACTGCCCTCCCTCTCACTGGACCCCCTCCTAGTACCATCCTCTCTGCCCTCTCATGACCTTCTCTTACTCCACAGGGACTATTTCAGCAGCAGCACTAACTGGGGCGTGTTTGTAGAAATTATTTTTGTTCTTTCCAGGCTGATCCCACAATTCCCAGGCACCCAGACCTTGGCCACGCACCCAGTGCACATAGCAGATCTCCAGTTTCAGCTCCGGCCTCTCCCACAGGTCAGGTCTGGGACTGGGGAATGTTATGAATGAGAGCGAGTTTGAATTAAGTTCTAACCTGGGGCCAGAGTTACAAGGTCAGGATCCCAGACCCTGTGTTAGTTGTGGGGCGCTAGAAAAGGGCCAAGGCCCTTTAGGGATCAGTTTGAAAGGCTAGGATTACATGTGGGTGCGGGTTTGGTGGGTGGGGCAGAGTGGTTTAATCCCATGTGAGGAAGCTGGGTCGGGGGTCTGGAATGGGAGAGTAACAATGGTCCCCATGCCCTGTAGGGAAAGTGGAATCAAGGCAGTAGGCAGAAGATGAGAGTAATGGGGAGAGAGAGAGAGAGAGAGAGAGAGAGAGAGAGAGAGAGAGAGAGAGAAAGGGAGAAATGGGAGATGGGGCAGACAGAGGGGAGAGGGCAGAGGAGGACAGGAAGAGAACAGGGATGGGAAAGGCGGGGACAGCCGGGAGGAAGGCGGGCATCACGCTGACAGCAGAAACATTTGGCAAAGCGGACACCTGCTTTTAATCAACAGGTCAGGCTGCAGTGCAGTTTCCATGCAACGCTGCTCCAAACCAACCACCAGAAAGAGGCTGCAGGCAGGCTTCCAGGCTCTTCTCCCACCCTGAGGGGCTGAGGAGGGGATGCAAGTGCGAGCCCCAGTAGGAGATGGAGCGGGGAGAGGAGCTCCAGCAGAGGCTGCTGACCTCGGTGAGGGGCAGGGCAACAGGCCGTGCTGACTTCAGCCCACGGCAACCTCTCAGTGGAAAAGGGCAGCCAGTCTGCCTGGGGATGGGGCATTGGCTGCAGAGGTCTCAGGGAAAGCCACCCAGGCAGGACAGACTGCAGCGCAGTGCCAAGGGCTGCAGAAATCCTGAGAAGGGAGGGAAGAGCTGGGGACCAGGAAGAGTTGAGGCAGGAGCTGGGAACTCGAACAATTTTCCTAACAGAGTAAAGAATGAGAATGGTCTGACCGAATCAAAATGACAGAGAGGCTTACAACAAAGTGCTGCGGTTCTCTGACCCCCATCTTCCCCTTCCCCATCCATCCACCAGGGGCACCAAGTTGGGATGGGTTTCTGTTTTTAGTTTTACTGTGGTCACACACATCAGGCCTGCCTATAACATGGACAGGGCCTGGGGCGAGGGTACATTTTGAGGTGCACATACCATGTTTCTAAGTATTTAGAAGTTATCAATCCTACAAACTACGCAATATGTTCTATACTCCTACCTTGACAAACGTACCTTCATAACCACCTGAAGGTCAAGCGCAAATTGAGAATTCTTGGACTCCTCAGAGTCCATCACCAGAATGAGACCAGCAGACAGAGCCACACCTCCAGCCTGCAGCTGTCCCGTCTCTCCTCCCCACCCAGGCTCCGTCCTACACCACAGGAGCCCCAGGTATGCATAGGGAGACACCCCAGCCCTCACACCCAAGCTCTATCCATATCCCGCTCCTCCCCAAACTGACTCAGGCCCTAGGGGTGTAACACCTCGGTCTAGTCCTCCCGGGGGAGGAGTGGTCAGGGTGAAAAGACCTACAGAGGCCCTGGAAGCAGGCTCAGGCCATTTCATTTGGGTAGAGAATTCCAGGGTCCCAGTCCTGGAAGCTTGGTCTGGACGCGGGGATGCAGGCTTTGGGTGGAAAGGGCCCCCTGGAAAGGCATGGCCAGCGAAGTCCTGCCAGATAAAATAAAGGACACCCAGTTAGATTTGAATTTCAGATAAACAACAATAATTGTGGTATAAGTATGTCCTGAATATTACAATGGGCATATTTATGCTAAAACAACAACAACAACAGCAAAAAGCTATTCACTGTTTGTCTGAAATCTCCCAACCTGGCAACTCTAGGCCAGAGGGTAGAGCTCTCTAAAGCATGGGCAGGGGCCCTCACCTGCACTAACGTGACATTGACCTGCAAACACCTAATTACATGTCTTAACATAGAATCTTTAGACCATATCTAATGATTCCCTTTTATGGTTGAATTGTATTCCTCCAAGAACTATGTTGACATCCTCACCACCACTACCTCAGAATACGACCTTATTGGAAATAGGATCTTTCAGAGGTCATCAAGTTAACATGAAGTCATTAGAGTGGGCCCTAATTTAATATAATTGGTGTCCTTATAAAAAAGAAACACAGAGGAACACAATGCTGAGACACGGAGGTATGCCTTGTGAAGATGGGCAGACACTGGAGTCAGGAAACACCGCCAAAGACTGCCAGCAACCCCCAGAACGTGGAGAGAGACGGAGCAGGTCCTCCTTCCCGGCCTCAGAAGGAACCAGCCCGCCATCACCCTCGATTTAGACTTCTGGCCTCCAGACCTGCGTGACTGTCAATTTCTGTTGTTGAAGTCGCCCAGTTTGGGTACTTTGTAAAGGCAGCCCTAGGAAATGAACACACTCTTCTATGACAAATAAGCTTTTACTCACTTATATGTTCCATTCTTTCTTCCCTACTCCTCCTGGGTTTTTGCTAGTTAGAATAGTCCTGGCTCTCCTATTGGTTACATCTGTGCTCTGAACAATACCTAACTTGCACTCCACAGGGTGGAGATACAATCGAATGGCTTCCCACAGTAGAAAGTGAGAAAATGCCCCTCGCCTCTCTCCTCTTCCCCTCCCCACTCTTTTAGTTCTCAACCTATCTGTAATTGTCTTACTTTTACATTTTAAAAGATGATAATATTTAAATACTGTTTTGAAGTCATAATTATGACAGTTGCCTTTTGTCCATAGACTTTAAAGGCTTTTTAAAAATCAATAAACCAGTATCATGCTCACGCCAGTATGAGCCGAGCTGGCTGCTGAGCCAGAGCGCACACACGAGCATACGTGTCCTCCCTTCCCCATCTAACACCATGATGCCCAGGCTACTCAAAGGGTGGCTTCAAAACACATCAAGGCCCAAGGCCTCCATTTCCTTAGGCGGCACCATCGATCGCTCAAAGGCATGCCACATTTCTTTTGCTTTATATTTAGGCGATGGCTTTTATGTACACCTTTGATTTTCCTGGAGTTTCTAATTACTTTATTTATTTATATATTTAAAATTTTTATTGGGTAACATTGTGTTTTTCCCAGAACCCATCAGTTCCAACTCAAGCATTGTCCTTCAATCTAGTTGTGGAGGGCGCAGCTCAGCTCCAAGTCCAGTGGCTGTTTTCAGTCTTTAGTTGCAGGGGGCGCAGCCCACCATCTCATGTGGGAATTGAACCGGCAACCTTGTTGTTGAGAGCTCGCGCTCTAACCCACTGAGCCATCCAGCCGTCCCTACTTTCTTTATTTTTATTTTCAAAAGAATAATGTGCCTTCACCAAATACTGCAATGTCATAGACATCAACGTCCTCAATGTCATAGACAGGTTCTTGGAAACTGCGATTTTAAGTGAAACAACATATAAGGAAGCCAATTTGACCACAGGCTAATTGATAGAAACAAGAGTTAAGCTCCTAGAACACATTTCTGGTCACAAAAACGTCACCAAACTCCTAAAGACAGACACCAAATACCTCTAATGTTAAACACTGACATAAATGTGAGCTATACATACATTTAAGAAAGATGAATAAAAAGAAGAGGATGATTTTCCATTATTCCAGGTCAGGGTTGCAGGTGGCTGGAGCCTCTCCCAGCAGCTCAGGACACCAGGTGGACCCACCCTGGACAGGGGACAGGAAGCCCTTCCACCGCAAGGCTACTCGCACCCACCCACACTCAGATTGGGACAATGGAGACACGCCAGTTCACCTCACGTGCCCAGCTTTGGGATGTGGGAGAAAACCAGAGTCCCCGGAGAAAACCCACACAGCCGTGGGGAGAAGGTGCAGACTCCACACAGACAGTGGCCCAGCGGGGAATCAGGGTGTTTTCTCATCACCACTATAATGATGCCACATCATTTAAAGACCTGCTGTACAGTGACTCAGTGACTCAGTTTTGTATGTATCTCCTTGTGCTGACATTCCCTGGTAGTAAAAGCCCCTACTTTCCTTAATCCCTTGCTTTATTGACATATGAGTGTTTTCTGTTTATTTCTGAAGCATATGGAAGCCCTTTGAAACATCCAGACCTTCTCAGCTGTAGAACCCAGAATGAGGCCAGGGTGTGAGAGGACAGATAATGAAAGATCCCATGCAAAGCTTCACACTCCTCACTGATACTCAGTCATAATGTTCCTTCTAGAACACCATCAGTGCTGGGGAAACTTCTACTGCAAGGAGGCCTTCACTTTGGAGAACTTCTAAGGGTCCCCTCCTTGGAAGAACTCCCACCATCATTAATCGTTTCTGGCTCCCATCCCCACCCCCACCCTCTGCCCAGTCCCAGCTCAGGGATTCTCCCCAGGGAGCTGCTAGTGAGGGACCATGTTCTGTTGGTTTATCTCTACCTTCTTCCTTCAAGAAGCACACTCATGAGGGGACCAGCTGCCCACACTGGAGAATGGGAGTTCTCCCTCACTGGCCATACCTCCTACTGTCTGTGGAAGGAAGTTTGGGGGAGCATCTGGAGTGACCAGCTTCTCTTCAGGAGTGTGGGCCATTAGGCTGAGGTACCCCAAATGCCAGTGTGACGGGACTTCAGGCAGCAGCACCCACAGCTGAACCTCTATCTCTCCCAGGCAGTTCTTCTGATGGTGATAAGGAAGAATCCTCGATTGGGTCTGGGAGGGGATCAGAAAAAAAATTAATCATACCCGTTTTTAACCTTTCTTCCTTACTTACTCAAGGCAGGAATTACCAAAAATCGTATCTATCATTCTTTAAATACCTAGTATGTGCCAGACCCTTTATATATACCATCTCCTTCCAACCACACAAAAGGGAGGTGTTTATAGTGTCCATTCTGGAGAAGGAAACTGTGAAGTTCAGGTTAAGCCATTTGTCAAAGTCCCCTTGGTTAGGAAATAAGGGGACTGTGGTTCAAACCTACGTCTGTCTGATTCTCGAGGGGCCTTACTGGCTGGATAGGACGTGGCTTCAGCAGGAAAGGGCAGGATGAAAGACGCGAAGGTGGAATTTAACCCAAATCCCAACCCCACAGAGGGCTGGGATGCAGGAACGGAGCCAGGGCCGAGCTGCCCATTGGCACCTAGGAGCCAGTGCGGGTGCTTGGGTGTGAGAGGCAGGACCAGACCCGGGATTTATGAATTCAGCATCTAGTGCAGACAAGATAAATCAGAGAGTTGTTACGAGGCTGTGTCGGTCGCCAGAGGACAAGCAGCAGTAAGGGAGGCGCAGTGGGATGGAGGGGTGTGAGAGGCCCTGGGGAAACACCAGGTGGGGCCTAGGGGGAGCAAAGGGAGCTCCCCCCATGCTGGGGGGGTGCATTTACTGCTCTGGGTGATGATCACAAAGGGATGGACGGGGGGGGGGGGGGGGCGGGGGGGGGGGAGCCACGTTGATTAGGGACACTCATTCGTTCATCCCACAGTGCCTCCTGGGCTCCAGTTAGGGGGTAGGCCGTGAGCAGGGGGCCAGACTGACAGCAGGCTGCCCTCTGACGGTGACCTTTCTGAGAAAGGAGTTTGAGAGATCTGCTTCTACATGATGTAGCTCTCTCAGAAAAGTAACTTAAAATTCCCCTCCCTTCCTTCTCCTCTTCTCTCCCTCCCTTCCCCTCCCCTCCTTTTCTCTCCCTCCCTTCTCCTTGCCTCTCCTCCCTCCTCCCCCCCCCCCCCTTTTCTCTCCTTCCCTCCTTACCCCTGTCTTCCCCTCCCCTCTCCTCTTCTCACATCCCCTCAACTCTTTCTTTCCTTTGAGGAACATTTTGGGCTGTGGGTGGGAGCTTCTGGGAGAGGCGAAAGTCTGGTTGATCACTCCTCCCACTCTCCCTCGGCCAAACGCTGATTCCTTACCCAGAACCCGCTCAAACTCACACATATATCCCAGGAGCTTTTCCACACCTGCCCCATCCTTCAGTTTCATAGGAGGAATTGTCTTTCTTCATGTTTTCTTTTTGTCTCAGTTCCATTTGAGGCAGTTGTGAATGTCCATCAAAATGGCTGCTGTGAAATTTTAAAATAATGAAATACCACTATATATCTATCAGAATGGTGGAGAAAGAAAAAGCCTTTAAACTCTGAAGTTATCAAGGCTAGCTAGGTTCCAGAGCAACTCATACACTGCTGTGGGAATGCCAATGGCACAGCCACCTTGGAAAACAATTTGGGAATTTCTGACAAAGTGAAACACACATTCACCATCCAACCTATCAATTCCACTCTTAGGTAGTTACTGGAGAAAATAAACACATATATCCATACAAAAACCTATATGCAAATGTTTATAATAACTTTATTCATAATCACCAAAAACTAGAAACAACATGAATGGATTAAAAAAACAACTGTTAGTGAATGGATTAAAAAACCAACAGCGGTACATCCCTACCATGGAACACCACTCAACAATACAAGGATTGAACTGCTGACACAGCCTGGATGAATCTCAGGAGAATTATGCTGAGTGAGAAAAAGATGACCTACGTTTTAGAAAGACGACCCAAGACATGGCTGTGCCTTACCAGAACCCCCCCCAAAACCCATAATATTAAATATAATAAATTATTATGCACATATATGCTATTACTTTTAAAATATTATTACACAAATATGAAAATAAGTTTACATAAAATTTTACATATTACTCCGTATTGTTTACATTGTTACAGAAATGCCATTATTTAAACTATGCAGCATTTAGTTAAACAATGGCAATTAGTACTAAGTAATAGTAGGACTAACTAAACATATGTGGGAGAAAAATATATAAGAATAATTTTATACTCTTTCTATCCTCCAATATGGCAATCTATTTTAACTTTTTAAACTCTATTGGATATTTACATTGCAGAGACTAATATTGTATATTCTTAAGATACATAAATGTATAAGACTTCTAAAAAGAAAAATGTAAATATAATATTAATTAAACAGATATTACTTATATTTAATTTTAAAATGGCATGTTTCCTTCTGTCCAAGGCTACTGTAGAATATTTTTACTTGCAGCGTCCTTTCCTAATAATACTTCTCTGAATTGCCTGCAGCCTTTAGAACACCCTTCTTCTCTTTAGTGGTAAAACTGAATAGACCAAAGTAAAATTCAGTTTGACTTGTAGCTCTGCTTTTCTCAAGCCCACATTACACTTTCCTAGAGTCAGTTCAATATGATGACACCAAGCTAAAAGCTACTTAGCTTTTGCTAGATATCCTCTCAGCAAACGTGTTTGACCATGGAATCCTTTGGATTTTACTTACTAGTAGCATCAGCAGCTTTTTAGACTTATAGAATTGTCAACAGATGGACAATGGTGCCAATTCAGCACCCAAAAAAAAAAAAATCCCGAATTTGAGGTGAGGTGAAGAAGGAAACTATATTCAGTGCAAACAGCTCAATACTGGTACAGCTCAATTAAGAGACAGCATGGCTATGGAACAGTACAGCTACAAGGAGGCCCTGGGGCCCCTCCCAGGCTAGACAGCTCTGCTCTGCTCTGCTCCACCTGCTCTTCTCTGGGAACCGGGCTTCGATGTTTCATTTTTGGTGGTTTAGCTCCAGCCAGGGAAATGCAATCTACTGTCTTTAGTGGAAAGGAAAAGTACATTCTCCAAGCCAAAGGGAAACTGATTTATATAGACAGAAGTCCCCACTCTGTCCCTGATTGGTCTGTTTGCATGCAAATGAGGACTCCAAATCCTTGAAGTTTGATTGGTCCAAAAGGCACTGTCCTGATTGGTCAGAATGAAGCTGTTCAGATGCTGATTGGGGAGTGGGGGCAGGGTGGGGGGTGGAATATAGATTCCCAGCTTCAATTGGATAAGGAAGTCCTAGGTCCTAATGGTTAAAATATGGTTCCAGGACCTCCTTTATAAGGGCTGGCTCAGATGTCAGAAACACAGTGCAGGCAGGCAGTTTAGTGCAGGCTTCTCCCTGAAGTACTCTTTGTGTGAGAGGCCCTTGTTTAGAAAGAGCTGCTAGGCTCTGCTTTTAAATTTGAGCCCAGTTATCCACCAGGAGCCTTCTCCGTCATATCTTCTTTCTTAGCGTTCACAGAATTAATTTCCACTTCTCCTTTGTATCTAAAGGCTTGTTTTGGTAGACGAGCTGTTTTTCAGTCAGGTCCTTTGCATCCATAAATTTATCATAGATATTCTCCATGTCTAAAATTTCCATCATTTTAAAATATCTCAAAGTGCTTCAAATGTTATCACATATTAAACCTCTTTTCTCACGAAAAATGGTTTTAAAGCACAGAGGTTATTTGAACTTGTGAAACTGGAGTTCATGAGTTATAGTTTTAATAAAGAAATTCAGAAAGTCCTGTTTAACTCAATTGTCCTTAACTGGTGATTTTTTTTATTTCTGAAGCAGTCTTATTTCCAAGAAATGTCATTTTATTCACTGGATGAGTTTTTGTCACAGCCTAAATGAAACTAGTCAGGTGCACTTTACCTTTCTCTATGGTTTCTTCAAAGATCATCAGTTTTGAAAAACAGCATAAAATTCTCCACTTTATCATAACCGCTTTCTCCATTCTCATCCTCAATACTTTTCCAAATTAAAGAAGTTTTCACACTTTGAAAATATTACTTTATAGCAGGTCAATGTTTTCACGTCTTTTCTACCAGACATCGTGTACACATATGTCTAAGGAGGCTATCTCCTTCCACTTCTATAATAAAAACATCTCAGTAAGTGCATCTGCAGGCTTTCAGCAAACTGACAAGTTTCGTTATGAAAGTCTTAGTACCACAGGTAATCACACCTGTTTTTAGCAGTGCTATGTAAAGTTGTGCGGGACACTTAGCAGGTAAGATTTAAAATGTTTTCTTTGGTAAGAAGTTCATAGACTGAATGAAATTTTCCAAATTTATATTTGTACCACTTGTAAATATGCAGATAGATGAGCAAAGTCTAGTTTGCATTTGGACAAGATATCAACAATCTTTTGTTTCATATATTCTTCAATTTCATTGAGATCTTCATAGAAATGAGGAAAACAATTTGAAACTGCATTTTTCAAATCAAAATACGTAAGCGCTAAGGAGAACATGTTTTTGTTGCCATGTTCAACACACTACTTGATACATTGCAGAATGTATGCTTTTTGGAATCACAGAATCAGCTCTGCACTGTGAAGGGTGGACCCTCTGTTAGCAAATGTCTCCTGTTTGTTTCTCAACAGAACATTTTAGCTGCAACCTCTGAACCAGGAAACAACTTTACTCAGTTTCATAAAGCAACCAAGGAAACAATACAATGACAAGAGTTCATTTGTGTGATAGGCCCAGGCTAATCCAGTGGCTGCTATGTTCAACTCAGCACTAGTGTCTTTTTGGGAGATGAAAAATCTGATTAATTTAGAAACACCGTCTTATTCTGGACTTGGGAGATTCAGCCTCCATATGTGGTGAACAGATCCCTCCCTCCCCAGCCAGGCTGCTGCTCACAGCCCAGCAGGTACTCTCCCCACTGCAAGGACAGCTGAACCACATCTCTTGGAACAAAACAAGAGTGTGTCACCGCCTCAGACTAGCGCTGGTTTTCAGGGTGACTTTTCTAGACTGATGCACAACTCATCAACTGTGTAGATGGAAAGGCAGGAGGTGATATTGTAACCATCATTACTGCTTCAAGGTCTGACACGTGACTGAGAGCAGTGGGGGCAGGTTTGGCGCTGTGAGTGACGGGAGGATGTCACTAACACGACATCCTCAGTTCTGTGCGTTGAGGAGGGGGTTGGGGAGAGTGAGCCGGTGCAGGTCTTCGGGTGCAGCCCACATTCATGATGAGGAAGTACATTGGGTGCCCAGATTGGGGACACGTTTGTCACCAGTTATCCTTGGGCAGTGCTCTGCTCCATTCGCCCCCCCCCCCGCCCCCCGGGGAACAGAAGGTGCTCTGTCAGGTTGGGATGGAATGGAGAGGTCAGCTGGTTGAAAGATTCCTGGGAAACAGAGGGTTAGACCTGACCACAGGTTAGTACAAACATTGTCTGTAGGAGGAGAAAAGTGAGCCTGCACCAGCACCCTGCGCACCAGGCAGCACCCACCAGATGCAGGGGAAACGTCACTTGCTATTGGATGATTACATTGTTTCTAGCTCGTGGCCATACCAGACAGCCCGGAGAAGGAATAATCAGCTAAAAATAAATTTTAAGTAAAAGGAAGAAAGAAAAATCCATCAAAATTAAAATCAGACCATAAAAATGCTTCAAGATGGGTAAGTGTTTGTACAACTTCTGCATGGTGAGAACAAGTGACTGGTGCATTCAGTGACTGGGGACATTCATGTGTGCCCAATTGCTTTTGACGAGTCAATTTTTTGCCACAGTGAGATGCTGATTCTGTTGGACAATGTCGTTTTTCCATGCCTGTCAAAGTCATAGACTCCAGGAAGCTGGCAGAAATGTGGGACTTGTCAGAGGACAGATATGGGATCCAGAAATAGTCCAGAGCCAGTCAAGAGCGATGAAAAGATAAACGAGAGGCCCAGCCAAGCCGCCAGTGGGTGGGACGCGCCTTAGCAACAGCTTGGGGGAAGGGTGAACAGATTCCAGTTGACCTGCTTTGTCAAGAGCAACTGACTTACAGATCCACTTCAGGCTGGCCACAGTCCCGGGGCGGGGCAGGCTGCTGCTGAGACGTCCAGCTGCCAGAAGCTGGAGAAGGTCAGCATGGAGAAAGAAAGGCAAGGGCTGGCAGGAAGTCAAGAAACTAGCATAATTTTCACGTTTCCAACTAGTTGTTTTAGCTTCATCTGAGGCTGACATATTAGCCATGTGAAGCCATATTGTTGCCCAGCCACTGACTCCTGCAGGAGCGAGGAATTTGAGAGATCTGCTTCTACATGATGTAGGGTCTCTCAGAAAAGTAACTTAAAATTCCCCACTCCATGACTGCGCATATTTCCAAGACAGAAGGATGTGTTTCTAGAATTCCTGGTAACTACAGCTGTGAACACGGAGAACCTAGCTTCTGAGACCAGGCACCAGGTTTCCCAGCTTCCTTCTCTGTCTTCTGAGTTGAGCAACTGCTCGTTTATTCATTTGTTCATCCAGAAAACCCATATTCAGTACCAACTGTGCTTCAAGCTCTGTCTAAGTTTGAGGAAAGAAAGGCGCGTCAGGCACTCTTCCTCCTGTTGTAAACTGTGCACCCTGCAGGTTTCTGATGTTCTCCAAATTTTCACTCCCAGCAAATGATGACTGTGTCTTGTCAAATAAACCGAAATCTAGACTTAGACAGGGAGAGACGTTAATTAGAAACAAAGACAATTACAATAGGGAGAACACTCACATCTCAGGGAGTTGCGTGTGGGTTAAAATCAAACAGAAACAGGGTTTTCTTTCAGAGGGAAAGGGAGAGGCAAGGAGACACAAGCAGTATCTTTGGAGGGAAGCTGAACAAGCAGGGGAAACACATGAGGTCTGACAGCAAAGCACCCCCCGCTGTGGTTAGCCAGTTCCCAGGGGAGGCTGGTAAGGGGGTCACATCCCTCATTTTCTGTGCTTGCTCAGGTTTGGGGGAAAGGCGAATCCAGGGGCCTGTGGGAGAGAGAAGAAGCCTGCCTGAGTACGGGTAAGGCAAAGCAGAGGGTTAGCAGTGGGCAACTATGGACATTTGGTCCATTTCCAGGGACCGATGCTTTTGATGAACGTCAGGTGGGTGGCGAGTACAAGACCACTGTGATGAGTTTCATTCCCGGCCATTTTCCAATAACCATCTACTCACATGCCCACAAACAGACCGATCCAGAGGGCTCCAGCCCTGTGGTGATTTTGATTTCTTTACTCTATAGTTTATATTTTTCTAGGCCACAGTATCTTCCCTTCTGATAGGCAAAATTCAACCTAATTATATTTAGAGTATAGCCTATAACCAGAGAAAAAGGAGGAAAGGGTTCAGATGCATTCCTTTATTTCCTGAATAAAAAAGCCAGAAGAATGGATATAGAATTTATGACTTCCAGACCATGAGAGGAAAAATACAATAAATAAAACTTGACTTATCTAACAAAAGACAAGAAATAGAAGCAAAGAAAGAAACAAAAAAGCATGGTAGGTAGGAACCTCAAAATAAGGAGTTAGAAAAAGATCCAAATGTATCATTAAGTACAATACATTGTGAATAAGTTGTCATCAATGAAAAGAAACATTGAGACTGGGTTTTTGAAAGTCCAGTGATATGTGATTTACAAGTGTTCAGTCATCTATTGCTCCATGATAAATGATTCCGAAACTCAGTGATTAAAGACAAAAATGACATACTTAAAAAAAATAAGTAAAAGTTTTTAAAAACAAAAAACCAAAGTGACAGGAAAAAAAAAACACACACTAAGTTTTGGAGTCGTTTGTCATGCAGCAATAAATGACTGAACACTTGTAAGCTGTGTCACACAGCTTAATGTTAGACTAATTTCTGGATGTTGTGCTATTTGTGGTATTGGTAACTATTTTCAAAAATTGCAATTTGTTATGACTTCTTTTCTCACTCTAAATAAGTATTTTCTGTCATGCATAATTTTGGCATGCATAATTATACACATTTTAGGCTCCACAAAACCAGGATCTTCTCCTGCTTCTCTAGAGAATATGGTCCATCAAAAAAAGGGAACAAACCCAGAAGAGGAAGACAGAGCATCCAGGAAACAGGAGGTCCAACATGGGACAAGGCAAAGGTAATTTGGGGGATGATTGTGCATGGAAGTCCCAGGATGCAACAGTTTGGCCTTGAGCGGCCAGGATGGGAGCAGAACGGAGGGCTTCAGGGGAGTATCTCCATGAAACTGACCAAATACCTTATTTCAAAAAATATAGTGAGAAGGAAAGCAAAAGAAAAAGTAAACATATGGGATTACATCAAACTAAAAAGTTTTTAACAGTAAAGGAAACCATCAACAAAGCAAAAAGGCACCCACCGAGCGGGAGAAGATATTTGCCAACGACACATCTGATAAGGGGTTAATATCATAAATTTATTAAAAACTCATACAACTCAACACCAAAAAACAACCCAATTAAAAAATGGGCAGAGGACATGAAGACATTTCTCTAAAGACATACAGATGGCCAACAGACATGAAAAATGCTCAACCTCACTAATCATTAGAGAAATGCAAATAAAAACCACAATGAGATACCACCTCACTCCAATCAGAATGGCTGCCATCAATAAATCAACAAACAAGTGCTGGCACGGATGTGGAGAAAAGGGAACCCTCGTGCACTGTTGGTGGGATTGCAGATTGGTGCAGCCACTATGGAAAACTGTACGAAGTTACCTCAAAAAATTGAAAATGGAACTACCTTATGACCCAGCAAGTCCACTCCTGTTTTGGATTCCAAAGGAGTCCAAAGGAATCCAAAGGAATTCCTTTGGATTCCAAAGGAATCCAAAACACTAATTCAAAAAATATATATGCCCCACCCCCATGTTTATTGCAGCTCTATTCACAACAGCCAAGATATGGAAACAACCAAAATTCCCATCAACAGATTATTAGATAAAGAAACTGTGGTATATTTATACAATGGAGTATTACTCCACCATAAAAAAGAATGAAATATTAACATTTGCAACGGTATGGGTGGACCTAGAGAATATTATGCTAAGTGAAAGTCAGACAGAGAAAGACAAATACCATATGATCTTACTTATATGTGGAATCTAAGGATAGGATAAAGGAACAAACAAAACAGAAACAGACTCAGAGATATAGGGGGGAAAAAACTGAGGGTTGCTAGATGGGAGGGGGTTGGGGATGGGTGAGAAGGTAAAGGGATTAGAAAGCACAAGTTAGTAATCACTATATCCGCCACAGGGATATGAAATACAGTTTGGGGAATGTCATCAATTATGTTGTAAAGATTTTGTAGGGTGTCAGATGGGCATTTGTCATTTTAGGGAGACCACCTCATGGGCTATGTAGATGCCTGATCACTGCACTGTACACCTGAAGCTGAAGCTGAGTAATATTGAATGTCAACTATAATATATGTGTAGGCAAGGGATGTGGAGTACCGCATAGGAAAGAGAGCCAATGAAATTGTAACAGCTGTATACGACATTGGAGGGGCAGTAGATTGGGGGAGGGGGGCATCACGCTTGTAAATGTCTACCTATTACATTGTTTTGTACACCTGAAACTAATACATATATAATAGAAAACAAGCAAATGAAAAAAAAAGGTAATTATCAATTCCAGAGAGAACAAAAGGCTGTACAAGAAAAGAAATATATCCATAATTCAGTACATGAACCAGCTGTGAATAGTGTTTGTACAACTATCATAATGTAAACATTGAACATTGATTTAAGCAAAAACTGTAACTTAATCATATTAAAAGGATATCGGGAGGAAGATTAGGAGGAAGAGAGAGAGGAGAGAGAGAAAGAGAAAGAGAGAGTGTGTGTGTGTGTTTGTGAGTTAATTCTTCAACTTCTGCAGAAAGTCAATAGGTGATATACAAAATTGAAAAAAATAACAGAATAGCGTGTTTTTTTAAAAATATGGTGGGAAATATTGGGAGAAGTAGCTGAAAAAGTTGAAACTGCCCTAGGGAACTGAAATCAGGGGTGAAAACAGGACCTTTTAAAAATTATAAGCCTTAGAGAATTATTTGATTAAAAATAAATTTTAATAATAGAAAAATATATTACGCATAAAGTTTTTAAAAAGTAGGAATTGCAATATTAACATCAGAAAAAACAAAATGCATTAAAAAGAACAAGGAGACTAGTTCATATTAATAGATGATATAGTCCACCAAGAAGATATAATAGTCATAAACATTTATGCGTCTACTAATACCACTGTGACAGAAGTATAAGGAGAGAACAGAAGTAGGAGATTTTTAACACATTTCTCAGAAGATCAAATCAGACAGACATAAAATAAGGATATGGGTGGTTTGATAATAATTAAATAGCTTGATGTAAAATGTGACCTAAAATATTTTACCCTTGGAAAGAACATACTTTCTTCAAGCACATATGGCATTTTCCAAACAAATTAAATATTTTTTAGGCCACAAAAAATATAATTAAAACTCAAAAAACAGAAATTATATCATCACACCTTCACAAACCACATATAATAAAATTAGGATTAAAAAAAAAAAAAAAGAATAGCCAAATGCAACAACCACCACCAAACCGTCCACTTGAGAAATTTTAAATACACTTATGAAAGAAAGTGCTTGAGTTAAACAGGAAATTCAAACCAGAATTACAAACTTTTATTGTTGTAAAATATACCTACCATAAAATTTTCACCATTCTTAAGTGTACAGTTCAGTGGCATTAAGTACCTACTCTTGTGCAAGCATGACCGCTATCGGCCTCTAGAAGTTTCTCATCATTGCATACTGAAACACAGACTTTTTAAAAGAACAAAAACATTACACAGTAAAACTTGTGAGGTTTATGTACAACAATATGCAGAGGATCTATAGCCTTCGATGAATTTACTCAAAAGCAGTAAGGATTTAAAAAGTTAATTCAGCTCTCAACTCAAGGAGCTAGAAGAAATAAATGAACACATAAACCCAAAGAAAGTAGAAAGAAAAAATGGTAAAAATAAAAATAAAAAATTAATAAACTAGACCAAAAAAAAAAAAAAAAGGAGAAGAAGAAGTAGTAGCGTTAATCAACAAAAGCTTTTCTTTCTTTCTTTCTTTTTTTTTAAGTCCACCATTTGGGAATCTGATCAGAAAAAAAGAGAGAAGACATAAATAAATAACACTAGGAGCAATAGTGAGGACATGACCATGTGGATAAATAAAAATAAGAATTGATCAAAATAAAACTATTATAGGACCCAGAAATTCCACTCCTGGGTATTTATCTGAAGAAATCCAAACATTAACTCGAAAGACATATGTGTCCCTATGTTCATTGCAGCATTATTTACCATAGCCAAGAAATGGAAACAACTTAAGTGCCCATCAATAGACAACTGGATAAAGAAGAAGTGATATATATATAATGGAATATTACTTGGCCATAAAAAATACAAACTTGCTATTTGTGACAACATGGATGGACCTAAAGGGTATTGTGCTAATTGAAATAAGTCAGGCAGAGAAAGACAAATGCCATATGATCTCACTTATATGTGGAATCTAAAAAACAAAATAAACAAATAAACAAAATGGAAACAAACTCATAGATACAAAGAACAAACTGATGACCGCCAGATGGGAAGGGGGTTGGGGGGCTGGGTGAAAAAGGTGAAGGGATTATGAAGTCAGATTGGTAGCTACACAACAGTCACAGGGATATAAAGTACAGCATAGGGAATATAGTCAATAATATGGTAATAACTATGTGTGGTGCCAGGTGGGGACTAGACTAGTCAGGGGGGAGTAGGGGAGGGGAGAGGGGGAGGGGAAAATGTCTAATCACTATGTTGTACACCTGAAACTAATATAACACTGGATGTCAAGTGTAATTGAAAAAAATAAATTAAAAAAATACAAGGATATGAATATATATTCATATCCAGAATATATAAAGAACTCCTATGAATCAATAACAAAAAGAATGACAGCCCAGTAGAAGAACAGGCAAAAGGCACTTTACATAAAAGGATATCCAAGTGGACAATAAACAATGATGTTTAATTTCATTAATCATCAGGAAAATGCTAATTATAACCACAATGCAATACTGCTACACACCCACAGAATGTCTAAAACTCAAAGCAGACAATGCTGAATGTTGATAAGAACTCTCACTGCTGGTGCAAATGTCAGTTGATACATGTTGAAAAACTGTTTGGCATTATCAACTAAAGCTAAGTATACGCATACTCTACGGTCTTGCAATTCCACTCTTATATACATGTATAAATTCCCCAAAAGATACAGCATTATTTGTTATAACAGCATTATTTCTAATAGCCCCAACTGGAAACAGCATAAATGTCTATCAACAGAAGTGTGAATAAATGAATTGTGTTATATTCACACAAGGGAACACTATACAACAGTGAAAATGATACGCGACTAACGAACTATGTGCACTGACATGGATGATTCTCACAAACATAAGGTAAGAACAGGTAAAACTAATCTCTGATGTTAGAAGTCAGGATAGTGGGGGCCGGGCAGTGCCTGGAGAAGAGCGTGAGGGGCTGCTGGGTAGGATATTTTCTTTTCATTGATCTGAGCGCTGGTTATAAATACTTTCTCTTTGTGAAAATACTTTTCTATATGTATGTTATACCTCAATAAAAATTTAACCAGAAACAATACCTCTTATGACGTTGCTTCAAAAATACACAATGCAAAATAAGGAAAATTACAAGAAAAAATTGATAAATCCACAAGGATAGAAGATTTTAACAATACTTTCTCAGAAATTAATAGAGCAAGCAGACTGAAAAAATTGGTGAGGAAATAGAAAATGTAAACAACACAATTAATAAACTCAATCTAATGAACATATAATCATATACCCAACAATCAATAATAAACATTCTTTTCAAACATATATTAACATTTACAAAAGTTAACTACATACTATTCCTCAGAGCAAATTTTAATAATCATCAAATAACCAGCTTCATACCGTCCCTGTTCTCTGACAACAATACAACGAAATTAATAACAAAAACAAAACAAAAGTGACAGGAAAAACAAAAATCACATCCATTTGGAAATTTCAAAGCATGTGTCTAAATAATTCATGAGTCAGAGAACAAATCTCATGGAAATAAAATATTTAAAACTAAATGACAATGCAAACACTGTGTACCAAAAGTTGGGGTGGTATACATCAGTATGTAGGGGGGCATTAACAGCTATAAAGGCATATATTAAAATGAAGGAAGTTTAAAATTAATGATCTAAGAACTGAACTCAAGTGTATTGGACTGAGAGACGTATTGGTCTGAGTCAGAGGGAGCCTGTGCCATAGATCCCACAGGGCCACACAGAGAGAAAATTATTCTTCGTACCAACCGGATCCTGGGTAGCCTCACAACCGGTGCCCCAGTGCGGTGTGAAAGCAGCAAAAGACCTTTGTGAGAGGCCCCAGTGGGAACCTCGTCCCGCCTGCAGAACTCCCAGACGGTCAGGCTGGCCCCGGGCCCCACCTCGCTCTCCAGTCGGTATGGAATAGAGAGACTCCGCTTGATTTACAGTCAACATCTCGCTCTGGGGACACCTAAGAGGAGTAGCGCCTCGCTCTGCACTGAGACTGCGCTTGGTCCTCCCTGTGACATTTGTTCTTATAATATCCCAGGACCACAGTAGCTCAAGACGAGGGGGAGCAGAGCCCTAGACCCTCGGTGGGGTGTGGATGGTGGGATGACACCTCCACATGCTCTTGGGGAGACGGAACCGAACCAGATGGAAGCTCCCTGAGCTGGGCTGTGTTCATGGCATCGTCCTATATTTCCATACGGATACATGCATGTTTATAAGTTCACGCCAAAAATGATCTGAAAAGAGAAACGCTCCCCTAGTGAGAGTGGTCGCCAGTGGGGAGAGCTCTGGGAGTGCAGGTAGCGGCTCAAAGGGAGTCTCCGTTTATCAGTAGGTATGCATTCATCCCAGACAAGAATGCCTTCACATGTTACTCATGTAATTTAATAAAAAATCTTTTAGAAAGAGACTGGAGGGATATAAAATGTTAACTATGGTTTTTGGTGAATGAGGGTATTTATTATAAATAATAGATTATGTTTCTATACCCTTCTGTGTTTTTCAGTGCTCTCTGACAGCACTACCAGTAGAACTTCTGTGATGATGGAAATGTTTTGCACCTTTGCTGTCCAATGCACAGTAGCCACCAGCAAAGTGTGGCTGAAGGCACCTGTAATGTGGCTCGTGTGACTGAGCGACTGAAATTTTCATTTTACTTCATTTTAATTAATTAAAATTTAAATGTAAAGAACCACATTTGGCTAGTGACTGCTGTATAGGACCATGCAGTTCTGTTATAAGTACATATTAGTTTTTTGCCTTATTTCCAAGGGTTACTTTTGCATTTTTAAAAATTGAGGTATTACCAATACAACAAAGTGCACAAGACTTAAGGATACAGCTTGATGAATGTTTGTGTATGCGTACACCCGTGTAACCACTGCCCAAACTGAGATCTAGTACATTTTAGCACCTTGGAAGGCTCCTTTGGCCCCTCCCCCCAATCCTAGTCAGTACCTTCCAACAGTAGTCTGACTTCTTTCACCAACAATTAGTTTTGCCTGTATTTGAACTTCATATAAATGAAATCATGCATTGCATATTCTTCTGTGTCTGCTTTTTTCACTCACCATTGTGCCACCCAAGCTGTCGTGTGCAGTTGCGGCTTGTGTGGTATTCCACGGTATGATTATAACACAGGTTTTCTTCCCCATTCTACTCTTGGTGGATAGTTTGATTATTTCCCATTTGGGTCTTGTGTTTGTCTTTTGACTGACATACACGCTGATTTCTATTGGATATAAGCCCAAGAGTGAAATTGCTGAATCATAAGCTAATGTATCTTTAAGTTTAGTATAGTGTCAAAGATTTTTCCAAAGAGGCTATATTTATTTACGTTTAATCATGCATAACTTTTATAATCAGGGGGAAAATGTTATTTTGAGAAATAAGAGAGCCAGCAGGAGAAACCCTCTCTCTAGACAAACTCCATAATTAGCAGCAAATGTAACAATATATAAAATATATTATCCTTTGCTTAAACTGGTTCATTAGAGGTATCAGGGAAGTTTGGCTTGGTGGCTAAGAGCTGGTGTTGGAGTCAGACAACCAAGTACAAACCTCGACTTGCAAATCATCAGCTACATGACCTTCAGCAAATGACGAACCCTCTCTGCTCTTTGGTTTCTTTGCCTGTACATTGGAATAATACTATTATCACCACACAAAATTATTGTAAGGATTAATACAATAATGCTTATATATTCCATAATATTTGCTGGAATATGGTTAAGAGTTCCATAAATGTTCGCTACTAGTATTGGTATTGTTAATATTTATACTAATATATTTGGTGATCATTAGCATTTTTAGTCAGTCTAAATTTTTATTTTATTAAATCTTTAAATCTTTAAACTAAAAATGTAGTTTATACAATTATATTAATCAAAGCC
This sequence comes from Rhinolophus ferrumequinum, assembly GCF_004115265.2. Classification (NCBI taxonomy): domain Eukaryota; kingdom Metazoa; phylum Chordata; class Mammalia; order Chiroptera; family Rhinolophidae; genus Rhinolophus; species Rhinolophus ferrumequinum. Next base: position 98,829,310 of record NC_046289.1, on the reverse strand, counting down.
GCTTTTATTAAAAAGCATTGATAATTAAGTCTCCATTCTCATTCTTTTCCCATTTCAACACTGATCAATTGTCACGGAGTTCCTCTCTGATCTCTGTGATTGTGGCAGTTTTTCTCTCAAATGGTTGGGCGCCTTGAATGGCTTTTAGACTCAATTCAAGGACCAGTTTGCTAGTGTTGCTAAGAGAAAATGCAGCTAATTTGCCAAAACCAAATTAACTCCTAATACACAAGGGATGTGTTTAAGCGGTAAACAGCTGATAAAAGTATAAACACTTTTATTCTCCTCATTCCATGTGGACTCAAACTTAATTACTAAACTCGCATTCACATGTCCAGACAAAGCATACACAATTAGCACAATTAAAAAAAAAAATCATACCATCTTCAAATTACCTAAATTACTTATCCAACCAAGGGATGATACAAAGTCTTTCCAACTAATTTAATCCAACAAGTTGGTTTTATTTTCTACCCATCATGGGGTATTTGGATTTTTTAAAAAAAATTCATATCAAGTCTCATTAGAATCACTGGACATATTTTGAACTAAACTCTAATATTGCAAGACATTTCATAATTCAATCTCTTTTATATGCCAGTCACAGCAGATCTTTCATTTTCAATATAATGTTATTCTCTATTGAGTCCTAAGGCAAAATCTTGTCACTGAGCACATATGTGTGGGTGGGTGTGTTGCAAATGCAATCAATTAATTGACACACTTCAACTGAAATGGCTCTTTCTCCACCCCTAATTTTCCAACAGAATTGCTGTTGTCAATATCTCTATGTTGATTTATAAGGTAAAAGTATTTGTTGGATCAGACTTGGCAATTTATGGCCTCTACACAGGGTCTTTCTTAGGTCCTATCCCTGGGTTTGGCTTTTTCAGCTGAGAACACTCCTCATCTCTGAAAGGACAAGGTACCCAGAATGCATCACCCTAAGATCCAGGAGGGAAAACCGAGATTAGCATCACCACCGGGGAGTAACAGTCTCAAGTAATCTTTAGAGATGTTAGCCTCAGTTGTGGTTGTTACCGAGATGTCATGGGTGGAGAGCTGCATTCGAGGCGCAAGATCGGCAGGCAGGGGGCCCCACATGGGTTGCTGCTTCCTCAAAGAAGCAGTGCCTCCCTTTGTCCTTTTATATTAATGGACTTCCTCAAATGAGCTTCAAGATGGTCCTCATCCCTGCTGCTCTTTAGGAGACACTGCGGGGCAGGGGATGGGGGGCCCTCCTTTCAAATTGCCATTCTGCAGACAGGGTTCCGACCTGATTCAAGGCCATACCCCAGGCACCTGGCTTCTGTAGCTCAGAGAATTACTGCTCCTGATAAATTGCTCTAAGTTCCAAGGCTACTGCTGTCATATTGCATTCTCTGACCATTTTCCAGGTCCCCTCAACACCACACACACACACACACACACACACACACACACACACACACAGCCCTCAACCCAGTAGACTCCATTCCCATGTAGCATCCAAACCAGTTTTCTGACAAAACACACTGGAGAGAGCTGAGCCAGCACAGCACCTGAAACATATAATAGATGCTCAGAATGAAAAGCTTTGGAGCCCTGGAGTGAGGGATGGAGGTGGGGATTACACCTTCAAACCTCTGCAGGTTCTCACAGAGCACGTGCCAGTGGCAGAGTCAGGCTTAGGGGTTACGTGAGGGAGAGACACACTTTAAACTGGTTTCTTGAGGGGAGGAAGTAAATCAGCTCTCCCATCTCTGGATAAGTACACCTGGTGAGGATGCTGTAGAAAAGAATTAAACCTCAAAAGTAGGCCTCAAGATGGTGAAGTAGATACACACTGTGCTTGCCTCATCTGTGAACACATTAAAATTACAATTAAATTATAGAACAATCAACCTGGAGAACCATCTGAAGTCGAGCTGAACAGAAGTTTTATAACTAAGGATATAAAGAAGAAGCCACATCAAGACCAGGGGACGGGCAGGGATGTGAAATGGGCTGGCCCCCAACCTCTCCATAGAGGATAAAAACTGGGAGGGATATCTCGGTCACAGAGGTTCCCCACAGAGGAGCAAGGGAACCCACCTCACCCCCACATACCAGGCTCCTCAGCCTGGAGTACTGAAAAGAGCCCCCACAACACCTGGCTGTGAAAAACAGAGGGGATTCCGATCACACAAGCGGGACAGAAGGCTGCAGGCACCCCACATGTCCTCTTAAAGTGTCTATACAGACTTGCTTGCAGGCACTCACCCTGGACTCCTGTGGAGGGACAGTGATTTGGGGGGGCCTCACAGACATACACGGGGCAGACTAAGGTATGTGGCTTTGGGGTGTGGGCTGGAAGATAGTCACTATTTTCCCTGTGTGGGGTCCTTCTCCCATGCAGCTGACAGACAGATGCCATCTTTCCTGTCTTGAGCCCTCCCCCATGCCCATGGCCAAATCTGAATCTGAATTGGTCTGGTGAGCTCTACTTGCTTCACTCTGTCGACTTACTGAGACCCCACCAGACCTAGCTCCCTACTGCTCAAGGCTTTATCAGCAGCTGAATCTTACAGCGGGAGCCGGCAGGTGGCAGCAGACCTTGGCAGATCCTGGCTTTTTGCAGAACTACCCCAGACCTGGTACTGGTAGCAGACATCCTCGGTTCACAGCGTGGCTTTTCCCACATGCTTCCAGGTCCAGCATAGGCAGCCACCAAGTGTGGATCACTTTGTAGCTCCTACCAAGTAGTCCTCGGCCAATCACAGTCAGTGGCTGACCTGGGCTTGAACCAGAGCCCCTCCCAAGAGGCCCCAGAACCAACATACTTGGAGGTTGGCTTCAGACCACAGCAGAGCAGCACCCAATTAGCCCCACAAGTGGTACACACAAAGGGCGGTTCTCACCAGGCCTGCTGGGGGGAATCCTGCTCCATATGGCAAGCCCCGCCCCACCCCACAGCAGTCCATAAACTGCGGACGTGGCCAAACCCCACAATCAGTCAGCCTGAGGGTCAATCCCACCCACTGATATACCAATAGCAATGAAGGCTCAAATATAACAGGAGGGAACACACAACCCATACAAGGGACATTCCTAGAGCACCCAGCACAGGTGACCAGGGAGACTGTGCCACTGGGTCCCACAGGGCACCTACTACATAAGGCCACCAGGCAAGACTGGGAGATGAGGCCACAGAGAGGCAGCCAAAATGAAGAAACAAAAAAATACATCCCGAATAAAAGAACAGGACAAAACTACAGAAAAAGAACTAATAGAGACAGAGTTCAAAATGCTGGTTATAAGGATGCTCAAAGAACTTAGCGAGAACTTCAACAAAGATATAGCAAGTATTTAAAAAAAAAAAAAAAAGACGTAGAAACCATAAAAAAGAACCAGTCAGAAGTGAAGAATACAATACCTGAAACGAGAAATGCACTAGAAGGAATCACAGCAGACTCGATGAAGCAGAGGATTGAATCACTGATTTGGAAGACAACATAGCAGAAGACACCCAATCAGAACAGCAAAAGGAAAAAAGAATCCAAAAAATGAGGAGACTTTAAGAGACTTCTGAGACAACATCAAGCATAAAAACTTTCACATCATAAGGGTACCAGAAGGAGAAGGGGAAAAGCAAGGAATTGAGAACCTATTTGAAGAAATAATGACTGAAATCTTCCTTAACCTGGTGAAGGAAATAGACATACAAGCCCAGGAAGCACAGAGGGTCCAAAACAAGATGAACCCAGAGAGGCCCACACCAGACACATCATAATTAAAGTAGCAAAGGTTAAAGACAAAGATAGAATTCTAAAAGTAGCAAGAGAAAGACAACTAGTAACTTATAAGGGAGCTCCCATAAGACGGTCGGCTCATTACTCAACAGAAACTTTGCAGGCCAGAAGGGATTGGCAGGAAATATTCAAAGTGATGAAAAGCAAGGACCTACAACCAATATTACTCTACCCAGCAAAACTATCATTTAAAATCAAAGGACAGGTAAAGAGCTTCCCAAACAAGAAAAAGCTAAAGGAATTCAGCACCACCAAACTAGTATTACAAAGAATCTTAGAGGGACTTCAAGATGGAAAAAAAAATTCAAAATAGAAATAACAAAATGGCAATAACTATATATCTATCAACAATTACTTTCATTGTAAATGGATGAAATGCTCCAGTCAAAAACATAGGGTGGCTGAATGAATAAGAAAACAAAATTCTTACTTATGCTGCCTACAAGAGACTAAGAGACTCAATTCAGATTGAAAGACACACACAGACTGAAAGTAAAGGGATGGAAAAAGTTATTTCATGAAAATGGAAATGGAAAATAAAAAAATCTGAAGTAGCAATACTTATACCATACAAAATACACTTTACAACCAAGGCTCTAACAAGAGACAAACAAGGACCCACGAATCCCATTTCTGAGTATTTACCTGAAGAAAGCCAAAATGCTACTTTGAGGGGACGTGTACATCCGTATGTTCATTGCAGCATTATTTTCAATAGCTAAGACGTGGAGGCAGCCTGGGTGTCTATTGATGGATGAATAAAGAGGAGGTGGTACATATATATAATGGAATATTGCTCGGACAGGGAAGAGATGGGTTCTTGCCACCTGCAGCAGCATGGATGGACCTGAAGGTCATTGTGCTGAGTGGCATATGTCAGACAGAGAAAGACAGATGCATTGTGATTTTGCTTATATGTGGAATCTAAAGAACAAAATAAACAAACAAGCAGAATAGAAGCACATTCACAGATACAGAGAACATTTTGATGGTTGCCAGATGGGAGGGGGGGGTTGAGTGAAAAAGGGGAAGGGAATAAGAAGTACAAATTGGTTGTTACAAAGTAGTCCTGAGGATATAGGGTATAGCACAGGAATATAGTCAATAATATTGTGATAGCGTGGTATGGTGTCAGATGGTTGCTGGACTCATGGCGATCACTTCATTAGGTATATAGATGTTGAACAACTGTGGTGCACACCTGAGACTGATATAATGTTGTCTGTTAGCTATATTTTTTAATAAAAATCTAAATAAAAAAATAATTAAACCTCAAATGGGCAGTTGGATTAGCAAGTCTTCAGGATCCCTTCAAACCCTGAGATTTTATGAGATTCTTGAGTAAGAAAAAAGGGAGAGGCAGAAAGAAAAAGCGACCAGAAAGGAGAGGGAAGGAAATGAATGAATAAAATACGAAAGGAGACAGGAAGGAAGGCCAGGGACTACGGACCATTTTGTGCATGTGACAAAGGTTCATACAGAAATGGGAGGGTTCCAAGAGGGCTTGCATGTCAATGGGCCATCAGTGGAGTGTCAGGACATCTGGTCCTCCACCTCCAGCACCCACCCATTCCTGTCCTGTGGGCATAGCTTTTGGGCCTGACCTTGCTCAGGGAGCATGAGGCCTAGCTGAGCAGTATGTGTTCGTCTGTTAGGAAGTCTGGCCAGGGACAAAGAATGCACAGAACTCTCAGCAACTGCACATCCCTCTGGGGGCACTCAGGATCCTATGGGGTCTCCAGGAGAGCCCCCAATCCTTAGGACAGTAGGGGTAGGAAGGATCCCTTCTGCCCCTCTCTGGCCAGCAAAGTTGTGCCCAAATACAACCGTTGGGTAGATTCCTAAATCAATCATAGGAATTGGGCCAGTCCCTGCCCCCTGCTCAAAGGCAGTATTTGCAGGTAGAACAAAGCAGACCTTTTCCTTAAAAGATTATATTTCTGAGCTGTGTCTGTGCCAGTGGGGAGGGCTGCAGTGGCAGAGCTCAGGCTATGACTCTCAGAAGGGAAATTTTCTCTAAGACAGCTTTGCTGGTCTGGGCAGGCAGGGAACCTGGGGCCCAGCCCTGGGAAGTGTCACAGCTACCACCTCTGCCAGTAGGCAGGCTGGGATAGGATGCAGGGTGTCTAAACTTGGGCCTTGTCCGCAACTTGGACTGGTCCAGTTAGGAAGACCCGACAGCCACAGAGAGAGTAGGATGGGATCTTCATCTGCTCCCCTTATTTCTATTCCTTTCCTTTTCTACCCTCCTTTCTGGCCACGCCCCATCCTGCCTGGGACTCAGCTGAGACACGCAGCCCGCCCAGCGACAGCTGTTCAGGCTGAGCCTGATTCCACTCGGCATCCACTCTGGATCCCTGTCTTTCCTGTTCCCCTCCCAGGAAGCCCCATTTCTGAGACTATTAAATCAGTGTGCTTTCAACCTGATTCTTCGTGTGCACCCACCTTAGCTCACCTGGCAGCGTCACACACCCTGACAGTTGTCCATACATCATTCACTGAGCACCCCACCCCCCAACACACATGCACAAGCACTAGGCTCCTGCCAGCTTGTTCTGTGGAATCAACCTTGCCAGGTTGTCCCTTCTCAGCTCTCCATCGTTTGCCTACTCTGTAGTTTGTGACTTCTTTTGTGCAAGCCACAGCAGTCTTGCCCCTGTGAATCTCTCCGCTGGCTTCTCCACAGGCTGGTGTTGAGACACAGAAAACTAGGTTGTCCTCACACACACAGCCACACCCCGTCACAGCAACAAGAATTGTACACACACACATCACACCCACCCCAGAGTTCCTCACGTTCAGTCTGCAGAGACCCACCCTTTCCTCGCAAGCCCTCCCCACTCACTACCAGCCTTTCCCCTCCCACCTGGTTTTGCTCCTCCACCTCGAAGCTGGAAGCACCAGGAGTGGGCCCGGGTGTAAACACCTGGCAAAATCACAGGACAGTCAAACACAAGATCTCACAAAGGATCCCGACGGGAGGGGTCTCGGAGCTCCTCCTTCTATGATTTCCTCCTGCACCCCCAGGCTTCCTCCCTCTGTCCCCTGACAAAGAGTCACCGAGCCCAGTTCAAATCAATTGTTTTATTGACTGTACATATTGAAGCCTTTAGAAAAGGGCGCGGCCCGGCGCCCCCCCACCCCCCACCCCCCGGGCCGCACTTGTGCTGCGCCCCGCGTACAGGGCTGGTCCACACGCCCGAAACCCCCCACCCCAACCCCGACGCTTTCCTTCAAGAACCAAAAAAGGACCCCCGCGCGAGTCGCGGCAGCGCGTCCAGCCTCCCCACCTTTCCCTCCCTCCCCGCCCTCCCTCCCGCCCCCGCCACACTACACGGTCACATTACAAGACACAGACTTTTTTCCTACAGAGCACGCTCGTCTAGGACTACACGCCAGGCAAATATATTGGCGCGGAAGGAGGGGCGGGGCGGGGAGACGCTAGGGTCCAGGGGCTCTTTCCCATCCGGATCCCGCCATGCGCAGGCTTTGTGGGAACCAGGTCTCACGCCCTCCCGAGGGACCCTGCCCGGGAGGCCACTGTCGGCTCCGATGGCCCCTGCGCTTCTCGAGCTGAGGTCTGGGCCGGAGCGCAGCTGTCGCACCGATCTCCGGAAACCCCAATCCATCCCTAACGAAACTGGCCCGGGAGCAAGCCCGCACCCTCGGGCGGAAAAAGGGCTGGGTTCCGCTGCGCTGTAAGTCAGGAGAGCACGCGAAAGAAAACGGTCCCCACCACCCTCGACACACACACACACACACACACACACACACACACACACACACATATACACACGCGCGCGCGCGTTTTCCCAAAGGCTGGGAAAAGTGTTAGCACCAGACCAGGAGTGTCGCTGTCTTTGAAAACAACGAAAATATGAAAATCGGGGCGCGGAGCTGAGAGGCGCCCCAGGCACGGGGCTCCGCTCCAGCCAGCCGGTCAGAAGCCGAGTGGGGCGGGGAAGGGGGGGGCAACAGAAGAGTTTGGGTCCCAGTCGCAAGGGGGTTTTGAAACTAAAAACTAGGGAGTTGTCACCGAATCCTGGCTTCTGGGACATGCACCCGGGAAAGGGCAGAGTAGGGGTCGAAGAGGGACAAAGCTCCAAGGACGTCTGCTGGGGGTCCCCGGCCGACCCCCGAGCCACAGCGTTACCGCCAGATGTTTCCAAAGTCTTCTCCCATTTCCTCTGGCTCCAGGGCCCACGGTGGGGCGGGTTTCACAGGGGATTTCGAAGATAACAATTGCGTGGGAATGGAGAGGCGTGGATTTCGCCTCACGGTCAGAGGTGGTGTCTTACACGGGAGAGTGGAGCAGGAACTGTGCTTGCTGGATGGGGATCCAGTCCTCAAGGACAATGGCGATAACGGATTGCAGAGGACTGGTGAAATCGTCCCACTCCCCAAGATAAGTCCCCAGGAGTCAAGGTTGGGGGTAGTAAAGGGGGCGGAGTGAGGGGGCCATAAATCCTACCAGCCCTAGGCTTGCGTTCCCAGGCACCCAAGGGGGGGGGATGAGAATGGGCGGGCCGGGCGCGCCGGGCGGGCTGGGGGTTCAGCCGGCTGTCTGCCTGTAGTTGCCGTTAATCTCCTCGGCAATGTTGACCGCCTCGGCACCCAGGGGCAGCCGATCACTGTACTCGGAGCTCGCCTCGAACTCCTCTTGGTTGGCCTTGGACTGGGACTCCACCAGTGAGCAGGTCGCCAGGCTCTCCTCTCTTTGCAAGTCCCCACCTGGGTCCTCCTGCTCCGCGTCTTCGTCAAGGCCCTCGCCAGGAGCCTGCTCTGGCTCCTCGCCGCCGGCTTCGCCGCCTGCCGCGTAGCTTTTCTCGGACTCGAGGTAGGAAGCACGAGGGTCGAAGTCGGCGGCGATGCGCTTCTCCATGGGGTCGGGCGCCTGGGGCCGCAGGATCAGCCGGTAAGGCTTTCCCGGGTGTTTGGCCAGCAGATGGCAGCAGGCGGCTCCCAGCAGAGGTACGGTGGCCAGCACCAGGAGGAACACGCTGACCCCTACGATAACCAGCAGCGAAGGCAGCTCCTTCTTGGTGGCGAACACTACTTGCACGTGGCAGGCCTCCCCTGCCAGCGCCAGACACACGGAGTAGTTGGTGCCAGGCCGCAGGCCGCGGAACCAATAGGCGTTAACACCCTCCTCCACGCGTGACCACTGCACTGCTGAGCCGCCCCCCGCCGGGCACAGATAGAGCAGGCGCAGGGGCCGCCGCCCCTGCCGACCCGCTCCTCCAGCCCCGCCAGGTCCAGGACCCCAGCGCGCCGCCAGCGGCGTCAGCTGCACCCGCGCCTCGCGCTCTGCCACGTCCAGCGCGATGACGCCCAGCTCAAAGACATGTGGCTTCAGGTCCGCGCTCTGGTTGAACGCGTGGTTGGACACATAGCGCGAGGGGTCCCCGTGGCCACAGCGCTGCTCCTCCACCGGGTCTGCAGAGACCTGGTCTTCCACCTCCTCTCCCTCACCTGCCTCCTCCTCCTCCGGCCCGGCCTCCGTCTCCCCAAGGATGCTACCCTGGACCGGACCTTTGATTTTGCCCTCGGGCTTGGAGGGCAGGACGCTGTTGCCCCGGCCTTTGGCTGTGGACTTGCGCTCCGAGGTCGGCGTCTGCCCATCCGGGTCTCCCCCTGCGCCAGAAGCGTGCTTTGGGGGCCCGGCAGCCGCCACTGCCACGCGTACTGAGGTGGAGTTGGCGCCCAGCTCGTTGTGGGCACGGCACGTGTAGACGCCTGCTTCTTTGGCACTCAGGAGGGGCACCAACAGGGAGCCATTTGTGAGTGCCAGGAAGCGTGGGGTGGCTGGGGGCGCGGGCCAAGCGGGTGCCGGATTCGGGGTTGGGGCCTCTGTCTGCGCCGGCCCGTCTCCATCTCCTTCCTCCTCCCCGTCTTCCGGCCCGTCCTCGTCCTCCCCGCTCGGGGGCGGCTCTAGGACCACGGTACCACCCGGGATCTGAAGTTGCCATTGCAGGCGGGGCGTAGGGTGTCCTTCTGCTACACAATGTAAGAAGAGCGCCAGGCCGGCGCGCAGGGTGCTACCCGGCACCCCCAGCGGCGGCTCGGCACTCAGACTCACGCTGGGCGGTGCACAGGACAAGGCCGGCAGGCGGTGCACCGGGACTCCCTGCAGCGCGGGAGGCGTGGCGCAGGCAATGGAGTCCGGCTCCGGTAGCGAGACCCGGGTGCTGGCGGCCCATGCCTGCAGCCACACAAGGCTGCAACTGCAATGGAAGGGGTTATGATAGAGTTGCAGATGTGACAGCGCGCTTAGAGCGTCGAAGGTGCCAGGAGCCAGTGTACGCAGCCGGTTGTTGTTGATGCGCAGGGAGCGCAAGTCGGGCAACGCACCGAGTGCGTCCCGGGGCAGCGAGCCCAAGCGGTTGTGGTTCATTTTGAGCAGCTGCAGCGCGCTCAGGTTACGCAGATCGTTCCATGGGAAGCTGGATATGAGGTTGTGGCTCAGGTCGAGGTTCTTGAGCTGGCTCAGCACCGCCAGTGAGCCCAGCTCCACCGTGCGCACCTCATTGTGCGCCAGCCACAGCGACGTGACCTGCGTGACGTCGGCGAAGGCCCCACGCCGCAGCACAGTGATTTTGTTGGCCGACAGGCTAAGCGTGGTCACGTTGGCCGGCAGTCCTTCGGGCACCTCGCTCAGCTCCTTGTAGGCGCAGTCAGCGAACTGGTGCGCATATTTGTCCACGCAGGCGCACGGCTCTGGGCACGCTCCCGCCACTCCTAGCAGCGCCCAGGCCAGCCACACGGCGGGCAGGGGCACCATAGCGGATCCTGCAGGTGGAAGCGGGAGAAGAGGGGAGAACGTGACTTCCTGAGCCCCAATTCCCTTCCCCCATCAAGCTCTGCCTCCGCAAACCAGTCTAGCATAGACCCCAGGACTCCGATAACCTGTGTCCAGGAGCCTCTCCTGCGCACCGGTGGAGCTCAGTGAGCCTTGGGATCCAATGCATGCCCTCTCTCAGGGCCCTAACTTCCTTTTCCAGCGACCTCCTACCTGGCTCTGTTTTCCCTGCCTATGCCCTCACCCTGGCGTCCGTTCTTCTGCACAGGCTCGGCCACTCGCCGGTCTGCCCTGGGCTCTGCACTGACCCTTGTCTGTATTTCTAAGCCTTTGTTTAATTTCGTGAAAGGGATACACGCAAAGGGTATTTTTGTCCGTGACTGCTGTGCTCCTTTGAACTCTTTGGCCAATGCACAGCACTCGCACACACGCCCATACGGCCGCACAACAATACAAATACGTACAAGCACCGCCAGCAAACCGCCGACTTCTGCAGGGCTTTAGCGGTTCACAACACATTTCGTAGACACACAAACACACCCAGACACAGACACAATATACTCTGAGACTTCATTGTTCTCACCTGAACCCAGCATTTCTACAGCGTTCTCCACCACGGTGCAAACCTTTTCCCTGTTCATTGTGGGAATTGACAGATACAAGGACACCAGTCTTCACGCAAATCGACCCACACACAGGGATACAAGCGCTGGCGCGTGCACACAACACTCTACTGAGACTGAAATCCCAGCGGATCAGCAATGCGGAGAACTTAGCAAGAGCCATGGCACCCACGGAAGCAGACTCGCAGGCCCCTTTCCCGCCGCGACCAAAGCTGCCTGCTCTGAGTTGCAGCTCCCGTCAGAGGAGAACCAGGGCTGCTCAGTCAGTCTTCGTCTGAGCAAGCAGGTCCTACTCTAGGCATGGACCAAAAGCATTGGGGGAATGTCACTAAAGATCTCTCCCGGTTCCGCAGAGCCCAGGCAGCTGTCAGGGGAAGGGGGGCAGACGGGTCCCCTGCGGATGGGTCATGGGGGCTGACACTTGCTAAGAAAGTAGGAGAGAAGGTTCGAGATTCTGCCCCTTTTTTGCAGCTCTACGATGCCCAAGGGCCCTCCCTCCAATAAAACCTTCTTATGCCCAGCCACACAAACGCACTTACACACAGAATGCCTGCATTCACCTGGGGCTTCAGGCAGGTTCAGCAGAGCCCCTCCCACACCGCTGACTCAGGGAACCCTTGTCCCCCATTCCGCCTTTGCTCCCAGGGGAGGGCCCCTCCCTTTCTCTTCCGGGTCTAGGCCGACCGCACTGGCCGGGTCCAGCACCCTAGGCGGGGTCTACCCCCACCTGGATCGAGGTTGTGTGGCGGTCCCGCGGCTTACCCGCTGCTCGCAGACTCCCCGAGTGCTGCCTCGGGCTTCAACTCCTTCTCCAGACTCGATGTCTCGGAGCCAGGACGATAGCCCCAGGGGGCTTCCCACATCTGTTGCTGAGACTGTAGGGAAGATGGAGGAGGAGCAGAAAAAGGGTAAGTTTGGGGACTCCCCTGGCCCTGAGGTCCCACTTCAGTCTTTCTTTTCGCGTCTGTTTCCCCACCTCTCGCTGGCTGCAGACTGAAGAGAGTCTTCGCGCGCTCCCGGCTAGGCTCGGCAGGGACGCGCACAGCCTCTCCCACCTCCCGCATCCGCATCCGTCTACATTTGTTAAAGCTATAGAGGCTCTTCCCCTGAAGGAGACACGTTGGGGTCCCCACGCCCACCGCCCTCGTCTTGGCTCATCCCAGTTCACCGCAACCCCGTAACCCACATCTCCTCCACTAACCCATCTGCAGACATTGTCACTCTCCCATATTACACCGATCCCCCCACGTTCAAACACATTAGCACAGACCCTCACCACCCTCCACCAGTCGACTTTCACATGTTAGAATTATCCATCATCATGTAATAATCGTGTCGATATGTTGAGCTCTCGCTACGTTCACACACATTTTCAAAGGCACACCTTCACCCGGGACATTCACCATTCTCTCCCTCTCGCACGCACACACATTCACGCGCCCTCACCCTCAAGTGCAGGTCGCGCCAGGGCCCCTGAGCCTCGCTGCTAATTAGCTTTTATGCCCCTCAACACACGAGACAAACCATCTTTGAGGAATTTGGGGGAAGGCAAGGCGCACGACTGAAGGAGGTCTTTGCCTTTAAACTCTTTTTGCAAATGCAGGTTGTGGAGCAGAGAGACCTTGAGCGGGACCCGCTGCGCGCTCGCGCGAACCCTTCCTTCCCGCACCCCTCCCACTCTCCTACACCCCTGCTAGCCGCCTCCTCCCCGAAGCCATGTTCAACACGATGCATAATTGATAGTGTTAGCAGAGCGCCTCACCCTCCCTGCCATTTTTGCCTGAATCTGGGCAGATACAAGCCCAGGTCTCCCCTGCCCCAGGCCTGTTCAACCCGAAGACGAGAACGCATCGCCCTGCAGGGCGCATGGGGAAGCGACGCCCTCTCCCCAGCCACCTCCGCCCCGTCCAGCCTCTTAAGCCCGAATCTTCACGTCTCGTCTTTTGTGGTAAACTAGTACTGAAGCCCACCGCCCAACGCTTCAGCTTGTGCGCACTGCCTGGTGGGGCCGGGCGGGGCGCGTGGGTGTCAGCCTCCGCTCCCAGGAAGCCTACCTGAGAGCACCCAACGCCTCCCCGTCAGGTCTAGCCAGCTAGAGGCGAATGGGGCCTCGGGGCTTTAGCGGGCATTGGCGTGGTACGGGACGGGTGCCGAACGTCCGCTCCTCTTGAGCACTGGGAGCTGGGAACTTAAGGTCCGAGCACCTCTCTTCCTCCCACTCCCCCGCCAATATCTTCACAGCTTCACAAGCGAACAAGCCGCCAAACCCACACACGGCTTCCCACAGTCCTGCGCCGCTGGCCACCGCCCCACTGTCTCACACGCTCACATAACAGCCGGCCTCAGCAGACTCCAATACTCGCTGTTCCCGACTCTCGCTCCCTGCCTCTGGCGAGACCCCGACATGTCTTTCAGCGACAAGGAGGTGGAAGAGCGGGACTGTCCAGGCATTTGGCTAAAACTCGATTCCTGTCTCCCTGCTCTGCGCACTGCGGCCCTGGAGACAGAGTTGCTGGTCGGAATCCCGCAAAGGGTACGGGCTCCTGGACACACGCAAAGCCCCCGCCTACCCCGTTCCTTTTCGTAGACACTGAGCTCTCCGGGGCGCCCTAGGCACCCAGCCCTCACCACAGGCCTTGGAGGGGGGTTGTTTCTGGCGGTGGCGCGGGTTTGGGGCCTCTGAGAAGCTCAGTTTCGCGATCTGAGTGTTGAGCATTTCAGTGAACTGGGGAGGTGGAGGAGAGAGACGCGCGAGGAGCGCAGCATCCAAAGAGACGACCCGACCGAGGTTCCGAGGATCCTTTGTAAATTAAACACGAACAGACTGGCGCACGCACGTTCGGCGTCCCTTCCTCTGTCCTCCTCCTGCCGCGGCTACAGGCGGCGGAGCGGGCTGGGACCCGCGCATCTTGCTCAGCCCGGAATTCAGAACTCAGAACTTCATTCCATCTACTTGGGCCCGTGGTCCCCACCGCCTACCCAGGGGGAGGGCGGCGGAGCAATGAGGGCATCTTCACCCTGCGGCAGGACGGATGGAACGGGTCCCTAGTTCGCGAGTGAGTCCCAGCCGTCTGGGCCTGGCGGGGCCGGGGAGTAGAGCGGTCCGCCGACCTGGCAAAGCCCCTTTGTCTACGGAGGAAGAGGGGCGTCCTGAGAGTGTTGTCCGCGCGTTGGGAAACCTGAGGGGGCGGTTCCGAAAGCCTTGGCCCGGGAAGAAGGGTCTGGGAAAGAGAGGGACCCAGCAGCGAGGAAGGAGAATCCGTCCTGCAGACTTTACCGGGCGGGGGCGGGGCGCCTGGCGCCGCGACAGGGACCGAGGCTCCGGCGGGGAGCGCGCGGCTCGTAGACTCTCCACCCAATTGTCACCTCTCTTCTAGCTCTTTTTACAAGGCAGACGGAGAGGCGGGCGGGCGGAGGACAGCTTGGAAGGGTTGAGGGAGTGTAAGGCAGAGGGTGGAGAATGGGCTCGCTCACTCTCCGCGGAGCGCTTCCTGGGCCGCAGGGACCCGCCCTGCCAGCTTCCCGAGAAGCCCCGGGATCGGCGGACCAAGAAAGACCCCCTTTCCTTGCTTTCTTGCCGGGGCTGCAAAAGCCAGGGGAATTTGGCAGGGAGACAGGGCTCCAGGTGCCACGACGGCGGTTAAGGGCGCGATGGCCCCCCAGGGAGGACGCAGGCTCCCGGGGGCCCCTGCGGTTCCCGCCCACTTTCCAGCGAGCGCTTTTGTTCCTCGAGCGTACCCTGGGGGAAAGACAACCCTTACCCCGGCCTTCGACCCTGGAGAGCCCAGTGCCTGCCCCTGAAGCCTGAAGCCCACGTCGCCCCGGGTAAGGTCCGCTGAGGCCTGGGGTGGGAGCCACAACTCTGGGTTCAGCCTCCGAGCTCAGCTAGAAGATCGAGCGCAGGTCGACCGGAGCCGCCAGCCGCGCAGGAGCGGTTTAATGCCTATAATGTTAATAATGGTACAGTTACAGAGAGGCTGGGGAATCGGGAGCGATGACACCACCCCTGCCGCCGCCCACGCCTTTGATCGTTAAAGAAACAGGCCCCTAATCAGGTGGGTGGAAATAGGTGTGGGGAGAGGAAAGATACAAGGTGCCAAGCCTCCAGCGCGCGGGGGAGGGGGGCAGATTCGGAATCTGTAGAATCCCGGCTAAGGCTTTTGACTAGGCTGGAGTCCGAACCCTAGACAGACCCAGAGGCTGAGAGCTGGAGCTTGGGACAGCTTTTTGCGGAACGACCTCTAACTTCGACGTTGCGGACCCCGACGGTCCCAATGGTGGGACGGGTCGAAACCCAGTGGATCCTGGCACTAGCTCCGCGCTAGCTCTCTTCAAAGTCTCTCGGGCCCAGGCCTGGTTCGCGCGCGCCCCCTGCTGGATACCGCCTGCCGGGCGCCGAGACCCGGGGTGAAGACTCGGGGAACTGGGCGAGGTGGTCTGAGGCGGGAGCCTGCGCTGCCCGGCTCTGAAGACCGACCGCGCAGTGTTCGGAAGTGGGGGACGCTTACGCAAGGCACCGAAGCTTTCCTTCCCATGCGCACCAAGCCTGTGTCCCAGGAGTCTGCAGCCTCCTCACTTGCCTGCCACAGGCACAGCCCCCACTCCGCACCCCTTGTGTTTCTGGCTCCGGGGTACAATATAGTCACCCTCCGAGTACTCGATGAACGAATAGTCCTTGGCACGAACCAATGAGCTTAGTCCTCCTGAGACGCAACGTACTTCTACACCTTCCGCTTTCTCTTGGAGCCCTGATAGGAGACCTAGAAAATGCCAGAGATCTGAAAGGTAAAATCTGTTGGCTCGAAGAGAGGGAAAGAAAATTGCACAGTTGGAAGTAATGGATGTTGATTAAGGTCCAGTTGCACTCGCTGCATTCAGAGTTGTACATGCCTCGTATTTAACGTGGCACTGGGTGATTTAATGGATGTGCGAGGGCCTCTGAAAGTAGAAGAACCAGGGCCCAGGAGGGCATCAAATATGCCATGCAGCCTGCTCAGGAGACCCTCCCCACGGCTGTCCTCTAGCCAGAATCTCCTAAACACTCAGTGCTTCCCACCTTTCAGCTTCCGCAGTCCAGTCTCTCCCCCTCCGCTCCCCCCCACACATTCACACAGGGTTCCCATCATTCTCAAATGCTGCTTTTGGAATTTCCAGCAGAAAGCTCACTCCTCTGGAAAGCCAGTCCCTATTTATAAACCCCTTCCACCTCCCATCTTTCCTCCCCCTCGTACACACGCTACATAGTGGTTAGGTGGAACGGTTCTAGCGTCAGACTCAGCATATACCAGCTGTGTGACCTTGGCCAAGTTACCTAACCTCTCTGTGCCTTAGAAAAAAGCATATATAAGAATACCAATTTTATTGGGTTGCTGTGAGGAATAAATGAATCAATGCACGCAAAGCTCCTAGTACCTAGCACTTAGGTAGTGCTCAGAAACCAGCGATTACTTTTTTCAACAATACCTAGAATTAGCCATCATTATCGCTTTGCCCAGTTGGGTCCAGAAGAGATGTTCTGCTGCACATGCCCCTACACGCTTGTATCCTGCCTTCCCCACAGGGGAAACAACCTTGGCCCTGCCCTCAACTGTCTCTTTACTTCCTACAACCCCTACACACTATGGTATAAGTAACCATCAGAATCCACTAGCATTTGTAAAGATTTCTAGTCTCAGATACTTCAGCCCAAATTCTGTCGCCAGTATGGCTGTTTGGGAAGAGGGGCTTGCAGCTGCAGCTTTGGCAGAAGTTTTTAATGAAAACCACAATCTGTTTAAGTATTTATTGGGCTCTGTGACTTTAATTATTTTCTAGGGTGTTATGAGCCGACTGCTAGGCTCACAGACGGTGCTGTAGTCTCTTTCTGCAAGTCAGGGGGACTGACCCCCGAGAGACTCTCAGACCTCCAGGTCTACCCGGCACTGACTGAGGCCTCCGCGGTAGCTGCAGCAGGAGCGAAGAACAGGGCATGCAAGATCTTAAATGCCTTTCAATATACTCTTTACTCAGACGTCAGTCATCAATGCACCACACAGTAAAGCACACAGAGTCATACAATAATGGGGTGAAATAGAGCAATGAGCCGTTCCAAGGCCAATCAGAGTCCTGAGGAGTGAGGAAGGGTGGCTGGTCTGGGAGGTCCGTCCAGCAGAGGTTCTGTCCGAGTGGAGCGGAGCAGAGTGGAGTGTTCTCAGGGCAGAGTGGCAGCATGGTCACCTCTCAGTTGAGATCGGCTCTCTGAGCTGCAAAAGTCCTCAGTTCTTATGTCTTCCTGATGTCACCTTATGGGGCAGCCAGCCGGTGACCCTGCCATCCTCACATCTTCAGTAGCAGACCTTTGGCGTGTAGCTAGTTATACCCAATTACCAGGGCAACGGCAGTGGCTCCCTGGGTGTTGTCTGCTAAGTTCTTTGTGCATGTCCAAAATGGAGTTACTTTTGCTCATTCAATATGGAGTCACTCTTGCTCACACGAAGCTTATTGTAACAGCTTCCAGGGGTGGTCTACATGTAGGGAAAAATAAAAAATGCACATTTGCATTTGGGAAGATTGTTGATTCAGAGGAAAGCAGCAACCTGTGGCAATGTGCTGGAGGCACATTTCCTGAATGGTTCAAATGGAATTTGAACATTATTAATAATCTGGGATCCAAGCGCTTTCAAGAAATTAGCTTAATGTGCTGGCAAGGCACTTTATTGCCATCACAATTAACGACAGCTTTTCCAGGGGCATTGCATGTAATTATCTGGGTCTGTGCTTATCTCACTAAAGATGGGAAATGCCTGCCTGGAAGAGGCAACACTCCCGCCTGTGAGGGGCAACGTGCTGACTGTCCTACCCAGTGCAGGCAAGACCAGCTCGCCGTGGAGGGGCCGTCTGGGACAGCCAGCGTCTCCACAGCAGGGTGAAGCAGAGAATCACAGGGCTCCATCTGCAGATAATAAAATTCCCATACCAACTGTTTCACACGATGAAGTATTTCATCTCACAAGCAGGAAGCAGGGCTGGCTTCAGGGCAGGTTGACTGAATGACATCAGCAGGCCCAGGGTCTCTCTGTGTCTCCCCTCTGCCACCCTTAGTGAGGTTGCAGCCTGAGACTCCTGTGTCTTGGTTCCACCAGAAAGCTCATGATTATTGGTAACAGACGAGTGGAATAGAGAGACTGCATTCGTCCCAGAAGCCACAGCCTCTCAGGTCTTATCAACACATGTTGGCTTAGGACTCCCATCTCTGAGCCAATCAGCAAAAGGGATGGAACTGATTGAATTAGAGCAATGATCATCTAGTCCTGATTTGCTGCAAACAAGGAATCCCCTTTAAATATAAGTTGCTTGATCAGAGGAATCTAATATTGTGTGAAAATGAGTGGAAATGAGACTGACCATAATTACAGTAAACCATATTAGACACCCCCTTATCTGGAGATTAGACCAGTTTATGTCCACAGTATGTGACAGGGGTCAGGGCTCAGTGTGAGCAGGGTCGGGGCTCAGTGTGTGAGCAGGATCGGGGCTCAGTGTGTGAGCAGGATCGGGGCTCAGTGTGTGAGCAGGATCGGGGCTCAGTGTGTGAGCAGGATCGGGGCTCAGTGTGTGAGCAGGATCAGGGCTCAGTGTGAGCAGGGTCAGGGCTCAGTGTGTGAGCAGGATCGGGGTTCAGTGTGAGCAGGGTCGGGGTTCAGTGTGAGCAGGGTCGGGGCTCAGTGTGTGAGCAGGATCGGGGCTCAGTGTGTGAGCAGGGTCGGGGTTCAGTGTGAGCAGGGTTGGGGCTCAGTGTGAGCAGGGTCGGGGCTCAGTGTGTGAGCAGGATCGGGGCTCAGTGTGAGCAGGGTCGGGGCTCAGTGTGTGAGCAGGATCGGGGTTCAGTGTGAGCAGGGTCGGGGCTCAGTGTGTGAGCAGGATCGGGGCTCAGTGTGTGAGCAGGATCAGGGCTCAGTGTGAGCAGGGTCGGGGCTCAGTGTGTGAGCAGGATCGGGGCTCAGTGTGAGCAGGGTCAGGGCTCAGTGTGTGAGCAGGATCGGGGTTCAGTGTGAGCAGGGTCGGGGCTCAGAGTGTGAGCAGGGTCGGGGCTCAGATATGTGAGCAGGGTCGGGGCTCAGTGTGAGCAGGGTTGGGGCTCAGTGTGTGAGCAGGGTCGGGGCTCAGTGTGTGAGCAGGATCAGGGCTCAGTGTGAGCAGGGTCGGGGCTCAGTGTGTGAGCAGGATCGGGGCTCAGTGTGAGCAGGGTCAGGGCTCAGTGTGTGAGCAGGATCGGGGTTCAGTGTGAGCAGGGTCGGGGCTCAGAGTGTGAGCAGGGTCGGGGCTCAGAGTGTGAGCAGGGTCGGGGCTCAGTGTGAGCAGGGTTGGGGCTCAGTGTGTGAGCAGGGTCGGGGCTCAGTGTGTAAGCAGGGTCGGGGCTCAGTGTGTGAGCAGGGTTGGGACTCAGTGTGTGAGCAGGGTCGGGGTTCAGTGTGTGAGCAGGATCGGGGTTCAGTGTGAGCAGGGTCAGGGCACAGCGTGTGAGCAGGATCGGGGTTCAGTGTGAGCAGGGTCGGGGCTCAGTGTGTGATCCGGGTCGGGGCTCAGTGTGAGCAGGGTTGGGGCTCAGTGTGAGCAGGGTCGGGGCTCAGTTTGTGAGCAGGATCGGGGCTCAGTGTGTGAGCAGAGTCGGGGCTCAGTGTGTGAGCAGAGTCGGGGCTCAGTGTGAGCAGGATCAGGGCTCCGTGTGAGCGGGGTCAGGGAACTCTCTTGGGTAGGCATACATACAAACTAGAGGATTCTCTGCTTTTACAAAATTCTTGAAAGGATAAAAATCTGTTCTTGGAAATGCCTATGCTGGGATCCAAAGCTATTTTGGGAGCAGTGGGGCTTCAGTCTTCAGTTGGGTGTTTACGAACAGGGATGTTAAGGAACTCAGAGATGTTCCTACATGACTTCACATCCTGAGCATGTTGCCTGGTCCCACGGCGGAGAAAAGCAGCACTTTACTGTTGAGGTGGAAAACAGGAGGAAGAATTCTCCCCTGATCTTATGAAAAGTGCGGAGGCAGCACAAAGCTGCCAGCTTCACAGACTCGCTGCGTGCCGGCGACCATCAGCAACCAGCAACTCCTTACCGTCTCCTTCTGAGTCTCTACCCTTTCCAGGGAAGGGGAATGGGCAGGGGTGCTCCGAGGCCCTGCTGCTGTTCTGTCCTCAAGAGCCCGGTGCTTGGCGCTTTGGCTTTGGAAGCGAGTTGGCGGCTGAGTTAGGGCCTCTAGGGGGCCTCTACAAGGGTGCGGGGGGGGGGGGGGGGGGGGGGGGGGGGGCTTTCTGCTGGAGGAGGTCTTCAGAAAGTCTGGAGGCCATTGTTAGCTCTCCTCCTTGTGCCCTGGGCAGTTTGTTTTCCATCCCTCACACTGCAGCTGCCTCTTCTAGAGGCCATCAGCACACCTGAGCCCAGGAGCTAACCCTCCGCCTAAAATTGCTGCTCACTGCTCTGTGGGCAGGGGTGTCCCGCTACAAAACACTTCTTGAAGGCCCTTCACATAGCAGGATTCAGGAGGTGGAGGGTGACATCATTAGAGATGAAATCTGACCACTGAACAGTGTGTAGGCCCAGGAAGAAAGGTCAAGCCTGTCTGGAGCACCCAGGCTGGCAGGGGCACGCGGAAGGGAGACACGGCTCTGCAGTCCTGGCCACTGCTCTCTGCTCTGCGACCCTTACTTCTCCGTCGCCTGGTGCCATCAGACACATAGAAAGGCCTCCATAAACACATATTCTGAGACTCAACCCAAGGCAGGGCAGGTATAGTGCCCTGGGTAACGCTGGAGCTCAGGTCCCTCCCTGGCAGGTAAACACTGGATATGATGTGACCAAAAATAGACAACACCGGAGCCACAGACAGGGGGTTCATGTTACTCTAATCTTGATGGCAGCAGGCGGAGATACAAGAAGCAAACATCCGCCAATACCCCAACAAGGGGTCTTCCCACATCACAGCCCTGATGGCAGCCGGTTGGGGCGCAGGAGGCAACATCTTTGTTTCTGCCAGTATCACACCCACGGAAGCAGCCACGGGAGTTACACAGAATGTAGAACAACAGTGGCTATGTGCCAACTAGTTACAGAAGTGCTTGCCCCGGGGTGCGTCCTGCGCATGCATGCGCAGCCAGAGACCTTGTGAGCAGGGCCGAGAGCCTGGGAACTGCTCTCTTAGAACCCCAGCACAACAGCGGAGTGGCTTCCATCGACACACACCAGTCAGACATTGGCCAGGGGCTGCCCCTGGGGATGGAAATTTCCAGGCACTCCCCTCTCTGTGCTTGTGGGCAATCAGCTTCAGTAGCCCAAGGGCAGACCTCAGAAGAAAGTCACAGGTGTGAGCTGTCAGAAGCAAAGCACACAGAAGCCGAGAGATGGGCGCACAGAAACGGGTCTGCTATGTAATTCGTTCCACAAATAGTAATTGAATCTATCCCACGTTGCCAGGGCTGCATTTGGCATGGGTGTGCTGTGAACTAGGCAGATGCTGTCTCTGCCCTAAGAGAGCTCACAGGCTCCTGCACCTCCCAGCATGTTCAGGTGCCCTGTGTGTGAAGCTTGGGGCTTCTGGAAGACTACCATCTCCAGGAAGGCTCCATCTGCTCCAGCAGGTCACCTGAGGTCAAGGCTGAAAAAACGACCTGCACCCACTGTAATGCACAGGGATCTGTGCAGAGTGCCAGAGTGGCAGCTTGGGGCCTGGAGCTTCTCAGTCCCTACCCCTTCACAGTATCGGGGGAAGACAGAGGCCAAGAGGGAGGTGACAGAGCAGATGGGCTGGCAAATGCGCCCAGCCTGCAGCTTCTCTGGTCCAGGACAGGCCACGCTTGGTGGCCATCATTGAGCTTGCTGGTTAGGAGGCCCTTGAGACTCTCCAGCAGATGTGGCCTCCCTGAGGGCCGATACTGGATGGGACAGGTGGCCCCCTTCAGGTCTCCTTTATTAGCCCCCTGTACCCCGAGAGACTGCAGTTGTGCCCTGGATTTGGAGCAGCTTTAATAACGGCACGCTGGTCCCCAACGAGGCCCCACAGAGAGAGGACCTCCAGCCAGGCAGCTGGCTGGGGCAGCAATTTGGAGGACAAGAGCCCTTCCTGAGGTGGCATGTTGCAGAAGTGCCTGTAATTCTGCACCCAGGCAAGGCCAGTTCTAATGGCCACATCTTGAGAACAACTAGGTACAATTCAGTGTAAGGGGCCCTGGAGCAGGAGATCAGGGCTCAGGGGGCTGTACCTGCTTTTCCACTGACTTCCTGTGAGATTTTGGAGAAGTCTCTCTCCCTTCTCGGCCTCCTCCTGTGCCAAGGAGGAGATGTCCCTCCCCACTTGCCTGCCTCAGCTGATTCAGCAGCTTGGATCTGTCCCATTCTCACTCCTCAGGCCTGTCCCTACCACATCCAAAATGAGGAAGGTCCCCTCCATGCAGTGCCCTCCCAGGAAGTACAACCCCCCACAAGTACAACTGTGGCACAGTTCGCTGCAACATCCTCTTTGAAACGCCCCAGATAAGCTTTCCTGGAGAAGCTAGTGCTGACGGGCCAGGAAGGGGACTGCTGCAGTGCCCGTGTGAATGCCTCAGCCTCCTTTCCCCAGCGCTTATCTCCAGACCCAGCTGGAAACCTGATGTATTTATTGGCTTCTCCCAAGACGTCCTCTGTACAACCCACATCTTTGCAGGTGCTGCAAGAAAGTGACCCCTGTGGATGGCTGTGTCTGGCAGCCAGCCGGGGCTGATGGAGGGGACTGCTGTAAATCCCTCCAGCCTGCAGCCTGCAGGGTGACCCGGTCAGGAGAGAGGAGACAGTCCGGGAGGCTCAGAGACATAGGGAGGCAGACTCACCCGGATCCTAAATGAACTAGAACCAGGAAAGGGACAGAAGGAAGGAAGGAATGGAAGCAGGAGAGGAGCAATGGGGAGGGGGTGGGAAGGCAAGGGGAAGGGAGGGAGAAGCCCACAGTGCTTTCTGGAAGTTGGCACAATATACCTTCTCCTCCGTGGTGTTGGATGTGTACTTATTTTTTATTGAGCATTGCCAAGTCACAAAGTTTAGTGCTTTATTTATGTTCTCATTTAATCCTCAGAAGTTTTGAAGTGTATATTGTTACCCTCCATTTGCATATGACCACAAAGGCTAAGCAGTTTGTGCAAGGTGACACAGCAGAGCTGGCATTTGAACTAGGTCCGTCCAAAGCCCACGTTCTATCACACGTCACCCTTCCCTGCTCCTGAGCAGACTCTACGAGGGTACCACCATGGGCCCAGCCTCGCCCCCCCTCTGCCTCCTCCTTGGGTGGTTGGATTTACTGTAGGGTCAGCCCACAGTGGTGTCAGCCGGCGCTTTATGGCTGTACAACTCCAGGAGAGAGTCAGCCCTTGGGTAAGTTCTGCTCCCCAGGCCCTCTGCACTCAGTCTGGCCAATAAACAGTTTTAGATAATCAGATAAGTGACACAGGATGTCGCAAATCTCCTATCATACTTGTTTGGTTGGCTAGCTTCGTGGAAAACTTCAGTGGTTAGCGAGTCAGTTTTTGCAATCTGCTTGGCAATCAAGTTTGGGATATTTATATTTATAAACTGACTTTAGCATAGTCCAGGCAGCAGGTCTTTAACGAATTCCTCTGGGATGAGTTTAAGGAAGTTCCTTGAGCCAAGAAGGAAGGAATTTTCCCCTCACTTGTCAGCAAATGCATTTTGTAAGGGTGGGTGGAGACGTCCAAACTTTCTGTTTTGTTTTTTGAGGAGGGGAGTTAGTTAAAATTCTAGACTCTTCTCTCAACAGAGTTACCACAGGCATGTGCTTTATTCAAGTGCAAAGGGTCTGGAGCTGACATCTAGATTCAGACACACAAATGAATTAATCTGCTGCCCCCATCCCTCCCCCAGCCCCAGCTTCCACCAGCAGGCTCCGTCCAGGACCTAGGCCACCCCAGAGAATCATGTCCTCGGCCCATGTTCCCTTCCACCTCCCTGCAGCCTGGTCCCACCGCCTACCCCCCCATGAGCTGAGCCACATGGATAGTTAACACCCCCTGTCACTTCTGACTTGCATCCTAACTGGGGATAGGGCCTTCCCTGAAATCACGCGTTCTCAACAGGGGCAAAATTACTCCACAGAGGGTTAAACCTGCTTCAAGGGGGGCTATTAACAATCTTAGATATTCCAGTGGTTTCTGATCCCTAAAGGACTAGAGTTCATGAACAGATGTACAGTATATCTGTGTAAGGAAGAAGTAAAATGCTCTCTATTTGCAGATGACATGATCTTGTATGTAGAAAATCCTAAAGAGTCTATAATATAGCTATGGTATTAAAATTTAATTGCAGAGAGCTGTGCCTAGGAAAAAATGTCTAAAAAGGTTCCTTACGGGGGCAATAATTGGGGGGAAAAGATTGGAGAAGCACTGCTCTGAAAGAAAAAGTTAGAATTAAGGTAAGTTTAAGTGCTGGGACCAGAAAGATGGTGTGAGCTTTCTGGCGCCTGAATTTCACCTCTTGTGAGACCAGCAGACCAGGAGGGCATGGGAAAGAGACAGCTGAAAACCGGTTCCACGGTTCCACCGACTGCAGCACTGCAGCCGGCAGTGTAGGAGAGGGCTCGTCCAGACACAGGCTTCCTGTGGGGCACATCCCAACCCCGCCACATACAAGCTTAATGACCTTGACCAAGGCATTCAACCTGCCACCCCACGTTCGCCTGTAACGTGAAGACGAGGATGTAACCGCATAGGGTTGTTGGGAGACTGAATGAGGTGCTAATGAGACATGCTTGGGACGGGCCACTGCCCTTGGGAGGCCGTATTTGGGGGTCTTCTCAGAAGCTGCTGCTCAGCCGCTCATAGTTTCATGGACTTTCAGTTACTAAATACTTGCAGCTCCAAAAGTGACTCCAACTCCATGCCTAATTAAATTCCTAACTCCATTACTTACCTTAATCACCAAATGGGACCCTAACTTTGATATAACCCTAAATCCTAACCTTAGGCCTCGCCTCCACTCCTAATCCCACACCTGCCTTATCCCAGTTCTATCCTGGCGCCGACCTTCGCTCTAACCCGTATCCAGAACCCGCACTCGAATCCTCCTGGTAACCCAGGGTTTCCCAAAATTGCCACTGACTTCCATGATCACAAATTTTGATATAGTGTTCCTTCTGAGCTTGTAGCTACTTAATATTTGTCCTTAGACCTTTGAAAAATCCCACTGTAGCGTCATTCTGAGCATGTTCCAGAAATGATTAATATTTTGAAAATGTTTCTCCGTGTACCATCTACCTAACGGTATCTCCCATGCATGCGTAGCGCTTTGGAAAACACTGTGCTACCTGAGCCTAAAGTCCACGCACCACCAGTCCCCCCCCTCCCCCCTCCCCCCTCCCCCCTCCCCCCTCCCCCCCTTCCCCCTCCCCCCCTCCCCTCCCCCCTCCCCCCTCCCCCCTCCCCCTCCCCCTCCCCCCTCCCCTTCGCCCCTCACCCCCTCCCCTTGGGAGCAGCGGCCATCTTGCCGGGCCCGGTGGGGCTGCAGCGCCCTCTGCTGGCGGAGTCTGGGAGCAGCTCTAGTCCAGCTCTGCTTTCCTCTGGGCGGAGTCCGCAATATACTACCCTCTCTTCCATGGCATTTGGTGTCACTGTGTGTGGGGTTCTCTTAGTTGTGAGTGAAGAAAGGTGAGAAAGGGCGGCCCTCTTACTCTAGGCACAGGGGCTGGGACACAGGGGCTGGGCGGAGACAGGCCTGAAGTCCGAGGAGGAGACAGGAGCAGGGCCTGCTGGGAGGTTTAGGGTACAAGATAAACTCTGAGATGTGGAGTATAGTCAGGGTTGGGACTAGGGGTCAGAGTGAGTCCAAGGCTGGGATGAGAATGGGAGTGGGGCAGGCCAGCACCGGATAAGGGAGGGTGCAGAAGGGAGCACAGCGGGGCCAGGTACCAGGTGGCAGCCTGGTGTTATGCAGGGAGAAGAGCGAGATTGAAGCGGTTTTTAGTGAGTTTTCTGGGGTGTGAATGAGCCCTGGGACCTCAGAAGGAGGTACTTAAACAGCGTAGGGCCGCCAAGGCTGAGCTGAGCTGTCACAGGAAGTGTGTTCTCTGCTCCAGGGCCTTGTGGCTAAAATCTCCCATCTGGGTGTCCTCAGGGCATAGAGCCACCTTCTGCTCAGCCACTCCTGCTCTCCTGCCTGCCTCCCTCAGACCCCAGGACTCCAGTTATCTGTTCTGCCCCACATCTTGTTCTTCATTCCCCTGAAGACAGGCCCATGTACTTTTTTTTGCTAAGATCTAATATCTGTTTTTCTATAATTTATAAAGCAGGAACACTGTCATCTCGGTTGTCTGTAAAATAAGATCTTACATTTGTGTGGCTCTTCATATATTAAAGAACTATTTTCAAACATTTGATCACACAAGGTACTGTGAGGTCAAAATTATCCTTATTATCTCATTTTACAGAGTTGGAGCCTGAGCTTGACACACCAGACCAGTCGTAGGCTACGGAGGATTGAAACTCAGTATCCTGACCTCTCGCCCAGCAGGCTCATGGTTAGTTGGATAAACCTCAGATAGAAGTCAAAGATAAAGTACAGGTGACATGTTTGGACTTGCTCTTAGAGACTAAAAACTCCAGGACTGGAATTTGGGCATCGGGGACAGGGAGATGCGGTTGAGGGTGGTGGCAGTGACCAAATCACATTACCTGGCTGCCCACCCAGGCCCGGGGAGTGCTGACACCTACACTGCCTGTCACGGGAATCCCCGCCGATACTAACGTGAATTCCACCCGTGACATCCAAGACAGCAACACGTTAGTCACACACTGCTAGTATACTGGGCCTCCCCTACCTCCCTTGTTAAGGGTTTTACCACCTGTGGCTCTGGGGACACAGATAGGAGACCAGATTACCCAGCAGGGAGCAGAGGTAAGTTCCTACACACCCTGGTCCCTGGCTCCTGACTCCCTCTAGGAGTAATTCTTGCAGTTGTCGCTTCTTTCCCTCCACGTGGCTCTCCCCTTTGGAGATGATCCTGGGGAAGGCCTACCCTGGTTTCCCCACTTAGAATGGGGGGCGGTTTGCATCCGTGAGGCCCTCAAGCACTCAGCAATGAGGCTCTCTGCTCTGCTAAGTCCTGAAAGGTCTCCACAAAGAACAGCTCCCCCAGGCCTGGGAGCGTCCCCTTCACCAGGCAAGAGGCTGCTCAGTGGCTCCTAAGGTGGACTGAACAGAGTTTGGGACTGGGGCACCAGGCTTTAAAGAGTCACGTCTTTATTAAAGGTTGCGGAAGTGGAGAGAAGGTAGATCAGCTCTTTGTTATAAAACCTAGCATCGACTACATCTGAAAAGGCTGGAAATCAGTGGGTGTCCTCAGGCAGGGTGAGGCTTCCTGGCAGCTGCCGAGACAGCAGTCGTCACAGGCAGGCTGGGTCCCTGCCCCTCTCCCTGTCAGTCTGTGCTCACCAAGCTGCAGTCAGCATCTGTTTTGAATCAGAATCCTATGTTAAATACATCGGAGCTCCCGGTTAGAGGCAGCTCTCCCACCATGGTGGCGAGGTCCTATGTAATCCCTCAGTGTGTCTTCAGGACACCCACTGGATGGGGGCTGACGTGTGGACACACACATTTCACCGCTGTGGAAGCTGAGGTCACAGAGGCTGAGGGTCTGGGCTGTGTCCCAGTAACAGGGAACCAAGGAAGAAGGAAGGGAAGGGGACAGGCATAGTGGTTCTGCTCGTCAGAGGGGATGGCCCTGGCCTCTCTGTGTCCTGCTGCTGCCCTTGGAGGTGATCACGAGGCTGGGGACCTTAGCTCAGGGCTGGGAGCCAGGGTGCAAGAATGAAACCATCTTGTCCATGGCCTCAGTGGCCTGCTGGCCAGTCCTAAAACCCCAGAATGGCAGCGTTGGACTGGACTCTGAGCCAACCAGCCCATTTTACAGGTGGGGACATGGTGGCTCAGGAAGGGGCCTTTTCCTAGGTCACCTCCAATGCACACAGTTGGGGCTGGGCCAGGACTTTCTCTGCTGCTTCACTTTGCTTCTCCTTTGAGGATCAGTCTACACAGCAATGGTTCTGGAACTTAGCAGGCATCAGAATCATCTGGAGAATTTGCTAAACTAAACAGAAGCCAACGTGCGGGTCCTTGGACTACACAGAGAACGGTGCTGGGTTAGAGGACATTCCTCGGGAGGGCTGAGGTGGGCAGTGGAGACAGAGTGAGGGGTTGGTGGCCTGGGGACCAAAAAGGAAAGGCCCCTGAGGTAAGGCATTTGTATGGCCAAGAGGAAGGAAGCAAGCGTGGAGGGTCAGACTTTGTAAGTGGGGACAGACATGACACAGCAGCTTCTGCCTCTGCAGATATGAGGCCCTCCGGGGATGAAAACGCTTCAGAGAGAGCCAGCCTCCAGGCAGGCAGCAGCTAGGAGAACCCAAGCTCATTTGGGACAGTTTGGTTTAGAAGGCACTTTGGGTACCCATGGGGCAACTGGTGTTGTAGGCAGTGTCAGCAGGTCCCCCAGGCAGTGGCCGGGGGTCAGGGAAGCGCTACAAGGACACTCATGGAAGTGGCAAGTCAGGTGTCTGGGGCAAGGTGGGGGCTGCTTAGAGAGCCCAGAAGCCATACCTTCATTACCCAAGACCTGGTTCTGGCTCCTGGAAAGGAAGGGCCAGGGGCCTGATGAGTTAACCTACTGGTGCTCCCAGGGCCTGCATGGATTGTCTGATGGCCTCAGGAGGGGCAGGTGGCTGCTGGGCTTTGGAACGTTCTCTGTAGGGTTTTTAGAGAAGAGGAATTTGGTCCCAGAGAAGGAGAATTGATGCTGAACCAAATGCCAGCCGAGTACTAGGGACCAGGAACTGGGAATGTTGTGATGGGCGGAGCCTGGCTCAAGGACCCCATCCCTCTCTGACCCCAGAGATTCCAAGCTAGTCATCCTCTCCTTTCAGCTCTGCTGGGAGGCCAAGCTGTGGCCAGTGAGAGGGGTAGAGGTGCCTTCTGCCTGAGCCAAGGCCGTCCTCTCCAACAGGTCTTTGAAGTAGGTGCTCAGAGCCTGCAGGTTGAGAGCAGGCTGGGTAGGGGCTGACGCAGGGTCCTGCAGGTAACGGCTGTACTTCTTCAAGCC
Organism: Rhinolophus ferrumequinum; assembly: GCF_004115265.2. Taxonomy (NCBI): domain Eukaryota; kingdom Metazoa; phylum Chordata; class Mammalia; order Chiroptera; family Rhinolophidae; genus Rhinolophus; species Rhinolophus ferrumequinum. Next base: position 98,800,012 of record NC_046289.1, on the reverse strand, counting down.
CCTCTGTGGGTCCCTGCGGTGTGCGGTCAGCAGCTCGGTGTAGCTCACATTGTGGAGGGCCAGGAGGCGGGCCTCGGCCCGGGACAGGACGGTCGCCAGCACCAGGGGCTGCAGGGACGCGAAGCACTGCAGGTTGCTGAAGAAATAGACGTGCTGGGACAGCTGGGGGCCCGGGGAGACCTCGAGGAGGCGGCACAGGTCACGCATGGCCAGCACCGCGGCCAGGGCACTGCGCTCGCTCATGTTTCTCGCCAGGTAGGTCTTGGCCAGACTCTTGAGGTTGAAGCTGCTGGCCTGGGGCACACGCTGCTGGATGAGGGGCAGGGTGGCTAGGAAGCCTGAGGTGGCCTCCTTGAACTCCCACAGCCTGTTCATGTCCTCCAGGGCCCGGAAGAAGTGGGGGAGGCTGGGCCCCCACAGCTTATAGCAAGCCAAGATGGGGCGGCACATGGAGTTCAGGAAGCGCAGGAAGTGCTGCAGCCCCACTTCCAGGGACACAGCCTTGGAGTAGATGTTGAAGGCCTCGGGCTGGATGAGCACGCGGAACTTGCTTTCCTGGTTCACGGCGGCCAGCTGGCTAATCTTCTGGGCTGGGCAGGAGAGAAGGGCAAGGTGAGGCCCCAGGGGCAGGGGAGGAACCAGGCGGCAGTGGGAGACCTCCAGGGCCGCCGTCCAGAGACCCCGCCTTGGGGCCTGCTGCTGCCAGCAACCAAACATTAGCCTCCACATGCAGCTCTGACCCTGGCTGTGTGGGGCGGGGGCAGAAGGAGGTCGGCTGGACCTCCAACGCCCCTTGCTTACCTGCAAAGGAGTCCAGCTCCCCACTCCTCTGCCACCTGGCCCAGGGCTCACCAAACCCTTTACATGCAGGTCCGTCCTGTCTGTTTTGTTTCTCCCTGGCCCCCCACTCCCTGCCCCTGGCCTCCAATCCCATCAGTCACTGAGCTAAGGCTCCCAGCCAGTGGGAACCCTGGGACAGACAGTACACCTGCCAATCTACTGCACTCAGTGTGGCCCAGAGCCTCCTGTGAGGTCTGCGAGTGAGTTCCCTGTCCTGTGGCAACATCTGCTGCTTCTGGCTGGCTGGGCTTGCTCTGGGCTGAGTCTGTGCCACGGGGAAGGACCCCCGGCAAGCACTGTGGGAGTTGAGGGGTTTCTGGGAGAAGAGGTCCTATCTCTCTGTGACCTCAGCTCTGTTGTGCTCCCTGTGAAGTCCCCTGTAGACTGGGCTCTGTACTCAGAAATGTGCAGTCACAGCCCAAGGCCTGGCTTGGGTTGCCGGTCTCCTAGCAGTGACTTCCCACACTGTTTCTTTTAGAGGTGTCTTCCCAAGGCTCTCCGTCTAAGAGAAGCCCTCACCAGAGGTGAACTCCTAGAGGTGCTTGCCTCACGCTTTCAGGCACTGGTCGAGGCAGCTGTCATTCAAACAACCAACGGGTATACCTGGGAGTCCCGGGGTGACACAGCGCTCTGCCCCCTCTCTGGCTGTAGTCACTGGCCAGAGCTCAGGGCTCCTCTGGGCCTTGCAGATGGCTCTGCCTGCACTTAACTTGGGGACTTAGAGACTAAGCTAGAAAGGGTTGGGAATAGCCACTAGAGCACCCACTTTCATTGTCAATCTTGAGGTCAAAGAAAACCAAGGGCCTGTCTTCTGCTTGGGGGCTGGCAAAGCTGTCATCCAGGACCCTGAGGGAGCTGGAGCCCTCCAGCTGAAGGTCACTGGACTCGCCGCTGCTGTCATCCAGCTCTCGGAAGGACTGCAACACAGAAAAACCAACAGGTCAGGGGTCCAAAGGGCAAGAGGGAACATACTGGTAATAGGAGTGTGTGCCCATGAGCCGGTGTGTGCGTGAAAGTGAGTGTGTAGGAACAGAGCAAACTGCTGTGGCCGAGACCTCTGCATGCACACCTGGAGGGCATGTCATCGGGGAAGGGAAGTGTGTCTAGGTGAGCACACGTGCATGAGAGAATGTGTGCATGAAAAGACATGGATGTGCGTGTGCCCATGTGTGGGCCGTGCATGTCAACAGGCACACACGCTAGTGAGTGAAGAGGGGTGAGGATGAAATCATGTGACAAGTGTGTGTGTGTGATCTGGGTGTGCACGAGGGGCTGTGAACCTGTGTTGACACACGTATGTGTGAAAGGGTGAACATGTGAGCGAGCATGTGCAGGGGTGAGTAGCGCTGGGTGTGGAGGTTGGGGGAGGGCCCAGTGCTATGGTGGATAGGGCCCGAGGTGTCTGTTCCTCACTTCATCTCTGAGAAGACTCCGAAGAAACATCATGAACTGGGGACTGGAGGAAAGAGCCTCATCTTGAACCCCAGCTGTTTCTCTGGAAGGGGCCAGGAGCCTGGCTTTTCTTGTCCCCAAAGCTAGCCGAGGTCCCAGTGTCCTACACAAAGGGGAGGTGGAGGACTGCTCGGCCCCTAGGGTGCCACATCTAGGTGGACACAGAGCCTGGGAGAACAGGGGAGGAATAAAACTCAGAGCCTGGAGACCCTGCATGCTGCTTAGGGAAGCCTGAGGCCTGGGCTCCTGCAGGCTGAGCGCCCGAGGCCGTTTTCTCCAGCACCAAGGCAAGAACAGTTTGAAAGCCCTCAGGGTAGGGAAAGGGCTCCGGCTTCCAAGGGACTGGGACTACAGAGGTTGACGCAGCCTCTCACAATAAGGATTTGCTCGTCGTCTGCACAGCTGCCAAATCCAGACGTTCAGACTTTGATGGCCTGCTCAGAACCTCCTGTGAGTGCCACCTGTGGACACTAGCCAGTGACCTGGAGGAAGGGATGTGGCCAGCGTCCCAGGGCTGGCTGGGGGCACCGCTGAGACATAGTCCAGAGCAGGCTCAGGCTTTCCTTCTATGGACTGCTTCTGGCTGGCTGATGGAGCGGCCTCACCTGGAGCCATCTGAGGCCTCCATGAGCCCTGGCCTCTGAGTAATGTCCCTGGCCTGGGAGATAATTAGCATATTCTCCTAGGCCCTCCCACTATCCAGGTGAAACATTTGTTTGAACAAAACTTCAGCCAAGAGTGAAATTACTAACAACCATAGGTACTACGTGCTGGATTTTCCTAGCAGTGGCTGATTTTTACTTTATTTGCACCTCTAGCCCTACCCTGGGCCCCCCAACTTCCTCCCAGTCATTGATAGAAACAGATATTCTCGAGGAATCCATCCAGAACTGGTTTGACTTAGAGAAGCCTGTGAGTTCTGGGACTTTAGACAGAAGGCCCTAGTAAGAGACTTTGGCAAATGCTTTGCATCTCAGTACCCTTGAATCAGCGGTATGTCAAAGGCTGAGTTTGCATGTCTTGCTTACCGGCTTCCATCCCACCCTTGTAAGGAGTCTTCTACAGCATCTCCTTAAGTTGCTGGCTGGTGCACCGGAGGCCGGGCCTTCTTCCCCATGGGAGAATCCAGTGCCTTTCTCTCTCCCGATTTCCAGAGCCTATTCTGTTCTCAACACAGTGATGCTCTCGCACCTGGGCTGGTGGGAAGCTGGACTTCTCTTGCTGTATCCTCCCCTGGGCCTCAGCTCCCTCTCACCAGTAGCTGAATCCTCTCTGCTACCCACCGACATGGCGCCCTGGGCTTTCTAGTCTTCCTTCTTCTTTGTCCTACAAACATCATTGCAAAAGTCCTTGCAGTGGCCCTGGGGGCTCCACCTGTCTCCTTCCTTCTGCCGAGTCTCTTCAGGCCTTAGAGCCAGACTCTTCTCTTCGAGTATTCTCTTCCAAAGGTTAAACTCCCTGAAGAGCGGCAGATGGGCCAGCTCCCCATCTTTATACTCAGGTCGTTTATGATGCCCATCCGAGCTTCCTGGGGTCATTTTCTCTTTTATAGTCTTGGAACTGTCCTCTGTCCTGAACTTACTGAAGGCCCTGCTGACTCCCTTAATAAAAGCGGACCCTTGTCTGCTGAACTTGTCAATGGAGGGAAGCTGGATCTTCCACCCCGACTCCCCGTCCTCCCAGATTCCCCCTGCCCTGGGGGACTTGCATAAAGTATGGCTTCCCTGTGGGGCTGGTCTCACTGGAACACCTTCCACTAAACTCTAGCCAGCTGTAAACTCAATTCCCCCTCCCTGGGATGTACTGGTACATTTAAAAGAGACTTCTCTAAGGACCCACGTTTAACAGAAGGGCCATCAACCCATAAAGGCTTTGGCACAAAACATCTTTCCACCCCAGCTCACTAAGGAAACGCTCCTGTTTCATCCCCACAGCCCCACGTCAGGGTAACTGAGTGGGTGGGGGAGCAGAGACTGGGACAGTGGTGGAGACCAGAACCCCAGACGCCAGGAAAGGGCCTTTCCTTGCAAAAGGCTAAGGTTTGTTTGGCAGGGAAAAGACAGGAAGGGATGCAGTGAGGAGAGATGCGAGTCCATGTGTGAGGACAGGAAGTGAACAGTGCAGACACGCTGAGGACCCAGCGAGAGGAAGATGATGAGAGCTGAAGGAAAGCAGGAGAGGAATGTAAGAAGTGCTGCTGTGAGTTGCGTATTGGATCCCTTTTAATAGTCTTTGAAAGATACAAGCAAATACTGGCATTTCCTTATTATACTTGGCTAATGGACTGTGTTTCTTAGACTGAGCCATGAGGAATCCGGGTTTTTTTTTTCAGGATACACATGCAATCTGGTTCATAAGCTGTATTTCCCTAATTTTCATCGCACACAGTTTAGCAGGTCAACCACATACCAACTCAAGCCAGCAGGTCTAAAGGCCATCCCAAGGTTGCGGCTAGGAAACAGCTGGGTTGACATCTTAATCACCTTCCAAAAGTCTAGGTTTATCTGGGAAGATCCAGCTCTTCTCTCCCCTGCTGGGTCCGTATCCCAGGAGGTACGTCTCACCTCCATTCAAGGCTGATACATACACATCTGATTCAGATCTGCAACGGAATCCCACTTCTCTCAGGGTCTGTCCTTTGATTCTGCATTAGTAGCTTGAAAAACTCTTGATGCCCAGCCTGCACCCCAGACTGATTCGGATCTCTGGGGTGGGGCCTAGGAAGCCTGTCGCTGGTAAAACCTCAAGTGATCAGTGTCAGGCAGGGTTGAGAACTGTCCTAATTACGGATTTAGTTCCTGTTTGGTCATCAGCCAGACAGGAGCCAAACCCTGTGATACACAGCACCCAGTCACCTGAAGATACCTACCTAAGTATCTGAATATGACATTGCTTGTCAAGAGTACTAGACTCTCTCAGCACCCAAGCTTTAAGCAACAGCTGGGATTAGTTTGGCAAGACACATGCATTGCTAGTTTCTGCAGAAATAAAACCCCAGTTCTTGCAAAGTCTGAAAGGCCCCTGAGGTACGTCACATGTACCTATGAACTGGACCATCCCGTTAGCTAGCCTGTGGCCGCCCGTCAGGGGACACAGCTCCCCTCTCCTCAGCTGAGCACCTTTTTGTACCTGATGTGCACTCAGCAGCATCACTATCCCTTCCCCTGCAGGTCACCACTGCCACTTCTGCCAGGGGCTGTCCCCTTGGCTCAGCCCCCCGGGACCAGTCATGTCACAGGTGGTAACAACACCTATCTTCCTCTGGCTTGGCTGCTAACACAGGGCCGAGGGCAGAGGCACTGCTGACTACCCTTATTTTTAATCAGCGTCCTCTCCCCAGGTCTCCATCATCAGGCCTGGGTCTTGCCCCGCCACCCGACTGCGGCCCCTCTGCCATGCCCAGCAGGTCCAGGGCTCTTTCAGAGTGCCCCTCCTGCCCACAGCCTCTCTCCGAGCCCATCGGGCCTGCAGCGCAGCTCCCAGACACAGCAACTGACACAGCTGCAGCACAGGCACTGGTACGCTTGGAAAATTCAGTATCTTAGCAGGCCAGTATTCTACAACTGTCACACACTGGAAGGTCGGATAAAGGCCACTGAAAGGGGGACATGGGAATGCGGGAGCCGCAGGAGCCTGGAGCACCCAGCCAGTATCGCCCTGCCCCCTCCAAGGTGCTGCAAACACTCTACGAGCACCAGGGGTCTGGAAGGGGCACAGAAGGTGGGTGAGAAATATAGCAGGGGGACCTAATTTGTTTTCTGCTAAAGTTTTTTTCAAAAGTATGGGACTCCTATAATGGTTAATTTAAAAACTGTGTGGCTGAAGAAAGCCTACACAAAAGCAGTGGTCCTCTGGCTCTCCACACCTCCAGACCTGGTCTCAAAGGTGAGCAGCTGCTTCTAAATGTTTAATTCTTTGTAACCTGTAAGGCGTGTGCTTCTCCCTCCTTCCCTGATTAATCTCAGGCATCACCTAGCTCCTGGCTGACAGCGGAGGACTAGACTGACACCCCTACCACCCAAACGTGGCTGGTGTCAGCTCCTCCAATTGACTTCCAGAAGTCTGGGGAGACCAATGGCACCCAGTCCTTTCCTCTCTTGCCTTCCCAGGCTTCACCTCCACCCATGCTGTTTTGTTATAATTTTTTCAAGGTTATGGATGGAAAGAAGTGTCCAGATTTCAGAGGAATGTAGAACATGGAAAGACAAGACTCAAACATGGACTGGCTGAGAGGAATAATAGAAAGGGGGGGCGTGTCCTGTGTGGCCCCGGGGTCTCAGCTTGTGTAACTGGGCAGATGGTGTAATTCGCTGAGAGGAAGAGATGAGTTTGAAGTCTCTACGGGGCATCTGAGTGCAGCTGTGGGAGGGCTGCGGGCAGAGGTCCTTGACCCCACTCTTACCAAACATTCAGATGTGGGAGAAAGAGGGACATAGCAACCCCACAGAACCAAGCTCCAGTGCAGGGAGAAGACAAAAGCCACTGCAGGGAAGAGCTAAGTACGGCAGGGAATCTGTTGGTCATGGAAGAAGGGTTTGCAAGGTGATCTTTCAACACATATTTATTGAGCAGCCACATCTGCCAGGTCCTGGAATTGACACTGTTCTCATGTGCTTAGACCCTGGCAGAGGCCCAGTGGAAAGGGCAGGGCAGGGGGCTGGGGTGCCAAGGGTGACAGAAGCTTCCTTTTCTTGGGCAGAGGCCCAGGCATGCGAGGAGTGGTGGCCTGAATCTGTCTGCCCTCTTGACTGAAGAGGACTGGTCTCTCTGCCCAGAGTCCAAGCAGCCATTCCTTCCTTGGTTCCCTCCTTGACGGAGATGTATGAATACCTACTGTGTGCAGGGCCTGTAGGTGTGTGTGGGCTGGGCTGGGCAGTGGGAGGGAGGAGGCTGAAGCAGGGAATGGGTGTTGGCCACAAGGTTACAAGAGAATGGAGGCCAACAGCTGTAGAGAGAGGCACATGGGGTCCTCAGAGGCTTGTACGAGTGGGGTCTGGGCTGGTGAGGGCATTCTCTGGAGGGCGGAGTGGTAGGACTTCCAGTGGGACCTGGATCTGGGGATTCTCCAAGGGGGTTCTGTCAGAATCCTGGGGGAAGACTCCTGCCCCAAGAGTCTGGAGAACTCTGCCTCCTGCCCTGTACCCCCTAACAGAGGCATTAAGCTGGGGAGCCACAGAGGACAGAGGAATAGTGATGAAGTTGTTGAGCCACTGCGCTATATGGCGGGATCCTCGGAGGGAGAGGCCGCGGGACCGACTTGCCCTTCGTGCCCGGTGGGGTTGGTCACTGGCCCTTTGGAGGTGGGAAGGACACTCCTGGGGGTTGGCAGGATGGTTGGGAGGCCCTGTGATGGCAGGGATGGTAGCAGGAGAAGGACAAGTCCACCTGGGGGCACAATGCATTTTGAGCGGCAAGCGGAAGACATGGCGAAGGTGGATGGCTCTTTGTGCTCGCCGAGACAGGCAGCTGGCCCCACGATGGATGGCATCGTGCTCCTGGTGTCCCGCAGGCTGGCTGGTAGACTCAGCATCGGGGATGACAGCCTCCTCGGCGGGACGGTGGGGAGGCCGAGACGGGGGTTGGCATGTGCCACGGGGCAGATGGGAGGCCCGGCTGGGGTGGGACGCTCCTGGAGCTCTCAGCAGGGAGTGGGCTGGCGGGGAGTGTGGCACATCGGTCTTCGTGGGCTCCACGTGCTTTCCAACACAGAACCTCAGACTGAGGGCTGGAAGGGACTCAGGGGCTACCCAGTCCAACCTTGCACTCTGTTCAGAGCCCCCTTTCCCCTGGACAGGGTACTACCCAACCCCCATTAGCAAACCTCGGGACAAAAGGGTCACAACCCACAAAGCCACTGTTCCATTATAGGACGGCTTTAAAGTTGTCTCTTACGTGGTGTGAAAACTCGCTTGTCTGGCCCTGTACGGTGCTGCCTCAGGCCCTCACACCCCTGCAATGGTCCTCACTGCTGTCCACCCTCCTTATTGAGGGCTTCAAGGACAGAAAATGCATGAGGACGCTCCCAGCAAAGGCATTGGCTAGTCCCGAAAGGAGATAGGGCTCCAGAAGGAAGCACTCTACCAGCGTTTCAGAAGAGAACAGAGGTTACTGGAGGCCCCTGCCCTGGTCTGGAGGGAGAGTGGGGGGTACCATGCCCAAAGCTGGCCTTTGGAGACTGTCCTCAGGACAACTCAAGACTTACTGCCTCGCTGGACAATTCCCCAGGCCCGAGGCAAGTGTGAGAGTCCCCTGCTGCTGCTGTGACCCCTGGGACGTGAAGTGGGGGCAGGAAGAAGTCCGGGGGCGAACTTCTGGGCCACTCACCTGGTTTTCAGCATCGGAGTCGTCTGAGCTGCTGATGACCACAACGCGCTCCTCGGAAAGGGGTAGGGGGGCAGCATTCGGCCCTGCTGGGGATGCCTGCTGCCACCCCGACTCACGGTTCTCCCCTGGGACTCCTTGTAGGCCCGTGGGCTGGGTGGGTGACATGTGCCCTGCTGGGGGAATGTGAACAGTCACCGTGTGTGCCTACGTGGGTCTGTTTATCCCACCACAGAGGCGTTCCACCGCTGCCTGCTGCGCCCTGTCTGAACACTCCAGCCACTGGTTGGCCCCAAATGCACAATTTGCTCCCTGCACAGGAGGCTTGACAGGCCCACCTGGTTTGGAACCTTTTGCACTCCTGAAAAAGCACGCTGCTTTATTCCAGTTCCCAGCGCTGTGAGCTGATATATTCAAGTTCAAAGATACGCAGTGCCTACTTAATCAAAACCATCTGATGTTCCAGTAGCACTTGTGAGCAAGGAACATATAGCAGTTAGGGCTGTGTGTGAGCAGGCACAGGGCTCAGACTAGGACGTAGAACGGAAACAAAGCTGGACTGTCTGGGACATCCCAGAATTCTATGGGTTGACCTCATGCTCAAGAACTCCCTGCCTGCAGTGTCCATAAACGATATCTAGGACACATGAGGACCTGGGGCAGAAAATTAGGGAACTGCCAGGACTTCACCCAAGTCTTGTCTGGGAGCGTGCTAGGCACCCACCAGACAAGCGTTTCTTGGGGAGACCCACGCTGTGCAGAGGCCTGGCGCTGGGTTCTGTAAGCGTGTGTTGGGGGCAGGAGCTAAGGAACTGTGGGCTCCAGCCCCTCATGCCCCCCACACTGGAACCCAGCAAAGCACATAGTAAAAGAAACTGCATCCACTCTCATCCCCCAGGCAAACCATGGGCTCTCCTTGCCCCATTTGGTGGTGGCTGAGAGAAAGACACAGAATGCTATTGGCTTTGGGCACCCTGCGTGTGTTCAGGATGCAGACGAGGGGCCCCACCGAGACCCTGGAGGGCAGCATGGAGGCCTCAGCCCCTGCTGACCCCTACCTCCCTACCTGCCTCCTCGGAGTCGCCAGTTGTATGGTTGCTGTTGAGCAGTAAGACCTCATTTCCTACGGTAGGGGTCTTTGGGCTGGTGGGCTTGTCCAGGTGGGGTGGCGAGACTGCCTTGGAGGTGCTGGGCCTGGGCTGCTCAGGGGAGCTCTGGGCCAACCTGGCTTCCTTCTCCGCCTCAGACTCCATCTTGATAACCTTCCTGGGGCTGTCGGTTTGGCAGGACTTCCTCTTTTGTGATATGGCTGTGTTGGAGAACTCCTGCGCAGTGGGGAATTACAGGGCCAGGTCAGGGTGCTCCATAGGTCCTGGGGTGGTGGGCAGAGACCCAGACCCGGGTGGCAGGGACCTGTGGATGCCCCCTATGCTCCTGCAGTTCCCTCCGCTATCCACCATGCAGACCACGCCTTGCTCCACACAGAACGCCCTCCCAAGATGCCATGCACACTGGCCCTGCCTGCTGACCACCAGCCTCTGCCAGCCTGATGGCCCTGGGAGTGGCTCCTGCTCAGAGCAGAGAACCTCCTGATGGGGCAGCCAAGGGCAAGGAAGAGCACAGAGCAGGAGCTGACTAAGGTCTGGATTTTCTCCCAGCTCTCTCTCTCACAGCCTAGTGGGATCTGGATCCTTGGGAGGGGAGGCGGGCGCTGGGGAGAACTCACCTCTCTGCGGGAGGGGTCTTTGATGGAGTAGGCGTACATCGGCATAGGGTGTGTCCCAGGCACCGACTGGACCACGGCCACAGGCTGGGACTCAGCCAGCCCCACTGGCTGTGCCTGAGCCATCTGTGCCCTCTCTGGCTGCAAAGTCAGGAAAGGAGAGTCAGAAATGACTGGGCAGCAGGACCAGGGCTGGGAACCCAGGCCTGGGGTCAGTCCAACACCCAGGGGCTCAAGCAGCCACAGGTGCAGGCTGCCCGGTCCAAAGCCAGAGCCCACCGGGGACCATGAGTCCTCCCCACACCTTCCATGGCTTCACCTCCTTGTGACCCTGATGTGCTGGCATCCAGAGATCACTGCCCAACAACTCCTCAAGGCATGCTGGACATCTAGCCTACGCTACTCCGGGACAAAGTGCTCACCGCTGCTGGAACCAGCTGCTCTACAGCAGCAGAGGTGTAACAGGAAGGACACCTTTCCACTGAGGTGAAACTAGCCTCACTCTGCCTTGACTCTGCCTGGGTTAGAACAGCCATTGCACACCTCAGACAAATCATTTCAAACTCCTCGGCCTCAGTACCCCTCTGTACACAGAGTGACCACAGTATCTACACCTCACAGGGTAGTGGAGATGAAGTGTTACTCCAGTAAAATGTTTACAAGAGCACCTGGCACTTAGCACCTGATAATGATGATAAATAGTGTTTTTATTCCTGCTCTGTGTCAGGCACAGTGCTCAGTGCTTCGAATATCCAGCACAAAAGGAAGTTGGCGTGGAATTTTTATATGATCCAGTAATTCTACTCCTAGGTATGTCTCCAAAGGAACAGAAAACAGATGTTCAGACAAAACCTTGCACAGGAATGTTCACAGCAGCACCACTCACCTGGCCAAACAGTGGAGGAGTGGATAAACAAAATGCAGTGTAGCCATACGGGGGAGTATTATGCAGCCATAAAAAGGAATGAAGTTCTGATACACACGGGATGGGATGAACCTCGAACACATCATGCTAAATGGGAAGAAGCCAGCCACTAAAGGATACATATTATGTTTCCATTTATGTGAAATATCCAGAACAGCTGGATGCAGCTTGGTGGTTCCTGGGGCGGGGGGAGGGGAGGAGGGAATGGGAAGTGACTGCCTCATGGCTATGGGGTTTCCTTTTGGGGCTATGAAAATATTCTAGAAGTAGATAGGGGGGATGGTTGTACAAGACTGTGAGTGTACTAAACGTCACTTTAAAATGGTTGAGTTTTCAGGCCTGCCCGGTGGCTCAGGTGGTTGGAGCTCCATGCTCCTAACACCGAAGGCTGCCGGTTCGATTCCCACATGTGCCAGTGCCAGATGGCTCAGTTGGTTGGAGCGCGGGCTCTCAACCACAAGGTTGCCGGTTCGACTCCTGCAAGGGATGGTGGGCTGTGGCCCCTGCAACTAGCAACGGCAACTGGACCTGGAGCTGAGCTGCGCCCTCCACAACTAAGACTGAAAGGACAACTTGACTTGGAAAAGTCCCGGAAGTACACACTGTTCTCCAATAAAGTCCTGTTCCCCTTCCCCAATAAATAAATAAATAAAACAAAATGGTGAGTTTTCTTGTGTAAATTTTATCACAATAGAAAGAAATTAAAGTTAAAAAAAGGGATAGGTACCCTCCTATAATTATCACCACTCTACAGAGAAGGAAACTGAGGCACAGAGATTTCCTAAGGTCACACGCCTAGTAAGGGCCTGCACCAGGGTTTGAACCCAGTGTTTTTGCAATGGAAGTTCTCTTCCTGCGCCTGCCCAAGCTTACTTTGCTTCAGTCTGTCTCCTTCACACCCCTCTCCACCACCCTTCGCTCCTGTGTGAAACTCAGCAGCTTACTGGACCATTGGCTGAAAATGAGTGAGTGACGTGGGAAGGACTCCTCTGAAGGGACCCAGACTCGGGTCCCTGCCCCTCCTATCCTCAATCTCACCCCTTGGTGTCTAATTCCATGTGCTCTTAGTGGGTGACCATCACTCGGGAGCCTACAGTCTGTCCACACAGTGAAGGACAGGCAGTCCAACACAGCAGGCGGGCTCTTCATGGAGCGGAGCTGCATTGCTGACTGGGAAGCCAGGGGTCTGCTTTCCTCCTGTGGGGAGTGGACGTGGTCAGGCCACCCTCAGAGGGGGACACCAGCACCACAGGACCTCGAACCAGGCAGAGCTCTTTTTGGCATCAGCATGCTGATGTGGCCTGTGGGCTCTTACTCGGTCTGCTATAACGGACTTTCTTCTTTCCTCTGTCATCCCCGGGTTTCTTTTGCTCAACTTCATCACAAAAATGAAGGAGAGTTGTCTCTGGATCAGAGAATGGAGTCTGTCTCGGGGATGGGGAGAGAATGGACGATCTTGGACTCTAGGAAAGTACACAATCTCCACTGAGTGCTCTATGCCGGTGTTTTTCAAATTACACTCTGTGACCCTTCAGCAGATCACGAAAGCCATCAAGTAGGTCATGACCTGCATTTTTTTATATTACATAGAACACAAAGTATTACAGTAATCCTATGTAATAAGTCTAATTTGCTTTTCAAAACTGCTGTTTTACTTAGAGGTGTGTGTGTGTATAGAGGCTAGATGTGAAATATATTTTTTACAATGGGTGGCAGTCAAAAAAGCTTAAATCACCTACGATAAAACAAAAAGTGTGGGTGAGAATGTGGAGTAATTGGAACCCCTGTGCCCTCTTGGTGGGAATGTAGAATGGTGCAGCCACTGTGGAACACTGAATGGCAGTTCCTCAAAAAAAACTAGAACTACAATATATACGATCCAGTAATGCCACTTGCAGGTAAATTTTATGTTAGTGTATTTTATCACCATTAAAATATGTTTTTATAAAGTTGAAAAGACCCTGTGCTCTGCCCTTTCATGTCTGGCTCTGTGGACAGCTGGCATGTAAAGACTTCCCTGTGGGCCATGGCCTGTGAACGCCCCCCAGGCAGGGCCCCTCTCTGCCTCTGACCCGCCCTCCCTCATACCCACCTCCAATGTTAATGAAGCAGGGGACACATGAGGAAAAAAAATTCGTGATGACTGATTTATAGTTGTTTATAGCTTTACATTTGTTTTTTATTTTTTTTCATTCAAGTATTGTCACATCATTACAAAAAGAGCCTATGAGAAACAAAGGAGGGAAAATGCCAGAGCCCCTCGCCCCCATCCCAGCAGTCCTAGCTAAGCGGGTGGGCGTGTTGTGTCATCATCTCCACCTAGGCACACGGTCGCAACGAAAGTTAACCAACAGTTTCAGGAGGGATGAGTGTTGGCACTAGAAAGCCAGGTCCCGCCTCCTAAGGCAGAGACGTGGGTCCAAGAGCTGCCTGTCTCTTGGGCCAGCTGATGGTCCTGACTTTTGCGACAGCCAGACCATGCCTGCCTCACTCAAGCTGCCACACCTGTCCTTTGCACTCAGTATTACCCGCTTCTTTCCCCAACTCCACCCACCTGCATGTTGCCCACCCCACCCCACGCCTGTTATTTAAAGACCGCAAGAGGCTCCGCAAAAAGAGCATTCTTCTGATGCTCCAAGTTCAAGTTGCTTAGCAGTAGATAGTGACAGGTCACCTCAAGACAGACCCAGCAAAATGCCTGGACCTGACACAGACAGTATGAGTTCTCTCGCTGTTCACTAACCAGCAACTGGCACCTGAGAGACAGCTGAGATCTGCGGACCCAGGTCACTTTTCACGATTATTCAATGATATCTTTGGGGACATTATTCATTCTAGCACTGTTTGTAATGCAAAACAACCTAAATATGCACTGACAGAGAACTGGCTAAACAAAGCAAGCTACATCCATTCAATGGCCCACTCACAGGTGCAAAAAGGTATCAGGAAGGAATACTTCATTGGCTAAAAAGCCTGGGGCACAATACTGCTACCTTTGTACAAAAAGAGAATGGAAAAAACAAGTATCTCTCATCACATTTACTTGTAATTACATAGACAAATTCTGTAAGGATATATAAGGATTATTAGAATAAGGATAGGCACGTGGGCATCAGAACTGACAGATGGGGGACAAGGTGGGAGTGAGACATTTCTACGTTTTTATTTCTAACCGTGTGATTACCTATTCAAAAATTAAATGATTACTATTTTTAACTTTTGAAGCAGTGTATATGGGGATGCGGTACCCAAAGCAGTTCGGTGTTGGTTCCTAGGCCCCTAGCTCACCATATGGCCTCAGGTTAAGTCACACCCTCTCTCAGGGCTTTAGCTTCATCCTCTGAAAGAAGGGGGGGTTAGACTCTATGCTCTTTCCTAGCTCTAAAACTCTCAGATCCTAAATCCTGCCTCCTCCAGGAAGCCTCTCCTATTGCCTCAGCCTTCAGCCATCTCTCTCTATAGGCTATGCCATAGCAAGGCTAGGAAGGCTTGCCACCCTGACCACCCCACCAGAAGACCTGATTTCCATGGAGGTCTGATCAGTCCTGGGCCCAGAAACCTGGATGAGCAGGATGGGAAGGAGACCAGGTGCCTGGGAACTGAGGAAGCTGATCCCGATGGAGAGAAACCTTGCATACAAGCAGCACAGAGGGCAAGTCATTAGGGTGCCATTGCATTTCTACCCAAGGAAGCACTCTAAGTCAGAGCAGTTCAGAGATGAGAATGGCTGCCTCAAGAATGAGCGAGTTTCCTGTCCCTGGCGGTATGTGCATGAAAGCTGAACAGCCACAGGTCAGAGGCACTGCAGAGGGAATGCCAACAGTAGAGGTGATATGGGCACCTTCCTGAGAAACTATGGTTGTTAGCTATATGCTGGCCTTGAAATCACACCAACAGAACCCGGTCTGACTCCTGGCCCCATTCTCTGTTCCTCTCCAAGAACTATGTGTAGGGGGAAAGGAGGGGAAGGTCGACATGTTGACCCCAGGAAAAGGCCCACATATCTGGGGTGGAGTGCAGAGAAGGGAGAGGTCATCAGGGGCACCTACCAGTGACCAGCTCCTTCACCTCCTGTCCACCTCTGGGTCGAACAGCTCCTGAACCCACCAACAGCTACTGTAGCATTTAGGAACCCAGAGTAAACAAACCTTCCTTTACTCCCTCCCACTGAAAGCTCCAGTCCAGCCATTTGCTATCCCATTCTCAGGCATTCTTCCTTTTCTATTACCTGCAGACCCGAGGTCAGCAAGACTCAGTTTCCTTTCTGACACAGGGTAACTCCCAACCTGCCTGACCTGCTGGACCATACTACATCACCTGCAGGCCTCAAACCCCTCTCACCAGGTCAACGGCAGAAGGGTCCCTGGGACTGCTGGCAACCTCTGGGTTGGCTCTCCTCAGTGGAGCTGCATCTGGAGAACAAAGTAGGACATAGGCAGGTCAGGGACATCCTTGGTGAGGTATCCTGGCCTGGGACAGTGGCAGAGGGAAAGAAGGAATGTCCTTGCTGCTTTTCCTGGAGACCCCTTCTCCAGGGCCTCTCGCAGCACTGGAGCAGCTCCAAGGAGAGGGTGGCAGTTGGAAGGAAAGCTCCCTGACTGCAGTGGGCATAAGCCTCGTCAGAAGGGAGAAAGGGGTGGCATTAGAGTGCTTGCCTTTGGCTCCAAACCCCAAGGGCACCTCTCTCCATCTCTAGGCCAACACCAAAGCAAAGTGTGACAGTGCTAAAGGCGTACTGCTCACTGACTTCTCCACAGACGGAGAGCCCCTCGATACACTTCTCACCCACAGCCTCGTTTTCATTCAATCTAATCTAAATCTTGTGCTTTAGAATAAAATACGTAATTCCTTTCTTTGCCACAGCCCAGGCAGGCTGTTTAAACTCTTTGGGGTCATTTCCTGCATATGGGTAACATTCACTGCCCAGCTGGAGAAGGCACAAGTCCACACCCACTCTAGGACTATGCGTCTGTGAGCCCACGTCCATCGGCTCCAAGGGCAGGAGGGAGCGGGCCCTTTATCACTGGCACCTGCCCGGGACCTTCAGATTCTTGCCTCCCTCCGCGTCTTCACGCCAGCCGTCCAGAGCTCAGATTCTAGCCTAGAGCTTTCATCAGAAACCCATTGAAGCCTCTCACCACGGAGGCCCTCTTGTGCACCCCCACCCCCTTGTCTCTTGGAAGCCCCTGGCATATCCAGCTCTGTAGAGCTGCTACAACTCCTGAATGTGGACTGCAGCGCCAAGCACTGTATCATTCCCCAACTATGTGATGTGCCCCCATCTTGCCTCCCAGTTGGACTGGACAACTTGAGATGAGGAACTGGTCTGCCATCTCCCACTTCTCAAGTGCCCAGGGCTCACAAAAGTTGGCAGTTGGCCCAGATGGCAGGCCATCCCGGGGGGCAAAGGGTCGCCTCCACTGAGCATAGTGTGCTTCTGCGTAAGCACCCCACCACCACAGGGGGTATTCTCAGCCTGCTTCGGCCCCAACCTCATGGTCCAGCGCACTTCTCTGTTGCTGGACGCAAGTGGCTTAAGAGGACGTCCTGGAGTGGCTGGTTCCCCTGGGACTAAAATGATATGGGGTCTGGTTCTCAGCGTTGTAGTTTCTTAATTTCCACAAGTGTCAAAAGATCACAGCTAATCCACAGGGTTTTGTAAATGAGTAAAGCATGTCCCCTCTGGGTGGCTGCAGCTTCAGTCAAGGCAAACTCAAGAGACAGTGAAAAACCCCGTTTCCTTTTGTCACATGGAGATGATCTTTCTTGCCCTGTCTTCCCCAGAGGGCAGCGGCAATGCACAAGCCCCTAAACAGTAAACAGCCCGGCCATGAGGGTGGTTTGGATGCTCACCTGTCCTCTGGGTGATACAAGAGATGAGGTCCTGCAGGCACTCCTTGAATTCGTCGAAGCCGTCGGTGCGCACGGCAGCCTGCAGGTCCTGGGGCTTCTCCTGGTTCAGGCGGCTGAGCGCCTCCCGCAGGAAGGTGTGCATCTCGAGCACCTCCTGGTCCGAGGCATAGCGCTTCATCCTTTGCACCAGAGCACTGCCCGTGCGGATGCGCTGCAGCACAGCCTCCAGGTGGCCCATCTGGCCCGCAATGTCGCCGTAGTCGCGTTGGTACCGCTCGTTCACTGCCTCCATGAGCAAGCTCTCCTGTGCCCGTACGTGCTCTACTATCTGGCGCACACGCGCGCGGATCAGCTCCTCCGTTTCAGTACGCATGCGCGCCAGCCGGCTGACGGTGGAGTTCATCTGCGCCTGCACCGCACCGAAGGCGCGGTCCTGCTCCTGCAGCGCCTGCGTCATGCTGTCCAGCTCCTCCTGCCGCTGCTGGATCTCCACGCTGATGCCGCACTTGAGGTCGCTGTGGCCACTATCCAGAAGAGCGCATGTGCAGCACAGTGGCTTGGAGCAGCCTCGGCAGTAGATGCTGCGGACACACGGGTAGGCCTGATTAACGGCTCTCCTGCTTTTTTCCTTTTAAATTTTTATTAAATTCCTCTTATAAAATTACAAAGCTTTGAATCATGGTATATTTCTAGGTTCGTGCTTTTCTCAATTCAGTGTTTGTGGTTAGGGTGATAGTATCCAAACTACTAATAAAACATTAGAATATAAAAAAAGTTACTAGGGGCCCGCCGGATGGCTCAGTTGGTTAGAGCAGGAGCTCTAAAGGACAAGGTTGCTGCTTGGATTCACATGGGATGGTGGGCTGCGCCCCCTGCAACTAAAGATTTAAAACGGCGACTGGACTTGGAGCTGAGCTGCGCCCTCCACAATTAGATTGAAGGACAACGACTTGGAGCTGATGGGCCCTGGAGAAACACACTGTTCCCCAATAAAAAAATTTAAAAAAATAAATAAAGAGTTGATCTTTAAAAAAAGATACTAAAGTAACAATAGCTAGCCTCCATTCGTGAAACAATGCAACGATGTATTTTTTTAAAGTTAATCCTCTCTTCCCACCACATCTGGATTTCCTTTCCCCACATCCGAAGTAACCAGCTGAGCATCCTCTCGCCACACAAACCACCTTACACAAATACCCAGATTATGAAGCTGCTTGGAGGATTCTAAGGACTTGATATTAGGTTGGTGCAAAAGTAATCATGGTTTAATAGGTTAAAAATAATCGCAAAAACCGCAATTATTTTTGCACCAACCTAATACATTTCATTCCATTTCATCCTCAGAGCCCGTTAGGAGAGAATGACTGTCATCCTCATTTCACAGATAAAGAAACTGAGACATTCAGAGGTTAAATAATTGGCTCAAATATCTACAGCAATATTGAGGCGTTGATGCTTGTACTTAAAAAAATGAGATCATGCTATACCATTACTTGGTAACTTCCTCCTCTAATATAACTTTCATTCTAGATGTTGCTCTAGGTCTATTAAGTATAGATCTAATGTATCTTCTTTAATAGCTCATTATAGTTCAGATGGACCACAACTGTCATTCTCCTGATAATGGACATGATAGTGATTTCCTATTTGTGAATTTTTTCTTTCTTCCTTCCTTCCTCCCTTTATGGCAAATATGGACAATGTTTTATGCATTCTAATGCATGGATACATATAATTTTGTTTCTACAAAATGGATTACAAAAAATAGTATTGCTAGGCCAAAGACTGTATATATTTTTATTTATTTCATTTATTTCAGACAATTCCATAGCACTTACTATGTGTCAGACACTATCATAAACATCTGACAAATACTAACTCATGTAATCCTAAAATCCTATGGGGTAAGAACTATCATTATGCCCATTTTAAGAATGAGGAAACTGAACAAGAGGTACAATAACTTGTCCAAGGTCACACAATTAGGAAGTGGTAAGAGTCCAGATGCAAACTAGTAGGCAGAAGAACGAGCCCCTCCTCCTCCGCCCCATCCATGTACTAATTCCCGGAACCTGCGAATATGCTAGCTTACATGGCAGGAAGGGCTTTGCAGGAGTGAATACATTAAGGATCCTGAAATGGAGAGATCATGCTGGATTATCTTGGTGGACCCAACGTGATCACAAGAGTCCTTAGAAAGGAAAGGGGGAGGCAGGAGAGTGAGAGAAGGGGGATATGATGATGGAAGCAGAGATCAGAGTGACACGATCCTGTTGGCTTGGAAGATGGAAAGGGGTCGTGAACCAAGGAATGCAGGCAGTCTCTAGAAGCTGGAAAAAGCAAGAAAATCAGTTCTCTCCAAGAGCCGTTAGAAGGAAGACAGCCCTGCTGACATCTTGATTTTAGCTCAATGAGACCCACTTCAGACTTCTGATCTCCAGAGCTACACAATAATAAACTTATATTGTTTTAAGCCCCTAAATTTGTGGTAATTTGTTACAGCAACAATAGGCAACTAATATAAAAAGCCAGACAATCTGGCTCAGAGTCCATGCTCTTAACCGTTGCAATGTGCCTCTTCAAACACCACCAGAAAAAGAATTATTATTAGTTACTTCCCCAGAAATACTGTTGTAATTTCCCCTTTTCAGCAGCTAGGCTGGGAGAAAGGCTCTTAGCTGGGGCCATTTTGGCCTCAGTTACTGAGATCAGCTTGTCTTGGACCTGCCAACAGACAGCCTGATAGCCAGCCTGACTCCGAAATCATGGCACGAGGCACTGGTCCTCAGGTTGGCCGGCTCTTAACCTTCCCAAGCTACCCAAGAATGTAGTCTCAGGGCTTGGTCCTCCTGATCAAACACAGGAGACTTATTCCGGGCTAGCAGAGGCTTCCTGGAGAGCCCAGAGAGTGGGAAAAGGGACTGGGGTTTGTCACTGGGGCGTGTGCTCAGCTCCTCCAGCCTCAGTCCATCTTGATCTAAGTAACAGAGAGATCCGTCACCCAGAGACGGCACCAATGACTGAGATTAAGTGGCAGCTGGAGCAGAGAAAAGAGCCTGGCACATGTGGATCTGACCTCAGTTCTGTGTCCTTGGCAGGTCACCTTAACCTATTTGCAACTCAGTTTTCTTATCTGCAAAACTGGGACAATGCCCACCACATGTGGGAGTGCTGTAGAGGATCAAATCAGAGAAGTCCTATATAAACGTCCTTAACGACTATGATTATTCTAATTGAATGAAATATTAGTGCTCACCAATGTCACTATTAGTAAGAATTGCTAAGCAATTATGAAAAGAAGTAATAATGTTACAGAGGGCAATTAGGCAATATCCATCAAAATCTCAAATGTATTTATTTATCCTTTGACATGGCAATCCCCCTTCTAGGTAGCTATTCTGCAGCTCTATCTCCACATGTAGGAAATGACATCTGTACAGTCCAACACAGCCCATAATAGCAAAGAATAGACACTACCTAAGTGTCCATCACTAGGTAATGAGTTACATAAATTATGATGAACCCATACAGTGGAATACTTACTATGCAGCTGTAAAAAATTAAGGAAGCTCTTTATATAGAAAAATCTCCATGGCAAAATGAGGATAATAATAGGATTATTAGGAGGATTAAATGAGCTTTTATATAAAGAAAAGGTTAGAACAGTGATTAGCAATGAGCATTCAACATCTGTATTATTATGGTGTATAGTCTATGCGCTATAGGATGCTACCTTTCGTGTAAGAATGGAGAAAATAAGACTATATTCACATTTGGTTATATTTGAATAAAGAAATCTCCAAAAGACACATAAATTAATAAAAGTAGTTATGGATGGGGCAGGGCAGAGGTGGGAGACATTTCACTGTATGCCTTTTAGATTGCTTTCATGTTTGAACCTTGTGCATATACCGTGTTTCTCCGAAAATAAGACCGAGCCGGACCATCAGCTCTAATGGTCTTTTGGAGCAAAAATTAATATAAGACCCAGTCTTATTTTACTATAATATAAGACTGGGAATATAATATAATATAATATAATATAATATAATATAATATAATATAATATAATAATACCGGTTCTTATATTAATTTTTGCTCCAAAAGACGCATTAGAGCTGATGGTCCGGCTATGTCTTATTTTTCAGGGAAAGACTATATTACCCATTTTTTAAATTAAAGAACAGACTACTAATAAATGTGGGCAACTATAAAGGGTATAGAAATAAAGGAGGAGTACTAGAGCCAGTAATCATTTTCCCTGCTTTGGTTGCATGGGAAAGTTGGCTTCCTTTGCTTAGGAAGAGTGCTCCAAGCTTGGAAGTGGCACACCTTGGCAGCCTGGCTAGAGAGAGAGCAAGATGTTCTGGGTCGACCACATCTCTGCTATTTCTAGGCCCCTCCGCCTCAAATGGGGTCTCTCTAGGGAAAGTGGTCGCTGCTTCCCATTTGGATGGAAGTGGACAATTGGCATTAGGTCTTTGTGAGTTGGTTGACCTGAATCAGACCCCATGGGTCCAAAAGCCCCAAGCTTTCTTCCTTTTAAAAAAATCATTTATGTATTTACTTATCTACTTACTTATTTATAGCAGAAAATTGTTTCATGAATTTTGGACAATATGTTCAAGCCATATATTTCAATGCATTTACTTAAAATTATGTACCTTGTATCTGATTATTTACTTTTCAAGCTTGATAGATATCCTTAGAAAGTAACAGTAGTATCTTGGTTAGAGTCATTTTCACTACAATTAAGAAAATAAAATGCACAACAGTATTTTGATTTTAGAATAACAGTAGTATTAGTGTAATACACTGACCACTAGATGGAGACAAGCTCTCCTAATTTTACCCATGATAGTTTTCTTTTTCTTTTTTTAATTAAAGTTTATTGGGGTGATAATGGTTAGTAAAGCTACATAGGTTTCAGGTGTACCATTCTGAACCCATGCTTTCTGATAAGACTGAGGTGTAGACCCTGAATTGGGGTGACCCATTAAGGGGCTGCCCCAGGACCAGGAACGACCTCCTTCTCCTAGGATACCTCCACTCTCATTCAGGGGACACTCACTGAACACCTACTGTGTGCTTGGCATTTTGGAGGAGGCAGAGGTGAGGCAGACACCTGCCCACAAGGAGCTTCATGACAAGAACCCAGACAACACAGGCAGAGACAGGAGTAGCTCTGGAAAGCCAAATGACAGTTCTTAGCTCCTGGAGCAGTCAAATGAATAAAACTAAACACCACAAAATTAGTAAGAAATAAGCCAGCAAAGTGGCTAGATTATACCAGAATTAAGAGAAGAAAATAGCTTAGCTTAATTCTATCCCAACAAAGCAAATGAAAAGAAACGTGGAAAACAAACTTCCCATGCTCCCATGCACAAGAGCGATTTTTAAAGTGCTTAAAAAAAGAAAGAAAGAAAGAAAGAAAGAAAGAAAGAAAGAAAGAAAGAAAGAAAGAAAGAAAGAAAGAAAGAAAAGAAACTCTAGAATCCTCACAAGAAATATGTAGGAATTATATGGAGAAAAGACAAAAACCTACTGAGAAAGTCTGAAAACCAAGGCCTTGGCCAGTGCTTCCACTGCAGCCACTGTGACATGGAACCAAGACAGATACATGGGGTGGGCCACCTGATCTGTCGCAGCAGAGGCTCAGGTATTACTGTCTAAAATGGAAACGTTTGACGAAACGCAAACTACAATGACGGTCACCCCTTATTGTCTTAGTAATCGTTCTTGCTTAATCTTAGAGCTTTTAGGAAAATATTTTAGGATGAAGAAACATTTCTTTGAAGCTTTGCAGGTCCCATTTTACTTCAGTTTCTTTTTCTTCCATTAAAATCAAGGAAAAGTAAATTTCAACATTGCTCAAATAGCACGCTTCCTTTTAATAATTTAATTCTAAGGGAAAATACACTTTGAGTTCTAAACAAGTGACTTAGCGAATTCTTTTTTTGCAATTCAGCCCAGTTGTCAGTGGAGGACAGGCTGGACGCAGAGGCCAGCAGCAGCAGGAAAGGGGCACAACCACATCCTGTCTGGCCCTGGTTCGCAGGAGCTCCTGCTTGGGTAAGCTCCCGGGAATGCTCTGGCCTCTGGCCTCTGGCCTCGTTGGACAGCCTATTCTCTGGCCACACTGGAAAAGGGAAGCATCCCATTGGAAAGGGGCAGCCCAGGCGCCAAGGACGCAGGCAGCTTCACTTGAGGCTGGCTCCCAACTTCCTCCCCGCACTCTGGTTTCTGCTTCCCTGCATCCCACACGCCTGGGATCTTTTCTCTTCTTTGCTTTCACTTGCAGTGGTGGCGGGAGATTTTTCCAAGATATATGGAGGACACAGTCCTCTTTCTTTTTGTACCAGGCCCCTTTAGGGCACACACTCCACGTTCTCGGCCCATGAGCTTTGGGGGACCACGTGACTCAGTCTTACATCAGTCTGGGTATCCCCCAGCAGCCTCAGCGAGCCTTTCAATAATAGGAACCTGAGCCAGTCAGAGACATGCTGAGACTTGGCATGGAATTCTGGGAAGCTTCTTACTCTCTCCCATTGGCTTTGAGGACGAGTGTGTGTGACCTCTGGAGCCACTGCAATCATTTGGCAGCCGAGAGAGAGAAGCCCTTCTGTGAATGGAGCTGACTTGCAGGAGACCCACGTCTAAGCAATGCATCTAATAAGGTTAGGTCAGAGGCCAGCTCCACACCTATTCCCTTACATAAGCCATTCATTTGTTTGTTGCTTAAGCCACTAACTACAAATTTGTCACTAATTTATACATTTGTTTTAGTTGAAACTCATACAGACAAACCTCTAAGGTCAAGGTATGGCTCAAATGTCAACTCTTTCATCAAGGTTTCCCTGATCCTCCCAATTAAACCCAACTTTCCCCTCCTTAAAACTGCCCCAGCCCTTTATCTGACCGTGTCTTCCAGGATCTGTGGGTCCCTGCCACAGAGCACAGGGATGTGCGTACCCACAACTTATCTGTAGACAGAAACCCTCCATAGATCCAGACTTCAAAGACAGGGATTCCTATTCTCCCAGCAACAGCGATCAAGGAGCTGGGCATGAAATAAATGCTCAAGGAATGGTTGTTCAATGGCTGGCTGGCCAAATGGATGGATGTAGGTCCAGGTAGTTTAATCTTATGAGTTAGGAATCAATGACTGACCAAAACCATTCATTTCAAGTCTGATTGTTAACAATTCTTCTAAAATGTCCAAGGCCTCCCCCTCTGAGCAGTAAAGCCCACTCTTTCCAGGTGGAGAAAGCAGAGCTTGAGGCAGGGACACTGATGGTAAACCTGACCTTGGCTTGGGTCACTTTAAATTCCTCACTTCTTTTTCCAACACAGAAGGGCACTAAGGGGGAAACATCCTTTTTATTCACATATTACTCAACCAAATTTACCTTTGAGCCTCCCCCGCTTCGCCCCCATGAAAGGAAAAGCAGTTGCTCCTAGGTCTGAAACCAAGTGCCCTGGGAGAGTTCACAGAAACACTTGAAACAGGTCACTTGACTGCCCTAACTCCTGGCAGCAGCCTTTCTTCTACTCATGTGATGCTCCTCGCAGGCCAGCATTCGATCCCAGGGAGACCACCAATTCCCAGTAAGGGGCAACTTTCTAAGAACTTCATGGAGGGGGCCAGCAGGGCACCGGGCAGGGCCAGGACGAGAACGGCAGCCGGACACCAAGGAGGCAGGCTTTCAGAAGGGAAGGGAGCTCCTTCGAGTTTGCACCCATGGCATCTGGCTTTCCTCCCACAGCCCTGGCCCTGAGTGGGCCCATAAGGATCTGTCTTCTCCATTTCCCCTTAGGCCAGCAGCCCTCCCTTCCCTGCCAACACCTTTGCCATTACACGATGCCTGCCTGTGCCCTGGGACCCGCCCCGGGGCTGCCCAGCATGCGTCTGTCTCCCTGACCTGTTGCCGATTACTCCAACTTCTGGCCTTGGGAATTCTTTTCCCAGTTTATGATCTCATCCCACCTGTCAAACTTGATGGATAAGTCTTTCATTTTCGCCACTCAACCAACTCAAGCTCTTTCTGGCTACAAGCTTTGAAGGCCCTGGATTAATTCCTCCACCATATCTGGCCAAGCTTCAGGTTCTGACACCCATACATGGGTCTCCGCTCCACCTGCATCCCAGACCCATATTACTCTTGGGTGGGAAGACACTCACAGGGTACCCGTCACACATGATAGAAAGGCTGGCAACCACCTTGACCTCCAGGTCAGGCAGGCCCTGGCAGTGTGAGACTCGGGCCTTCTCCCCACCGCTCCATCTCTGCATTCTCAGTCCTCACCCCCACCTTCACCATGGCCTCAGGTTCTCAATGGGGCTCCCTTTTCCCTGGTCCAGATTCTTTGCTTCAGTTTCTGTTGGTACTTATACCCAACAGCACGGTGGTAAATCTCAAATTCTTTATGGAATGGTGTGCAATACAAATAAGCGTGCAGCCAAAGAAACAACTACTGGTCTCCCTGCTCCCAGACTTGTCCACTTCAATCACAGTAGACAGGACAGAGGGAATCCGATCATCCTACTCTCTCCTGCACACCCATCAGTGGGTTTCCAACAGGGCCCCATAAGGTACCATGCGCACTGTGTTCTATAGGACATTTGCTGGTAAAACACGAGTAAACTGCACGAGAAAGAAGCAAGCCAAGAACATTCTCCGTCCCAGAAATTGTAGGAGAGTCCTAACTCCTCCAAGCCCGTCATGTCTGACCCAAGCTCACCCTTCCAGCCCCTGTCTTCACGCACACCCCTTACTTGCAGCTCCTGAAATGCAGCAGACTCGATAACGCCTCTGCCACATATGTCTATGTGACATCCTCTTGGAAGCTGCCTTTCCCAGCTAATACAGGCTGGCCAGGTGGCCTTCTCTGAGATCACTGGCTTGTGTGTCTGTCTTCCTTCTTCCTTCTGCCTTTAAACTGACAGTACACACCAGACGTCAGCCCTGTGGACAGGGCTACTGGCAAGGGAAAATGAAAGCTAGAGGACAGGATAATAAGGACAGCTGTCAAAGGACATAGTGACAATGGCAAGCAGGTTTCCTCGCGGTACTCTGCAGCCTTGATTGTTAATTGCGGACCTGGTTCCTCCACCAGACTTTGACCTCACCGAGGGCCAGGGCTGTACCTGTTCGTATTTATACCCCTATCACCTAACTGAGGGTTTGCCACACAGTAGAAACGTGGGCCGAAAGAATGGACTCCACAGACTTGGTGATCAAATGACAAAGACCTCAGGTCAGACAATTCCAGGCTTGGTTCCAAGTTCAAAGCCACCTCTGGTGCTGCTCTCCAACATGTGTCCTAAATCACCTCAATGTCAAACGATAAACTGGTTTATTACTGAAGAAAGTTGTAGTGATTTATGGCACTGAGGTTTTGTGCAGAAAAAACAAGTTGAATTTTTCCAGTAACTCCTGGTAAATTGTGAAACAATGTGAATTAAGACTGTGTGTATGATTTTTAAACAATAGGGTCAAATTTTTTAAGCCATCTGCCATCCTCACAGGACCGGAATCCGGCCCTCTTTCTGGCTAAACCAGCCTTGCCCATTGTACCTGGGGAGAAATCCACCCCTGACTCCCACACTAGAGGTAGGACCACCTGTAAGCTACCACCATCTGGAGGAGAGATCCCATTCTCACTGCAGGGGTGGGAGGTGGAAACTGTGGTTTATGCAACTGCTGCCTGCCCATATCAACTACCAGAACTATATACAATGTAGATATCAACATTTACATGTGAGCAGACAACACAGAACCACAGGACCTATAAAGAGAATCAGTAACCAAACTGGGAACCACACTGATCCTTGGTTCACACTAAAACAAGGGTCACATAGGAAACCTAAAACTTCAAAAAATTCTAAGTTTGTTTTGCAGAGTGATTTAAGAACATACCACATAGAGAAAACAAGAACAGGATGACAAGAAAAAGCATCCTGAGAACATGAACTTTTTTTGGAAATAAAAATACATGATTGCTAAGAAAAACAAACTGAAACAAAATTTATCATAGGTGGTAAATAGCAGAAAGGGGTCTCCTGAAAAAAAAGAAAGGAAGGGAGAGAGGGAGGGAGGGAGGGAGGGAGAGAAAGAGAGAGAGAGAGAGAGAGAGAGAGAGAAAGTTGGTAAATTAGAAAATCAATTCAATTCAAGGAACATTCTGAGAATCCAGAAGAATGAAAGCAAAGTAACAGAATTAATGAATAAAAGGATAAAAGAGATAAGAGATGGATTTGGAGTTCCAATCTCCACATGACAACAGTTGTAAAAAGAAAAAAACAAGCAAATGAAGGCAAATCAATACACACAAAAGCAGAAAACAATATCTTTGAGCTGAAGAAAGACTTATTTTCAGATCAACAATGTCATGCAGGATTACTGGGAAAAAAAAAGAAGAGAGACATATCTGATCTAGCCCGATCAATCATTTCAAGAAAAAAAGAAAAAAATTATATGAAATCCTTAGCAAATAAAAAATGGTTACTGAGAAAAAGAAAAAAATAATTAGACAATAACTGAATTCTTGTCTGCAATGCAGGAGGCCAGAAATTTATGAAGCAATGCTTATACATTCCAAGATGAAGGAATGGTGATTGTGACCCAGAATTTCACACCTCGTTAACCTTTCCTTTATGTGTGACAGCAAACTCACATGCCGTGTTTCCCAGAAAGTAAGACCTAGCCAGACCATCAGCTCTAATGCGTCTTTTGGAGCAAAAATTAATATAAGACACGGTCTTATTTTGCGATAAAACCGAGTCTTATATAATATAACATAATATAATATAATATAATACCAGGTCTTATATTAATTTTTGCTCCAAAAGACGCATTAGAGTTGGTTGTCGGCTAGGTCTTATTTTCGGGGAGACAGGGTATTAGTTACACTTAAGGCCTCAAAAAGGAAACTTTCTGAAAAACAAACAAACAAAATTACGTGAGGTATTCCAGCCAAATGGGAAATCAATCACATTAAGTAATTCAAGAAAGGGAAAGGCATGCTATAGTAGAAAAACATTATTGTGAGCAATGAAACCAATTGAAATCTAAGGTTATGGATAACAAGAGGGTTATAAGGTAATTATGACAATAACTGTTAAGAAAGGATGTTTAGAATAGAAAGGGCCTAAAAATTCAGTAGCCTTGAACTAAAATTTCGTGTTATTTGAACTAAATCTGGGTATGGAAAGGGAATGTGGAAAAGAAAAAGTATGGTAAAGGATTTATCTTATCTGGAAGAACAGTGATAATCTACTCTTGATAAATGTATACACGCACACACAGGCATGTTTGAGTAAGTTTGCTAAAATGTTAAACAAGAGTAGAAAGATATATGAGATACAACATATGCGTATATATAGTGGTGTGTATATATAGATGTATGTGTATACTCTACAAAGAATACAGATTTTTTTTAAAGTCCTAGGAATATACTCGTTCAAGGAATATGCTGGACACCCCCAAAAATCTCAATATAGCCTCAGATATAGAACTCTTACATGTTAACTGATTGGACTGTAGAAATTAACATCAAATATAGAAACCAAACATTACATACTTCTTGAAAAGAAAACATTAATATCAGTAAGGAATATAAGGGAAGACCAAAAGCTAATATTTTGAAAAGATTACTAAAATAACCACAAGTGTATAATATTAGAAATAAGAAAGGGGATATAATTATAGGTATAGAGGAGATTCTTAAGTTATGAAAGATAGCTCAGAATGAACTAGAAAATGTTCCAGAAAATCTCAGTCAAAATCCCAAACACCAATACCATGGGGGAAAAAACTCTACTCTTCAAAAAAGGCACCAGTCTCAGATAGTTTTTCAAGAAACTTCGATAAGTCTTAATTAGCTATGTTTTCTAAATTGTTCTAGAGCAGAGAAAGGATAAGAATAGTAAGATTTTAACATTTATTGAGTATTTAATATATTCCAAGCACAATGTTAAGTAATTTATATATTATCATGTTCAAGAAAGGAAAGCTTACAAATTTATTGAAAGAGATTATCATAAAATGGATAAGAAAACTTGACAATGAAATCACACATATTCATAAAAATTAATCACATCTATAAATACAGATAATAGACTAAATAAAATGTTGCTAAATGGAATCTAGCTATGAATAATAATAATAATAATAATAATAATAATAACAGTATATCATGACCAAATAGAGTTTTTTCTCCTGGGAATTAAAAAATGGTTCAAGACAAAGAAACCTTTGAATATAATTCATCATACTAAAAGGTGAAACGAAAGCTTCATAGAATCCAAAAGAACACCGTTCCCGAGTGTTTAATAAATATCTTTATTTGTTAAAAATAAAACAAAATGGGACGGCCAGGTGGCTCAGTTGTTCGGAGCACACCGCGGGCTCTGGGTAACAGGGTTGCCAGGGTGCGATTTCCACATGGGCCAGGGGGCTGCACCCTCCACAGCTAGATTGAAGACAACTTGAGCCGAGCTGCCACTGAGCTGAGCTGCCACTGAGCTGCCGGAGGGGCTGCCTGATGGCTCAGTTGGTTATAGCGGGAGCTCTCAATAGCAAGGTTGCCGGTTCAATTCCCACATGGGATGAGGGGCTGCACTCCCTGCAACTAGATTGAGGCTGGCGACTGACTTGGAGCTGAGCTGCGCCCTCCACAACTAAACTGAAGGACATCTACTTGACTTGGAGCTGATGGGTCCTGGGAAAAACACACAGTTCCCCAATAAAGTCCTGGAAATACCCACTATTCCCCTTCCCCAATAAAAAAAAAAATATATTTAAACAAGTAAATAAAACAAAATGACAACAAAACTCTTAGTAAACCAGAAAAGGGAGGTAACTTTCTTAATATGATTTTTTAGTTACCTAAGGAAGACAATATAATAATAAACATCATACTAAACAAGAAAACCTAAGGGACTTTTTCATAAAAGGCAGGAACAAGATAGAGTTGCTTTTTCTAATGACTATTATTCAATATTGTTCTGGCCAATGAAACAAAGCCACAAAGAAGTAATTTGTAAAAATACCGAAAAGAAAAAACCTTTTTATTATTTGCAGATGATACGACTGTTAATCTAGAAAATCCAAAAGAATTGAAAAACTTACAAGAATAAAAGTTTGATAAGATGGCTAGGTATAATTAATACACATAAATTAAGAGCATTACTGAATGCTAAAGATAACCAGTTAGAAATTATAATGGAAAAAGATTCCATTCACAATATTATTAAATATTCTAAATTTAATTATAATTTAGAAGTTCAAGACGTATGTGAATAAAACTATAAAACCCAAAAGATATAACCAGAGATGAGGCCAATTCTCTCCAGATTTATTGCAATTTCAATCAAAATCCCAATGTATATGTAAATTCTGAAACTGCATGAACTGTAAGAGCAAAAGAAAAGCTAGATTATTTTTTGCATGGGAACTTGAATTTGCCCTATCAAAAATAAAGCTACAGAATGCCTTACAGCAGTAAGGATTAGCACAGGCATAGTCACCTTATTGGCACTATTAAAATCTCTCAATAAAAGTTGAGAGAACTGGCTTTCCATTTGGAGAGAAAAGCAAAGTGAAATTTTCTACCTTACTTATACCATCCACAAAAATAAATGCCATTCGAATTAAAGACTTCCTTATAAAAACAAAACCATGAAATTACTAAAATAGAATGTAAGAAAATATTTTTAACATTGGCATGGGAAAAATGTTTCCTAGGATGATCAAAGCCAGACCATAAAGAAGAGACTGATGGATTAGACAACATAAAACTAAACACTTAAACACAACATTAAATGAGGTATTGTGTCTGCACTAGAACAAGCTCTTACAATTAAAGAGACTAACTCCTCCAAGGAGGGACGCAAATGAAGGAAAAGTGGTAAATAAATGTATGTAAAGCCGCTGGACCTCAACTTTCAAAAGAAGCAAAGAAATCCAAATTCCAATGATAATATCTGCTAATGTGGAATGGGGGTGGGGGGGAATGCATTCCATGCTGCAGGTGATAACTCTCAAGCAGGAAGCCACATTCGGTTTAGCAGGAATGCACTTGTGAGTGTTTCCCCAACGGGCAAACAATACCTTCACTTTGTAAGCAGAACAGATCCGCAAGAACAAGGACACAAAAGAATCTTACACAACAATTTTTTTTCAGGAGGTGGGGGAAATCCCAAAGTTCACATAGGTATGCTACCTTTTTGTCTAAACGGGGTAAAAATAAGGCCTCAAAAGACTACATACATACTCCTAACTGTGTATGTATTCACAGAAACTGGAAACATTAGAAACTAGTGACAATGGTTATTTGGATGAGGGAGAGAGAAGTGGTGGGAATTAGGCAGATGATTTGAGAGGAATGGAGACTTGGCCCTCTCTATAAATTTTGTTCCTAATTTTTTTTAAACACTTAATTGTAGTCTTTATCAAAAAAGGAATTAAAATCTTGTGCTGTTTAATAAAAATAATAACCGCCATACCTACATTCCCAGATAGCACGGTATTACAACTGTGACTTTTCAGCAGAAACTAACTACTTGCATTTTATCCCACTAGAATCAAACGGAGCTATACGGAGGGAGATCCCACAGCAGCACTTACGGAGAATTCCACTATTAAGATTTTCGGAAGGGCAGTTTGGTAACATGTAACAATGTAAAATTTTCATACCCCTTAACCTAGCAATGGCATTTCTAAAAATTGATCCTAAAGGAATTACCGAATAAGGTGCAAAGATGGTTCGGCAGCATTATTTATTAGAGTGGAAAATCATAAACTCTTACTATCCACTCAGGTCGGAGAGCATAAATTGTGCACATCGTCAGAGATGTTGCTTGTTGCGAGACCCTGCAAGCTCCTTATCCCACGTTCTCAGCTTTATGACCCTGGATCTCTGCTCCCCGCACCCTCTCCCCGGCTCTTGGATGCGGCCCCCCCACCGCAGCCCGCCCACTGACTCACCTCGTCAGCTCAGGGGTGCGGTGGGTGGGGTTGGAGCAGAAGATGTTGTTGGACTTGCGCGTGCTGTCTAGGAACTCGCACACCGACTGGCTGCGGAGCTCTGCCAGGGGCCGGGCCTCGTGCTTGAGGAACCACTGGTGCGCCTCGAAGCACTTGGCGCAGAGGAGCTGCTCGCACTCGAAGCACCAGAAGTCGGCTGACTCTCTGCAGCGGGTGCAAACGGCCTGTGCATTAGCGATCTGCCGGTATACCGACAGGCGCCGCTGCAGACTCTCGAAGAAGACGTTATCCAGGGCCGGCCCGAGAGTGCCTGCGAGTTGGGGCGCCTTACAGATAGGGCACTGCATGCTGGGCACTTCCAGGCATCCTGAGCACAGCGTGTGCAGACAAGGCAGCAGCTTAGGGCACTTGGCTTCTGCCTGGCAGCCCTGGCAGCGCAGGAACTGGAAGTCCTCCTCCGTGGCTTGCTGAGGGGGGACCAGAGGGGAGGAGGATGAGGCCTGAGGTCCCAGGAATCCTCAACCACCCAATACCTGCCCCAAAGGCTGGAGGCTGGAATGGGATTTCACATTCCAGTCCAGGCAGTCATAGGATGATGCAAAACCCAGGTTTATCAGCACCCCAGTTTCCCATTTACTTAGGCCTTCTCACTCTCATTCCGCAATCTATTAAGTATCTACTTTCCATCAGACAAAGTACTAGGCCCTGAGATACAAAGATATATTTGTCTTCATGGAATTCAGTTTAGAAAGAAGATACATTAAGTATCAACCTCACATAAAGTGCTTAACAGTTAGGTGGTTCTTCAAAGTTAAACAGAGATCAACCATATGAGCCAACAATTCCACTCCTAGATATACACCCAAAAGAACTGAAAACACTGACCCAAACAGATCCTTGTACACCCACATAAATAGCAGCATTATTCACAACAGCCAGAAGGTGGAAACAACCCAAACGTCCATCAACAGATGAATGGATAAGCAAATGTGGCATATACATGCAATGGAATATTATTCAGACTTAAAATGGAAGGACATTCTGACATTGCTACGACATGGATGAACCTTCAGGTCATTATGCTAAATAACAAAAGGACAAATATTATATGAATCCACTTATAAGAAATTATCTAGAGTAGGCAAATTCAGAGACCGAAAGTAGATTAGAGATTACCAGGGGCTGGAGAAACGGGAGAGGAAGGTGTTAAGGGGTACGGAGTTTCTATTTGAAAAAAACCCCAGAAATATACAGTGGAGACGGTTACACATGGTTAATGTACTTAATACCACTGAATCATACACTTAGAAATGGTTAAAATGGCAGATCTTATGTTGTGTTTATTTTACCACAATTTAAAAAATGCAAAAAAGTGCTTACTACAGTACCTGGCACCTGAAAAGTGCTCATAAATGTTAACTAGTAATGTTAAGCAATACTATCCCTAGTTGTAATTATGCAAATAATACGAATTACTGCAATCTGTGCTTTCAAACGGGTCTGGAAGAACATCGAGCTTGTGTCTAAGTAGTTCCTTCGGGTATGTAAGGCTGGGGTTTGTCCGGAAGAAGATTAAGGCAAAAGCTTACAGGAGGAAAGCCTAATAAACCCCTCTTGGTGATAGGGGTTAGGCGAGTAGAGTGTTCCCAGAGAAGGATCTGGAAGGCTTCCTAGGGGAGAAACCACAGGAGCTGGGAGGCCTTAGCTGATACAGCTCTCTTGTCCGGGCCACGGTTTCCCATTCTGAGCTGGGATTGGGTGTTTTTTTTGTTGTTGTTGTTTTTTAACCCCCACACGTGGAACATGACCCTGGCTCCAGGCGGGGACTTTAGGGCTACTACCTCCATTCTCCTAACCTGCCGGCCTTGGTCACAGCAAGGGCAAAGAGGCAAGTCGGCGGCGCGCAGGCGGAAGTGTCCGGTCCCAGGTGGCACTGCTCGGTGGAGAATCGCAGCCCAGAGTGGCTCCCTTAACTCATCCCCTCGTTCCCTTTTCTACTCTCCCCTACCCCTAATCGAGCCAAGTGGGTCAGGACCCTGGCATCTGGTTTTCCCTCTGTGTACGTGGCCAAGTTCCCTCTGCCTTCTCATCTCTCCCACCATTGCAAATCAACAGAGCCGAAACCCCATCTCCCCAAACCCAGCAGTACCTCTGTGGGGCTGTGGCCGGGGCTGCGCTGCTGGCCTGCGGACAGGGGCTCCGGGGGAGGCATGGTGGACGTGTGGGGCAGTGCGGGGTCCTGCTGGGGCCCGGATGATCGGGCGGGTGCCAGCTCCTGGGGCATAGATCTCAGCGCAGTTTCGATTCTCGGATTTGATCTCAAGGGGCGGGAAAAGAGGCTGAACGAGACTCGTGCGCCAAATGGCTGAGTCTCCGGAGCTGTCCGAAAGTGGTGGTGCCGACTCACCGCCAGCCTCCCGGGAGGAAGTGACACACGAGCTGGGGGCGGTTCAAGGGGCGGAGAAGCCGACTGGGGGTTTCGAAGACACGCCCAGGGCGGTGAGGAGGAAGGCGGAGAGGAGACGCACAACTGACCTGGGGGTATGATCCGGACGATGGCCCAGCCAACCTGGGGGAGGCATCCCTTGCCCTCCGCTTTGAACCTTCCATCAGTTCACAGTGGTACAGCTTTGTGCCAGCCCTCCGCTGGAAGTCGGGGGACACAGAGATGAGCCACACGTGACTCCTGCTTTGGAGGAACCCCAGATCTAGTGAAAGGGCAGGCCCTCAAACGGAGATTTTTCACACTGTATTGAGACTGGCTGGAAAGGAGATTCCTCAGCTGGGACTTGAAACGGTGGGAATTCACCAGGGATTCAGAGATTGGGGAGACACTTTAAACAGAGCGAACAGCATATGCAAAGGCATGGAGGTTTGCAACAGGAGAGCCTGTTTAGAAAGTAGTTTGGGTTTTTTTCTGATTTAAGAGGGGACCCAAGAGCTATATCGGCCCAGGAGTGGGCTGGCGCAAAATCAAAGCTAAGTAGATGGACCAGTTTTATAGGCGATAGAGTCAGGTTGGAATCCAGGTACAGCGTGATGTGTTTGTTGTGCATGTTGTAAAGGTCACTCAGACAACCTAGGGGCAGGTGGCCTGGTCTAGGACAGTGGCTGTGCGATGCAAGGAGGGATCTGAGTCAGAGACACTGGAAGGACACGAGTGGAGATGAGGAGGACAGGGTGATGCCTTGCGTGACAGTTGGAAAGGCTGGTGTATCTGAGGCAGTGGGGAATAGGGGGAGGGGGAGAGCTGGTGAATGGGTATGAAGAGTGAGGAGAGAGCAAGTTAGCTATTGGCCAGCAGAGATGCATGCCAGACCCCCACCTGGTGAGGGGAGACTGCACAGCTCCAGGCGGCCTCACTGGGCCAGTGCCCCTGACTTCAAACTTCAAATCATCCCAACCGCTGTGCTGGCTCTTGGGTACCCATTCTGTGCTCAGTTACAGCTTGGAACAGGCTTGAAGGGATGGTGATAGGGCACTGCTCTTGTAAAAGTTTATGAAGGTGTGTGGAGGAGAAATGGGGGGAAACCCAAGTTCCCCGGGACTGTGTGAGGCCCCAGGAGCCGGCCCTAACCTCCAACCTGATCAGTACTCCTAGGGCTTTCGAATCAGGCCATCAAACTAGGAAAAGCCAAAGATGGTGAGCAGCCATCTGCAGAAGGGACCTGGAACTGGGCTATGGCTGGGGGACTGAGAGGCATGAGTAGGCAGACTGGCATGTGCCCGAGACAAGGAAAGCTTTATTAATTTCTTCACTCTTTTGAAAGACAGCCTGCCTCAATGCCCTATTGGAAGTTAATGCTTCTCAGATTAAATCCGCAATTTGCATTTGGGTTTGCTCAGGCGTGGAGAGTCACATTACCTCTGGGTACCTGGAACAAGGGATGTGCTATTTCGAGACCTGCAGGACTGAGGATCCCACGTCTGAGATGCTCTGGAGGGCCTGCCACGTGGTAGCTCTGTGCTAACCCTCCACTCCTTACTCCACCGTGCTCCCTGAGGTCTGCACATGAAATGTCTCTCTTTTTGTGCCCAAGTTCAGGCCCTCCCGCCCCACCTTGACCACAGTAACCTGGTCAACAAGTACTGAGATCCACTCTGTGCCAGTACCTGTTTGCTGGGCAGTGGGCACACAAAGTGCAATAATTTGCTGACCATGCCCTGGAGATACTGTAATTCTGGATAAGTACCCCTCCCCTCCCAACACACACATACACACACCCAACCCAGTATGTGAGTTTGGAGAGGGAGTGCTGAGAAGACTGGTACCATTTCCTTGATCCTGGAGAGGATTCGGCTCCTGAAAAACCCCTTACAAAGCCAAGTTCCTCTCATGCTCCTTTTCTAAGGCCCAGGCGGAACATGCAGGAGAAGGCGAGGACTCCTGCGGGCTCCCAGGAACGCAGCTCACCGTCCCGCCCCGCCGCCGCAGTTCGGTCCTCCTAGAGCAGGTGGCGCTGTGCGACGACCGGAGCCTAGCGGGCCAGCCTCCTCTTGCTGCGCGCCGGCGGGGCACGGAAACCCGGAAGCGGGGGCCGCAGGGGGGCGGCGCAGGGGCTGGCAGGTCGGGCCGCGCTCTTTGAGTGGGGGTGTGTCCCGTCAGGAGTCATGCTCGCCAGGTCTGGGTACCGGCCGCTGCCGTTGGGGGACTTCGACCGCTTCCAGCAGTCGAGCTTAGGCTTCCTGGGCTCGCAGAAGGGCTGCTTGTTCCCGGAGCCCGGCGGCGTGCAGACGGAAGCTGGTGAGTGGCCGCCCAGCACTGCGGACCCCGGGGGGACCGCCGGCATCCCCAGCGCGAACTCGCTGCCTGTCAGGAGTCGGCTGCTCTAGCGCTCGCACTCTAAGAGGAGGGAGCGAGACGGGCCGGCACTGGGCGCTGGATGCTGGCGTTGCGCGGCCCTGTCTGGGGCTGTGGGGCTGCAGCTGCGGAGCTCTTATCGTCTAGGAAGGCTCGTGCCACCTCGTTCCTCCTCCGCTCTTATCAGCTCTGCTTGCTGGGCTGTGGGCACACAAAGGAGAATAATTTGCTGACCGCGCCCTGGAGAAACCGTAATTCTAGATAAGCACGCCTGCCCTACCAGCACCCGCGTACACACCTACCCCAGTTCGTGAGTTTGGAGAGGGAGTGCTGATGTCATTTCCTTGATTCTGGAGAGGATTCAGCTCCTGAAAAAACCCCTGCAACGCCAATTTCCCCTCATGCACCTTTTCTAAGGCTCAGCGGAAACATGCAGGAGGAGGCGAGGACTCCTGAGGGACCCCAGGAATGCAGACAACCCTCCCTTTCTGAAGAGGAGGAAACCTGGGCATAGGTTTCAAGTTGCCGTTTTGACTAGAAAGAAACCAAGGTCTAGCCATAGAAGGTCATCCGCACACGAAGGGCACTTGGCTGCAGAGAAATGGCAGAATCTTCACCCCCAGGACACCTCTAGACTAGACACCCTGAGCTTGAACATCTCCCTGTTTCCTGGTGGAGATGCACTAGCCAAAAAGGCCCCTAGTGGTCTGTGGGTCTGCTCTGGCCCTGTCTTGCTTCAAAGCCTGAGTTCCACATTCCAGATCCCACATTCCTCAGCCTCACACCAAGCCGTGGAGGATTTGGTCCCTCCCGGGCCCTCCTGTAATGACAGCTGCCCCATCCAAGGGTTCCTTTCCTGCAGGGGACACGTGGATCAGGGCCAGGCAGGAAAGGAGACAGTATCCTGGGGTTCGGAGAGCCCTGAGGGTGTGCGGTTCCTGGGAAGATGGAGCAGAGGCTCCAGTCTGCTTCCCGTCCAGGGCAGGGAGGAAAGCAGAGCAGATAACCTCATCCCAGATTCTGAGGCTGCCTCAGCTTCACTCATCCTGGGCTCCTCTTCAGGGGCCAACACCCTGGGCTCAAATGAGCCTCCTCTTTCTAGTTTGCCCCTCCCCCATCTCCCACCTGAAGCTCTTTAAGTGAAGCATTCATTTGATGGTCCTTAGGGCATTAAAATGGACTGAAGAATGTGAGCTAAGAAAGAACATCTTAGCCCTCACCTATGGCTCCTATTGGTGAGTCATTAATGCTTTATCCCTTTGGGCTAAGGCATTATCTGCAAAAGGACTCCTTGAAAGCACACTTCTGGGACTGATGGTAGAAGAGGGATGAGTTATGCAACAGCAGTCAGTTCAACTCAGCTGGTGTTTACAGATGCCCAGATGCGCCTGGCTTTGTGCCATGTATGGGAAGGCAGTATAAATCAGACAACAAGACTGACTTACGTTCTGTCTGCCCAGTGAGGAGAGCATTACGTGGTTTGGCTTCTCAGATCCAGTGGCTGTTGCCCAGAAGAGAATAGCCTTGTGAGGGTGGGACTTGCACAAAGATATGGGAATATTAGGCAAGGAGGCAGATCGAGAGCCCTGAGAAAGAAGGAGCTGCTGAAGTGGGAGGAGGTCGAAAGGTACATTTGACTACGTTCACTCTGCCTGCAGTTGGCACCCCTTGCCTGCCTGTTCTCTTTCCCTAGATGCTCCTCAGACCTGGCCTTCCTGCATCTGCCACGGTTTCATCAGTTTCCTGGGGTTCTTGCTGCTGCTGATCACCTTCCCCATTTCCGGCTGGTTTGCCCTGAAGGTGAGGATGATTGGGTTGGCCTCAGAGTGGCTGGGTCTCACTGAGAGCTTTGGCATTGATGGATGATGGACAAATTCCCTGTGCTCTGCCCCCTTCCCTTAAATATTGTACGAGCACACTTCTGCAAAACGGACTGGGCAGGGAGTGTTCATTCCCATGTTTCAGATGAGGAAACTGAGGCTCAGACTTGTCCGACATTGTACTGGAAGCTGAACTCCCAAGTCCTGGTGTCTGCTGCACACAGATGTCTTTGCCCAATCTTCCTCCCTTTGGGTTATGCTAAATTAGAAATGAAAAACACTCAAATTGGCCCAGCAGGTAATGAGTGATAGGAATTCAGACCTGGTTTCCACAGCGAGTGGTACAGAGAGGGAAAAGGCTGAACTGTAGTTGAGGATCATAGCTGCAAACTGCGGTGAAGGTGGAAGCCCAGGCAAGTCTTGCCCTCTGTGCGGCCCTAGACCAAAGTCAACTTGTCTAGACAGCTTTTGAGTTTGGTGTGGTCTGGAAGGGAGTTCTTAGAAGGTCCTAAATCCTAGTCCTCAAACTTTCACTAAAATGAACACTGTGTGACCTTGGGTAAGTCACTTTGCCTCTCTGAGCTTCATTGCTCAATCGGGACATATTTGCTTCTTTGAAGACTCTAGGGACCTGAAGTTGGCGGAGCCCTTTGCTTGGGGTTGCTGGTAGAGCAGCCAGACTTTGCTCCTAACTACTCCAAGGCAGACATTTCCTGGTTTGAGTCATGTCAAGCTTCAGACCACAGAAGTGCAGCGTTCCTCTGGGGACCAAGTCAGCACTGGTGGTAGTTGAGAGCCTGGCTTCTGGAGTCATTCAGAAATACGTTCAGACCTTGCCTGTTTCACTTAGGGGCCGTGTGATTTTTGAGCAAGTCACTTAACCCTTCAGAACCTTGGTTTTCTGAAGGATACCTGACACCGCGCAGGGTGAGGGAGAGACAGGTGAGGGAGGGCCCTGGGCAGCATCCTTGCCAGCCTGGGCTCGCTCTCACTCCTTCCCTTGCCGTTGCGGACAGATAGTGCCCACCTATGAGCGGATGATCGTGTTTCGACTGGGCCGGATCCGCACCCCTCAGGGGCCTGGCGTGGTTCTGCTCCTGCCCTGCATCGACTCCTTTCACAGGGTGGATCTGAGGACACGCGCCTTTAATGTCCCTCCCTGCAAGGTGAGGGGCGTCTCGGCTCCCCTGGACAGAGGGAGTGGGGCTTGTGCAGAGGGTATTCTGGATGCCTGGCCTGTGAGTAGCCAGCAGAGGCAGGGAGAGGGCTTGGGAGGAGACCAGAAAATCGAGGGTAAAGGCTGGAAGGACGTCCTTGTTCCATATACATAACCCCGTGCACTTGGGGACACCGTTTTGTCCGTGAGGCACTAGCTGCCAGGCGGTGGATCTAGCTGGGTGGGTTCAGTGGGCCCGACCTCCCTGCAGCCCCTCGAGTGTCTCCTCTTTCGTGGCCTCCCCCAACAGCTGGCCTCTAAGGACGGGGCTGTGCTGTCCGTGGGAGCCGACGTCCAGTTCCGCATCTGGGACCCAGTGCTGTCCGTCATGACTGTGAAGGACCTGAACGCAGCCACGCGCATGACGGCCCAGAATGCCCTGACCAAGGCCCTGCTCAGGAGGCCTCTGCGGGACATCCAGATGGAGAAACTGAAGATCAGCGAGCAGCTCCTGGTAGGCAGCTCCTGAGGGAGAGCTGCGCCTGGGCCCGACCTGGCTCCGCGCACTTTGGGCACACACCAGCCCACTCGGCCTCAGTTTACCATGCGCCCCGAGAGTGTGGCACCTTGGAAGAGCTAGGGTCTGGGTGGGACTATGAGTTGAAGGGAAGATGGGCACAGACCACAGTGACCTGGGGAGCAAGGCCAAAGGCACTCAGATGGGTGGGGCCTGACAGGAATGGCTGCCCTTCACTGCTGTGTGCGCGTTGCCATGGCAGCCCTGGGCCTCAGAGGCCGCCGGCCTGGCCACCTTCCAGGGGGCTCTGCTCCACGGTGCAGCGCGTGTATTTTTGTGGTTTTGTGTTCCTTGTTCTGACAGACCAAAGGGACACGAGGACATTTGGACCTTTTCCCTGCCTCTTCTCCATGTGTGAGCAATCCTCTACACTGGAATTCACCTCAAATCCTTCTGTGACAAGATGGGGTAGAAATGGATACACAAGTGGCAGTGTGTCCCCTGCTGCCATGTCCTGACAGGGGAACTCGGGTGCAGTTTTCCCTAGTCCCCTCAGCTCTGCTTTCCCCAGAGAGCTGTGGTTAGAGGACAGGAGGGGGAGTGGGGTAATGCCAGTCC
Source organism: Rhinolophus ferrumequinum (assembly GCF_004115265.2). Lineage (NCBI taxonomy): Eukaryota > Metazoa > Chordata > Mammalia > Chiroptera > Rhinolophidae > Rhinolophus > Rhinolophus ferrumequinum. The sequence continues at coordinate 98,758,996 of NC_046289.1, read as the reverse complement.
TGGAGGTCCCAGTCCCTTCAGGAAGTAAATCAACAAGATGGGTGAAATTCCCGGAAAACACTGCTTGTGAACAGTAGCAATAGCATTTTATAGTTTCCCAAGTCCTTTTGCCCGCCCCAGTGTATCTCAGCTTTATATTTTGCAGCAGTCCTATACACCTCACTCCTATACACCTCACTCCTATACACCTCACTCCTATACACCTCACTCCTATACACCTCACTCCTATACACCTCACTCCTATACACCTCACTCCTATACACCTCACTCCTATACACCTCACTCCTATACACCTCACTCCTATACACCTCACTCCTATACACCTCAGATAACAAGTTGACCAGCCATTTTTATTCATGGAGCCATATTCCATTTTAATGTACCGTTAGGAAGAGAAAACTGATGGCGGCCTGTTGCACTTGGCTTTGAGCCGAGAGAGGTAGTTTGGGGGAAGTCAGTCCCACACCAGGATGTTACGGTCATTTAGGGCCCATTGCCCAGACTGAGTTGGCCCCTGGTGAGGTCGGGTCAGTGCCTGTGGTGAAAATGAAATCTCAGGAAAGCCAGCACAGCTGCCGTAAGCCCTGCTTCGGGCGTACACCTCTCATTCTCACTCCTCTTTTTGCATGTGTTTCATCTGGAGGGATTGCATTGTCCCCACCTCTCACTGGCCAGGTCCTCCTTACCTGCTCCAGGCCAGCTCCGTCACCCCTCGCTGCCCTGGTCCAGCCTCCCACCCCCACCCATCCCTCTGCTACTGGCCTTGCCTCCTAATCCTCAGGAGAAGAAACCGTAGGACTAGAACCCTTTCAGCTTCCTCCAGCATCGTCCCTTCAAACTCACCACCATCTGTGCTGGGTGTCCTCCCCTGGCAGCAGCCACTTCCCCTGTGAGGCTCCTCCCTGCTCCAGCTGTGCTCTGGGCCCAGAACCTGGCTCCCTCCCTGCTTTCATCCTCTTCTTCCTTTCTGCCTCTCTCCCTGTTCCTTCCTCCTCTCCTGTCTTTAGTCTAGGATCTCCCCAGGCTCCCAAGATAGACATCATGGTGACCTCCCTCTTGCTAACGCACAGGGCACTTCTCAGTCCCTCGCCTGCTTCTCCTGGCAGCAGCCTGGGACTCTGGACCGGTCCTTCTCTCACTCCTGATCAATTGATGGATCATCTGCTTCCCCTCCTTCCATTGCTCCACACCCCTGCTTTCCTCCTCCCTTCCTGGTCACTCCTCCTACCCCTTGTTCTCCTGCCTTTCAGTTTCCAGGTTTCCAACAATGGCCTCATTTTATGTGTGACCTCCTGGGGCTTTATGCTACCTCTGGACACTAATTATTTACACCACTCTGCCCCCCTCTCTCCTGCACTCTGTACCCATGTATCCAACTGCCTGTTGGATGGTTGGCTGTGCCATACACACCTCACGCTTAACGTGGGAGGCAGTTATCATCCCTCCCCGCCCCGCCCCCAAATCTCCGTCTCCCTCTCTGTCCTCCTAGGCGAACGCCCACGCTCATGATCACGCAGGAACCCACCAGAGATCTGGCTTCTCCACTGCTTCTCGCCGCCCTCCCTGTCGCCGCACATCAGGCTGCGAGCCGCCCAGGGCTTCTCCTTGGGGTCCCGTTGTAGCTCCATGCAGTTCCCAGCGCTGTGCTCCTCCCGCAGTGCGTCTTGGCTTCACAGCCACGTCTCTGCCTGACACCACACCCGCAGTATTTCTGCCTGAAGTTTGAAGCAACATCCTGCTTGGTCTCCTTCCCTCTACCCTCAGCCCCTCCAGTCCGGCGTCCACGTGGCAACCAAGAGAACCTTTCCAAGTAGCAAGTCTGCTCTGAAGCTCCCTAGTAAACCCCTGTCTGGGGCTCCGTGTGCTTCAGAAGCGAGCAGGAGCAGCTGCCTCTGACCCCTCAGCTGCCTCCAGTCTCCCAGCCCACACTCGAGTGTTTAGCTAAAGGGAACTGTGCTTACTTGCAGTTCCAGAACATTCCAGGTCCTCTCTGGGCTTGTGCACATGGTGTCCCCATTGTCTGGAAGGTCCTCCTCCTGCGCTGCCCCTTCACCTGACATCACCCCGCTCACGGCCCCATGCCCTCTCTGGCCTGCTGGCTGCTCATTGCACCACCGCGGGGTCGGCCTTGCCTCATGCCTGCATGCCCAGGCAGGAGCTTCTCAAGGGCCAGTGTGGTTTCTCATGGCCGCCGTGTCCACGTGTGGCTATACCAACCTGCCCTGAGACGGTGTCTGAATGAATTCTGTTTCCCCCCGTGCTGTCCTCCAGCTGGAGATCAATGACGTGACCCGAGCCTGGGGACTGGAGGTGGACCGCATGGAGCTGGCAGTGGAGGCCGTGCTGCAGCCTCCCCAGGACAGCCTGGCTGGGCCCAGCCTGGACGACTCCCTCCAACAGCTGGCTCTCCACTTCCTTGGGGGAGGCATGTCTGCAGGGGCAGGAGGTGCCCTGCCCCCAGGGCCAGGTGAGGAGGCTCCCGGAAAGGGTGGGGGCTCAGCAGGGCTCTCAGTTTGGTGCTTAACACAGGCGGAGCTTTGTTACTGGCTCTTTTAACCAAGCACCTTTGTGCAGTCCTCACCCTGCCCACCTGTTCAGGACCCCCGATTCGACAGCTGACCAGAGCTCAGGCCCTGGGCAGAATGCATGGAGCCTTCATGGCAGGAAGCAGCAAAGAGTTTCACATCCAAGGCTAGAGTAGCTTAGAAATGGCGTTTGGGGGTTAAGGTGGAAAACTCAAGGGTGGCTTCTTAGCAGAAGCGGAAGTTGAACTCGGACCTGATGGGGATGTAAGCGGGAACTGCCGCTGAGGTACAGACCCGTCCTCACCTTGGCAGCACGTGAGCTCTCTCTGCCTCCTGCCCCTCCGCTGCAGACACCGTGGAGATGGTAGACGAAGTGGAGCTTCCTGTCGGTGCTGGAGCTGGCTCGAAGCAGCCTGTGGCCGAGGGGCTGCTGACGGCTCTGCAGCCCTTCCTGTCGGAGGCCCTGGTCAGCCACGTTGGGGCCTGCTTCCAGTTCAATGTCATCGTGCCTGGTGGCACCCAGAGCACCTACTTCCTGGATCTGACTGCAGGTGCCGCTGCCCTCCCTGCCCTTTCCTCCCACTGCCCTCCCACCCCCTAGCCCTTTTTTAGATGCCCCTGCTCCCGCCAACATTCGAGGGTGAGCCCATGGCAGTCGTGGTCAGACACCATCTGCGGACAATGATTATCCCGGCCTTGGTCCCCCCGCCCTGTCCTCAGTAGCAGGACAACTCAGATAGCCGAGCTTCCTGTACCAAGAGCCCTGCTCGTGCTGTGTGCCAGGCTCTGTGCGGAGTACTTTTCGTGCATTATCTCACCTACTTCTCTCCACGAGGCTATGATTTAGGGATTATCATTCCCATTTCAGCAGTTTGGAAAGTGAGGCTCTGAGTGGTCACACAGCCAATAGGACTTAGACCCCGGATGTCAGAACCGGAATGCCTAACCCCTGCACTCCTCCCGATGGGACATGCCAACCCCCTCTTCTCCACCGTACAGCTGCCCCCCTACTAACTCAGTTTTCTTTTTCCCCACAGGACAAGGGAGGGTGGGACATGGGGTGCCTGATGGCACCCCTGACGTGGTGGTGGAGATGACTGAGGCGGACCTGCGGGCCCTGTTGTTCAGGGAGCTGCGGCCCCTGGGGGCCTACATGAGTGGACGGCTGAAGGTGAAGGGCGACCTGGCGATGGCCATGAAGTTGGAGGCTGTTCTCAGCGCCCTGAAGTAGCAGCCTGGGCTGACCATCCATAGCCCAGCCCAATCCTGGCACTAAGCCAGGGGGGCGTCTTGGAGGAGGAGGCATTGGCTCTGCACTTTGGATTATTGAGGCCCTGAGAAGTTTCAGGCCAATCCAGGAGCCGATGAATGGAGGTGGGAGAGGCTGGGAGAGGCCGAGTCGGGCTGCCCTGCTCCCCTGACCTACAGTGGTTCTCTGGACAAGCCTTTGCCCTCCCCCCCCCAGTCCCCTGCTGAATACCCAGCCCTGAGCCGGGTACACGGCACGATGACAGGAGAACCAGGCCTGCTGTGCTTGGCTGGCTACCTGACTGGACAGGCGGGGCCTACACAAGCAGCCTGACAGCAGCTGGTTTGGTCCCAGTGTGAGGTAGCAATTCAGGTGGCCCAGGCTCCCAGCTCCAGTGGGCGGGGATCAGAGAGGTTGGGGGAGAGAGATGGAAATGGCCACCAAGAAGAGGTCTGTGCAGCGAGGGGGATCTGGGCCCCCCTTCCTGACTGTGGCCCAGCCCAGGCCAGTGGGGTGGGAACGGCAAAGAGTGGGGCCTGCTCCTGCCCTGTTCTCAAAGACCTCTTGACTTGTTCACCAGCTCTGTCTTGCATGCCTGACGGGCCGGGCAAGGGCTAGAGCAGCATGAAGGCGAGCCCGGCCCTTCCTGTGCTGCCACCAGAGGCTTGAAAACTCAAATAAATGTGCTGTTTACAGAGTTTTGGACAGCAGTGGGGGCGTGGGGGTAGGCGTTCCCCAGGCTGTGCCGGGCTCCCTGCGGCCAGCCAGGGACCAGGGCCCTGACGGCTGATGCTCTTGAATCACCCACAGCTCCCCTTCTTGCCGAAGTCCTCAAAGCCCCGGGGGCAGGAACGGACACTCTGTTCCTCTTTCTAGTGGGGCGGAGGTTTGCCAGGAAAGAGGGTTTAAGTGTGTCACAGCTGGTCCCGCACACATGACCCCATGTGGGGCAGGGTGCAGTCACCAGGTTCAGGAGAGCAGTCGGGGCTGCTCTCAGCTTTCCCTCCTGTTACGTCGCGGGACACTCTCCACCAGCAGAAGGGAGGGAAACGAGGAGATGAGCAGGGAGGCTTTCTGCTCTGTGCCCCAGCCCACACCCTGGGACGCCAGAGGAGTGGTCTTTCACTTCTCCAGTCCTCAAAAATAAATCAAAAAATAAAAGAAGGGGCGGCCAGATGGCTCAATTGGTTAGAGCGTGAGCTCTCAACAACAAGGTTGCCGGTTCAATTCCCGCATGGGATGGTGGGCTGTGCCCCCTGCAACTAGATTGAAAACGGCGACTGGACTTGGAGCTGGGCTGCGCCCTCCACAACTAGTTTGAAGGGCGACAATGACTTGGAGCTGATGGGCCCTGGAGAAACACACTGTTCCCCAACATTCCCCAATAAAATCTTTTTAAAGTAAAATGAATCACACTTCCTGAAGAGGCTTGGGAAACCCCACAGAAATCCGAGCCCTCCCTTTGAGGGTCCTCTCCAGCTTCCTTGGCAGCAGGCTCTGTCCACTTTGCCCTTTTGTTCCTGCCAGTGCCTTCTGCCTCTTGTATATCCGCCCAGTACAGACGGCTCACCCACCGGGTTCAGCTCCCAGGCCCTTCCCCAGGGGTCTGAGGCCCCAGCCTGCTACCCCTCAGCTCATCTGGAGGCCTCCCAGCCCGGCTGTCTGCTCAAAACCTTCCCTGCCATCCCCGCTGGCCACATTCCTGCCACCCTGACTGAGGCCGAGTGGGAATGGTCCTCTTCGCTCTCGCCTGTGCCCCTCTCCACTGAGGCCGTCATCGTGCCCATTCCCCACCGTCTGTCACTTTCTTGCACAGGCGCCTGGCCTCCCACTGGAACCATGAGCTTCGTGCATCATCGCCCTCAGTTCCCTCCGTTGCTGCTGCACACGGCACACCAAGGGTTAATGGACAGTCGAGGCAGCTTCCTTCCGAAACCAGATTTTCTCTGTGGGCGTGGGAGGATCAACATAACATTTAGGGGAAACTGAAACTAATAGATGTCTGTGGAGGCCTGCTGCCAGTCAGTAATGCCCCCTCCTGGGGCTGTTGGCCACTCCTTGGCGAGGCCACACCTCCAGGGAACGGTGCTCACGGGCTCAGGGGCCCCTGGGCTTCCGAGGACTGAGCAGGAGGAGGCCTGGGGTGGGTGGGGGAGGGTGTCCATCAGAGAGGGCTTTCTGAGGAGGTAATGCCTGAGATCTGCAGGTTCACTGGTGAGGAGAGAATAAAAGAAACGGGGGGAATCATTGGGCAGAAGGGAAAGCCCCTGTGGACAGAAGAGACAGCTGGGCACCCTGATTTGAGGAACTGGAACCTAAAGCATGAGGGGGATAAAAATAGTGTTACTGTGTGCCTACTATGCCCCTGCCCTGGACAGACTGCCTCCACAGTACTTATGCTATGTTGATGTACTAATATATAATGTATCATTTTGATGCTACTTTTTAAATAAGTATTTAAATTTTGAATAGCTAGTGTGGTCACATGGTTCAAAAATTGTTTTAAATTAAAAAGGCATACTATGAAAATTATCCCTCATATTCCTGACTCCATCCACATATTTCCCACATCTTCCTCCAACCAGGTATCTCCTGATAATAGTTTGTTGGTTATCTTCCAGAAAAAAAATTTTTTTAACATATATATCAGAAAATCCAAATATATATCCTTTGGATTTTTATTACACAAGTTGCAACATAGCAAACACAGTGTTGCTTTGTTCACTTAACATTACACCTTGAGAGTTTTTCTGTATTAGCTGGCACACACAGACTTCCCCCATCTGGTTTTGTAGTCACATAGGATTCCTCGGATGGATGTGGATGTAGCATAACTTGTTTAACCTGTCTTGTATTGATGGACACTTAGATTTTGTTTTTGAGTTTTGCTATTTCACACAACGTTGCAATAAGAACCTTTAACATATGCTATTTCAACTGTGGTTGAGTTTATCCATAAAATAAAACCCTACGAGGGAGAGGCTGCCAGCTCAAGCCTTTGTGATTTAGTACATTGCCCAAGTGCCCTCTCTGGGGTGATTCTAACTGACACGCCCGTCACCAGTGATGAAGAGTGTGCTTTTCCTCGTAGCCATACCAACACAGTGTGGTATTAAACTCTTGGATTTTTTGACAATCTCGTTAAGTGAAAAACTGCGTCTTACTGTAGTTTTTAAAAATTGTTCAACTGTTTATTATTTTTTAAGGTTTGTAGTTCCAGTCCCAGCAAAAGCACAGGGTTTTTTTGCTATCTTCCTCCAGCATTTACTTTTTTTTTAAAGTATAATACACTAAGATGCACCCATTTTAAATGTTGTTCTTGATGTGTTTTGACAAATGTGAACATCCGTGTAACCACCAGCCACCACAATCAAGATATATTAATAGAATGTTTTCATCAACTCACCAAGTTCCCTCCTGTCCCTTCCCAGTCAGCCCTCATCGGCCCCCAGGTCCAGGCCACCACCGATCAACTCTGTAACTATTGGTTACATTTCATTTTTGTAGAATTACATACAAATGAAACCATACAGTATGTATTCTTTTTTTTTTTTTTAAGATTTTATTGGGGAAAGGGAACAGGACTTTATTGGGGAACAGTGTGTACTTCCAGGACTTTTTCCAAGTCAAGTTGTTGTCCTTTCAGTCTTAGTTGTGGAGGGCGCAGCTCAGCTCGATGTCCAGTTGCCATTGTTAGTTGCAGGGGGCGCAGCCCACCATCCCTTGGGGGAGTCGAACCTGCAACCTTGTGGTTGAGAGGACGCGCTCCAACCAACTGAGCCATCCGGGAGGCAGCTCAGCTCAAGGTGCCGTGTTCAATCTTAGTTGCGGGGGGCGGAGCCTACCATCCCTTGCGGGACTCGAAGAGTTGAACCGGCAACCTTGTGGTTGAGAGCCCACTGGCCCATATGGGAATCGAACCAGCAGCCTTAGGAGTTAAGAGCACGGAGCTCCAACCGCCTGAGCCACTGGGCCAGCCCCCAGTATGTACTCTTTTGTGTCTAGCTTCTTTCCCATCCTGCATTGTTTTTGGAGAGTCATCCATGTTATGATATGTATCTGTAGTTTTTATTTTCAGTAATATTCTGTGTTTTGTGTCAGGCTCAGCTTATCAATAACCAGTGATGTGGCTGGACCGGCCCTGGTGGTTCTTGTGATTACAAGACATCCTTCAGCAATAGCCGTCAGTAAACTGAAAAAAACAAGCTTTATGACTCACATGGCCTGGAAATTACACAGCACACCTGGGGCCATACACCGAGGTCAGGGTGGGTGGGAGCGAGAAAGTTAGCATGGACCTGGGGTGCTGCTTTTATTGGGGTTGAGGGGGGCCTAGGATTCACAGGCTCACCCTTTCTTCTGCCTCTCCCCGGCCCACTCCAATTCAAGCCATTGTTTCTCAGTCTAGTTGTGTAGGACCCAGCTCCCTGGCCCATGCGGTATTATGAGCCTTGCGCTCCCCCGGCTGAGGCAGTCGGTCACCAGTCGTCGGTCAGCCACTCACAGTGGTTCACGGCAGCTTTCGCTGGCTGCTGATGACTCACACTGGCTGCCGGCCGCTCACGGCGGCACACAGTAGCCCACAGCAGCACTCAGCAGTCCACTGCAGCTCACGCCAATCTCTGGCTGCTCACCGCAGCCCAGCTCCAGGGAGAGTTGTTCACAATCTTTACTGTAGAGGGCGCAGCTCACTGGCCCATGTGGGAATCGAACCGGTGACCTCAGCATTAGGAGCACAGTGCTCCAACCACCTGAGCCACCGGACCGGCCCAGGCTCACTCTTTATTGGTGAATTTAACACAGAAGAGTGGTAATTTAAACAATGAACAAAGAAAAACAAAACCAAGTAGCCCGAATGGCCAGTTATTGAAATTAACCAAGGTCTCTAAAACAAAGGAGCCTCCGTGTGGGAAGTAGGCGGCCCTTTATCTAGTGGCTGGCAGTGCGTTTAATCGAGTTATTTGAAGTGGAAGCCTCTTTGAAATGGGTGGCTCTGCAATCAAATCTTAAGTCAAGCACTTGCTTTACAAAAACAAACAAACAAACAAAAAACAACTGTCGGGGCTCACACTACATATCCTGTTGTATGAATAGATGCATGATGGATTCTCCCATTCGTTGGACATTTGAGTGGTTTTCAGGTTTTGATTATCAAAGCACCTCTGAACATCTGTGTACAAGTCTTTGTATGGACATATGGTTTCATTTGGGTAAATACTTAGGAGTAGAATTTCTGGGTCAGGAAACTGCCAAACCAATTCCACAGCAGTGGTGTCAACACTTGGTTTTGTCAGTATTTTTAATTTTAGCCACTCTAGTGGGTGTGTCCGATGATGTCGAGCCTCTTTCTATGTGCTCACTGGGCATGTCTTCTTTTGTGAAGCGTCTATTCATATATTTTTCCCATTATACCATCTTATTGGTATAGCATTAGTTTTAGCCGTAAGAGTTCTCAGTCTAGACTCTGGATACAAGTCTCTTACGAGGTGTGTGTCTTTGGGATGTTTTCCCCCACCTTGCCTTCCTAAATTCCTGATGCTTTAACTTGACAAACAAGTGCTTAATTCTGATGAAGTTCAATCTATAATGTTTTAATGGTTAGAAGTTTTGTATCCTATCTTGGAAGTCTTCACTCATCCCAAGGTCTGGAAGATTTTCTCCTATGTTTTCTTCTGAAAGTTTATCGATTCAGGTATTACTTTTAGTCTCTGATCCACTTTGAATTACTTTTTGTCTATGGTATGAGAGAAAAGATTGAGGTTCTTTTTATCCCCCCCATGTGGATCTCCAATTATTCCAGCACTTTTTGTTGAACAGGTATCTTTCCCCCATTGAATTATGTTGAAGCCTTTTAATTATCCTTTCTCTTATTTTGCGTTGAACATTTTGTAGCATGTTTAAGAGCCACTGTGTTTCCTTTTCTCTGAACTGTCATTTCATGGACTTTGTCCATTTTTCTAGTGTTAGTGGTTTCTTTTCTTTTTCTTTCTTTCATTTTCTTTTTTTTTTTACATCTGAGAGCTTTTCAAATGCACAGGAGGTGAGCTGATTTTGATGCATTGTAAAGTTCTTTTTTAAAAAATACCCAGTTTGTTGTTTGTATTTTGACTTTGGTGGTGATATTTTTCCATGAAATTTGAAAAATGTATTTTGTATTTGCATTGATAAATATTTGATAGCTTTTGGATTTGAGTCATAAGTGAAAATCCTTCATTCTGAGATCATGAATGAATTCCATGTACTCTTGTAATTTCATTTTTTACATATAAATTTTTTGAGCCATTTGGAATTTAAATGGGGGGGGGGAGAGAGAGAGAGAGAGAGAGAGAGAGAGAGAGAGAGAGAGAGAGAGAAAGCGTGAGAGAGAAGGGAGTTTCTAGAGGAAAAGAAGGGAAAGCGATCTTGAGCCCTGATGGAGGCATTAGCTGTGGAAAAAAAGTGACACCCACCCTGAAGAAAGAAGGGAGGCAGTGAGGACAGGGAAAATACGCACCCACTCTCACATCCAGCCTAGCACATGGGGTGAGGCAGGGTGTTATGTGACTCTGGGATATTTATTAACTGTAACAAAGTAAAGGGAAAGAAGTGCTAGGGTTAAATCTTAGTCACTGGGTCACTCACACAGACCTCCCTGTGGGGACAGAGCCCCAAAAAGCAGTTTCCAGGCTCTCGGCCTCACATAGAAAGGTGCTGGCTCAGGTAGTAAATGGCCATCGACTGGGATCAAATGGCCAGCAGCTGTGGCTAGTTGGCCGTCAGCTGTAACCAGTGAGCCATTGGGCACTAATATAACTGCCGTGGCTATGCTAGCAGAAATTGGGGGCTAGCAAGAAGACGGTGGCTGAGTCTGCAAGCGGCACAGTGAGAGTTGAGAATTGTGTGGCTCCTGCTTCCTGTTTCTCCAACCCAGCCACCAGCGAGAGTATAGAGATAATGACTCCCCTACTTATGGCTCCGTGGGTGTTCCTTTTTGGCTTCACCATATCCTGCGTTCTTCTGTGGGGAGTGGGACCAGAGACCCCGCCGGATGTCCTGCGTGACACATGCGTAGTCGGCAGGATACCCCACCTGACACCCTGCAGGCCGCCCTGCGTGACAACTGGTTCAGGGAGCAGAGTCCCTCGCACGACAAATGGCGCAGCGAGCAGGGTACGGTGTCAGCCAAAGCTCTCCGAAGGGCGGTGGAGCAGTTTGTGCATATGAACACTCAGTCTCAGGAAGACCAGGAGGAGCAGCTGCCGGAGAACTAGACCCCCGTGGAGGGGTGGAAAGACGTGGACGGTTCCCCAACCAGCAGAGGCCGGAGAAAGCGAAGGTTGTTGCGGCCCCGTGGGCTGGGAAGTGCTTGTGGAGGCAGCCCGGATGCAGGACTTGTAGTCCCAGGAGGAAAGGCTTGCTGAGTCCTCCATGGGAGCTGAGGGTGAGGTCAAGGTCATCCCTCACCCCCAGGACAGCCCTGACGATGACTATGGACTATGGGGAATTGCCTTCCATCCCTAATTTAGTGGACAGCTTGACTGCTTGGGAACATACCACCATGTAGTGGAACTGGTGGATGTTTGCTTTTGTGTCTTGACCGGCCGCCATTGAGAATATGTAAGCACCTTGACTGTGAGTCGCTATTGTTCCAGCACGGTACCCTGAGAGGCCCAGAGAGAGTGGCAGTGCCCTGAGAGCCCTGGCTGTGTCCAGGAAGTCTGGCTGTGTCCAGAGAGAGTGGCAGTGCCCTGAGAGCCCTGGCTGTGTCCAGGAAGTCTGGCTGTGTCCAGAGAGAGTGGCAGTGCCCTGAGAGGCCCTCGTGTGCCCAGGGAGACTGGTGGTACCCTAAGAAGCCCAGGAAGTCTGGCTGTGCCCAGAAGTACTGGTGGTGCCCTGAGAAACCCTGGCTGTGACCAGAGAGCTTGGCTGTGTCCAGGAAATAGCATTCACCTCCAGGCTCCTCGCACGGGGCCCCTCGTGGAAGACGCTTGTCGAGTAGATTGTGAGGCGAGACCCTGTAGGGGTGGAGTGTGGGGACAGAGCCCCAAAAAGCAGTTTCCAGGCTCTTGGCCTCACATAGAAAGGTGCTGGCTCAGGTAGTAAATGGCCATCGACTGTGATCAAATGGCCATCAGCTGTGGCTAGTTGGCCGTCAGCTGTAACCAGTGAGCCATTGGGCACTAATATAACTGCCGTGGCTAGGCTAGCAGCAAATGGGGTCTAGCAAGAAGACGGTGGCTGAGCCTGCAAGCGGCGCAGTGAGGGTTGCGAACAGTGTGGCTCCTGCGTCCTGTGTCTCCAACCCAGCTGCCAGCGAGAATATAGTGGTATGACTCCCCTACCTATGGCTCCGTGGGTGTTCCTTTTTGGCCTCACCGTGTCCTGCATTCTTATGTGGGGAGTGGGACCAGAGACCCCGCCGGACGTCCTGCGTGACACTCCCTAAGTTAGCCCCTCGATGGAGCCTCTAAACCCCAAACTATGAACTGAGAATGATTAGGAGGTGGGGTCTTGGGGAGATTTGTGTGTGTGTCGGAGGGGTGGAAGCAGGGAGGACATTTCTGGCTCTTTCTGGTGAATGATTGTTGATTCCCATCCTAAGCCAAGTGGAGTCCAGGTCACTGGCTAGGACAGTGAGTCTTTAAGTGATGACTGCAGGCCAAAGCCCTCAATACTCGTGAGGAGAAGCTGGGAGTGAGATACGAGCCTGCAAGGCCAAGGTGGGCGTGGGGTGGGGGGTGAGGTGGGGTGGGTGTCCTGAGAACCTCAGGGTCGGGAACTGGAAGGGAGTAAATGATTGATAACGCAGCTCATTTCACAGACGGGAAGGAGGCAGGATAGAGAGCCTAGGACATTGACAACCCCCTCCAGGGTACAAGGTGAGGGGCCTCACTCGTTATACAACAAGTGACTGTATCCAGTACCTGCAGCTGGAGAAAAACAAGAACTAGTTTCATCTAGCTAGGCTAATACCTATGATGGGGAAAACCTGACCTTTAGCTAATTATAGTGTCATGATAATCTCATTTACACTGTGGTTACGACTCCCATCATGCATCTGACACCATGACAGTTCTGGAGGAGCCAAATAAGGAAGAAAAAGCGGGAAACGGAGGGTCCCACCCAGGGGAGGAGATGAATGGACTATGTAAATAACACATCACTAATTCCTGTCCTAGGAAAGATAAAAACCCCTGATCATGACTTCCTGGGGGTGACTCGTTATCTGAGTTCGCCCACGCTTTCCTTTCAAGTGTGTACAGCAGCACCTCGGTTTCCGAACGTCTCCGTTGAAGAACATTTCGGTTTACGAACGACACCGTAAATTTTACAGATCTATGGTATCATTAGATAGTAAAATTCATGCTAAATTGCTGTTTTAGGAGTTGATTTTAAAGGTCTGGAACGGATTAATCCATTTTGCATTACTTTCTATGGGGAAACCGCGCCTTGGTTTTCGAACGTTTCAGAACTCGAACGGTCTTCCGAACGGTTTACGCTCGAAAACCGAGGTCACTGTACTTGCATTTTCAATAAATCACTTTCACTTTCCTGCATCTGTCTCGCTCTCGAATTCTTTCTTGTGTGGAGACAAGAACCGGTCACCGCTGCTCCAGGTTGAGTCCTCTCTGGACAGCCCTGTGAGCTTCCGGCGACAGGAAGACCGAGGCCCAGCAGGCCCAGAGACAACTTTGCAAGAGGGATTTGGGGTGGAGCTGGGCCAAGAAACTATGTCCACTACATCAGTGGGTACCATGGGGCAGTGGGATTGGCTTAGAATATCCTGGGGCATCATGTTGCTCTGCCAAGCCTGACTCCACTGTATGGGGGTGGGGCAAGGGGACACAGTCCCAACCTCCACTGCTCCAGAGTCTGCTACTCAGCCAGGAGTGGGAGGAAAGGCGCAAGGGGGGAAGGGACTGGGAGGAGGCTGAGGATGAAAGACTGCCGCTCACCACAGTCCTCTGTGGGGAGCTAACGCCCCAGGACTGGAATCCAGCTTGCTTTCAATGACTTTCCAGAGCATGCCTGCACAGCGTCTGCCATGGAATAGACACCAGTGACTGGTTAATGAAACTCATTGAATAAGGTAGAGTATTAGATTTGTTGAGGAAGATGGAGATAGAGACAGAGGGGGAGAGAGAGGGAGAGGGAGAGGGGGAGGGAGAGGGAGACAGGTGGGGGGAGGGGGAGAGAGAGAGAGGGAGAAAGAGAGAGAAAGATGGGGATAGGGAGATAGAGAGAAAGATAGAGACGGGGAGGGGGAGACTGCCAAGTGAACAGGGAGAGAAAACAATAGGGAGACAGGGAGAAGGAGGCAGCCGCTGCGTCTGCCACAGCGATGCAAAGAGAGCCACGCGGGTCGCCCTGGAGGGTCCAAAGTCACTCTGAGGAGGAGAAGATGGCTGGGGAAGGCACCCGGGGACCTCCAGGGGGCGACTTGGATTCCCGGTCCGAGTCTTGTCTCCCTGAAGGGACCGTGCAGTTCACTTATGAACTTGTGGCATCATCTAGTGGCAGTTTGGGGGATAGCTGGTTTCTCACTCCAGACGTAGCTTGCTTTCATGCAGGAGAAAGATCTCAGGGCCCCCTGGAGAGAAAGTGAAGAGAGGAAAGGAGCCTGAGACTCAGGCTGGGACCTGGGACCTTGCCTGATCATTCCCATGTACAGTCACATAGACACACATCCCTGTGTGCGCCCAGGGCAGGCTGAGCTTGGTGGTGATGGGGTGTAGGGAGAGCAGCAGGGTGTTTGGAGGGTTTGGCCGGGAGAAATTAGGGAAGGTTGACTAGTGTGACTCAGAAACGGCAGATCATGGAGTTAAATCCGTAGAATGGGGCTAATTATATCAAAGGCCACTTCAAGACTTCCTTAGGGTGCGTTGTTATTACTCTTGGAGTTTCCTCCCCAAATCAATTATTTAAATGGACAGAATTGCTACATTAAACACAACATATGACTGTAAAATAATACAAAGTGATTTTTGTAAGTTTGCCTGGGAAATTATTTGGCGAAGAGTAATTCGTTTACAGTATAATTATCCGCACAGTCTCAGAACTTCTTTGGCATTCATTTGCATTCTTAAAGTACTCGCAGAGTTTAAAAAAATCCAACCTAAAAATTATTTCCAAACGTTGGCACAGAATTAATGACATAAATTAACAACTGATGACATTTTGTAGATATGTGGTTAAACATGAATTAATTTGGGTTATTCTGAAGTTTTGGCATTTTGGAGCCAGTTTTCTCAGGTTTCAAACATTTACGTGGGTCCTTGAGAAGCTCTAGGACTCGGCGATGTGTCCCTTGGGATTCCTTACCTGTAAAGTGGCTCTGATAATGCTCACCCTATAGGAGAGCTATAAAGAATAAAAATGGGATAATAGATGAAAGCACTTAGCACAGTAGCCAGTAAACTCCAAGCACCCAATAAAAAGTAGTCAATGTTATTAGCTCTATCTGCACACACACACACACACACACACTCACATATTCACTCATTCATTTAAAAAAATCTCTCCTGGGCACTCACTGTGTGCCAGACAAAGTGATGTTTTAGGTGCTGGGATAGTAGTGAACAAACCAACCCAGACTCTTATCCTTGTGGAATTTACATGCTAGTGGGGAGAGTGAGACTTAAAGAATAAGCATTAAAAATAAGAAAGTCGTGCAGTGGGGTGGCCGGATGGCTCAGTTGGTTAGAGCGCGAGCTCTCAACAACAAGGTTGCTGGTTCAATTCCCGCATGGGATGGTGGCTGCGCCCCCTGCAACTAAAGATTGAAAACGGCCACTGGACTTGGAGCTGAGCTGCGCCCTCCACAGCTAGATTGAAGGACAACAACTTGGAGCTGATGGGCCCTGGAGAAACACACTATTCCCCAATTTAAAAAAAAAAAAAAGGAAGTCATGCAGTAAATCGTGCAGTGGGTTAGAAGGCCACCAGTGCCTTGGGAGACAGCCTGGAATGCTCTAGAACAGCAAAGAGGCTGATGTGGAGCGCGGGGGAGAGTGGGAGGAGATGAGGCTGGAGCTGAAGATGGGGCCAGTTCATGTAGGGCCTTGGGGACCAGTGTAGAGGTCTCTGTGTGAGTGGACGCTGCTGGAGGGGGCCCGGAGCAATGTGAGAGACTGACTATACAAACAGGTGATGGCCAGACAACGTACACAAAGAGAACTCTGACCTGCAACTTGTGGCAACCCGCCCAGGACGCCAATCTTTCATACAATAACCCACCCAGGAAGCCGGCCTGCTGGAAGTCAGACTTGCAGGAAGCCACAGTGTTATCTCTGGTGATAATCCAGGACACTAAACAATAACTTCTGTAATAATCAGCCCTGAATGGTCAGGACCTGATTCATAACTGACAGTATCCCTAATTTTTGTCCCTGTTTCCAACTTAGGACCAGCCAGAGAAAACCAAATAAGCACTGAAACCAATCACTGACAGCTGCCCCAGGCCACCAGCTTCCCTTTTTCCTACTATAAAGCTTTCCCACTCCTCTGCCTCCTCTGAGTCTCTGCCAACACAAAGCGACAGGGCTGCCTCCCATGCTAGAGTCAGCTCTGAATAAATAGCCTTTGCTTTTCTCATTTGGCTGGTCTTTATTTATATCCACAAATGACAGGAAATGCCTAAAAGCTGCTCTGTTGAGAACAGACTGATAAAAGCATGGAAGCCCATTAAGAGGCTGTTGCAATAATCCAGGCAAGAGATCAGAGTATCTTGGACCAGGCTGGTAGCAGGACAGGTGATTAGAAGGAGCTGGACTCTAGTTGTACATGTTTTAATTTCTTTATTTTGAAATTATAGATTGACGCAGGTGCCAAGAAATGCCCAGAGGAGTCCCACGAACCTCTCCTCCAGCCACGTCCCTTCAACATCTCTTGTAACCGCAGCACAATATCGAAACTGACATTGGCACACTCCACACAGATTTCACCAGTTATTATGTGTGCACTCCTGGGCACGTGTGTGTGTAGCTCTGTACCATTCTGTCACATGCGGAGCCGCGGCCACCAGCACAGCAGTCAAGGTGTTGCTGTGTGACAGCACCGTGATGCTGTCACACCCCTCCCCTCCCATTCCTCACCCTTGACAACCACTAACCTGCAGACTGTCTCCATAAATGGAATCATGCAGGATGTATCGTGCTGAGGCTGGCTTTCTCACTCAGCATAATTCCTTAGAGCGTCATCCAAGCGTTGCTCGTATCAATACTTAATCCTTTTTCATTGCCGAGTAGTATTCTACGGTATGGATGTACCGTGGCTCATTTAACCATTCACCCTTGGAAGGACCTCTGGCTAGTTTCCAGGCTTGGGCTCTTACAAATAAAGCTGTGTACAGGTTCCTTCATGAAAAGAAGTCTTCATTTCTCTGGGATAAATGCAATTGCTGGTCCCTTGGTAAGTCCATTTTTTTTTTTTTTTGAAAGGAGCTGGTTATATTTTGAAGATACGGCCAACATCACCTGGTAGACTGGACGTGGGTGTGAGAGGAAAGAGAGGAGTCAGGGGTGGCTTGAAATGAGCTAATACACTTGTAACAGTGCTGGAACAGAATAGGGGATCAGTGCACGTCAGCTACACAAGTGACAGCAACAAACGACCCGAAATATGGGGCAGTGAGAAAACCCACGAGACACTGTAAACCACGGACAGACATGGCCTTATAAGGCACTAGGAGTCACTCAGTGTACAGAAACCCCTTTGATTATTCGAGCGTATTTAAAGTGAAAGAGAGCACTTCCGCTTCTTCTTAGGATGTAGAAGGCCACAAGAGAATGTCTCTCCCATTTAACAACCAGAAAACTTCAGATAATCTACAAAACTATAATTTTTTAAAGCGATCAGAGAGCCGAGGTTGTTACAGGCAGTTAAGAAAACTGACTCTCACAGAGTGACTTTCTGAGGAAAGATGAGACAAAAGGTTTTGCCTTGAGAGAGCACATGGGGGGTGGGAGGGAGTTTGCCCCTCCCCCACCATTTCCCAAGAGGTACGTTGAGGGGAGAGCAGGGGAACAGGAAAGGGGGAGAGGCCCCCCCCCACACATACACTTGGAGGCACAGATGTACAAGAGGTGACTGGCTGCTGCTGGAGTCAGGCACACAACCTCACCTGCTTCTGGAGGAGGTTCTTTCAAATAAAGCCATTTGGGTGGTGGTTGGGGAGCAGGAGAAGACTCTGGTCCCAGGGCTGTAGGAGGAGAGGTAGAAAGACCTACTACTTCTGGGGGAAGGATAAAAGTCAACGCTGGCACTAGCCCTGTGGGAGGAGCAGGAAACGCTCTCCTGCCCAAGTCCCACCAGAGATACAAGGCCAGGGTTAGGAACACTGCCAAGGAGCCCTCTCTGGGTCCCAGGTGCACAGGCTCTCCGAGGCTGGGCCAGGAGAACGGAGAAACGGTCACAGCAGGAAACCAACCACTAGGGGGAGAGCAAGAGCACGCACAGGGAACCCTGCGTGGAGGCGTGCAAAGGACCTCTGAAAGCTGACAGTGAAACAGCAGAATGGAGAAAAACCCTTTGGAACCCCAGGCTGTCCACGAGAAACCGAAACATAAAGATCTAGGTAGATTAAAAGTAAACGAATGACAAAAAGACATGCCATTCCAACATTCATCCAAAGAAAGCTCAGTGTCTATATTAAAACGAGGCAAAGTAGACTTCGGGACAGAATATTTCCAGGAATAAAGAAGGGCAATACATAATGATAAAGAGGTCAAGTTCATCAAGAAGAAAAACAACTTTAATGTGTATGCACTGAGAACAGAGCCTCGGGATACATACAATTACAAGAGAGAGAACTGAAAGGACAAATCCACTTCTCTCTCAACACTTGATAGAATGAGAGTAAACAGCGTGTCAGCCTGGACACGGAGTTAACCAATTTAAGTCGACTGACATTTGTAGGACACACTCAACTACAGCAGAACACACATTCCTTTCAAGGCATATGGCACTGCATCAAGATAGACCATATTCTGAGCCACAAAACAAATCTCAACAAATTAAAAATAATTAAAATCATGCAAGTATGTCCTTGCATCACAGTAAAATTAAACTATAAATCAATAACTGAAAGACATCTGGAAAATCCCCAAATATTTGGAAATTAAATAACACACTTTTAAATAAGTCATGATTGAAAGAAGAAACCATGAGCATAATTAGAAATATTTTAATTAAATGAAAATGAAAACACAACATATCAGAATCTGAGAGACACAATTTAAAGCTGAAGGGAAATTATAGCATTACATGTTTATATTAGGAAATATAGGAGAATATCTTTGTGACCTAGTTTAGGTAGAGAGTTCTGAGATAGGACAAACAGTACAATCCATACAAGAGAAAACATAATTATATTGGCTTTCACCAAAATTATGAACGTCTGCTCTTCCAAAGGTACTATTAAAAAAATAAAAATACAAGCCACAGATTGGGAGAAGATATTTGCAAAACACATAACCGATAAAGGACTTGAATCCAGAATAGATATACAACTCTTCCAATTCAATAATAAGACAGATAAGCCCTTTAAAAATGGGATTTAAACAGAAACTTCATCAAAGATGAGATGGGGTGGGTAAGAGGTACATGAACAGATGCTTCACGTTGTCAGTGACCAGGGAAATGAAACTAATTACAACCACGAGACCCCGCTACATACGTACCTACTAGAACGGCTTGAAAACACCACCACGATGTGCTGACAATGCCACCTGGAGCAACAGCCACTTGGAAAAATAGTTCGGCAGTTTCTTGTACAGTTAAATGTACCCTCATATGACTCAGTAACCTCCTCCCCAGGTGTACACCCAAGGAAAATGAAAATGTATGTCCGTTCAAAGACCTGTAGGTGGATATTTATAGCAGTCTTTTCCATCATGGTTCCAACCTGGAAACAACCCACATATTTATTTGTATATAGAAAAATAAATGAAGGTCCACACAATGGAATACTACGTAGCAAAAACAAGGAACAAGCTATTGCTGCACATACATGATACACATGGAGACAGACACAAAAGGCCACATTCGATATCATCCCATTTACATGAGATTCTGGAAAAGGCAAAACTAGGGACAGAAAGCAGAATTGTGACTGCCAGGGGCTGGGGGTGAGAATAGAAAAATGACTACGAGGCATGAGAGAACTTCTAAGGGTGATGAAATATTTGCATCTTGATTGTGTTCTACAACTGCACATAATTGTCAAAACTCATCAAACTGTAGACCCCAAGTGGGTGAATCTCACTATGCAAATTATTCCTTAATATACTTTAATTATATTTAGAAAGCGAAAAAACAAGAGGTGTGAGTCAGAAATGAGATGGCCTTTGATGTCACAAATGGTGGAGGGAGAATCCTGCACCCTCTGGTGGCCGCCAGGGGCAGTAACCGTCTGTTTCCTGGCTGAGAAGCTCCCAGGCTGCTGGGACCCCTGCCCAGACCAAGGCCTCCTCTCTTGGCTGGCATGGGTGCACTGCAAGCTGGACCACATCTGTGGGCCCAGGTTTTGGTTGTCCAGGTCACCACAGGCAGGCACTGTCCCCTAGTTTTGGGGGTCTGCACATTGATACAGCAAAAGACTTGGTTATTTAGTCAGATGTCACCAAGCCCAACAGGGAGAAGACAGAGAATGTAACCTATTTAAAAACAAACAAACCAACAAACTTTTCAAAAAGGAAAAGAAATGACAAAGTATCAACCCAACAGGGTATTCCAGCTGACTACAAGTTTCCAGTAAGCAGCAGAAATTCCAGCTGTAGCCTTTTTGTATTTTTGCACCCTTTGCACTCCTGCTCCATTTTTACCATCTCTGCTTCCTAAGAGGAACACTTAGGATGGTACAAAGTGAATGTTGTGTACAAATTGCCTGGGCCCAGATATTGGCCTCCAATTTTGCCCCAGCACAGATGTGCAAAATTGGAAAGTATGCCAAACACTAGGGCTTGGACAACTGTGGGCAATACTGACGGATTAGACAACGCGGTAACACAGGCTTCCTTTTGCTGGCATTTTCTTCGGGACTTTTGTGTCTATTGTCATGAGAGTATTGGTCTGTAATTATCATCACGAAGACGGGTGGGGTAGGACGCTATCTTTGTCAGACTTATGTTGGGATTATGTTAGCTTCATAAAATCCATTCAGAAGCATAAAATCAACACATCATCTCCCTCACATGGTCCGGAAGAATTTAAATAATGTAGAAATGACCTGTTCCTCCAGTTTGAAAGAACTCACACTCAAACTTTCTACACCTGGTGTCTTTTTCAGAGACGCCAACATTTAAACTCTCTTCTGTGGTCTTTCAATCATTGAGTCAGTTTTGGGAATTTACAAATATATTCCTGAATGTCATTATTTAATGTTGATAGCGTGGAGTTGCATATAGTATTCTGTTAAATTTCAAACGTCATCTCTATGGTTGTGTTAATATTCCCTTTCTCATCTCATGTTTTTTATTTTGATTTTTCTTGACTAGGCTTGTTGATGGTTAGTCTTTTTTAATTTGTCCCTCCCTTCCTCTGCCCATAAAGAATAATCTAAGTATGAATCAAACCTCTTCGAGGAGGAATTCTGCTTCCTCTTGCCCAGCCTGTATTTGAACTGCTGTTTCCAGGAGTCACGATTCCAGATAGCTGTGGAGGAAGGAGATGAAGGTTTGAACAGCTCTCTGGCTATACTTCAAAGCACAGATAAATGGCTTTTTGTTTGCTCCCAGATGCCTTTGAGGACCTGTCTCCAGAAATGTGCCTGCATTTGAATCCCAGCTCTCCCATTTATTAGCCGAGGGAACGGGGGCGGGGGAGGCAAGTCACATGAGTTCTCTATGCCTGAGCTTCCCCATCTGCAAAATGGGAATAATAACAGCGCCTCCCTCCTAGGGTTGTTGTGAGGATTACACGTAGAGCATTTAGGGCAGAGCCTGGCACAAGGCTACGCGGTGAAGAAGTTAGCGTCCATCATCATCATCATCATTATTGGTACTCGGCTGCTGGGTCTTTTTCTCGACCCTCCACCCCCACCCCCAGGAGGTACTTGTGCTTCTCCACCCCAAGGACCAGGTCTGAAGTGGCTTCTGAACTGAGGCACACTGGGGTGTCAAGGAAGTTGCCCCAAAGAGAAGGAGGAAAGGAGTGAGGGGTTAAGGAGGGCGTGGTGGGGGCGGGTAGAGGCGACTTGGGGAGAGCTGGGGGATGCGGCCCAGCTCTGCTAGTAGCAAGGACAGTGCTCTTTCCTGGCCTTGCCCTGGGGACGTGGTGAGCCTCCAGAGACACAGCTCAGTGATGTCCTTGTGCCCAAGCTATGCAGGAATTGGAGAGGTGGGCTCAGGGGTTTTCAGTCAATGAGCCTCAGGGATGACTGGAGGGGACTGAAGGCCACGGACCCCTCTCTGATGTCCTGGGCCTTTTACAGCCTCTAAGTGGGAGTAAAATGACTCAGGACATTGAATTTCCCACCTGGTAGCCAGGGGCTCAAAGCAGACTGAATTTGATTTTGAAAAATTAAAGAAAAAAGAAGAAGAAATGATTTCACATAGGGCACACGAGAACCCAAATCCATACCTGCCTCCCCTGCCTTCCATAGTTTGAGTTTCGTCGTTAACGCTTTTTCAGAAGCTTCTTATTCTGAGAAATTTCTGCGCTGTCCAGGGCGACGTTTGTCCTGTGCACCCTTGGTCCTGGGTTCTGGCTGCTCCCCACAACTCCATCCACAGGCTTCAGTGAGGTTTCTGGGGTGTGGGCAGCACCTCTCATTCTCCCCAGTGAGGCCTGCCCACGGGCACTTCCTGCAGGACTCAATCTGGGGGATACCAGGGGGCTTTGCAGAGAGCTGTGCAGTAATTTCCAGCAAACACTGTGGCTGTGGTGTGTGCCTGGATGCAGCCATCCGAGGAGCGCATTCTTGTGCGTGAGCAGCTGGCCTCAGGGCTGTGAGTGGGCAGCCAAGGGGGCCTTGGCCTCTTGTCTTGGCCACAAAGGTAGGGGAGGAGATGCCTGTCGGCAGCTGGGAGGTAGCTCCCCCCCAGACTGGGGGAGCAGGTGTCGTCACCTTGCTCTGCCTGGCATCAGCAGGGCAAGCAGGACCCTCCCTTAGCTGAGGGGCAGGCCTCGCAGGCGTGAGCCACGGCCTGTGTGCCAGTGTGGTGCCCTGGAATCGGACTGAGAGCTCTCCAACAGAGGGGTAGGGCTGGGCCCTGGGTTCCCCCTTCTAGGGTTAAACTTCCAAGGCTTTGTCTTCATGAAATCTGTAAATATCACAGCCTCCACTCCTGGCCAAGCAGCTAGTAAAGCGCTCTCTTAAGAGTCAATCCTATAGATTAAGAAACGTGTCACCTAAAAGTCAGGAAGGACATCCACATGGGTCTGCCATCCATACGGTGGTTCTCAGCCGCTTCCATGACACAGGCCTAAGTAGCTTCTCAAAAAAGGTGGGATTTTTATAGAGCGAGGGGAACGGGGAGGGTAATATGTTTGCCTGGGTCCTACACTGAGGGTGTGGCTACCCTGGGTATGGGGCAGGCGTGGAGCCATGGGGGCTGGGTGAGTGGGAGAAGACTGAGGCTGTGGACAGGACAGCGGTGGGATGTGGGTCCCAGCCGCCTCTAAGCCCGCGTCCTTCAGAGGCCTCGCCCTCTGCCCCCAGCCACACCCTCCCCTGTTCCTCTCCGCCCTCCTCCTCCTCCCCAACACCTCTCAGCATCTTCTGTCTAACAGGAAGCCTTTCTGAAGGCTCCAGGTCCAGTCTGGTTTGGTGTCTCCTGCCCCAGTTCAGGCCTCTGTTTGCGGTGATGCCCCAGGCTCTCCCAGGCTGCAGTCTCCCCCCTACCCGACCCCATACAGGCTGGGCTTTGTCTGTTACCTCTCTGCTCCTTCTCTCCCGCCCCTTTCCTACCTTCCCCTGCCCCAGTCTCTGGCATAAGGAGCAGCAATGGAGCTCAAGGAGCTTAGGCCCTCAGGACACAGATGGGCAGAATTATGACCACGGCCAGGTCCCCTGCCACTTGCATCACCTCTGCTCTCTCTGTCCCTCCTGCTCTCCAGCTACACCCACTCCAAACTGTTACTACTTAACAAATTCTGTGGCCCTGACCAAGGGGGAGGCTGTAGGGAGGCTGTGGGGACAGAGCCCCAAAAAGCAGTTTCCAGGCTCTCGGCCTCACATAGAAAGGTGCTGGCTCAGGTAGTAAATGGCCATCGACTGTGATCAAATGGCCAGCAGCTGTGGCTAGTTGGCCGTCAGCTGTAACCAGTGAGCCATTAGCCATGAATATAACTGCCGTGGCTAGGCTAGGAGAAGAGGCTAGCAGAGAAGAAAAGGAGAAAGGGGGAGCTAGCAAGAAGATGGTGGCTGAGCCTGCAAGCGGCACAGTGAGGGTTGAGAATTGTGTGGCTCCTATTTCCTGTTTCTCCAACCCAGCCGCCAGCGAGAGTATAGTGGTGTGACTCCCCTACCTATGGCTCCGTGGGTGTTCCTTTTTGGCCTCACCGTGTCCTGCGTTCTTGTGTGGGGGGCGGGACCGGAGACCCCGCCGGACGCCCCGCACGACACTTGGCGAAGTCGGCAGGATCCCCTGCACTACAGAGGCTCACATCTCTCCAAGTGTTTCGAACAGCAGCATCTGAGAGGCTCTCAGCTCTGGGGCTCAGCAAGCAGAGGACGAGGGGAGTTAGCAGGTGACGGAGGCCCTTTGCAGCCCAGGTGGATTCCTGCACATCAGTGCCCAGAGGTGCTGGCAGAGGCCCTCGGGGTCTGAACTTCAGAGGGAGGGAGGGCGGTTCTGGGTCAGGAGTGGAGATGACCGGCCCACAATGCCTCCCTCCTTCCTCTGGAAGGCTGTGTGTGATGCTGAGCACCAGGCGCTTAGCCGGGCACAGGGGCACTGCCGTGGACCAAAAGGGATCCTCACCAATCTGCAGATACTGTTTTCTTAGAAACCCCCTTTCCTTGCTCAGGCAGGGAAGGTGGTCCTGTGCTCCTCCCCTCCCCCTCCTGCTGGCCCCTAGTCCCAGGGCCAGGCAGCCCACACTGCCCCCCCCCCCCCCCCGGGAACCCTCCCTTGAGCGTCACTGAGCCTGTGTCCTCAGATGGTCTCTCATCCTGGGCTTCCTTTCTGACCTGGGAACTGGGGACTTTTGTTTCTACCTCAGGGATCGACTGAAGTCTGAGCCCTCCCTTGCTCATTCTCAGGGACACCTAGAATGGAGAGGGGTGGGGCTGGAATCAAGATAGCACGTCTGAGGCGTGCATGGGTGAGGGGTGTAGCAGGACGGTGACCCCTGGATGTCAGGCTTCTGCCGAGGCTCCTCAGGCTTCCTAGTCTAGCCCCGAATGGAGAGAGAGTGGCAGGGCTACAGCGCCCTCCCTGCACCTCAATGAGGGAAGGTGGGAGGGGTTCCAGCCACACTCCACTCCATCCTGCTGACCGGGCTGGCCAATGACCCAAGGGCTCCAGGGGGCTGGGGCCAGGACCCTTCTGGAAGCACAGCAGGATTCCAAGAAGCCCTTCTTCTCCACCCTGTCAGGAGGCCTCTTTGCTACCAGGGACCTTGAGGCATGAATTGCATGAGAGCCAAAAGGGGGCCCCTTCTCCTTAGAGGACTCTGGGTGCAAAGGGGATGGGGTCCACAGTGGTCTGGAGGGGTGGGTCCACCCCCCTCCAGCTCACGCAATGCCTGTCCTGTAGGAGGAGCTCAGTGGCTCTCCATTTCAGCCTGCGAGCCGGGCAGGACGCATTCCCACTTTATGCTGGGGAAACCAAGGCCCTAAGGTGTAGCATGACTTGCTCAAAGTCTGCACAGCCAGTGAGCAGGATAATTGGCCCTGGACCCCAGAGCCCTGGGTCTTGGACTATCTCTTGCCCTTTCTGACTATCGTTACTCCTCTGGGAAGGCAGGGAGCTGGCAGCGGGCAGGCGGGTGCAGTAGTATCCTGAGGGCTCGTGAGAGGGGAATGAAGAGGGGAGTCGCCCCCTTCGGCTTCTTCCTGCCTGACCCAGGGTTCAGGAGCTGAGACACCACAGCCAGAGCAGAAGAGCAAGGGCCTCCCTCGACCTCTGACTCCCGTCCTCATCAGCCTCTGCCAAGAATACAACTGTTCCTTCCCTTCCTGGGGAGACACCACCCCCCATGGGAAGCCTCCACCTTCCCCCCAGGCATTGTGTCACGAGGTGTGGCGTGCACCCCTCTCTGTTCCCTGTGAGCTCTGAGAGCGAGAACTCTGTCTCATTCTCCTGTGTGTGCTCAGCCCGAGCACGGCCCCAGCATTCAGCAGGTGCTCAATACGTGAACACGCGGCTGGTAGAGTGAGCGGGGGTTGGAGGGTGGGAAGTTGGCGGGGAGTGTGAGGCTGCAGGAAGAGGGGGGGTGGAGGAGGAGAGGCTGAGCAGAGGAATGGGGGGGGGCACGAGTTCCCCGCCCAGGGGGTCCTCTTCCCACACAGTGGGCTTGGCCTTGGGGTGAACCCCTCGGGGTTTCCACAGGAGGCTTGACGCCCTCGATGCCCTCTTGGTCAAGCAGTGGTCCTGGGGGTGGCTGGCTGCCCTTTCGAGACTCTGCCAGGGGAAGCAGGAAGCCCCAGGGCATCCCCCGAGCCCAAGCCAGCTCTGGCCAGCCCAGCTGGCCGGCCACATGCAGAACCGCAGAGTAGAAAAACCTTGTTTTATTCAGCCCAGGTCTGGGCAATCTTGCTCTGTGGTATGCCCAAAATATAAAAAATAAAAACCAACAACCGACAAAATAACGCGGTAGAGAAAAGTTAAGTACGACATTGGGCCTGGCATCCGGAATCCCTGTGGTTTCGGTCCATGTTCGCTCCCTGAGGCCGGCAGGGAGGGATGTCCCTGTGTCCCACGGCCCCTGCCTCTGGGGGTGGGGGCTGTGCCCCTTGGGCCAGGTTTGTCCTGATGGGAGGCTGCCTGGGGAGCAGGACCTGCCTTGGGAAGTGGGGGGGGTTGGCTGTCGGTCCACCCTCTCCAATCAGGATCTAAGGAGAGAAACAGAACAGGTCAGTGGCAGGCACAGGGGCAGGCCCTCACTCCACTGTCAGCAAGGCCCCCACTGCCTCCGCAGCCGAAGGCTTCCCCTGCACAGCCCAGATCCCACGTGGAGGGCAGGCACAGGCCTCAGTTGGCCTCAGTAACCTGGGCTCGGGAGAAGGGCTTCTCAGCCCCAGGTCCCAGAAGAGGGGTGTCATGGACTCCCACCCAGGTACTGTCTCAGGACCACCCCCTCCCCGTGCTGTGAGTTTCAGATTGTCTTGTTTTCTAGGCAGAGCTGCTACTGTCTGGAAATACTTTCTAACTCAGTACTTTTTTTTCCCCCCAAACCTCCTTTTTTCTCTTCGGAAACAAGATTGAAACCCACAGGCGTCAGTCCCGTGGCCTTTCTGGGAAGGCTCCTTCCTTCCAGCTTCCTGTGTGCTGGCCCAGACGCCTGCCTGCGGTCAGGGTCACAGAGACGCTCTAATAAAACCTGAGCCTTTCCAAGCATTTATGTAAAAGGCTCAAAGGGAAGGGCCCACAGGCCCCAGGGGAGGTGGGGAGGGAGGTGCTCTGCTTTGCTGTCTGCCTTGTTGAGGGGCCTAGCCTGTGGTGCTGCCTGGAAAAGGGAGGCGGTTTTAACTACTTTCCCCAGCAGCAGGCAGAATAAGAGGGGATGTAGGCTCCCTGCCCCACTGCATGGCCCTCAGCCCCCTTTATTCTTGTATGCTCCCACCTTCCTTTCTTGTTTCTTTCCTTCCTTCCTTCCTTCCTTCCTTTCCTTCCTTCCTTCCTTCCTTCCTCCTTCCTTCCTCCTTCCTTCCTTCCTTCCTTCCTTCCTTCCTTCCTTCCTTCCTTTCTTCCTTCCTTCCTTCCTTTTTTCCTTCCTCCTTCCTTCCTTCCTCCCTCCTTCTCCTTCCATAGAATGGCTTCCCAGAACACTTCTGCCATTTAGGTAACCCCTAAATTTAAATGGCTAATTGAGACAGGCCCTGAGGAGTGAGAAAGGGCTGGAAATCCAGGCATGCGAAAGAGCCATGCTGCCAGGGAGGGGCCAGGAGTCAGTTGTTTCAAACACACTCTATGACCTGGATAATTCTGATATATTAAGTTGCTGCAAAGGTAAATGTTGTTTAACAAGTTAAAAATCACTGCAAAAACCGCAATTACTTTTGCACCAACCTAATAATTCTGCTTATGAGGAACCTAATCTCTGCACAGAACTAGAGGCTGTTGTTCTCATTTTTAGTATACATGGTATGACGGGGAGTGGAGTCTGCTTAGTGGTAGCACCCAGGGTTAAAGAGC
Source organism: Rhinolophus ferrumequinum (assembly GCF_004115265.2). Classification (NCBI taxonomy): domain Eukaryota; kingdom Metazoa; phylum Chordata; class Mammalia; order Chiroptera; family Rhinolophidae; genus Rhinolophus; species Rhinolophus ferrumequinum. Next base: position 98,730,941 of record NC_046289.1, on the reverse strand, counting down.
TTTCTCTAAATGGGTCTTGATCCTGCTCACACACTGAGCCCTGATCCTGCTCACACTGAGCCCTGATCCTGCTCACACGCTGAGCCCCGATCCTGCTCACACGCTGAGCCCCGATCCTGCTCACACGCTGAGCCCCGATCCTGCTCACACACTGAGCCCCGATCCTGCTCACACGCTGAGCCCCGATCCTGCTCACACGCTGAGCCCCGATCCTGCTCACACGCTGAGCCCCGATCCTGCTCACACTGAGCCCCGATCCTGCTCACACTGAGCCCCGATCCTGCTCACACGCTGAGCCCCGATCCTGCTCACACACTGAGCCCTGATCCTGCTCACACTGAACCCTGATCCTGCTCACACGCTGAGCCCCGATCCTGCTCACACGCTGAGCCCCGATCCTGCTCACACGCTGAGCCCCGATCCTGCTCACACGCTGAGCCCCGACCCTGCTCACACGCTGAGCCCCGATCCTGCTCACACGCTGAGCCCCGACCCTGCTCACACGCTGAGCCCCGACCCTGCTCACACGCTGAGCCCCGACCCTGCTCACACACTGAGTCCCGACCCAGCTCACACACTGAGCCCTGACCCTGCTTACACGCTCCACCTGTCATACCTGTCAAGCATTAATAAGCATCCACTTTTGGGTAAAGAGTACTCTCTGCGCCTTGGAATCTCTGCCGTTCATCCTCCAGCTGAGGGATTAAAGCTCTAGGATTTTGCTAGCTCTCCCTTTTTTTAATGCTAAAGAGTTGCTTTGACCTGATCAAACATTTTAAACTCACATGTAGTGGGGTGAGGTTTCTTTTGCAGGGGGCCCCTCTGCAAAGTACTTCATGGCAGGAATCAGGAGAGAGGCTGAGGACAGCCAGCATGAGACAGTGACAGCTGAGGACCCACCCTGCGCAGGAGCCACATGCCAAAGGCCTGGGCTCAGAGCTTATCAACTTGACAATGGGGCCCAGCGACAACCATGTCTCATTCCAACCAGGATCACCTCTAACCTGGGACTGTTTAACTCAAGCCACTTGATAAAGACACTAATGATCACAGATGCCATTTATTGAGGGCCCCTGTGAAGGGTTCTTGAATGTGCACAGATGTCAAGCCTTTAAATCCTCCTCACAAGCCTGTGTGGGATATAAACAGTGGCTATTGTACAGTTGACAAAAGCATCTCAGAGGTGAGGTGGAGCTGTCCAATGTCACAGAGTGAGGAAGTTACAGAACTAAGACTGCAGAGCCGTGTATGTCCACTCAGCGATGCTGCCTCTTGCTGGTTCCCATGCGAGAAATCTTAGGGAGCCACACCCCAGATCTACACGGCAGCCTGAGCCCCACCACGGGAACACAGCCTGGGGCTGCTGCAGACAAGACTCCCCCTGCTCTGCCTGTGGGCTGGGCCCCACTGCAGCTGTGTGTGGCCGCGGAGGTGAAAAGTGCGGGTATCCTGGTATGTGTTGCGCGTGGCCTGGCCTGTTCCCGGGGCAGGAAAGGGGCGGGGGCGGGCGAGCACTTACTGGACAATTTTGCAGTTTGTTGTAGAAACATAGCGGCCTGTGTAGTGGATGTTGCATCTCACCACATTGTTGGTGAAGTCAGACTCCAAAACGATGTACTTGGGGTTCACATGCACCTGAAGAAAACGGGCAACAGAGGGAAAGGGACCTGGTCAGAGGGTTGTGCTTCACTTGGTCACCAGGCAAGGTGGTGGAGAGGCAGACAGACAGAGAGAGGGACACGGGGAGGTGAAGAAAGACTGTGTGAGAGGTAGGAGGTAGGAGACAGATACACTGATGGACAGGCGCGGAGAGATGCAGAGAGACAGAGGGAGGAAAGAAGAGGCCGTCCTAGTCAAGAGCACATCAGGTCGCCCTGATCAGAAGGTGGGAAACTTCCCCAGGCCAGTGGGCTCCGCACAGGGCATTCAGGCTCAGAGAGGTTGAATCACTGGCCTAGGAAGCACAGCAGGGAGGGAGGGGCCGAGCAGGGCTGCCACGCCCAGTCTCCCGACTCCGAGGCTCACGCCGTTCACCGCGTGTGTGTGTCCGGCTACATGACCTGCTGCAGGCCTGTCTGATGCCGGGCGGCACCCTCTGCCCGGAGCTCAAGGTGCCTGACACTCACTGAGATGATGGCCCAAGCACAAGCTGTGCTTTTGTCTGAAGAAGAGCTGTCGGGACACAAGGAAGCCTTTTAAATGTTGGATTACTGGGGGGCGGCTCACGGGGGTAGGCTACACCCAGTTTTATTTGCGGAACACTTGAGATCAGATGGAAGGAGGCTACTTTTAAATCCTCGTACACTCCTTATGGGCGCGAACTGTGTGTTGCTTATGTGCTTGGATCTCCAGGGCCCATAATTCAGAGGGGCCTTTGTACACTTTGTGTGAGTGGATGCACGAGGGGAGGGAAGAGATCCTGGACAACCTCGGCGCCGGGTGACATGGAGCAGGGCCCCCCCGAGCCTGCTGACAGGTGCTCAGATGAGGCTGCAACAGCTTCCAGGTCGCTGAGTTCTGAATGTGCACAGATGGCCGCCCCAGCAGCCCGTTTCGTGCAGGTTGAAACCGTTTCCCAAGCCTGTCTTTACTGCTCTTGCTTCACTGAACTTCAGTGTGGAGCAGCAGGTCCGGGGGACCTGGCACAATGTACCCCACCCTCACTTCGTACCTGTGTGGAGGAGGCTGATTTGCTTCCCCAGATGAGGTCATAATGGCCCGGCCCGGCGAAGCCTGCACAGGGATGTACCACGTGGGGCGGTGTGTCCCCACCGTGCTTTTCTACCTGTCTCCTCCCAAGGGAAGGGGTATTCGAGTGAGTGTGTTTTGGAGGTGGGGTTCAGGCTGGAAGGGACTATTGGTCACAGGAGCCCCTGGCTTTGCAGGGGTCACTGTGAGGAGCTGAGTGTCTCTCTCAGATGGCAGTGTCCTCTCCCTGATGGCCTGCCCTGCCCACAGACGGGGGATGGACCACATGGCTCCCTGCGTCCTCTGTCACTTAGGAAAGACAGAATCCCCACTCTCCGACACCACCACACCTGGGCCTAGGGCTCCTTGGTATCTTTATGGAAAGAGGCTGTATGTGCCCGAGGCGAAGACCTTTATGGGAAGGGCCGACCTCTGTGTGATGCCCCGGGATGCTGGGGAGGGACACAGCCAGAGGCTGGAGTGTATTTCAGAGGTGGGGACACTGCCATGAGCAGCAGGTGGAGGGGGTGCCCAGACCAGGGGCCCACCTTGAGGATGTAGTTCCCGGGCTGTACGTCAGTGATGTCAATCCACTGGCAGTCGATGTCCGCGTTGTAAGTGTCATAGCAGCCGGGGCTCAGGCCCTAGAAAAGGCACAAGAGTACAAGTCGGTGTTGCATCCTCCTCAGAGCCTGGGGCCTCCTTCCTGTGCTTCGCCCGACCCGGCCCGGGCGGCTGCTCGGAATGGGTCTGCTCCTGCCTCAGCCCACTGGTGGACTAGAGGGATCAAATGAAAAAGGGGGCATGCCTGGGAGAAGTGGGTGGAGGGGTGCATAAAGGGACAAACAGGCAGTACAGATGGCCACTCTGTGATGATGGGACAGACGGACAGAAAGGTGGATTTGGATGCACAAGTCGGCAAACAGAACACCATGCCATCCTGACTTTGTTGAATGTTCCTTTCTTTCCAAGAGCAGACACCCTGGGAATGAAGCAGGAAGGGGCCGGGGGCGGGGGTGTGCAGTCCCCAAGGGGCCCTGTAGTGGCCTGAGGACTGACGAGAAGACCCCTCTGGATGAGTGAGTGGCCAGAGCCTTGGCATCTTCAGCTTGACCCAGGCTGCACAGCTGTTCGCTCCCCCAGCTCCCCTGGGTGGGGCCGTACCCTGCACCCCTCGCCCCTGCCCTGTTTCTCTAGCCCAACCTGCGTGTGTGAGGTGCACGCGTAGCGCTTGAGGTTGCCGAAGTCGCAGGTGCTGTCCTCCAGGCAGAAGCTGGCCTTGTGGCCCTCGGCCACCTTCTTGCCTGTGGCTGCATCCAGCAGGTCATAGTGGCTGAACTCGTCCATGCTGTGGTAATGTCTGGAGGCAGAGGACAGGTTGGGGGAGAGAGAAGAGGGCCTCGTTATCCCAGGGCTTCCCATCCTGGCCACCTCCTAAGATGGGCCCAGGTGACCCGGATGTGACACAGCCTCCTGACCAGTCTGGGCTCCTGGGTCCCCCGGGTCCCTGTGTCCCACAGGGCGGCATCTCTGTGTCCCCACCTACCAGATCACCCTCCCCCGCCAGGGCTCCTTACTTCCTTTTGGGCAGCCACTGATACTGGCCTCCCTTGGGCTATGCCCTCTTTCTAGACATTTTCATCCCTATCAAGACTGATCCTTCCGTGTCTCCTGTTCCAGCCCAGCTTTTGCTAAGGCTCCTCTGAGACACCCTTGCCCCGCTGATGGATCCTGGGAGAAAACAACCAACCCTTGCCCCGCTGATGTTGGGAGAAAACAACTCACAGGGCCCTCCCACCAGCACCTGCCCCTCCCGAGCACTAATGGTGATGGGGGACTGGGGCACAGGTCCCCGAGTCCAAAGGGAGGCAGGAGAGGCCACCGGCCCCACTCACTGGTGGCAACTGTGCCACTCCCAGGTGTGCCGCGGCCGGTTGGGGAGGAAGTCTGCCGTGCCCTGGTTCTTCACACGCTGGGGGAAGCGCAGCAGTACCCTCACGGAGTAGTCGGTGGCCTCTGGGGCATAGGCTGTGCTGCAGGGACACACGGGAAGCACAGAGTGGGGCTGGGCACCATGACCCCCAAACCCAGAATGGGCCAACTTATCCCTGAAGACGCTGGCTCCTGACCCCCTGCCTTGTGACGGAGGCTCAGGCCTCTCCCCCTCTTTCCACTGTGGGGCTGGCAGCTGTCACCAGGGTCAGGCCTGAAAGTGGGTCCCTGATGCCTGCAGGTGACTCTCAGCTGGGGACAGCCTCTAGGGGTGGGCCATTCAAAATCTTCAGAGATCTTTTTAACAGTAGCCCTCCCAGGAGATTCTGACAGTCTTCCCTCCTCCAGATGGAGTCCTGCTGGTTGACTAAAGCGCTGTCTCAGGTGGGCCTGAGAAGCAGGTCAACGTCTTCGTGTCAAAGCCTCTTCACTCTCCTGGTCCTGTTTGCCTTCCACTTCCCCACGCACCCTGGGCTCCAGCTTTCAACACTGTTTTCCAAACAGACTTAACTCTTCTGCTAATCTACACATTTGCTCAAGCTGTTTGCCTGACCCAGAACTCACCCAACCCCTAGGCCAACTCAGGCCACTCCTCAAGGAAGTCGGCCCTGATTGCCCCACTTAAAGGAATGTGACTGCCTGTGAGCTCTGCCAGCACTGCCTGCAGCACACCCTGATACCACACCCATCATCACTCGGTCCCTGTGACTCGGCCACCTCTCCCTGACTGCGTGTGTGGCTTCAGGGCCAGCGCCCTGGCCTTTTCTTCAGGGAGCACACATCTGGTGCAGACTCTGTGCTCACAGTTCTCTTATTGACCCCCAGTTCCCAACTGAGATGGGCCCCTGAGAGTTGTCCTGACCAGCCTCCAGGCACGTCCCTGGGCCCATTAAGGTCTGGGTCGTCAGGCCAGAGGCAGGAGGTGGCCAGTTGTGGGGATTAGCTCTCTCAGAGAGGATGTCTGGACGACAGGCAGTGCAGGCTCCTCTCTGCCAGGACATACGGCCCTTGGCCTTGTCTGGGGGAGGCTTGGAATCCATCTATGTCTGGGTTGGAACAAACATCCTCCTTCCCTCTGCTGAGCTCAATGCTGCCCTTCTGTCCGGCTCAGCACACCGTGGGAAACCATCAGGGTCTAGGTCCTAGGCCCAGTTTGGCCACAAAATCGTGGTGAGACTTGGAGCAAGTCCCTTCCCTCGTCTGGGTCCTGCTGGCTGTCTGCACTCTGGCACAGCCGAGCCCACACCCACGATGATCTCCGAGGCTTCGTGCTCCAGGGCTTCAGCTTTGGCAGGTCTTCTAGGTCTCACCCTGCGCCCAGCTGCCTCTGAGGCCTCAGCCCTTGCCGACCTCGCCCCTCTGGCCGTATACAGCTCCAGCCTGCAAACTGCTCATGCTAGCCCCTCCTCCCACCCCGCTGCTAAACCAGGAGACCCCTCCAGGACAGGGCCCGGCCATCTCTTCCCCAGCCCATCCAGAGCTCAGGTCTGGACACAACGGGATGCTCCAGGAAGGTGGAGGGATAGTTGGGTTTTGACTCAGACGCCTCAAAACTCAGCCTTCATGGCTTGTCACGGAGGCTGTGAGTCCCTCACTGCTGGAGGAATCAGACTAGTGGCATCATCACTGTCTTCTCTTCCCAGGGACAGCTGGGACGACAAGGCCTGAACGCACAGGCCACAGGCTTGTGGCACTCAGCGTGTGGTCCTAGGACTGTTGCCAGTGTACACACACTTGGTTGCCAGTCTGTAATGAGATAAGGAACTCACACCAGCATGAGAATCAATTACATCACTAATCACACTTTTCAGTTCAGCTGACACATTTTTTTGAAGCCAGACTTTCTCAGTGGAGGAAGCAGTGAGCTGAGTGACATCCTGGTGCAAGGTCCTTGTTACAGATTGGTAACAGCTGTGGTCAGCTACTCTGAGTGGCGGTGGACTAGAGGTCCCATAAGTGAGAAAATGTTTGGATTCCAAAGGGCTTCCCAGATACTAAAAAATAAAAGTAAATAAAGAGTTCAAATGTCAAAAGCAAGTAATGAAGAAAACTAGGTGCTTCCGGCATAGAGAACTGTCAACAAAAGAAGTACGTCTGTGTAATCTTTAACTAGGTCTTTTAGCACAGGACGATGTCCCCAAAGCATACATATTTGAACAGAATATTTGCTGTTAATAAATTTAGAAGCCAGGAGGTGGAATCGCCTCAGAATAATGAGGAGTTGGCTGTGTTTACCTTCTGGAGTCACGTAAACTGGTCTCTTTCCCCTCTCTGGTGCCACACATAACTGAGGCCTCTTTGCCACCCATGCATACTGGCCCTGCTGTGACCCAGGCAGACAGCCTGGGCCAGCCACAGCCACACTGTGAAGGTGGCCCATACTCTGACCCCATCCTGAAGGCTCGGTCCCCCCAGAGGACTTCCCTAGGTCCTCGTGGAAGCATTGGCAATCTGAGCTCCCCGTGAGGAAACTTCTCACGAGGCAGCTCGGATCGGAAAAGTTTTAGTTCCTGTCATTGCACCTCGGTTTCCCGATGGGGAACACAAACCTTCAGGGCTGGAGTGAAGATTCAAGGCCACAGTAAAAGGAAGCTCCCTTGTGTAGGGATGTGTTCAGAAATGCTGGATAACAGCTTGTTCCCTTCCCCTCCTGACTCCCTTGGGGCAGGCAAGGCTCACAGATGATGAGGGCCAGGTCCTGAGAGGCTCAGATGCTTGGCCCAGGTCATGCGGATTGCAGGCAGCCTGGCAGCCTGGCCAGCACGCGTGTGGGTTCTGGGTGACTCCCAGGGACTGTCCCAACGCTCCAAGTTTCATCCTTAGCTCCTTACCTGGCCAGGCACTTCTCCTCTGCTGCGCAGCGCAGGGAGTACAGGTGGGCTCTCTGGACGTAAGTGGAAGCTTGCACGTAGTTGGGGTCTGGGACCAAGTCAGGGAGACCTGGAGCGGGCAGTGGGGGAACCGGGGATGGAGCAGGGGAAAGAGCATGACGTTAAGGAAGGTCAGGCTGGCCGTGGTTAATGCCCAGAGACCTCCCCAGCCCCAAATACCCTTTGTCATTCTTCTTCCTCTATAGAGGCCTTCACCATCTTCAGGAAGCCTCCCAGCCTGAGCTAGGTGTGGGAGCTGAACCTTTCTGTCTGGGTTCAAGCGTGGGTCAGGGAGGTCAGGGAGCTCTGGAGCTCTGTGCTGTGGGAGCACTGAGACCTCTTGGCAGAGCTGGGACGTGAGCAAGAGTGGGGGACAGGGTGGAATGTGGAGCCAGAGAAGAGGGAAGGGTATTCTTTAGGGGAACGGCATGGACAAGGGCTTGGAGGCAGGACTGAATGAACCCAGTAACTTCGTGGCAGAGACACTTCCCTGCACGTCCTTATTCCCCAGTCCTCTGCGCCAGCCTCCACACACCCTCTGTTCCTCTCATCCAGCATTCTTCATGAACTACCCAGAGAGCCCTGGGCTTCTGGCCCCAAGTGCGTCCCAGCAGGCTCATGGCGGAGCCAGGTGAATGTTGGCTGGAAGAAGAGGAGGTGGGCAGGTAGGAAGGGGCTAGGAGGAAAACACTGCCCTAGAGCAGGCTGCTGACCAGGCAGGATTCTCCGCCTGGGCGCCCAGCCAGGTTCCTTCTTCCTGCCATCTGCCCCTGGACCACCACGCCCTCCCGTCTGCAGCCTCTGGCCTCCAACCTGAGGGGCGCCTGGCTCCCTCCCCTACAGGTCTCAGAGGAAGTCTGGAATCTGCTCCAGTTCCTGTGCTCACTTGTTCCCAGGATATCCTAGAGCCTGGGTCTGTCCATTCTGCCTTCCTTCCCCTCAACCCTTCCCCAAGCATTAGTTCCAGTGAGGAATTAGCAGAAACCAAACTCAGGTGTCCAGACCCCATCTGCATGAAATCCAGAAGCAATGACCTTGATGCTGGGAGTGTGGGGGTGCTGGGTGGGAGGTGGGCAGGGGACTCCAGAGCCCTGGGCTCCATCCCAGCTGGGCCACTGACCTAAAAGAACCTGGGCCTGGGGCCTCTACATCCCCTCCCGTCTCAGGCTTCGGGGATTCTGGCAGGGAAGTGACGAAATGAGGCTGTAAGTTCCTCCTAGTTTCTTTCAAGCCCTCTGCCCTTGGGGGCCATGCAAGGTAGGGGGACTTGAGTCACGTGGCCAGGTTTCCAGCTCCCTCTCCTTGCTGCCAAAACCCTCTTGTCGGCTTTTAGGTCCAGAGATGAGGCAGATGAGGCAGAGGAGAGGCCTCAGCCTTTCCCAGAGGTGCCGGCCTGCATGCCACCTCTCCCACACACAGACTTGGGCTCCCAGACCGTGCTGCTACTCACCCGGGGCCCGGGCCTCATGCAGGGCTGGGGCCAGGCAGCCAGTGTGACCTCACCTACTCGGAATGGAGAGAAAGCTTGGCGCACAAGGGTGGGTGAGGATGAGGTGGCTCCTGGCTGATGGGGGCTGTCTTGGCCCGCCGAGGGCCCGTTACTCAAGCCCCCAGGAATGCCTGCAATCATTCCCCCAGGGCTCCTCAGGCCCTCGAAGCAAGGGGCCACCTCGGTGCCACGCCGGCTCTCACCCACTGTCCCTGGAAGTCTCTGTGGGGGACGTAAGGAAGACAGGAACAGTCCCCTTCCCCAACACCACAGCACCTTTCCTTCAGCACATGTGGGGGTGGGTCAGCTGGGCCTGAAGCCTCATGAGACCCACCATTTGGCACCAGACAGCCGCCTCCCCCATCCCAGGCCCGGTTTCAATAAACACTGCACAGATGGCTCCACAAAGCTTTTCTGGCCCGACCCTTCCTCTCTAGCCCATTGCATGAGTTAGCTGTGCCGTCCAGGGAAGTTAGAAGAGCCAGCCGGGTAAGAGGCCAGGGGTATTCAGGGCCAGTGAGGGTCAGTGCAGCTCCTTTCCTCTGACTGAGCCCTGACCATGGTCACACAGAGCCTGACCCTGGTCGGACTGTACCCTGATCCTGGTCCTAGACTGAGCCTGAATCCTGGCCACACACTGAGGTCTGACACCTATCAACAACTCTGAACTCAGACTCACTGCTGTTTGTCCAAATTACAGACTAAAGCTCAGTACGTAAACAAACAAACAAACACCTTAAAAGGAGTTGCTTTGACGTCACCAATCCTCTTTGATTGTAGCTGAGTGGTGTGAGCTTTTTAAAAATAAGATCCAGAGCCATGGGGGAAAAGCCTTTGTGTAGTACTACATGTGGGCACGTGGGAGAAAGACTAAGGACAGACACCTCAGAGCTGCTGATTGCAATGTGAGTCCTGACCCTGGTCATCAATGATCTTCCTCTTATTGTTGAGCAATCTCAGGTTCAGGTGGGTGCCTCCTGCTCCAGGAAGTCTTCCCTGATTGGCCTCTGTGAGGCAAGCTTCTTTAATGATTAGCAGCTTAATGCAGTCATCCCTCAGTATCCAAGGGGGCTCGGTTCCAGAACCCCCCCACCCCAAGAACACGCAAATCTGCAGATGTGTAAGTCTCTTAGTCGGCCCTCTCCATCGGTGTGTTCCCTAGCCCCGAAAACGGAGGGCCAACTGTGGTTTGCTGTTCCAAACATCCATAAGCAGCTCCTCACGCTGTCCTCCAGGACACCAGGGCGCATGGAGGTGCTGGAGCGAGCTGAGGCTCAGGAGTGCAACGCATCTGCCCAGTCACAGATCGAGTTGGGGCAACTCGAGGAGGAGCTCCCAGGTCCTGCCACACTCCCAGAACTCCTCGTCATTCTTTTTATGAAAATGAACTTTTTTGAAATTTGATCTACACACAGTCAAATACACAGATTTTTGGTGTACAATTTGTTAAATTTTGACAAAATGTATACACCATGTAACTATCACCACAATCAAGCTGTGGTTTCCATCATTCCTGAAGATTCCCTCCTGCTCCTTCCCAGTAAATCCCCTTTGCCCCTCCAGCACCCCAGGTAATCATTGATCTGCTTTTTCATTACTTTAGTTAATGCCTTTTCCAGACCATAAATGGAATCACATCGTCTTTATCTTCTTTTTGCTCCACATCTCACATGGGCTCTGTGACGCCCCCAACTGAGTCCCCCTCCCCGCCACAGGCCAAGCTCCACCCTGTCACACATTCATTGCCTCCCAGAAATCTGCGGGAAGATAGCCACCTTTAGGCCCTGTACCCTCCCTCCCCACCCCCTGCTGAGGTCCCTGGGAACAGCAGGCCCCCTCCCTCTGCTGGTATGTTTTTCCAGGAAGGAACAATCCCTCCTTCTCTGGCCTGCTCTCCCAGGAGGCACTCAGTCAGCAGCCAGGCCTGCAGGCGTGGGCTGTCAGTCCCTTCACAGGGCCGTGGGCAGGGGCAGGTTGTATGATGAGAGAACGCTTGAGCAGGGTGTGTGGAGTAGAGGCAGGGGTACTGGTCTGTTGTCTCTGGCTTACGGGGTGCAACCACACCCTCCAGGCAGGACTGGGTGATGTCCAGTTACAACCAGACCATGTGCTCGCTACCCCCACCTCATCCCAAGAAGACCCTGGAGAGGGTAAGGCTTAGTCAGAAGGCAGAGAGAAGCACCAGTCACGGGGATGCAATTTTGAGGAGGGGCTGGGATCTCTTGTCCAGAATGGATGGAGTCAGCCAGTTCTTGGACATGGCACTGCAGACTCTATTAAGTGGGTTCCGTTGAGAAGTTTTCCGGGAGACTCGTTTTCATAAATGCAGAAAATGGAATTAATCATAATTCTCATGTCAGAGCAAACTAGTCATTATCATCGGTCTTTGCGAGTCCCGAGTCTTGTAGTAGAATGTGTTACTCTTCATTCTCACCTCTGGCCCTTAGATATGTCCACAACATTTGTGCCTGTGTCAAACCTGCAGTGTGTATGTATTCTTGAAATATATAAATGATACTGTCTTACAATCGCATTCTGTTTTTTAGGTTCTCAGTCAATGTAAACATTTAAGATCTGTCTAGTTCATTGCTTGTCATTGCTATAAATAAATAGGCTACACAGTGTGCACCCGCAGGCCAATCTCGCCGGTCTCCTGGGACGGACGCCAGGGATGGGCTAACCACCTGAAGGCTGCGTGGGGAGGCTTTGTCACCATCAGCATCTCAGGAGGCAGACAGGAGCCTGGCTTCTTACCAACTCTGTCCCAGGCCTTCTGTGTGGCCCTGGGCAGGCCTGGCCCCTCTTCAGGCCTCAATGCCTCCATTTCTCCAGATCTGATTGTCCTCTAGCCTACTCATGGCCTGGAGCCCTGGGCTGCCCCTCTGTGGGCACCCCTCCATGCTGACCACGGGCCCGTGCACACAGGGATTCAGGCTGCACAGTGCCTGGGCCAGAGTGGGGGGACACTAAGTCAAAAGGCAGCAAGGGCCCCTGGGCTGGCCAAAGCCAGGCTGCTTGGCTAGGGAGGAGCTGGGTGGAAGCGTAGCGGGTCCCAAGGCCATTCTGCAGGCGGCTGCTGGTCTGGGAAGCCCGTCAGACTCTGAGGGCCATGTCAGACCTCCAGGGCAGTGAAGTCCCAGAGTCAAGGACAAGGTCCAGCTTCTGCACGCTGGCTCTGGCCTGGGGGCTTCCTCTGTGCGGGACCCAGGGCCCCTCACAAGGTATTCAGGTCAGCCTGCCCCATCCTCCACCCAGACTGGGCCTGGGCCTGCCGGCTGGTCCACATGCCAGCCCACGGGAACCTGGGACAGTCTTCCCTTTCCCTGGCAGGACACAGGCTGGGCCTTCTTGGTAGTAAGACTCGCAGGCGAGTTCGCCATCTTGTCCAATTCCCCGCTGTCCAGGTCCCTTTCCTTTTCAGCTCCCCCATGTGGACAATGGGGAGATTGGACTAACCGGTCCTTGAGCATAATTTGATGGCTCCATAAACACTTGGAGATTAAAATACTTTTCATGGGCTATTCAGTCCATTCCCCAGCCTTGGGCAAGAGCCCAGGACCTCTCACAACCTCTACAGACTATCGTTTAGCAGCCAGGAAATTCTCCCACGTCTGACCTAAATCCTTCCTGCCTTATGAGTGATCTGTTCCCTCCTGCTCAGCGGTTCCTGGAGGCTGCCCAGTGCAGAGGGCCTGCGGTTACATTCCTGCCACTTGCCCACACCTCACCTGTTTCCCTGTTGGTTTCCCCTTTTCTGTGGGTTCCATAAACCTCATCTCCTTGGAAATCTTCCCTCCCCAGCCCTCTGCTCACAAGCAGCAGATGAAGGAGAGTGGAATGCAAAATAGCCCCAGTCTCCTGAGCCTGGTTGGAGGATAAACAATGCCCAACAGACAATGGGCAGTGGGTTGTGACACACGTGCACAGCGGGATGTCCCGGCTCCCCGAGCAGCCAGACTCCAGAGGAGCTCTAGGTAGGGAAAGCAGGGAGCTGAGAGCACGGCCTTGAGGGGCGATGAGCCGAGAGGGCCCCTGGGGTGGGAGCTGGCAGCTCTGTGCCCCATGAAATTATCATCTAATAATCAGGACATTAAGTTGTCAGCACCAGCCCGGCAGAACCACATGTGTGTGATGAGCAGGCTGGCAAGGTGGCAGTGGGATCTACGCCCCACTGTGAAGGGGCAATCCCAGCCCAGGCAAAGGAGCTGTGACAGCCATGAAGCCAGTCCCACAGCCTTCAATGGCTCCCCACTGCCCACACCATCAGCCCAGACTGCTCAGGGTGACAGCCACGGCTTTCTGTGGTGGCCTTAACCTGGCCTCCCAGATCTCTTAACACTGAGGATCAGTAGACAGCTCCCTAGCACACCTGACGTTTTCTGCCCCCGCCTCTGGTGCCGTGGTGCCCTTGCCTTGGAATTCCCTACCACACACACACACACGCACACACACGCGCACAGCCCAGCTCTGCCCTCACTGGGGTACAGTCTTTAGGCCCCACAGCCTCCCCTGTCAGTCCTGACCAACCCTCTGCCACCACCCTGCATCCCTCTTCCAGCACATCTGCTGCCCCCACCGGACTGGGAGACACTGTCCGGTAGCAGAGATGGCCTCACTCCTCTCTGTGGCAGGGCCCAGCTCAGAGAAGGGCATCTGTGAGTGTTCAATTGAGCAAACCACCCAGGAAGCAGGCCGGGGCTGAGCTGGGAGGAGGCCGACGCCAACCCTTGGGGAGGTTAGCGACCTTCCTTGCTGGCCAAGCCTTCTGCCACCTCCCTGCACACCTCACTAGTCAGTGTGAGCACAGCCTCTACCCCTCCCGGCCTCCCGCCCTTGCAGGCCCTGCTCAGGGCCCCTGCCCCACCTCCAGAAGCCTTCCTGGATGTTTTAGGCCCTTGGGCTCCCTCCCTGCCCCTCAGATCCTTGCCAGTGACCTTTTTCCATCTCAGCTTCTAGCAGCCTCACCTTTCCAGCTGCACAGGCCATAAACCTTTACGTTATGCCTGACCCCTTCTCTTTATCTTACACCCACGTCCAATCCATCAGGAAATCCCATCAGCTCTGTCTCCAAAATACATCCCGAATCTGACTTCCACCACCTCCATTGTGTCCCCTGCCCAGCTGCCGTCATCTCTGCCTGGATCTCTGTCTCCTCTCAGTCTCTTACCTGCCTCCCCACTGTCCATTTGCAGCACAGCAGTCAGGGCTTCTATTTAAATGTCACTTCTCAGCTCAAACCCTGCAGTAGCTCCCCGATGCAGGAGAATCCAAGCCAAAGTGGCCTACGAGGTCCTCCATGGCCCGGGCCTGTTACCTCTCTCACCTGTCTCCTATTATGCTCCCCGCTCCCAGGCCACTGTGCTCTAACCACACTGACACGCACTTGAAAACCCCAGGGAACTGTTGCCTCAGGGCCTGTGCACTGGCTGTTTCCTCTATCTGGATGCTCTTCCTGCAAATAGCTGCACGGCTTGCTCATTTCCCTCCGTCAAGTCTCTGTTCAAATGTCACTTTCAAGAGGCCTGTCCTGACCACCTCTGCAACCTGCCCCCTCTACGCTCCAGCTCTCCCTTACTTAGCTCTATTGTTTCCACAGTACTTACGACCTTTGATTATTTACCTATTTATTATGTTTACGCATGAAAATACAAGACCCACGGGACAAAAACTTTGTGCCTTTCTTTTCGCTAATGAATACCCAGCTTTAGGCCACTGCCCAGCACACAATAATATTGTTGAACGGCTGAATGTCCTCATGAGGTGATCAGCCAGACAAGAGCCCCTGGGAGTGGGTGGGGTTCTCCTTTGCCTGCTCCCCAGCTGCAAGCCCAGACCTCCGTGTACAGCAGGTCTGGGAGCTGGAAAGATGGAGGTGGGCTTGGGCCACCGCATCCTGTGTGTCTGCCTTCTTGCTGCTGGGCTGAGACCTCAGCGAGACACGGGTAGGTCTGGGGCATCCCTGAACTCCCTGCACTCAGCTCAGGGCCTGGCAACTCTGCACCCTTGGTGAGCATGTTCACAAATAACTGCACCCCATAAACGGTCTGGTGGCATCTGCCTGTGAGCACAGATTTCATGATCAAGCGAAGAATGGGACTGATTCCAAAAGTCCTTTTTTTTGGAAACAGGATTAGCTTTGGGGTGGGAAAACCTGTGGTATCAGTTGTCTCCCGAGCAGGAGGAAAGGTGGGTTGTCTCCCAGGGCTTTTGATGGCACAGGTTTCTCAGGCCTTGCCTTCCTAACCTGAGTCCCTTCCTGCTCTGGCGTTCTGACACCAGTATTACCCATCTCCAGGTGATACGCAAATGCCTGATTTCTGAGTGCCCATCAGCAAGTGGGAGAGGGACCCTGGCCTAACCCTGGCCCCGTAATCTAAATGCAGACACAAAGGCCCTCTGGGTGCAGCTGCCTGTGGTGAGGAGGCTGCTAGGTCAGGGCAGGGCAGGGGACCAGACCTGGCCACTCATTCCGGCCTCCCGAGCCCAGCCAACCGCTGCTCCACAGGAATGCCTGCACGGGGATTAGAAGCAGGTGTGGGCCGCCTGGGCTGACCATCCTCCTCCCCTCGCCCTTCCTCTCCTGCCATTCCAGCCACTGCTCTGGGGACTTTTCCATGTGTTCTTGGCTTGGACAGGAGTGGGTGGACTCGGGCTGGGACTACTGGGGAGGAGGGACCCTTCAGAGCCGAGAGGACATTGAGATGGGGGCCCCGAGGTTCGGAGAGAGGGAGGAGGGGGACGAAAGGCCAGGTCACCCAGGTCAAGTGCGACAGGAGCCTGCTGCCGACAGGCCCTGATGATGTTCCACCCTGCTCTGCCACCACCTCCAAAGGCTCTGTGGGGCCTGTGGATGCGAGACAAAACTCCAAATGTGGGTTTTCCAGCGGGTTTAGACTTGAGAGAAACAATGAACACGAAGACATACCCTTCCTTCCCTGAGGGCAGTCAGTGGGACAGAGAGTCAGCCTGGATGCGAGCTTGGCCACTGATGAGCTCTGAGACCTCAGATGGGTTACTGACCTCTAGCCTCGGTTTCCTGGTCTGTAAACTGGGGGTGATAATACTATCTATCCCACAAGGTTGCTGTGGAGATTAAAAGAGAAAATGAAAATAAAATACCTGGCATAGTGTCTGGTGCATAGTAAGTGTTCAATAAATATCCGCTACTATTATTATTATTTAAAATAGGAGCTGTTTGTTCTGGCAGTGATGGTCCAGTTTGAGAGCAGGGGAGAGAAGATGTGACCTGGCAACTGGATAAGAGGAGAGGCAGGAAGTCTGCCTTAGATGAGGCTGCCAGGACACCACTTGTTTGTTCCCACACTAGTGGCATTCGACTGCCTCCCAGGGAATTAGGAAAAAGACCCAGGTCCCTCTCTCCACTGCTCACTGGACCCTTTACGACAGTTTCCTCTGTCTGAAGACTCCATATCTTCCTGAAGGAGCACCTCAGGCAACTTCAGGGAAGGATGGAGGGGTGCTGAGCTGTGATTCTGGCTCTTCCAGTCACCAGTTATACGACCTGGGCAAGTCACTTAACCTCTGAGGGTCTCAGTTGCCTCATCTGCAAAATGGGGATAATAATAATACCTTGGGTTGTTATGAGGATTAAGTGACCCTAATTGTAAAGTTCTAAGAACAGTGTCTGGCACTTAGGAGGCAGTAGATAAGTGTTTGTTGAGTAAAGAGAGAATGAGAATGGCATGAGGATGGCAAGGCTCCAACACCACCCTGCCAAGGGAGTCTTCACTTCCAAAGCCTTCACACTCACTGGCCTATCTCACCCTGTCACAATCTGTGCCTGGAACAGAGCTGACTATCAAATGTCTGTTGAATGACCAAAAAAATGAGTGAATAAATGAAGTGTGCAGGGTATGCAAGAATACATAAAAATTAAATACGGGGTATACATAAAAACTTTAAAAATAATAATGTATAACAATTAAGAACTCGGGATGGGGAAGTCATGCAGACTCAAATCATGGTTTCGCTACTAAGAGGTTGTGTGACAATTAGCAAGTGGGCCTGTCACCTTCTATGAAATGGGACGAATAACTACCTGGTTCATGGGGTGATGTGTCAAGTGCCCTATAGATGCTAGTGTACTTATCCCTCTTGTCCACTGCAGCTGGAGGAACAGAGGCCCAGGGAGGGGAAGTTGGTAGAGGAGGTCTAGGCTCTCGCCCTGCCCACCTGGAGGAGGCAGGGTGGGGGTCCTCCTAGGTTGTTTCTGTGCAAAGCAGAGATGACAGGCTCAGTGTGAATTCTGGATCAGCTGCATCCAGCCTGTGAGACCTCCCTGTCTCAGTGTTCTCATCTGTACCATAACGTCCAACCTCTCTAGGAGGCTGTGGGGGTGAATAAATCACACACTTACACCGCTAAGCTCAGCAGGTGTGCTGCAGCAAATGGCCAGGTTGTCACCATCATCTCCACCTTGGGACTCTAACTTGGGATGCTTGCTGTGGGAGGCTGCTTCCATCTTTCCCTGCCTCTACTCCCTGACCTGTGGAGGTGGGTAGGTGACCTGGAGGGGCAGGTGGGGGGTGGGGGCAGAGAGCCAAGGCCATTCTCAGGGACTAACGGGAGTCTGACCTCTTGGGTATGAGGCGCTGGATGGAGAGGTGAACACCCCAGAAACACCCCGTGCGTGCAGGGAGGTGAACCCTCTAGGTCTAGGCGTAGCACAGTCCCCACGGGGGCTGTGGAGACCTGAGAGAGGTAGGAGGTGCCTCAAGGCTCTGGAGCCGCGGGCATTCAGATTTTGTCCTGGAAGCCTTGGGAGCCACAGAACCTCCTGAGTGGGAGAGAAACATGGTCAGCAACTCGGGGTTTATCTGCTCCACGTGTAGGATGGACTGGTGAGGGAGAGGCAGGGACCAGGGCATCAGGGAGGAGGCAGCCACAGCTCCCTGCTGACCTCCAGTTGGCTGTGTGAGGGCAGGGATGGAGGATTCATGCCAGGCAAGGCTGGCACAGAGATGCCCTGAGAGGCTCTGCGTTACTTTCACAGGGTGGCCAGAGCCAGTGAATCAGGCTGGGGGTGTACGGGAGAGGCCCTGGGAGAAGAGCCGTGGTCTTCTGGGGCTGGCACTGAGACCAGCAGCTCAGAGAAGCTGAGGCTGCGGGGAGGAAGGAGCAGGGGCAGGGAGGCCGGAGGGGGGCCTGGCGGTGGGAGACAGACCGGGCCCGGGACACAGCCGGCCTGGGAAGCAGGCGGCCACCCGCCAGGCCTCTGCATGGATTTGCTGAGAGCCAGGCGAATATGTGGCTCTCTCTGGGCCTGTTTCCTGGTCTTCTCTCCAGTTACATGTTGCAGAGTTGGAGGCCTTGGGCATCCCCCGCCCAGGGTGGGAGGGAAGAGGGTGCAGGCCCCCCAGGGAGAAACTGGGTCCTAGAAAGGCGCTTGGAAACCACCCAAAGACGGCGGGACGAGGGTGGTGCGCACATGTGTCTGGTGTTGTGAGGACACGTTCACACCCACGCACGCAGGCTGCCAGCGCCCTGCTTCAGACCCCTGGGTGTGTGGCCAGGAGGAATGAGGTCAGCCTCGGAGAATCCGCCCTGGACTCCCACACCAGGCTTGGGGGTCTGAGCTCAAGAACAAGACTTGGATTTCTCTGAACAGGGATTTTCCATGGTCCCGGCCTAGTAGGGTGGGGACGGGGAACCAATGATGGGCGAGAAAGTAGTGCTCCCTCTCTGAGCCCCAAACTGGCCCGTACCCCCAACAGTCCCACCCACACACCATCCCCTCCATAACTAGGGGAGGGTGCAGATGGCTCTCCTTGCAGCAGTGCTGGAGCAGGTCCCCTGAGTCCCCAGACCCTGCCTGGGGAGGCTCCTCCTCTGTGCTCCCCTAGTCCATCCCCCCAGTGCCTGCCCAATCGCAGCACCGAGGTGCGCCCCAGGCGGGGCCTGGATTTGGTGCACACCGGCACACTGGGCCTGGCCCCTAGCATTTAGCTGCAGGGGACAAATGTCTTTCATCCAAATGAATTGTGTGGCTCAGGAGCAATGGCCAGAGGCCCCTGCCAAACACCAAGCACCCCCAGTCCAGATACAGCCTTGCCCTGGTTGGTCCCCCTCTGAACCTTAAGAACTGACAGGCCAAAGAGGGGCCCTAGAAAACACACTGGCTTGGAGCACAGATGTCCAGTCCCAGGCCTAGCTCTGCCAGCGGTGCTGTGGAATTTGAGGTCTCAGTTTTTTCCTCTGCTCAGAGGCTGGGGCGGGGGGGGGGGGGTTGGCTGAGCCCCACTCTGCGGTCTTGCATTCTAAGAAAAGCTACTGCAAAAGTTTAGCACCTTACGGACAGCCGGATGGCTCAGTTGGTTAGAGAGTGAGCTCTCAACAACAGGGTTGCTGGTTCAATTCCTGCATGGGATGGTGGGCTGCGCCCCCTACAACTAAAGGTTGAAAACGGCCACTGGACTTGGAGCTTAGCTGCCCCTCCACAGCTAGATTGAAGGAAAACGACTTGGAGCTGATGGGCCCTGGAGAAACACACTGTTCTCCAATATTCCCCAATAAAATAAAATAAAAAAAAGTTTAGCACCCTGTATGTCTTCTCCTGCAAGGAGTTCTAGGAGCAGCTGAGCAGCTGACGCTCAGCTGCAGGGTCCCGGTGAGAACGAGGGTGGCGCCTTATCATATCACAGAGGGCCCTCTACCTCACTCCTGCAGGTTCTCACACTGCAATTCAGCACCCCACTTGCCTTGGATGGGAGGGGGACACTCTCTCGCCTAGCCTTGGGTTCCAGCAGCCCCGAGGGAAACAGGAACGCCCCTGCGCCCGTCACACACACACACACACACACACACACACCCTTACCCCTGCCTCAGCAGCAACCTATCATCACAAAGTCAGTGTGGCTGAAGACAAAGCAGCAGTCCCCATGCTGACAGAAGCAGAGGAGCTAATGCTGGGGGTGCAGTACCTGGACCCCGAAGGCCTCAGTTCTCACCTGGTGGGCCCGGCACAGTAACCTTGGTGTGGAGCAGGGAATCTAAGAGGTAGGGCAGGAGTGGATTGCATGGGCATGGGGGACGGAATGGGAAACCTTGACCAAAGCTGACTTTGAACTTGCAGAAAGAAGCAGGGGCAGCCCTGGTCAGACCAGGCCAGGACTCGTGGGCCCTTAGCAGAGTAGCCCGAGTGCTAACAGCATATGTGGAGTTGTCCAACTGAAGAAAGAAGGCTGCCCCCTGCACTGTGTCCTCGTGCGCAGATGGCTTGGGCCTTCCCAGGTCATAAAATCACCCACACTCCACCCCCACCCCAAAAAGCCAGAGGTAGGCCCAGCAGCCTCCTAAGATTCTCACCCAGGGCCTAGACTAGGATGAGCTGTGTGAAGTGAGTGAGGCACTGGCCTGGGGTGCAAAATGTAAGAGGGTGCCAAAAAACTCAGTAACCAGATAAGTAATATTTGATGCAATATTTTTAAAAATCAAAATTAATGCAAAGAAATCTGGGATGAACAAAACATCAAAATTTCAAATAAAGAGAGCATCAGCATTGCTGATTTTTCTGTTTGCCATAGGCTCCAATGTGGCTTGGCATGGCACCGTTACTGATTCTATTTAAAATTGGGATATTTTGTTCATCATGGAATGTTTTACATTATTTTGCTCTGAAAATGCATTAACATATTACCTACCTCAATGACTGAGTTTTTTGGTACCCCCTTAAATTTTGCACCCAGGCTAGTGCCTCACTGGCCCCTCCAGTGTCCCTGAGGGAACTCTTGTCATCTAGTCTGGATTCCTCGGGCAAGAGCTTCTCCTCCAACCTCCTGCTCACTGGGGCCAAGCTCATGGAGCCCAGGGACCAGGAACTTGCCACATCTCCAGAGGGATCCTATAAGGCCTTTCTGACCTTCGTTATCCCTGCTTCACCCTGTGAGGCTGGCATAGGGGTATCTCCAAGGGTGGAGGACATGCCCTGATTGGAATGAGGAAGAGGCAGGGAGAAGAGCTCCTTCCCTTTGTCCCCAAATGACCCAAGCCAGGTCTGGAAGGCCAGGTCTGGGCTCCCTCCCAGAGCCCCCTACCCCCAAGCCAGGGTCAGAGCCCAGGCCTGCCTGGCCAAATCCTGGCACCAATGATGTGTAGCCAGGGAAAGGCTGGAAGGTGGGACACACGGGGCTGCTGATAGGGGCGTGGGGGATCCCTAGCAACTCAGGGTGCTGGGGGGGGTCTTTAGTTAAGGACGGAGGAGGGTCTGGGCTCACAGAGCGGTTCACCAGGGACCAGGAGGACCAAGCACAGGGCGTGGGGACAGTACTCACCTCGGCCGTTCTGGGTGGGCCGGTACACGCTGCCCACGCTGAGACGGCCCTGCTGCGCGCCGTTGCGCTCCCCCACGGCCGGGGGCGCATCGGAGCTGCGCACCGGTAGGTACGGCGGCTCCAGCACGCGGAACGGGGGCTGCGGCTCCACGGCCCTCGGCGGGACGTAGGCCTCGGGCGGAACGTTGGCATAAGGCGGGTACCAGCCGAGGCGCGGGTCGCCGCCGTAGGCGCCGCCGTTGGCCTGCGCGGCGTCGGGGCTCGGGTCGGGGTGGGCCTGCTCGGAGCCCGCGGCGCTCTCGTGGTACAGGCTGTGCGAATAGCGGCGGTCTAGGCCGTCGGCGGGCGGCGGCGGCGGCGCGTAGGGCCTCTCCGGGGCCGGGTAGAAGCCCTGCGGCGAGTACTCAGGCTGCTCCTCGCCCGCGCCGTACTCCTCGTAGCGCGCCCGCGGCTGGAAGGGGTAGACGACTCCCGCCGAGGCCACGGCCGCAGCCCCCGCGCCCATGCCGCCGCCCGCGCCGCGGTAGTACACGTAGCCCTGGTCGTAGGTCCGCGCCACGGGATCATAGGTCTCGTACTGGCTGACGAAGGGCGCCTGCGGGTAGGGGAACTGCTGCGGGAAGGAGGGTGGCTGGCGGTAGGAGGTGGCGGCGAAGGCCGAGGCCGAGACCGAGGAGGTGGAGCCCCCGTGCTGGGAAACCGAGGTGCGGGCCCGGGCCATGCCCGTGCTGTCCCCGACGGCCACCTCGCGCCAGTTGTCGGGCACCTGGCCGAAGCCGAACGGGTGCCGCGCTTGGCCGCGCACAGTGTCTGAGCCGACGCGCCCGGGCAGGGGCAGCGAAGGGGCCTGCCGCCGCCGGGGGCCTCCTTGGCTGCGCCGCTGCGGGGTCTGGGGGGCGCCCGCCAAAAGCACTCGGGAGCTACTCTCGCCGCGCTGAGGTCCTGCAGGCACGTACTCGGAGCCCGAGTTGAGCAGGCTGTACACCTGCCCGTTATTCTCCCACTGGATCAGCTGTCGCCAGCGCCCCGGGTCTGAGCCCTGCCCCGGCTGGGCCTGCTGCCCGTGCACCAGGACGCAGAGGCAAGCGCCCCACACCAGGGCTCCCAGCTGCCAGCCGGTTCGGGCCAGAGCCATGGTGGCCCCTCTGCAGAGGCCTGGCGGACCGAGAGGCTCTCAGACTGTGCGTGCTTCTCTTCCCACGGCCTCGAGGACAGGATGGCTCCTTGCCTGCCCCAGCTCTAGCTTTGTCCATCCTGGCCTTGGTCCGAGCGGGAAGGCTCCTCCGATGACAGCATTTCGAGGCCAAGGGGTCAGGGCAGGGCAGGGGCGGTGCCCAGGACTGCAAGAGGCTCTCTGCAGGGCACCGGGCAGGACCGCCTGGGGGTCTTACTGGGGCAGCTGGGCACTGGCTGCCCGCGGGCTGGCGCTTTCCCACTCTGAATGAATAAGCAACAGGCTGGGAGCTTTGGGAGGTTTCGGGCAGCCTGGTCCGCCTGCTGGGGTCTCCTCCGCAGGGCCCTATGGCCCGCCGGGTTTTAGCTATGTGGCCTGTCCCACAGCTGCTGTGCTCCCTCAGTGCCTGGAGCTCCCAGCCAAGCCGCAGACCTGCCTCTGAGGAAGGGAATGAAATAAAGAGTAGGAGGGGTCCTCTGGGGACTCAGCCTGGGAAGTGGGGCCCAGGCAGGCTGAACAGGGCTGGGTCGGGGGAGTCAGCACCACTCTGGCCATTTCTCTGTTTTGGACCCAGACTCCCCTGGTCTCTATCTTACTTACTGCTTGTGTGGGCTTGAATGAGCCCCTGACTCCTGTCTACTCCAGCCTCTCCCCAGGACCCCTGGGCTCCAAGGCCCCCAAACCAGGGCTAAAAGACACCCTCCTTGTTGATGGGCCTCCTTGGGGAGATGCCGAACCCCAGCTGAACCACCCTCTAATTCTGGACCCCAGGTGCACCTCAGTTTCTTGGGCCTGAGTATCGAGGGGCTGGAGCTTCAGCTTTTTCTCTCCTGGCATACCTCTGGGGCTTACTTTCCTGGTTTATAGGCTGGGCGTATGCCCTGTGCTGAATAGAACTTGTGAAATCATGCGAGAGATCACCTTCTCACACACTATGTATGGTTTCTGCTCTTGAGTTG
Organism: Rhinolophus ferrumequinum; assembly: GCF_004115265.2. Classification (NCBI taxonomy): domain Eukaryota; kingdom Metazoa; phylum Chordata; class Mammalia; order Chiroptera; family Rhinolophidae; genus Rhinolophus; species Rhinolophus ferrumequinum. The sequence goes on along the minus strand of NC_046289.1, from coordinate 98,707,479 downwards.
ACATAACCTGGAAATATCCTGAATGTGCACATGAATAAAATGAAACGCAGGCCTATCTGATATGGGGTGGGGGGTCATGTCACTGGAAGCAGGGTTCACTGTAAGCAGAGAACAGCAGAAGGGGGAGTCAGGAAAATGGGCCCAGGCTTGTTGCTGTGATTAAGTTGCTGGTGATCTTGGGCAAGTCCCTTCCCCTCTCTGATCCAGTCACCCTGCCGATCATTGGAGGATTAGACCAGATGGTCCCCAAGAGGGCTTCGGGAGGTTCTCTGTTTCCTCTGGGGACAGCGGAGAGAGGAGGGGTCCTAGAAATTTGAACTTTGGTGTCCAAGAAATCTCACTCTAAATACCTCCTCTGGGCTGCCTTCTCCAACCTTGCTCCTGGGAACTGGAGAGCAGAAAACCCCCTCTGGTGCTTATAAACCAAGTAGAAAGACCCTGCCCTTAACCTGACCCCTGCAGATTGCCCTTCTACTTTGGGAGCTCCTGGAGCCCACCTTAGGAAGACACAGCCAGAGTGGACATTTCTTGGGGGTCCTTGGACCCCTTCCCCTTAGCTAGCATTCGTTCACCCATCACACTGTGCTTTAGGGTGAAACCTAGTTCAGGTGACTTGGGGCATCTGTCTACCTTTAAATGCTTATAACCTAGCCAGCATCCATTCAACACTGGCTCCTCAGCTCCCCAGTGTGGAGTTTGGTTTCAGGCTCCAGACAGGACTCCTGCAAGTAGTGACTAGTTTGGCTTAGTACACAAAGCCGCCTGCAGAGCCAGCTTACCCAGGGCCGGGGCCTGGAGGGTTAAGCCTTCCTTCCCTCCTGCCTGCCCCCTGCAGTGCTGGCCTCAGCTGCTTGGAATCCCCGGGGTCCTGTAGGGCCCTCCCGCTAGCCAGATGGGCAGCAGCGCCAGGAGAGGAGGAGGTGAAGTGGAAACAGGCCTCAGGGTACCCCCAGGCAGGAGGGGAAGGGAAGAGGAGGAAGGGAGGGAGGACAGAAGTAGGGGAGCCCGACTGGCCTAGAGTGGAGAAGGCAGAACCCCTTTTCTCAAGCCAGGCAGGGGGCAGGGGCCACCTCAGGGCTTTTGAGCAGTGGGGAGATCAAGGCACGGGCCATTATGCTCAGCTGGCCTCTAACTCAGAGCCAGCTCTTGGCATGAAACCCTACCCGCTGCTGGCTCCCGCTCCGCTTTCTTTCCTTTTTTTTTTTTTCAATAAGGTCGAATCAGAGTGAGTCAGAGAAGCCAAGTTTCCTGTTAGGCTCTGTTTGAATAAACTGCTCTGAACATAGTTTGGGCCTCTGCAAAGTCTTCCAGGGCTGGGGCTGCCAGGCCCTGCCAGCTCCCTGCTGAGAATGGAGACCTGAGGACCCAGGATGACTGAGCCTGGGTCTTGGCCTGGCCACGGCCACAGCCCAGGAAAACCAGTTAAGCTGTCAGAGCTTTAGCGTCTTCATTTATAACCTGGGGGCAATACCTTTCTTGTGGCATATTTGGGAGGATGAAATTAGAGGAGTATGAAATGAGAGGAGTATGAAAAGTACCCAGGCATGTAGCCACTATTTTCTTTTTTTCCTCCGGACTGGTGAAAGAAGGGAGGAGTTCATCTCCTAAGGGTGTCTCCCTACCCTCCTTTCCCCCAGTTCCTTTCCTGTTTTTACCTGTCTTCAGCATCCTTCCTTGCCCAAGGTGAAGTTGAACAAGGCAAAGCTCCTCCCCTGGGGCCTGTTCTCTTCCCTCCAATCCATGCCCTTCCTTTGACCTTTTTCTCCCTTTAGTCGGGTCTCCCACAGTGGCTGACAGGGCCCAGCAGCTCTGGGACCCCAGGGGAGCCTATGTGATTCCACCTCTTTACACAGGGCCAGGCATTCATTGTCTTAGTGGCTGGAGGTGTCCTGGCATCCTTCGGTTGACACCTGCAGAGTGGTGGCCTGAGAGAGACCTGGGCAGGCTGTAGAGGGTGCAGAGCTCAGGTCACATGAGGGCTTGAGTCCCCAGGCTGGGCTGGAGCTGAGCAGCTCCTCTGGAGGCCTTGTCCCACAGGCCAGGATTCACACTCACTATTTTAAGACTCAAGGCTTGTTGCCAGTCCCTAGCGCTAGAAACCAGTCTCAAGGAACCTCGGAGGGCCAGTGATATAGGGCTGCAAGAGCTTGTCGGTCGTGCAGAACTCTATTAAACACCTACTGTGTACTCAGCTCTGGGCTGGCTGATCTGTCGCTGGGGCTCCCATGGAGTGGCCAGTGTCCCTTGCCCTTGTGATGAAACTCCAGGCTCTGGAAAATCTGTGGGGGAGCAAGGAGGCATCTGGCCTGAGCAGCAGAGGGTTTGGGGAGCAGAAAAGGGACAGGAGTCATGGCATGCCTCACTGCTTTGCAGAGGAATGGACCAGGAGGCCCACGGTGGGTCAGAATGTTTCTGTGGTAGAGGGGAAGGGGTGAAGCAGGCTCTCATGCCCCTGCCCGGGGTCTCCCACACTGGGCAGGGCTGGGCTTCCCCCTCCTCCCATGATCGCTGCTGGGGGGGCGGTGGCTCAGGAAAGGCCATGGGTAGGATTTGTGCTGAATGGGGAATGGAAGCCCTAGCCACTGCCTTTGGAAAGTGGGCCAGAGGAAGTGCTGAGTGGGGAGGCCTGGCAGCTGGCATAGAACCGGCTGACTAAGCAGGGAGAGGACCACCAAGTGACCACTGCCAGCTGGGCCCCACGCTTGCTCACCCCTCCCCCGCAGACACATCTGGCACAGTGGGGGAGGCAGTGGGGCTTCAGTCCCTGGAGCCCAGGCAGCCTGGAGGGGCCCGTGGAGGGGGCTGCGTGCGGCCCTTTGGCTTGAAAGTGTCTCTCTTCAGGGCTGGAACTGCAGAGAAGCCCGGAAGTGGGGGAGGTGAGGTCAGAGGCAGACGGGGAGGGGGGGGGAGGGGAGGGAAGGAACCCACACATCTCTAGGACCCAGGGACATTTGGTGGCTCTGGCCACCTCCCTTTCCGTTTTCCCTCCCAGCGAGGGCCTCTCTGGGCCCCTCCTCCGTGGTTCTTGGGGAATTGGAAATACCAGTGCTGATACAAAACACTGGGCATCAAGGCCCCTCGGTCCCCTCAGCCCCCAGTCCTGCCAGCTTCTCCCCTTTGTGACTTTCTCCCCCTCCCAAGAAACAGGGCTGGCTCTGGGGCCCAATGAATGGTACATTCTCATCCTCACCCGCTCCAGCCCCTGGGGGCTGAGAGAAGCAAGGGACGGCCTGATGGAGGAGAGGGGCCTCACCCTGGGCTTGCCTTGGGTGAGGGATTTGGCTGAAGCTGATGGCTGGGGTCTGTGGGTGGGAGAGCCCCCTCCGTCAAGGTGGGGGTGGATCTCAGCCAGCACGCAGTGGGGAGAAGGAGTCCCTTGCCCCGAGGAGAGGGCTGGCAAGACCAAGCAGGGCGCCCAGTCCCTTAGGCTGCAGCCTGGCTAACCCTGGACAACTAGCAGGGAAACTGAGGCGGGAAACCAATGGTTCTGACTAATAACTGTCTGGCAAGGCTAAGGGAAGGCTCTTCTCTCCGTTCTGCCCCCACCCCGCTCTCTGCTTTTGTTTTCTTGCCTCTCTATGTGAAACTTTCTCTCTGAGGCTTTCTAGCTTTTTTTGTTTCTGTTTTCAGTACCCTCCCTCCCTCCCTCCCTCCCTCCTTCCCTTTTCTCTGTCTCCCTCTGTTTCTGGGTCTTGCAGTCTCTGTTCTTCCACATCTCTCTCACTCTGTCTCTGTCTGCTGTTGTTTCTCCCAATTGTCCCCTCATCTGTCCACTCCCTCCATCATTGTGTTCCCTGGGCAACTGAGCCAGCTGTGGGAGTTACAGAGAGAAGCAGGCCTGTCTGGTCCCCAAAGAGCTCACAGGCTAGTGAGGGTGACACAAGTGAACAGAAGGAACAGAGTGATGAGTCCTGAGTGGAGGCGAAGACGTTGCACTGCCTTTCTGAGAACTTTGAGAGACATTTCTATCTTCCTCAGCCTCTGTTTGTCGGCCCATCCCTGTCCATCTGTGACTCTCCTTGTGTCACTTTGTGTGAAGTGGCTTGCTCTCCACTTTCTGCCCAACACATGCAGTTTGCGTCTTTCCTTGCGGTGGGGGAGGCAGGTGGTCTGGGCAGGCCAGCGTGGAGGTTGGCAATGGAAGGAGCTCGCCCTGGGGATGCCGACAGCTGCGCCTGTGGTGGGCTGGGGTCAGGGCTCCCTCCCCAGGACGCTGCTCCAGTGAACTTCTGAGGCCCCAAGTCTGACACGGATTCTATTCAAAGGGCCTGTCCTTAAAGGCAGTTCTGGGTGAGATGAGATGCAGGTCCTGGGTATGGAGTAAGCGCCTGCTGTATACCACAGGGCTGGAGTGTAAGTGACCCCCACCCCCCACCCTCAGGTGTCCGCCAGGAGCTCAGTTTTGCCCACCTCGGGGCTGGAAGGGGAAGGGGCCACAGGGTGATGAAAGAGGAGTAGAGACAAGATATTAGCAATCTCTCCCTTAAAATTTTTTTGTAGCTTTTCATTTCAGATTATGAATGAAATATGTCAATGGTAGGAAATTTAGAATACAGAATAGAAAGGGTAACTGTCATGACTCACTTCCCTTTTCAGTATTCATATTGATCACAGGGGCTCCCACCTACCCAGATGAGGAGCTGGTCAACTCCCGCCCCCCCGCCTCCCCCAGTGCCTCTGTCTGGGGCTGGCTCGGCAGGCCAGGCTCCAGCCTCAGCTCCCCCACTATTAGAACTCATGTCCTCCAGGACTGGACCTGCGCCCACAGTCAGGTCTTCTGACAGACCACTCTGACAGATCTCAGGTGGGGCATTTGGACCACAGGTTGAGATGGGAAGGTGGAGTGGTGGGGTTGCCTTATTTCTGTCTACTCAGGAGGCAGCCACTTCTTTCCGGTGGTGTTGGAAGGACCAGACTTTCTTGGACCATAAATTGTGAATAGCAAACCCTGTGGAGCAGGTGTGACAGCCTATGTCTACATGACCAAAGGGACTAGTGATTTCTCTGACACCAGACCTGCTCCGCAGATTTTTTGTGTGTTCCCCCAGGAGAAGTATCTGGCAACTTAAATTAAACAAACAAACAAACAAACAAACAAACTTTTAAAAATCTTTACTGTAACACAGAGAAAAGTACACAAAGTGTACAGCTTGATGAATGATCCCAAAGTGAACGCGCCTGTGGAGACACCACCTAGATGAGGAAGCGGAACGCCACAGCAGCTGGCACCGCCTAACAGGAAGCTCCTTGCAGTGCTGCCTGCCTGTGTCAGCACCTGGCTGCATGAAAACCGTTTCTCTTCAGCACGAGTTTTAATGACTGAACTGTGTGGGTAAATGATAATTTAATGAAAACTCCCTTTGTTGATTTCATGTTGTTTTTTTCTCTCCTATATGCGATACTGTAATGAACACCCCTGAACAAGGATCCTTGTGTGTACCTGCCCCTGCGATGGACGTAGCAGCCTCAGGGAGCCTGGGTTTGGTTCCAGCCCTTATGTGTGACCTGTGTGACTCACTGTGCCTTTTTTATTTCTGTACAGTGGGAATAATGATAAAGATTTTAACATGGTGACATAGGGGTGTATTTAGTACAGAGTCTGGTGCATACAAACACTCAATAAGCAACAGCCATTTTTAGTCCCTCACATTAATTTATTGGAAATTGGATTTCTGGTGAAAGCGGCTGAAGGTTTCTGAGGGTTTGGTACAGGTTACCCAGCTGCCCCCAGAAAGGTGGTCTCCATTTACCTGCCAGGAGTGCCCTTGCCCTTATCAACACTGGGTACTATCTTCTTAAAAGGGCATTAAACATTGAATAAGTTAAAAACAAATGATACATTTTTTAAATTGCATATGTTTGATCACTAGTGAGAGGAAGAGTTTGTCTTGTGTTTGGTGACCTCCCAAATGGTTTTCCTGCTTCTTGTTTGTACACAAGACGTCAACTCTAAGACAGTACCCAGAATGATCCTTTTAAGACACAAATCACCATGTCATTCTCCTGCTGAAAACCCAGCGGTGGTTCCCCATTTCACTGGGAATAAAAGCCAAAGCCCTCGTAATGACCTGCAGGGTCCTCCCCAGCCGGCCCTCGCTCTCCCTGCTCCAGCCACACTGGTCTCCCCATTCCTCTGCTGCACCTGAGCTGTTAACCTGCCTCCTCCCCGCCCCCCATAGCCAGCTCCCTGAACTTGTGCAAGGCTTTGCTCAAATGTCACCTTCTCACTGACACTTCCCCTCCATGCCTCACTCCTAATCACCTGAGTTACTCTTATTTTTCTTTGACCAGTAGTACTTACCACCTTATAAAATACTCCATAATTTACTGATTTGTTTATTGTCTGTCTGTCCCCACTGGAATGTAGAGTCCAGGGGAGACACCCTCTTGTCTTGTTCACTGCTGTGTCCCAGTACCTAGAATTGTCTGGCATTTCAAAGGCACTCAGTAGATATCTGTCTAATAAACGAATGAATGGTGAACTTTCTGTTCGTATTCTTCAATGATTTTTCTATTGTAATGTTCATCTGTTTAGTATTGATTTATAAGGTATAATATACTTGGTAGCATCTTTTCATGTATCACACTTTGTCACATATTGTGCAATTAATTGTTAAAATTTATTATTTACATCAATATTTTTAATACTTTTCTGATGTACCAAAGTGCTTTATTTATTTATTTATTTATTTATTTATTTATTTATTTATTTATCTTTTTTTTAAGGAGGGCACAGCTCAGTGGCCCATGTGGGGATCGAACTGGCAACCTTGGTGTTATCAGCACCATGCTCTAACCAACTGAGCTAACCGGTCACCTCTCAAAGTACTTTATTTTTAAGCTGTCAACTTGTTAATTTTTCCTTTATGATCTCAGACTTTATTGTTGTGTGACCTTTGCCTTCACCAAGAATATATACATTTTTGATTATAATTTCTTCCATGATTTTATGATTTTATTTCATTTTTTAATTTAACTCTTTGTTTCCATCTATGGGGAGAGGTAAAAGCATAACTGTAAAATAAATTAAGCAGCTATTCCAACATGAATCATAAAGGAATTCATTATGTCCCAGTGATCTGAAAGACCATTTTATCATGTACTGAACATTTTTGTGTGTTTGACTGGGCTTTCTATGCTGTTCCATTGGCCTATCAGCTAATCTTACACTGATATTACTCTATTTTAATAATTGTTACAAGTCCCCTTTATTTTTTAAAAATTACTCTTTTTAGAGTTTATCATTTAGATAAACTCTAGATTGTTTTTTTTTCCAAATCAAACAAAAACAAAGCAAAAGATCCCTCTAGGAATTGGACTTGGATTAAATTTATAGCTTAATGTGATAATCAACTTTGCAACATTGAGTGTTTCCATCTGGGAACATAGCATATCTTTCTATTTTTAAGGCCTTTTTCATCGTTGTTCTTCAGTGCGGTTTTAGTTCATAGTTGAGTATATGTGTGTGGTGCTTCTTTTCATAAGATAGAGCAATGGCATCTGTGGGAGGCGGCCTCTGAAATGGCTCCCAATGATCCCTGGATTACACTGCCTTGTGCAATCCTCTCCCCATGTGTAGGCTGGACCTCGTGACTCACTTCTCATGAATAGAATGTGGCAACAAGTGATGGGGTGTTACTTCTGAGATTAGCGGCTCGGAGGCTGACTTCTGTCTTGCTGGAGCGCCCTCACCTGCCTGCTCTGAGGAAACCAGCTGCCTTGTTGTGAGCTGCCTTACGGGACTCCCCTGTGGCAAGGAACAGGGGGGGCTTCTGGCCAACAACTGGCAAGGAACTGAGACCCTCAGCTCAACAACTGCAGGGAGTGGAATTCTGCCAACAACCACATGAGTGGGCTTCCCACTTGAACCTTCAGAGGAGACCACAGCCTTGGCTAACAACTTGATTGCACCTTGTGCGAGACCCTGAGACAGAGAACCTGACTAGGCCACACCCAGATCCCTGACCCACAGAAACGGTTAGATAATAACTGTTTAAACCACCAAACTTTTGGGGTAATTTGTTTTGCAGCCATGGAAAACTAATGCATCACCATTTTTTTCATCATGTTTTCTCATCATGCTATTAGAAAGTGGAAAAGACTAATTTTTCTGCAGTCATTTTATAACTGGCCACTTTACTAAAATCTTCTATTCTGATAATTTTGTATTTCTTTTCCTAGTTTTTCTAAGAAGACAGTTATATTTGCAAATAATTATAATTTGTTTTACTCTTTTTATATTTGTTCTGTCTAATTTCATTAGCTAGGATCTTTAGAACAATGTTGAATAACAAAATAGTAGAAATCTTTGTCTTGTTCCCGTATTTAATGGGAATGCTTGCATTTCACTCTTTGATATTGGCTGTGGGTTTGAGCTAATATTTTTTAATCATGTGAAATAGGTATACTTCTATTTCCAGTTCACTAGAGCTTTTTAAAAGAAAATCAGGAATGGTTGTTGACATTTACCAAACATTGATTCAGCATGCAAAATGCTCTTTCTCCTTTGACCTCTTGCTGTGGTAATCAGTTTGCTCCAGTTCTGACACAGTATCATCCATGCGTTCCAGGAATGTTTGCTCATGGTGTGTTCTTTTAATTTGTTGGACTCGATCTGATTATATTTGTATTAGGACTTTACATTTACTATATAGAGAAGAGACTAGTGAATGACTCGTTCATTCATTCTGTCCTTCTCTGTGCCATTGGTCCAGTTTTAGTATCAGATTTATTCTGGCTTTACAGTAAGAATTGAGAAGTGTGTGAGTCAAGGTCCTGGCAAGAAACACTCACCCAAGATGGTTTAAATAGAGACTTTAATTAGGGTCTATAGAAGTGTGGAAAAGGTGAAGGGCGATGGTGAGGTAGCAGGGACTAGCAAAAACCGGGAGCCATTACCATCCCCAGAATTGCAGAGAATGGAGGAACCAGTGTGACTGGAGCCCAGAGACAGTTGGAAACTTTGAGAGTGAAGGTTGGGGACACTGCCACTGCCAGAGCGAGGACACCAAAGTAGGGAGAGAGCAGGAAGGATATGCAAACCTTTCCCTCCACCCAGCCTTCAGTCTCCTGCCTACACCCCCCCCCCCCCACAGAAAGCCTGCGGGATGAGTCAGTCTGTTGGGGTGCAGCCTCCTGGGGCAGGGACAAGGGAGAAAGGATGTGGTTTCTGGTGTGGCTTCTGTCTTGTGCCTGGATCCTGACGGATACATTCCAAGTCATGTGTCTAACAAGGTTTTAACCTGCACTTCCAGGTCTTTTAACAACAACTTCCCCATTCTGATTTGTTTGTTTACTATGATATCGCTTATTTTGAGTCTTTCCTGCTTGCCAAGAGTGCATCTCTGAGCATCTCCCCCATGAAAGGCAGAGCCACACATGGCACGTATCCTAAGTCTGGCATGTAGGAAAGACCTTTCCACCATCTTCATGCCTGAATGCCCCTGGCAGAGTGTGGAAATTTTAGGTCACAATTGTGATCTCTCAAAATTCTGTACAAGAGTGGCTTTGAAATTGCATTCCAGCTAGCACCCCTCTTCCCATACAGTCCATGGAAAAGGGGTTCATCATCGAGCGCATTCGGGAAACTATGCTTGCTAACATCATTCATTTAACAATGTGCATGCACATTTTAAACCCACGAAAAAGCCTCAGTATAAGATTTTGTCTTTTTTTTTTCTCTTCATTCGGTATTTTCCAAGTTTTTTTATTTTTATTTTATTTTATTCTTTTTATGACAGGAGATTTTGTTCCCCTCTCGAATATAAGCACTTCCCAAGATTCTATGGAATCTCTCTTCCAATTACACGTTTTCAAAAATGTAGATTTTCCCCTCTGCATGCGTACTTATAGGATTATTTCTTCACTCTTAAAATGGACAAAATCCTGCATGGTATTTTTAAGTATTTGTTTCTTTTCATTAATTTGACTAAGATAAAAAGGAACCTTTTAACTTTATAGGCTCAGAGTTTTCATCAGCTCTGAAGTATTGTCTCCTTTCTTCTTTGATTCTTGTTTTTGTTTCCTTTGTTTAGTTTCTTCCTTGCGCTTTGGTGTCTGCTATGTTCTGTCTCTTAGTTTTTATCCCTTTGGGCTTTCCTTCTGCATTCTCAGAGAACTTATATGTCCTCCACATTTACAGATTGAATTTTCTGAAGTTTGCATTCTGTTCTTTACCATCATAATGCAATTTTAAATTTGCAGCTGCATTTTTAGTTTCCTCACAGCCTTTCTCTTATATGTTTTGCTTTCCTACCTCTCAGCCAATAACCTTCTCATTTCATTTTTTCCATCTTGTTTTTCAACTCTCCTTTCATAGAGTTCACATTTTAATTAAATGAAGTGGGTACAAAGCAGATGTGGTCTGAAAGTTATTTGGGTTGCTGTGAGAAATCTTTTTCAAAGGGATTCTTTCTCTCTGCCCTTTCAGGGACACATTCTCCTTTCATGATACAGAGTCTTTTGAAAGACCATGTGTGTTTGCAAGTGTATGTGTGCGCGTGCCGGTATGTGTTTTCTTTTACTTCTGCTTAAGAAATGAGGGTTTCTAGTGTCTTATTATTTTCCCCAAGTAGATTCTCTTTAGCTCACCATCCACCAAGACAATTGGATGTCTTTCCAATTGTCTTGTCATATTTTAGGCAGAAGGACTGGTTAATGCAAACTCGTGTCACCAGTTGACTGTGAACACAAATTATCTGTGACATACGCCCCCCACCATCTCCAGAGTTGACTTGTGGGTCTAGCTGGTTGCAGGGTGTGTGTGTCCTGTTCTTTTTCCACTCAAATAGAATCTTTCCGGGCCCTGACCAGCTTGGGGACCTCGTTGGGGGGAAGGGGTGGGAGTTGGCTGGGGGCAGGCAGAGTGGGGAACCTTGCCTCTGGACCAGGGGCCAGTTATATGGCAGGCTGCTCCTCTTGGTGACCCATGTCACCATGACAAGGCTTGTGCCCACCCTGTCGGATAGAAGAAACACAGTGTCAGAGAAACTGATTGAGGGAGCGCTCCCGGCAGTGATCTACTCGGCCTACTGATCACGTGCCCCTGAGCTGCTTCTACACTGTCCATCCGCTGCACCAGCATATTCTTTGCAAACCCGTGCCACACCCCTTGCCCTCCAAACTTGGGGGCAGTAGACAGATGCTGCCAGGATGTCCTCTGCTTGCTATTCCTGGTATGCATTGTGAGTCTACCCTGGGGGTCTCCCTTAGATCTGGATCTTGCACATTTCCCACAGAGCCCCCAGCATGCCTGGTGTGGGAATGCGCCTTCTCTTCTTTCATAGTCTTTTGATCAGTCCATCTGGGCTCTGGGAGGGAGGAGAGCCATGCGCCAGCATAACGGAATGTTGCACGGCACTTTTCCTCCTGTCCTGCAATGCAGTTAAGACCCAAAATTGAGTAGGAAAGACACCAGGGTCCCTGTGTCCCTACATCCGAAGACTCTTACCATCTCCCTTCCATAGGGTTTGCAGGAGGGAGACACTGGTTCTTTTCTCAGCACCCCCACCCTAACCCTCCACACCCTCACCCCCCACGCCCGGCAGTGAGTGTAAAAGGAGCAGGGATGGGGGAGTCATTTGCCACGTGGGGGGTGCAGTGTTTGTGGCAGAGGCTACTCTCTCTCCTTTTTGGGGGCAAAAGGGGGTGCTTTGCCTCCCCAAAGCCACAGGGAATTTCTTGTAAGGCGAGATAAACATGTCATCCCCCAGGTGGGTGTCTGCTTCACTTGTGGACTCTATGATGTACCTTGAGCTGCCTGAGTGGGGGAAAAGGCAAATAAGAGACAGATGGTGGGGTGGAGAGAGCACTGCGTGAGGTAGCTGGGCTCGGCTGTCATGCTGGTGTCTGCCCAGGAGGGCCTCACTCCAGGGCTTCAAAGAACACACAGGCCCTCCAGAGGGAGTCAGCTTTTGAACAGAGGATAGTCAGAGTAGCCAGAGAAACTGTGATAATCCACTCAGGAGAGGGCAGTCTCACGAGTTTCCAATCCCTCCCCTGGTCTTGTTCCCTGAGGTCCCCGGAAGAGAGGGGGAGGATGGCCCCCTCTCTCAGACTCTGTTGGAGCAGAGGTGGGGATGCCTGCAGGAGATGAGCAGGAGCGAGTGTTGATTGCTGACATGAGACTGTTCCAGCAGATGAAGATGGCAGCGGACTTTTAAGGTGCAGCCATGATGTCATGAAGAGCCCTGCCACCTAGATGGGTCAGAGGAGTAGCTGTTAGAAAACAATTTCACGTTTATACCTCAACAATATGAGACTACAACAAACATGTTCCTTGAAAAACACTTTATTAAAAGCAAAAGGGAAAAAAGAACAGCTTTGGAACTTTTTAGGGGTAGAGAATGTACACAAGTGTGGGATGGGAACATCTGTGAGTGAAGACGAAGAGGAGGTAGGGGACCGAGGAGTTGAGGAGCATGTCCTTGTCCCTTTGCTTTTAAGTGTCACAAGCCCGACTCATACCAACTTCAGCAAAGTGGAGTTTACTGTAAGAATCCTGGAGCACATCACAGAATCTTATGAGTCCAGTAGTCGAGCGGGAGGAGGGATGGTGACACAGGTGGCCCTGAGTGACATCTGGAGCCATAAAACCTCTCCAAGCCCTCGTTTTCCATTCCTGCTGCAGGTCAGCCTCATTCTTTCCTCTCACTGAAGACTGGTTTTGTCCACAAGACAGAAAATATGGCCACTGATGGCTTCCAAGTGCTGTAATGTGGAAGTTCTGCCATGAGACAGAACTGGCTCCCGGTAGGTCCAAGTCTAAATATCCCTGAGAAGGGCGTCACTGGCCATGCCACACCAGAGACACACCCTGCACAGTCAGCCTGGCCCAGGAGGGCAGCTCTGCAGGGAGCAGGGAAGGAACATCCCAGGAGAAAGAAGGTTGATGCCTGGCAGGGAGTCACAATCAGTGACTGACTGACACTGTGGCCTTCTGCACAAATGGGACTCTGACCACCCCACCGTCCCTCCACCTGCCAGGGAGCCATGCAAGCTGCAGAGATTCTGATGCCACTGCGCCCTTCAGCCCTCATGAAGCCCGTGGCAAGAGAGACAACAGCGGGAATAATAATAGCTGCATTTCTTGGATGCCTGCTGTGTACCAGGCCCTGGGTTGTGCTCTGTGTGAATTTTCATGTAATCATCACAGCAACTGTATTATTTCCATCCATCCTGAGGATGCAGATGCAGAGGCTTGGAGAGGTTAGGTACCCAAAATCACACGGCTACTGAGGGGTGGTACTGGCACTCTGCCCCCCTCTGTCTGGCTCCTAAGTCCACTTTTTTTACTGTCAAGTTCTCCTACCTCCATCTCCATTTACAGAGAAGGTAGAAAAATCTTCCGGGCCCAGGGTATTATTCTGTCGTGTGGACTTATAGACACCTCAGCCAGAGCCTGGGAACCCCCTGGGGCCTGGGTGTGCTACTGTGAGGTCTCCAAAAGGTCCGTAGGAGCACCTAAGGCGGTGGTGATTCTGCTCTGAGCAGCTGTTGTGCTCAGTGGAGCGGCTGCACAGCTGGGTCTTCTGTCCTGGTGGCTTTGAGGACAGAAGTAGCCCTTTGACTCGCCATCTCCTTTCTCTTCGTCCCTCCTGGTTTTCCCTCTTCCCACACTAGAAGGAAGGGAGTCCCCCAGGCACCGAAGGCTTGCTACACAGGCTCTGACAAGTCTGATGTGGGCTGGAGGCAGAGCCGTTGTCAGTAGAGGGCGCCAAAGCCTCTTCACACACCCAGGGCCCAGGCCTTGCCCAGGAGGACAGAGCAGAGAGGCAGCTGGCTCCCAGGGACTGCACACTCTTGGCAGGTCCCTCCTGCCCCAGGCAGCCTGTGGCCTGGGCACCTGCACCCTAAGCTGACAGGTGTGCACATGCCCTCTGTGTGTGTGCGTCTGTGTCTGGTTCCCCCAGGGAACACATCTGACAGCCCCACAGTGTGAAAGAGGAAGTTCAGGGTCAGGGCATAGGGACAGATCCTCTGTTCATAACAAGCCACTGCTTTTACAGTTCTCAGTAAAACCATTTTCTGGGCAGGGATTATAATTTTATAACTCCTGTTCTACTGCGGGAGAGGCAAAGAATGACTGTGGGACAGACGGGAAGGGATGGACAGTTATCTAGCTCTCTCTGTGCCAGGTCTTGCCTAGAAGCTCACACCTGATTTCCTAGTGGACCATCCAGCAGTCCTATGAGCCAGGCAACATTAGCCCTACTGTGCAGATGAGGACGGTGAGGCTCAGGGAGGTTAAGTAACTTGCCTGAAGTCACACAGCTAGGAAGTGGTGAAGCTAAGATTTGAACCCTAGTCTCTCTGATTCCAAAGTCTATGCTGGTTTCACATCTTCTAAACTGGTCCTCTCAAACTGTGTTTTCCTCAGTGCAGACCCCACCAAATCTGGGCTGGAAAACAGCCCAGTGAGGTTCCAGGAGCAGCAGATGGCTGACGGCTAGAACAGCACAGCTAAGACATGAAACTGGATGGACAGTTTGTGGCTGGCTGGTAGGCGTCAAGGAATACGGGGCTATATTTAGCTGTTTGCTGTGGGCTAGTTAGCTGATGGGAGTGAGGGCCCGGAGTTTTTGGGGGGATGGAGGGAGAAAGTGAGTGAGAGAGAGAGAGAGAGACAGAGAGAGAGACAGAGAGAGAGACAGAGAGACAGAGAGATAGAGACAGAGAATATGAGGTGCCCAGCTGCCTGGCCAGGGCCCTTGCCCTCAGAGTTGGGTCTCTGTCACCTGCTTTGCATGGAACCGTGGCTGGTTGGGGTCCATATCAGCAGGCTGGGGGGATGGAGAATCATCCAGGCCTGAGTGTGTCCTCTCCACATACATGACGATGGTCCATGAGTCATTCCAGCCTGGGGGTGCTGAGCCCTTGCTGACCAGTACTTAGTACAGCTCAGATCCAAGGACAGTCCCTCAGCGACACATCCTGGATGGGGTCAGGGGCTCGGTCTCCCTCTGATTTACTTGACCTCAGTTGCCCCTCACGGTGCGCCAGGACTTCCCTCTTCTTCCTCCTGAGGGGAAATGGGAACCCTTGCTCTGGGTGTGCCTTGGCCTTGGTTTGCCCCAGCCACCCACCGAAGAGGAGCAGAGGTGAGCGCCTGCCTTCCCTTGCACAGGAGGACGCCCACAGCAACACGTGAAATGCTTTTTTGGCATTTCTCCCCAGCCTGTCTCCACCTTCTCCCCACTTAGGTCTCCCACCCCCACAATTTGCTTCCCCAAACCCTTCAAGCTGGGTAGCACAAAGAGCCACCAGGCACAAGGAGTCCGCTTCCTGAGAAGGCATTGGACAGTTAGAAATGACAACCAAACCTCTCTGTATGTGGAAGTAGCACAACAAACTTTCTGGGACTGAGTCTGAGCAGCCGAGGCTGGCAGATAGGCCACCGGGCTGGGGCCCAGGAGACCTGCGTCCTGTTCGCACTGCTGGTGACGCCTTGTCCAATGTTTATGCCCTTCCTTCCAAATCACACTGCCTGAGGCCAGGCACAAGGACCTGGGGGACAGAGGCCAGGGACGGCCTCAGCAGGTCCATCTAGGCACTTGATCCCCCCCCCCCCCCGCCCCCCCATGGATTCTGCTCTGCCCCCTGAGGGAGGCTCCCAGCTGGGACCTGCAGCCAATGCTGTTAAGCTCACAAACATGTTCAGGAGTCTGCACACCTGGGAGCCACAGATTGGGGGTGCTGGGCGACGTGAGGGAAGGCACTCACCTGAAGAGGGAAAAAAGCCATGGTTTATAGCAGTTGCCAATTTCCATGGTGTAAATACTATCCCCATGACCCGTTTGAAGCTACCAACATGATGCCACTTAATGTAGAACTGGAAAAAGATAGGCACATTTGTTCTTTTCCCACCAGTCTTACATCTCCAGGCAAGCGGAAGGGTGTGAACCCAGTAGCCTGTAACCTCAAGGACGAGCTGAATTCAGCTGGGAGAGCCACGAAGCAGACCTCTAAATCTGCATATCCCTCCCTAGGAAGAGGGAATATCAAACTCAGGGGAGCATTGTGAGGGAATTTCTCTCAGAAACAATCCCATCACTTAGCAATTTAATTGCCTAAATATTTTTTACCTAATTTAAAATAGCTCGTCTTGTGAGTAATTGGGCAATGCATTATTGAATTACTTAGGGATTTAGTGCCTAAATTGAAGAAGCAATCAAACATTTGCATCTTTGAATCTAGTAGTTGATTGACACCTAAGGAGGTATCACACTGTGGCTGGTGGCTGTTCTCAGGCCTCTCTTGCCAGCTGCCCCCATGTCCCAGGAGCCTGACCGCTGCACAAGTAGGGCCTGGCCACCCTCCTGGGCCGGCTCAGACTACTAACCGGCTTTGCTCATCACTCCCCAATTTGCACTCACTGGGTCCTTCTGTTTCTGCCCGTGGCTTTCTCCATTTCTCGTTCTCTTTGTTTCTGCCTCTGTCCCCATTTGCTGTGTCTCACTCTGTCTTCTTCCCTCCCTCTGTGCTTTTTGTTTGTTTGGTCTGTGTTTGCTTTGTCTCTTCGTGTCTTTCTATCTTTGTCTTGTCTCTTTGTCTCTCCCTTGCTGTCTGTCTCTTTTACACACACACACACACACACACACACACACACACACACACACACGGCCTTCACCTCCACCCTGGCATTGTGCTGCCCAGTTGAGACCCCTCCTCTAAGCCGATTCTGCCCTGCCTCTCCAGGGAAGCTCAGAGCCTGGACCTGTGCTAGAAACACACAAACAGTCAGCATTTCATCACACATGGGAGCCACTTGTGGGGCGTGAGAGTGGTACCTTTCATCACAAAGGTAGTGGTGGCTCTCTGAAGGAAACTAAACCCTTCATTTGCAGCATTTGCCAATTTCCGTGGTGTAAATACTCTCCCTGTGGCTGATTTCAAGCTACCAACATGATGTCAGTGAATGAAGAATTGGGAAGAGATGCACGTTTGGTTCTTTCCAGCCAGTTGTAAACGATAATATAAACGGAGCTGCGTTAAAGTGGAGCTGGAGCTGCCACGCAAAGGAATTGCCTTACACATCTTATACCTCAAACCTTGGATTTGAAAAACAGGGCAAAATAACCTTTTGACTGGGCCTAGGGCAATACTGCATCAAAAAAAAAAATCTGTTTGCAAAGATGAGAAACAGTTATGACTACTGGACGGATGACTACTAGACCGAGAATTAAACCCTTTGTTTAGAATTACCATCACTGTTACGTGATCTGATCCAATAGAAATGCTGTCCTTTTATTGATGTAATTGTCCCCTTCTCACAAATGCCCATTACCTTGGTCTCCTAACCAGAACTTTTTGGGCTATTGCCTGAATCAGTGCATCTCGGAATAGCTGTTTTTATTGATCTCATATAAACGCTTGTTTGCCTCTCACTTTGAAAGGTCTTTTTATTTTTTAGGTTAACACAGGGCAAGCTGACGTCAGCACATCACTGGACAAGGGGAAGGGGCTTCTTTCCTGCCTCAGGGCATTGGAGGGGTAGGGGCTGCCGACAGGGCTGGCCATAGAGCGGCTCACTGTGGCCTCCCCGGCACAAGGTCTCACTGGCCTGGTGGGGGCTACTCCCGGCCAATCCCCCACTCCACGTTGGCTACTTCGTCCTCGTAGCTGACTTCACAGTATGCTCCCCTTAGAGTGGGCAGGGAGCCAAAGGATTGCCCTCCACGGTCCCAAAGGAAGGCTGCCAAGACCAAACGCCTGGCGGAGCATAAAGCAGAGGTACAAGAGGGGGGTGGAAGGGGGTTCCAGGCCAAGGTCAGGAGCCAAAGTGCGTGGGGGGGACACAGCTGCTGTGTGGTGCCGGTGCCCACAAGGCTGGAGAAGGGGGGAGGCGTGTAGAGGAGGCTGACCCCGCCAGTACCGTTAAGGGCCTGGACGACAGAGTGAATGAAGGAGCCTGATCTTTCCTGGTCAGCAGTGAGGAGAGTAACGTGACCTGTTGTCTCAGTTTGGTTTCCCCCGAAACAGGCATTTTGACAAGGATTTGGGTGAAGTCACTGTTTGGGACAAGCAGCCGCTGAGGGAGCAGGGACGTGAGGCAGGATGGAGAGGCAGTCGATAAAGGGGCTGTTAAAGAGCAGGCCACGGCTGGGGGCGGCTGGGGTCCAGTGCCAGTGGGGCCCCTCGGAGGCACAGAACACACCTCAGAACTGTCCCATGAGGGGCAAGGGAGCAGGGTGCATAGGCACCAGCAGGGTTGCTCCTGGGATGTTCACGCCCCTGGCATTCCAGTCTGACCCACATGGGGTCCACATTCAGGCCAGGGCCAGAGAATGCCCTTATGGAGAGAGACCAAGAAGCCTAAGGTGTGGGATGGGAGTGGGGGACAGGGGAGCAGCAGAGACATGGGCTTTGGTCAGAGCCTTTGGACGGGGCAGCACCGAGGTGGTTGGTGACTCGGGGAAGGGCGGTGTCATGAGAGCAAGGGGCAGAAGCCAGAGAGGACTGACTTATGGGAGAATGAGACATAATGCAGAGGGTATAAACTACTCTGAAGAATATGGAAAAAGGGAGAGCTGTTGGAAGGCACCTGGGGCTGGGGAAGGGTTGGTGCGAGCAGACTGGGGAGTTGCTCAGAGCCAGGGAGAGGCGGCAGGTGGGTTTGCAGGAGCAGCAGCATGCACCTCACCACTTGCCAGACCTAGACCGATGGAAGTGTGGGTGGAGCCCCTAGAGCATCCCAGCCTGCACCCCTCAGACAGAACAGCCAGGGCACTGAGCTGACACCTTGCCCTTCTGTCTTTCGTCTTTCTCCTGGCGTCATGGATTCGCTCAGCATGACCACAAGCGGCAAGCATTTATTTGATTGATTGGGAGCAGATGAGACCTCTGCTCTCCAGAGCCGCAGACCCCAGGATGGGCATCAAAGGGAGTGAGAAAATGAGAAAGACCCATCCTTACAGTCTGGGGAAGTTGTGGACGTGCAATGGCCGCTGCGTACAGCAGGCTGGGAGTGTGCAGCAGGGGAGGCACCAGGGAGCGTGGTGGAGGCCAGAGACAGACAGCTGAACCTTCAAAACTGAGGAGCAGAGGCGGAGAGAAAAGAGGGCGTTTTCCTGCAACTCAAAGACTTCCCCCCCTGCTTAAGCCTTCCTGGTAGCTGGGTGTCATCACACACCCTAGGACTCACTGCCTCCAGAGGCAGAACTTCCATAGCCAGATCCCTCCCACTGTTCTTTGTTGGAGTCAGTCTGCCCTTGATGGGGAGTGTCAAAAAGAAGATGTTTGGAAGGAAACGAGGATGTCCCCCTGGGCCTCTCGCTTAAGGGAGACGGCCACTTTTTTAGGTTTGGTTCCTTGGTATCGTAAAATAGCAGCCCCCCACCCCATCCCAAATGTCCACATTCTAATTCCCAGAACCTGGGAATGCTACCTTATGTGGCAAAAGGGACTTTGCAGATGTGATTAAGTCAGGATCTCGAGATGGAGAGATTATCCTGGATCATTTGGGTGAGGCCTGAATGTACCCACAAGGGTCCTCGTGGGAGGGAGGCGAGAATGTCAGAGGATGAAGTAGGAGCTATGACAACGGGAGCAGAAGTGGAAGTGAGGCAGGAAAGGGGCCACGAGGGGCGGCCGGTGAGCTCAGCTAGAGCAGGTGCTCTCAACAACAAGGTCGCCGGTTCAATCCCACACGGGCCACTGTGAGCTGCGCCCTCCACAGCTAGACCAAAACAACTACTTGACTTGGAACTGATAGGTCCTGGAAAAACACACTTAAAAGTTTTAAAAAAATGTTCTTTGGGGGGAAAAAAGAAAGGGGCCAGGAGTCCAGGAATGCAGGAGCCCAGAAGCTAGAAAAGGCAAGGAAGCAGAGGCTCCAGAAGGAGCAAACCCTGCTCTGCTGCCACCCTGACTGCAGCCCACTGAGGCTAATTTCGGACTTCCGGCCTCTAGAACTGTAAGACAATAAATGGGTGTAGTTTTAAGCCACGAAGTTGGTGGATTTGTTATAGCAGCCAGAGGAAATGCATATACAGGGGAAGCAGACTCAAGGATGAAGGTTTACACACAGGGATTCAAGTGGGGGGCTGCCCCCTCACCTGTGGGGAGTGAAAGATGCAAAGGTGGGCAGAGGGCTGGCTGCACAGCTGCGGGCACACGTGACCCCTCACGCCTCTCCAGGGCCACCCCAGGTGAGGTGAGAGATCCTGGACCATGATCCACACTGAGTCACTGCAAGGGGCCACCCTGGGCAGGAACTTGGCCTTGTATGGAGCAGCTCCTGGGGAGGGACTGCGCGAGCCCTCAGCAGGCCAGCTCACCCTGGTCCTGAAGGGGCCTGGGGCGCAGTTCAGCCTCCCACAGCTGTGGCGGAGCCTTCTTCCTTTGGTCGGCAGGCTTGGTACTTCGGCAATTTTCTGACATCCTGGACTTCCTCATCTTTTGTGGAGCTCCACAGTATGTCCACATCTCTCCCTGAGCAAGAAACTGGGGCCTTCACCCCAGTTTCTAGAACTGTCACTAAGCGCTTTCCCGGCATTGCTGTCTTAAATCCTAGGAAGAGCTCTAGTTATCTCCACGTGACAGGTGAGCAAATGGAGACTCAGAAAGGTGAAATGAATGCCCCAGGTCAGGGCCAGGACACTCCCTACATCTGCCTGGTGCCTCATCACCCCCACTTGGTTATTAGCTGTGCCTTGTTGAGCAGGTTTCCTCACTGGGTCGTTTCATTTTGTTTTGTTGTAATAGGACTCTAGACTCTGTCCTGCCTCCCTCCTAGGACTCAAAGGAGGGACAAGACATAGCAGGCTTTGTAGCTGGGCCTGTCAGCCTCTGACTCCCTGGGCCCAGCAAGTTCTCCCCACCTGTGCCTCCCTACTGTCCAGTCCCCTCCCAGCTCTGAGACCCGATCTGGGGGATGAGGGGGAAGGACTCATTGTGGTTTTCAAGTGCGACTTGTCACCTTTGTACAGTTTCCCTCAATGCTGGGAATCACGCAGGACTGCTGCGTGTGGTCATACGGTTTGTGTGCTGCATGTTGGCCAAGGGCAAGGTAGGGGTGAAATCCAGCCCACACTCGGCACATTTTGGCACAAGGCACCATCTGCCAAGGGACTGCTTGTTTCCAGAGGGACAGCCTTTTAAAATTCTCATAGAAGCCCTGCATTGGTCCAGTGGGCTGGGAATTTGTTGGCTTTGCAGGAACCCAGGGCTCACAGCACAGCCCTCAGACCCTGGAGACCACAGTTTAGAAGGGGAGTGAGAAGCAAAACCTCACCCAACTCAGAGTCGCAGTTCCAGAAGCCGCTGGAATCCCTTGGTAGGCGCACCCAGGGACTCTTGGGCTTCTCACGTCAAAGCCTTCAGCCCACTTCTCTCTGTGGACCCCATCCCGGCTGAGCTCTCCGGAACCAGCCACAGAAGGTCACAAGTTCTCTTTATTCCCACCCCAGAGTGGCAACTTCCTTACTCAACTCTTCTTTCTTGGCCCTTTTTCTATGGGCTCCAACCCACACTTCACTGCATTCCCTCCCTGGCTCAGAAGCTTCCATGGTTCCACCTGGTCCAGACTGGCATTTAGCATCACACATACACGCACGGGCATGCACGCACGCACACACACACGTACCTCAAGGCCAACAGTACTCCTTTCTCTGTCTCCCCTAATTTCCCTTTGGCTCCCTGTCATCTCCTGTCCCCCAGATTCTACCAGCAGACCTTTGCCCAGACTGTTGCTTCCTGGGCCTCTTTCCTTACCCTCTCCTTTCCACTCCATAAATACTATTAACATCCCTTAGGGCTGCACAAAGTCCCTCCGCTCCTGCAGGGCAGAGGTGGGGCTGTGGGCCAGACCAAGGAGCTCCGGGGGTGCAGCTGGGTGCCTTGTGTGCCCTGAGGACTGGGTTTGAAGGAGGCTCCTGATGTGCCCTGTGGGCCAGGCCTCAGACGGCAGCCTCCTGTGATGAGGCAATTGATGGCCCATCCATCTGCGAGCAAGTTCCAGGTTCCCAGGACGCTCCCAAGTCTCCCTTGTTGGGAACACAGGGAGAGACCCTGAAAGTCTTTAGACCCCTCAGCGACTGCTGCTGCAGGATTTCCAGGAGACTGTGGGCCTGCAAGCCAGACAGTCAACACAGACTTATTGAGATTGGGAACCAGAAGGTAACAAGTGACTGACTGTCTAACGTGCACTGTCCCATACACAAGCCACAAGCTACATGTGCCTACTCAGCACCTGAATGTGGCTTGTCCCAGGTATGATGTGCTGAAAGTGTAAAATACACCCCGGATTTTCAAGACAGTACAAAAAAAGAATGTAAAAACCTCAATCTTTTATGTTGATTACATGTTGAAACAATATTATGGATATATTGGTTAAATAAATCTTTTCACCTGTTCCATTTTAAATGTGGCTATTAAAATATTAAAAACTACATTTGTGGCTCACCGTGTATTTCTATTGGCTAGAGGAAAGGGAGGCGGCCTGGGGCTCCAGCCCCACACACAGCTCGGAGCGCTGGCCCCATGCTGGCCCTGTGGCAGGAGGCAAGGCTGGTCCAGCTGCCCCTGTGCCCACGTGACCCGGGCAGAGCCTCTGCTGATGGGACCGGCGGCAGCCCGGGTGTGCCCGCGCCTGGTGTGTGCAGGGGACGATCTGTGGGCCTAGGGCGGAGGCCAACCGAGGGATCCTGTCTAGTGGGCCCTCATTACCATTCTGAGAGACGGCTCAGCGGGGTTCCCTCTTCTCAGGTCATCAGCTGGGCCAGTCAGCGGATTGTCACCACTCAGAGTGAATCACGCTGGGCCAAGGTGTGTATGTGGTCGTGGAGGTGGGGAGGGATTCCAAATCCACAAAGGGAGCGTGGAGGAGGGCATGGTGCTCACTGCTCTGGTATTGTCCAGAGAGGCTTCCGGGGGGACCCGGAGGGCTCCTCCGTCTAAGCTAATGGCCGCTGCCTAGCAAATCTGCAGCCAGAGCGGAAGGCTTAGGACCTCTAAGCGACACAAACAACAACAGATTCCATCTCCCTGCCCCTCCTGAAGCCCCACAAGCAGCTCTGGCCAGGGAGCTAGTCTTTCTCCCCTCCTCCGTCCCCCCAGCCGGAGCACTGGGATTGCTGAGTGCCTCTCACAACCTGCGCAGGGTGTTTCCTCCCTGGGGCAGCCTGGCCTTCCGCGGAGTCCTGGCTTGTGGAAGACGTGCGCCCCCTGCAGGACGTTGCGTGCAAGTGTAGGTTCCACGGGAAGGACAGGGTGGTTCACTCTAGAGGCTGTACCTTGCAGCTGTGGGGAGTCACCGGACCTGGAGAGGCCCTCTCTCCTGTAGCTACTGCTTCTTGGGTTAAAGAATAAACGATCATGGTGCACCTGACTCCTGCAGTGTCTGCCTGCCAGCTGTCAGTTCTTTGAGCTGAAGTTTGCTGTGCTAAACAGGTTATAGATACCTGTTCTACAGCCTGTATATAGTAGATATTTTTATTCCTTTTATAGGTAATTCCTTTATTTATTCCTTTCCTTTATTTATTCCTTTCCTGCATATTGTCCAGGGTCACACAACTATTACTTGGAGTCTGACTCCAGATGCCGTGGGCGAAGCCGTTCACCTGCAGCCTGTTTAGGGTGTGGCCTCCCAGGAGGCAAATGGAGCTGAGGATAGTGTTAGGCGGATCGCTCTGGTGGCCGTCACTGTAGTGACCGTGAGGTGAGGGTGACAGAGAAGTGGAGAGGAACTGGGCCACAGAGGAGGAGTGACAGGAGTGTCGAGTTCTCCCGAGAAGACATTTGTCAGTGTCCCCCAAGCTCCGGTTGCCATGTGCTCTCCATTTTCTGACACCCAGCCCTCCCTTCCCTGCCCTCAACGAGGCAGCTTCATGCCACTGCAAGGCATAGCTGGTCACCCACAGGGGCCCTGCCGCCCAGGAGGAGGGAACTCACCCATTCCCTTGTTTTCACACTTCCTCCATTTCATAGAGGGAGAAACTGAGGCCCACTGGCTATGATTTCTCCAACCCCAGGTCACCCCACTGGTCACTTGCAGACCTCAAGCCTGCCACCCTCACTGAGTGGAACTGGGGTGTGCAGCTGAGACATTCTGAGGAGAGAAGCTAGGAGTTGTCTCGGAGCTTCCTTTAGGTCTGTGGGAGGGAGGGGGCCTCATCCTCCTTTTCCCCAACACAGCAACCTGGTGTCTCCTCCCCAGGTGCCTTCTGCCCTCCTCCCTGCCGCTGTTCTGACGGGTTCTCTCACACCCTCCTCTCGTGAGCTCAAGGGTCCTGAGAGCCCATCTTCTTTAGCAACTCCCCTCCTCATCTTCACTTTCTTTGTCATTCTGCATCACCCTCGTCTCTTATCGGTCATTGCGGTGACCGCTGTCCCCATCGCTCTGCTGCTCCCTCTGTGACGGCACCAGCACCACCATATCATGTCCACTTATCACTGCCATCACCTGCCAGGGCTGTGCTTTGTTCTCCTCCTCCTCCTCCCTTCCGCCAGCCTCGCCACTTCGTTGTCAGCTTCCCCACCATGACTGTTGCTAGCATTGCCCTGTCATCACCACTTCACCCACAGCTTCACCTCCGATGTCACTGATGTCACTTCCGCCGTTACATGCCACCACTGCCACCACTGCCATGACCTCCATTATGTTTACCTCTCCACCGCCATGCTACCCTTTTCTCCAAGCCCATTTTCACCTGTCATCACCACCGTCACCAGGGACTCCCCACCCTCGTCTCCACCTCTGCCACCTTCCCAGCCATTTCCAACCCTGTCATCTCCACATGATCTCTCCCAGTACCTCCACCACCCCCACCGTCCCTGTCACCACCACCCTCTTCCCCAGAGCTCAGCACCTGCCATTACCTGGGACTTGGGAAAGGAGCCCCGTCAGAGAACATTCTTCTGCCTGCCAGACGCCCCGTCTAGGTTTCTCAGAGGAGACCATCAGAAGCCAGGTGTCAGAACAACCCATGCTCTCCACCCTTCCTCAAAATGCTTCTGTCAGGAGGCAGCTCAGCCTTCCCTGTAAGCCAGGCCTGTGCCTAGAGAGACAGCAGCTGTCTGGTTGAAGACCACCCTTAACCTGGGGCTGCCCTTGTTTGCATAATGATTGCAGACATTTGCTCCCAGCTGCTGAGTGCTGCACCGTGGGTGTTCAGGGGCCATTTGCATATCGCTGCAGGTGAGGGTCAGGCCTTGGAGACGTGGGCACTTATTAATTCCCTAAAGAGATTCTTTCGTGTGCTGGTTTAGAAAAGAACGTGGAATGCTTAATTCTAGACTCATTCAGCTGAAGGCTCCAAGGTGGGGAGTAGGGAGGTGTGGTTAGGAGCCCGTGGGGAGAGGGCAGCCTGGAGCTTTGCTGTGGCCCAGGGCGGAGAGATGTTGGGGGTTGGCTGCAGAGATGAGCTCTACTCCTCAGTATCAATTCAGAATAGTGCCCTGCACTGCCACTCCCGCCCTCTCCAGGCCGCAGTCCTTTTGCTGTGTGACCTTGGGCAAGTCCCTGCCCATCCTGTGCAGGTGGGTGTTGAACCACTAACCCCCTCCATCAGCTGCCTGTTCTAAGCACAGGGGTCCTCATCACTGACTGCACATTGGAATCACATGGCAGCTTTTAAAAGAACCAGTGCCCTGGCCCACCCCCCGAGATTCTGATTTCATTGGTGGGCCCTGGGCCTCGGTTATTTTTAAAAAGCTCCCTGGTGATTCTAATGTGCAGCTGAGATTAAAAAGCTACTGCTTGTGGCTCTCCCCTCCCACGCTGCTGCGGCCCTGCCCGTGACCCACCTCCCTCATTTCCAGGTGCTGCTAATCTTCTCTGCACTGTAGGCTCACCTAGCTCCAGGGCTGGCAGAACAGTTTGGATGCTAGTGCTGTTGGTGAGGTCTCAGAAAAAGATCCTTTCCCCTCCTGGCCCGTGTGGCGGGTGGCCCATGTGTGGCAGGACAGCACTTGACACTGATGGGGAATTTTCCTGTCTCTGCCTTGGTCTGGCTCCATTCTGTCTCCCTGGCTGGGGCTGGTCCAGAGAGGGGTCTGCGGGAGCAGGGATGGGGCGGGGGGCTATTTCTGTGCAGCCCTCCTCCACCCTTCCTCTCCCATTCCAGCCTCCCAGATTTGGCTGCTCTTTCCATGCCTGACAGAAAGATGTGGCAGCCCCGCTCGGTTCCTTACTCTCACCCCTGCACATTGATTTCCTTGTAACTGCAGAGCCCCAGCCCAGCCCCCATCCTGGAGAAAGAATTTCCAGAGCAGCCTGAACTTTGTTTCAAAATAAGATGTAGTACACTTGATTGTAATTTGACATTCCCCAAACTTACTGAGGTTGTAACACGCATAGGGTAAGATAGGGAAATGGGACGGAAGCTTCCTGCACGACCCCAGCGGGGCAGCCCTGAAACATCTCCGCCCACCTGTGGGTCCTCAGTTGCCAAAGGCAGGGGGGCCTGTGAGAGGGGGGTCTTCGCTGCAGAGCACCAGATAGGAGACTTGGCTGTGCGCCATGGGGGAGGTGAGATGGCAGACCCTGAGTGAGGCTGTGAGCAGGCAATGAGGTGCACAGGGGAGCTGCCCCAGAGCTAATACTGCAGTGCTAAGAGTGCGGACTCTGGCCTCACCTGTTACATTCAGATTCTGACTGCCATTGCTGTCTTCTGAATTTGAGGATTATGGGAGAGAAAGCCTATGAAGAGCTTAGCACAGGGCTTGGGACATGGTAGTTGCTCAGCAAATGCAGCTATGATTACCATGAGGGTCAGGCCACAGAGCCCTCATTCCTGACCTCCAGCCCACTCCTTGTTGTCACAGTGCCCTCCCCCTGGGGGCTCAGACCCCTAAGGGGCCAGTGAGAGTGTGGGATTGGGGAAGACTTACCCTTTGGGGTGGGGGATGCAGCTCCAGATTCTGGGTCATGAGTCGTCTCAGGGGGGTTGGTGGTGATGGTAGCAGGAGCACCAGAGCTGGGGTAGCCCCTCCCGGCTATTGCACTAAGGAGGCAGCTCAGGCCCCAGCACTAAGGAGCTCTGGACTTGCAGAGCCTCACCTGTGTCCACCGGAGGCAAAGGGGTCAGAGGGCGTGGTCAAGCCACCTTCCTTCCCCCAACAGTTGCAGGACTGAGCAAATGGTCTATGTAGTGGTAGAACTGGCAGGACTTGGTGACAGATTCAAGTGTGTGTGTGTGTGTGTGTGTGTGTGTGTGTGATGCAGTAATGGGGAGGAGTCGATAGTTCCTTTGGTATAAATGGATCTGAACATCTTGACTTTTCTGAAAGATGGAGAAAAAGATGTTTCTAACATAGTTACATCTTATCAGTGTAACAAACCCATCAAGGATGCCCAGGCTGCAGGGTGAGTGTACGGCGTGTGTATGTGCGCATGCGTGTGTGTTGGGTTGGGACGGGGAATGGTCTGGGAAACTCGTCAGTGAAACGCTTCGGCCTTGAGGATCAGTGCACGAGTATCATTCGTCACTTTGCCATGTTCAGCCAGCACTGGTGACGGTCCCTAGCATGACTGACGATCTTAATTAGTTGAGGAAGAAAGCTCACATTCCCTCCTATTTAACTACCTTCCTGAATTTTCTAAAACTTTACATTCTTCACTCCCTTACCACCCTCTTCCTTTCTCCCTTGTCCTTTTGAGAGGCCAGTGCTCCAACCTCAAATCTGGTCACATCAATGGGGTTGGGTCCTGGGCAGTGGAGTCCCCGCCCACTGGCTATGTCCTCCCCCTAAAGATAGGAGGGGTCTTCCCCCCTCGCTGGAGAAAGGTCTGGTCAGCCTGAGGGTGGGTACAGAGCCCACCTCTTTTCTCCCTCTGAGTCTAAAACACAGACACTAGGGCCCAGAGAACTCATATCTTTCTACATGCTGCCTTGTGAATCTATTAGTGGGTGGAGAGCAATTATCCTGGTTCTAAGAACAAAGAATGGGAGTGAGGTCATTTTAGGTGGCTAGAGAAGTGGGAATAAACGATCCCCAGGGAAGAGGCTTGGAACAAGAGGAAAGCGGGGGAGAGGTGGGCTGAGGTCACAGCCTATCCAGACTTTCATATCAGGCTGAGGATCAAGTTTTGGAAAGCGTGGATAGAGCGTAGGGGCTTCCATTTTCTTGATCTCTACACTCATGGCCACTATGGCTCATTTAAAAATATCATGTTGGAAGAGTGCTAGGCACTAGTTTTTCCAGAGTGAATTTATCACTGTTTCATCTTCACCATGACTACCATCACGACCAACATCACCACCAATATGAATACAGACATGGCCACTGTAGACACTCAGTCAGTTTTTTGTTGACTGAATGGAAGCACTACCACCACCACCATCTCCATCTCCAACATTGCCAGACTTGGTGTCACACCTCTGCCATTAACGCTGCCACTGACATCACCACAACCACCACCGTCAACAGTGATATCACGCTTCTGCCACCAACCCTACGACACCATTGACGACACCACCAATAGCCACCATGATCACTGACATCCTAGTTACTTCCACCACCGTCACTCCACGTCACACCTCTGTCACTAAGCCATGACACCATTGACATTAATATCACTGATAATATCACTGACATCCCCATTATCAATATCAAAACTTACATTTCCACCTCTGCCACCAATCCTATACCATTGCCGACATCACCATTACAGCTACCATCATTGACAGTGCCACTATTGTCCTCAGTTGACATCACTAACACAATCATTCACTGCCATCATTACTGACTTCATAACTCATCCCACCCACCATCATCACCACCACCATCATCACTGACATCACCATCATCAGTGACATCACCATCATCAGTGACATCACCGCCGTCATCACTGACATCACCGCCGTCACCACTGACATCACCGCCGTCACCGCTGACATCACCGCCGTCATCAGTGACATCACCACCATCATCGCTGACATCATCATCACCACCACCATCATCACTGACATCACCATCATCAGTGACATCACCGCCGTCACCACTGACATCACCGCCGTCACCGCTGACATCACCGCCGTCATCAGTGACATCACCACCATCATCGCTGACATCACCACCATCATCGCTGACATCACCACCATCATCGCTGACATCATCATCACCACCACCATCATCGCTGACATCACCATCATCAGTGACATCACCGCCGTCACCACTGACATCACCGCCGTCATCACTGACATCACCGCCGTCACCACTGACATCACCGCCGTCACCGCTGACATCACCGCCGTCATCAGTGACATCACCACCATCATCGCTGACATCACCACCATCATCGCTGACATCATCATCACCACAACCATCATCATTGACATTACCGCCACCACCAATTGTCATCTTCTCTCCTAGAGTCATGTTTCTGTCCTTAAGAGCACAAAAGGAAATTTGCAATTACGCATTCTTTAATGTGATTATCTGGTCCTCACTCGACCCTAAGTGTGGAAACGGATTATGACTCTGTTTTCCCCCACTGTTGAATTTTCAGTGCCTGGACACCGGGCAGCTCACAGTAAGGACTTAATAACTGTGCACTGAATTAACATATTATTTAGACCAGCACAGTCCCTACACCAAAGGGAACTTAGGCTGTTGGATTTCAATGCTTCCCATAGTTCTAACTCCAGACTGGGCCTAGAAAAAAACAGCACTGGGCAATAGAAATGATAAGCTAAATGAAGAGAAGCCTATGCGGGCCCATGACCTGCACAGCGGTGTGGGGAAGGTTACCCAGGGCTGGGAGTGCTGCAAACCAGCTCAGAGAAGCCTGGCTCTCCTAAGACTTTTACATCCCTCACTACATCACCTGGAATTTATCTGAACCTGCATCAATTCAGTGTCAAGACTTAATCCAGTTCATCTGTAAGACCGGCAGGTTTTCAAACGTGTTCCCAGCAGACCAGAGGCTCCGTGAGGCACCACAGGGAATGACGTGAGATTTCAGAAGGGGTCTGCGGGATCACAGAGAGGCGGGCTCTGGGCTCCCCACCCACACCTCAACCACTGGGCTCCTGGGAAAGGCTTACAATGGGGCGTCAGTCATTGTAAAACAGTTTGAAAACTGTTGGCCTAGAAGGCGAGTGCTTGAGTTTTTTAGTTTTGGAATCGATGTTTACCATTGTGTATATGTCCCAACCAAAACCCACTACGCCAAAAGCAGCATTAGGAAATGCATGTCTGATTTTCTTTTCTTCCCAAGGCCACGTTAGCTCACCAAGATGTCTTTTACTCTGGTTCTTTGGTAGAATAAAAACAGTTTTGTTCTTGGAGCACTGTATTCCATGCAAGAACCCTTATTTAAATAAACTGTCTTGGGAACATAAACCTGAGGAGAAGCGAAGTATGTGAATTTCCCCATGTGTCTTCCTGCCCAGTGGACGCTGCCTCCTTAGCCAGGCAGAAAAGACCCTGGTGGGGGGAACAGGCCCCACTTTCTAGCAACACCCCCCTATGGAGGAGACACAGCATCCAAGAGACCCAGAGCCAGCCATGGATGGGAGATGGTCATCTGAGGGGAAGGAGACCAGACATAATTGGTGACATGGGGCCTTTTAAGCAAAAGGGCGGAGCAGTTATGCCTCACCTCCAAGGTCTAGGGCCCACAGCAAAACCAATGGATCCCTCATGCTCATCTATCAGCCCCCTCTGAACAGTTATAGCCACTGGGCAGGGCTCTGTGTGTGTGTGTGTGTACGCAGGTGAACACACTTGCCGAGCAGCTATGGGGGCACATGGCCAGCCCCAGCCTCTTCTGGCCAATCTTTGTGTCTGCCCTCAGGTATCCCTGAAGAACATGGGCAGACTGGGCAGGCGGCCTGAGCCTCTGCCAGGGAGAGACTAAAGTGCCCGGCCAGGAAAAAGATGGCACTCTTTGGAGAGACTGAGTGAGGTTGGAAGAGGTAGTTAAGTTTGAGGAGACATTTTCAGGCTGAGAGATGAAGCTGCAATTGTGAGGGAAGCTTTGAAACCAGAAGGGGAATGGCCTGCTAGCCAGAGATTTGGGCTGCGTGTTTCCACAGACTGCTGGGAGCCCTGGAGAAACAATATAATGTGTTACTGGAGTGTTGGGACCCAGGGGAGGAAGGGGGAGCAAAGCCCTGGGGTCAGACCCTCCTCTCAGGACTGAATCCAATGAGCAAGCCTGGGAGACATGTTCAGCTTCTTCCACTGGAGGCAGGAGAGCTCCCCAGTCGGTTATACCCTTAACCATTTGCTTCCCGGTGCAGAGCCACCACAGCCTTGGATAGCCGTGTCACAGAAGAGTTGCGGACCACACAATCTCCTCCACAATCTTCTCCCAGCGGGTACCCTCTCTCTAGCCCTTGCATTTCTCTTTACCCACCAGGACTCTCTTCATATTATACAGTCCTATGTCTGCCCCCAGCACCCCCAGGAGACACACTGCCCACCACAAACAGCGACTCCAGAGGCTGCTGGTTTTGCAGCTGTATTCCCTACGCCCTCACCGTCACGCCCCAGCAGACTTGATCCTGACCTCACGGCTGTCCACTGAGGGCATCTGTCCATTGTGAGTGTCCTCACAGAAAGAAATCCTTCAGTGGCTGAGGAACCTGGGAAGAGGAGGGTCTGGCAGACTGAGGGGGATGGGCATTGGTCTGTTGCCCTCATTCTTCAGCTTGTTCATCCGGTGACATTCTCCCGAGACCCTGGGTGCCCAGCTGTGTGCCCAGATCCACTGGCATGGACACAGGGAACGAGGGGTGAGGGCTGTGGCCTCGGGAAGCACAGTCTGTTCCAGGAGGCAGGAGTCACACATGCAAAGAGCAAGAACACTATGCAGAGCACCCCAGCACCCCCGGGGGGTGGTGGCAGAGAACGTGGTATGCCTGTCTCTGAAGCTGCATATGCCTGCCATGGGCTGGGCTTGGGAGATCAGGAAAGGCTTCTTGGGTGAGGAAGAAGAAAAGGAAAAATCACCGGGCAACTTACATCCTTCTGGATGAGCTCCGCGTAAACCAAGCAGGCCGCGGACACCAGCTCATCGGCATCAAGGTCAACCAGTCTGTTGCAGGCCTGTGCCAGGAGAAGTGGGGGAAGCATGTCTCCCTGGGCACAGGCTGAGAGAGCAAAGCCACGCTCACGGCAGTCCCTCGGGCCCCTAACCTTTCCCCAACCCGCCTGGCACAGGGCCTGCAATTCCACCACGGGAACTTCCTGTTTTGGGGAGGTAGTAAATGTCATTTTCATACTGGGCTCCAGAAAGCCCCGGGGTTCCACCGAGGGTCTCAGGGGCTTCCAAAGAGGAATTGTTATAAAACAATTAGGGGTGGCACCTAAGACTTTTCCAAACAGAGACTTCAGCTGCTTTTTAGGAATGTTGGCAAACCCTAGGTCTTTTGCCACAGGAGGACGCTAGGGCCAAGGGTTAACTGTGAGGCAGTCACTCCTGGTGGCTAAGAGCCACGCTCAGAGCCAGGCCTGTTTCCTCCCAGGCTAGGAGGGGTGAGGATGATGATGGACATCGCCCTGGGTTGGGCTTGTTGTGAAGCTTAACCGAGCTCATCTACAAAGCACTTGGTGCAGAGCTCAGGACGTGTGTCAGCTCCCATCACAATTCCCGCTCAGGGCTCAAGGGGGCACCGCAGCCCAGCACCCCCGGGCCTGGGCCTCCAGCCAGCCGTGGGGCAGGCTTGGCCAGACGGTGCTCTCACCAGGAGGATGTCGTCGCCCGCCATGCTCTCCTGCAGGACCTGCTCGCGCACCAACTGCAGCAGGCTGTAGGCCACTGGCACCTGGAAGTTTCTGCAGGGCTTCCCTGTCAGCAGAACCTGCAGGGGCAGGTGAGTCTCGGCCTGCACCCTGTGGCCTGCGACTGCACACACCTGTAAAAGGCTGAGGTGCCCACCAACCTTGGGCAGGGGGTCAGCCATTCCTGGGCCTCGCTGCTGACTTGCTCATTCACTCACTCCCTCACTTCCTCACTCACTCACTCACTCATTCATTCATTCACTCACTCACTCATTCACTCACTCACTCATTCATTCATTCACTCACTCACTCATTCACTCACTCATTCACTCACTCATTCACTCATTCACTCACTCACTCATTCAATCACTCACTCATTCAATCACTCACTCATTCACTCATTCACTCATTCACTCACTCACTCATTCACTCTCACTCACTGATTCACTCACTGATTCACTCACTCATTCATTCACTCACTCACTCATTCACTCATTCACTCACTCACTCACTCTTTCACTCACTCACTCACTCACTCATTCACTCACTCACTCATTCACTCACTCACTCATTCACTCACTCACTCATTCAATCACTCACTCATTCACTCACTCACTCATTCACTCACTCACTCATTCACTCATTCACTCACTCACTCATTCAATCACTCACTCATTCACTCACTCACTCATTCACTCATTCACTCACTCACTCATTCACTCTCACTCACTCATTCACTCATTCTCTCACTAATTCACTCACTCACTCACTCATTCACTCACTCATTCACTCATTCACTCACTCATTCACTTACTCACTCATTCACTCACTCACCCATTCACTCACTCACTCATTCACTCACTCATGCATTCACTCACTCATTCATTCACTCACTCACTCATTCACTCTCACTCACTCACTCATTCACTCTCACTCACTCATTCACTCACTCACTCACTCATTCACTCACTCACTCACTCACTCACTCACTCATTCACTCACTCACTCACTCATTCACTCACTCACTCACTCACTCACTCACTCATTCACTCACTCACTCACTCATTCACTCACTCACCCCTCATTCACTCATTCACTCACTCATTCACTCACTCACCCATTCACTCACTCACTCATTCACTCACTCACTCATTCACTTACTCACTCATTCACTTACTCACTCACTCACTCATTCACTCTCACTCACTCATTCACTCACTCACTCACTCATTCACTCTCACTCACTCATTCACTCACTCACTCACTCATTCACTCTCACTCACTCATTCACTCACTCACTCACTCATTCACTCACTCACTCACTCACTCACTCATTCACTCACTCACTCACTCATTCACTCACTCACTCACTCACTCACTCACTCATTCACTCACTCACTCACTCATTCACTCACTCACCCCTCATTCACTCATTCACTCACTCATTCACTCACTCACCCATTCACTCACTCACTCATTCACTCACTCACTCATTCACTTACTCACTCATTCACTTACTCACTCACTCATTCACTCACTTATTCACTCACTCACTCACTCACTCACTCATTCACTCATTCACTCAGGCACGTGGTCATAGCTACCTCTGGGGCATTGTGCTGGTTACTGGGAGAATCAGAGAAAAAGCCTAAATTCCCTGAAATCAGTCAATTCATTAGATAGAGGGAGGGAGGAGGAAGAGAGAAAAGGAAAGAGAGGAGGGGAGGAGGAAGGGAGAGAGCAGGGAGGAAAAGAAGGAGAGAAAAGAGAGGGAGGAAGGAAGAGGTTGAGAGAATAACTGGGTAACTATCTGTAACATTTGAGTGGAGCTTTGACAAAGCAGTGGTTGATGGGAAGTCAACAATCCTGGGGTGTCACCAGAGGCCTGGGGGTGGTCATGGACTCGGGAAAGAGACCAGCAGGTCAGGAAGGAGGGGTGAGGCAGGTGGGAGTTGACTTGTGGGGCACTGAATGCCAGACTGAATGTTGAGCGGTGACAGGTGGTGGTCAGGACCCCAGGGAGGTTCGTCTGTGACGGCCCTGGGCACTGGGATCAAAGGGCTGCAGGTGTGACCTGTCTTTGGGGGCCCCACCTTTTCTAGGAGTGAGGGCTCAACAAGGCGCCAGCACCCAGGTGGAGGGGAAGGGCGAGGAAGAGGGAGCTGAGGGGCTGAACCGGAGGCTCAGGCGGTTGGAGCTCCGTGCTCCTAACTCTGAAGACTTCCGGTTCGATTCCCACATGGGCCAGTGGGCTCTCAACCACAAGGCTGCCAGTTCAATTCCTCAACTCCCGCAAGGGATGGTAGGCTGCGCCCCTTGCAACTAGCAACGGCAACTGGACCTGGAGCTGAGCTGCGCCCTCCACAACTAAGACTGAAAGGACAACAACTTGACTTGGAAAAAAGTCCTGGAAGTACACACTGTTCCCCAATAAAGTCCTGTTCCCCTTCCCCAATAAAATCTTTATGTGAAACAATTTAAAAAAAAAAAAAAAAAAAGAGGGAGCTGAGGAAATGGGAAGCCACTGGGGCAGGGCTCAGGGAAGCTGAAGTGCAGGCCAAGTGTCCATGGACAGCTCACAGGCTTCCCCTTCGCCCTGACTGCCCTGAGAAGGTGCAGCCATGGGACTGCATGAACAGGTGGATGAACGGATGCTCTAGCCTCCTCCCACAAGGCGGGAGCAGGGTCGTCGGCCCAACAAACCCCAAGCTGTTGGACTCCATCCAAATCCAGCAGTAAAGGGCTGCAAGTCACAGGGCTCCCTGCGGCCTGCCCGAGGGGTGGGGCCTGTACCTCCTTCCCCAGCAGAGCACCTCACCTCCCAGAGCCTCCAGACGTCCTCGAAGGACTTGAAGGCACGCTGAAAGCAGAGGCAGAACCAGGGGAAGAGGGACTGCACAGCGCCCGCACCCTTTCCCTCTGTGGGGAGACAAGCGGGGTGCCAGCCCGGAGGCCATGATCAGAGAAAACTGGATGGCACACATGTCAGGGCAAGACAGACGGACCAAACAACAGGACATGTAAACATGCTTGGGAGATGCGAACGCCTGGCTATCACCTTCCCAGCTGTGCGTGGAGACTGTTTGGGGCGGATTTGCAACTGTTCAGAGTCTAGCCCCAGTGAGATGACCCCTTCTCCCTGGGCCTGGTGAGAAGACCAAATGACCCTGCTCCCTTCCCCCAGGGTCGGGCACCGCTGCCTGGGCTGGGGGCTGGGTCCTGGCCCCCTTCCATGCTGCCCTTGGTTGTGGGGAGTGTATGCTGGCTGGAGAGGGTCACTCACTGAGGTGCTCAGCAAACACAGGGTCCAGGAAGTTGATGAGGTTGTTGAGCATGTCCAGGTTCTTACCCACCCCGATGTTGATGACACAGCTGTGCTCCTGCGAAAGATGGGTGGGAGGGAGGGAAACTGAGTCCTCTGGGCTTGAGGGCACCAGAAAACCAGGCGTGCTTCACCAACTTCCCAATTCCGAGACCCCCTGTGTGCCTGACCCCGGCAGGACCCATGTGTCTGTACGAGTCTGGGTATCTGTGTGTGCGCACACATGCACACGTCATATCTGTGTCAGGTCATCTGTGTGTGCAAGTGTGTCCGTGTGTGTGTGTGTGGGGGGGTGGGAATGCAGAGATGTTTCAGGTGTGGCTCACAACACTGTGAGCCCAGTTATTCCTCCCTCCCTCATGCTGCGGGTCAGAACCAATCAGGGCAAAGAGCGGTGAGCACATTGTTGCAGGAAGGAAGATAGGGGTGACAGTGGGTTCTGGGCAGCCTCTCACAGATCATGAGGAAAGTCTTCCCAGGAAGCAACAACTTCAAAAGCCCTCAACCTGGACAGTGCTGTGTGCCGACGGGCAATATCGAGTGCCTGGAATTCCGGTCATGTGAGGGAGGCAGTGACAGAGCAGACCGGTGACGGAGGACTTGAATGGCTGGCTGAGGTTATTGGATTTTATTCTGAAGGCCGTGGGGAGCCGTGGAGGATTCGTGGGAGCAGAGTGTGTTTGGGAGAGGAATGCCAGGAGAGAGTACCGTCACTGGGCCTGGTCAGCTATACTCTCTCAAGGTTGGATGAGAGCTGGAACCAGCTAGCCCCCTCCTCAACTCCAATGCTTGCCACCCCACCCTAGAATACACCCCACTGGGGTTGGCGTTGCCCTCCCAGGCTCCTCTGGGACCCAAAGGGCTAGAGGAAATAGCTGGGGCTGCCAATGCCTGCCTAACCTCAAGGGGCTGTTTGGAGACTTGGGAGGGGGAGGGGGTGGTCCCTGAGCTCAGGTCCAGCCCTTACCGTTTTCTGCAGGAAGAACTGGAAAAGCCAGAAGGTCTCGTGGTCATGTTCCAACATCAACTGGAAAAGCATCACCATCTCGTGGAAGCCCTGCTGGTACTCTGGGGTGGAGGGAGGCAGTGAGGAGGGGCGGAGCCTGGGCTTGGGTAGAGTAGGGCAGGGATTCCAGGAAGGAACTGAGGAGAGGAGGCCGAGAGGAGGCCCAGCGCTCTGACGTACCTGCTCGGGTGTTGCAGACATAGCTCAGGAGCAGAATCTTCTCCAATCTCTTCTTGTCGATAAGAACATTGCCCAGGGGGTCTTTGTCATAGAGTCTCTGGATATCACATGCTGGGTTGGGAGCAAGGGACCGGTTGGTGGACCCTACAGCACCCCGGGTCCATGGGTGAGTTTATTCCCTTCAACCAACCCAGGGCATCCTGGGGAGGGGGCTGTGAACAGCCACCAGGCTCTATCCCTCACCACACCCTGAGCTGCCTGGGTTTCTTCTCACTTCCAAATCTCTGACCAGGCTGTACCCTCTGCTGGAAATGTACCCCTTCCGTTCGATTCAAATCCAGCCTACTTGAAAGCCAAATGTGGAAGAGATGAAGACAAACCAGCAGGAACAGCATGTACCCATGGAAACATGGTGCTGGGCATCTAGGGGCACCCAGGAGAGATGGGTGGATGGATTAACCAAGGGTTAGCTGGCGAAATTCCAGGCACATGTCAAGGCAGCTCCTGGGCACCAGGGCCCCACTGCGCTGGACAAGACAGCAGAGGGGCAAGGATGGCGTCCAGCAGTCCTGCCTGTGCAGCCCTGCCCACCCTCTGCTTACTGATGTTATTCTGAGTCTCTGTGAAGTTCCGGTGCAGGTTTTCCAGAAGGGGCTGAATCTTCTCGTACATCTGCCATAAGGCGTCATAATTCTTCCTGTGAGAACAGGACTGAGGCTGAATGAGGCAGCCTTGCCTCCTGTCAAGTCGGGGGACCCTGGACCATGCCTGCTGCCTGGGACGCCCCCCTGCCCTCTGCCTGTGCCAGCCCTAACCACCCTCTGCTATGTGCTGTATGCTGGAGTGCAGATGGGCATGGGTTTAACCTCGTGGTTCCGCAGTCCGACGCCCACACCTGAATCCTGGCTCTACAACTTAATAACGAGGTGTCTGCAACTAGGGTCAAGGCTTGGCAAACTCACTTTCTCTCTGAGCCTCAGTTTCTTCATCTGTAGAGTGGGATAACACTAGCACCCATGCCTCAGAATCAGAAGGACTACATGAGGCAGTGTTTTGTGCTCATCATTTGAACGAGCTTAGGTGGTATAGTAGGTTGAATGGGGACCCCCAAAGGATATGTCCATTCCCTAACCCCTAGAACATGTGACTGTGACCTTATTTGGAAAAATGGTCTTTGCAGATGCAATTAAGTTAAGGGTCTCAAGATGAGAACATTCTGGTTTATCCGAGTGGGCGCTAAATCCAACGTCAAGTGTCCTTGTGAGTGATGCACAGAGGACAGACACAGGGAAAAGAGGAGAAGGCCCTGTACCAGGGAGGCAGAGAATGCAGTGATGCAGCCACTCGCTAAGGGACGCCAGGAGCCACCAGAACCTCCAAGAGCCAAGGAAGGACCCTCCCCTGCAGCCGTCAGAGGGAGCACGGCCCTGCCAGCACCTTTCTTTTGGGCTCTGGCCTCCAGAACTGAGCACGTGCATTCCTGCTGTGGCAAGATATCTGGTTGTTGCTGTGTTACAGCAACAGACACGTGCAGGCTCTCGGCAGACTCTGGCCTGGCCAGCTAGCCCTCAGGTCCCCTCTTGCCTTGGATTCTTCTCTGGCTGGCCCTGCGTGTCAATCTTCTCCACCTTACGAAGGAGACAGAGGCCCCAGGAAAGGATGGGATGGGATGGGAGTGGGGGTGGGATAAGAGCAGTCGCTGGGGTCAAGCCCATGTCGGCAGTCTGTGCGCTGGTCAACGGAACTGGGGGGCGCCTCCTGTGTGGGGGGCCTAGGTCAGGAGTGCCATGGGGATTTTGTTGCTCAGAATGAGAAGTACATTGGAAGGAAGAAGACGGAGACTGCCAGGCTGGGGTGAGCACCCCCCAACCCTCCCCCCCACAC
Organism: Rhinolophus ferrumequinum; assembly: GCF_004115265.2. Taxonomy (NCBI): domain Eukaryota; kingdom Metazoa; phylum Chordata; class Mammalia; order Chiroptera; family Rhinolophidae; genus Rhinolophus; species Rhinolophus ferrumequinum. Next base: position 98,668,417 of record NC_046289.1, on the reverse strand, counting down.
AGCCACCCTCCCTCCCCTGACAGGATCTGGAATGTTCTACCTCCTTGTGCTGTCCACGGTGAGCCTCTCATCCTGCGAACTCTGCCATGAGTAGTATCCTGTGAGGAACTTCCAGGCTTCTGTCCTCACAGAGGGGTGCAGACCCTGGGGCGGGGGGATGTGAGAAGTCGTGGGTTCTCCAGATACCTGCCAGAGGGTCCCTCCTGACGCCATGCCCGCCCCTAGCCCACCCATGCCCCCCAGATCCAGGCCAAGGCCAAGGGTAACTTGGGGACCGTACCCTTTCCAGGATGCTAACACAAACGAAGTCTCGTGACTTGGCCAACTGACCATTCTCGTCAAAGAAGCCGTCCCATTCTGTCTTGTCAATGGGTGGTTTTCTCTTTACCTGGCAAGGACAATACTTCAGCTCTCGGTCACGGACCTCTGGCTTTTCTTTTAAGTGTGATTTTTAAATGATATACTCTAGATTTTGTAATGTGAATCTAAGCTCACATCCTCTGACTCACTTCCGAAAATTTATCCTGAGGAAATTACTGAAAATATATAGAAAAATGCTGTATGCACAATAATTTTCATTGCATGCTACTTACCAAAATGGAAAATGCAAGCACTCTAAATGTTATGCAATAAGAAAATGTTAAGTAAATCATGGTTTATATACTCAATGGAATATTATGAAGCATATAAAATGATGCTTACAGGGAATGAATAATAATCTGGAAAAATACAAATGTTATCAGAAAAATGCAGAACCCAAAATTGCATGTTCAGAATCTCTATGTACTATACTCCATGTATGTCTGTTATATATTATAAAAACTATACCACGTATATCCTAATACATAGTGAATTAACCACTATAAAAATTCTGTTAGAAGGAAGACTAACAAAGTACCCCAAAACCCACCTAAAACAACAGTGATTATTTTTAAATGATAGGATTATAAGTAATTTTTTCCTGTTTCTTGCATTTTCAAACTTCTCTGCAATGATGTATGCTGCTTTATTAATGGAAAAATATAAAATAAGCACTAATTAAACACATTCATGAGCTCCATTTTACCTTTCCTGGTAGAGTAAAGCAGTTTATCGAGAGGAATGTTTTCTAGTTTATATAAGGGGTGTGTGTGTGTGTGTGTGTGTGTGTGTGTGTGTGTGTCCGGGGGAGGTGAGCGCACTGCATACAAAGCAATAAAAAATGCTCGTAAAACAATAACGAGGAGTTCGAATTCTTATTGAAATGACCTCCCATTTATGTACACCTGAATATGCACATGTGTGACTCAAATTTAAATTTGCACACCAGTCATCTGAGAATCTTCTTAAAATGCAGATTATGACTCAGAAGGTCTGAGGTGGGGCCCAAGATGCCGCATTTCTAATAAGCTCCCAGGGGCTGGCTGACATTGCTGGTCCACAAGAGTACCGTGTTTCCCCGAAAATAAGACCTGACTGGACAATCAGCTCTAATGCTTCTTTTGGAGCAAAAATTAATATAAGACCGGGTCTTATTTTACTATAATATAAGACCGGGTAATATAATATAATATAATATAATATAATATAATATAATATAATATAATGTAATATAATACCGTGTCTTATGTTAATTTTTGCTCCAAAAGACGCATTACAGCTGATTGTCTGGCTAGGTCTTATTTTCGGGGAAACACGGTAGCAAGGCATTAGGTGGTAAAAACAGCACTGGAAATTAAAAATAAGAGCCCACAGGCCCAAATTTGGGATAATTTCCACTAAGTCCATGTTTGATAGGGATGGATTGAGCACTACACTTTAATAAAGCATACATTCTCTGTCTTCTGAACCAAACTAGGACATATGGGCCCAAGAAGGTACAAAAAATCGCGGCGTTAGCTGCACCTTGGGAAGCAGGATGTGCCCTGGTGCCATGCCCCCGTGGCACAGACACTGTCATCTGAGCCAGTCAGAGCCAGGCTCCTGCCCCTCTGAGAACTGTCGTGTTCTTATAACCTGTACTCAGCCAGACACTACAACTCAGCCTGCCCTGTGGCAGGGGCAACAAAGTCAAGCTGTGTCCTCAGATCCCCAGTTATAAAAGGAAATGCGTGAATTTCAGGAATACACTTCCATATGAATTGTAGTCAGTTGGTCAATTTTTGTAATGAAGACAGCTGTGATTTTGATGGGGCTTTTGTTGAATCTATAGCTCAACTTGGGGGGAATTGATAGCACCAGTAAGTCTTCTGACCCACAAACAGGGTATGTTTCTCCTTTTGTTTGGGTCTTCTTGAATTTCTTCTTTCAGCAATGTTTTGTAGTTTTCAGTGTATAGGTTTTCATATGTTTCATTAGATTATCCTTAAATATTTCTTTTTTGGGGGGGAAACTATTGTAAAAGGTGTTATTTTAAAAATTTCAACTTCCAGTTGGTCATTGCTAGTATGTAGAAATACAATAGAATTTTATGTATTGATCATGTATGCTGAAACCTAGTTAATCTTATTTAATAGTTCTAGTAGCTTTTTTGGTGGATTCCATGGGACTTACTATACAGGCCAAGGATCAGAAACTATCATCCATGGGCCAAATCTGCCTCCAACCTATTTTAGGATAAAGTTTTACTGGCATAGAGCCATGCGCGTTTATTCATGTATTGTCTATGGCTACTTTCGTGCCACCATAGCACAGTTAAGTGGTTGCAACAGAAATGACTCCCAAAGACTAAAATACTTACTATCTTGACCTTGACAGATCAAGTTTGCCATCCCTGACATAGATGATCATGTCTGTCAATGAAAGCAGTTTAACTTCTTCCTTTCCAGGCTGGATGTCTTTTATTTCTTTTTCTTGTTTTATGCACTGGCTAGACTCTCAAGTTCAATGTTGAATAAAAGTGATGACAGCAGGCCTCTTTGCTTTGTTCCCAATCTTAGAGTAAAAGCATTTAGGTTTTCGTGATTCAGCATGAGGTTAACTGCAGGCTTTTTGTAGCTGCCCTTTATCAGGTTGAGGAATTCCCTTCTTTTCCTAGTTTGCTGGAATTCATCAGGAATGAATGTTAAATTTTTTCAAATGATATTTTGCCTCTATAATTTTTTTTTAGTTTGTTAATATGGGAAATTGTTTTCTTTTTACATTTTTTAATATATATCTTTATTTTTCAGTTATAGTTGACATACAATATTATATTAGTTTCAGGTATACAACATAGTGATTAGACACTTAAGAAGTGATCACCCTGATAAATACCATCTGACACTATACATAGTTATTACAATATTATTGACTATATTCCGTATGCTATATTCTATATCCCCATGACTACTTTGTAACTACTAATTTGTACTTCATAATCCCTTCCCCCTTTTCACTCACTCTCCCAACTGCCCTCCCAGCTGGTAACCATCAAAATTATTTCTGTATCTATGAGTTTGTTTCTGTTTTGTTTGTTTGTTTATGTTATTCTTTGCATTCCACATATAAGTGAAGTCATATGGCATTTGTCTTTCTCTGTCTGACTTACTTCATTCAGCACAATACCTTGTTGGTCCATTCATGTTGTTGCAGTTGGCAAGATTTCATACATTTTTATGGCTGAGTAATACTCCACTGTATATAAGTACCACCTCTTCTTTATCCATTCATCCATTTATAGACATCCAGGCTGCCTCCATATACTGGATATTGTAAACAATGCTGCAATGAACATATGGATACACAGGTCCCTTCAAAGTAGTGTTTTGGGTTTCTTTGGATAAATACCCAGAAGTGAGATTACTGGTTCCTTCTTTGTTCCTTGTTATAACTTTTTCTTTAAAGTCTATTTTGTCTGGTATAAGTATTGCTACACTAACCTTTTTTTCATTCCCATTTTCACGACCTATCTTTTTCTATCCCTTTGCTTTCAATTTGTGTTTGTCTTTTGATCTGAAGTGAGTCTCTTGTAGCAGCATACTCATATGTAAGGATTTTGTTTTCTTATCCATTCAGCTACCCTATGTCTTTTGATTAGAGCATTTAATCTATTTACATTTAATGTAATGTTGGTAGATATGTAGTCATTGCCATTTTATTAAACTATTTTTTATCTCTCTTCTTCTTGAAAAAGTCCCTTTAAAAGTTCTTGTAATACTGGTTTGGTAGTGATGAACTCCTTCAGCTTTTTCTTGTCTAGGAAGCTCTTTGTTTCTCCTTCAATTTTAAACGATAGCTTTGCTGGGCAGAATAATCTTGGTTATAAGTTCATACTTTTGATCACTTTGAATATTTCCTGCCAATCCCTTCTGGCCTGCAAAGTTCCTGTTGAGAAATTAGTTTACAGTTTTATGGGAGCTCCTTGTAGGTAACTAACTGGTTTTCTCTTGCTGCTTTTAAGATTCTTTGTCTTTAACCTTTGGCATTTTAATTATGATGTGTCTTGGTGTGGGCCTCTTTGGGTTCATCTTGTTTGGGACTCTACACTTCCTGGGCTTGCATGTCAATTTCCTTCGCCAAGTTAGGGAAGTTTTCCGTCATTATTTCTTCGAATAGTATTTCAATTTCTTGCTCTCTCTCTTCTCCTTCTGGTACCCCTATGATGTGAATGCTGGTATGCTTCATGTGTCCCAGAGGCCCCTTAAACTCTCCTCATTCTTTTGGATTCCTTTTTGTTTTTGCTGTTCTGATTGATGTTTTCTGCTACCTTATCTTCCAAATTGATGGTTCGAACCTCTGCTTCATCTAATCTACTGTTGATTCCCGATAGTGCATTCTTCATTTCTGACTGGTTCCTTTTTATGTCTTCTATCTCCATTTTTATGTTTCCTATCTCTTTTTTGATGTTCTCCCTGAGATCATTAAGCATCCTCATAAGTGTTTTGAACTCTGCATCTGGTAGATTGTTTCCTTTTTGTTCTTTTTCTGGAGCTTTGCTCTGTTCTTTCATTTGGGACATATTTCTTTGTCTTCCCACTTTGGCTGCCTCCCTGTATTTGTTTCTATGTATTAGGTAGAGCTATTAAACGGTGTCTCCTGGTCTTAGAAGAGTGGCCTTATGTAGTAGGTGTCCTGTTGGGCTCAGTGGCTTAGTCTTCCTGGTCACCTGACCAAGGTGCTGCAGTTGTGTCCCTGGTGCCCCCTCCTGTTGTAGTTGAGCCTTGGTTGCCGTTTGCACATCAGTGGGAGCAGTTAGCCCTCAGGCTGATTGGTTGTAAGGACTGGCCACGATCACAGTGGAGAAGCTGTCGTGCAGGGGCTGAACCTGCAAAGCTGGATTCTCTTTAGCAGGGCTCTGGTGACTGCCCTTTGGTTGCCCTTTGGGTGTGTGGTCTGAGGTGGCAGCCAGGTGGTACTCTGGGGAGGTCTGAAGCTAGCCACTAGGCGTGCTGGCCCCAGGGCCTCCTGTGAAGGACATTGCCATAGGCTACATTCAGCCTCCTCCTGTTCCCGGCCCGGGGCCGCCTGGCATGAACCGCGAAGTGATCCACAGATGTCTTCCACCATGCTGGGTTTGGAGGCGCCTGGGAGAAGCTCAGCTGGGAGTTGAGGCTGGCTACTGTTAGTGACAGACTTGGGGCTGCTTAAGAGGTACAGGGCACACCTGTATAGATGTTGCTTGTTTGGGGTTTGTAAATCTTTGAGAGATTTTGGGAAAGTCCGCAGCATGAGCCAGGCTGTTTGTCTGGAAAGGCCATGGAAGCAGCTTGGATGGGCCCACAAGTTGGGTAGGGAATCACCAGTGTGGGGTGAATGGAGTTGCTCAGTTTGATGGAGACTCAGATATGGTGGCCACCTGCGTCTGCACGCTGGGAGCGGGGCGTGCTCAGCGAAGAAACACGGCTTCTGCCAATTCTTCTGTCCAGGAGAAAGCTGCCTCTCCATTCCTTGCCTTGAAGCCAGACAGTGCTGTGTGAACTGGTGCATTGTCGTGATGCAAGATCCATGAATTGTTGGCAAACAGTTCAGGTCATCTAACTTTTTCACACAGACTTTTCAGCACTTCCAAATAGTAAACTTGGTTAACTGTCCAGTTGGTACAAATTCATAATGAATAATCCCTCTGATATCAAAAAATGTTAGCAACATCATTGCAACAAGTTTGCAAACTCAATTGTCAGACCTCATGCATGCTTTTCAATTTTTTGAAGAGTTTTTGTAAAATTGCTACCGTTTTGTCCTTCAATGTTTGGTACTACTTACCAGCAAAGCCATTTAGGCCTGGACTTTTTGTTTGTGGGAAGATTTTTAACTGCAAATTTAATTTCTTTATTAGATTGGAGGATGGAGTCAGAAGAAATTGTTTTATTTTTGACTTCAAAAATTAGAGATTTCGGGGGGGGTGGGGGTGGGGGGGAGGGTGAGGGGATTGGAGGGCGGTCGGTGACCACAGGATGGCCACGGGGTTTGAAAATTAATCTGGGGAACGTAATTTAGTGGTTACCAGAGGGTAAGGGGGTTGGGGGGTGGGAGATGAGGGTAAGGGGGATCAAATATATGGTGATGGAAGGAGAACTGACTCTGGGTGGTGAACACACAATGTAATTTATAGATGATGTGATACAGAATTGCACACCTGAAATCTATGTAATTTTACTAACAATTGTCACCCCAATAAATTTAAAAAAAAAAAATAGAGATTTCTAGGAACCAGACATTTTCCTTCTAACTCACTTTAAAAAATACAAGTAAATAATACAAAAAGCAACAGGAAATTAATAAAAGCATAAAGCATAAAAATAATAGAAATTCAAAGAAATTATGAAAACAAATGCATTAAATTCTCTTATTAGTTGTAAACATTTAAAAGCATCAATGATATGTCAGGCCCTGTTCTATACACTATATAAACCAACTCGTTTGATCTTTACAGCGACCTATGAGGTAGATGTAATTATTTCACTGTTCTACAGATCAGGGAACGGAAGCTGTAAGAGGACTAAGCAGCACATCTGAATTACACAGCAAGTCTCAAGGCTGAGATTTGAACCCAGACCTGTTTGGCGCAAGAGACAGGGGCTTGAACCCCAATGTTATGCCACCAGCAAGGGTAAGAGGCAATTATTTCAGTTTGAATAAAAAATATACATCTACACAGCTGTTAGTACACCATATACCTTAAAATAAAATGCCACTGAAAGATTAAAAATGAACAAATATATGAAGAAAGGGTCAAACACAATAAAAGGGAAAGTGTGGCAAAGTAATCAAAGTAATGTGCATAGCACACCAAAATAAAAAATGTGGCATCAACACAATAAAGAGAGATAATTAGAAACATCACAAGAAGTCATCTGCTGAGTGCTCCAAGAATTTGCATTACTAAACCTCCACCTGCAGCAGTGGGCCATCTGCCGACTTTGCCATGGCTGGATGTGTTCATAAAAACTCACTGCCTTCTCCTTACAGGAAACATCATTTCTCTATGCCCCCTACTTTCTTGTATCTCCCCAAACCTAAAGCAAACAAATAGGCCACCCACCATACCATCTAAGGCATTTTCCAGCAAACCAAGGACAAGCATAAGAAGCGTGTTGACATGCAGAGGGCCCAAGGTGAAAATTTCCACATGAAAGCCCCCTCCTTCTCTTCTCCCAGTCCATCCACAGTATCTGTCTGTGCTAGAAATCATACAACCTGCATCCAGGGTCCTTCACAGTAATTGCGATTGTCAACTCAATGGCCTCTGAAATCATCTTCATTCTCCCATGTTTCCCTGTTCCTTGTTCCACCAACCTACGAACATCCTGCACAGCCATGTGGGTACAGTGACCTGGTCCCCAGGGAGGGGGAATTACATGATCCATGAGGTGCTGGCCACCCTTCAGCAATGCAGTAGCTGCTTTCCTAGTCTCTTGGGAAGAGTATTGCTAGGTAGAGCAGCTGTAGAAATCTTCCCCCTTCAAGGTGTGCCTAAGCAGGTAACCTGGGGAAAACCTGGAGGCCATGCTTCCCTGGAGAAAAGGGCCTGCAGTGGGAACCCTATGTGGTTCAGTCCCCTACTAGCTTCCTGCTCCCAGGGGCCTTGGCTACAGGTGTACATCTCCCCATCCCCTCTTCCCTCTCGGCATCACTGGATTAAAAAATTTCTAATGTTTTTAGCAAAATAAGAAACCTACTGGAGGATGAGGAAAACTTTCTATGAAGGCTTTGATGCCATGCTACTTTGAAGACTCACAATAACAGAGTCCCTGGTAAAGCCTGGGAAGGGTCATTGGCTCTGCTTCAGGTCCCCAACCTCTTTTCCACTCCAGTTCACCTTGAGGGACAAGACACACTCCCCAAAGTAACAGTGGCTCACCCCGTCAGTGATTCTCACTCAGGAGGGGAGGCCCAAGCAGGGCAGGCACATTCAAATTGGGAAGAGAGCCATAGTTACCTGGATGACTGGTCACGACCCAGGCGTGGAGGGTGTTTCGTCAGTATAGCACAGGGATCAAAAGAATGTTCCTCAAAGTTAGCTGCACATCAGAATCACCTACAGGATTTGTTAAAACACAACGCTGCTTCTGTCCCCAGAGTTTCTGGTTCAGAAGATCTGGGGCCCAAGATCTGCATTTCTTACAAGTTCCCAGTTGGTGCTGATGCTGCATGTTTGGGTACCACACTTTGAGAATCACTGATTCAGAAGATGGACTCCACAGCCCACCTGACTGGGTCTAAATACCAGCTCTGCCACTTAGTGGCTTTGTGACGATCGGCAAGTGACTTAGTCTCTGTGCCTCAACTTTCTCACTTATAAAATGAAGGTAATAGCATCATCCATCTCATAGGGTTATGATGAGAATAAGTGACTATAAATCAAGCATTTAGAATAGTCATCGTGCATAATAAACGCTGTGTGACAATTTGTTGTTTTATTATTATCCTTCTCTAAGTTCAGAGAAATGAAGAAAGATATAAAGAAAATTCAAATCAAGGCCTGGTGATAATCTGCAATAAAGCAGCAACATTTAAAATTCAGGGAGAGAGGTGCCCATTTTGTATTTCTGCTTTATGTATCACTCTCTGAATCATTGTGATTAATGAGACTTGAGATTGGTTAAGGTCATTATAATTAGTTATTGTGATTTTGAAAAATATACTGTGTGGAAAATTTTTATGACTGAGGCTGACTTCTAATGAATAAATGTATCTTATTAACTAGGCTTGTAACCACCGGCTAACAAAAACATTACTGCCACCTGGTGGCAGCATACCAAAATTGTTGGCAAAAGCACCAAGGAAAATTAATCAGCATTTTCAAAACTGAACTTGCAAACCTAAAACTCCTTAGTTAGAATGTCACATATGGAGAAAAGGTAACACTGGCTTCGAGAGAAGAGAGAAAGGGGACCCGTGTTTCTCCGACTTGTTGTTGGCGCTGACAGTGAGACCAAGGCACAATCTAACCTGCTCCCTCTTTAGGCCAGCTCGGTGGCAGTCCTTCCCACCCAGCAGGGGGCATATGACCTAATACAAACCAGAGGTTGGGGAGGCAGGGACTTGGAGCTGATGGAGAACACTCACCAGGATAAAGGAGGCTGACAGCCTGGCAGAGAGGCTGTTTTCTGGAGACAGGGTAGTCATGGTCTCTGCGGGTTGTCTTCAAAGCAGCCTCTGACTAGAGGTCACTTGGAGCTCTAAGTGATGTTTAATTAGCAGGGAAGGTGATCTTCCTTTAGGAAGATGAGTTGATTCCCAGGGGGAACTGGGCCTCTCCTGACCTCTCACTCTTGAGCAGAGCCAGCCAGCTGTGTGTCACAAGGCTCCTGGAACCCTCGTCACAATGACCTTGGAACATGGGAGTACTCAGCTTCAGAGGTAAGACATACCCAGGAGCCAAGGGGACTAACCCTACCAGTCATCTAGAAAACCTGCAGTACATACGGGATATTCAATAGAGGTTGGGGCCAGGACATGCAGACCCGTATCAGGCTGGCTAGGGAGGGCTTCCTGGTGGAGGTGGGCCAGGAAGCCTTTCTCCCTGTCTCCGGCTCCCTTCACTTGTTACCCCACAAGACCAGGACCCAAATCTGGAGAGCACCTAGAATTGGAGCTTCAGATTTCTTCGGCACCACTTCCAGACATTCAGAATCAGAATGTCTGGGCTAGGGACCTGGGGAACGGTATTTTGAAAAGCGCCCTGGGTGACTCTGATTCAGTATGTGAACGGTAGCTTCAGGAGGTAGAGACCAGTTTCATTTATCTTTATATTCAGAGCACTTAAGAGAGTGCCTGAGCCACCGAATACATGATTTAACTGAATGCAGAAAATAAATGAAGCTCCTAGATTTCATGTCACTTTCCTTAGAGATTTCTATACTTGCCCCACCTCCCCTCCTACCCCGAGTTCCTTCAGACCACAGTCAACGTCTGATTCTTTTGTACTTTCCCCTCCCAGGTGCCAGCCCACCACCTGGCACTTGGTAGGTGCTCAGTATTTGTTGAATGAACCTGAGGAGTTGGCACCAACCCCCCCAGTTGTCTATCTTAAGCATAGCTTGCATCTCTCCTCAGGTCCCGACCATGAAAGCCATCTGGCTCTAAAGCCTCTTTACTCATTAGGAGATGACAGTAATTATACCGACCAAATTGGAATCAGGAGCTTGGGGTTGGAATCCGGACTCTGACCTCAAATTTGGATGGTCCCCCTGTCTGAGCCATGAGTCCCCAGCCATGAAGTCAGAATATGGTCAGCCGCTGGCTTTCACATTCTTATTAACATAATGAATCAGCGACCGTATGGAAGTGTTCAGTGGACACAATTCATTGTCTCATTTACTGTCACCGTCCTGCTAGTTTGCAGCCCTGCAGGAGACCCTTTAAATCAAAAGGCCCTATTCTCCGCCTCCTTGCACTGCTCCAGCCCAACCCAGGAAAGCTTCATAGTCTCTTCCCCTTAACCTGCTGCCCCAGGTCTCCACGGAGCAGGAGGTGGCGGGCATTGAGGCGGGAGGAGGCAAACGGAGGATGGCCTCCCACACAGCGTCCTTCCTTCTAAGGTCTGCAGGCAGCTTCAGAAGCAAATGTCCAGAGCAGGAGGCGTGGCGCGGGCCTTACTCACCGTTTGGGATTATCCATGCCTCCTGTTCCCCGACATTAATGATGTCAACAACGGAGAACCCACTGCAGTTTTTCCCTGAGAAGCTGAGGATCTGGCAGGGAGGTGGAAAGTCTGAGTGCTAACCCGGATGGAGCTTCTAAAATGAACACGCTAGGCATACATCATCTCCCGGACTGCCTTTCACCTCTGGCTCCTTCCCTGCAAATTGCAGATAAGAACCCTGCCCCAAATTACCCGGCACAGTTAGGTCACATTACAGAAGCCTCATAGCAACTACGTGGAGGCTTAGCATTCAAACAGGATTGCAGGTACTGCGCTGAAGCAAGAGGGGTTTCTGATCCCCTTTCTCCTTTATCTGATCCTTACAAGGGGCTTACACACGTCCATCTCATTTTCTCTAGGGCCGAATGGTCCTTGCCATGTCCTTTTATTTATAACATTGACCAAATTCTTTAGATTCTCCCGTATTACCTTTCTTTTGTGCATTTCCCCCTCCCTGATGAGAGCCTAGTTTTCTGCTTTCAATTTCTGTACATGGGGATTCTTCAGGGCATAAGAATCCCAGATTTCAGAACATTATTCCTGGCATTGGATTGTGGGCAAAGGTTGGAGGGACCTAGAATTTGCATCCGTCGTCTTGGGGAGCCCTTACCTGCGCCATACTTCCCCTCAGTCAGTTGAAGATGACACCTCTGTCACCTTCCATCCAGCTGTCACGTACACTAGAAATAATCCAGAAGAGCAACTCTGGGCAGAAGCCACCATAGTCAGCAAAAGAGGGCCATTCAGCCCTGGCAGCTGAGGCCAAGTCCCCAAGAGTCCCTCCTGACACCCACCCCCCAGCCCAGGCCTTGGGGCCCCACCAAGTGTGTAGCTCTGACTCTCCCTAAGCCCGGGCTGCGTCTTTCCTGCTGCCATGTCTACTGGCATTCCCCAGAAGCTCCCCCTTGTCCCTGGACATGCCCTTGTGTAGGGCACTTGCTATATGCCTCAGGTGAAGTCCTTTACACATGTCAGTGCCAACCTTCACCACCCTGGAAGGGAAACGGAAGATCACAGAATCTGCAACAGGGAACTCCAAGGTTACCTGCTTGGGATCGCCCAGCCAATAAGTGGGGGCCAGGACCCTCCTAGCTCTACTGAGCTTTGCCTCTAGCCAGGCTGCCTCTGTGTCACATGGAGCTGCCTCCCGTGTCCTGTCTGGAGAAGCGGACGTCTTCAGGCCCCTTGCTGCTGGCTCGGGAGCCTGTGATCCCACAGCCCAGCAGGGAGGAGGGAGTTGGCTATAACTCTCCAGATTTTAAAATAGTTACTCTGTTCCCAAACAGAACGTGTGGTGGAGGTCGGGAGGGGGAGTGGGGAAGCATTACAATCTAGCTTGTAAAAAAGACAGAGTGAAATGGAGAGGAAAAAGGACAGAACATTCCAGAAAACTCCAGGGATTGCTACTGGAGAGGAATCGTGTGGCTAACTACATCTTGGAAGGCTATCTGCTCCCAAATGAATTTTTAATGAAAAAATAATGCATTTTCTCTGCTACTTGCATCAGGGAAAGAAGGTCTGAGCAGTCTCCCAGCACAGCCAGAGCAGAGCGGTCATGTGTGTCCAGGGCCACCTCTGACCATGTCACCTGAGTTGCTTCCCGGCATCCTTGTTCCCAGGGCGCCCACAGAACAGGCGTCCCACAGAAGCCACAGAGGAAGCCAGGGGACCCTCGCACGCTTGGGCTCAAGGAACTCCAGTGTGGACGGAGGCCTGTAAATCCAAGCCCCCGACCCCAGCAAAGCTCCAGAGGTTTCTCTCCAACAGCTCCAGAGGCTGGTACCTGGGAGGACCCCATCACTCCCCTCTTTTCTCCCCAACAAGGAGTCGTGGTTCTTAAATCCAGGGGGTAAAGCTCCTTCTGTGAAATGATGTCTCGTCTCCAACAAGCCAAAGAGATCTGTTTGGCAAGTGTGGCTTTTGGGGGAAACGAGCCTCCTTCTCTCCTCTTTCGAGGACGATCTGTAGAAGACCTGGGTTCAGATCCCAATCTTATAACTTACTTGCTGTTTGACCCAGGCTCCGTTTCCTTACCTGTAAAATGAGGTGACATATCTACTTCCTGGTATTGCCGTGAAGTTTAAATGATGCCTAAGAAGCCTTAGCACGGCGTCTGGCACAGTCCAAGCGGCTGTTTGCGTTATCATCATTCTCTCCAGGCTACCCTTGACCCCCACCCCCACCCCAACACAACTCTGTCTTGGGACCTCCAGCGTCAGGCAGCCCCTCTTGCTTGCTGTGGCCTCTGGGCCAGGCAGCAAGGACCCCTGGGAAGCTGTGATCACCGAGACCCTTGACCTCACATCGCTATTTGGTCAGGGCCCCGCTTGCCCTCCAATGCAGACGAGGCAGCAAGGCCAGAGCCAGCAGGAGGCTCCTTCAGGAGAAGGCCAAGTGCGAAGATACTCAGGAGCTCACAGCATCCAGCCCACGCTGCCTTGGGCAACGTGTCACTGACTAGCGCTCTGTAGCCAGATGCTGAACCCTCGGTGGGCTCGCTCACACCCTGTCACTCATTCTCCTGCAGCAAGTTTCCAAAATGACACATGACACTCCTCAAATGTAGGAGCACACAGCACCCCTAAAATGCAAGTCCACGTGCTTTAATATTCACTCTCCAATAGATTCAGACCCACAGAAGCATACACCGCCCCACCAATGTGCATGTAAACACATATACAACATATAGTATGCACCACAGTGTATGTACGCTTAACGTGTTTCCCTAAACACAGCAGAGGATCAATTCAGAGCACCTCACTTCTACACAGAGCTGGCTCTCTGCAGTGTGCACTACAAAGTACACAGGTGTGTACACGCACGTACCTACACTGACACGTCCACGCCCACAGGTGTAAACACCTGGGCAGGGTCCAGGGATGGCCCCTCTGGGTCCCGTCAGTCATGGCAACAGTTCACAGATACTTCCCTTTCTGAGAGCCCCAGCTGAGGGGGCCAGGAAGGGGTGGGGGCTGTCCCTGGGGGCTTTCTCAGGGCAGAATTCATGAGCACAGGGCAGAGTAGGAAGAGCCAGCAACCTGGAGGGACAGGAGGGGACACGCTGATACAGAGCCTGGGGGGTGTAAGGAGGAGACTGCAGTCCTGGCGGCACAGAGAAAGTTCTGGATCCAGCCTGACACACTTCAGCACCTGGCAGAAGCAGGAGACCAGAAATATTTCTTTCCCACCTGGTTCCCTGTTCTTTCCCTCTTCTGGACCTATTCTGTTCTCCAGACGCTGGGAGACGCTGAGAGTGCTGGCTGTGGCCCAGGATTGTTCTGGAGATCAAATACAGGAGCTCATCTCTGGGATTCTCAGAAGGAAGTAGGGTCAGCTCATGGGTCCCGCTTGGAAGAGCAGCGCTCCTGCAGCCTCTGCTCTGTCCTTGGGACCTGCCCAGGGGACAGGACATGCGTGGAGGACCTTACTTCTTTTCACTACAACTCTTTCACTTTCCCAGCCAGGCAGGGGCTGCACCTGTGTCCAGGTCAGAATGGGCCCCTGACTCTAATCTGAAGCCCTAACCTATGTGGTCATAAGCATGCAACCCCTTGGCGACGGTGCAGGCCATTCCTCCCCCCAGCCCTGCTCCTCTCTCCAGTTTTCCTCTTCCCCGAGCCTTGTGGGGGCGGGGGCGGGGGCGGGGGCGGGGCCACGCTGCAAGCTTCCCCGCTTTCTGCCATCCTTGAGCAAGCCGGGGACAGTGCTGTCATAGGTTTCTCCCTACCCCTCATAGGCACAGCTCACTCCCTCAGGACGCTGCTCCTCTGGCAAAGCAGCTCTTTCCACTAACAGGATTGTGTAGAAGGACATATGGCCAAGAACTCGGAGCCATGCAGGTGACGGGGGCCAGTCTGTGACAGGACCTGAGAAAGACCATGCTACGACCGGAACCCACATGGAGCCTGACCCTGGCCACGGGCTGGTCTTCATCGCAGAGCTTTCAATCGAGCCCTGAAAAAACATTTACAGCCAGTCTACTTCGTAGGTCGGAGAAATTAAGCTCCAGAGAGGGGCAGTAACTTGATTAAGGTCACACAACAAATCAAAGGCTGACCTGTAAATAGAATCCAGAATGCCTCCTGGCCCAGTATCTTTAGTCTCAGCAAAAAATGATGTTTTAAAGCCAGGCTTTGAAGAAAAGAGGGGAAATGTCTAGGTGAGGGAGGACCTTTGCGAAAGTGAGCTGTGGAAGCTCATACTTTTGGGGACACGGGCGTTCTTTTTCCTTCCCCTCCCTTCTGGGGTCCAGCCAGGGGAAGGCCAGAAAGTGGGGGGTTCTGCTCATCGTCCTCCTCCTGGGAGTGAACAGGAAGTGGGGGTGGTGG
This sequence comes from Rhinolophus ferrumequinum, assembly GCF_004115265.2. Lineage (NCBI taxonomy): Eukaryota > Metazoa > Chordata > Mammalia > Chiroptera > Rhinolophidae > Rhinolophus > Rhinolophus ferrumequinum. The sequence continues at coordinate 98,653,042 of NC_046289.1, read as the reverse complement.
GCAGGCCTGGGTGAGCATTCTACTCCAGTCTTTTCAGAGCGTAGCAGCGGCGGCAGCAGCAGCAGCACGTAATGCCACGGCACAGAAAGGCTGAGATAAGAAGGAGGATTGATCTCTGCTGCTTCAAAGAGAACAGACGCCATCCCTGCCATGGCTGCTGATCAAAGTCTCTGCCAAGGATGTTTTATGTGCCCTAACCTGCCCCTCCCAGCTCCCTGGAGGCAGGACCCACTCCTCATGCTGAAGTCTTACTACGAACTAGAAAGACCCGCCCCATCCCAGCCAGGGTCCCACAGCAGCCACCAGGAGCCAGGGCTTCCAATTCCCCGCCAGCCTTTCCTCCAGGAGCTCAGGCCAAGGTCATGGCCCAGTCTGTGGGCACTGATATCATCCCCATTGTGCAGATGAGAAAATGAGGCCTGGAGAGCTTAAGTAACTTGTCCAGAGCCACAAGCTACTTAACCCTTGGGAAACTCCCATTCTTAGGGGGTCACGTGCTTTGTCTCCAGACAGTCCCCGGTCTGATAGAGGAGGCATGTGCCTCCCTCTGGAGCTGCCAATTCACCCCAAAAAGACTGACGATAACCTCTGTGGAAAAGGAGGGAGGGGCTCTGCTTTTAAATGTACATTTGAAAGTGCTCCGGAGGGAGAAAAGAATCTATTATATTCATCCAGACAGTATCATCTTAGTTTCTCTTCTTCTCTTCCTAAAGTTCTGTTTCTTTCGGGTATCATTTCTCTTTCTCAAGAACTTCCTCTAGCATTAATTTTAGAGCTGGCATACTGTCGATGAATTCTCTTTGTTTTTCTTCATCTAAAAATGTCTTTCTTTTGCCTTAAAAATATGCAGAGAGTGCCAAAGAAATGTATACACATTTTAAGAAAGGAAAAAACTGTATTAAAATTGTAATGCTCAATTTGTACCGGTAACAAAAGATGAATACAAGTCATGTGTACACATTGTTTTGGCGCCCCCAGTATGTTTTCCCTAGATAGAGAATTCTGTGTTGACAATGTTTCATTCAGCACCACTGTCTTCTGGACTCCATGGTTCCTGATGAGAAATCTGCAGTCATTTTCACTGCTGTCCCCCATCTGTAATGTATTGTTTCCCTCTGGCTGTTTTTGAAAAAGTTTTTCTTTATCTTTGGTTTTCAGTAAGGTTTTGATTAAGATGTATTTCAGGTTTTCTTTGAGTTTCTCCTTTTTATTTGAGGGGTGATTAGTGAGCTTCCTGAACCTATACATTTATGTCTTTTCACCAAATTTGGAAGTTTTCAGCCATGATTTCTTCAATTGTTTTTTTCTGCACCAAACTTTTTCCCCTCTCGCTCTGTGACTCCGATGACGTGAATGTTAGATCTTTTGATATTGTCTTATAAGTCCCTGAAACTCTATGCTTTTTTAAATCTTTTATTGCCAGCGACACCAAATTTCCATCTGTTTTTAATAGTTTTCTTTCTTTCCTGAGAATTTCTGTCTTTCCATTCACATCAAGATCAGTCTGCCTTATTTCACGGGCTATAATTATAATAGCTGCTTTAATGTCTTTGTGTGACCAATCCATCCTCTGGATCACCTTGAGGCCAGCATTTGCTATATATATATATATATATATATATATATATATATATATATGTATATATGTATATATGTATATATGTATATATATATATATATATATATATACACACACACACACACACACACACACATACAGAGAGAGAGAGAGAAAGAGAGAGAGAGAGAGAGAGAGAGAGAAAGGAGTTGAGATTTTCCTGGTTCTTTGTATATGGAGTAATTTGGGGCAGTTTGAATATTATGCAATCAACCTTATTTGTTTCAGACCACAGGTGCCAACTTGCTTTCTGCTTTGGGTCAGTTCTACCCACTCACAGTCCAAGGGTGAGTCCAGGGCTTCATACACAGATTTAGGGAGTCCTCTCCAGCTGTCCATGATTGCCCTCCCACTCTGGTGCCCAGAGGCCCCTTTCCTGGTCCTCGGGCTAGAAACCTGGGTTTTTCACCTCCTCATATTATCACTCATTTCCTCTGCTGCATCCACCTTCAGGATGAAGCAGTGAGAAAAAAGAGAGAAAATTAACAGAATTTCTCCCCATTCCCCCACGACCCCCCTTTTCTCAGTTCCTGCAGCCAGAGAGAAGTGTTTTCTCTCTGAGTTATAGGTCCTGTGCTACCAGTACTGCAGGGTAAAGCTTCATGGTCGGCAGCAACCCTAGAGAGTAAAAGGGAAAACACTGAGATTCTCTCTTCCCCATCCCCCGCCACACTCTGTGCTGCAGGGACCCTGTCCCCAGTCCTCTAGCCAAAGAGAGACGGTTTCTCTTGGAGTTTTTTCTGTTTGTGCTCATTGCACAGTTCTGGGATTCAGGCCCTCTAGAGTCCAATGGTAAGGAAAAAACCCAGAAAACTCACTGCCTTATTGATCATTCTTTGAGTGTTTGTTTTCCTCCTCAATCCACCTGCAATTATTTATTTTTCAGAGTCTTCAGACAGCACTGTATGTGTCTGTTTCCAGATTTTTATTTGTAATCGGTGGGAGAGACAGGGTGAAGTGTGGTTACTCCATCTTAGCTGTAACCAGAAGCCGGCAGACATGTAATCTGAGGTTGAAAGATATGGGAGAATTTGACTAATTTTGCAAACAATATTGCAGTATTTAAGAGAATTTGAAAGTCACTATATTTATACATTTAATTTATTAGGCTTACAACAATTTTCAAGTACACGAAGCAAAGTCTTTGTTTAATTAGACATTTAAGGTACTTAGGAAAATCAAATATATTAAATGTTCAAGTATAGTTGAAACTGTTTCAGCAAATTTAATTAAGTTGTAAATGGCACTTATTGTTTAAGGGAGTTCAGTTTTTTCAACTTGAGCTTATCAAACTTTAATTGAAGAAAAAGTGAAGGTGTTGTTCTTATTATATTTATGGAACAATAAGACTGGTAAGTGGAACTTAATCCTTAGGAAAAGCTATGTCTTTAAATGTGTGTCCGTACTCAATTGAATATTAATTTTAAAAATATGGCTATACATAGTATTTTTAAGTACACAACCTTGCCCTGTCACAGAACAAAAATGCCTCATTGGCAGGGGGTTTACCTCCTGCCAAGAGCCATGTCACGTTCAGGCCTCTCCTACTGCTGCAAAAATGTCTTTCTTTCAATCTGAAATCCGTGGGGAGCGTAGACGATACAGGTGTTTGGAGACAGATTGGCAAATTACTTTGCTTCTCTCAGACTCAGTTTCCTCATCAATAAAATGGGAATAAAAGAGACCCTACCTCCTGACGTGGAGCTGAAGCTAATTCCCTCAGAGGCAGGACCTGAGGCCTCCACCAGGCCCCACGCCTCGCCTGGGTCAGCCTTACACACATCATGGTTTCCTTGCATCTCCACAGTGTAAGCTCCATTCCGAAATGGGTTGTTTGCCCCCGGTAATCCAGTTATCTACCCTGGCCCGCGTTATCTGGTTAGCTTGTCTCGCCTGACTCACCTGAGGAGCAGGAGGCCCAGGGTCCAGTTCTGGGCCTTTACACTTAGGTCAGACCCCTTCTCCCTCAGACTGTTTACTCATCTCTAGATTGGGTGTGACAGTCCCCATTATGCCCCTACCAGACTCCGTGGCTCAGATGGGATGTGAGTGAGCTGGGTTTGCCCTGGCGGACCAGGAGGTCTGACGACAGTGCAGGATTCTCTGGCCTTTTCGACCCTGATAGGAATTTGGATGTCTTGAGCTTCTGAGGGCTGGTAATTGGCCTCCACTATTGGGCAAAAGCAGGTAGCCACTCACAGGGTTGTGTTCTGGGTCATGCATTCATCAGCCTGCTCCCTCCTTCGGAGCAAAAGCTGCTGTGGCAGGAGTAGAAGGGGCAATCCTGGGGCACCAGTACCATCCTGCCTCTGCTCAAACCCCCCTGCAGCCGCCATTGGCTCCCCGGCTGCTGGATTTCTATGTACGGGGGTCTGTTCCTTAGGCCTGGGACAGGCATGAGAAGCTCCCCTGGAGTTCAGTTTTGTTGTCCTGCCTCCAGGCTGCCCGTGCTCACTGCAGCTGCTTCTGCCTCCTTTAAGGTCAACTCAAGCCCTCCCTTCCTCTAGGAAGCCCTCTGGGCTTCTCCAGCCCCCTTCCTGGAGGGGAGAGTCTAAGCTCACAGTCTGTCCTACTCTGGCCTTTCTTTTACTATTGTCTGGGTGGCTCTGTCACCTTGTCAACACCCCAGGTGGGGAGCTTCTGAAGGGAAGGCCCACAACCCCTCACCTCCCATGTTAACCGCCCTGTCCTGGGATGGGCCCAGAGCGTTCTGAAACTGCTGGCTGGTTGGGAGAACATGAAGTGGGGTATCGGGGTAAGGGGCAGAGCCAGGTCCCTCGAAGTGTAGGCTGCAAAGAGGCCGCAAAGGAAGGACATGAAGCTCCCACAATGAGGCACAAAGCACACTGGGGCCCAAAACACTATGTGGCCACAGAATGAAAAGAGCTCTGTGTTTTCAGCCTCTTGGGTTCAGAAGGTCTTTCCCATCCCTGTGGCTATTTGACAGATGGGCTTGATTACATTTTACCTGTAGAAGAGATAACCAGGTATTCAGATGTCCAAAAGAAGAGCTGGACTTCCCAGAGGTGCCGAAGGCAAATGCCTGAGTAGAACCTGAGGTTCTGACTCCTAGCCTCTCAGTCTCTGTCTCTGACTTTCATGCAGGTGGGGTGGGAATGGAGCAGTGAGTGAGCGTCCACCCACAGCCTTTCGGCGCTTCCTTCAAGCCTTCTATGCTGGAGAGGGGGCAGACAAGAAGGAAGCAGAGCGCAGAATCAAAGCCGAAGACTGTATCAAGTAAGCCCCTCGTGGCCTGTGATGGACGGGATTTGGAGGCCCTGGCAGGCAGGGCAGATGTGAGTGCAGGCTTGACAGCCCTCCATCCTGCAGCCCCAGCCATGGCCATAGACACCCCATGAAATCCTGTCCTGTGCTCCTTCCTGATATCCTGGTGGGGACACATGATCTGAGCATCTCTGGAGCTTCCCCACCTCCAAAACAGAACCTGGAGGTGAGGTTGGAGCAAGCAGTGATACCGGCCAGCTCTAGCTCAGAGGCCCCTGCCTCCCTTCCTGCACGTATCCAGGAAGCTCTAGGCGTGTGCCAGGCTGGCTCTCTGCCTTCTGAAACCTCTCATCCTTGTTTTCGGTAAGCTGGAGTGGAAAGGCCTTCTCCTCTCTGGATAATTTTTCCCTGGCCCATTTTCCTTCTGTTTCCTCTTCTCACCTGACTCTAGGGGGAGAAATACAGCCAGTCAGCATTCTTTCCTACTGGTTCAGCAGAAGCTGCCAGAAGAGGACTCTGTGTGTGTGTGTGTGTGTGTGTGTGTGTGTGTGTGTGTGTGTGAGAGAGAGAGAGAGAGAGAGAGAGAGAGAGAGAGAGAGAGAGGGAGAATTCCCGGAAGACAGGCCAGCCCTCCCTTATCACATGGGCAGGGACCCAGCAGAGTCTTCGGGAGAGATGAGTCCCAACACCAAAGCCTCAGCAGTCCCACGGCAGGTTTAGGAAGTGGAGGACATTGGCAGTCAAAGGAAGCCAGGCCATCTCAGCAGCCACCACTACCTAAGAGCTTGGCCAGTGCTGCCGGCAGGCGGGAAGCTCTGACATGAAATCAGTGCCAAGGGGGAGTGTTGGTAGGAACAGGCCAGAGCTGGGAGCCAGAGGGCTGGACACATGGGCAAACCACAGATGCTCACTGTTTCACACTGTTTCAAAATCCATTGGCAGGGAGTGGGGAACACGGTCAGCACAAGCCGTCATTATATGTCGGGGGAAACTGAGGCTCAGAGGGGCACAGGGCTCTGCCAAGTGGTGCAGAGGAAGGTAAAGACTGAAAATAGATCTTTGGATTCCTTCTTTCTTTCTTTTTCTTTCTCTCTTTCTTTCTTTCTTTCTTTCTTTCGCTTTTCTTTTTTATTCTTTCTTTCTCTTCTTTCTTTCTTTTTTCTTTCTTTCTTTCTTCTTTCTTTCTTTCTCTCTCTCTCTCTCTCTCTCTCTCTCTTTCTTTCTTTCTTTCTTTCTTTCTTTCTTTCTTTCTTCTTTCCTTCCTTTCTTTCTTCCTTCCTTTTTTTCCTTCCTTCCTTCCTTCCTTCCTTCCTTCCTTCCTTCCTTCCTTCCTTCCTTCCTTCCTATCTCTTTTACAATGTATCACGTCACACTGTTTCAAAATCCATAGCTGGAAGTTGACTCATCTCTCTTCAATGCCCACTCCCCAGATGCTTCTTGGTACCAGGCCCTGTGCTGAGGCTGTGAGATCTAGGACTACGTGAGATCTGCTCCTCCTGTGGCCAGGTAATATCTACTTACTGTGCAGGAGGTGCCACAGCAACACGGGCTGATAACTATGAAAGGGGAAGTACCACAGGAAAGCTACGGGCCGACCGCAGTGGGGAGAGGGGGAAGGACGGAGGGAGGGAATTTTCCTTCCTTCCTTTACCTTACCTCCTTCCCAAAAGGTTTAGGGTAGCTGTAAGGCTGTGTGTCCACGAAGGTTTCTAGGGTAGGACCTGACCTTGAAGGGTGCACAGGATTCAAAGAGGACAACGTGAGGACCGGCATTCCAGAGGAGGACGGGCTGTGCAAAGACGCAGGACGTTTGTGTGTGAGGCCTCGCAAAGCCCCAGGTGTCTGGAATGGATGGGAAGGGGGACTCTTTTCACTCCCTATTTGCCAGCCCACTGTGGGCACCTTGTGAATAAGCCTGCCTCTCCAGAGGCCAATCTCTTTGGCCTTAGTCACTGTATTGTCACAATAATGCTGTGTAACAAAGTGCCGCAAATTTAGTGATGTGAAATAATAAGCATTCAACACACTGTTCCGTGAGTCAGAGATCTAGGCTGGGCTCTGCTGGGTGGCTCTCTAGGTCTCAGTTGGGCTCCTGTCTCTGGAGGTGTGCTTGCTACTGGCTGGCCTTGGCTGGGGGCGCTAAGACGGCTTGGCTCTGCTCCACAAGTCTCTCACCTTCCAGCAGGCTAGCTCGGTGTGTTCTCATCTCATGGAGATGGCAGAGCACGAGAAGCAGGCTCCAATGTGAAAGCCTCAGCTGGAAGCAGGACCGCTGGCATCCCATTGGCCAAGGCACGTCACATGGCTGGCCCTGAGGTGAGGGGCGGGGCAGGGTGGGGGAAGGGAGCACACAGTTTACATGCACAGCACGGACACAGGGGGGGTGCAGCGGTGGGGCCACGAGGCCATCCACCACAGTCATTTTCCACCCAGCCTTGGCGCAAGGGTCCACACCACGTCCCTCCATAGGCGCAGAGCCAGCCTCCAGCACCTAGCTCAGATCCTGCCGGCTCACGGGAACCCGGCGCATTGACTTGACCCTCAGCTTACCACAAAGGCTTGGTCCTGCGAAGGCTCAGGTAGTTCTGTGTGTTTGTAACTGTGAGTGTGCATGTGAGTGGTGGACCGTGCGAGAGTGTGTCGGTGTGAGTGTGAGTGGGTTTCTGTGTGTGTGTGTGTGGTGTGTGACTATTGCGCCTCAACCAGATGGTGGGAAGTGGTGAGGGGCTGCCTGCTTCTGATCACACCCGTCCTGCTGGGCTGCGGAGCACGGAGGGGAGTCACACACGTCCCCCGGCCTCTCCAGGAGACACCCCTGCCAGCAGTGACCACCCAACATGGCAGGGACTAGGACACAAAGAACACAGGGCACAAAGAGAGCGCTGGCCTCGCTTGGCAGCCAGGAAAGCCTTTCTGAAGGTGAAGCTTGAGTGGAGTCTAGAAACTGAGCGGAGGGACAGGAGTGGACACATGTCAGGCAGCGTGGAGAATCTGTCCTATGCGGGGGGAGCAGCACAAAGGGCGAGCGGTGAGAGTGGAGGGCGTGTGTGAGGAAGGGCCGAGGCCACATGGGGCTGAGCCCAGCGTGGCACGTGGTGGGGGGGTGGGGAGCGGGGCTGACAGGGGCCATGTCACTGCTCCTTGGGAGTCGAGTAAAGGATGAGGGAGTTAGAAAGCAGGCCCTGGAGTGGGAGGGACAGACCTAAGGCTGGCAGATCATATGTGACAAGCATCCAGGGGGAGATGAGGGAGGTCTGAACTGGGCAGAGCTGGTGGAACCAAGAAGACGGACTGGATTAGAGAAATTATCTAAAATCTGCAGGACCGGGGGACGTGTGAGATGTGGCCCCCAAGGCAGAGGTGTGTTGGGTCCGGGGTTCGGGGGCTGGAGCTGAGGGTGTGGGGGTCTCCTGCGGTCTAAGGGTCAGCAGGGCGGATGCTGGGAGACTGTCTGCTGGTTAGAGCCAGCGACACATGGGCCTGCGCAGCTCGGGAGCCAGTGTTCCCAGAGGTCAGGGTTCTGGACCGCTGGGCTGGGCCCGGGCTGCAGACAGGCTGCAGGGCCCTGAATCCACACAGCCTGAGCCCCCAGCACCAGGGCAGAGCTGCTCTTTCCTCTCCAACAGCCTGGCAGGCACAGCTTTTACTCCCCCACCTGCCTCTTCTTCATCTGGACATCCTGACATGACAGCACTGCTGACAAAGAGCGGAGGGATCCACCAAAGAAAGGAAGCATCAAAGCGCCTTCCTAGACCCGCACTCCCCCTGCCGCCTGTTCCAAAGCCTGCTTCACACACGCCACTCACATCCTGGGCCTGAGGGGGACTGACTGATCACTGAGGAGGCCCCACGCCGCATGTCCCTTCCCTGGGGAGCTTTAAAGATGGCCCTGCCACCGACCTCCTGTTTCCCACCAGGAGTGGAGGTCTCAGTCCCACCTGCCACCTAGGAACCTTTGGTGCCTTCTCCCCTGAGCCTCGGGTTGACATCGGCTGAAGGAGCAGGCCCTCCTCGCCCAGGGCATCCTCTCGCCCCTGGGCTTCTTTTGAGAACTGTCACTAGCTGTGCCCACCCTGCCCCAGAGTAAGAGCTCCCCTCTGCCAAGAGCCCAGGTCATCGCCAGGCCCGAGTCTGGCTCAGTGTGCTGGCGACCGGGCCTGTATTTCCTGAAGAGCTGGATCTCGCTCTTCTTCTTTTTTTAAAAAAATAAATTTTATTGGGGAACATTGTGTTTCTTCAGGGCCCATCAGCTCCAAATCACTGTCCTTCAATCTAGTTGTGGAGGGCGCAGCTCAGCTCCACGTCCTGTCGCCGTTTTCAATCTTAGTTGCAGGGGACGCCGCCCACCATCCCATGTGGGAATTGAACCGGCAACCCTGTTGCTCAGAGCTCGCGCTCTAACAAACTGAGCCATCTGGCCGCCTCTGGATCTTGCTCTTGAGGGCAGTGAGGCCCCCGGATCTCAAATTCAGAATTCCTTGGGGAAGAATCACGCTCTGTAGAAGTCTTTTCTTTCCTTATTTTATTTACAGACAGGAGCTGGGGTTCAGAACAAGCCCTGACTGCAGAATAAGGAGACCTGGTTTCCTATAATCTGACTTTGGGAAACAATTTGGGCTTCAGGTCCTTCAACTCTAGAATGGGGCCAACAAACCTCAAAAGGCTGGTCTGCGAATAGAATGAGGTAGTACATCTGAAAATGTCTAATAGTGCTTGGCACATAGTAGGTGTTCATTTTTTAAAAAAAATTATTAATTCAGTAATGTACAAAAGAAATGACCACATACCTCCCAGTCCTAGTATATTGGGAAGACCCAGAGAAGATCCTCAAGGGAAGGTTTGAGGGGGAAGGCCCTCGGAGGGTTCACAGGAGGGTCCTATTAAGCACCCCTATTCCACACCTTGTGTCAAAGAACACAGGTCAGGTTAAACCCAGCAAATGGGTGCAGGGGTTGGGGATGGGGCGGGGAGAGCTCAGCGCCCCGGGAGCTGGGGCAGGAGACGACGGTGTGAGCTGGGTGGTCAGAAAGGAGAGAAGCGAGCTGGGCCGAGCAGCGTAAGGACTTGGAAGGCTGAGAAGATGGGATAGGAAACTTCATGATCCCAGCATGGCACTGGCCATGGACCCTTCATGAGACCCTGCCCTCTGGAGAAGAGACTTTGGTCTATGAATCCTGACTCTATTGATTGATAAGGGGGCTTGTCCTACTGGCCTGACCTCGGGAGACCAAAGTGGCCTACACTGCAGGCCCTGGGCAAGGTCTCCCTGGGCCCAGGATGGTGGGTCAGCATGGCATCTGGAGCCTTTTTGCTGCCACAGACCCATCTGGAAAATGCCAGTCCTTTTGCTGCTGGAACTGGAAGCCTCAGGGAAAAAGGGAGAAGTCGCCAATCTCTAAAGGCAGGACTGGTAACCTGGGGGCATAGAAACTGCATGTGGGTCAGAGGGTGCCTGGAATGAGACCCTCTCCTTGGAGGGCAGGGGGCGCAGGGCTGGGCAGGGTGCAGAGCGGGAGGGAGAACCAGAGAAAGGCAGATACCTGGGCCTCCTGGAGGCAGGGACCTGCACTTGCCTTCTGCCACAGAGCACAGTCAGGGCCTGGCCCAATGGCAGTAGTGTGTTTGTCAAATTGGTTTGCTAAGAGAGATCTAGAGTGAGATATAGTCACAGAGACAAGGTTATGGAGAGATGAAAAGACATGCATACTCAGGGAGAAAAACCTAGAGATAATGAAAATGGAGAAGGGAGAAAGAGGAAAAAAATAAAACAGAACAGAGATGGGGAAGGAAAGAGAGAAGCTGGCGTCTTCACCAAGTCCCCAAATAGCTGCTGCTTCTGCCGCGGGTGTCGGCAGCCTGCCCTGAGATGGCCCCTTAATTGGGGCTGAATTCAGCATTCTCTGAGCCCAGCTCGGATGTCACTGAGGACAGCATGTGCTGGGCCAAGGTTGTCAGAAAAAGCCCAGCTGGAGCTGGAATGTGTACTGGGCGTGTGGCTTCCTGCCCCAGGCTCCCCACACGCCCTGCACATCCGGCCCAGCCCACCGGCCCAGCCCACGGGTGCTGCTCTTAGGAGGTCGTGCCAGTTCTGGAGAGGTCAGGTCCTCTCCTCTCCCCTGGAGATTGGGCGGAAGGAGCAGGGAGATGGGGGAGGGGAGTGGACGATGGTGACATTTGGGGAATCCAAGATGGTAGTTGTGCAGGCGGATTTGTCTGCTCATGTCATCTCTTCCAGATGCCGACACCCAGTTGTGTGGCCCAAGCAGTGGTAATAAAATAACTTTCCAACCCATTCCCCTACTGCTTAAGAAGGACTGGTTCTGTGTCTTAGGGGAACACAGCCTCTGCTCCAGCCAGGTGGAAGAGGAGGTCTAGCTGGGCCCCACGTCCCCTTAGGATAGAATGAAAACACCTGCTATTCCTTATGCCATGAGGAATTTCGTTAGATGGCAAGAGTTTTCCAACAGCATGAAAAGCAATACTGGCATATAGGGAGGATGGAGTTAATCACCACCTCACCTCCCTGCTCCCTCATAGGGAACATTCGAAACTATTTCTATAGACTTATACCACATCTGTCCTTGCAGTGCGCAATACTGGGTTAATTTAAAGTATTAATTGGTAATTAGTTGGAAAGTACCACCAGACCCAAAAGAAGAAGGGAAGGGAATTAATATTTGTTGAGCACATATTTACATGCCAGGCACTGTGCTAAATATTTTTCCTTATGTTCCATCATTTAATGCTCACAACAGACCTGTGATATTTTTGTTATCATTTCTGCTTCCAGATATGGGAGCAATAGCTTAAACGGAATAGGTAACTTGTCCAAGGTCACCTCGCTGGTTAATGATGGAGTTGGGGTCCAAACCCTGACCTACTTGCTTTCAAAGCCCATCTTACTGTGCCAGCTGACCCAGGGAACATCAGGGAAGGCCTGCTTCTAGAAGCAAAGCTAAGAACTATCACAGAAAGTAGAGTGAGCAGTCTTTTAGGAGATTTGGGGGACAGTGATCTGCAGGGCAGCTCCACTCTGCCTCGGTAGGCCAGGGCTTGAGCAGTCAGATGGTGGACAAGTGTGTCAGCAGGAAGCCTGATACAATTGGGCCAAGACTTTAGAGCTATCACAGGTCAGGTTTTTCTGGAAGCAGACTCTGAGAGGATTAGCATGCAGAAAATTTCTTGGGGAGTGGTCTTAAGACTAATGGTTGTCAGGGAGGGAAGGGAGCAAGACAGACTGGGCAGAAGGAGGAGCTGGGCTGCGGTACAGTCCCAGCAAAGCTTCAGCTGATTCCACAGGGGTTCTGGACATCTTCAGAGATGTCTTGAGTTGGGGTGAGGGAGCTGGGCCTTGACACCCTGTCACTGACCAGTCACTGGGTATGGACCGCCTAGGGAAGTGGTTATGACCCTGGACGAGGATGCTTTCTTCAGCTGAGGCAATTCTCAGAGAGCGTGGACAGATGAGAGCTGTCAGACAACCTCCTCCCAAAGCTGGGAGAATAAGTCCTGGGGGGCGGAGCTCTGGGTGGTACAGCACAGCACCCACGACAAGTCTCAGTGATACCAGTGGGAGAGGTAGCTGGGGAAGGCCAATTCCAGGACAGACAAAGACATCCAGGCATAGTAAGACCATGGGTGAGGATTTCCTAGGGGCAATCGTCTTACAGATTGTGGGAGAAAGGGAAGGAAGCTGGGCTGAGGAGTTCCAAAAGGCAACTTGAAGTTTGAATATGCCCCCTCTGCTGTCTGTGCCAACAATGCCACACAGAAAAGGTGTCCAGCATGGGATCCTGGAAGGAAAGTCAAAGCTGAGTCAGACCCGGATAACATGTCCTCCAGAAAAACCCTGGGTGCCTAGTCCTGTGTGGAGCTACACTGGGCGGGAGGACAATAGGGAGAGAATGCAGGAGACAAGTGAAGGACACGTTGGCCTGTCTCAAAGCATTCCATTCTGGCTGGGGATGCAGCTTCATGTGCGGGAACAGGCAAGGAGCAGCACACAGTGTGCTTCCAGCCGTCTTGGGTGGTTCTGCCAGCTCTTGGAGTTAAATGAATTCAGAGAAAGGAGCCAGCAAGGTGGGAAAGTCAAGGAGAGGTCCTCAGAACAGAAGAGTCTCAGGATGAGCCTTGAATAATTGAGTGCAGCCAGGCAAGCAGGATCTGCGCTCCTGAAGTGTCCTCTCACGTCCCTGCTCCACGACCTTGGGGGTGAGGGGAAGGAGTCAGCATTTACCTAGGATTGGTTGATCTCCAAATTAAGTGGTGACCCACAGAGACACCCAGACCTTTCTCTTACCATTATAAACCCAATTCACCAACCCGGGTACCCTGGATCTGTCCGTGGTGCTGAATCTCAGGGTGCTTGTCCAAGTCTCACGTTGGGAGGACCAGGTCTGCGGAGTTTCAATTTCTCCTGCAAGAAAGTCGCAACATGAGCCCCTTCACAGAGGGTTGGGAAATAGGGGCTGCAGCCAACACCAGGACACCTTCCCTGGACACCGAGGCCCCAGCTCGCCTTCACTGGGCAGAGCAGAACAGGGTAAGCTGACCTTTCCGGTCTGACGAGCAGAGCACAGGGCTGCCACCTCCTTGGTGCCTATGGGCAAAGCGTAATGTGGGTGATTTCCAGGTGTGTCCTCGAGGGAGCTCCTCTTTGGTAACGGAACCATTCTGTATCTTGATTGTAGTGGTAGTAATACAGATTTATATATGTGATAAACTTATAGAACTATATACAGAGGGCGCCAAAAAAATGTATACACATTTTAAGAAAGGAAAACTGTATTAAAATTGTAATACTCAACATATACCAATAACAAAAAATGAATACAAGTCACGTTTGACTTCTGCAATTACAGGAGGTGCTCAAAGTGGTTACCATCAGCGTCCAGACACCTCTGATGACGGCGAACTACTGCTTGAGCAACGCTGACCAAAGTGTCCACTTGTATCACTGTGCATGCCATTTCAATTTCTTCACACAGCACCACGTGTCTCAAACTTACCACGAATGCGTGCACTTGTTAGGCTTGTTGGAGGTTCTGTTGCAAACTCATGCCTCCATTGTTGTACTTCTACAACGTTCTCGAACTTCAGGTACCCCTTCAAAGTGGTGTTGCGCTCCTTGAACGACAACCGTACTTCCACTATTTTCATTGACTGCCCTGCCTGTCGCATGGTGACGCTACCATTCATTTGATTAACGCCACCTTTTGAGCAAACGTCATACTACACATTGCTACTGTAATTCAATTCAACTTCGAAAAGTAATACATAGATAACATCGCTTAAAATGTGTATACATTTTTTTGGCACCTTGGTATATACTCATACAAAAAATGACTGCATGGAAAAACTGGTAAAAGCTGAGCAAGGTCTGTAGTCTAGTTAATTGTATTATGCTAGTGTCAACTTCCTAGTTTTGAAATTGCTATAGTTATCCCCACATTCCCCCATGCCTTTGGGGGAAGCTGGGTGTAGGGTACTTGGTACCTTTTTGTACTATTTTTGCAACATCTTGAAGACTAGTTATTTCAAAATTGTACCTAGTTGGCTGGACCTTTTAAGATCCTCTTATCAGCTGCCTCTTCTTCACCCATCTAGATCCTTTGAGGGCCCAGCTCGAGGCTTTTCTTCTCCAGGATGCTTCCTGATGAGCTCTGCCCACATCTGGGTCCCTATGGGACTAATGCTATGAATACATAGCCAGGCCTCTGTCCTATGTGGTTTCATGTACCTGTTTTGCCTCCCCAACTGTACTGAGAGTTCTGTGAGGGTTGTATTTTCGGGGTCTTCCATCTCCTTCTCAGATCCTGTGGATACACAACTGGTGCTCAGTTATTACTTGGTGACAGACTGATAAATATCTGTGTCCCACTAGACGTAGGCTTTCCCAGGCCCTTAACTGCCTACCTCCTTCCCCAGCTCCTGCTCAGCCCAGCTCTGTGGCAGCCTGTCTCCAACAACCACGTAAGGAAGTGAAAAAAAATGGGACTTGAAGCCACAAGAGCCGCTGCATCGTGGACCACTTGCTGAATGAACACGTCACAATGCTGCTTACCACACATTGTATCTAATCTCTCTGAAAATAGGGAGCTGCACCCCATTTTACACATGAGAGCAGACATACAGTAGGAAGGGGTAGAACGAGCAGAACTGAAAACCAAGTTCTGTTCCCAGCTTTGCCACATACAAGCTGTTGCTTAACCTCTCTGATCTTCAGTTTTCTTGTCTATTCACTGGGAAGATTAATATATTCATCACAGAACTTTGCGAGAGGCAATGAATTAACTTCATAACACTTGTTATTCAGCAGATTCCTCAAAGGCAGGACTAGGCCTGACATGTGGTGGATGCTCACTATGTGTTTTTTGAAGTAATCGGTGAATGAATTAATGACTGAAGGAATGAACAAATGCTTGCAAAGTGCCACCTCAGTTCGGAGTGCAGGGTAGGAACGCTAAATGTTATTTGCTTCCTATTTTTCTCTTCATTGCACCACAACTCTTTCTGGCATGAATACCCATTCAAACAATGCCAGAATGGGATTCTGGTTCTAAACGAAGGAAAATATGCCCCTTGCAGTTTAGGGAGTTTGGCTTCTGGTTCTAAAGGAAGAAAAATGTGCCCCTTGCAGTTTAGGGAGTTTGGCCACGGGAAGGAGGCATGGCCAGGCTGGGGTTCCCTTTTCCCCTGGACTCATTCTCAGGCCTGCAGCAGGGCAGGCTGGCGGAAGACTGTGCCAAACAGTCATCTGAGGGGTGGCCCCTCGGGGCCTTTCTCGGGGGTGCCTGGACAGTGGGCTCTGAGGGTACACCTGCAGCGTCAGTGTCCCCTACAAAGTGATGTCCTTCAAACAGGTCGGGGACCCAGGGGGGGTTGTGGGACACCTGTCTTTGGGAAAAAGGCAATAGGTCTTTACAGGCCCTGTGTGCATGCCTCTCACACAGAATCTTGGAACCCAAGCTTGTCAGGAGTATGAGGGACACTACATGTCATTGCTGCACTTTTCAGAAGGCTGAGTCCTCTCCAAGTAGGGACTGGTCCAAGGCTTGAACCGCCCAGGGGGTGGGGGACATATGAGGTTGGACAATTAAGTTCACAAACTCCTCCTAGAAAAAGTACTACGTACCTCATTGCTGAATATCACCATGGTCACCTTCGAAGTACTCCCCTTGGGAAGCTATGCACCGACGCCAGCGCCTAGTCCACCCTTCAAAGCAATGTTGGAACCTTTTTCTGGAATGGCCATCAGAGCTGTTGTCGTATTACCCTTGATGTCCTGAATGTCATCAAAATGTCTTCCTTTCAATATTTCCTTTATCTTCAGGTAAAGAAACAAGTCATTGGGGGCCAGATCAGGTGAGTAGGGAGGGTGTTCCAATACAGTGATTTGTTTACTGGCTAAAAACTCCCTCACAGACAGTGCCGTGTGAGCTGGTGCATTGTTGTGATGCAAGAGCCATGAATTATTGGCGAAAAGTTCAGCTCATCTAACTTTTTCATGCAGCCTTTTCAGCACTTCCAAATAGTAAACTTGGTTAACTGTTTGTCCAGTTGTACAAATTCATAATGAATAATCCCTCTGATATCAAAAAAGATTGGCAACATCGTTGCAAAAAGTTTGTGAACTTAATCATCAGACCTCATACTACTTCCCTGGCATGATCATTCACTGCTCACCCTGGTGGGAATAGCAGAGACAGACCATGCTAGCATTTCTAGAATCCAGGCATGCCTGAGTCAAACTGAAAGAGCACTGAAGGTGGTAACTTTATAGCTGAGAGTTCCATGGCAATTCTTTTCACTGTGATGCCTGGGACAGAATCATGCATTTGTCTGGAGAGTTCAGGCTGATAGGTAAACCCCTTGGAGAGGGGTAAACCAGTCACAGGTTTCACACTAAGGTATAAGTAATTGACAGGCTAAGTTCTTCCCTGTCTGAACCCTGCCTGGCCCGCTGGCCCCAAATGCCGAACTCTGAGGGGCCATTCCATGCAGTTCTTGCCTCCAGAGCTGTTTGATCAGATGGATAGACAGCACGTCCTAATGTTCCCTCTCCCCTTGGCTCCAAGCTCCCATCCCCTTCTAGCCCCAGGAGTCCACTTTTGGATGGGATTATTGGGTTTAGTGCATACGCTTTTTGTTTGACATAATTCCCCTCATTCTGGCCCAGCTGGGATGGGAAATTCAACCTGTTGTGCCAGCTCCAACTCCCTATGCCTATTCCTAATTTCAAGGCTGAAAAGAATTCCTGACACTTTTAAGGCCCTTCCTAGAAATCATCCCCATGGTTGAACATATATGGATTAATGGTCCCATTTTAAAGATGAGGAAATAGCCTCGGCAGGTGATGGTAAAGGGACTTGCCTCAGGTCACCCAGGGAGAGCATGGCAAGGCTGTCTAATCCCAGGGCTCCTAATTTCTGCTCCTAATTTCTTGGCTCCGGGCTCATGCACAGTCTGCCCCCTATAGTCTGTCAGCAAACCCTGCAGTGGCCTCCTTGGCCACTGCAGTTCTTCCAGCTGGGACACAAGTGCTGTCTGCTGGAAGAAACAGGACTTCGTCCTCAGGAAGCTCATGTTAGGGAGGACAGACGAGAGTGTGACCCAGGGGGCAGGGGAGGCAGCAAGGCAGGCTGAAGGGCTCCGAGCATGGTGAGCTGGGAACCTTCCTGGGAGACAGCACGTGACGAGGCTTGCATCTACTGTGGAAGCAGGCCAGCTCCTGTGAGGAGTGTCAGTCAGGAGATGGGCTCCTTTTGGGGAGGGGGCCTGTGAGAGCCAGTGAGGATCCCACATCAATCTTCCCCTCTGGCAGACACTTGCTGTTTCCACTGCAGAACCCCTGGGTCAGCAGACTGTTCCAGACACCCCGAGCCCCTGGTCAGGCTTGCTGCTTCCGTTCTCAGGAGCCAGTGCCCTTTCCAGGTACACAAGCTGCCCCCACATCTACTACTAAACACAGACCTCCAGAGGGAGCCTGGCTCTCATCCTTACTCTGTCCCCCTTCCCCCAAAGACTCTCCCTAAGTCCCTAATGGCCTTGACATAACAGGACAAGCTGGTCTATGGGAGCAGGGCTAGTTTGTGTCAGCCATACTCCAGTCTTGCCCCTAGGGGTCAACCTTTTCTCTGAAATGCTTAGTGGGGTGAAAGCTCTGGCTGGACCCCAAATGAAGTTCAATCTCTGGACGAAGTCAGGGCTTAGCTATAGGAGTTAGTGGTTAGAGGGTGACAAACATGGCTTTTCTCTTTGGTTCTGGAAAGCAGGAAGGGCCATACAGCCCCTCCACGTGACTTTACTGCATGTCCTTCTCTTTCTTCTTCCTCCCTCAGGACCCAGCCCTGAGCAGGGTGCAGTGGGGGAGAATGAGGAGGCAAATTCCCACGCTCAAGGAGCTCTGGGCACAGGAGGCCAGCTCCGCTTCACACGGAGAACGGTTCCCAAGCATCATGGTTTCCAGTGGCCCTAAGAAATCACCACACATTTGGTGGCTTAAAACCACACACCTTTTTCTGGAGGTCCAAAGTCTGGCGCAGGGCTCACCGGGCTAAAATCAAAGCGTTGGCAGGCTGTGTTCCTTCTGCTGGCTCTAAGGGTGAATCACTTCCCTTCCCTTTTCTAGCGTCTCGAGGTTGCCTGCATTCCTTGGCTCACGGCCCCTTCCTCCATCGTCGACCAGCGACGCTGGTGATGTCTTTCTAATCTATCACTCTGACATGGCTCATCTGACTCCTGCCTCCCCCGCCGACCATTGTGCTCACAGTGTGCCAACCTGGGTAATACGGACTCTCCCTATTTTAAGGTCAGCTAATCAGCAACCTTAATTCGACCTACAATTTTAATTCCCCTTTTCCATATAACATAACATATTCACATGTTCTGGGGATTAGGGTACGGATGTGTTTGGGGGTCTGGGGGATTATTCTGCCAGCCACACCAAGTAAAACAGGTGTAGTTACACCCAGATTCGACCAGGGAGGCTCGGGTTGCTGTTGGGAGCTGGAGACCTGGATTCTCACTCTGGCTTGCCCCATGAATGGTGTGTGGCCGTGGACAGGTCCTTTCCGTCTTGGGCCCCCTCACTCCCTTCTATATATTTAAGGAGGGGGAAGCAGTTGATAGCTGTGTTGATTAGTGTAGAGCTGGGTTTGGAAACATAAACACCCAGCAATACATCAGTGGCTTTTTAAAGAGCAGCCTGGTAAATATCAGTTCAAGATGAACAACCCAGGTGTACAGAGGCTGTTCCATGTGGCCGTTCAGGGACTGAGGCTTGTTTTCTCTGTCATACCTCGGGGCCTTGCTACTCAAAGTGCGGCTCCTGGACCCACAGCACCAGCGTCACCTTGGAGCTTTTCAGAAATGCAAATGTTTGGTTCCTACCCCCGGAGTCATTGAATCAGAAACTTTGGGTGGCAGTCTATGGTCCAACAAGCCCTCTGGGTAATTCTGATGCATGCTGAAGCGTACTTGTCTGCTTGGTGGCCTGTTCTAGGGCAGCAGGATGGGGAGCACGCTGGCTACCACCCCTGCCCCCATCAATATCATCAGTGCCAACATTTACTGAGAGTTCACCATGTTCCAATCTTTGAATTGTACGCTTACTGAGAAAATGACCCTGATCGCTGAAGAATCAGGAAATGCTCAAAGCTTTAGGTGGGAGAAAGGGGAAAAGAACTGTCCAGCCGCCCCTCCCTCCGGCCACATTGTTCCAGGAGCTACTTAGGGTAAGGCGAGAGGCCTCCTTCTCCGTACTGGGCATGGCCTCACGACAGCGACGCTGCCTCCTCTTGGGTTCACAAGCCCCAGGGGTGGGGTGTGTCTCCTTGGTTTCTCTCCTCAGTCACATTGAGCTCCTTCCCCATTCAGCTTTTTGGATGGTATAAGGGTACCCTGGACTTTCAGCTGACCCACGTTTTCTCACCTCTCTGACCTGTGCTGGCTGCAGAAACACTACCCCAAGCTGTGCTTGGCACGGGGCCACGGCTCCTGCAGAGGAACTGTGATGAACCTGCCTGCATTTTCTTTGGCTGTTGGGGAGAGGCTGCCCGTTGTGCAGCTCAATGTACCTTAAGCAATGGCTCCCATGATAAATTCCACTTCGAATTTAATGCCAGGGACATAGTTATGTCTCCTGAAAAACTGGCCTTTTGTTCTGGCAGGGAGAACACTCTATCCTTTTGGTTCCACTTTGGTCTTGAGCTGCCAGGAACCTCGGAGCTAAATTTAATGATGACTTGCAACCTCAATGTTTTCAGTGTAGAATGTAGTTCTTTCTTCCCTTCCCATTCACCAGGGCTTCTCAAAGTGAGGGCTGTAGATGCCTCAGTCAACTGGCCAAAGTGCATCTTTCTGGTCCCATCTCAGATCTACTGGATCAGACTCCTGGCAGGGGGTGGGGGCGGGGTCTTACGCAGCCCATGTCAATTCTTATGCAAACTGAAGACTGAGACTCCCTGCTGTGAGTCACCTTGGTCTTTTCTCTCAAACATCCTCTATTGAAGGGATGCTTTCCTATAAACTATCTCAAAAAGGGTTTGGGTGCAGGAGGATTTTGAATAATAAATAAAACCTGCCATGGAATACTACACAGCTATGAAAACAAATCAGTGAGCTTATTCAGAAATTAAAAGATCTCCAAGATATTTCATTAAGTGAAAAAAGGAGCAAAATAGCATGTATGGAATAGTAACTTTTGTGAAAAATGGGGAGGAATGTGAATACATGTTTGGTTCTGCTTATCACACACATGAAGACACTCTGGGAGGCTTCATAAGAAATGAATCGCAGTTTCAGGGGAGAGTGGTGGGAACTGTTTGGCCCTTAGATGGGAACGAAAGAAAACTTTTCGCTACGTACCTTTAAAATAGTTTTCCATTTTCAAACCATGGGAAGATATTTCAGACTAAATATTTTAAAAATATATCTCTCTGATCAAAAGATACTGCTATGTCAGAAACCTGTTACCTGTTTTATTAAGGCACGTGTTTGGAGCCACAGAGATTCTTCTGTGGGAAGCTTCCTTCACACTCTATCCCAGGTCAGCCTCCTCTGAAAGGTGCCCAGAGCTCTTGGCTTTGGACAGAACCAACTACACTCTTCTTTCAGGAGAGTGGAAAGTGGACTGAGAAAGTTAGAGTGAAAATGCTTCCCAGCTTCGAAGAACGTTCAATGTTCCAAGGCCAGGTTCAGGACTGTTTCGCCATCATTTCTGCCTGTCCAAAGGGTTTCTTACTAATACAGGCTCTGATGCCATTAAATGTCAATAGAACCAGTCAGAGTTTGGGAGCCGGGGTTTCAGATTCTGACCTTGGGTCTGGGACAACACTGGGACCAATTTTGGTTTGACAAAATGTGGTTTGAAATCAATAGTTTGTGGGAAGCAGGATGGCAAAGTTCAAGGCAGGTATAAATCAGATGAGAAGGAAAGACAGAAAGAGGGAGAATAAGAGAGCAGAAGAAAAGATGGGGGTGGAAGCCAGCAGGGAGGCCCCAGCACCCCAACCCTCAAAAGAGCAGCTCCCGTTGGGACCCCCGCGATGTGGGTGACTAAGCATCATCTTACAGCCTCAGCCTCGTCCTTGGCTCCGGCTTCTCTCTGGATCTCTGGAATGGCCACCGTTTGCCAGGCTTTGCCTTTCATGAGCCGAAGCTGGAGCACCTGTGCTTACCGAGTTTTAGAGTAGAAAGAGTATTAGGGTTCATCCAATCCTGCCCGTCATTTGAGGGAGAAGGTTACAGTCGCCAGTGTGGAGAGTGACTTCTCCAAGGCTACACAGCTGACACCTAGAATTGCCGTTGTCCCCTGAGAGCTCTCAGGGGTGAGCACTGTGACTCTCCTGGAACACTCATCCCCAGCGGGACCTGCAGGCAAATCAGGAAAGGGGCCTTATCTCCTCCTCAGCATATAGTTTACCTGTTGGGCATTTGTTCTCCCAGGTCAGAGGAAGGGGCTGCCCCAAGGTGAGAGGCTGACCCATGGGGTTGGGGGAGATAGAGAAAACACACCCCAAAAAAAGGGCCGTGGGTGGGCAGACACACATGTCTTGGATCCTTAGGAATGGTGAGTCAGGGAAATAGAGATGTTTCAGGAAGACTGTCCTTAAAAGGAAAAAGAATGGCATCCATTATGATTTAACGGCCTGGATAAATCGTGATCTGACATTTCCGTGTTCTTGCTGCAGGCGTAAGCGCTGGGCCTGTGATGGACGGATGGATGGTGTGATTGAAATGATGGAGCGCTCTCCCTGTGTCTCCAGTTTCTCAGATGACGCCCAGTATCTATAACAAGGACGTGTCCTGTAATGAAAGATGGCCCAGAGATGGCAGGATCAGTCCACTTAGGGAAATTAATTCATCCCTGGGCACAGACTTCTCTCTCAGAGGAACGTTAGATCCCACAGTGGCCTCGGACCTGCTGGGATCTATTTTCTGCCCCACTGACCTTAGCTCTGAGCTGAAGTTCAGAAAATTTCTTTCTGAATACTCTTTCCCATCTCTACCTGTTTACCTATACACCGAACGCACCCAGGATGCATTCCTTCCTCTAATCCTCCGAGACATTCTTTCTCATCCTATAAAGGTCAAGTTCAAACTCTGCCTCCTCTAAGAAGCCTGCTCTGATTCCTCTGGCTGTACCGTATTCTTCCTTCCCCTAACTCCTCTGCACTTACTATGTGAAGCACCTGTTGCCTTGAGTTAACATCCCAGTATTTCACTTCTATGTAATTGCTTCTATGTTTCTATTCCCAACAAACTACAAACTTTGTAGCCTCCACAGTGGGCCCCTACCCTGCCATGCCTAGCACAGGGCGGGCGCTCAGTACTCAGGAACCGAATGACTACCTTGTCTGAGTGTATGACCTGGGTCTGATTGTATTTCCCACAGACCTGGGAGCTCACCAAGCATAAGGCCACCTTCTCGGCCTGCCCCGTTGCCCAGCACAGGGTGCTGGCACGCGATATTCGTAGAAAGGGTGCCAATGAAAGCTGGCCAGTTCAGTCCCGCACAGCAAGGCTAAGCTGGCTGTCAGCCGAAGCTGGTAAAGCAAGCCTGCCCCAGAGGCTGCTGCTGAGCTCCCTGATTCTTCCATGGATCTCCCTACAGATGCCAGCAATCCCACCTGCCACGAGGGCCTGGACAGGCTACCATCCATCAGAGCCTAGAGAGCCCAGGGCTAGGCAGCCTGCTGCTTTCTCTGTGGGCTTAGGGGGTGGCCACCATGCCCACTCTTCTCCTGGTCTGACCAAGGGTAAGGAAACGTAGAAGAAGAACAAGGGGTCACTTGGAGACCTCCTCACGCTGTCAGGTTCAAGCATTGTGACGTCGACCTCCGTGGGGCCTGGCAGACTCCCACTCTCCAGCTCTGGTTGCAGGAAGCCCTCTGGGACTTGCTAGACACTGAACCCCCTTCCCTTTGCCGTCTCTCAAAATGCCATCTTCCTCCGTCTGCACAGACTTCTCACTTGATAATGGAGTCATTCTTACGTTCATAGACCTTGGAGTGGTCCGCTTGTCCCGGCCCCTGTGTCCTAGCCTGTCCAGGAGGGATATATGTCCTTGGGAGAGGAGATGATGTCACACTTAGGTCAGCGTCTCAGCACCCTGACGTCCAGGAAGTTCATCCGTGCGCCTGACCCCACTCTCTCTGTGCCGCCGAAGCCCCGTTTGTTCACTGTCCTCCACAGAGCTTGGCTGCCGTCCTGGAGCTCATCGCCTCGCCTCCTCTTTGCCGGCTGTGTGGCCAAGATGGGGTCATTCCATGACCTCGCTTTAAATCTCAGAGCCTGGGGAACGGTTTTTATCATCTGCACTGCTTGTTTCCATCTGTCTTAATTACGTTTTCGATTTTGTCACTTACCATCACTTTGTATTTCCTTCAGCGGCCGAGTGCACCCATGAGGACCTGGGTGGGGGGTCCCTGCCCTTCCTGCCACTCAGCAGCGGTTCCTGGCTCTGCCACTCAGGGCTGCCAAATTGCTGGCACCTGCCCCGGGGCTTGCTGCAGAGCAGGCTGAATAAATCGTGGCCCTCACCCTCCACCTCAACTAAACTGCCTTGGCTGCAGCCCAAGGCTCTGATCCAGGATGTCCCTGCTGCCATCTCCTCTAGCCAGCTGCCTGCCTGCCCGTTGCCTCCTGCCCGTGGGGTTCAGGGTGACCTGGGGCTTGTCTCCAAAGCACTGCAGGAAGCTGTGGGTCCACCAGGCGGCCCTGGGCTGGGCACCTGCTCAACTGGCCTGTCGCCTGGCTCCAACTCTTTCTGAACTTTCTGTGAGAATGGAGGCAGCTCATTTTACCAGTCTGCCTGCGTGTCCTCTTCTACCAGAGTGGATAAGGATCTGAACCCAAGTTTGGGGGAAGAGTCAAGAGATGGCCCAGAATAAGATGGTTTGGAACGCTAAGTCTGATAGAAACGAAGAAATCACACTTATGTTCTGATAGCTTTTCATTGTGGTTTATTCTCTGGGGAACTAATGAAACTGACCTCACAAACAGGGGTCAGTTGGCTCAATACTCTTTCCCTGTCAAAGCCTGAGCCAGACCCCAGTCCCAGCCCTAGTGCTGCCACTGGTCCTAGACTGAGGTGTGCTGCTTGTCACAGTCAGTTGTGACCCTGGCCCCAGGCTGAGTGTAAGCCGAGCACAGGTTGGCCCCAGCCCCGCCTAGTTTCTCATCCTGGCCCTTGACTCTCCCTTCACCTTGGACAGTCCTGACCTGATCTCTAAATCAGCCCTGACCCTGGCCCTTTGGGGCCTGTCCCTACATCCTAAACACACACTCCTTATAAGAGACAATGGCTGCTTGGGTGTGGCCCAATCCCAGCGCTCGACACACAGGCTCATGGGACTGTCCTTGTGCCCCAGGCTGCAGGCCTATTATGGGGCCCCTGTTGGAGGGGTGAGTGCAGTGTGCCTTCCTGGGAGGAGCGCAGAATAGGGCTGGGCCAAGCAGGCACCATGTCATGACCCCAAGGCCGTTTCCTGAGTGTCCACCCTCCTCAGAACCTGTCACTAAAGTGGCAGAGACACAGGTCCCTCCCTTTGGGGCAGTGCCCCCTCCCTTCACACCTCCTAAGCCACCCTCTGGTCTCCAGCCTGCTCCAGGTTGAAGGTCAACTCCCCTGGTTAACTACGGGCACCACAGTTAACCTCCTGGCCCTGGTGCCAGCCTGGCAGGTGGCTGTCTGGTGGGTGAGGCTCTGGGGAAGGGAGAGGATTGACTTTCCCAGAAGGCCTTTCTCTCCCTCTCTCCACCTCTTCCAGGAAGCCTTCCCCTACAGCCCTGTGCCCTCTGAGCGTGCTCCAGCTTCCCTCAGCAGACACTCAATGGCCCATATTTGGCACCAGCTGGCTACAGCCCTGAACACGGCTTTGTCTGCCGATGGAGTATTTCTTGCTGCAGTCCTGATGGCGGGGGTGAATTGATACTCCAGCAACGTCAACGCCACTCTTTCTGGAAGTGATAGCTCTGAGGCCTCCTTTTGCACGTCACGGTGCTGTGTCAGGACACAGGCTCGGCCGCTGAAACTGTGACGTGAACAGGGTAGAAGTGTATTTCTCACCCCTGCACGTCCCAGCTCCTGTGGCGTTTCTGAGACCTCTGTGATTCCCTGCCGTCCCAGGAAGCTTGTCTTCACCATCCTGTCCTCGTCCCAGCTGGCGGGAAGGGTGACAGTGCATACTGTCGGTGGCAGTCAGCGTGCTCTGCCCCCACCCTGCTACGCTTTCACTTTATCACAGAGCCTGGAAGCTGCAGTGCCGAATTTCTCAGAATTTCTGGATGTGAGTAGTTCCAGCCAATGAGCTGCATTCATGTGCTATTTGGAAAGCAGAAAGAAGGCTGAGGTCATTTGTCCTTCGGCAGGGGACACAGCTGGCCTGTAGCCTCTGGCCTGTGGGAGTTTCGACTGGCTGCCTCTCCAGTGTGCTGTCTGGTCACCTTGTGTCTGCTGTGATGTCAGAGCGCTTTCCTGGCGCTTCCTGACCTCTGGTTTGCAGCTGCCATGACAACAGATCCTAGTGCCATCCCACCAGCTCCCTGCTTTCAGGCCTGCCAATGGCTTTGTAAGCACCTACCTCTTCTTTCAGTCCCACTGTGCTTGGAACAGCTAGATCAGATTCTGTTTCCTGTATTGCACCCAGACTGATTCACAGATGATGTCCACCATACCCTACTGGCCAGGGCACATCTGCGGAGGCCAGGAAGTGTCGACTTGGTTCTCAGAGGCCATGTCCCCAGCTGAAAGGCAGGCAACCTACTAGCAAAGGAAGAGGGAGCGAATGGACAGAGAGGGTGGGTGCTATGATGAATCTAAAGAACAGGAGAACAGGCCTCGTGAGGGCTGACACCCCAGATGCTGGTACCACAGGGCCCCAAGGCCATGTAACTGCGAGTACTACAGGTCCCAGAACCCAGTCAGGTGAACCCGAGGCTACTGACCTAGCCAGCTTTCTGCCATTGACGTTCTAACCAGGTGTGGAGATGAAGCAAGTGAGTGACGGCCTGGGCTACAGGCTGGGGGCCGCCATGCAGCTGGGCCTCCTGCCTGGCCTGACCTTTTGCCTACACTAAGATGGCGTTGCATTCTTTCATCCAACAAGCCCCCAGCAGAGTGAGTTGCTCCCTCTCCGCGCTCCCACCACTCTAGAACTTACCTCCAGTTCATAACTCAGCACCAGCCACACTGGATTGTGCTGGCCTGTCCATGGCTCAGCCTCTCCCCTAAGATGGGGTAGGAGTCTCGGGTGGTGAGGACCTCGCCTGATTTATCTCTGGATTCCCAGAACTCAGCACTCCATCCATTCTGACCCCCCACTCTCCACCCCTCCCTAACTTACAGTGCTTTCTCCTGCCCTGGGACTCCACAAACGGGGCTCCTTTGCCAAGAACACCTTCTCCACCTTTCTGCCCTGACTCTTACCAGCCAAGACCCACCGGGTTTCACCTTCTCCAAGAAGCCCCCTAAGAGGCCCAGGTACCTCCTCCAAGCTTCTGTCTGCGCCCGAGTGTGGCCAGGGAGCGGCAGCATTGCATCTGCCGGGAGATAGTTGGACCTGCGGAATCTGGGGCGCACCCTGGACCACCGGCAGCCGGATTGCAGCTTAACAGCGTCTCATGTGACGCCTATGCACATTCGGCTGCAGGAAGCGCTGCTCTCACCCCACGGATACCACAGACGGGACCACCCGTCTGGCTGTTTCCTCGCCTACCAGGCTGTGAGCTTGTTCTGAGGGCAACAAATGTTATTTGTCTCAGCCCCTTCTTCCTTCGCCAGTAGGATTGCCAGAGTGAGCAAATAAAATACAGGACACCCAGTTAAATTTGATGAACAATGAATAATTTTTTAGGATAAGTATGTCCCATGGAATTTTTGGGGCATAGTTACACTGCAGAATGACTTGTTGTTTATCTGAAATTCAAATGTAATCGGTTGTCCTGTGTTTTAGCTGCGAGCTCATCCCAGCCCTTGCTCAGGACCTGCCCTGCCCGCAACAGGCACTCAGCCCAGGGTTGCCAAACGACAGACGAGCGTGAGCCTCATTCATAAAGCAAAGAAATTTACCTGCCTGTCTACTTCCCAGGGTTGCTGCTAAAATAAAACTAGTGAAAGTGCTTTAGAACCTCTAAAGTGGTGTACAAAAGTGGTTTGTTATTACAGCCATCATTACCACGGCCATAATCCAAATGGCCCCCGATACAGCTAAGGTAGACTCTGCGAGCATGTGTTGTCGGTAATTCTCTTATATTGCTCAGATCAATCTGGATTTAGCACATTAGGGCAGACAACGTTATATTATAATCATGTTACTACCATTATTATCGCCACTGTTGATATTGTTACATTATGCCACTTTATGGATCACTGTGATTATTTTCCCTGCAGGGAAGTTTATGTTCTTGTCAGTGGCTTCACTGTATCATTAATACCCAACACCTTTCCCAGGGCCGAGTGGCGGGGGCCTGGAAGCCCTGCGTCTCCCTCACTCATCACCGCCATCAGTGGATGCCAAACCGAGAGAGTGAGTGTACTGGCACTGGGTCCTTGTGGGGACAGAGCCCCAGGGAGTAGTTTCCAGGCTCTCGGTCTCAGGTGGAAGGGTGCTGGCTCGGGTAGTGGATGGCCGTCAGCTGTGGCTAGCTCTTCCTTGGAAAGGGCTCCCAGGGAAAAAGGGAATTTCCACAGGTGGGAGGGGAAGGGTGGAGCGCTCCTTGTAGAAGACACGTCATGTGCAAAGGCCCTGAGCCTTGGCAGCAAAGGGCAAGTTTAGGAAAGAATGGGTTTCCAGGTTTGACTGGAGTCCGTGATATGACTGAAGGTGGTTTAGAGCCAGAGTGTGGCAGCTCCTCCAGTTCGTCTTGGAAAATCTCTCTAGTTTTGGCAGGAGAGGTACGTGGTCAGAGCGTTGCATATGGAGAATGGGAGGGTGAGAAAAGAAGCTGGGGGCACAGCAAGGGGGTGTCCGAGGGCTGACTCCAACTGCCACTCAGGCGCGCCCCAAGGCGGCAGGCACATCACACCACCTTGTGGGCCGGGATCCAAGAGCACATTTGGTGCCCTTGTCTGCGAACGTGTCATCTTTACTCACAGTGTTAGAAAAGTAAAAAAAAACAACTGAAAAGCCACCCTGGACAGTTGGACTTTGCAGCTCTTGCCAGCTGGAGATTTGGGATCCGTGACAGTGACAGCCATGACAGCTCCAGCGCCTTCCGGCAAGCCTTAGGCCCGAGCTTCCTGGCAGAGGCTTTGATCGAGCTGCAGCTGTTGCCGTGGATTAGTGAGGCTGGCTTTTTTGAGAGGGGAGTGGAAGGGGAACGGGACTCACAGAGGGCACGATGGCAGGTATAACCCTGCCTTGCCCTCCCCCCTGCCCCCACCTCCCTGGCCCGTGGTGAGCAGGCTGCCCGGGATATGGTCTTGTTAATGTCAAGAGAAGGAGGAAGCAGGATGGGATAGAGGTGGGAGCTGGGGGTGCGGGAGACGGGAAGAACAAGGATTTATACCACTCTTGCTACTCTCTCTCCCCACCTTCACCCCAGCCCAGCCTGCCTCAGGGGACCAAGCGGGTCTCTGCTCTTCCTTTCAGAAACATCAAAGAGAAAATCACGCTTCCTGGCCCCTGTGGGCTGGCCGCTTTGGGAGCACAGCAGCTAAAGCCTTCTTATTAAAGGCACTAGCCACGGGGTCAGCAGTGGGGTCCTCCCCTGGGTCCATAGGCAGTGGGCATCACTGAGAGGGCTTCTGGCAGGACAGCGAGGGCATGGCACACCCCCACTTGGTAGCAGAAAATAGTTTTCCTTGAGTACACTGGGGGCACCCCATGGAGTCTACAAATATCACTGTGTGTTGGGGGGGTCTTTACATGGGACTGGTCCTTCGATGGCAAGTAGGGCAAGGGTGAGTGAACTGACAGCCATTGTGAGGGTGCCTCCATTGTGCCCCTAGTTTGGGGAGACACGATTTACATGTGCAGTCCCTGGCATCATGGAGGGACCTGATAAATGCTTATTTACAGATGACTGTTCCATAAATGGACATCGAGTGGTCACTGTGACCCAGGTGCTTCTGTGGCCCCCTCCCCCATCCCTTGGGAACAGAGCCATTGACGCCTGCAGGTCATGGGATATTTCTCCTCTGCTTTCTATGAACATCTGCTCTCACCCTCTGATGGGCGATCTCCAGGGAAGTACCAAGTTTCCACTTGCTAAAGCCAAAAAGGTAAGAGCAAGAGGTCTTCTAGACTTTGTAACCACCGTATTTTGCCGTGTATAATGTGCACTTTTGGCCTAAATTTGTAAGGGAAAAATAAGGATGCACATTATACATAAGTGGTACTAATTCCGTATCTATATAAATGTTTTAATTCTTTTACTTATGCTTATGAGTTAAAACTGTAACTCTAGAAATCAATAACAATATCCGTATGCAAAGTAATACTCTGGAATACGATAATCAGTTTTGTTGAAATTACGATGAACTTGCAATGACGAAGAGTTCTTGGCCTTCTACGATGCGATCCATAAATATCGTACATTTGTGACCGGTACATAAAATTTCTTGTACCTTGTGTCTGTTCTTGTGTTTTGTAATTATTTGTTACACAAAATTTCTTGTACCATAATATGTTAAAAAATAAATGCTAAAATTCCTTTATAATACACCAAACAAGTACCTAAGTGTAAACAAATAAAAATTTGAATTAAAAAATTAAAACAGAAGATTTTTTTCCCCCCTGAAAGTTTGGGCCAAAAATGTGGGAGCACATTATACACGGGAGCGAATTATACGCTGCAAAATGCGTAACTCCCATCACATAGTGGAGAGGGAGACTTGGAAACCCGCTGGAGCAAAGTTACTCGTCCCAAGTCACAAAAGTAGCTCTAGAAGCTGGGCCGTCTGACTAGGACTTGCCCACTGAGTCATGTTATCAATCTTCAGTACCGTCCTCAGAGGGGTCAGGGAGAGGTTGCCTAAGAGTGTCCTGACGTCGTGGGGCCAGAGCTGCAGGGTTTCCAATCTCCCTGTGTCTCAATCACCTGGACAAAGACCTCAAGACAAGCTATCCCCCATCCCTCTGGATGGCTCAGCCTCTTGAATTACGGTGCCCGTGCCTCTAGGCGTTGCTGGGCTAGTGGTTACATCTTGGGCAGCATGATGGTTAAGGTCACAGGTCTGCACAGACTGGTTGACTTCGTGCCTCGTTCTGCACTTACTACCTATGTCGACCGTGGGCAAGTCTCTCAACCTCTCTGTGTGTCAGTTTTCTTGTCTCAAAATAGGGACGCTAACAATGCCGACCTCACAGGGCTGCTATAAGGATGAAATGATTTTTTTGTTTTTGTAAAGGACTTAGACCAGTGTCTGTGCACTGTAAGAGCGAGACAAGAGTTTAATATAATAAGTACTGTTGGAGTTTGGGTTCGCTACAAACTGAGCCCAAGACAGAGATTCAGGTGCATGGGATTTGTTGAGTGGTCCTCTGAGGAGAAAGGGAGGGAAGAAGGGAGGGAGAGAGGACGACAGCACATGGGAAGGACTTCAGTAGGGATGTGGTCTCAGCTGGGGTCTGGCTGCACACTCTGGAACACCAGCCGCACCACAGAGAGAGCCTTACCCTGCCGCAAGGGGCAGAGGGAGGGACAGGGGCAGAGGCGGAGCCTTTTGCCTATAGCACCCAGTGCTTATCCACAGAATGCCCCGAGTGGCAGGGAGGGTGGAACCTCCCAGCAGAGGTGAATTCCATTTGCCAAAGTCAATTCTAGAGAAGAGGGAGACTGTGAGCCGTTCACTGCTGATACTTGCAGCAGCTTGGCAATGGGGTTTGGCCCAGCCGAGGGGGTCTGGGCAGTCCCCAGTGCTGGCTCAGAGCACTGAGGCCTCACAAATCCCCCTTAGCTTGTCCGAAGGGAGGGCATCGCCCTCGGTCCTGATCCTTCCGTTCTACTTGCAGCAGGGCCGGGCTTCCTCTCCCACCCCACCCCCGCAATAAGCCAAAACTCTCATCAGGAGCCAGAGAAACTCAAGGGCATCCTCACCCCCTGCACCACTGTCCCAGCCCTCACCTGCAGGGGGCTCTCCTCAGGACCCCGGGCCCGCCCACCTCCCAGGGCCCTAGACTCCGGAGGCTCTGACTCCTGGCACTCGGGCAGGGTCCCCCCTTCTGTTGATGGTTTGATCTCATCCCCCTCCCTGCCCCTCCCCCCGGTCCCTGTGCTGGGGCAGGAATTTCTATCACACCATGAGCACCTTGAAGGAAAATCGGCAAAATTAATTGGAAATTAAAGTCACCAAATGAGCACTGAATTAAGAAACCATTAAGTCCAAATGACTGCTGGAAGGGAGCGGAAGTTAATTACAAAGGCTGCCTGGTTATTTTGTGTGTTTTCTGCATCTCGGTTATTGTCTTAGATCCTGATGTCCCAGTCTGATTAGCATTCCGTGGGCATCAGTGTTGGGTTTGGTGAGATGTGAGGTGCTCCCAGGTGCCTGTGGGCAAGCTGGGGCACTGAGGAAGCCTGCCTGCCTGCCTGAGACAGGGCCTCCCCACAAACGCCCTGCCTGCTGCATGCAGCACCTCCCCACAGATGCCCGGCCTCAGTGCTCTCTGAGGGCCCCATTGCCAGGGGCATCCCAGGAGTGGCCCACACGTTATCATTGCATAATGGGCACCACCGTTCACCTCATTAGGCTCTGCTGGGGATCAGGATTAAATGGGATACAATGGAAGAAGCGCATGGCTTATTAGCCAAGGGGTCTGTGAGAGAGAGTTGGGATGGGGGAAAGCTGACTGGTTGCCAAGAGAACCTCCCAGATGTACTGCCTTGAAAGGCAACTCTGGATCAGCTTTCCTCTCTCCCTGAGAGCAATCTACAGCAATAAAGATGACTATTCGGGTGGAAGCCCCACAAAGGCAGGGGATTTCATTGTTTTGATCACAGTTCTACCCCAGGTGTCTAGATCTGTGTTTAGAACACTAAATATTTATTAAACGAATGAGTGACTTGCAACCCCCAAGAAACCTTCACTTGACCAGGCACTGAGGGAAAGCACCTGTTTGCAATGGCCATCCAGCTGCTGGGAGACAGGGTATCTCAACTGAAAGATGTGGTTGAGGCCGTGATGATCTTTCACTGGTGTTAAGGCCAAGCTGGTCCCCCTTGATCCTATCCTGCCCCCCCGTCTCACTCCCCCATCTCTATATAATGTCCCAGAGTCATTTTTTCTAAAATCTATATCTAATCATATTCCTCCCCAGCTCAATACTCTCCAAGGACTCTTTGCTGCCTATAGAGTAAACTATAAGGTATAAAGTTTCCCAGCCTGGCACTGGAGACCCTCAGAGACCTCAGTCCTCTGAGCTTCCTTTCCATGTTCCTCCTCCAGGAAGCGTTTCCCGAACACCTGGGCCCATTGTGA
The DNA here is from genome assembly GCF_004115265.2 of Rhinolophus ferrumequinum. Classification (NCBI taxonomy): domain Eukaryota; kingdom Metazoa; phylum Chordata; class Mammalia; order Chiroptera; family Rhinolophidae; genus Rhinolophus; species Rhinolophus ferrumequinum. The sequence goes on along the minus strand of NC_046289.1, from coordinate 98,620,274 downwards.
ACCTACGTTCTCTCTTCTATGACTTTCTTTGTCTTGAAGTTAGCAGGTAGCCAGCCACTGTCCAATATTATCATGCTTAGTGTCTTATGAATGTATTTTCCCCTCCCATATTGTAATCTTCATGAGCAAATGGATTAATATTTTCTTGGTGCTCCCACAGAAAACTCTGGAAATGGCTGAGAATATCGCGATCTCATAATAAAGGACACTGATTGCTCGATCGATGAATTCACTGGCTTCCTCTCCTTGAACTCTTTCACTGGGTTCTCTTTATCATAGCTCTCAGGCTGTCTCTGCTTGGTAATTCTCACACAGCCCTGTAAGCATCGATTTTCTTACCTGGCCTCATCCCCTAGGGCTGTGGGGTCTTAGAGAATAGAGGCAAATGTTCCCTCTCCCTGAATCCCCAGCAACAGGCCCAGTACCTGGCACCCTCAAAAAACAAGAGACAGTGAACTAACACCTCCCCGGCTTTCTTTTCTGACCCCACACACTGACAGAGCCTTATCTGCACCTTCCATAGCATTTGTTCCTTCACTTACTTGTTTATGCATTTATTTGTTCAGCAACTTTATGAAATGATAACTATGTGTCAGTTACTAAGTTACGTATTAGGGAGAAAGTGGTGAAAAGACAAGACATCTTCAGGTGTCTGTCATACAGTTTCTTGATGTTGGGCACATGCCTGAATCACCCTCGTGGTTCCATCACTTAGCTCAGTGCTTGGCACATAAAGTGTTCACTAAGTGTCGACTGAACTAGTTAGTGATGCATCTGATTGGCTTCATCCTCCCTTTTAGGCCTGTGGTCTCCCATGATTCCTATGAAATTTTAGAGGGATTGGAATTGTTATGAGGCTGAAGTTGGAGAAGCCACACAAAGGCCAACTCACTGGGAAGATGCTTTCATTCATCAAGCATTTCCTGAAAATGTCCTTGCCCCTCGAGGAGCCCCTAGTCTAAAAGAGAAGACAAAGATAAACAGAGAGAGATGCACCTGTGGGTTAAGTGCAGGATCAGAGGGGACGCAGGACAGTGGTGCAGGGGCGGTGATAACGCAGAGGCGGAGTGCTTTCTTCTGTCCTGGAGGTGGGGAGGGGGCTTCGCAGAGGAGGGGACAGTCGGTGAGAGGTGTGTCATGCAATGATGAAGTGAGAAAGCCAGAGGGAATGGAATGTGCAAAGATACAGTGAAGACCTGGGACATTTGGGGAACTGCTGGTGGAAGCTCAGCATTGCCAGAGCTTATGAGATAAAGGAGAAGGTGGAGGGGCAGGAAAGAGGGAGGATATGTCATAGCCTGGAAAGCATAGACTTTATCATGTGAGCTGGGAGAGACTTGAACATTGTTATAGCTTCTTGAGAAGAGAGCAGAGAAAGAGAAAGTAAAAGTCCATGAGGGAGAAGTAATACAAACCCAGCAGGTAGGGTGAGGTGTTCATCTTAGTTCTCGCCTGGCCAGCATCCATTCACGCTCCATCTGGTAGGAGCATTTACTCTGCCACTCTAAGTCTGCCTACTCAGTGGGGCTGCCTACCCAACATCCCCTCACCACATAGCCCAGGCCTGGCCAATCACAATATTCCATTCCCCTGGCCAGTGATTGGCTCAGAGATGATCAGGTGACCCCACTCAAGCCACTGAGACTCAGTTCTGAGCTCTTTTGTTAGAGGAAGAGGATCTCTCTTCTGCTGAGGACCATGAGAGGATCTGAGAAGCTGAAGCTATTTGCAGCCCTCTGCCCACCAAGCAGTAAAGGCCTGCCTGAATGACACCAATACTGAGGAATACAGAGCCAAGAGGTGACATGTGGCTGAGTTCTGATGGCATCACTTGAGTACAGGGAGCCGTAAGACCTCCTTCTGGACTTTTCAGTGGAATTTTTTTATTTCCTTTTTGTTTTTAAATTAAGCTAATTTGGGTAAAGTTTCTGTTATTTGCAACTGAAAAAGTCCTAACATTTTTCAGTTTTTCAGAGAAAGGTTATAAAGAAGTTTGAGGCTCCAGGGGGAGAATCCTGGAGTAACTGGGGTGTTGTGTAGACCAGAGGCCTGGTTTGGTGAAGATGAGCAGAAGGCTGTGTGCCGAACATGGGTGGGTTTGGGAAACACCCAGAGAACAACACTGGACTCTTTAGTTAGTATTCAAGGAGAGTAGTTTAAATTTAAAGAGATGATGGACCTACGACCCATACAGGTAAGAAAATCTGTGTATCCAGGAACTGAGGGAGCTAGAGAAAGACCCTATCATGAACTAGGGGGGAATGTAGGGATAAAGGGATACATCGATAATACAGGATTGTGCTCAGAACAAAAATTTGCACAAATGGAATAAACTAGAGTGGCAATTGGCTGTGTTTTTCCTGTAATGGGCCAGTTAGTAAATATTTAGGCTTTGTGGATTATATGGTCATCGCCACTGCTCAACTCTACTGTTGTAGAGCAAAATCAGCCACAGACAATTAGGAAACAAGTGAATATAACTATGTTCCAATAAAACTTTATTTACAAAAATAGATGATGGGCCAGGTTTGACTGTAGGGTATAGTTTGCCAACCCTTAAACTAATGAATGTAGACTGTTTAGCGCTTTAGGCATGTGCTGAGCTAACAGAGCCATGTGAGAGCGTGACAGCTTGTGTCTGGAACTTGCAAATCATTTTTCAATTCATCCCTACCTTATCTGCCACAGAGGAATTCCTCCGTGGGCTAGAAAAAGTGATGTTAGGAAGGACTATAATTCCCATAATCCCTCTAGATCTCGGTTTAAGAATTCAGTCTTAAAGCTGAAAAGGGAAGACATCAAGGACAGCAAGTGGTGGAAGCAGTGGCCAGTACCAAGGACAGCGCCACTCACTGGCGAGCAAGGTTGGTTTGGGAACACCATGTTTCCATACTAATAGAAAAAGCCTGTGATTAGGGCCAGGAAGGACATATTTGCATCTCCTCCAATGAGGCTGGGGAAGGAAAAATATGGCCTGGATATCCTGAGGACCTGGATGTTTGACTCCCAGGCGTCTGACCCCTGGAACCATACAACAAGTGAGACTGAATCTTTTTACTAAAAGATCTAAAAATAAGCCACAATTTTATGCTGGAATAGCTAGGTGGTGTGAATTAAAGGGGAGCCTGGAAGGGATCTTGGAAAGTCAGTTTATCTTGTACTATCTCCTCTTCCTTACCTGTCAAATGGAGATAATAGTCACTTCTCTGCCTTGCTCAAAGTGTCATTATCATTATTGAATAAGACGTGGACAGAAAAGAGCTGTGAGTAGCGTAAACTACAGATGGGAAGGACTCAGTCTAAATGTCCAGCTCAGCCCCTGACCTGCCATGACTCTTATCCCTTTTTTCTTATTGTTAAAAAAAAAAAAAAGCCTTTTCTTTCCAAGTGATACAGAGATAGAGTCTAAACTGATTTCAACCTTACTACCTGTCGTGGGCATTGTTGGTTCCTTACCCAACATCCATCCCACTTGCCAACCATTTCTTCCACTAAAAGAACCTAGATTATGTTTAAGGGCAACCTCCTTCTCTATAAGGTGGTGGATGTCACCAGACAGTCATAGTGGTCCTAATATTCTTGCCAATTGTTGTTTTAGGAACAGATATTTAAACAATTCTGGCCAATGAAGTGTGAGAGAAAGACTGCTGGGAGGTATGGAAAACGAGCTCACATTGATTTAAAAAATTAACAGGACCACACAGGAAGAGCTAGTCTCTCCCAGAGTAAAGCGGAGAATGGAAAGCAGAGTTAGGGCTGCGCTCAGAGCCCCTGGAGCCCCTCCCCACTTTGGGCTTCCTGTCTTGTGAGACACTGAAATTCATTGTCTAAGCCAGTTGGGTCAGAGCCGAGGCATCCTTACTGGCAGTCACATTCATGAGGAGACAGCAGGGAACACTGGATACTCATTGGCACCCATCCCTTCCCAGAGCCTCTCGCTCTACTCACAGTTGCCCCTCCCCTCCTTTTCAGGCTTCACCTGGAAATAAACCTGACAAGCCGTATGCTCCCCAGGCCTACTCTCACCTAAATAATCCTTGAGGGCAGAATCCTGGACCTGGTGGGGAGAGGGGGGAGACGGCTGGCTGTAAGAAGCATGGTCCTTTTCTTCCCGCCCCGACTTACAGGAGCTCCCCCTTAACTCATATTCCTCTCCCACTCAGTGCTCAGGGACAGAGCAGTTTATTCTGACTTGGACTGAGAAGGGAAGAAGGAACTTTGTGGCTATGGGAGCATGTGCTTAAGAATTGCTGGGAGTTAAGGCCCATGCCCTTGGGAGCACAGAACCAGGAATGGAACCCTTAGATTTTATCTCATAGCTTGGATCTGGGATTGGCTTGTCTATGGTGGAGAGCTCAACTAACTCCCAAAGTAAAGGAACCACCAGTTCGGACTCAGCCCCTCTTGGCTCCACCAAACACAGCTCTCCTTGAACAGAAGACTTTCAGAGCAAATGGATGCTCAAAAGCATAGAAAATGTGGCAAGTGAGAGGTGGGGTGTGACATGAGGGGGACCAGGGCAAGGCCCAGGACTTCCTCAGAGTGAAGTAGATCAGGGGATCAGATGCCCAGACTGAGGCCGCAGAAGCATATGATGTGGTTGGGCTTATTCAGGTGGGAGAAAGCAGGAACCACAGCATCAGAGGCTGATAGGCAAGAAGGAGGCTCAGGTGAGAACAGGTAAGGCCAGGTAAGGTCACAGGCCAAGGCCAGGAATAAGGCGGCCTCCTGCTTCCTAAAGGGCTAGGTCCTATTGACCCCAGGCCTATTCTGTTAATGGCATGGGCTTTCCTTCTCAGCTCCAGCCCAATGCAGTCTATTCTCTTAGATGTCTTCCTCTCTGACAACGGACTAAAGCATATGAGAAAATGTTGCCGACTCCACCAAGGAGCTCTGCTGGAGGAGGAAGCATGGCCTCTGCTCTGGAGTGGCTTATTCCTCCACCCACCAAATAACAGCGTACTTTCAGGCATTCCCCCGCTCAGTCGTTCCTAATCTTCCTCTTCATACTCACCACCACTGTCCATGTGCTACTCACCATCATCTCTCACCCTGAGAGCTTCCGAACTGTCCCCTCCCCTCCAATATTTTTTCCCCCTTTGATCCATTGCCTCCACGCTGGAAACTAGAATGATCTTTCTGAAGCACAAATCTAATGACTCCACTCTCCTGTTGAGAACTTCCAATGGCTCCCCATTGCCTTCAAGAGGAAGGCCAATTCAACATCCTTCACATGACATAAGAGGTGCTTTACTATCCTGCCTTCCTTACTTCCCAAGCTTCATCTCTCCCCAGACCCAGAACGCAGTGCATTGGCCATATTAAGTCCCTAAATATGCCAGGTTCTCTTGCATCTCTGGGCCTTTCTGCATCGACTTTTACTCCCTACAAATTCCCCTCATCTCCTCTTGTGCCACCATCTTTGCCTGGCTGCCTGTACCCGTCGTTCAGCTCATACAAACGCCAGTTCTTCTGGGAACACTCACGTGGTGCTCTGGCTCAGGCTCACCCCTCTCCTTGGGGTGTCTATAGTTCCCTGTGCTTTCATAGTACATAGCAGTTGCCTCTTTACCCAGCTGTGTCTCCCACCTTCCTTTGAGCTTCTCAAATATTAAACCGAAACATACGAAATGTCCAATATTTGACCATTTTGACTTACAAAATGGACAATTTCATATGGTTCAATCCAACCAATGCCCATTTATTTCCCTGTTGGAACCCAGTGTCTAGCACAAAGTCTAAAACTCAGTAAACGTAGTTCACTGTTTTCAGGGTGACTACAGTTTAAGTCTGTAGGCCTAACGGCCAACGTCAGCAGACTCTCTTTGGTTATAGAACCAGCGAGGGTAAGGAAGGGTCTTCTGTGGCCTTCTGATCCAGCCTCCTCCTTCCTCTTGGCACTGACTACATGTGTAAGAAGCATCGGGGTTTTGCCTGGGCCGACTTAGTCTAGAGCTGTCTTCAGCCTGAGGCACACTTAAACCAGGCCAAGAGCATGTTCTGAAGCTGTCATCCCAAGCCTAGGTTAGTGACATCCCCTGGCCACAGATGATAATTGTCTAATATGAACATTCGGTGTTTCTCAGGCAAAAGCATGCCTAGTAAACCCCTGCAAAGCCAAGCTAGGCCTTATGGACAATGAAAATGTCCCATATTGCAAAGCCTCATTAAACTTCTGGAAACCTGTAGAAAACACCAGAAAGACCAGACTCGATACTCTGTCTCCTCATTGGTACATCACGTTGTGCTGCCTCAAGGACCACACAGGTTCTTGGATCAGGGATGCACTGTCCAGCTGCCTCTCTCAGACCAGAGGCATACCTCTTGAGCGAGATCAGAGTCAAGGCACCAATGACTTATATGTCCACTCCACCAGGGAGGAGTGTGAAATGAGATTGCATCATTTTACTAGTGAAATTAAATGATACCCTCCTACTCTCACTGACTATATGTCTTCCTTTCTCAGCCTATGATAAAATCAAGAACCCCAGGGATGCATACACAGTTGAATACACGGGTCAATTCTGGTGCTATGGCCTCCAGGACAGGAAACCAGAGAGCTGTGGGCTGGCGAAGGTATCCCTTGATCTTCAGCTGAACATCCGTGCTCCGTCAGTGCTGTGGGCAGTTTGGCAGGCTGGTCAGTGGCCGAAGCTGTGCTGGCACTGGTGATCCAGCAGCATTTTCTCCAGGTATGTGGGAGGTGGGGGCGCTTACACAGACCTGTGGTCACATCGCGTCTTCATAGGCCTGGCGTCTCAATGCAGTTTTTTTAGCTCACGTTGCATACTCACCCCCTACACACACACACACACACACACAAGGTCTGACAGTTAGGTTCACGAACTTGCCACCATGTGCTTACACTGGCAGCACTGTACAAACAGCTCGGTGAGGTGTCATAACTTTGGTACAGCAGCGTCTCACAGCTGTGTTCCTGTCGACGTGTGGCCGTGTCCTGCTGAGTGGCATTCATTATTGTTGTTGCGTGTTTTTGTGTGCCGTCGCAAGAATGTCTGAGCCTTAACTAGAACAACAAACAAACATTACATTTCTTGTTAAACTTGGCAAGAGTGGAAGTGAAATCAGGGACATGTTAGTCCAAGTTTATGGGGATAATGCTGTGAAGAAAACGGCAGTGTACACATGGATTAAACGTTTTTCTGAGGGGAGTGAAAGAGTCACTGATAAAGAGAGGTCAAGCAGCCAGTAACGAGCAGAACTGACAGAAACATTGCAAAAGTTCGTCGACTTGTACGTCAAAATCGTTGGCTGACTGTGAGAAGCATAGCAGACCAAGTAAACATCGATAGAGAAACGGTTAGGGAAATCTTAACTGAAAATCTTGGCATTAGAGAGGTGTGTGCAAAAATGGTCCTGAAGGAGCTCTTGCATCACGACAATGCACCAGCTCACACGGCACTGTCTGTGAGGGAGTTTTTAGCCAGTAAACAAATAACTGTATTGCAACACCCTCCCTACTCACCTGATCTGGCCCCTATGACTTCTTTCTTTACCCGAAGACAAGGGCAATATTGAAATGAAGACATTTTGATGACATTCAGGACATTAGGGGTAATATGACGACAGCTCTGATGGCCATTGCAGAAAAAGAGTTCCAAAACTGCTTTGAAGGGTGGACTAGGTGCTGGCGTCGGTATATAACTTCCCAAGGGGAGGACTTCAAAGGTGACCGTAGTGATATTCAGTAATAAGTTACGTAGCACTTTTCCTAGGATGAGTTTTCAAACTTAATTGTCAGTCCTCGTACATATCTGCCAATCTTCCCTGCCCGGGACTGGCAACTATACACTGCTTTGTTCCCATGTCCCCCGGTCACGAAAGAGGTCCAAGGTGAAAGGTTCCTGGAAATGCCAGAATTCCCAGGGCTTCTCATCTCAGGCCCCTTCTCCTCCCAGCTTTGCACCCTCAGAGCCTTTCTCTGCCCCCATCAAGACGGCCCAGGTGAGAACTCCAATTCCCTCCAGACTCCCCCAGGAATGCACTCATACCTGAGCATTAGTGAGAGATGTAGACTTTGCTCCACATCTTACAGGGCAGGTAAGAGGGAAATCTCTATTGCACACCCCAAAAACATCCTCTGGCCCGGTCTCCAGCGCCTCTCCCTGACTGGCTGCCCCCCAGCAAGGTCTGTGTTGGGCCCTCTTCACTCCAGCCACAGCCTCTGTGGTTCCTGTCTCCTCCTCCAGAATCTAACCACCCCCACCCCAAATTCCCTCGTCAGCACTCTGGGCTCCTACTTCCACACCTGCACAAACAAGCCCAGCAAAATGCCTGGAGGACAGGAAGCCTTCCCAGTTTTCATTCCTGACCCTAGCGAACAGCTTTAGATGCAGAAATTCTCTCGTTCTGCCTGATGCTCCTGGTTGTGATCACAGAGCCTTGCACCGCCAGTTGCCACGGTGCCTTAGCATATCTTCTGGATTATTTCCTGGCTCTTCCCAGCTACAATTCTGCTGCTGGTCCCACCAATGTCTCCTCCAATAGACGGACGGGGTGAAGCCCTCAATCAATACCCCTCCTCTGTACTCAGCCCCCACCTCTGACAGGCCACACGCCCATCCCTTCCTTGCTCCTAGTCTTGTGGGGGAGGCGGTGGGGAGAACCCAGACAGAGGACAGAGCATCTGAGTAACGACAGGAATGGTGTGCCTGGAAGTGCCAGGGAACCATGCTGTGAAGAGGACAGGATGGAAATGGAATTGTGGAAAAGTGTTTTGGCGATGAGTGAAGAGAAGCCGTTTGGAGATTTCTGTAGTAGTTTAGGAAGAAGGCATGGGTGTCTGAGCTAGGGTGGCAACCTTGAGCGTGGCAGGGGATGCATATGAGAGCTATTGCTCTCGCTCGCTCTCTCTCTTTTCTTTTCTTTCTTTCTTTTTGTTTTTTGTTTAACAAGAGAAAATTACCAAATTTAATATATACATATGTATGAGAACCCCCACATACATGCAAGAGTCAGAGATCCCACGCACATGACAGGTTCAAAGACAGAATGGAAAAAGGGGTGTATAAAACATCTGAACGGCAGGAACAGCTGGACCCCTGAATTTATTTTTGTATTTTGTACAAGGTCAGGCCTGGGCCTGCGCGCTCCAGCCCAAAGGACCTGAGACCCGGCAAACAGGCCCCAGTGGTCAAATGCCCTGGATTTGGGCCGGCTCCTGGTGCTCACCTGTACCCCCACCTTGCCCACTGAGTGTCACTTTGCTGCAGCTCATTTGTTTGCAATAAAAGTTTCTGTGACTTAAAAATAAAATAAAATAAAAAGACCTTCTGAGCTAGGGATGGGGTAAGGTGCCTTGGGGGCTTATAGGGCCGTTGCAGGGAGAATTCTTGTTCAGTAATTGGTAGTTTACCCGGCCCCACAGATAGGTCAAACGGGGCGATCTCTGCAAAACTCTTATTATGCGCAAGGCCCCGATTCAAGTTCTTCCAGGTAGTTAAGGGAAGGATACAAGTTTCTCTTGACCCACAGCTAAAGTTGCTTTTAGCTCAAAACAATCCACATCCTGCAGAGTCACATGTTGGGGGGGCTCTCTCTGAAACATCCCTGGAAGTCTCACATTCCAGAATTTGGGTTGATACATGGCTCTATGTCTCATTAAACCAGTCTCAGTCTTGAGAAAAGTTCAGCTCAGTTAAAGAGTTGTGTCTCATTTCAGGAGGCGGTGATGCCAGCGGGCCCCCAAAGTTAAGCCTACGGTGCAAGGACTCACGTGTTTAATAAGAGGCATCTCTATGGAAACAAGAAAAGCCAAGGTTCATAATTGGAGCAGACTATAATCTCAGTTTCTGAGCTCTGAGTATAAGCAACTGAGAAGATTTTAGATGTCTGTCTTGAATCATCTTCAGGCGGAGAGAAGGCAGGCGGTGGCAGTCTGATAGATTCTCCTGGTCTGCAGTTTGAATGTCACTGGTGATCTTTCTGCAATGAGCACAAAGATTGTCCAAATATGAGCTGCTGTGGTGATTTCTCTGAAGTCTGTTATCAAGTTGTCCCATTTTAGCTCGCATGGCCTTGGGGAAAGGGCAGTTTTAGTTCTCAATGATTCCAAGTCAGAGGATGGGAGAAAAATTGGAAACATTAGTTTGAAGAGTCATAGCCAGATATTGGATTCGAGAGCTATTTTTTAGAAAAGTGCAGCAGGTCTTGGAGCTAACTGTGTATGGACAGTTGGAGTTGAGAGAGAGAGTGGAAAAAGGTATGAAAAAAAGGAAAGCCAGGTTGACAGCAGGATGACAGAGCTTTCAAGGGTCCAGGAAGGAGAGAAGGAAAAAGAAAAAAGTAGTTAGAGAGAAAGAGAGAGAGAGAGAGAGAGAGAGAGAGAGAGAGAGAGAGAGAGAGAGAGAGAGAGAATGAAGAGAGAACCAGAGGCAGAGAAAGACTGAGCAATCAGAATGGAGCTCCCTGGCCCCAAGCCAGGAGCGGCTCTCTGGAGCGGCTGCAGGGCATATCAGCTGTGTGCAGTCATCCCTCCATGCCAGAGCCATCCCTCCATGCCAGAGCCAGGCTGGTGCGGCGCCAGCAGCAGCATGGTCAGTATTTACAGTGCACAGTCTCACTGCACCTCACAACCACCATCAGAGTATTGTCTCCATTTTACAGATGACAAAACCAAGGCCAGAGAGAGGAAATCACCTGCCCAAGCAAACTCAGGCAAATAAGGCAGAGCCAGGATCTGAGCCCAAAGGTGTCTGACACCAAACTCCCCACTCCTCACCCCAGCTGTGGCTCGTGGAGGCGGTGAGGCTGCAGGCAGGGATGTGGGGACATGGGGGAAGCAAAGTGACCCACAGTGACAGGCTCCTAACTGCAGCTGATAGGCCTAGGGGCGCTATAGGCTTGTCTGGAATGGTCTGAGAGGTGACCCTCTTCCCCTGGGGAGGGTGGGCAGTGGGCATCAGCTGGGCCACAGGGGAACAGTGAGGCAAGTGATGGAGTCCTGGGTGTTCAGAAAGCTTGGGACAATGGCCTCTCTAGCCAATCTGCCAGCTTGGCCTGTGTTCCGCCTGTCCTGAGCCTGGGGTCCGTCATGGGATCAGTAGCTCGTGGCATCTAAGACCCTGCAATGGCAGTTCCCCAGCTGAACCTAAGAGTCCCATATCTCCAGACAATAATTTTCCCATGAGACATCTCAATACCATGGGCCTGGGATAGATTTTGTCTACTGGCAAGGAATTTCACTCCTTGGTTGTGCTCGGTTTGGCTGAAATGGAATAACTTGTGTTTCCCGCAGCATGTGGTAGTTAGATTGCAAATTGATAGGGCCGGGAGGACTCTTACCGGTCATTTTGTCCACTCTTTCTCAACCCTCTTAAACTCCTGCCTCCCTTTGACAAATATAAAGCCCTCACAGCCAGCTTCAGTGAGGTGACATTTCTAAATGAATTGAACGCTGTGGTTGTAGTAGGCTGAAGAATGCCAGCCAGAGATGTCCGGTCCTCCTCCCTGGGACCTGTGAATGGCATCTTGTTTGGAAAAAGGGTGTTTGCAGATGTGATTGAGTTAAGCATCCTGAGATGGGGATCATCCTGGATTATCTGGGTGGACCCTAAATGCCATCACGTGTATCCTTAGAAGAGGGAGGCAGAGGGAGATGTGACACACACAGACGGACAGTGATGTGACCACGGAGGCAGAAATAGGAGTGATGTGGCCACAAGCCAAGGAATGCCGGAGCCTCCAGAAGCTGGAAGAAGCGAGGAACGGGTTCTCCCTCTGGAGGGAGTGCTGCTCTGCCGAAATCCTTGGTTTCAGCCTTCTGGCCTCCATGAGAGAATACATTTCTGTGGGTGGAAGCCACCCAATTTGTGGTCATTTGTAACGGCAGCCACAGGAAACTAGTACAATGACTTACAGTAAGTCAGAGCTGCAGGGAACTAAACAAACTGTTTGCAAGCCTCAAAAGTCACCCTTGGAGGTACTGGCAGTCCCCCAGGCTGATTTGATGTTCTCTAATGCACCCAAATTATAGAGAAGAAAACTGGGGTCCAGAGAAAGGCAGAGACTTGCCCAAGGTCACACAAGCAGTTGTAGGCAGAGACAGAACTGCAACTCAAGAAACTCAACTCTCAGTCCACCCATGACCCCAAGCCACCTCCTCCTACCTTTTATTCCCCTCCCTGGGGAGAGAGAAGGGTCTATAAAGGTCTGATGAGGCAGGAAAGTGAGATTGGGGCCAGGATAGAAGAGCCTGGAGCAGAACCCCTAGGGTTGGAAGTTTATCTGATAAGATGCAGATGTTCTAATATTTTTCTTTCTAAAAAGTAGCTTCCAGAGACTGTGAGAAGAATCAAATCTGGTTTACGAGGGCTTAAGGACAAAGCTGCATTTATTCCTTGTAACTACAGTGGAGCCACAACGGGTGCTTGTCAGTCAAGAGAGGCATCTGGTGGGGAAACAGCGCAGAAGGGAAGCCGAGGGGCAGGTGACGAGGGGGTGAGAGCCAGGGTCAGGGCCAGCAAGGGGGCCTGAGCACAGCTCTGGAATCCTCAGCCTTCCAGCTTTGCTGAAGACGCCCTGGCCACGAGCAGAAGCTTTGGGCAGATGTAGCCAGGCCTTAGCATGTACACACACTGCGTGCACATTGTGTGACTACACATAACACACACACACACACACACACACACACACACACACACACACACACACAGGGCTGGAGCCAAGCCTGGGCAGCCAGACAGAGCTATTCATAGCTTGTCAGTTGCCCTTTGGGTTACAATTTAAGTCCAAAAGCCAAATGGAGCGTATTGCCACAATTTGTTCTCCTGGCATCACAGCTCTAGAATGAGCCTAGATCCCCGGTGTGAGATGCAGCTTTGCTGGGAATCACACAGCTTCCTCCTTCAGTGGTCCGCTGCTGAGCCTCCCAAGGACCCCTTCCCTCCCAGGCCTCACTCCCTCTCCCCTCTCTCCCTCGCCTTGTTAGAGCCGTGGTACGGGGAATGGCAGGTTCAAATCCCCATGCACAATCACCAGACTCAAATGCTCCAGGGTTTAGGAAACACTGCTTTCCTAACTATTTTTAAGGGGCAAGAGAAATTTTCAGCTCAGAGGGGTAGAGAGGGCCAGCGGAGCAGCTGACCTGGGAAGCGGAGCTGCCCAGGACTAGTCGTGCCCTCCTCCCTTAACAGTTTGTGCGGAGACAGCTTGGGGTGAGGGTGTGGGGCCTTGGCTGGCTCCCACGGTTGGGGCAGCAGCTCCACACAACCCACCCTCCATTCTTCCATGTGGAGTGTTCACTGCCTACAGGTCTGTCTCCCTGCTGGGCTGAGAGCCTCGGGAACAGACTGTGTTCAGCTCACCCCGACCCTTGCATTGCTAGGCCAGACCTGGACCAAAACATGTCCAGTGAATCCCCGTTTTGGAGGGATACCCATCAGGGGCCCCTGAGTTCCACATGGAGACTTCACTAAAGCTCCCAGAGATCCCTTCTCCTGCAGTGTCTTGGAGGTACTACCTTTTAGGATCCTCCCAGTGACAAATGATGGAAATCCAATTTAAGCCAATTAGGCACAGAGGGGATGTTACTGTATTCTAAAACCAAATGTTGGAGAAGGTGAGGAGCAGTAAGTTCTGGGGAGACTGGAGGTGACTCCTATACCTCAAGGCCCCCCTCAGCCTCTCCTCTCCACTGGCCGAGGCTATCAGTCTCCTTTTCTCATGCTAGCCTTCTCTTCCAGCCAGAACCTTGCCCGTGGGCTCCAGGGTTCCCTCTGCCAAGAGCTCTCTGCAGAGAAGAAGGGGCACTCTTTATTGGGTTCTAGATGTTCAAATCTCAGGCAAGGATGCTGATGGGCCAGGCTTGGGTCACGTACCTGTCCCTTTGGGTGGGTATTGGGCTGGAAGGTAGAAGGATTCTGTGACCAGCAGGTCCCTGAGAAGCAGGGAGAGGGGCTGGGCAGACAAAGCAAGGAAATCTTGTATTACCTGCAACATTCCCTCCTCTTCTGAGTTGGCAGGATCCAGGAGGGGGTGCTATAGGTGGGAAAGAGGTGCAGGTGACATTCAGAAGCTGTCACTTCTACTTCCCTGTCATCATCTGATCAGCTCTCAAACACTCTCTTCGGTATTTAAGTCCCTATACAATGCCTTCTGCACACGCTTACCCCTCCAACTCTTCTTATCCCAAACCTTTCCTCCACTCAGGTAACTTCTCACACAGCAGAGCAGAGTGGTTTTGAGCTTGGTCTCTGGAGTTAAAATGTCTGGGTTCAAATCCCAGCCTTGCCACTTACTAGCTGTGTGACTCTGAGCAAATTACTTAACTTCTCTGTGCCTTAGTTGCTGTGAGGATTAAATAAATTCAGCTCTGCAAAACCACTTGGAACAAAGCCTGGTACACAGTCAGCCCTCAGAAGTGTTAGCTGTGATCCTGGCCCCTACGCTTTGGTTCTCACTGTCCCCCATTTGGGTGCCCCTCTTCTTGTCCAAATCCTCCCCATCCTAAGGCTGACCACTGAGCCACTCTGGACCCTCTTCATCTCAGAACCCTCGTGGACTCAGGGTTGGGCATCTGTGGGAGAGACTCATTGTCCCACTGGTCCAGGCTCCCTTCCTTTGATGCACTCTATCAGGTCTAGGCACACTGGAGTGTCAGGAAAAGCTTGGACCCCTCCCCTGCAGGACAGGAAACCCTGACGAGAAGAAGCCATTAGTGACCTTGGAGACCAGCACTGACACGGCCAGTAGAGCTAAGCAGGCACCGCGCCTCCTCGCACCGGCCACGCCCCCTGGGAGCCAGGCAGTCTCTGTACCTGTGACATCACACCTTCACCCATGAAAATAACCCGCACGTATTAGCACCCTGGGTGCAGTCTGCTCTGTGAAGTGACAAGCTGTGAATGTGAGTCAGCCCCTGCCGGATGGATGACACCCCACCTTTCTGACCCCAGAGCGGCGAGATGTGCACGCATTGGTAGAAGTCTCCGAGACAGGAGAGACAGGAGAGGCAGGAAGACAGACTGAGGCGGAGTCCAGATTTTCCCAGTGTAATTCTGCAAACTGGAGGCTGGCTGCTATGGACTCTGCCTGTGGCTCTGGAACCGGCCTGAGCCCCTGCTCCTGTGTTCATTCCTCCCTTCCTGAGCCTGTCTCTGCTGAGGACGTGCTGAGGACGTGCCCAGGGCTGTGGGCACTAGGCAGGCAGAGGGCAGCCACAGGGGTTCAAAGACGACAAACACAGATTAGCCAAGGACCGTCAGACCCAATTACATCTCCAGGGGGCCTGACAGTGATGTTATTTAGCCTTTGGGCCCCTCCAAACCAGATATGCTGGACTCTACTGCCTCCCACAGGGCCTCCCCTGGGCTCCGGCCATAGCGGGCACCTGGAAGCCCCACGTGGCTCTGAATGAGCCAGGGTCACAGGACCACCCTACCAGTCCTCCTGGGCTCAGCGAACGGCCTGGAAGGATAGGAGCAGCCCCTGCCTTCCCAACCCAGGACTAGCAGTCTGGGGTCACTCTTGGGTTCAGGGCCCCCCAATCTTTTTGTTCCCTGGCATCTAGGAGATTGTTAGAAGCAACAATGGCCTGGAGAAACACTCAGAACCTCCCCGTGTGTGTGTGTGTGTGTGTGTGTGTGTTTGTGAGTCTGTGTGTGTGTGTGTTTGTGAGTCTGTGTGTGTGAGTGTGTGTGTGTGTGTTTGTGAGTCTGTGTGTGTGTGTGTGTGTAATTTGCGAGTCAGCTTGTGCTCAGAGGTGAGTGTGTGACTGTGAGCTTGGAGGTGAGTGATCAGCAGTGACTGCAGATAGTATGTGGTGGGAGGGTGTCTCTGTGTGCCTATGAGGGTGAAAGCCGGGCAGACTTCCTGGAGGGGGAGACAGTGAAGGAGGCTCCCGGCTCACGTACCTGTCTAACCCCCTTTATCTTTATATCCCACTTCTATCCCTCCTTGCAAAGAGTAGGGCCAGATCATTCCAAACGCCAAGTCTACTTAACTTGGGGCCTAATCACAGAATTACTTTTTCCATCAGAAAATTTGCTGAAGCGAAATGGTGTTTGGCTTCAACAAATATTAAGCCTGTTTGCTTTTCCAGAGCTCATACTGGAGGGAGGATGCTGAGGAGCCCAGGGCCGTGGGAGGCCAACTAGGGACCCTTAATTGGTGGGGAGGACCCTCAGTGGCTCCCCAGCAAGCAGCCTCAGCCCAGGAGGGAGGGGACCCCCATGCCTTTGCCTGTGCTTCCTCTGCCTGACTGTTCTCCCATCTCCTGCCCCACCTGACAGGCAACTGCTCTGGCTGCAGGGCTTTGTGCACCTGCCACCTCTGCGAAGCTGGCTGCCTCCCTCCCCTCATCACATCCACATTTTGCACCACAGTTGTCCTGAGTTCTAACAGTGACTGTACCTCGTGCCTGCAAACTGGGATCTCCTCGTGGGAGGGTTTTGTTCAGCTCTCTAACCTCGGGGTCTAACGCACAGTAGTGACTTTTTAAAAGTTAATACATACTGGCCACCTACTATGCACCAGGCACTTCACAAGGAACAGCTCTTTCATTCGTCAAACGACCTAGGAGCTCAGTTCTCTTTAGCTGTCCCGTTTTGTGGAGGAGGCGGAGACGCACTGGCCAGCAGAGGAGGCAGGCAGCTAGCCTGCCGTCCTGCCTTCGGAGCCCCTGGTCTTCTCTGGTAAGTTGTCCTGCCTCCCTGTAGAGACGAAGCTCCGGACTGGAGGTCAGGAGACCTGACGTTCATGTGCATCCTGACCGTGACACTTAGCTCTTTGTCACCTGAGGGCTTGGCTTCTCCAGCCATAAATGGGAAGTTGGTGCCTCCAGCTTTAATGGACTACGCCAGTAGCAGGAAGGGCAATTTTTGTGCCTGCAAGACGACATTTTATTTCAAAGGTTGTTCTCTTTGCTTTGTTTGTTTAATTATAGCCTTCTGCCCATAGCTTCCGGGTGCCCGGCTGAGTGAGGCAGGCGTGTTTTCTCCTGCAGTTTGGAGCAGGGGACAGCGCCCCAGGCTGGGGTCCAGTTCCCACTCTGCCCAGGCATCTCTGTGTGCTCTGCACCTCCCAGCCCTGGGTCTGGTGTCTGAGACCACGGGGAGCCAGCTGAGCCGGATCGGAGTTGGCCTGGGGCTGTGGGACAGGCCGCACCGATGGCAGAGAGCCCCCCTTTCTCCCTCGTCTGTCACCCTGAAAGCCCCTAAAGCTGAGGCTGAATTCTGCAAGTCTCTCCAGTCCCTCCAGGGGAACCAGAAACCCAGGTCCCGAGCTGGGCAGGCAAGACTATGGGGGGCAGTGCCTGGGGTGCTGTCTGCCTAAGCGCCCCACTGTGCTCACACTGCCCTGGGCGCTCCCAGACAAGTCTGCCCACAGCCCCAGGTCCAGGACAAAGAAACCCTGGAAGAATGAGTCAGTGGGCCCGAGCCACTACATCTGAACAGTTCCCACAGGGCGGGCTCTCTCTCGGCTCCTCGTTCCATCTCCTTGCTCCCTCCGCCCCACCCCTGCCTCCTTTCTCCCTTTCTCCCACATAGCTGCCTCATAAACTCTCTAGACGCTACTTCACAGCCTTGAAGCAGAGGAAGGCCACATGGTCGCAGTTGTGCTGTTTGTTGTCAATCACAGAAGTTCTCACCGGAGACAGACAGCCCGACTCAGGACACCTAAACCCCGATCTGCAGGGACCATGACCTCTCACCAGTCTTTAACCTCTGATTAAAGTCTCATACAGAGCTGGGGGTGTGTTGAGTTGTGAAGTCATCCACCACACACACACACACACACACACGCACGCACACACGCTCACGTACACACACACGCACAGCCCATACCCACATCCACAAGCTAAGTGGATGCGTGAGTGGATGTTCAAGAGATGGAGAAATGGGTGTCACCAAGAGCGGGCGAACAAGGCTGGCCTGGCAGATGTGGGGTGATGGGTGGGAGGCTGGGGGTGAACGGGACACAGGCGCTGAATAGAAGGATGAAAGCAAGCGTTTCGGGTTGTCGGTACATGGAGGAGCTGATGAACCTGCTGGGGGCGAGGTGATCACGTCCTCGGCCAGTGCTCATGCGGTGATGTGTGCAGGTACCAAAACATCACCTAAAAATTCATTACTGGTCAACCTGGGCGGCTTCCATGCTCCAGGTGATCTCTGAACGATCTCAGGCCCGCAGGGCTGGAGGGGGACAGTCATTCAGTAAAGATATAAAGGCCACAGAAGGGGAAGGCACTGCCCCGGGCATGCGGCTGGCAAACTTCTCTAGAAAGAGTCAGACAGCAAATAGTTTAGGCTTTGAGGCTACGCGGTCTCCGCTGTAACTACTCTCCTCCGTGGTTGTAACACAGAAGCAGCCACAGGTAACAAATGAGTGGGCCGTGTTTCATTAAAGCTTTATTGGGGGCTGAAATTTGAATTTTGTGTAATTTTCACGTGTCACGAAATATGAGTCTTCTTTTGATTTTTTCCAATCATTTAGAAATATAAAAACCATTTTGCAGGCTGTACAAACAGAGGCAGTAGGCTGGTTTGGGCGCGTGGGCTGTCGTTGTTGACCCCTGGGGTAGAGGGTGCCTGAGACAGAGCAGGTCCCAGAATGAGCGGGGCATGTGCAAGAGGCCGTCAGACAGCAAATCACAGGCAGCCCCTGGCCCAGCCCCAGCCCCAGCTCTCATTTAGGTTCGTGGAGGGGTCTTCTGATGAGCTTCTCTTGTAACTTGCTTTTAAGGAGATAACACAGATGCGAGAGTATGCACTTACCCAGACCCCTCAGAAGTTCTGTTTCTCATTGTGAATTACTAACCCAGCATTTCTGATGATAATTTGACTTCCCATGTTGCTTGCCTACTGGGAGAGCCTCTGTGCTGCCAAGGCAAACATCCGCTCCACTTGAGTAGCATTTCTGATTATAAATTAATAAGTTGGCATCTGGGTGTGTATATAAGCAGCAGTCCCTGAGAGCCGGGTAAATGTGAGTCTGTCACAGAGAGATGAATTGCCTTAGCACCCAGCTCCCCAAAGCACATTCCTGTGTGTGGCTCCAAGGCTGGCGGCCAGGTCCTTGGGACCTTCACAAGGTAGTGCCACCTCGAGGAGCTTCCAGGCTGCCAGCCAGGCTGCTGGTGAGGGGCCGTGCTGCGCTCCACTGTCTGCCTTTCCTTGTGTAGGGAGCTGTCCGAAGGGGCGGCTGGATGGATGGTGGATAAGTGAGTGAGTAGATGGATGGGTAGGTGACTGAGGAGTAGATGATGCACGGGAACTGGTGGGTGGGAGGATGCGTGCAGGGATGGATACAATCCACAGATTTGTGCCCACCAGGAAGCATGGCCCTGGGGGGCACGGCGGGTGACAAGGCAGCCACGTGTGCTCCAAGAGGTAAAGGTAGAGCCAAGAACTAACATGTGTTAAGCACCGACCACGTGCCAGCACAGGGCTGGCTCCCTCTCCCCTCAACCCCTCTGTCCCCTCTCCCTGCTCTCATGACCTTGTATGCATGAGCTTGACCTTGGAAGGCCTTACTCAGGCCCTTACTGGCTCAGTTACTAAGAGACACTTCTCTTATGTTCCTGGAGCTTTGAGGGATTGGGGGTCTTCCCATACCCTCTCTTCAGCTCCAGCCCTTGGTTTATTTGCAGTAGGTGGAAAGCGTTTTTGTTCCAAACCTACGTGCAGGGACAAAACCCATCTCAAGAGAAATTTTGCAACATTTTAGGCTTCCAAAATGGGTCCCCAGCCCACGTTCTGGTCCTGTCTCCCTTTCCATCCTTCATAGCAGTCTATCTGTCGCTGCACTGTCCCATTAAGGGTCAGACTCAGATACCCCCTTCCCATTCTCAGGTCTGCACTTCTTTTCCTCCAGGAAGCCCTCCTTGATTGCTCCAGTTGAGCTCAATCTCCTACAGGGTGTTGCAGCTCTGAGCCTGAACTTCACAATTTCACACGGAGAGATGTAGCAGGCTGTGGTTTCCGTGTGTGTGTGTGTGTGTGTGTGTGTGTGTGTGTGTGTGTGTGTGTTGGGAGGCAGCTCTGAGGCGTCCCCACCTCCTCTGCCCTTGGAGCTGAGCTGGGATGAGCCCTCTTAGGTGCTGAGCGGCAACCAGCACAGGCTGATTGCTCCGTCTTAAATGAGGAGCCGTTTAATTTTCCCAGCGAAGCTTCCCTCGGTGGACGCACTAAGGGAGCGCGGTGGGCCCATCAGAGGAGGGAACCGCTAGAAAATAAACATCAAGCTGGCTATTATTACTTTTTTTGTTGTTAATTTATCCCCTGCCTGGCTTCTGATAGGCTCCGAGATGACTAAATAAACCCAAGAATCAACTCCCCGCTCCCCAAACTTGATCTTCAGCAAGGAAGAGCTCAGTCTGCAGCATAAATTAGCAGAAGACTGAGTGTAAAAATATGATTCTGTGAACAAACAAAAGCCTCCAGTCATGAGACCAGCAGTGGCTGAGCTGTTCCCACTGCCGTCAGCTCTGTTTCCAAGCAATTAAAAGGCAGAGGGAGAAGAGAGCGCAGCACCCCACTCCCCAACCTGCTGTGTGGCCAGGAGGGAGCCCCCCAAGGCTGTCCTTGTCCTGGAGACCCTGGAGCTGGTGCCTGGGCTGGCCTGGTAGGCAAGAGACCTGGTCTGTCTGGCCCCAAGCCGCTGGTGAGCCAGCAGGTGTGATTTCTGCCTGTTGGCCTCAGTTTCTTCATCTTTAAAATGAGCACAATAACTCCTGGTGGCTTGCTCAGAGATCTGTGAAGGTCAGACAAAATAAAAGGTGAGAAAGGGTTTGCGGAAAGGTAGAAGTATGTGAGGGGTGATTGATTGCTGGACTTGTGGTCAGTCAAGGGGCTGCCCAAGAGGGTGCATCCCACTTAAGACCTACCTTCCTGTTCACAGTCTCCACCCAAGCCCATTCTACAGATGTCAAGAGTGAGTCTCAAGGAGGTTGGATCTGGCCCCAGGTCGCTTTCCAGGAACGAAGCCATGTCTGCCAGACACAGAAGCTTGTGGCCTCCTGGCTCCGCCTTGGAATCAGAGCACTGGCGAACAGGGGCCAGACTTCTGAAGTAAATGTGGGTAAGCCAGTGCTGCACGCGTATCAGTGACCTGGGTGTGTTTCGCGGGGCTGACCTCCAGGAGACTGGGCAGTCCACAGCATAGCACCTACCAGGATGGCTGGACCAAAACGACCCTCATCAGAGCCCAGCGGCATTGTTTCTCTGGCCACTCAGCTCCCAAGAAAGCCCATTATGAGCAAGGACATTGGTGACCTTCAGACGGCAAGCCTTGGTCCCTGTCCCCAAAGGGTGACCAGTCTGGAGCTGGCCACAGACTCATGGGCAGCCTTCACGACCGGCCTTGCAGGGAGCATCCCCTGCTCCAGGAATGCTAGAGGCCAGGCGCACTGCCGGCTCAGAGCCCCTGCTCCTCCTGCTCTCAGGCCAGTGCTCCCATGCAGCTGCATGCAGCGCCTCTGTGAGCCCGGCACACGGCAGCGAGGGAAGCGGGCACCTCTGCCCTCTCGGAGAGTCCATTCGAGAGGTAGACAGGCATTGAGCCAAACGAAATAGAGGATGTTAGATGGTAGTGAGTGCCATGGGGAAAAATAAAGCAGGAAAAAGCATTCATGGTTTTAAGCCAGGCAGTCTAATTTAATCCTTAAAATACCCCTCATTTGACAGTGGAGGAAACTGAGACTCTGAAAGCTTAAGTACGTTGCTTCCCCGTCATTACCAGGTCAGACGGTGAAGATGGGAGGCATTAGGATTTGAACCAGAATGTTCTGACGTTCAGAGGAGGGCCTCTGCTCTGAACTACCAGGCAGTCATGACTCCAAATGACCCCACAGCAAACAGAAAGCAGTCTGGGTGGAGGTTCCAATAAGGAGGCTAGCAGATCGAGGAGTTCTGTTTCTTCTGTGCAATCAGGAAGGCTTCACATAGGAGGCGGCAGCACAGGAGGCTGGTTGGGGAGAGGTCCGAGCCGCCCCTGTGAGAGGCTGCGTTGGCCTGGTGGAGGGTGTGGCGCAGGCTGGGGCTGCCTCTGCCTCTCTGCCAGCCAGCCGTCCCTCTGCCTGGATGACCGGCCGCATGTTCAGCCGATCCCCGCCTTCCGAAGTTGACGTGGCTTGAGAGGCAAGCAGCGATGAGAGGTGTCTTCCTGTGCCAGCCTCTGCCAGGCCCACAGCCCACTGAGGCTGTGGCTCCTCCTGGTTGCCTGCACACAGCAGAGGAAACTCCAGCCCTGAGCGCTGGCCATCAGCTTTTGGCCCAGTAAAAAGGCTACTGGGGGAAGTTTGGCTAAAAAAAATGTAGAGTGAGAGAATTGATTTTTTTTTTCCAGCTACATAGTCGTAAACATAAACTGGAAGATACATTGCTTCCTTTATGGGAGACAATCAAAAACACAATACGAGTTTATGGAGGGAATGTGTCTTTCTTACATGGAATATTTTTCCCCAAACACTTGGCAGCCTGAAAACACTTCATTCCAGAGATAAGTAATCAAGTGGAAGAGGAAGGGTGGGGGAGGAGAGAGAACTCTGGGTTTTATAAGCTGAGGCCCTAGTCAGTCAGGAAGGGGTGACTCTCCCCTCATTTCTCACTGCCCTGGAGACCCAGAGCTGTCTGAGATGGACCCAGGGACCCATAGTCAACCTTTGGCAGCCAAGAACGTCTCTGGGTCGTCACCACACTAATCGTTTCAGTGCGCCTTTCCTGGGCAGCCCCTCTGTGCCGGGAGCCGAGGACAGACAGATCAGACTCAGTCCTCACCCGTGAGGAGCCAGGAAGCCCGCAGGGAAAGAAGACACTTGGGCAACTGATGCTGACCATCAGCAAAACGCATAAAGAGTCTTGTCTGTCCCTCCTCCATGTCCTTTCTTAGTGTCTCTCCACCACACTCCAGGTCACCCAGCGAGGCACCTGCCAGGACCGTGAGGCAGGGCCTTGTGTGGCAGCAGTGGTGCCCAGAACCCATAACCCTATTGCCTAGAGCAGAAGCCCCTTCCAGTTCAGCTGCATTTAGGGGTGGACAGTTCTATGCCAGCTCAGCATCCATCTCAAGCACCTACTGCCCGTCTTTCCGCCATCTTCCTGATGCCACAGGTGCCAGCTGGGCTCACGAGCGAGTACATCCAGGAGAGCAGAGCAGTGAACACCCCGCAGGGGCAACTCTGAGCGGGGTGGGGGTGGGAGTCAGGGGGTCTCTGTTCCAGCCTTTTACCTTTTAGGCAAACAGTTCAGGGGGCCCCAGGGGAGCAGAGCTTCCCGCTCAGCTTTTCTGTGAATGCTCCTTTTCATCAGCTTTTCCACCTTCCTGCTCTCACTCGCCCCTCTCCCTCCCTCCAGATGCCAGAGACTACCTCCCAAGTACACCGCCCACACCCATGTCCTGGTCTCAAGTTTTGCTTTCAAGGGAACCCAAACTGAGAAGCCTCTCCAACGGCCACTTCCACGTTCCTGACATACAGTGTCTCTGGCCTGCCAAGCACCTCGACAATTGCTCAAGACAGATACATTCTCATGGCAGAGGAGCAGAGCGCGGCCTCAGCCGGACACATCCCTCCTTCCGGAAACTGTCTGGGCCTCCTCTCCGACTTGACCACAGATCGTGAGGCTTGGTGCCTGATGGACACAGGAAAGGGCTCGTCTCCACCACTACGGCCTAGGTGACCTTGGACACGTCACTTAACCACTCAGAGACCCATTTTGCTGTCTGTGAAGTGAGGGTGATAACACCCATGTTGAAGGGTTGTGAGAATGAAATGAGGTCATCTGTGGAAGTAGCACAATCCAGCTGAAAACCACGAACCACTGTTTGTATACATTTCGTCTCCTTAAACAGACTGCCAATTCCTTGAAAACGAGGGCCTTCTTTATTTTGTCCTGTTTCCCCCACAGCACCAGCATGGAGCTGGGGACACAGGAGGCTCTCATTGAAACTTCTGGGCGGGGTGGGGATTGGCCCTGGGCCCTGGGCTCCTCTCAGGTGGCAATGCTGGCTGGCAGGGTGACTGAGCATGCCCTAGACTGCATAGAGCTGGCCTGGCCCCCTGCCCAGTGCAGAGGAGGACATTCCAAGCTGGGAATGGAGGGTGGGCTGGCACTAGCGGGTGCAGCCATGGCACATACATCCACCCTGAGCTCTTTTTGAGGAAAGGGAGAAAATTGGCTTCCACTCGGAGCCCAACGGCATCCGACATCTGGCAGCTCGGAGCAAAGTGACTCATGCAATGCTTAGATGTGAGGGAGTGCGGGGAGGAGGGGAAGAAGGAGAGAGGAAAATTGCAGGGCTGAGCAGGCAGGCGGACGGTGCAGCCTCACACGAAAGGCTCAGCAGCCAGATTGGGGAGCCAGGCTGGTCCCATGCCCTGGTGGCCGACGGTGAGCTGCCAGCATTTCTTCTGCTCACCCAGCTTTGGGCCTGGTGTCAGGACCTCTGGCACCAGGCACTGCAGACCTAAGGGGACACAGATTCTGACCAGCCCGGGCAGGATATGAAGTGGTGCTATAGGTAGTGATCAGCCTGTCACTTGAGGCATGCAAGAGAAGCTGGATGAGCCCTGGTAGGGACGTGGCCTAGTAGCCACATGTGCTTGTCCAACTCTGAGATGATCCACTAAGGGCTTGGGAGGGGGCTGGTCTAGGGGGTGAACGAAGCCTTGGAGACTGGGGGCCACCTAATCTCATGCCTAAAGCCATTTCTCTGTCCATGCAGATGACAAGGACAGGCAGGATGGGGTGCAGGGGCTTGGTGGCCTTCTCTCCTCTAGCATGATCGCTCTGGAGGCAGGGTGGGGGTGATTGGAGAGCATTCTGCAAGAGCCTCCAGAGGAAGTGAGGGACCAGCCGGTGAGGGCCATCTTAGGAGGCTTCTCGGGAAAAGTAGAGCCTAGAGCTCGTGCAGTCAGAGACACAGGCCCAGCCAATATAAGGGAGCTTTGGAGAGCTAGAAAGGAAAGGGGAGGTTGTTCGTGGTGTTGGGAGCTGCTGAGCAAAGGTGTGGAAGAGGAAAGAGGCTGGCCGTTCAGGTTCAGAGGCGGAAGCAGCATTCAGGGGCTGGAGCTCAGACTCTGTCCTTTCTAGGCCTTAGTTTATGACTCTCTCAGATCTACCTTTCCAGGTTTCCTCCTGGAT
The DNA here is from genome assembly GCF_004115265.2 of Rhinolophus ferrumequinum. NCBI lineage: Eukaryota > Metazoa > Chordata > Mammalia > Chiroptera > Rhinolophidae > Rhinolophus > Rhinolophus ferrumequinum. Next base: position 98,595,174 of record NC_046289.1, on the reverse strand, counting down.
GGTTGGACACATCCTGCCCACTGCTCCCCTGAGAGGGCCACTCACCAGCAGAGGGAGGTGGGGAGCCTCACCTCCCAACCCGGAGTTGCCCTCCGTCCTGGATGTCCCATTTCCTACTTGCACAAGGCAGGTTGGGTTATGTGATCTGTGAAGATCCTTCTAGCCCAACTATTCCCAGAGCCTCAGGTCTATCGGCCAATATCAGGCCAACACAGCGGTCATCTCTCAGCCAATTTAGCAGCAGAACAGCCAGCATCTTCCCTTTGCATCAGCCAGATGCTGCCCTGTGGGTCCTCAGCGCCCCTCCCCGACCAATTCAGGAAGTCCCTTCTCAGGCTCCAGACCTGGAAGGCCCCTCCAGTCGTCGTCACCACCAGGCCCTAGCTTCCGCTGCTCCCTATCCTGACAATGCCCTTGCTTTCCATCTCTGAGTGAACTACACATCCTCAAAGGGCCACATTGTATCCCTTCATTCAGCCTTTCCCAGAGCAGAGCTGTTCCGGGAGCTGTCAGGGCAGGGTCCTGTTCGGCATCTGCCCTTTGGACGCACCTTCCTAAAGGCGCCTTCCCAGAATGCCCTGTTCACAGAAACCTTGCCCCTCTGAGCACGAGGAGCTGACATGCTTTCCTTCTTGCTCGTCATAATCTTGCCCTGCTGTCCCATTTGCCTCTCATGAGGGCACAGTGTGGACCTCAGGATCCCTGCGCAACTCCCCCCGACCACACACACACCTGGATGATCACGGGCAAGTGAGGGAACCTCCCGCAGTTCAGCGTCCTCATCTGTAAAATGGGGATATGATAGAACCTACTCCCTACAGTTCTCATGAGCAGTAAATGGGTGGTATTCATAAAGTGCCAAGTGCCACGCCCAGCATGTCATGGGCTTCAACGTCAGGTTCAATGTTCACACGGCACTGCTGGGAGCACCCAGGCCCCTCTCCCCATTCGTCTCCGGGATTCTCCAGAGCCAGGCCTTGGAGGCCCGTGTGGAGAAGGGCTACATTATGAATATGTTTGTGGTTGTTTCATGAGTCCCTTGCGTCTGAGGGACTCCCAGGGACAGTGAGAAGGGAAGGGACCAGGACAGGGGCATTGTGATGGTATGAAGTGGGGAGCTTGAGGCACCCCACAGGATTCCTGTTGGGGTACCTGGTAAACCCTGGGTTGGGGGCTACTGCCCAGGGCAAAGCAGCTTTGGCCACATCAGGCCCCTTCAGTGCAGGGAGACTGAAGGCAGTGACATGAAGGAACACTCAGTGTCCCTCCTCAGGCTTCCCAGCCGCTCGGTCTCTGGCTGGGTCGGAGCCCAAGACCACTGCACCTGTACCGTAGACCTGGGCTGGAGATGGAGAAGTTGGGGGCTGGCAGGGAGGGGCCTGGCCAGGGATCCTGGGAACCACACTACAGGGGACACTGTCACCTGGAGAAAGGGTGCTCCAAGGACAGGTATTCTGGTCTGTTTTCTTCCTGGGATTGCCTCAGTGCCGAGAATGGGGCCTGCATGTGGTAGCTGCTCAGTCAGCCTCTACTGAATGAATGAATGAATGAATGAATGAATGAATGAGTGACTATGAGCTGGGGTTGGGTTACTGGGCAGACCTTAACCATGGGACTCTCCTGGAACTCCCTAGGAAAGGGAATTTGCCAAATCCTCCCACGGCTGGAGTCCCCGGCCCTGGCCCAGCCCTTGTGCCTGCCCCACTGCAGCCGTCTCTGCCTCTACCCGTCCCAGCATTCCCACACAGGCTTCCAGGCGACCCCGGGGACGGAAGCCAACAGTTTTCTGTTGTCACTAGCTGTCAGGTCTCAGGTAATAGCTCCAGTGGAGAACCAGCTGTCTTGGTTGAAGGGTTTGCAGAGGCAGCCTGAAGGGGCAGCCCGCGAGGGTCAGGCCAGGCAACCTGCAAGTGGGCTCCTGCCCTGGACGCCCTTCCCCAGCACAGGCAGGGATCTCTCCCACACTCCGAGAGCTCCTTCTGCAGGACAGGCTGTGGAGGCCCTCGCTGCCTATCTGGCCCCTCCTGCCCTGGAGCGTCTCGGCCTAGTCACACCCTACCTGTTCCAGGTCACTCCTGCGCCAGGGGGAAGGCAGGTGGGGAAACTGAGGATCAGACCAGGCATGTGCCTTACTCCAGATCAAATATCAAGCTGCCTATGGAGCAGGGGTGGGCGGGGGGAGTTGCAGAGCTCATGACTGACCCACCGGGTGGGCAAGAAATACAGTGGTGTTGGTCGGGCAGAAGTCACAGAGTCTAGCCAAGGATACAAGTGGCACTGACAGACTCTATGGGTCACAGTGGTGGCCCTAAAGGTCAAGAGGCCAGAGGGGGGAGGAAGGAAGGGGTGGCCCCATCCTCCTAGAGTCAGGAGGTCCCACCACCCAGGCGGAGCCCCAGGACAGCTCCTCACACCCCAAAGCTGGTGTTATAAAAGTGGCTATTGGCTTCCAATGGCTCAGTTTATCTGCGTCTTTCCTGGTTTTAGCACCAAAAGTCCCACATCCCAGGGGAGCCCTCAGTCTCAGACAAACAGGGACAGTTGGTCGTCCACTTCCAACTTGCCCTGCGTCCACCCCCCGGTTGAGTACAGCCTGGGCTCCAATCTCAGGGGCTCCTCAGATGCCTACACTACCTCTGCAAAGCCCGGGCCTTCTGGGGGACAGCCCTGCTCTCCTGTGCGGCCCCCACAGTCCTCCCACCCCAGAAAGCTCCCCCTTCTGAACCCTGCTCCAGCAGAGGGCTCTGATTGGCCACCTGGAGCCTACGGCACCATCCTGTCGGGAACTTCTATGGCCATAACAAGACACTGACAAATGGGACTTCTCAGGTAGCCCTCTTCAGAGGACAGGCCAGAGTGCAGGCCTCTGGCCTCGGATGTCACTCCTGGGGTCAGTGGCCAGAGAGCCCCGCCAGGCTCAGCCTGCCCTCAGTGCCTGACCCAGCAGGGGCCCAGCATTTCTAACTGGGTCACCCGCACCCCACCCACACCATCACGCCTCCACCAGCGATAGCATTTCAGCTGCAATTTAGAATTTCAAGTTGCAATTAAAAATTAATTGGAAACCGTAGGTTGTTTATGTCTCTCTGACCTCAGTCACCAGTAAGCTGGAGGAGGTGTGGTGTGGAGGAGGGAGAAGGGCAGGTGAGAGGAGGGGGTCTTTGCAGAGCAGTTGGCCATGGGAGGAAGGCCCTCTGGCCCAAGTTGCATTGCAGCAGATTTCTCCTGGAGGCTGGAAGGAATGACATCAACCAGCTGGCCTTAAATGCCATTGTCCTCGAAATCTTTGAGAGCTCCAGAGCATGGGGGTCTGTGGGTGGGAGAAGCGAGAGAGTGGAAGAAAGTCACGTAAGGGAACTGACGGCAGAGCCGGGCCTGGAGGTACAGATCATGGTAGCTTTCTTAGGTCCTCAGCTCCTCCTCCCCAGAGGTACTGACAGATAGTGGGAAGGCAAGGGACTGCGGCCAGGTAGGACAGCTTCCTCAGAGCAGGGGCGGAAGCATGGGGACTTCTAGCATCCTGCCTCTGAAAGGGCCCGGTGCTCTCAGGCCCCAGCTCCTGCTGGCCAGGCCCGTGGGTGAGGTTCTCCCCGAGGTTCTCAGGCAAAGGCATTCTGAATTCACAGTCCTCAGGCTCCCACCAGGGCTCAGCCTGACGTGCTGTCTACTTGTAGGTGAAGCTGTTCTTCCTGCTGGGTCCCCTGTGGACACAGAAGCCAAAGCTCCCTTAGCAGTAAATGTACCTTAGCCTCTGCCTTCAGGTGGCCTCAGCTGGCCCTCCCAGGTCTAGGGTTCCCTCCCCATCCAGGAAACACCCTCTAATGCCTAAGGCCACTGTGTTCTCTGAGCACCTGTGGTTAAAGGTCTCCATGGACCCTGATTCCCTAGGCCTTGGTGAGGGCAAGTCTCTTCTACCCATGATGCAGAAATTTGATCTCACAGCACTAGAAGCAAAAGGCTGTTGATAAAGCAGATTCTAGATGCCAGATGGGTTTGTACCCCAAGGCCCCAGAAACAGTGAGCCACAGTGAGTAAAGCCTGGGGTGGGGAAATACAGCGATGGCTGTGCTCCCTATTGAGAGAATGGGACTGATTTTCCCCAACTGAAATCATGTGCAAAATTGTGTGTGTGTGTGTACACATATGACCGTGCCTGTTTGCAGGTGTATGTGCCTGTGGAATGGGGTCCCATCTTTTATCACATTCTCAAAGGGGTCATTGCATTAATTCAGCTGCTAGTAATGAAAACCCAACTACAGTGGCTTAAGCAAGCTAGAGGTTTATTGTCTCTTAAAAGAGACGTCTGGATTTAAGCAGTCCAAGGTGATGTGGCGGCTCCATGATTATTAGGGACCTGGGTTCCTTCTATCTTTTGACCTAGCATCCTTGGCATACAGCTTTCATCCTTGAGGGCACAAAATGGCTGCTTGAGTTCCAACCATCACATCCACATTCTAGGTAAGAAGTAGAAATCAGGATAGTGCAAAGGGCATGTGTTGTCTGTCTACCTTCCTCTGAAGGAATATTCTTAAAAGTCTGCCCTACAACTGCTGCTTATATATCATTGGTGACCTCTAGCAATAAGAGAAGCTGGGAAATGTAGTCTTTTAACTGGGTATCTTGCTACCTGAATAAAATTGGGGTTCTATCACTAAAAACAAAGGGGGAAAATGGGTATCGGGCATGTGATAAGTGGGTTATGTCCCAGCCAGCAATCCCCACAAGCCGAATAAGCCCTAAGACATGGAGCGTGGCTGGTCTGGACCAAGATATTCTCTCTTCCAAGAAGGAGAGGGGCTCCTCACTGTCCGAGACCCATCCCTGAGCCACCACCACCAACCTGTCCACAGACAGAGGGAGAGCAAAGGTCGCCTGAGTAGGTGCTCAGCAGAGCGGCCTCCTGGCTGGAGCTGCGGTTGTGCAGGAGAGAGTTGGTGGGAGGAGGAGCAGCCTGATGAGGCCGGGGCTTGGAGATGGGGAGACAGACCAGGGGCTTAATTATTGCAGTCTTGTATTTGCGGTTTCATTGTGCATGTAAATTGCAGGGCTCTCCATAACTCTTCTAGAAGGTGGTGGGTCCATGATCACCCCCCTTCCCTAACTCTTTTCTAATGAAACACCTGTGCCTGCCTCTGGCTTCTGCCAGGAGAGGCACAGGGTGCTGCCCAGAGTCTGCAATCCCCCTGCTGTTTTAATTAGGAAAGAGGCGTCTTCTGAGGATGTCCACAGTGAGGCTGGTAATTAGGGAGCAAACTAACTGCCTGCTCTCTCACGACGGACTTGGGTGCCCTGGAAGGGCTGCCCTGACGGCTGCTGCTTGGAGCCTCACTAACAAACTGGTTCTGAGCACTTAGGATGGGTCAGGGAGGGGCTAGGTGAGGGGGAGGACAGAACTGCAAAGTAACTGCAGATACAACAGCTGTTGGGAAGGAGAATGCAGGATGGGAGGAGCTGGCCATTGGGAAGGATGGAGGAGGAAGGGGAGGAGAAGCCCTAGCCCCTTCCCTGGGGGCTAGGCTAGAGGGAGACAGGGCTCAGCCTCATGGGATGGTAACAGAAGACATTAATTCAACCAGTGTTTACTGAGAACCTGCTTGGTGTGAGGCTCAGTTCTGGGACCCGGGATGTCTCAATGAACACAGCAAAGGTCTTCCCTTATGGAGCTTAATCTAGAGACGGATGGTAAACGAATGAGCAATTCAAGGCAAGTGTTACGGGAAAATAAAGCAGGCTAAGGAAATAGGGAGTGGTTAGGGGGCTGGGCGGTTGCTAGTTGCTACGGGCTGGTCAGGAAAGTGCCATTTGAGATGTGATGGAGAAGCAGTCATGGATAAGCCTTGAGGATCGTCTAGGCCGAAGAGCTATAACAGAAAAAGGAAGAGCAGGTGCAAAGGCCCAGGGGTGGGTGTGTGCCCACATTTGTTGAGAAGCAGCAGGAGCGCAGTGTGGCCAGAAGAGAATGAGGGAAGAGGAAAGGGACAGGAGGGGAGATGAGCGTGGTCAGGGGAAGCAGATCACGGAGGGCCGTACAGGCCACAGGGAGGACACATGATGTTGTCTGCTGCGGTATAGACAGCAGGCTGCAGAGAGCAAGAGCCCGCGGCAGGGAGACCGGTTGGGAGAATATTACCGTAATCACAGGAGGTTGTAAGTGTTTTGGTCAAATCTGTCAGATACATTTGTTAATAAAAACAGAAACAAAAAAACAAAAGAAAACTTCAAAGTGCCCTAAGCATGAAAAACAGAATTTACTGGCTCACATAAAGGAATAAGTTAATAAGTTTCAGGTATAGCTGAATCAGGGGCTCAGCTGAGGTAATCAAGAATGTATATGCTTTTTTCTGTGCCATTTCCCCTTATGGTGGCAAATAGTTCCCAGCAGTTCCCAGGTTACATTCTCTCAGCTTAGCAATTGCAATGGATGACACCTCTTTCCCAGTGGTTCCAGCAAAAGTCCTAGAGCAGGATCTCATTGGCCTGGGATGAATCATGTGACCACCATTGTGCCTCCAATTGGCTAGGCCTGGGTGATGAGCCCATTCTTAGAACCATGGGGCTGAGGTTAACCCAATGAGGGAAGGGAAGTTTCACAAAAGGCAACGATGATTGTGGTCTCCAGGAGAAGGGGAAACTGATGCTGGGAGAGCAAAAACAGTAGGAACACTGTACATGGCATACACAGAGCAAAGAGACAGGCTGAGTGCACAGCCATTATTAGATGGAAGAAAGAGAGAGAGAAGGGAAGGGTGGGAGGGAGAAGATTCAAACATAAGAAGACTTATTCCCAGGTGAGATTATGCAGAACAGGGCCATCGGTGTGGGCTTCCAGAAAGAGAAGGGACTCGTTCAGAGGCGGAAGAGGACAGACAGGTGGGTTCGGACCAGAAGGGGCAGACTGACCCATTGCACTGGGCAGGCACAGAGCTGGCAGGTTAACTGCAGCAAGAAGACACTGAGTAGCAATGGTGAGTCTGCCTGTGCCTACCCCATGCCCTTGGAATATGTCCCACCAACTGCCTCCTTGGCCACCTTTCTATTTGTGGAGCAGTCATCACGCCTCATGTTAGGCATGGCTGCTGTTCCAAATGGATTATTGCAAATGATTTAATCATCCACATTAGCACTCTCTGGCTCCAGGTGGGGGCTCTGGAGCTTCCTCTCGCACTGGCCCTGGCAGAATCTTTTCTGAAGGGGCTGTTGCCCAAACCACTACAATATATGCAGACTACGAGGACACGAAGCTGTCACCAAATTACCGTGCCTGCCCCCACTGGGGCCTTAGAAGGATCCACTGCGGTGTGGGAAGAAAGTATTAGAGGTTCTATCTATATCTGAGTTTTTATCTTATCCTTTTAAAATTACTATTTTGTATGTTTTATGACACATAGAATACATTTTAGCACAGAAATACATGCATGCAAATGAATTAATTTCTCTATGTGTTGGAGGTGTCCTTAATTTTTCCTGAATGGAGTGAGCTGTCAGAAATGTTTGGGGTCCACTAGTGCAGATAAGAACAGCTAACAATTACATGGAACTTGCTGTGTTCTAGGTCCTGGCCCAATGGTCATTCACTCCTCACAACAGCCCCCTTTACAGGTAAAGAAACTGGAGCACAGACATGTTGAGTAACTTGCCCTGGAAGATGCAGGGTTGGAATTGCCCCAGTGGTCTGGCTAGGAATCTATGATGACCCTCTAACAAGATCAGGTCCTTTGGACAGGAAGGTGTCTGAGATTATTGCACTCATCCTTTGTTTCCTGCCTGAGCCTTTCCAGAGGGAATCTTAATCACTCTCCAGCATATTCTCAGATGTTCCCATCCAGGGGGCTCCCGGACCCTCCCAGCGGCCCCTCGCAGGAGGGAGAAGGCAGCGATGCCACTTCTTGTTTCCAGATGAGGCATCTTGGGCCCAGAGAGGGAAAGTAGCCCACCCAAGGCCCCGCCACACTTCTCTAGGAAGCCTTCCTGATACCGCTGTCCTCTCAGAGCTCTTCATCCCCCTCCCACTGGCATCCAGGGCCCAGGACTTCTCTTTTTAACAAGGCCGTAGTCTGTCTTTACAACTTCCCGGGCCCAGATGTTGAAGTCAGTGATGAAATGAATGAATGAATCAGTACATTCATTCCTGGATGGCTGGCTTACTGCATGGATAGGGTCTGTGCTGACATCACAGAGCCTCCAAATCGGCTTATCTATCCCTCCCCAGGGGCCTGGCCTCGGTTCTACTCTCTCCTTCACTGCAGAGATCAGGCTCATCATCCTGGTTGGGGTGGACGGGGTTGTTAAAACCCATGTGACCTTGGGAAGTCATTGGCCTCCCTGCAGGTCCTGCGTCAGAAATTAAGATAGCAATATGTCCACCTCACAGGTTTGCTGCAAGGGTTGAATTTGGAGCTGCGTGTAAAGCAGACTATGAGTGGGTGGGATCCAGCAGAGCACCTGGTACAATGCCTGGCACTTAGTGGGTGGTCTAGTCAGGAAAGTCCCGTTCCCACCCTCTGCCTACCTCCTTCTCTATGTCCCAGTGGGCAAGAGATGGGGTGGGGTGTCCTGTCTGGTCAACGCCTTATCCCCACTGAATCCTTAGACACCACCCGCCCCAGTTCATTCCAGCATGTCCCACTCTGCCTCCCCGTCCCAGCCTTTCACTCCTGGAGCTGTTGGTTTAATGTGCACAATACAATTAAGGCAAAGTGGCTTTCCCGTCAAACCCCCAACAACTTCTCGCTCCCCACCTCACCCCACCTCACCGGCCTTATTCCCTCCCTCCCTTGGGGACCATGGAGTTTAATTTTGGGGAAATAATTCCCTGAATGACTCTCTTCTGGGGAGCCTCGCATACACCCCAGAGAACCCTTGGAAGCCAAGATGGGGTTTTGTTTGATGGGAAGCCCCAGGAATCAGGATTGGTGCCCAGTGAGAGAGGGAGTCCGCAGTCAAGAGATTTCTACCGTGTCTTAATCAGGGTTTTCTCCAAAACAGAACCCAAGACTAGGATGTGGGGGCAGAAGGTTTGAGATGGAGGGAGCTGGAGAATGATCAGGAAAAGAGGGGCAGCCAGCACGAGGGGCCCCCTCGTGGTCTCACTGTGGAGAGAGAGGCTCCATCCTGCCTTGGCTTCTGAGAAGCACACAGGTCGGCTCCAGAACTGTCCACCTGAAGGGCGGGGCCTGGAGCAGTTACTCGCTGGCTCCTGTTATCCCACTGGCTGAGGGTTGGCCTGGGGGTGTTAGCTCCCCTGCACTTTCAGCCTGTGTTTGTTCAGGGGTCCAGCAGGCCTCCCTGGTATTGGACAGGACCCCGAGGCAGAAAATAACCCATCTCAGGGGTGTGCTGGAGGGGTCACACTGCCCGCACAGGGAGAGCCTGAGTTTCCCGGAACTGTGCACTGCAGTGGCAGCTGGCAGCTGAAACGAGCAGAGAAGATGTGAGGCTGGGCATGGAGAGATCCACTCCGCTGGGCATCACCTTCCTGCTTAGATTAAGTGCCTTTCGTTTGTTGAAAACCTTACAAAAGTGGAGATCCAAGTCTTTCTCAATTGGAACCGTCCTGCACAGTCACTCATTCATTCTACAAACATTTCTGGAGGCATAACAAGTGCCAGACCTCGTACTTGGCGCTTGAGTCAGGGAGATGAACCAGACAAGGATTCTTCCCTCCAGGACTTCACAGGTTGGGCGTGGGGAGGGGAAACAGAGTCACATCCAAGTGGTGTCACAGAAGTTTGGGAAAGTGGGAGCATAGCAGACAGAGTTAGCTTGGAGAAGTCAGGGAGGGCTTCACTGGGGAAGTGGTGTTTGAACTGAGCCTTAAAGAATGAGTAGGAGTTCACCAAGCTGAGAAGCAGGCAAGGATTGTCTAAATCTAGGGACTGCCCATAGCAAACCCCGTAAGTAGTCAGCAGATCACCTTTTAAAAATCCATGGCAATCTCTTCAAGAATTCCTGCCTAGCTCTCTCTCTGCTCCCACATGTACCCCATGAGGTGTCCCCTCATGGGGGGTCCCCAACTCAAGGCACTGAGCTGGGAACTCTGAGATTTAGCACTGGAGGAGGCTGCCTCCTGGACCTGAGCCACCAGCTCTAGGTCCCTTTCAGAGCCCTGGGTCCTGTGTATGCCTGCACCTCCCAGGGCCTGGATCTCTGCTTGTGCCATATCCCACTCCCTCACCTAGCAGGTCTCCCTGATGCCATCTTGTGGCTTACCAGGACTCCAATGCCACCAGCCCCATGAATCCAGTGGGGAGCCAAAAGGCCTTGGAGCTGGAGTCCTGGGGTGCACACACCTGGATTTGGATGCTTGCACCACAGTTTCGAGGTCTGGGACAAAGGTCCGCTGTCTGTGAGCCTCTTTTCCATAGGCTGCAGGGTGAGGGCTGCAGAAGATAACCCAGATGCTTGAAGCACCTCGCAAAGGGCGGCAGAGGAAGGGTGGGGCAGAGGCAGCTGTTATTATCAAGTGGGTTATTATTTGTATGTGGAGATTGGGGAGGGGCAATTGTCCAGCTCATGGACCCTGCACTGTGGCACCGACCCAGCCCTCCAGGGGACTTGCCAGGACTGCTGGGTATGACACTGGAAGCCTGTGGTGCTGGGTACTAGGAGACCATGCTGGGTACTAGGAGACCGTGCTGGGTACTAGGAGATGGTGCTGGGTACTAGGAGATCGTGCTGGGTACTAGGAGACCATGCTGGGTACTAGGAAACCATGCTGGAAAGGACCCCAGAGGCCCAGTCTTGTCCCCAGGGCCCAAGCATAGCGTGGCTTTCCTACACTCAGCAATTTTCCCTTCAAGCTACTCCCAGTCTCTCTGCATTAGCATGAGAATGGGGCGCCAGCTGGGATTGGAGCGTCCAAAGGTATTTGTATTCCAAAGAGCTGCCTTTGCTCTGTCAAAGTCCTAGCTTTGCTGTTGGAGCTATGAGGCTGGGCTGAGATCCAGAGGCCACTGCAGGGGCTGGCCAGTGAGGGGAGAGTGGTGCCCACCAGAGGGGAGCCTCCCTGGGCTCTTGGCCCTTCGCTGTCCTCTCCTCCAAGGCTCCTGCCGGGCCTCTCTCTGGTTGGCTGGAGGGCCACACAAATCCGGCCCAAGCTGTTCTTACCTCCCCACTCCACACCCCAGAGTGAGCCTCAGCTGTGTGGGGGGGATGTTCTTTAGTTTGAAAAAGCTTATTCCATATAATAAGTGCTTTGATTTGTTTTTGGCCTCAACCTTTTATTTCTTTGACATTTTCAATCCTGTATCATTAAAGGGAGGAGTTTGTGGTTTGTATGCTTATCACAAGGGAGGCTGGAATGTTTTTAAAGTTGAGAAGCACTGCCCAACAGGATTAATAATCAGAACCGTAATAGCTAACAGTTGTGAGCATTTGCTCCATGCCACGAATTATGCTAAGCAGTTACATACGTTATCTTTATTAATCTTCATGACAAATCTACAAGATGCTGTTACGCTCCCCATTTTACAGATGAGGCTTAGAAGAGTACAGTGACTTGCCCAGGGTCATACAGCTAGTCAGTGGCCCAGTCGGCTGCCGTACCCAATCAGCCGCCTGGCTCCAGCTGCCGCTCCGGGAAAGAGTAGCCCCGGTGGGGGTGGGGTGTTCAGGCACCCGTTCCAGGCGGAAGTTCTCCCTCAGGCTCCTCCCCACCCATCCTGCTCCGGAGGTCCCACAGCGGGACAACATTTCCAAGGAAAGGGCAGAGAAGTGTCCCCAACTCAAGGCACAGAGTCCAGCGCCACCCACAAGGAAGAATGCTGGGTCTGCCCTGCAAGGAAGTTCTTGACTTGTCTGCCCGGCTTCCTCTGCCTCTCCCCTGTCACTCTCGCTCAGACACCCTTGGCACCTGCCCTCTTTCTCTTCCCCTCCCCTCCTCCCTGTCCCCTGAGAGCCAAGAGCACACCCACAACTCTGCAATGGATAGAAGGGAGCTGCAGAGCCCAGCTGTGTGGTCCCAACTGCAGCCCCTGCTGGGCCCCAGGGGAGGCAGGCCCAGGCCCCGCCCCCCGACTCGCCTCGGTGAAGTCTGTACCCGGCTTCCCATTCCATCAGCATTTCATCGCACAAACTGGAAGCCCTGGTGTCTGGCTTTGTCACTTCCTTATCCAAAACGGTCCCAGGATTCCAGTGTGATTAGGAGATCTTTTTTTTTTTTAATTAGAGTTTATTGGGGTGATTAGGAGATCTTGACCACTCCCTCCATATGGGGGTGGGGTGGGGGCACTGTGCTGAGCCTGGGGTATGTGTTACCTCGCTTGGTAAAAGCCTCACTGCCGTCCTCTTGAGGCAGATTCTTGTTTTTCCCTTAAATGTTGCAGGAGTACAATTGGAAGGCTGGAGAGGTTAAACCACTTGCCCCAGTTAGAGTGCCGACAGGAAGGCTTCCTGGAGGAATAGCTTTTGAAGGTTGGGAGGATGGCAGGAAGGCCTGGGTGGAGGGTGGCAATGCAGGAGGGTGTTGAGAAGGGTGGGGGTCCAGGCAGGTCGAGGCAGGTGACCGTGTGAGGGGAGGGTGTGTGGAGGGGAGACGACAGAGGGTCCTGCAGGGGACGGGGAGTCACTTACCCGTCAGGCCTCAGGAGCAGTGTTGTAGGGAGGAGAGAAGGGCCCACGTACAGCAGGCTCGGGAGTCTGGTCTGGCCCCTGACCTCAAACACCATCATTTCTGGCTCTGACCCAGCCGGGGAGGAGCCCAGCAGGGGTACTCTGGCCCTGGATAAGATAGCGGCCTGGCCAGGCCTCAGGCTATGCACCCGAATCTGTGAGCGGCAAGCAGCCCTGACCCTTGCCATGGTACAGTAGACTCAGCCACACCCCGCTGAGCCTCAGTTTCCTCATTTGTGAAATGGGACACTGATGCTGTCCACATCGGGCTGGAGAAACCCACGTGGCATGGCGTGTGTGTCAGCACAGGCCTGCTGTGGGTTGCCACGGGTGTCTTCCAGCCAGAGGAGGGCCTTGGATGGGCTCCCGGCCTTTTGAGGGGCTCTCAAGTCTCAGGGATGAGTACATTTAATAGGAGGGTTTCAGGCTTGCCTCCAACTTTGCCCAGAGCAACTATCAGTTACCCTTAACCTTGATAATGGAGCTGGGCCAGGCATTGCAGGGCCCCAGACCAGGTTCCCCTGTGCCTACACCTCTTCCCTATGACCCCCAGATGACTGTGTGGGGATGTGGGGATGTGGGGATGGCTCAGAAAAGCTTTCACTCCTGCCCAAAACTGCCTCCTCATGCCAGCGGGTCAGACCGGCAGGCTGGAAGAGAAAACATTTTGGGCCGCAGAGACCTGGTTTGAAATTCCACCGTTTGTGCTTGGCTCTGGGCCTGGAAGGCCCATCTCAGCCTGTCAGTCCCCTCTGGGTACCCTGATTAGTCTGGAACAGCTGCCTCTAGGAGTGATTTAGATCCCTTCCCACCAGCACGTCTGTGGGTAGGAGGAGCAGGCTTGATGGTAGGAAAGCCGAGCGGAGGGTATCAGTCTCATGGGGCGAGAAAAGAGCCAAGGGCACTAAGCTCAACAGCCATCCCTTGGGTCCCCGCCTTCCAGCTTGAGTTTGGGTGGAACTATCCCACTGCAGGAACCCCAGGAGGAAGTTCCCTGGGTGCATCTCACACACGCACATACTCACACAGGCACACGCGCACAGGCACACATACACGGAACTCTTCCCGGCTACTTCTGGGCTGAGTGACACCCTACAGCCATCAGAGAAGAGAGGGAGGGAGAGAACAGGAGGCTGAGGCTGGCAACCCAAGTGGAGCCTCACTCGGCTATGGACTCACTTTCTCTTTCTGAAAAATGGGGAGATTTTCTGATTTCATGTGATCAGCAAATGTCCCCCACATCCTCTTCCCGGAACTGATGAAAGTACCACGAAGGACAGAGCCCTGAGACCTGTAATTCAAGACTGGGGGACTGAGCTGCGATTGCTTCCCTGGGGAAGTGTGGCTAAATCACGTGACTGGCAGGACAGTAGATAGAGAAGGGCTGGATCCGATGTGCTAGAAGGCTGACCTTCCGCGTTGAAGGGAGGCAGGCAGGGCTGACCTTGGCCAAAGGGGACTGGTGGGAGTGCAATATGGGTTTTTTTCTTTTCACCCAAGCACTTTGGTTTCAAGCAGATGCTGCCACAAGGTGTCACTAAAGGCCCAGAGAGGTTGACTGACTTGCCCAAGGTCACACAGGCCTCCCGATGCCTAGCCTTAAGCATTTCTCATCACACCTAGAGCGGATCTGCCCTCCATCCGAGGTTGGGTGAGGGAGCCCAGGGAAGCTCAGGGAAACCTGAAGGACCTTGCTCTTCTGTGACGTTGGAAATAGTTTCCTGAGCTCAGGGCTCTGAGCAATAAAGATGTGTCATATAACAGTGGAAAGAGGAGATCTTAGTGGGGGAGGTGGGTACACACCTGGGCTCTCCGACACTGAGGGCCCCCTGCTGAAAGAGCAGTGACCACCTCATGTCATACCCAGTTCACGGTGTAACTCTACTAACCACACTTGTCTACACACCTTCTCCAACTTCCATTGGAAGCCACTTCATAATTGGTCAGACGAAGAGGCCCAGATGGTCTCTGCTGGGGTTTTGAGGCTTTCCTGAAACCTCTTTTTTTCAAAAGCAAGAAAGGTTCGTGCAGGCTCAGGGCTCACTGCCATCTAGCACTCCTGGCCCCTCAGGGAGGCGCTCAGTTTGGTCTCTGGCCTTCCTTTCTGCCTGGCCTTGGGTGGAAGCTCATCCCCCACTGGGCTCCAGGCCTCAGTTGCTGGGAACAGCTGGGCAATCATTAACCTGGTTGAATGACTGCTCGAAAGAGGCCATTTCTAGATTGGCTGGCTCCCATGCCCGGGGCCTGAGGGCTCTGTGTTCTGGCGTGAACACCCACCTGTAGCCAACACTGCTGGCTGGTTGACCCAAGCCCCTCACACGCCTTTCTCTCCAGCTACCTTCCAGTGATTGGTCCAGAGACAGCCATGTGACCCATTTCTGGCCAATGAGATGTAAGGGAAGCCCAGGGTAGTTTTGGAGTGCTCTTTTTAAAAGTTGCAGAACTGGCATTGCCTTTAGCATTCCCACATTCTTTCTGCTTGGAACGTGGACAGAGGTCTGGAGTTGCTGCAGCCATCTTGCTATTATGAGGCAACAAGCATGAAGACAAAGGCTTTCACACTGCCAACGGTGGAGGGGACGAAGGAAGGAAGCTGGAGCCTGGACTGTCCACCCCTGAACCAACTGCTGTATAGAATAAACACCTCCCGCTCCTGCTTAAGTATTAGGACACTGTTCATTAGAGTTTCTCTTACTTACAGCCACGTGCTTCCTTAATTGTTATACCACCCTCATCCAGTTTCAAATCTGAGCCCAGGGGGATAAAAAGGATCCCTTTCCCTGACACTGGAATGTGCCAGGGAGGTTGGAAACCTTGGACAGCCCCTCTGGCCTAATGGGTCAACTTTTCAGGGCCTTTCTGCCCTAAGCCAGGTCTCTCTGGCAGGCTCCACACTCAGCGGGGAGGGGCTGGCTTCCATCCTGGCCCTCTTGGGCTCTGATGGAGGGAGGGGTGGGCATCAGGACGCCCAAGCGCAATGTCAGAACACCTAGTGTGTTCCAGGCCTACAAGGTTACAACACAGAACAAGTGAGAAAGCTCTGATATTCTACCCAATAACCCTGCCTGGCAGGGACTGGTATTATCTTCTTAAAGACGAGGAAACTTACCAAAACTGACAAAAGAAGAAATAGTAAATAGGAATGCTTCTCTAAAACTCCAACGGACCTTGAGTTTGTAAGCAAAACTTTTCTCACAGAGAAAACTCCAGGCCCAGGTGATTTTCCTGCTGAATTCTATCTACTATTTAAGAAAAATAAATAAACCTTATTGTACAATGTCTTCCTGATAATAGGAAAAGATGGAATTCTTTTTAAGTCATTTTATGAGGCCTGTATCACCTTGGTATCTCAATTCGCACGTCTGTAAAGCGGGGGTAACAATAAGTAGTACCTGTCTCAGAGGTACTACTAAGGGAGTGGTAAGCAGAGCCCGTGGCACGATGCCTGGCCCCTGGCATGTGCTCAGTGTATGGTAATCATTCCCAAGTGGTCAAGCCAGGATTCAGGCCCCGGCCTGTGTCCGGTCTGCTTCCCTTAGACAAAGAAAGGAAGGAGAAGAGAGATGGTGAACCAACATGAACAGAGCCGCTATCCTATGACAGCCATGTAGCGAACTTTGTCGCATCCAACCCTCAAAGAAACTCTTCATGGTAGGCGTATCGATCCCATTTGACAGATAGCAAAGCTGAAGCTCAGAGAATCTGTGACAGACTGTGTAAGGTCAAAGCCAGACCTGTCTGAAGATAAATCTCATGATTCTCTGAGCCTTGCCAATTAGGCAGGTGTACTAACCAACAGCAGTGGGGAGCTCTGAACTGGGGCTAAGCTGTCTCTGGATTTAAGGGTCCCCATCTATAAACTGGGCGGAGGAGCCGCTCTAGGTTGTTGAAAGACGGATGAAGTGCATTGAGTCTCCTCAAAAACCTGCCGCGTCTGTCTGCAAAGCGCCCATGGCCAGCCCACCTGGGCTGTGGGACCTACCTCACAAACCAAGGCCACACCCAGCTCACCGCCAGCTCCGCCCTCACACGGCAGTGCTCAGGGCATGGGGAGATGGCTCACCAGGGCAGAATCGTGCCTCCTGGGTACGATGTCTTCATTGTACACGCAAAACATGAACAAATTCTCACTGCAATAAAACCAGTTCAGAAATATACTGACTAATAAGGAAGCTTGCCCCGTCCAGTCCACCTCCACTCCATTCCCCCAACCAGAGATGAACACGGTTCAAACAGCAGGACAGACCTCCTTCCAGATCTACTTCTGTTCATTCTCTCTCATATATATACAGGCACATTTGAGTTCAAGGTGATTTTTCACATGACTGCAACTGTCTTTATGTATTGTTCTGCAACTCGCTTTTTGCACTTCACAATCCCATGTGTTATTTATGTCATCTGTACTTCCCAAAGGATTTGAGGAGTTCCAGAGGGGTGCAGAGCAGGGTGAGAGCGGGGGCCCTGGAGTGACGTGGACCTGGACTGATAACCCAGTTCTGCCACCTGCATCTGGGTGACCTTGCGCCAGTCCCTAAACTCTCTGAGCTGCAGTTTCCTCATCTGTGAAATGGGGATAAGAATAATAGAAGTCAGCTCACAGGGTCAGAGTGATGTCACTCTGTGTGGTCTAAGAGGGTGTTCAGTCCTTTCAGCTCCCCAGCCTCCCTGGGCTTTGAGCACAAGGACCTAAGTGGTCTGGAGGCCAGAGGTGGCCAGACGGTCCTTAGAGCTTAGAATCCAGGGCCCCGAGTCCTCCCCTTACCCCAAACAGGAGATAGAGATGCAGGGACAGCAGCAGAGGGGCACACATGGCAGACCTGGCGTTGCAACTCCGCCTTGGGTCTGTCCAGCCATACTGGATATTCTGAGGGAGTGGCTGTGTCTCCTGCTCCTCTGTGTCCCGTGGAGGTGGCAGCTGTGACATCAGCCTGGCCCTACTTTCCCTAAATAGGGGGCAAAACAAGCTTCACTTAACTAATATCTGCTGATGTTCTTTGAAGGATTCCAGGATCCATCCTTCACTTCTGAAACCTGTTGGAACTTTCTTCTCCCTGTCCCGAAAGTGAGGAAACTGAGGCCAAGAAGAACTGCTGGGTCTCTAGACATTATCTGGTCCAGCCTCCTCATCGGACTTACGGAAATAGAGCCTAAAGGGAAGAAAGTAACTGGCATGTAGACAGGTCTGGTATGTGGCGAGCTGGGGCCAGATGCTTTAGTTAAGTCTCACGCAGCCCTGTGAGGTGGGCATCGGGGTTTCCCATTTCCTAGGTCAGGCAGCTTAGGTTGCTTTCTCAAGTGGATGCCACTAGTAAGAGCCCCGGTTAGAGCTCTGCATGTGAGTGTCAGCAACCCGTGCCCTGCGATGCCCGGCTGCATCGAATGCCCTCTCTGCCCCCGATTGGCACAGTCTGTTCCCGCCACATCCTCCTGTGTCCCACGGCTCCACCCCGACCTGCAGGACCCCTGAGGTGCTGACTTGATGTTGAGTCTATCCTCTGCACCCCAGACTGTGAGTCCCCAAGGAAAAGGGTCTGGTTCTCACTCCTTTCTGTATCCCCACCCCCAGCACGCGGCCTGGCACAGAGTGAGCCGCTGTGAATGTTCGTGGAAGAAAAGGAGGGAGGTAGGGAGGGAAGGAGGGATTCCAAAGCGCATGCTCTTTCCTCCTTCCCACAGCTTCTTTGGCAGACAAGGCCCCCAGGTTTTACACCAGATTTGATTTCCTTTCCCCTCCCATCACCACTGCCCCTTCCCCTCTTCCCCAGTCTCGCTCCCTCCCGGCCTCCCCTGCCACACTGCCCACAGCTCAGGAACCACCCTGCCAACCTCACTGCCAAGTAAGGCCTCCCTCACCAGGCCACTCGCCTTGAACAGATGACAAGGGCTTGACACAGGCCAGGGCAGGGTTTAGGGGCCCAGATGTGCCTGGACCTTTGAAGCCGCTGACACAGTGGGACTTCCCCCACTAGTGCCACCCTCCTGCCCACTGGGAGGGCCACACTGCCTCTCCAAGGTGGGGAGGGGGCTGGGGAGACTCCCAGTGTTTGTCAGCTGGAGTACTGTAGTTGGGAAGGTCTATGTTTCCATGGATACAAGCCATGGGATCTGCTGGGAGATGGGGCCATGGTGTACACAGACACAGATCCACACGGACCTGTGAGAAAAATAGCAACAGATTTGCTGAGTCATTGGCCCCACGT
The DNA here is from genome assembly GCF_004115265.2 of Rhinolophus ferrumequinum. NCBI lineage: Eukaryota > Metazoa > Chordata > Mammalia > Chiroptera > Rhinolophidae > Rhinolophus > Rhinolophus ferrumequinum. Next base: position 98,576,365 of record NC_046289.1, on the reverse strand, counting down.
ATTTATAGTCTCTGGCAAAGGCAGAACTGCCTATCAGAGGCTAATAATACTGCAGCAGCGTGTTAATTGCAAAGACAAGTCTTCAAGCATCCATTCAGATACCCACGACCGCTCCTTGAATAAAGAGTGTGGCCCTCAGCATGACAGCTGGCATGCATGTGAGTGTGCGTGTCTAGCAGTGTGTGTGCAGGTATGTGGAACCCGGCTAGGCACATAAAGAAAGCTCAAGCACCACATCACCCCGTCTGAATCCACCCCACAGCACTGTTACAAAGCACTCTGCCATCACCTAAGGATGTCTGAGACCCAACGTGCGTGGAGAGACGGGCAGGAGAGAAGGGGCTGCTGGCCGCCTCCCAGGATGGGCGTGGGGCCAGGATACTGGTGTGCAGCCCCGAACCTTCATCCCACAGCCTGTGGGGACAGCCATGGTCCTCCAGCTCAGGGCAGTTGGGTAGTTAGAAGGAAGGAGGTCAACCCCACGGGGCCCCTCTACACGAGATCACACAGAGACCCCAATATAGGGAATGGAGTCATGGGAGATGGGTGCCCAGGCACCCAAGTGTTCTCTTGAATAAACACCCAAAGGCCAAATTCAACTCTGGAGGAGTCTTTGCACCCTTACCTCTGGGAGGCAGGAAGCCCGTCTAGCGCTGACTCAGGCGGATCAGGTCCTCGCCTCCCACGACTGCCATCAGGGCCTTGTGATTCCACCCCTGACACTGACTTACAGCGGCACTGGCTATGCTCCTGTCCTCCGCTCTGCCACTCTGGGGGCTCCGAGGACCCCAGGGCCACACGTTCCCAGACAAGGCCCCCATGAAGACTTGTGGGTGAGAAACCAGATCCCTTCACTTCTTAGAAGGCAGTTCTCAGGTCCCCCCATGTCTGCTGAACTCCAAGCGAAATATTCCCCTGGCACAGGCTCAGGGCTCCTCGCTGGCTCTGTCCCTCTCTGGACGTGCTCCTTCTTACACAACATGCCCCTGGATTCAGAGGGCAGACGATGGGGGCCCCTGAAGGGATCCTGGTCTCACTGATCCCCCGTCGGTGCCCAAGGCCCTGAGATCAGCCTTCCCTTTGCTTCAGCTGCAACATGGCCCTTCGCCTCTGGCCCCTGGCCCAGCCTGAGGACAGAGCCTTCCAGGGGTGTGACAGCAGAGGACTGGTGTCCTCCAGGGACCCACAGAGGAACAGCAGAGCGAGGCTGTGCAGGGAGCAGGGGTAACTGGGGTCACTGTGTGAGCTAAGCCTCAATGTCTCCCACGCGAACCCCCAAACAGCTCAGTCATTCGTGACTGAGTTCACAGTATTCCAGGGAAGGGAGGGAGGAGGGAGGAAGGGGAGACAAGAAAGGGACAGCCTGTCAGTCCTCACTTCTCTTTAAGAGAAGGTTGACTCAAGAGCTATTATTAATAGTAAATTAAATATTGTGGTTATTCTGAATAATGAAGAGCTCTCCTGTTCCAACTTTCCACTGTCCTCTCTCCAGGGAAACACCTGCTGGGGCTGAGGTGTGGCATCCAGTGATGGGTGTTTGTAGGACAAAGCTGACGCCCCCTCTATGCCCAGGCCCCCCAAGAATGACTGTGGGGAGACTGGCTTCAGCTGCCCAGGTGCCCTCTGTGCTCCTACCAAGGAGCCCAGTCTGTGCTCACCTAAGGGTGGGAACCTCGGTGATGGCATCCCTGCTGGCAGAAAGTGGCTATTCTGCTTGAGGGCTGGGTGACCTTGGGCAAGTTGTAAACTGGTCAGTTCCCTCACCTGCAAAATGGGAATAATAATAATACCTACCTCGTGCTGTTGTTACAGCACTAAAGTTAACAATAATACGGTTATGATACATACAAGGTCGGACAATTAAGTTCGCGAACTCATCCTAGAAAAAGTGCTACGTACCTCATTGCTGAATATCACTATGGTCACCTTCGAAGTACTCCCCTTGGGAAGCTATGCACAAACGCCAGCGCCTAGTGGATGGGTGGACTCAATTTTGGAACTCTTTCTGGAATGGCCAGAGCTGTCGTCGTATTACCCTTGAGGTCCTGAATGTCATCAAAATGTCTTCCTTTCAATATTTCCTTTCTCTTCAGAGAAAGACAGAAGCCATTGGGGGCCAGATCAGGAGAGTAGGGAGGGTGTTCCAATACAGTTATTTGTTTACTGGCTAAAAAGTCCCTCACAGACAGTGCCATGTGAGCTGGTGCATTGTCATGATGTGAGAGCCATGAATTGTTGGGGAAAAGTTCAGGTCGTTTTCATCTAACTTTTTCACGCAATCTTTTCAGCACTTCCAAATAGTAAACTTGGTTAACTGTTTGTCCACTTGGTACAAATTCATATGACTAATCGCTCTGATACAAAAAAGGTTAACAATATCGTTGCAACAAGTTCGTGGACGTAATTGTCAGCACTCCTATACATGTGCTACACATAAAGGGCTTATAACGCAACCAGGCATCTGGTAAGCACAGTGCAGGGCTGTTAAATGAGTAAGAGGCAGCCTGGCTGTTCACAGGCAGACCCGAGACCCAGAACCTATGTGACTGACACCATTACTCACTGCAGAGAACCCCTCACTACACACACGCCCAGGCTGAGGAGGGGATTCAGCAACTTGGTGTCTTGCTCTTCTCTGGGTCTCAGTTTCCCCACCCACCAATGGGGAACAAAGCTGTGAGGTGACAGCTATATCCCAGCCTGCTCTGACCTGTAATTCATAATATCAGCTAACATTAATTGAGCACCTACTATGTGTCAGACCCTGTGTTAAGAGCTTTCCAGTTAGTCAGTCATTTCATTTACTCCTCACTACAGCTGTATGGTGGGCACTCTGTTCTACAGATGGAGATACTGAGGCTCAGAGAGGTTAAGTAACATGGCCAAGATCACACAGCTAGCAAGGGGTGGAGCTGGGATTTGAACCCAGGTCGGCCTGACTCCACAACCTGACCCCAGTGCCCTTTACGACATATCACTTCACCTCTCATCAGATTCTTGTCCAGGAACGTGTTGTGTAACTCAAGATTAATGATGGGGGATGAGGGAATCCACAGAAGAGAAGGAGCAGGTCTGGGCTGCCCCCACCCTACCCAGGCTTAGTGGCCAAGCAGCCCTCTATTTGATATCAGCTCATCCCAAGAGGGGAGAACTCAAGCTGGCTGCCTGGTGCTGGGGGAAGGCACAGATCCTAGAGACTAGGGAGAGGAGACCCTTGGAAGAGGCCCCATGGAGAGGCAGAGGCAGAGCTGGGGCCCAGGCCCAGATCAGGTACCTGCAGGAAAGCTGAGGGGCAGGGCCATCAAGCCCCTCCCACTCGCTCCCTCCCATCTGTCCCATCTGGTCCCTCCTGGGCCCACTTGGCTGCCCTCTCCTGCATCGCCAGTGGCAGCAGCTTTTGGAGGGAACGCTCTCCCCTGGGCCCTGATGCTGTGCTAAGTCGTTGTTTATGAGGAGGAAACAAGGCCGACTGCATTTTCTAAAGAGGCTCCAGGGAGCTGCAGTCGCCTGTGAGGCCCAGATTGGGACCTCTCAGCACTGAACTGCTGTGAGTTGGGACAGTGAGCCCCGGGGGTCGCCGGCAGGGCGGGGCTCAGCAGGGTGTGTTCATGGATGGGTGTGGGGTCCATTCAACCTAGGGACGATGAATGGAGCCTTGCTGTGGGGCTGGGAGATGGGACCCAAGAGGGGCCTGGGCTGGGGCTCCTAAAGCTGGAAGTGCACATGGGAACTACCTGCTGCCTGGCAGGCCCCAAGGAGGGGGTGAACTCAGGGAGGTGGCAACTGGAGAGGGCTCCTAACCTAGCCTGCCAGGTCAGGAAGCCTCCCTGCAGGGACCACTGCATCCTGCCTGGGGCACGAAGGTGGGAAGGGCATTCCAGGCAGGGAGCAGCATGTGAGGGGTGCAGAGGCCCAGGAGGAGACACGGGTTGCCACTTGCCAGCATTTCCGCGTGGTTAGCGGGGAGACGGTGAAGGTGACAATGTGGGGTACTGGACAGGGCCAGTTGTAAGAGGCCTGGGCGATGCGTCTAGAAGCTTGGTTTTTCTGCTGAAAGTAATGAGGGGCCACGGAAGAGAGTCATCTGATCTGACCGGCCTTTCAAAGATCTCTCTCTCTCCAGAGCCCCAGCTCAAGCCGCTGGCATCACGGCGAGCCTGCCTGAGATTGCACCTTGGATGCAAGGCCACGGCAGGCACAATTCAGATCTGCTATCCAACCGATTTCTCTGGGGCAATGGATCTCCTTCCCATTTCACAGATGGCTATGTTAGAAGTCAACAAAGTAAAGACGATTACATGTCAGAAAATCAGTCCAAATAATTAGTTATGTCAATTACTAAAAAGAGAAAAGTCACATGACAATCTTAACAGACACCAAAGACACATTTGATAGAATCGAACTCCCATTCTGATGAAAACAGTAAAATAAAAAGAAGAGAACGTTTCCTTGACATAATAAATTTGCAATCCATAGTTGACATCATTCTTAACAATCAAACACCGGCAAGAGGTATTCATATTTAAGTCAGAGGGGGACAAAAATGCCTGCTATTAGCACAATTGGTCGACATTGTTCTAGAAGTTCTAGCCAATGCAATAGTACATTAAAAATAAAAAGAAGCATAATGTTCAGGAAGAAGGAAAAATTGTTATCATTATTTGTTCATGATATGATTGTTTACCCAAAAAATTGAGAGAGTCTACTGAAAAATTAATGAGACCATGAGAGAGGTCAGTAAAACGGCCAGTATCAAAATAAATGCACTTGCGGCGTATTCCAATTAGAAAACACAAAATAAAGAAAAGAAATCCCTAATGTAGGTTCTTCAGTGACTCCCTTTGCCCTGAGCAGATGGAGTGAGGAAAGCACTCCAAGTTCAAGAACAAGCTCCAAGTACAGGGCCCTGGTGGGGGAGGAAAGGAAAGTGGGGCACAGGGTGAAGCTGTAGCAGGCAGGCAAGGAAAGGAGGAGAAGGGCGTCCTGGAGCACCTTCCCTGGCTGGTCACAATTGGGCCCTGTTAGGGGAAGACCCAGCCATTTGGGCCTGGTTCCCAGGACGCCTGGCAGACAGCAGCTCAGGACAGTGAGACCGGGGCAGCTCCCTGTGGTTCAGTGAGCCTGGACTCACTGAGGGGAAGGACCCACCCACTGTGGGCTCCCGGCTGCACTGGATACCGGGTAAGGGGACTGCAGACCCTGATGGAGACCCTTCATCCACTGCAGGGCACAGACTCCCAGACAGTGAGATTCCAGCTAAAAGCGTGTTGCTGAACATTTGATGGGCTGATTTACAAATTGCACCTCTGGATTCATGAAAGCAGATTTCCTAAGAGAACCTATCTGTGGCAGAGGCACACCTAGCCCACCTCCAAGCCCCACTGTGATGCCAAGGGCTCACTCCCCACATCTCTGGCAATGGGGTCCTGACTAGCTGGGGTGGCCTGACTCCCCTGGAGGAACCCAGCAGGACCACAGGTGTGAGAGCACCGGCTCAGTCACTCCCAGGGCCCATTCTCAACAGGTAAAGCTTGTAGATTTCTCTCCCATTTTCCATGGTGCGAGTATGACATGATTCGCATGCCTGGGTCACCCTAGAGAATGTTGGGGTTCTCCATCATTCTCCCTCAGAGAAGCCCCAGAGCAAAGGCGTGACGGCTGGCCAATATTTCAGGGTAACAAACTCTCTTGTTCCCGCCCCCTTTTCCTTTTGTCATCACTCACAGGCTCTATCTGAACTTAAGAAAATCCGTGGCCCCAAACCCAACAGTGCTGCTCCTCCCGGGGGCAGGGTGATCACCACCCAGGGGAAGTGTTGCCCTCTAGAGAGAGGTTTGCTGAAAAGCACTGGAGCTTCTGTGGTGGAATTTTAGGCATGGAGACTATGTCTAGGGGGCATTTAGTCCCTGAAATATGTGAGGATCACATTGTTGAGTGCCTGAAAGCAGGAATTAATGAGGGGCAATGTGGCCCCTTCAGGATGGGGCCGCCCAGTGGCGGGGAGAAGGGAAGGGCAGGACAGAGGAAACAAACCATACAGAGCACCTGCCAGGTGCCTTAACTAAGATGTCCCATGAAATCCACGACCAGAGTGGGTGGGCATTTACACCTGGATTCAAACCCTGGTCACTCGAACTCCACAGCCTGTGTTCTTAAGTGCTGGCCTCTGGCTGCTCCATAGAAAACCAAGTGCCATGCAGGGTCTCAGCTCCCGTTTCCCCGCACAAAAACGCAGGATATGGTGAGGCCAAAAAGGAACACCAACAAAGACATCAACGGAGCTAAATTCTCACAGGCGGCTGGGTTGGAGACACAGGAAGCAGGAGCCACACGATCCGCAATCTGCCATCCGCTTCTCTGCCAACCACCCCACCAAGGTAGCCACGGCGGTTACTTCAGTGGCTAATGGCTAACCGGTAACAGCCGATGGCCAACTAGTCACAGCTGACCGCCATCTACTACCCGAGCCAGCACCTTTCCACGTGAGGCCGAGAGCCTGGAAACTGCTCTCTGGGGCTCTGTCCACACACCAAGCTTTTAGATGGCAAGCACAGAGTCCTCACCAGGTGCTAATCTCCTTCTCCTCCCTCTGCTCTATTTCCCACCTACCTCGGTCTTCTCATCAGCCTCGGAGCCTAGAACTACCCCGTTAATTCTTCCTACTCTTGGGGTCAGAACTGCCCTCACGTGGGTGCTCTGTGACCATCCAGATCTATGTGTCAGGGCCACACTCAGCACCACGCCCTCCGCCCTCCAGAAGGGAGCTTTTCAGGCAGGACAGGGGCGGGGCACAGAAAGGAAAGGAGAGCACAGATCTCTTTTGCAGGCTCAGTCTTTGTGCCCCAGCCCCACCCTTCTTCTTCTGCAAGTTCATTGATTAGCAAGAGCTCCCTCCCCAAGCACAGGGCTGGGGAGAAGACTCGCCATAGGGGTGTGGGTTTGTTTGGTTTAATTCACCAAGTACCCCTGGATCCTTGGTCTTGTCACCATGGAAACCTTGTGAGGTCACTGGTATCATTAAAATGGGAGAAAAAAAATTTTCTCCCTCTCCCAAAGCGAGTGCCCACTTGGCTCCAGTGGCCTCTGCGTAGGAGTAAGGACAGTGGGCAGTCTGAGGGGAGAGACCTAGGCCCGTCCTCAGGGGTGGGTTAACCCCTTGTAGCCCAGGATGCTGGCTGTTCAGACACAAGCTGTCTGCCTCCCGGAAATTTTTCAGGTGTCCTCGCCTGGTAAGCGAGCATCCTGCAGCTTTGTGCACATGTGAGCAGACTTCACACTTCATCTGGAGAAGTCAGGAAGAGCTCTTCCCGGGCAGTGGTACTGAGTGAATGCTTGTCTAGCAGGCGGGGGAGCTGCTGTGGGAGAAGAGAGAGGGAGCCAGAGTTCTGGACCACTGCTCTAGACCCTTCTCCCTTTCAACCAAAGGTGAGAGGGGGACTGACGATGAAGGCTGGCATGGGAGAGGAGAGGGTCAGGGTCCCTCCCCATGCCTGGGGTGCTAAGGTTGTGTCAGGTGCCACAGACCCTTGACACCTCCTTCCTCCATGCTGCCGGCAGAAGGCGGATGCCCGCTTGCATTGGAGAGGACCCAGTCCACCTGTGAGGCCAGCAGCGGGGCTGACAGCTCAGCTCCCCATACTCTCACCCTCTGGCCTGTAGGCAACTCAGCTCCAGCCCAATTTCCTACCAGGATCCAAAGAGTCTCTCTGTGCTGCCCCCTGGAGTCCGAATTCCTCTTGTGACTCTCAAGACCCTTCCCGGTAGCCATCCCACTGGGTCTCCCTCGGAGGGTCCCTCTAGCAGGTGGGGCCCTGGCTGTTCTAGACGCCTGCTGCTTCCTTTATTCACACTGCTTCCCTCGCCTACGACAATTTCTCCCCCTTTGGTACCTATTTAATCCTATATGATAGTCTTCATCCTCATCTGCACCATTTTCACCTTCATGTTTCCATAGCGCCGCAGCGCTACCACCAGAAACTTCTCCATCACTCCATCACCACTGTCTTCAGCAGCACCAGCACCAGTGGGCCACCTCACCACCAACACTGCTCTCAGCACCACGGCCCTTTCCATCACTCACGCTGTCTCTCACCGCCACGATCACCCCTCAGCACTACAGCCACGGCCCCCCTGTCAGTGCCGCCACCACCATGACCACCACCAGCGCTGCACTCACCACCACCACCACTGTCACTGTCCCTACCACCATCCTCACCACAGGACCACTCATCCCTACCGTCACGACCACTGCACTCATCAGCATCATTTGAAGGGAAATGATGCCTTTCTTCATAAAATTAACTGATCAGTCAATTAACTGATCCATTAATTTCAAATCCTCCAGTGGAGGCCGTGGAAGAACCCACATGGGGGCCCTGGATGATAAGGCCCCCATTCTTGCTCCCTGAGATTTTTTCCTCCTTTGAAGAATCTCTCACCAGTTGCCATAGTTGCCACCAAAGTGGCCATGGGGGCTGTTTCTCGACTACCTCAAGGTACAGCTGAGACAAAGCTGGAATACGTATAATAATGGGACAATAATATAAACTGCTGACGAGAGAATATAAATTGGCACAGACTTTCTGAAGAGTAGTTTAACAATACGACAGAGCCTTTGGAAAGTGCATTCTCAGAAACGTTACTTCTAAGAAGCTACCCTAAGAAAATAATTAGATAAATGTGAAAAGATGATGTGTAGGTGTTATAACAGCAATAACTGGAAACAGCCTAAATCCATAGGAAAAAAAGAGACGGCTTAAAGTAACCGTATGGACTAATGTGCAGCCGTTTAAACAGGAAATATAGATGTATCTATTGACATAAAATATGCTGATGCTATACTGTTAATGAATAAAAGCAGGTTTCATATCAGCATTTGTAGAATATCTTCCTATTTCTAAAAGTATAAATGTGTTCAAGAAACAAGGGGAAAACATTTTATCTTAACAGCTGGCACTAGACTCCTTCTTAGAGACGAAACTATCTGTGTTTGGAAAAAGAAAAAACTTTCATCAGCTGTTTAGACAGATGATGGCTGCAAACCACTCAGCACAAGAGAAGGAGAGGAATTAATTTTGCCCCTGAGGAAGATGGCAGAGAAAGGCGCGATGATCGGAGAAGGGAAGGGACAGGGAAGTGGGCATGGGGGAGCAAGGCCAAGACGGGAACATGCCAGGACCCCTGCCCCCTGCTGGTGTGGGGCGTGGAGGACGGCCTTTCAGAGCTGTGATCAGTGCCCTTCGCTGTGTGGCTGCAGGGTGGGTCATTACTTCTCCCAACGCCAATGGTTTAGTGAAGTCTGCTAAGGGCTCAGACTTTCTGAATGAGTGGCTTTCCGTTCACTGAGAATGGAATTGGAGTTTCAGGTCTGATCTACCCCAAAGTGGTTATTTCTGGTGGGGTAAATTATGGTGGTTCGTGTAATTTTTAGTTTTGTGTGTATTTTCTGATTTTTCTAAAATAAACTTTAAAGAAAAAAGCAAGTTTCAGGGACCACGTTGGGAATACACCCGACAGTCAGATGGAACTGGATGATCTGGGGTAAAACGTATGGCCTATGTCCTCCCACCACAGACCCCCACGCTGCTGCACATTGTAGGCATGGTCTTAATGCCCCCCAGCCCCACCCAGGCACATCCTTCTAGATGTCTCAGCACTTTGAAGCCTGGTCCCCAAAGAGTAACATTATGGGAGACACAGGGAATCCCCACTCTGGTGCCGAAACTTAGACCCATCTTCTTCTTGTGCTCTCTGCTCAGAGGACCCACATCTTCCCATGTGGGTGACAAAAGGAATGACCCCTCTTCAGAGGATGTCCTGCAACTCTCAAGGACTTGGGCATATGAGCTTGCGTGACATAGTACTAAGGAAACGCCCCAGCAGTTCTACTAGTCACACAAAAGACGCACAGACAGCAGCAGTGGTCCCTAGGTGCACCGCCGTCACCACCATCATCATTACCTCCACCACGGCCAGCATCACCTGCACAACCGAAACTGCCAGCCTCCTTCCTATGCGATCAGTGTACATACATCCAGTTCTGCCTACATTCAGGGTTAGCTTGATGTGGGCCTGAAAGGGCACAAAGAAGAGGAAAGTGGGGGGAGGGCTGTTTTGTCCCCATCTCCTGACATGTCTCTGATTCCCACAAAACCGTGTGCAGTTCATTCACTTGGTATTCAGTGAAATAATGTAGTTGGTAACGACTTTGCTTTGCATTCAGTTGGATAACACTGTTAGTTATGAATGTACAATTTGCAGAGGGATAGGCTTTTTTTCCGAGGCGTCAGAGAAGCTGTTGCTTACAAACTTGTAATTTGCCGCTGCAAATCCATCTGTAAATGACACTATGGCAAGCGGAAAATCTCCCAGGCACAAGGAATACAACCTCAGAATTAAATTGTGTGTTTGACAAGAAGCTGCTGCTCTGTCCTGCCCTGGCCTGGGGGACAGGGGGAACCTACACGCTCTTCCTCCTGGGTTCAGCCTCATCCTGGCCTGTGTCTTCCATCAGTTCAGCCCCCACCCCGGTACCCCCCAGCAGTCCAGCACCCGGCCCCTGCACTCCTCCTTCCACATCCAGAGGTGGGTGGGGCCAACGGCCCAGCCAAGATCGCACAGCTTTCTGGGGGAAAGCGCAGACTGGCTCAGCCAGCATGGGCATAATTTGGGCTGTGGAATGAATACAGAACCCCACTGTCCACTTTTCCTAACTCTTTATGGGCCTTTGTCTCCCCATCATTGACGAAACTCCAACCTCCTTAAAAGTGTTTCCCCCAGATCTGTCAGCCAGAGTATGGCTAGGCAGTCTGTTTAGGAAAGTGCCCCCTTAACCAGGATTGAGCCCAGATGAGGGGTTAAGAGGATGGGCAAGGAATTGAGCCAGGGCCCAAAAGGGCAGAATTGGGTGGGTGGGTGGGGGGCAGTGACCTGTGAGAGCTCAGCCCACAGACTACATGGGGCCAAACCTCTTTGCCTCAACTCTCTCTGGGCTCTTGTAGTTTACACCTTTTGTTTTGTCTTATTTCCTTTTGTGCTTCTCTCACTTATTTGCCGATTTATTCTTTTTTAGTAAAAATTTCTTTTAAACTTTAAGTTTCTTTAACTTGGGATGAAAATAAAGAAGGGGCTCAATCCATAGATGGGACGAAAAATAAAATTGGTGGTTGGTAGGAAGGCAGAGCTGGAAAGGAATCTGGGGCACTCATCAGCAGTGATCCAATACACATTCGTACTACTCCCTCCCCACCACGTGCCAGACACGGAGCAAGAGGACAGGAGCCAAGGAATAAATAAGAGGCTTAGCAGGGAGTCAGGCCATTGTATAAGCAGCTAAGGGAAGGTGTGATCACTGCTTTGCTAAAGAGAATCTCTGTGTTATGGTGCCCCATGGCAGAGTCACCAAAAGTAGTCCCAAAGGGTTTAACATGAGACCTGCTACTGACAAGCTGTGTGACCTCAAGCAAGTTGCTTAACCACCCTGAGCTCCTTCAGTTGTCAATCAGTATTTGCTGAACATTTGTATTGTAGCCAACAAGAGGGATGTATATACATTCTAGCAAGGATGCAGATGTGACAACCCCTGGGGCACGGGCTCGTCTAGGGGAGGCTTCTCGGAAGGCTTTCCTGAGGATTGAAATTTAAGCCAAGGCCTCAAGGATCAGTAGTTGGGCCGAAGAAGGGGTAAGAGTGCACCAGACAGAGGGAACTGTATGTGCCAAAGTCCAGGGGCAAGAAATGTGTGCGTCCAAGGCCCTGAAAGGTCAGTGTGAAGGGAGAGAATGATGGGAGGTGAGGCGAGAGGGGAGGTGGGAGAGGGATGGGGCAGTACCACCGGGGGACTGGGGACACCGAGAATTTGGGACTTTAGGAAACTGTGGGACGCATGAGGGATTTTAAGCAGGGGAATGATATGTCTGACTCAAAGTTCTTTGAAATCCTTGTGGCTGTGGTGGGACGCATACCTTGGAGAGGACCGAAGAGCATGGGTAGGGGCTGGATTTCATTGTCTGGGGAGAGATGAAGGTACCTCAGACCAGGGCGGCAGCACAGAATCAAGACAGGAAAAGGATCCAGGAGGCAGAACGAGAAAACAGGCGGATTCCAGGTTGAGGAGTGAGGGAAGGTATAAAGAAAGATTCCCAGAGTTTCGGTAAGAGCAGCTGAGATAGGGGCCCCAGGCGGAGGAAATGTTTAGGACACATCCCAAGTTCAGTTTTGAATTTGAGCGGCCCAGGAGGCAGGAGGATCTGCAAGTCTGGAACTTGGAGAGAATCCAGGCCGGAGATGTGTATTTGAAATGAGGGGCCGTATAGGTCGTAACAGCAACCACAGGAGAGGAGGAATGATGGAGGAGGAAGACAGAGGGGTGAGAATGAAAAGGCATAGTACTGAGCCTTCAGCAACACCAGTGTGCAAAGATGGTCAGGGTGGGACACCAGCAGAGGCAGCTGAGGGCCAGCGGTGACTAGGCAGCGAGTAGAAACTCAGGGAGGCTTGGCATCCCTGAAGCTAAGGGAAGAGAGATGCTTGATTGTCCCGAATGCAGTGAAAAGACAGGTCAGATCAGGACTTGTGGACAGAGCACCTTGGAGGTCACCAGTGACCTTAGCTTTGAAATTTTGTTAGGGAAGCAGTGGAGGTGGACTCCAGACCACAAAAGGACAAGGAATGAGTGAGCTGGGGAAAGAGAGGAAGGAAATGGGGACAATCTTGGGGTAAGGCTGGCAGGGGAAAGAGGAAAGGTGGAAAGGCAGGGGAGAAGGAGGGAGAGGGAGGGAGGGAGGGAGAGGGAAGGGGAGGGAGGGAGGGAGGGAGAGAGAGAGAGAGAGAGATTGATTTAATTGACAGGAGAGCAAAGAGTGAAGGATAATGGACAGCATAAGATTCCCCAGAAGACAGGAGGGGATGACAACACAGTTCTTCCATGCTGTGGGCAGACTAATTGAGGATTCGTTGTGTGAAAATACTCTGCAAAATATCATCCTCCTAGAATATCCCAAAATCCCATTTTCGGAAGAGGAAGCAGAGGCACAGAGAGGGTATATGAATGGTCTAAATCACACAGCAGGGCTTTGCATACAGGTTCTTTCCTGAGAAGAGCAGGGTCTGAGCATTAGAGGTTCCAGGGAAGCTGTGAAGGCTCAGGATGTGTTTTGAAGCCCTGCTCCTTCCCTCAAGATTTTCCCATCTCAGGTCATCTTTAAAATATTTTGTTTAAAAACAAATAAGTATTTTAGAGATTCGATATTCAAAAAAACGTGTCTTGAGAACTGACTACAGCAGACGCTGCTACACATTGAGGACACGGAGGTGTCTGCTCTCCAGCGGCTCATGGTCTGGTGGGAGAGTGTGAGAGTCACGATGACAGTGCAATGTGGCAAGTGCTGTCCTTGCGGTGGACGAGGGCTCTATGGTGGCACACAGGAGGGCCCTCACACACTGGGAGAAGATTTCAGGGGGACCTAGCGGTTAGCCTGGAGGAGAAAGGTGAGAAGAGGAGCAATTCAGGGCAAAGAGGAGAGCAAGTATAAGGAGGGGAGCAGGAGAAGCTGCACATAGCTCAGTCTGGCAGAAGCAGAGGGAACCAGAGGCGACAGAGAGGAGGTTGGAGAGATGGTGAGGGCAGGTGCCTGAGAAGACATGAATGCCAAACTAAGGGGACTGGACTTGCCTTGTAGGGACCAGGGTCCACGGAAGTTCATAAACAGGGAGATCAGGAAGCTGATACCAGGAACAGTGGACTCTGCAGGGAAGTCTGAAGGTGGGCAGACCCATTAGTTGGCCATCAGCTAATGCAGGGGCTGATGGGTACAAAAAGGGCCTGGTCGTCAGTAGAGAGAAGAAGAAATCTGTCTACACGATGTGAAGTGGGTAGAATCAACAAGAATTAGTGACAAGTTCAACGTAAGAGAACGGGAGTTTAGGGTACCCTCAAGTTTCTGGCCTGTGTGGAGGGGTGGAGGCTAATGCCATCCTTTGAGATAGGGAAGACAAAGAGGATATGTTCGGGGGGTGAGGACAGTGATGGGTTCTGACTTGGGCACGCTGAGTTTGAGATGCCTGCAGGACATCCTCATGGAAATGTGCAGTAGGCAGGTGGCAATAGAGCTAAAGCTTTGGAGAGGTCTTTTCTGGAAATAGCAAATTGGACGCCAAAACTTTTAGGTGGTGTGGAAGAGCTCCTTTGAGGAAGGTATGTGGAGTGAGAAGAGAGTCTAGGTGAGAATCCCACAGATCACCAACATTTAAGGGACCAGAGGCAGAAGAAGACCTCTTGAAGCTGGCTGAGAAGCAGCACTCAGAGAGGCGGAGGAGAATCGGGACAAACGAGTTGTGATGCCCCAGAGGAGAGGGTGCCAGGAAGCAGGATGAGCTTAGCAGGGTCAGATGCCAGAAAGGACTCACCTTGGACAGAGGACAAAAAGTGTCCGCTGGTCTCAGCAAGACCAAGGTCTTGCTCCGTGAGGGTGATCCCAGCAATGCAAGGTTACCAGGTTTGAGGAGTGACACGAAGTGAGCAACAGGAAGCAGCCAGTGTAGAAACATTTTTGAAGAACTTTGCCTCAACAGGAGAGCTTTCAGTGGGCAGGAAGCTGACAGAAGTGTCCCCAGACATGGCTTCCCCAATATAAGCCCCGCACTGCCCAATCAGTCATTTTGTCCATTATCTGAAAAGGCCTTTCCTAGGAGGCTCAAGTATAGATTCTCTTTTACTGGGGGATTTTTTCATGAAAAATTTGCTTATGGCGTTATGCACTCATCCCACCTTTGTGTTCAGAAAATTTCCCTAGGCCCCAAATGTCAATAATAATAGCTAATATTTATGGAACACCTACTAAGCCCTGTGCTGAATATGTGACACGGACTGTTTTATTTAGTCCTCAAGACAATTATCAGGAAGGTATTTACAGAGAGGGAAGATTTAGTGAGTCACGTGGTTCGTGGGAAAGCTGGCCAGATCCTTCCAACTCTATCACCTAAATGCTAGCTTCTCTAATGTCTCTATCGTCTCTTTCAGATGCCTAAACATGCTCATTCTAGCTCAGGCACCGCCTCTCCGGTGCCAGGACCCACTCCTTCTGAGAATTTAGCCTGTAGATGGGATCTGTGTTCCTTCCCGACCTGCAGGCCAGGCTCAGTCCTGCATAGTCAGCCACAATGGATGGCAGGCTAAGAAAAAGAGCTACCATTTTTCCGCCTCCTACCTCCCAGCACCCTCACCTCGGGCATGTGTTTGATGCGTCTTGTTTCTCATTTTATTCCATTTTCAAGGCAACTGTATGCAGTCACTATCATTTTGCCTACTTTACAGATAAGGAACCTCAAATTCAGAGAGGGCAGGTAACTTACCCAAGATCACACAGCCGGTGAATGGCAAAACTGGGACCCAAATCCAAGTCTGCCTGATGCAATAACCTCCCAAATACCCAGCCTCCCCCCCGTG
The DNA here is from genome assembly GCF_004115265.2 of Rhinolophus ferrumequinum. NCBI lineage: Eukaryota > Metazoa > Chordata > Mammalia > Chiroptera > Rhinolophidae > Rhinolophus > Rhinolophus ferrumequinum. The sequence continues at coordinate 98,560,920 of NC_046289.1, read as the reverse complement.
GCCACAGGGCAGCGGCTCCTTACCCTCTGGTTTCAGGATCTTTGGACATCCTCTCCCTCATGTGGAAGTTCAATCATTTAGTAGATCATCTGTTCATTTAGTATTCCCCGAATGCACTCATCAGACTCCCATTGGCTGCGCGAGACAGAAACTGACCAAAGCAGCTGGGGCAATAAAGAAATTTATTGGCTCTTACAGATGGATAGGATGTTATTGCAGCTCCCAGGACTGAAAGAAGGACTGCAGGAACCAAGGCATAAGAGCCAAAATCGGGACTCGGTGCTGCCATCATGCTCTCTAAATTTCTCCTCCCTCTGTTGCCTTGCTTGGCTCTTACATTTAGTGGGAAAGATGCCTTGTCCACAGCCTCAGGCCCATAGCATCCAGCTTTGTGCCCTGTAGGAAGGAGGCTCCCTCCTTCCCACATCTACATATCAATCCCAGGGAAAGCCTCTGATTGGCCTTGTTTGGGTAATGTGCCCACCTCTTGGGCCAATCACTGGTGCTGGAGGATGGGCTTCCATGATTGGTGCTGTCTGGGTCATATGCCGACCTGCTGACACTGGTGTGGGCACGATGGGAGTAGTGGAACTTTAACAAACAACCCATCAGGTCTATGTGATGACAGGGAGGAATTTCCCAAAGGAAGGGATGCCAAAAGTGGGACGACGGAAAACAGGCCAAAGTAAATTCACTGGCTGTCACACTTCACTCCACTGGTCTATGTGAGAGACAGAACAGACACAACACAGACACCGTCCTGGGAGCTCACAGCCTCATAAGAAAATAAGGCTTACAGACAAGAAGCTATTAATAAGAGCTGAGAGCAGCTACCATCTATGGAGCACTTACCAGGTGCCCAGTTTTGGACCAAGTACTTTCACGTTCATTGTCCTATTCCTGCTCACAATGACCCTGGAAAGTAGGTACTCTTATTTTTCTCAGTCAAAGAGACAGTAGAAAACAACCTTTCTTTTTTCCTTTTTTGGCATAATAGTCAATACAGGAAAAAATAAAAAATATTTGTGGGCTCCTTATACCCACTCAGAGAGGTTAAGTGACTTGCCTAAGATCACACAGCTAGCACATTAAATGAACATCCTGGGAAACACTTGGTTAAGGGCCAAAAGAGTGCTTCTCTTTCTTTTTGTTGACTAAAGGACCAGGGAAGGCTAACGGGTGGTGGGGTAGTGGATCTAAGCAGAAATCTGAAGGATGGGACATCTGGGTCGGTAGTCACAGAGGTTGGAGGGAAGAGGGGATGGGTCAATTTTCAAATACTGAGGAAGGCAAGCCTGAGAACAACCCAGAACCTATCTGTTCCCTCTCTTTGGTAGCCCTGTGGAGATTTACAATCAGAGACCCCCTCTGAGATTCCTCTTCTCCAGCCTGCTCTGACCAGCCCAACCCGTCTTCATAGGACATATGCACCGGTCTCTCCCCTCCTCTAGATATACCCGGTGAATTGAGGTCTTAGACAGTTTGATCCACACAGATGGCAGAAGAAATGTCACCTCCCTTTTTAAAAACACCTTACTTCTATTAATGGGACCCAAGATCAATTAGGTATTAAGCAGTCACATCCCATCCTCTCAAACTGAATTCATTGTTCCCTAACACCCCCAGTTCAAACTCACCTTCCCCAAACTGGACATGGGTAGATGGCTTCATGGATCTAAGACTAGAAACTCATTTTCTTTCCTCAGGTTCAGCCCATTTTGAGGTTGGTCATCCCTTAACATTACAGCTTCCACAAAAGTGATTAGTGGGACTGTACGATTCCACTTATATGAGGTACCTAAGAGTAATCACACTCACAGACACAGAAAGTAGAATGGTGGTTGCGAGGGGCCAGGGGTGGGGAGCGAGAATGGGCAGGTATTGTGTCTACTGGGTGTAGAGTTTCAGCTTTTCGAGATGAAGAGTTCTGGAGATGGATGGTGGGGACGAATGCACAACAATCACTGTCACTGGAATTCCAGTCGCCCATGGGCTAGCCTCAAGCCACCACCCAGCCCCATCTCCTTTGCGCCCTCATCCATCACCAGTTCAAGATCTCTACAACCCTGTCATTTGAACTTTGGCCACCTCTACTCACTAACTCCTATTCTTCACCAGTCACTCGGCTCTCAATGTACAGTGATTTGGCTCCTAACACTTTCCTTCCCTTCCCCCCAAAAGCCTGCCGCTGGCACATCACCAGTGGCCTCCTACGGACCCAGGCCAGTGGACACTTTCCATCCCTTTCTCACAGCTGCTTCCTCAGACACTTGAGCACGTGATTCCTCCGAAGCCTCTCCTCCCGGGCCTGTATGATGCCCTACTCTCCTACCTCCCCGACAGCTCCTGTCCATCTTCCTCAGAGACCTTCCCAAGGCTCTAGCCTGGATCTACTGCTTTTGTTACTGGTCTACACATTCTGCCTGCTCAATCTCATCCCCTCTAATGATGATTTAAAAAAAAATACTCTCAAGCCCAGGCTTAGACTCATATACTCAACTGTCTTCAGGATGTCTCCACCTGTCCCAAATTGGACTCCTCTTCTTCACCCCAGACCTGTTCTTCCCTCTCTGTTCTCTAACTCAACTGGTGGTGCTACCATCTACCCAGGCTCCCAAGCTGTCACCCAGGGGCATCCTGGGTTCTCCCTTCCTCTCAAAGTTCAACCAGTCTCTAAGTCCTGCCATGTTCTCCTAAATTGCTTCTCAAAGCATCCCCTCCTCTCCACCCCTGCTGCTGCCCCAGACCCTCCCCTCTCAGCTCCATTGTGTAACAGCCTCCTAACTGGTCTCCCCACTGTGGCCTAGCCCTCAGGTCCACCAGCCACATGCCCTAGAGCGATATCTTGGGAGGACAAGCAGGACAGGTTCCCCTCTGCTCCAGGATAAAATCCAAGCTCCTAACCACCGCCTCACCTCGGGGTCTCTCCAGAATCTGGTCTTCCTTTAATCCGCCTTCCACAGAGCTGTCAAAATGGTGTCTCTAAAGGGCCACAATTGGCTCAAACTCCCGCTCCCCTCACTTCTGCTTCTGAGCTCTGCTCTCCCCCCTCCTCCCTGCTTGGAATGCTCCACCCTACCTTCCCCAGGACGACAGTCACCTGGGTGACTCCTACTTCCCTTTGCCACCCGGCTCAGGTTTGGCTCCCCAGACAGCCTGCCAGGCCCCGCCAAAAGGTTGCTCCCTGCCCTTCCCTGCCCTCCCCCGCCCCCCCCCCCGCCCCCTACCATTGCTTCTAGAACTTGCCTTTGTCCCGTATTTACCACCCCTCAGTTTACTCAGGAATGTCCCCCCATGAGCTGTGAGCTTGTTCAAATGCTGCTTTCTTTCCTGTAACCCCAGAGGCTAGCTTGCGGTCTGGTACACAGAAGGTGTGGAATACATGTTGAGTAAGTGGATGAATAACTGAACGAAGTGACCTGAGTCTAACGCAAACCTGTCATCGGCCGAGCTCCCGACTCTCAGCCGCTCCCAGCCCAGAGCTTGGCACCATAGGTGCTCGGTAAAGGTTGTCCGTATTTTATTTTCTGAATTAATCTGATTTAAGGCACTATCTAGGGTTGTTTGAGGCATGGTGGGGGAAGGGGAGAATCTGGATGTGGGAAACTTAGCCAAAAGGGAAGCGTGGGGTGCACTGCAGTGGGGGAAGGGGCAATGGGGGTGTCTGGAGAGGTAGGAAGGAACTAAGTCTGTAGCCCGCTGACCGCGGGGCCCCGAGCTTATCTGCCTCTAGCCCCGCCAGCTCAGGACATCTCCCCGTCACCGGGGTTGGAAGAACCCGCTAGGCGCTCGGTCCTGGGAGGCGTGTGTGTCGCTTTAAAAGCTCCCTCCCGGAGCGCGGGGCCGGCCCTTGCCTGCCAGCACCGAGCGCTCGGAGCCGCGGAGCCGGGCGGCCTTGGAGGGAGCAGCGCCCGCCCGGGCGGCCAGTCGGGCGGGGAGCGCGGGGCAGGCGGGGGACTGCTGAGCGCGGGCGGCGGGCGGCGGGCGCTCGAGGAGCGGGCCCAGGCCGCGCAGCCCGGCGGGGCAGGACAGGGAGAGGCCGCAGAGGGAGGCCCAGCTCCAGCTGGCGCCTGTGTGCCGGGCCGGCAGCTACCCGACCCCCGGGGCTGGCGAGGCAGCGAGCCCGGAGGGAGCCGGCGGGAGGCGGCGGCCGCGAGGCGGAGGCTGCGAGCCCCGTGCGCCCTGCCCGGCTGGGCGGCCGCGCGCCCTCTCCTCCCTCCCCGCTCCTCGCCGCGCCTCCTCCTCTCGCTCGTGTCGCCTCCTCTCTTCCGCCCGGCGCCGCTCTCGTCCGCGCCCCGGCCCCCGAACCCAGCTGGGCCAGGCCCCTTGTCTTGCGCGCTCTCAGGCAGGCCCCGCGGGGACCGGTCCCGCGACGGACGCCGCCCCTCCCTGGGGGCCCGGCGGCTTCCGGACCTTTCCGACCGTGGACTGAGAGGTGGGAGCGCTCTCGCCGCCCGCGGAGCCCTGGGCTGGGCTGCGCGGACCCTCGCTGCTGCCCCGGACGCCGCCGGCGCGGGAGCGCGGACATCCTGGGTCCAGGCTGAGCGCGCGTCCCGGGCGCCCAGCGGTGCCAGCTCACTCGGGGCAAGGCAGACCCCGCGGGGCCCGGCGCCGGCGGTTCTGGACTGGACAGAGCGAAGCCCGGACGGTGCCAAGCCTGGGGAACGCCGGGCGCGGGTTGAGGGGATCCCGGCATCTTCGGATCCCTCCGACTTTGGCTAACGAGCTGGGACCGGCCCGGCGTCGCCTTGGTCGCCCTGCGCCCTGGTCACCTGTGGCCTCGGAGCCCCGGGCCCGCCGGACCCTCGCTCCTTCCCCACCCGGAGCCCGGCGGCGTTTAGGGGAGATTTTTCCGGCCCCCATCCTGGGAGCGCGGAGGCCCCGCCCCCTCCCACCGCCCAGATGTCTCCCGGGTCGGTTCTGAGGACCTCCCTGAGGGCAGGGGCCGAAGGGTCCAGAGAGAGAAGCCCGCCCTAGGGAGCCTGGGGGGCCCCCCAACCTCATCTTGGGGCTTGGCCCCCGACGCTGCTCGGAAGGCAAGCCGGTGCCCCCAGCTTCGGTGAGTCCTGGAGCGGCGCAGGGTTTCTGAGAGAAGGCGGGACTGGGGAAGGGAGGGTCCGCTGGGAACGGGGCCACCCTGAGAGCACTACGAAGGAAGATACAAGACTGGGGAGACCCTCTGGTGAATCTGCCGGGCCAGGCCTAGCTGGGGAGGGGTGGTTGGGGGGGAGCTGGAGTGCGGTGCCCCATTGCAGGCTGAGGACTTCTGCCTTTAAAGCAGGGGCTCCCTCTTTGCCTTCTGTAGACCATCTGCCTCTACCACCCCTCCCCATAAAGAAAAAATAATCCCGAGAGAGGAAGGGTGCAGACTGGGGAGAGGAGGGAGGCAGCAGCATCGCTGCCTGGTGCTGCAGCCTGGGAGGGCTGACGCCAGGCTCGCTCTCTCTGCAGGGGGCTGCCCTCCTCCAATCCAGTTCCCTTCCCAGGGCTACCCACGTCTGGAGCCCCTTCCACCTCTGGAAGACCCCAGCCACCATCCCTCTGCAGGTGTCAGTTGCATCCGGAGACCTCCGCCTTGCAACTGCCCAGGAGTTGTAAGGGGATTGCTGCTGCCTTCCCCGAACCCAAGGGCATCTCTTACCCTTAGTCCCTGCAGAGTCATCCCCCTGCCTCTGTGTCCAGGCTCAGCCAGACATCAGCCCCGCACACCCACAGGCACTTCAAGTCCTGGAGGCCACTCCTGAGACCATAGGCCCCTCCCCCTGCCCTTCCGTGTCCTCACCTTGACCCTCTCTGTCAGATTCTGTCTCCCTCTGGGGGTCCCATTCCCCACCCAGAGGCAGAGGAGGTGGAGTGACAGGGGGCAGGGGCTGGGTGAGGGCCACCCAGGGCCAGGGTGGGCTGGGGGGCCGTTAAGATGTGGAGCTCTGCCTGGCCGAGGGGGGCTCCGTGGAGGCAGACGCAGTGTGTGCCCCGCTGGGGGGAGTATGGGCAAGCCTGCGGCCACGTGGTAAAGGATGAACATTCGGGGCACCCCGGACCTCGGGCAGCCCAGTGACGACCCCAGCAGTGGTGGTGAGCGCGAGCGGATTCGACAGCGCATGAAGATGGTCATCGGGCAGCTCGAGGGCATCCTGCGGGAGCTAAAGGAGGTGGCCAAGGAGCTCAGGGAGGTGAGTGAGCGGCCAGACGGACCTTAGACCAGTTTTCCTGGGCCTGGCACAAAAATGTCCTCTCACATGTATGTTTCAGTGTGTGTGTGCGTGTGTGGACGCAAACTGTGTGCACGCTCTGCTGCGTACCTCCTCCTTGTTCTCCTTTCCCCAAATCCACTTTGCTAAAAACCTTCCCCTAGCCCAGAGCTGGAAGGGTCTTGATGTTGCAGAGGCTGCTTGAGCAGCATGTTGTGGGCCCTTGGCTCTGTGGTTGTACTTGCGGCTGCCAGGGTGCCCATACCACTGAGTGCCACCATAGCCTCTTTATGGAAGACCCTCCTCTGGAATCTAAGCTGACCTTTGACCCCACCATCTGCCTTCCAGATTCTGAGCTGGTCACAAGGGGCTCTGGAGAGTGTGGATGGCTCTAATGGGGCAGTCCCCACTGCTCGGGGGCCCAGCTCAGAGCATTCCCCAGAGATCACATAGATACTCAGAACCCTTGATCCTGGAAATATTAAAACCAGCTACCGTCTTTCCCCGAAAATAAGACCTAGCCAGACCATCAGCTCTAATGCATCTTTTGGAGCAAAAATTAATATAACACTCGGTCTTATTTTACTATGATATAACGCCAGGTCTTAATGTAATATAATATAATGTAATATAATACCGGGTCTTATATTAATTTTTGCTCCAAAAGATGCATTAGAGCTGATGGTCTGGCCGGGCCTTATTTTCTGGGAAACACGGCATGTCCTCCCTGCTCTGAGGCAGGAATGGGTCTAGGGGGTTGCTAGTGGGTATCAGAGTTCATGTGTACATTGGCAGGGGCAGGAATCTCCTCTAAAGGGATGTATTCCCATCCCACAATTCTGAATGTTTTTTCCAAGGCTGAAAAGTTACCAAGAGACCCAGGGATGTGTGCCCCTTTCTGTCTCTAAGTGGAGCCTGGTTTAATTACCGCTTCCCACATTGCCGGGGGAATGAGGTACACATGTCTCCTTGGCCCTGCCCCTTGAGCTGTGTTGGAGCCCAAAATGCATGACCAGCGTTCTGAGCTGTTGGCCTGAATTTGCACACTGGGTACAATTACGCAAGCCAGGTGGGCTTTAGGCAAATTTCAACTCCTTGTAAGCAGAGCCCCTGCAGAGATGGCCAGGAGAGTGATTGAACCAGAGTTATGGGCTCGAGTTCTCCCCAGCCAGCTGGGAAGGATGGGGCTCTAGCAGGAGTGAGGAGAAGGTGTGATGGTGGGTACCAAATCCGGACTGGCAAAGGGGCCTTCCAGCCTGGCCCGAGAGCTAAGGAGCTGGGGGTGTTTGGAGGGAGGTGTGTCGGGAGTGGAGATGCTGGGACCAGAGCTGAGGTTGGGTGGCAGCCCCTCTGCCCATCAGCCTCGTGGAGCCTGCCAGGAAGGCCTTCTTCAGGAGGCAAGAATGGGTGCTGCTGCAGGTGGAGAGGTGGCAGTGCTTCTGCGTGTGGACGGGGCTGGCCAGGATCTGGGCTGAACATCTCTGGGGAATAGTGGTGGCCACGGCCACATGCCTCTGAGCAACCCCTCCTCTCCAACCTCATTGGTCCAAAGGACGACCATCACCTCTTCGTCCCCCCGTCTTATTTCAGATGTTTTGTAGTTCTGTCAGAGTCATGGGAACTGTCCAAAGTTTCAATTTTGGGCAGGGGCATGGGTCCTATGCCCCAGCAGGCCCACCCAGAAAGAGCCAGGACTGACTCTAAGCCTGGGAGTCAGCTTTGATACAGCACAGTGCCTCCTCCTAAGTGACCAGCTTCCAGGCATCTGCCCCCCGCCCCAGCGTAGCCATCTAGAGTTGGAAGGCGTCTCACAGGTCATCCAGACGAGCCCTGTCCATTTACTGTTGATGAATCTGAAGCCCAGACAGGGATAGGGGCTTGTGCAGAGGTCACAGAGCCTCAGATCTAAGAGGTTGCAGATCTAAGCCTAGAACCCAGGTTCCTGGCGCCTACTCTGGGCTTCAGCAGGTGGGCTAAACGGCAACCTTTGCCATTGTGTTAGGGACCTTCTAGAGCTAATACTTTGTGCTCATGCTGCAATGCTCGGAGAGCGGGCCCATGGCGGGAAGGGGGGGGGGGTTGGGGGGGGACGGGAGGAGCAGAAAGATCAAAAGCACTAGGATTTACTTGCAGATCTTTGAGCTGTCCCTCCCTCCCTTCTCAGCATGCACACTCATCCACTCCCATGTCCTGAGCAGCACAGCTTCAGGTTCAGGCTGTGCAGCCCAGAAGCCTGAGCCAGGACAGAGAAAGATGAGTCCCCTCCCCCATACCCCCTGTAGGCCATGTGCCTTCACCCAAGACTTTGGCAGGTTGCTAAGGCAACCAGAATCTACCCCGTATGCCACCACATGCCTGCTGCCAATGGCACCCAGCTGGGAGGGGGGACAGGCCTCAGAGCTTCCCCATCCCCTAGGCAGGGTCTGGACATGGGGTGATGGCCAGAGGGAAGTGTTGGGGAAGGTGAGGCCCAGGCAGGAGAAGAGATGCCATAGCCGACTTCCTGTGGGATGGGATTTGTCGGGAATGGGGTTACTAAGTAGGGGCGCCAGGCTCTGCTTTAGGGTAAAGGGTTGCAGCCTCCCTGGAACCTGTGATTTTGGCTCTTGGTCCTCCAAGGGAGCTGTAAAGCTGGATCTGCCTGGCTCTCCTTCTCAGTCTCTTTGTGTGGCATTTTTCAATGGGGGTGGGGGGCGTGGGTAGGCCCAAGGTTGAGAGGGTTCTCTCATCACACCCCACTCCCCAGGCAGCACCAGCTCAGGGCTCACCAGCCAGGTTCTGATCCCCAAGCAAATCAGGTGGCGGGATGAAGGGAAGATTCACATACAAGACTGCCCGGGAACAGCACAGCGTGCCTCATGAAGGTGCAAGGCCAGCAGAAAGGAACGGCTCAGCTGTATCCCGTCTGCCATCTGCCCCCTTCTCCGTCGGCCGCTCTCTTCCCCGAGCACCACTGATCATGGCAGAGCCTCCTCATCCTCAAGCACGTAGCCTGAGATTCATAGGAAGATACCAGACACTAAAGCACTTCCTCCGCAGGCCCCTGAGCTTCAGTCTGCTCATCTCTGAGATGGGGATGATGATAATTACACCTCAGAGTGATCTTACAAGGATTTACCGGGGGCTTGGCAGGCAGTGGGGGGCCAACACCTACTCACACCCCTACAGGATTTGGAGTTCCCTCTCCACATCTCCCACCATCCTCCCAAATCCTTCTGCAACTCTGCCCCCATCTCCCCAGGCGGACAGGGAGCAAGTCCTGTCCCATGGTGGGGAAAGTAGTTTTGTGGTCTCAGGGAGGTGAGGAATGTAAAAGTGCCTTGAAAGCTAAAATTGTGCTGCAGAGGCACGTGACGGTCAATTGTTAATTAGCCCTCCTCTCTCCTGGGTTCCCCAGGGTTCCAGGGGGCCAGGCCAAACCCAGCACACTCTCTAAACCCCTCAGAATTCTGTGGATCTTAATTGAGAGATGCAGCACAGCCTATGGGCTAAGAGCAGGGGCTTTTTTGCAGCCAGGTGTCTCTGGTTCAAATATGAGCTCCGCCCCCTTAGCTGTGTGAACTTGGGCAAGTTACTTTACCTCTCTGTGCTTCTGTTTTCTATCTGTGAGATGAGGATACAGAAGTTTATGCCTCCTGTCCCCCACCAGCCCTAGGGTGGGTGTGAGAATTAAATGAGAAATTATATAAAATGAACTTAGCACAGTGATGGGCCCAGAACTAACTCTGTATCTGTTAGATATTATTGATGACCTATTCTAGCACTGCCCTGTTCCTCAGCAACTTATAAGGCCTTGCTCTTTTGGAGTCACATCGGCTTCTTGGCCATGATCAGAGAGGTCAGAGCCAGGACCCTGGCCTCCTGACTGGCACCCTGAGGTAGGCAGTCCCGCCGTCTTCCATCAGGGAAAGGAAAGAGAGAATGAGGTGGGAAGTGGGTCTCCAATAAGATGGCTTTTGAACAGAGACCCAAAGAAAATGAGGGTCCAAGTCAAATGGATATCTAGGGGATGAGTCTCCAGGCAGGGGGAGTAGTCAATGTAAAGTCCTGGGGAGGAAGTTTGCTGGGCATGGTCAGGATCAGCCAGGAAGCCCGTGCAGCTGGAGTGGAGTGAACGTGGAGGAGAAGAGTGGGAGGTAAGGTCGCAGAGGGAGCAGGGAGTCCGGGCACAGAATCTGGATTTTGTCCCCAGTGAGAATCCCACATGCTCTCCAGGAATCTCCTGGCTGTGTTTCAGGGTGGGAACCTGTCTCTCTGTCCCTTACCAACCAGGAGCCCCCAAGGGCAGCGGTAGGGGCCCTCGTCCTTGGCCCCCCAGATGTTGAGCTTACCTTGAGCAAGTACTTAGCCGCCTCCTCTTGGTTGCCCGCCCCCCCAGATGTCGCTCAGCATGGGGACTCACGATATTCCTGTGTCTACCGCTGGGGTCCCTCGCCCCTCACTGGCTCTTGGGTAGGACGTAGCTTAAGACATGGTTGCAGGCTGTGGCCTAACTACCTGAGGAGGACGGCGGAATGGCCACAACCCTTCTGTAGCCTGAGCGCTGGGGCTGACCCCCCACCTGATTTGCTCCGGGACCAGGCACAGTGGTAGTTGTGCCATCGTATGGGCAAGGTGCTGCACAGGAGGTGGCCAGGGAAGCCAGAGGCCGTGCGGGCATGAGATAAATAGGGCCCAGCCAGGAAGCAGCTGGAGCAGGAGAGGCTGGGGACCAGGAGCTGTGCCAAAGTGGGTCAGCTCCATCACCCGCAGCTCAGCAAGAATTGTGCGGAGTTTTTCTTCTTCTTTTTTCTCGCCTCTCTTTCCCCCCTTTGCGTTGTCCTCCTCCTCCGGACAGATTCCTGAAGCTCCCTGGCCAATTAGGCCAAACTGCAGGAGGAGAGTCATGAATCACAGTCAACGCAAGCCCCCTCCCCCACACCACAGCCCCCAGAAAGACAATAAATAACGTAATCGCAGAATTAAAAAATAATCAGTGGTCATAAATAATGCAGAATCCCCAGTTATGTAACCAGCTGCTTGGGGAGCTGGGAGGGAGGGGAGGAGCAAGCAGCTTGTCAAACCAGGTGAGGGGGCCAGAGGGGAGGTGGGAGGACAGGAGATCCAGGGTGTGGGACTCCCAGGTCCTTGGTCCTGGCTCCTGGGCCTTATGGAACACAGATGCGTTTTTCTTGAGGGAGAGGCTCAGCCAGGGCTGGAGGGAAGGCTGGGGCAGGCAATATTGGGGTGTCCAGGACCGTAGAACACTCTCTGAAAAGGAGCCTCCAGCAGTTTGTATTAAGCTGTCTCAACTCATCCACTCATTCAACAGCTGTATTTGTAAAGAGGGTGCCCATCCCTGTACCAAACTGGGATGCGGTGGTGAGCAGCGCATGTCCCGGCCTCCCCCCCGTGGGCCTCAGTGTCTCACGGGGAGACACACATCCACCACCTTATACCATGCACACTCATAACACTGTAGCAGCGATAAATACTGGACACTCTGTTAAGGATGGGTACGGGGTGTTTTGAGAGCCTTTCCCAGGGAACCTGTCCTCAACTGGGGTTCAATGAAGCCTTCCTCATGGAAGTGAGATGGGGTAGGAAAGGACGGAGGCATTCAGGTGAGGCCAGAGCAGAAGTGAGCTCAGTGCGGTGTCCAGCGGTGGTGAGGAGGCAGGCCTGCCAGGCTGGAGAACAAGGGGCCCTTGGCCAGATTTGGTGTGGGGTGGTGTTTGGGAGGCTCAGGAGTTTGGGGAGCAGGGACGTGCTAGAAGCAGAGGGGTGCTGTGGTCCTGTTAGCTGACTAGGAAGTTCCCTGGATACAGCGTGCAGCGGGAGCCAGTGGGGAGACTAGATGGGTGTGGGTGCAGTTGTTCAGGCGAGGGGAGCTGAGGCTGTGACCAGGACAGAGATGGGGACACACTTGGGACAGGACCTGGGACCTCCCCAGCAGGTTCTGTCTCAGCCCTCAGCCCTGCCCTTCATCTCTAGTGTTCCCTCTTGCCCCCTCATGAGCAGGTAATTCATGTTCTTAGGGACCAGGCCCAGGAGTCAGGACTCCCGACTTTTGGTCTCAGCTCAGCTCCTTCCAGTGTCTGGGCCTCAGTTTCCCTATGAGCAAGCACAGTGAGATGGCGCACTGACCCAGACAGTGAGAAGGGTGGACTCAACGTGATCTCCAGTCCCTCTGGATTTGAAGCTCTGGGATTCTGTCATTTTTATGGTTCCATTCTCTCTCTCCCGCTCTTTCCTTCTGTGTATATAATTATTTTCCCTGCACTCCAAGACAATCTCAAATTACATGTAGGCAAAATGATTATTAAATCTCAGAGAGAAATCACAGATTTCAAGACATCCAAAGCAAATAGGCAGGTAGCCTGGGGCCTGCCTCACCCCTGCCCTCCCACTTGCCCCATGAAATGAGGGACCAGGGACCAGTGAACTGACCAGGCCTTGTATATAATCTGGATACCCCTGGCACCTCACTCCCCTTTCTGATCCTTACATGTGTCATTTATCAAGTGGCCGTGAGCTGTCCCACCTAACGGACTGAGCTAGATTTGCCTCTGGACCTCAACCATTTGGCTTTTAGAAACTTCTACTTTTGTCCGGAGACAGCCTTGTTGTAGGGAACGTAGTGCCACTCATGTGCTGAGGTTTGAAAGGTCCACTATGTCCCATAATTTCACCACGGGCCCTGGAAATGTCCCCATCAGGGCGTCATTCCTTTGGTGAAGAACCGACTGCCTCCAGGGGCCTGGTCACGTGTTAGCATGGTGGGTATTGGGAGTCTGCGTTGTTTTACAGGCTTTCTGTGCATCGAGTCACCCTCACACAGCCCTAACACTAGGTACTACTAGAGTTCTTTGATGAAGAAATGTGCACACAGAGACACTGAGTAACTTGGAGAAGGTCACAAAGCTGGTAGGCTGGGAGCCAAGGCTGGACCCTAGGGGAGGTTCCAAATTCCCAGGTTCTTAGGTGCGGGTGGTGCCGACTCTGCAGCTTAATACACATTCAGCTCTGTTGGATCCCCAGCCCCCGGGTGAGGAGAAGAACATCATCTCACTTGACAGGAGAGGAAAACGAGACCTGAAGAGGGGATATTACCTGCCTCAGGCTGCTTAGTCAGGATGTGGCAGACTTGGGACTTGAACCCAGGCCCTGGTCTTCCTCTTCCATCCACACCCCTCGGGTGGAACCAGAGAGGGGCATTCTCAGGCAGAAGGGGAGGGCCCAAATGTGAAGGTCACCTGCGCAGGTGGCCAGCAAGGGCCTCTTGGCTGGGGAAAGTGTGTCTGCGCCTAAAGACTTCAAGGCTCCTGGCCTGTGCATCCTGGGTCTTCCTCACAGGGCATTGGGAGCCCAGCTTTTCAGCCTGGACTGGCCTCAGCCAACCCTGGGAGGGAGGGAAGGAGGAAAGCAGCTTTATCAAACCAGGTGAGGGGGCCAGAGGGGAGGTGGGAGGACAGGAGATACAGGTTGTGGGACTCCCAGGTCCTCGGTCCTGGCTCCTGGGCCTTATGGAACACAGACGCGTTTTTCTTGAAGGAGTGGCTCAGCCAGGACTGGAGGGAAGGCTGGGGCAGGCAATATTGGGGTGTCCAGGACCGTAGGACACTTTGCCATCACAGCCAGTCGTTTATCTCCAGATTCCTACAAGCATTGCCCCCTCTGAAGCAGCAGACGGCGCTCAGCAGCCGGCTTGAGCAGGGGAGTCTAATTGAGGGCATGGCTGACCAGAGGTGCAGCGCCACGCCCGGTGCTAGTTCTTCATCAGCTAAAATCCCCACGACCTAGGCCAGTGGTTCTCAGAGTGTGTCTCCAAACACCAGGAAGCCTGTTAGATCTGCACCTTCTTGAGCCTCACCCAGAACCTACTGAGTCAGAAATTCGGGGAGTGGGCTGATCTCATACACTCCAGTTTGAGAACCCCCACTCTAGGCTAGGGTCCCCACCAGCTCTCAGGTGGGGCTTGGGTTGAACGAGGGCTTCTAGGGGATGTGCGCTTCTCTGTGGTGGGGGAGACACTGGGTCGGGGGACGTCAGAAGAGGTGGCCAGGTTGGAGGGTGGGGCCCTACGCCCATTGCCTGTCCAAGCCGGGAAACCACAGCCGCGCTCAGAGCGGTGTGCAGGGAGCTCCGCACCCCCAGGGCCTGGTGCCCCCGGAGACGATGATCTCAGGTGGAAAGCCTGACACATAGCAGGTGCTCAGACATGGGAGATGGTGTCCCATGTATCACCAGCACCCACAGAGCCCTGGCGCTGCCCTTCTCATTGTTCCTTATGAAGCTGTGGTGAGGTGGGCAGGGCAGGGGTTATCAGACCCACTTGGTGGCGAATGAAGTTGAGGTCCAGAGAGGTTGTGACTCACCCAGAGACACACAAAGCAATGTCTAAGCTGAGTCTGGAACCCAAGTGTCTTTTCTGCAGGCCTCAGCCAAGTGTTCCAGCCACCCTGGCCTGGGGCTGTGGGGAGTGGGCGTCCCTAGGCATGGATACCCCAAAACAGCTTCTCAAGTCACTCCTATAAACAGAGTCCTAGAATCTCAGAGAGGGAAGGAGCCTTGGAGATCAACTAGTTCACCCAACTCCCCGTTTACAGACTGAGGAACTGAAACCTGGATATGTACAACCCTACCCGCCCCCCACCCACGTCTCAAAGCGGCCCAGGAGACAGAGAAGGAGCAAGAGGGAAACTGACTGACCAGGTCACCTGTGTGGGACCCCCTGACCCCGACCAAGCAGATGGCGCGCTGACCCAGACTCCTGGCCCTGCAGTTTTGCCCTTGCTTTCCTCTTTACCTTTGGGGCACTCCCTACCCCCACTCCTCTCCAAACACCTAGCACAGCCCTGAACAGCAGGAGTCCTCAGCAAAGTTTTCTTGATTAGGGACTTCATTAAGTAATTAATTCATTGACTGCTCTGACCCCGGGTAAGAACACTGGAAAGCTGGCCCTGGGCTTGGTGACTCACTCTGAGTGGCTTTGTGTCTGGGTCTCTTGGCCCCTGCAGTTTACTTTTGTTGTTTTGCTGTTTTTGTATTTGGCCTGAAGCTTGTCTCCTCGTCTTGATAGTGTCTGACGGGGTCTCCCTATTTCCCTCACCATCTTTGCCCCTGATTCATGCGCTGACAGTGGCCTAGGCCAGGGGGTGCCCTGAGGCAGGGCTTCCCTGTGTGGGTGGGCAGGGCGCAGGGTCCTTGAAGCTGAGCTGCCCTCCTACCCCAAGAGCACTTAACAGGCAGCTCTAGGCCCAGGATGGATTTCATTTTTATTGCTTACCAAATAATGTTTGTTTTATTCTTTCCCTAACAAGCCAGGATTGCTCTCTACTGGGGTACATGGGGGTGGGGTGGTGGAGACTCTTGGGGGACAGTCACTGATGAGCTGCACAGGCTGGTCCAGGGTGCTTCCTGGTCACCCCACATCATTTTCTCTCTGAGAGGGAGTGGGCCTCTCATCTGTCCACTGAGCGGACTGGCTGGAGTCTCTCAGCCCTCTTTAAATCATCCCCTCTCAGTCAAAGGAAGATAAAGCTCTGAGCAACAAGGCTGGCCCCAGAATAACAGCTGGCTTTGGGGGGCAAGGGTGTGTGAATGGATGGAGTGCAGGGCTGGAAGGCGGTCCCCCCAAGAGACTGAGGAGTAGAAAATGGGAATGGCCAGAATGAGCTCTATCTACTCAGGTCCAGTTTGGGCCCCTCACAGGGCACACAAGCCTGTGGCCTCAAGTCCAGTCACCATCCTGGGGGGGTCATGAGCCGGGGGATGGGCGCATGCTCACACCTAGGTGATATCTGGCCTGGCTGCTCTCACTCCTCTGCCCTTCCCTGGCCAGGTGGTGAGCCAGATTGATAAGCTAACGTCAGACTTCGACTTTGAGCTGGAGCCAGATGACTGGACCACGGCCACTGTGAGCAGCACGTCCAGCAGCGACAAGGCGGGTGTGGGCGGCCCCTTTGACCTGGGCCACCTGGACTTCATGACCGCCGACATCCTATCAGACAGCTGGGAGTTCCACTCCTTCCTGGACGTCTCCACGCCCTCGGACTCTGTGGACGGCCCCGAGCCCGCCCGGCTGGCGGCGGGCCCTGACTACCGGCTCATGAACGGTGGTCTGCACATCCCCAACGGGCCGCAGGTGGAGACCCCGGACTCGTCCAGCGAGGAGGCCTTCAGCACCGGCCCAGCCAAGGGCCAGCTTCCCCAGCGGACCCCGGGCACGCGGGAGAGGGTGCGCTTCAGCGACAAAGTGCTCTACCATGCTTTGTGTTGTGACGATGAGGAGGGCGACGGCGAGGAAGCAGCGGCAGAGGAGGAGGCGGGCCTGTCCCTGGAGCCTCCCCGCACAGAGGCCCACGCGGGCCCCCTCAAGACCTCCGCAGCCCCCTACAAGCCGCGGCGCTCTCCACTGACTGGCCCCCACTCAGGCCCCACCTTGGCCCCTGAGCAGACCCGAAGGGTCACGAGGAACAGCAGCACCCAAACGGTGTCAGACAAGAGCACGCAGACGACGCTGCCCTACACGGCCACCAGACAGAAAGCCAAGGGCAAAAACTAGGGGCCAGGGAGGGCACTGAGGGGGTGGGCACATAGAGTTATAAATATATATATACATATATATATTTAAACAAACGCAGTCATAATAAAATGTAAAAATGCTAAGGATCCAGCCCCGCAGGCCCCATAGCTTCCCCGGAGTTCATCGTAGACACCAAGATACCTCCTGGGTCCCAGACACTGTGCCCAGAAACTCTCTCCTCCCTCCTCGCTCATTGCAGGGCTCCTGAAGGGGGTGTCTGAAAGGAGGTAAATTAGGTGGGGGAGGTCTAACCTGGGGCTCCTGAGTCTAGCTGTTGGCCTGGGCCGTGTCCTGAGGGATTCCTCTCAATTCCTGAGGGCAGCCTCTCAAGCAGCGATGTCCGAGACGGGGGTAACAGCATGAGTGGAGGAGACCATAGCACCCAGGGTCGGGGGTGGCATCACTCGAGCTGGGCCAAAGACCATTTGCCTTCTGCTCTAAGGCAGGCTTTGCCTCTCCTTTCCAAAGGCAAACCTACCCGGATATGTACGACCCCACCCACCCCTACCCCCAAGCTCAGGGTTGCCCGGGACACAGAGAAGGAGCAAGCTGCTCTCATGGGGTGGCCTTCCATTCTGGGAACCTCGGCCTGCACAGACCCTGGAGGACCGGGCTGGGCTGAGCAGTTTGGAGAGACCGGACATCTCCCAAACCCTTCACCTCCATGCTCAGCCTGGTGTCTAGGGATCAAAGACTCATGGCAGAGCCTCAGCCAGCCCCTGACCTCGCCGGGAACAATACTGAGGTCCACGTGAGAAAACAGGCAGCAGCCACGGCCTGGGGCCGTGAACCAGGCCAGAGAGGCTCCCGACCCCTGTCAGCAGGCAGGCAGCCCCGGGGAGAAATGGCCTCACTCTTCCCTCATTCCTCCATACTGGGACCCTGAGCCTGCCTTGGCAGGTCCTGAATGACACCAACAGGGACAAGATGAGAACCTAGAGGTACCAGGGCTTCACCTGGGGCAGGTCCACACAGGACAACATCTGAATACCCTCGGGATAAGAATCCCAGTCACTGCTCGCATTTATTGAGCAGGTCTCTATGCCACTACTATGCCGAGTCATTTTATAGCATCATCGCATTTAATCTTCAACCTGACAAGACAGGAAATATTGCTATCCCCATTTTTCTAAATGAGAAGACTGAGGTTCAGAGAGGTTAAGAAACTGGCCCAAGGTCACAGAGCCGGCTCCACCCTGCCCTCTATGAGCCTGTTTTCCAAGCTATTCCTGGCTCTGCTATCTAGTAGCTGTGTGACCTTGGACAAGTCCATTTGCCTCTCTGAGCCTATCTACCTCATCTATAAAATGGGTCTGATAGTGTTCACCTACCTCACCAGCGGCTGTGGGGCTTCGACAAGATGGGGACTGTGAAAGCACTGGGTAAATGCGTAGGCGCTGGTCCTGTGTTGTGGTCAGTGGGCCCAGCCCAGATGCCAATATCTTCCAGGACAGTGAGCCTGAGTGGGGTGGGAAAGAGGCCAGTCCCACCTCCTGGGAGCCGTCCCTGGGTCACTGCTTGGCCTTGTCCCCCACAGCGGCTGAGATGGCCACACCGTGGTTCTCTCCCACTCGCTCAGAGCAGGGAGGTGGTGGCGGTGGCACTGCGAGGGTATCACTCCTCAGGGCCTGCCTGCTGCACATTCAATTAAGGCAGCTTTACAGCCTGCCAGCGTCTGTCGGGGGGGGTCTCCGCTCCTCACGTGGGGGCCCCGGAGAGCCTGGCCAGCAGCCTGGCAGCACCACCATGGAGCCAGAGGAGGTGCTGTCCCACCCCGTGGGTGGGGAGACAGACAGACGGCGCTGGCCACTCTGGAGCGCATGCTGAGGGTGCTGTCAGGATGAGATGGGCCAGGCCTAGGAGGCCTGCTCTGCAGTGTAGAGCTCTCCCTCGGGCCCTAAAAAGCCAGCCAGGAGGCAGCCTGCAGGCTGGAAATCCAGGGTAGGGGTGTGTGGCTAGCTGTTCCCGCCCAGGCCTGAGAGCCAGGGGTCTGAGCCCCGTCAATTCCAGGACACTCTGGCAATTGGTGTTGATCAGCGATAGGCCCCTGGCTCAAGGATGAATGCTGGGGACCCCTGAGGGAGGGCCAGCAGACAGTGAGGGGGGGGGCCAGGGCAGGTCCCCCCTGGGTATGGGCACAGCTGGCTCCGAGGAGAGAAGTGTGGGACTTGCTTTTGCTCTCCAATGGCAAGACTGTAGACTTACAGTCTCTCACCTTACAACAGTCAGGGAGAAGAAATCTACAGAGTACCCCTTTCACCAAGGAAGAAACTGAGGCCCAGGGTAGGGGTGTCTGAGAGGGCCCTGGGTAGGGCACTGTCCTCTCCTGGGAGACCCCACGCCACTCTGCTCCATGTGATTGCATGTGGCCATGCTAACGTCTGCCACCTGACTCCTTGCCCCAAATGGGGCCGTGGTGCGAGGGGGTCCTAGAGGAGTGGGGACTGGGTAAAGGTTCTGGGAAGGCCCAAAAGTTTATGCCACACCCAGCCTGGGTCTGTGACAGAGAGGCAGATCCCCGTGGCCTTCTTATAACTTGAAAGGCAGAATGTCGCCACTTAGGCCAAGAACTGTGACTGTCAGAGCTGTGGAGCTGAATACGCTGCTTTAGAGTAGTGAGCTCCCCGTCCTGCAGGCAGAAACAACCCTCGGGGCTTCCCCCAGACCTGCCTGCTCTCTTCCCCACTTCCAGCCTCTGCCACTTTCTGGGTTTCCTCATCCCGAACGTCTCAGCAGATCTCTCTTATTTCACTGACCACCTACTGTGAACTCAGGCTTGTGACAACCAGTGCTGTGGAGGAGGCAGCGGTTGGTGGGTGCTGTGACACAGAGAGGAGTCATAATCATAGTAGCTCACGTTTGTTGAGCACCTATTATGCACCTAAGCATGTGCCTTATCTCATTTATTCCTCACAGCAAATAGGAAATTAGTAATTATATTTATGCCTGTTTTCCAGATGAGGAAACTGAGGCTCTGAGAAGTTAATAGCTTGCCTAAGGGCACAGGCTAGATTTGACACCAGGATTCACCAAACTCAGTGCCTTGGCTCTCAAACATCTGCTGCAGTCATATCCGTGCTGGAGCCTGTGCTCTGGTCTCTGGGTGTGAGGGAGGGGCTGGGGGTCTGAGAACCAGGCAGCCGTTGGCAGGGTGTGGGTGCTGGCAGCAGCAAACCTGGAAATGCCATTCATTCTTTGGAGAGCTTGGCTACCATTAACGGCCCTTGACACAGAGCCTGGCATTAAGTGGATTAAGGGTTCAATAAATGTTTGTTGAATGAATGAATGAGCCCTATTTGTAGAGGGAGCATTCATTCAATCAGCTTTTATTGCAGACCTCCTACATGTCAGGTCTCATGTCGCTTGTGCACACACACAACTCTCCTGGGAGGGTCTGGTCTGGTGTGGCCAGGCAGCCAGATGAAGTTAAAATGAAGGGGTGTGGGGTTTCAGTGCTGAGAAGCCAGAAACCTGGGTCTAGCCTGTGTCCCTGGGAAATAAGCCAGGAGCATGAGACAAGAGGCCTGCTTGGAGAGGAGACCACTCTGGGACGTGGGGGCAGGGGGAGAGGTCCTCAGCCTGATGCCACTTGAATGGGGTGGGAACACTGCAGTGTCCCCAATGTCTGAGAATGAGGAGGCCGCACTGTCTCCATTTTATAGGCAAGCGACAGTCTTGTAATCCACAGAAGTCGGAAGGGACCGAGGGGCAAAAAGTGGGGCAAACTATTCAGACATCCCAGCACCATCCCCCACCCTTAGAGACAAAGTGAGGCCCTCTTAACGGAAGGGAAATGAGCAAGGGGGAAGCTGGGAATTCAAGGCAGATCCAGCCCTCCACCCTCCTAGGTTCCCTTTCTCTGTTTCCCCCCGTTCCCTGCCACCCTCCCACCTATCTCCCATCCTCCAGCTGGAACTTGTGTAAAAAAACTGACATGTATTGACCACCTCGTATATGCCAGGCACTGTGCCGCCTCCTCTAACTAACACAGATTTAGTTGTGCCTAGCACATAATAGGTTACTCAGTAATTACCTGTTGAATAAATGGATGAACCACAATCTCCATTTTACAGGTGAGGAAGCTGATGAACAAACAAGGAATGTTCAAAGTTGCATAGTCAGAAATCAGTGGAGCTGGGAATTTGAATTGTTATTATTTATTATTTATACTGCATAAGAGCTGCTATTTCTAGAACACCTACAATTTGATGCATTAAGCACTTTGCATAAATTATCTTACCCACTTTACCACAACCTTCCAAGTAACTGAGACAATTACCATTTTACGAATGAGAAAATGGAAACTCAGAGAGGTGTGCTATTCTGCCTCAAAATAACCAGCTCCTTAGTACAGAAATAGGATCTAAATCTAGACTTCACCTTGCTCACCACACTCGTATCTTCAGGGGACCGAGAATCCCTGCAAGTAGAGACACTGCCAGAGTCCACATTCACCCTCCGCACAGCTGAACAGTGTTCACCAGGGCTCAGGCCCTGCTTTCTCCAACTCAGACCTGGGGCCCCCGGGAGCATTTGCCCAGACTCCTAGAACCCACCCTAGGTTTCCGGTGGTTCTGGGGCCCTGACCAGATGACCAGCCAAAACAGCTCCAGGTCCAAAGTCCTTTCCCCTTTCTCGTAGCTGTGGCAGACCTTGGAAGACTAGGCTGCCCTCAGCCCCTTTCTGGCCTTCGCTGAACTGGCTTTAGTTAGGGACCAGAGTATCCAGGAAAGTTTCTGGGAGGAGGAGGGATCTGAAATGGAATTCACTTGTGATAGAGTAGAACTTGGGCCCCTGGAAGTGGGAACTAAGGGCATTGGGGGCAAGTGGGAACATTCCCAAGGTGGCTGGGGTGGCTATCCAGTGGACAGCGGAGAGGGGCCTTGCTGAAGCAGAGGGTCTAAGATGGGAAAAATGTGGGCCTCTGCAGCAAGGGACGTGAGAGTCCCACAGCACCCACAGAGCCACTCCATCCTCTTGACTGTGGGAGAAGGAATCAGAACTTCCTGTCTAGTCTGAGGCTGGGACAAGAGATTTAAGAGAGCTCAGCAGATAGGGACCCACTGTAATGAACAGATAAGAATAGCACATAATTAGCACATTGTAAGTCAAACAGATATGCTAAAGCCCTTGAAAGTCATTGTATCTTACAAGTAGGTTAAACATCTCTCCTGCAGCGCATTCTCTCTGGACCTCTCTTTCCCCAGTGGGGGTGGGGCGCTGGGGCCACACCATCCTGTTCCAGGTAAATAGCTGAGATCTAATGAGACCTGACTCTGCCCACCTGCTTGTCCTGAATCCCAGCTACAAAGGGGAGCCCAGCTGCTGTCACCACCTACCTCTCCCATGTACCTATCCGCAGCCATACCAGCCAAGGAGATTGAGGACAGTGACCCCAGGCCCATGCCGTCCACTGTGCTTGAGAGATATGACTCTTTGTCAGGAATGCTCAAGCGCACATACCTGCCAGCGGCTCTCATTCCCTGTTCATGCTGTCCCTTCTCCTGTCCCTGCTAGGTCCATATCACCATACTGTGGCCCAGCAGGCCATCTTAGAAGCACCATGGAAACCCTGTCTCCAGGTGTCAGCTCACGTGCCAAGTCACTCTACTCTACCCATGGTCTCCCCTCAAGAAGGCAGGATGTGTTGAGGGTCAACCTGAGGAAGAACTGTGGAAAGTGGCCTGGGAGCCCTGATTTTTGCAAGGTTTCCTTGTGGCCACTGGTAGGGCCTTCCCCAGAGACCTCCATAAGGATGGAGAATTTTCCCTGAGCCAAGTGGTAGACTGCTTGTGGGAGGGATCCTAAAGGCGGTAGTAATGGCTATATCCACTTTGGAGAGGTGGGGAAGGGAAGGAACTCACTGGTGACCCAGGAGTGCTGGAACGTGTGTGAGGGTGGGGGACGGACAGGTCAGGGAAGCCCAGGGGGCACTCTGAGAACTTCTCTTGCCCAGAGACACACACCCCCAGGCCAAGCTGACCTAACTCATCCTCCAATTTCCTGGGTATTTTTCTTCCTGTCATCCAGAGGTTGCAAATTGGTGGCCTGCACACCTGTTTTGCCTCCCACACATAGTTTTGTTTTAAAGAGAATTATACAGAGACTTCTGGTCAAGATGGTGGAGTAGGTAACTGCTGTGCTTGCATCCTCCCATGATCACATCAAAATTACAACCAAATTACAGAAATAACCACCCTGGAGAGCCACCTGAAGACTAGCTGAACAGAACTCTTATGATTAAGGATATAAAGAAGAAGACACACCCAGAGTGGTAGGAGTGGTGGAGAAGTGAAACGAGCTGATCCATGAGGCAGTTAAGAATTGGGAGGAATATCTCCACTGCAGAAGTCCCTGCTGAGAAGCAACAGGTCCCAGCCCTATACCAGGCTCCCAGCCCAGAGCCCCAGCGCCAGAAAGAGAAGTCCCCACAACATCTAGTTGTGAAAATCGTCAGGGATTTCATCAGAGTGAGATGGAGGGCTGCTGTAGATCCAGGCATCCTCTTAATGGGCCCAAGCACAGACTCATTTGTTCATGAACACTGGCCCTAACACTTTCCAGTGGCCATGAACACTTTCCAGTGCTGGGGCACTGGAAAAGTGCTGGGGCACTTTTCAGTGAAGGGACAGCAGCTCTAAAAGGGAGGAACTGAATTGTCTGACTTCAGGGCGAGGGATGGAGAGGCAGCTCTCTTCCAGAGAGAAGTGGTGGCAGGCACCATTGCTTCTTTGTTGAGCTCTCTCCACCCAGCTGGCAGGTAAGGTGGGCACCAAATCTGAATCTCCATCAACCTGCTTAACACTGCTTGCCTAACTCTGGTGATTCCCTGAGACCTCACCTGATACAACTCAGCACTGACCCAAACCACTTTCAGTGGCTGTTCCTCACAAGCAGCCTGATTCAGCTGCTTCAGATGAAGACTACAATAACTGAAATGAAGAATACATTAGATGGAATCAATGGCACATTAGATGAAGCAGAGGATCAGATTAGCAATTTGGAAGACAAGGTAGCAGAAAACATCCAATCAGAACAGCAAAAAGAAAAAATCCCAAAAATTAGGATAGTTTAAGGGACCTATAGGACAAAATCAAACATAACAACATTTGCATTATACAGGTACCAGAAGGAGAAGAGAGAGCAAGAAATTGAAAACCTACTTGAAGAAATAATGACAGAAAACTTCCCTAACCTGGAGAAGGAAATAGATATACAAGCCCAGGAAACACAGAGAGTCCCAAACAAGATGAACCCAAAGGGGCCCACACCAAGATACATTATAATTAAAATGCCAAAGTTTAAAGAAAAAGAGAGAATCTTAAAAGCAGCAAGAGAAAAGCAGTTAGTTATCCACAAGGGAGCTCCCATGAGACTGTCAGCTGATTTCTCAACAGAAACTTTGCAGGCCAGAAGGTATTAGCAGGAAATAGTCAAAGTGATGAAAAGCAAGGACCTACAACCAATATTACTCTACCCAGCAAGGCAATTTAGAATCGAAGAAGAGATAGCGAGCTTCTGAGACAAGAAAAAGCGAAAGGACTTCACCATGAAACCAGTATTATAAGAAATATTACATGGACTTCTTTAATAATACTAAGAAGAAGAAGAAGAAGAGGAATAAGAAGAAGAAGAGAAAGAAGAAGAAGAAGAGGAAGAGGAGGAGGAGGAGGAGCAAGAGATCAAAAATATGAATAATAACATGGCAATAACTACACAGCTATCAATAATCATTTTAAATGTAAGTGGAGTAAATGCTCCAATCGAAAGATATAGGGTGGCTCAATGGATTAAAAAAAAAAAAGAGACCCATACATATGCTGCCTACAAGAAACCCACTTCAGATTGAAAGACACACACAGATTGAAAGTAAAGGATGGTAAAAAAATATTTCATGCAAATGGAAATGAAAAAAAAAACAAAACTGGGGTACCAATAGTTATATCAGACATAATAGACTTTAAAACAAAGCCTGTAACAAAAGACAAAGAAGGACATTTCATAATTATAAAAGCATTAATCCAACAAGAGGATATAATCCTTGTAAATATTTATGCACCCAATATAAGAGAACCTAAATATATAAATCAAATATTGATAGACTTAAAGGGAGAGATCAACAGTTATACAGTAATAGTAGGGGCTTTCACACCCCATTGACATCAATGGATAGATCATCTAAACAGAAAATCAAGGAAACAGTGGCCTTAAAGATTTTCAATCAAAGATGGATTTGATTGATGTTTTTAGAACGTTTCTCCCAAAAGCAGCAGAATGTACATTATTTTTAAGCACACATGGAACATTTTTCAGGATAGAATAGACCACATGTTAGGCCACAAAACAAGTCTCAGTAAATTTAAGAAGGTTAACATCAGATCAAACATATTCTCCGATCACAATGGTATGAAACTACAACGCAATTAAAGACGAAAATTGAAAACTACATAAACACATGGAGGCTAAATAACAAGCTATCATAAATATTAACAAATAACAAAATAACAAAATCAAGGAAGAAATCAAACATACTTGAGACAAAAGAAAATGAAAACACAATGACCCAAATCTATGGGACACAGCCAAAACCATTCTAAGAGGGAAATTCATAGCAATAAAGGCCTACCTCAAGAAACAACAAAAATCTCAATTAATAATCTAATCCTACACCTAAAGGAACTAGAAAAAGAAGGACAAAAAAGCCCAAAGTGAGTAGAAGGAAGAAAATAATAAGTATTAGAGTGAAAATAAACAAAATAATCTAAATAAAGTACAAACGATGAATAAAATCAAAAGCTGTTTCTTTGAAAAGATAAACAAAGCTGATAAACCTTTAACTAGACTCATCAAGAAAAAAGAGAGAGGACCCGAAAAAATAAAATCAAAGGAAAGCAGAGAAGTGAGAACCAACACCACAGAAATACAAAGGATTGTAAGAAAAAGCTGTAAACAATTATATGTCAACAAATAGAACAACCTGGAAGAAATGGATACATTCCTAGAAACATAAAATCTTCCAAGACCAAGTAAAAAAGAAACAGAATACCTGAGCAAAAATACTAAGAAAACACTAACAAAATCACATCAGTAGTCAAAAAACTCCCAACAAACAAAAGTCCTGGACCAGATGGTTTCACAGGTGAATTTTACCCAACATCCAAAGAAGAATTAACACCTATCCTTCTCAAACTATTCCAAAATCTTCAAGAGGAGGGCACACTCTCAAGCTCATTTTATGAGGCCAGCATTACTCTGATTCTAAAATGAGAGAAAGACATTACAAAAAAAGAAAATTATAGGCCAATATTCCTAATGAACATAGATGCAAAAATCCTCAACAAAATATTAGCAAACTGAATTCAGCAATACATTAAAACGATTGTACACCACAATCAAGTGAGATTTATTTCTGGGATGCAAGGATGGTTCAATATCCACAAATAAATTAATGTGATACACCACATAAACAAAATGAAGGATAAAAATCATATGATCATATCAATAGATGTAGAAAAAGCATTTTATGAAATCCAGCATTCACTTATGATAAAAACTCTCAGCAAAGTGGGAATAGAGGGAACACACCTCAACATAATAAAAGCCATATATGACAAACCCACAGCTGACATCCTACTCAATGGTGAAAAGCTAAAAGCATTTTCCTTAAGATCAGGAACAGGATATGAATGTCCACTAGCACCACTTCTATTCAACATAATAGTGGAAGTCCTAGCCACAGCAAGCAGACAGGAAACAGAAATAAAAGGCATCCACATTAGAAAGGAAAAGAAGTAAAACCGTCATTATTTGCACATGACATGATACTATATAGAGAGAACCCTAAAGATTCTACCAAAAAACTACTAGAACTGATAAATGAATTCAGTAAAGTAGCAGTATACAAAATTAATATTCAGAAAGCAGTTGAATTTTTATACACCAATAATGAACTTTCAGAAAGAGAAATTAAGAAAATAATTTCATTTGCAATTGAATAAAAAAAAATACCTAGAAATAAATTTAACCAAGGAGGTAAAACACCTGTACTTGGCAAATTATAAGACACTGAAGAAAGAAACTGAAGAAGATACAAATAAATGGAAGCATATACTTTGCTCATGGATAGGAATAATTAACATTGTTAAAATGTCCATACTACCCAAAGCAATCTATAGATTCAATACAGTCCCTGTCTAAATGCCAATGGCATTTTTCACAGAATTAGAACAAATAATCCTAAACTTTACATGGAACCACAAAAGACTCCAAATAGCCAAAACAATCTTGAGAAAGAAGAACAAAGTTGGAGGTATCACTCTACCTGATATCCAACTATACTACAAGGCTACTATGATCAAAACAGCATGGTACTGGCATAAAAACAGACACACAGATCAATGGAACAGAATAAAGAGCCAGAAATAAACCCATGCTTATATAGTCGATTAACCTGTCATGAAGGAGGAAAGAATATACAATGGGGTGAGGACAGTCTCTTTAATAAATGGTTTTGGGAAAACTGGACAGATACATGCAAAAAACTGGAACTGGACCACTTTCTTACACCATATACAAGAATAACTCAAAATGGATTAAATACTTCAATATAAGACCCCAAACCATAAAACTCCTAGGAGAAAACGTAGGCAGTAAACTCTCCAATAGCGCTCTTAGTAATATTTTTTTCAGCTATATCTCCCTCGGCAAGGGAAACAAAAGAAAAAATAAACAAATGGGACTACATTAAACTAAAAAGCTTTTGCACAGCAAAGGTAACCATCAACAAAATGAAGACAACCTACTGAATGGGAGAAGATATTCACCAATGATACATCCGATAAGGAGTTAATATCTAAAATATATAAGGAACTCGTACAACTTAACACCAAAAAACCAAACAATCTAATTAAAAAGTGGGCAAAGAAACTGAATAGACATTTCTCCAAAGAGGACATACAGATGGCAAACAGACATATGAAAAAATGCTCAACGTCATTAATCATCAGAGAAAAGCAAATTAAAACCACAGTGAGATATCACCTCACACCTGTCAGAATGGCCATGATTGATAAATCAACAAACAACAAGTGCTGGCGAGTATGTGGAGAAAAGGGACCCTTGTGCACTGTTGGTAAGATTGCAAACAGGTGCAGCAACTATGGAAAACAGTATGGAGTTTGCTCAAAATATTAAAAATAGAGCTAACTTATGACCCAGCAACTCCACTTCTTGGTATTTATCCGAAGAAATCTAAACCACTAATTTAAAAAGATATCTGCAGCCCTATGTTCATTGCAGCATTATTTACAATAGCCAAGATATGGAAGCAACCTAAGTGCCCGTCTGCAGATGACTGGATAAAGAAGATGTGGTACATTTATACAATGGAGTAGTACTCC
This sequence comes from Rhinolophus ferrumequinum, assembly GCF_004115265.2. Classification (NCBI taxonomy): domain Eukaryota; kingdom Metazoa; phylum Chordata; class Mammalia; order Chiroptera; family Rhinolophidae; genus Rhinolophus; species Rhinolophus ferrumequinum. Next base: position 98,532,763 of record NC_046289.1, on the reverse strand, counting down.
GCCATAAAAAAAGAATGAAATCTTACCATTTGCGAAAACATGGATGAACCTAGAGATATTATGCTAAGTGAAATAAGGTAGACAGAGAATGACAAATACCATATGATTGCATTTATATGTGTAATCTAGAAAACAAAATAAAGGGACAAACAAAACAGAAACAAAGCCATAGATACAGAGAACAAACTGATGGCTGACAGATGGGAGGGGTTGGCGGACTAGGTGAAAAAAGTGGCAGTTAAAAGTAGTCATGGGGATGGAAAGTACAGCACAGGGAGTATAGTCAATCATATTGTAATAACTATGTGTGGTGTTAGGTAGGTATCAGACTTACTGGGGGATCACTTTGTAAGGTACACTCATATACAAATGTTGTCAAAAAATGTATATGCATTTTGAGAAAGGAAAACTGTATTAAAATTGTAATACTCGACATATACCAATAACAAAAGATGAATACAAGTCACGTTTGACTTCTGCAATTACAGGAGGTGCTCAAAGTGGTTCCCATCAGCGTCCAGACACTTCTGATTACGGCGAACTACTGCTTGAGCAACGTTGACCAAAGTGTCCACTTGGATACATTTTTTTGGTACCCCCTGTAGATATCTAACCACTATGTTGTTCACCTGGAACTAATACAATATTGTATATTGACTGTAATTGAAAAAAAAATTTTTAATTCTTAAAATTCAAAAGAGAAATGGTTTGAAGCCCAGCTCTGGCCAGAATCATGTTGGGAACTGGGCCAGGCCTTCACCCATCTGGGCTGTTCATTTCAACACACATTACTGAGCACCTGCTATGCATTAAGTGTGGGGCAGGGCACAGGTAGACTCTGACACAGCCCTCAGGGGTTCAGGATCTAGTGGGGACACAGATAAGGGGGGAAGGGCCCTCAGTGAATGATGGGGTTATGAGGGAGGGGAGTGAGCTGAGCACAAGGGCTGTGTGAGCCCGGGGGAGGCTCAGCGGAGCGTGAGGAGCGACATCAGAAAGGTGTCGCGGAGGCAGGACCAGCTACATAATCTGTAAGGTCCAGTGCAAAATGGGAATGCAAGGCCTCTTGTTCAGATTTCAAGATGGCAGTAGCGGAGTGTTAAAGCTCCCACAGGCCCCTTCTCAGCCTGGGGCCTGTGGGACTGGGCAGATTGCACAGCCAGGAAGCCACCTTGCTTACATGACAGGTGGTGACACCTGAGCGGAGTCAGAAGGATGGGCGTGAACATTGTGAACGTGGTGGCGGCCGTGACCCAGCCCAGTGTGTGCTGGGACCTGGCCGCCCTGTGCTATTCCCAGAGGCTCGTTTCCTCAGGCCTGGGTCTGAACCTGTCCAGGGGCTGATGCAGCCCACACGGGGTTTCCCAGGCTGCAGGACTCACGGGAGGTTACCAGCTGTCCTTTCCTGGCAGGGGCCGGAGCTGGGAGCGGGGGACACTATCATTTTAATCTGACTTTACAGACTGCCTGCTCAGTGGGAGTTAAAACGGCCTTTTTTCTTAAGAAATAAAAATAGTTGGGTATGTTTTTTTGGTAATGTATTTGGTAAATAAATAAACATACAAAAGCGCAGTGAAAAAATAGAGAATTATGCATAAAAACACAGATTTCAGGTTTCTTGGGGAAAATTCCCTCATTTTTGCTCTAAAAAATGAAGTCTTAAAACAATCGGTAGATCTGACAACAGTGGGCTGGAATCCCACAGAGCAAAGTCAGCAGGAGCTGAGCAGCAGGCCCCCTCCAGGCGGTGTGGGCACTCAGTAGTCCCCCCCAGCCCCCCACTTCCCACCTGCCCAGCGGGGACTTCACGCATTTACAGCGGCTCCTAAGGCGGGTGAGTCTGTTTCCTCTGCTGCTCTGACCTGCCCTCAACCCATCTCTCATCGCGCCCCCTTCCTTTCCGCCCCTGCCGAGTCTTGAATGTACCTTCCCTCCACCCTCGTTACTACACCGAGATTTATTTCCCTGTGCAGCTGTCTACTCCAGGGGATTGCGCGCCCTCTGAGGGCAGGAATCGTTAATGTGCTGCCAGGAGCCGGCTCAGGCTTCACACAGTAGGTGCTCAGTGAGTGCACACTGAGTGCATATGCTCAGGCCCTCAGTAGCCCTCCTTCACCCTCGGGACTTAGCTCCTCTCCAGACCCAGAGTGGGGCCATGACCCCCAGTCTTTCCCAAAGGAGGGGGTGTCATTGTGGGTCTCTCAGGGGAACAAGAGAACTGAACTTCCTGCTCTTTGAGGCGCTGACCTCTGTTGGAAGCACTCACCTCATTTTTCTTTGTTTTCTAATTCAGAGGCATCATTGCAGGGCTGAGGGATGATTTCATAATTTTTAATAAAGGAATCTTGGAGTCAAATAGCCCTTGTAGCTATTCCATCAATCCACTGGAGCACCAGCCACAGAGACAACTCATTCACCAAGTAATTGCCATCGTTCAAGTGTTGGATGGAACATTGTGAGATGTCAGTTAAGTGAAATTTTGCTTTATCAAGTGCCTTTGCCCCACAAGGCTTATATAGTCTAAGGCCCACTGAAGCTTCAGACAAGCAGGTCTACTTAAATACACCAGTATCTGCCTTCCCCAGCTCTCTGCTGCTGGTGGCTTTGGGGGGCTGCCCCAGAAGGCCCCCGGGGACAACCTGCTGCCAGCCCATCCCCTTAGGCCCCTCTGCCCCTGCCCCAGCCCTCTCAGAGCTTCCTTCACTGGGGACTGTTGAGGGCACCTGCCAGGACAACAGCACAACTTCAGGGACACCCATCCCATGTAGCATGTCCCTTCAGCACAGCTCCCGGTAGTACACCACGGGAATGGTGTCCCTTAGAATTGTGCGATATAATGGTTCTGGCACCCGCAGGGGCCCACGGGGACATGTGGCCAGACTCTGAGCTGAGGCCGTCAGGGCGCCCAGCCCTGACCCTAGATTCAGTGCGTCCCCATGCTTCTGGGCTCCAGCTGCTAGGACACCGTCACCTCACACGCTGTGGTCCAGACAGTTTCCAATATGGGACAGAGCAAGGGCAGGGTGGCGAGTAATGGGGTTCCTGTCCTAGCCCCAGACTAGTCCTAAGAAGACCATAATTCGCACCCCACTCCCACCCCTGGCAGAGACGGCCTCCCCAAATTCCAGATGGCAGAGAATAGGATCGGTGGCAACCCGGGCCCAGGAGAGCACCATCCAGGGTCTGACGCCCACGGCCAGATGTATAAACTTCCGGTACCCTGAAATGGCAGGCAGGGCCGACCAGAGGAGGCTGTCCTACAAGTGACACAGGGTGAGGTCACAGACTTTGCAGCCAGAGACACCTGGATCTGAATTGAGGCTCCATCTCCTACTTGCGTTATGACTTAAGTTACTTAACTTCTTGAAGCTTTATTTTCTTCAGCATAGTAAGACCCACCCAACAGCTCTGCTGTGAAGGCTCAGTGATAACACATAGAAAGGCCTGTCTGGGGGCAGGATGTGCACCAGGAGTGCATATTTCCTTCCCTCTCGAGGGTCGCAGCCTCCCTGTCTTACTGGGCCTAGGAAATGATCTGAGCTCAGGAGCGAGGTTCCAGTAAGACCTTCCCGTGGCTGCTCCTGGAGTCAGTTTTTGAGATCCAGATGGGGACGGTACCTGCCCGTATATCATCACACAGACGTGAGGAAGGTGGTACCAGAGCAGACCATCCCCAGATGGCTTTGCTGGAAGTGGGCTCAGCAGAGCCTGTGGTATCCTGGGGTTGTAATTAACAAGCTGTCCGTTAGAAAACGTTTATCTTCCCCACCTTGTAGGTGACCACACTTGCAGGCAGAAACCTCCCTTGTGCCCTAGAGACTTCTGGGACAGGACAGAGGCCTACTAGCTTGGAATCAAAACAGGAAATCTATACTGTTGTTGGGGGCAGGGAGGCATAGCCTAAGCGGCCCCTGGAGGTGGAAGGGGAAAGTGGGAAAGGTAGGGTGCAGAGGGCAGTGCAGGGGCTCTAGCACAAACCGGAGACTTACCTCATCTCTGGTGACCTTGTGGCCACTCCCTGTGTTGTGAGGACCTTGGGCCCACCTGCCATCAGACAAACGGGTCATTGTGTCAGGGTCCCTTCACACGATCCATCTCTGCCTGCTGCCTCCTCTGACTTGCAGCCTCTTGCTGCCTCCATCCAATGTGGCCTGTGTCTCACAGTGGATGCCAGTGACAGATGGGTGAGGCCCGCCCTGCTTACCAGAGCCCCTCAGCTCTCTTCTCACTAAGACCTCTCGGGGTGTGGCTGTAGGAGGGCCTGGGGTCTGATCTCTCTGCTGGAAGCCCAGAAAGCACACCTAGCTCCAGGTTGTCACAACATGCTCCCTCACCGTCATCTGGTTGTCAGGGAGCTCCAGGTCTGTAATGAGAGGGAAAGGGAGCTTCCTGTTCTAGGAACTCACCTTCTTCTGTCCCCACCCCCACCTCCTTCATTCCTCCTCTATTCATCAGATGCAAAGCAAGCATCGTCCAGTCATCCTTCACCAGGAAGCTGACACTTCTCTGCTTTTTTAAGATGTCCCTCTGGGCTGTGGATACAGCAATAGAGAACGGCTGGCTGTAGGGAGTGAATCACTGTTTCACCTGATGGCCCCAGTGATCAGTGGTTCCTCGGACGGCTGGATAAGGGCTCAGTGTACACGCAGAGGTAGGGCTCAGGGAAAGGCCAAGGGTAGGACTCAGTCCGGACCAGGGCCAGAGCTCAGTCCGCTCTCCCTGACTCAGCTGCCTGATCTCTAGTGTGGACCATTCTTCATATACAAAATGCAAAGCGACTTGTCACACTTTCCAGCCTTAAAACCTTTTGTGAAACAAAACAAACCAAAGCTCAGTGGTTCCTTGTGGCCTCTAGGACTGCAAAGCAGGATATTTGATACCCTCCGTAGCCTGGCGTCCCCTCTGTGCAGCTTTCGTTCACAGCAGGCCCTAACGAGCCTGGCTCCTCACGCATGTGTGTTCCCCAAGGCCGTTTCCCCTATGGGACTGACCTGCTCCTGCTCATGTTATGTAGTGGTTCGAATCTTGAGCTCTGAAGTCCAGCAAGGCTGGGTTCAAACCCTTGTTACTGAACAGAAAGAGTTCGTCCACCGGCTGAGCAGAACCGAACACGGCATACCGAGAACCACAGTGGGGAAAGACTGGCTATTTTACTATGAATGGCGCCACCAGGGGACCGGGAAGCCATTGCTCAAAAGCCCGAACTCCACAATGGTTTATAGACAAGGGGTTTCATAGAGCAAAGTCAGAGTTGCCATGAGTCAGGGGTTTGGGGTCGTGGATTTTGCTACTTGGTCAAGAGTCAGGTAAAGACAGTAGATTATAATTTCAGGTCTTGAGGTCAGCTTCGGTGTCCCCCAGTCTGGTTTCATGGGGACATGGCCGTGGGTTGCTCTGCTTTAGGGCTCAGGAGCTGAAACAAAGCTTAAGCCGTGGTGTTAGCTTTAGCTTAAGAGAAACCCATACCTCCTTAGTCAAGGCCTGGTCACGGTTTCTAGCTGCCTCAGGGGGTTAATGACCAGTAAGGCCAAGGGCTGAGGCTCACAGGGCATGCTGGGAAGAAACTGCATAGAGGGCTGGGGCTATGTATTAACTCAAAATCATACACCAAATCAGGAGCCTCGGTTTCACCCTGCCTTTATCACCTGCTTGCCGCGGGACTTCGGGCAAATCGCTGAGGCTCACAGGGCAGTTACAACGCCCATGCATGGGCTGGGGTGAGGCTTTCAGGGGGAGCCCACACACAGGTTTTAACACATATCCCTCATTTGAATCATTCCTGCTTCCCCATTGTGTGGGACATATCTGATTGGCACTCAACATCCCATTCCTTCCCCTCCTAGTGGTCTTGCTGTGAACAATGGCTGTGGCCAGAAAGCTAAAAGCAACACTTCTCGGCCCCTTTGCAGCTGAGGCTCTGTGTATGAGCCAGGTTCCAGCAATTAGAGGCAATTTGGCAAGACTCGGATGCATTTGGGGGGCTCTCTGGCTGCTTTGTGCTCTTTTCGGCCAGGAAAGCTGGTTGTAGAAATACAGCCGCATTTCGGTGTTCAGTTTTCAGACTCCTGGGTGTGGAGAGGCAGCTCCAGCACCGAGTCCTTGAACCCAATGGTTCCAGTGATTTCTCCCCTACACCATGTATTCTTTTTGCTGCTGTAGGGGGTTGCCACAAATTTAGAGGCTTAAGACTACTCAGATTTATTCTCCTAAAGCTCTGGATGTCAACGTCAGTCCCACCAGGTTAAGATCAAGGCTGGCAGGCCTGCATTCCTTCTGGAGGCTCTAGGGGAGATGCACTTCCTGGCCTTCTCCCGTTTCTAGAGGCCCCTTGCATTCCTTGGCTCATGGCTTCTTCCTCCGCCATCGAGCCAGTTCCTACTTCCATCATCCGATCTCTTTTTTTTTTCTTGGCTCTGCTCTTCTGCCGCCCTCTTATAAGGACCCTTGTGGTTCTATTGAGCCCACCTGGATAACCCAGGCTAATCTCTCCATCTCAACATCCTGAAGTTAACCACATCTGCGAAGTCTCCTTTTCCATGTAAGATAACATTCACAGATCCCGGGAATCCGGATGCGGATATTCAACCTACCCCATGTCTTTCTGACTGTGGCCAAGGTACGTACCAGCCTCCTGGCTGGTCAGCTCTGTGGTTCTTTGGGAAGTCACTCCTAGAGACCCAGCCTCAAGCCTGCTCCTTCAGCCATGCCCACGATTTTTGAACATCCAGCACTCTGTATTCAACTGCTTTCTGCTGGAAATACAGTAGCTTGTTTCCTGCACCCAACAATGACTAAAATACTAAGTATCCTTCAGGACACTGTTTAAATGTCACCATCTTTGGGCAGCCTTCTCCACTTCCTCCAGGGTTCCTTGCTCCCTCCTCTGGACCCCACGTCTCCTCCAAATCAAATTTGTATCAATGTTCATGTCCCTAGTGGATCACGACCTCTCCATCCAGCTACATACAGCACAGGAGCTCTCATAAAGGAAGGCTGCGTAACGGATTGAGTCAGAGGCCCTCAGCTGAGAGCAGCTTCCTGAGCACCGAGTCTTGGATGCAGGCAGAGGCAGGCATGCCCTGGGGAGGATGGGGGTCAGCTGGGGACGGGGAAGGGGTGGCAGCCGGGCAGCCAGCCACACAAGGAGGGAAACCTGGGAGAGGAAGCCATCTCAGCCTCACAAACCACCCAGGCTCAGAGGAAACGCAAAATGTGAAATCGTACGTCCTGTGGCTCCAGGGCTGCTGCCCAATCTGGGGCATCGTGGGCCTGAATCTAGAATGCAGAAACAATGTTGAGTGACAGAAGGGACAGGTCCCCATACACAGGAGAGTGTGGAGGGTCAAAGCTAGAAAATAACCAATGAACAAAGGGTAAGTCTCCCTTGACTAGCGGCAGAACAGGCAACAAGCCAGATGGTGTCTTCACCCGCGGTAGGCCCTGAGACACTTCACCTGGGACAGGACAAACGGTCCAGCCTCAGATCCCACATGGGCATGCCCACGTCTGGGTGTAAATAGGGCAAGGAAAGTGTTCCTTGAAAGTGTCAGATGAATGCAACAAATTGAGGGAAACGTTGAGAGCCACCTTCGATGACGTGGCGATGCAGAGGGGATGTAATAGGGGAGAGACAGCCCCGCGAAGGCCCCCTCTGCTGGCAGACAGGAGCGGACAGCCCCGAACCGGAAAACCCACAGGGCCTGCCCTCTCTGTGGCTGTTGCACCTGTAACCTTGGGCAGACACCTGCCCCAGCTGGCCTCAGGCTCCTCTACCCGTATAGTGGGAACAGTAGGCTCTGCGCCAAAGGGCTTATGGAAATATAGAGAACAGGTAAGAGCTGTGCAGAGTTAGGGGTCAGCAAGGGTGGAGGAGTGGGAGGTGCAGATCCTGGGCCCTGGCAAGAAAGGGGCTCTGGCTGGGGCTGGGGGCCTGGGAGGCCGGAGGCGTCACTAATGAGGTTTCAACAGGCAGGGCTGGGCATGAGTGAGCTTAAGGGACTGGTCCTCCCCCATCCCAATGCTCAGCACACTTCAAATTAATAATTAAAATGCTTCCTGTCAGATTCCAGCCTGATACGTAATTAGAGCAGCTCCAGGCTTTAGGCGATGATAATGAAAACAGTTCCTGTTAGAAAGAGACTTTTCTGGGGATGAGCTGGGTGAGGATAGAACCCTCCTCCCCAGATTTCTCCATGAGGCCCTCCCGTCCAGCTGCACTCCAGGTAGATAGGACAGGGGTTCTCCGTCTACCCTGGGGAGGGCCAGGGCTGTGGGCAGGGGCATCCATTTCCCCACCTGGACCGGGAGGAGGTTGGACAAGGTGCCATTCTAGCTGACATGAGAGGCCAACATAGGGATTTGTGGAAGAAGGGCAGGTGAGGGCTCCTTGGCATTTCAGAGGTCAGACAGACAGACCTGGGGACCATCTACAGATCCCGAATCCCGCCTCCCCCACATGTGCACACAAGGTGTTGCTATCACGGCCTTTCCTCCTCGGGAGGAGCCCAGCTCAGCCACCTTCTAGTCAAGGCGCCCCAGGCCCCTCCCCCAACCCATGACATCTGTCACTTCCTTCTAGAGCACAGTCCTTCCCCACGCCTATCAACAAGAGGGTACACAGACCCAGCAGTCCTAGCTCTCAGCTTCTGGGCTTCTCAGTTGCCCAGGGCCAGCGCTTGGATGTGCTGTCATTGGTTCCAGTTTTCAGGTTCTTCCTGGTCAGGAGCTCTTCCAGAGTCTCAGCCAGTCTGCTCACTCCCTTGACCCCTTTCCCCAGAGTCCAGTCCTCGAGCCCTGTCCAGTGGTCACCAAGCCTGGCCCCGCCAAGAGAGGGAAGGGGTCCCCACTGCTTAGCTCATTCAGGGAGAGCCCTGAGCGCCCACTTGGGGCTTCACTCTGTGGACCGGCCCTGAGGAGCCGGGAATCAGAGCTCATGCCAAAGTTACCTATTAGAAGAAGAAAATTGTTTTAAATGTTGTGCTACTTCATCGAATTTGCCTTCATACATATTTTAAAGGCGTTTATTAGGAAAACCACAGGAGAAGAGAGGAGGCTACCGAAGATGAGAGGAGGGGTCCCCGCTGCCGCCACCACCACCACCAGTAAAACCTTTACTCCTTCAGAGGGGCTGACCTGGTGGGGGCTGCAAAAAGGAAGAGCCCACTTTGTTGGGCGACCCCACCCCTTGCAGGAGGAAGCTGAGCCGATCCCGTGTTCCTGTCCTTGGATGGAGCCCCACAGGGCTGCGTAACACAGTCCTATGGACACGGCCCTGAGAGGGGGCAGGGGCTTCCTGGGTCCTCCTCTGAGCCCTGCTCCCAATTGCTGGGCGGCTCCTCCGCTTCTCTGAGCTCAGGGATACAGCGGAGGAGACCGGGAGGTCCCTTCCTGGGCAGGCTGATGTTTCGAGATTTGTGGATGCCCTCTTATGCTCTCCTTTCCCACTCCCTCATCTACTCCCCCTGCCCCACTCACAACCATCCATGGCCCCATCAGACCAGGCGCACAGAGCCAGGCAAACATGCCCAGGAGCACATTGGCCTGCCTCACCCCACTACAGCTGGCGTGGAGAGCCCGGCTGGGGCCGGGAGGGGTAAGAATGGTGTCTGCCTGCTGCCCCATCTGCCCTCTGCTGGGGGTGGGGCGGGGAGGGAGGCACCATGGCTGACCGATGCAGCTCCTCTCCTTGAGAAAGAGCCTCCTTCTCTTCCCCAAGCCAGAGCCAACAAGCCAATTAAAGCCTGAGAATGCAGAATCGATCTGCAGGCCATGGGATGACAGTGATCTGTAGGCTGGTACCCGGGCCACGGCTGCTTCCTCGTGTGCCTGGAGCTTCTCCATTGCCTTGTCTTCTGAACGGTGAGCAATCCTCCCACCCCATCTCCACCCTACCCTCACATCCTGTTTCACTGCCTGTCCCCTTTCTGTTGGTCTCAGGGCAAATCTCTCTGCTTTGCCGGGGCTGAGGCTGACGCCATCTGCTCAGACCTAGCCATTCGCACTGGGTCGTAAGTGCAGGTGGGGCCTGTCTTTTGGGTGATCTCTTTCCATCTCTGTCAGCCAGGGAGGAGGGGCACCACTCTTGGCCCTGTTTTACAGACACAGCCTGCAAGGTCTCGGCATTCAGCACCCAGCTCTCCAAGGGTTAACAGGTGGCGTTCCCCTCACAGAGGACACAGAGCTCAGGGAAACTTCTCTGATAAATATAAATAGAGAATGGCTTGCAATTACCGTATCAATTGTTTCTGGGCAAATCGGGGCTTCTAAGAGATTTTAAAATAGATTGTTGCGTAAAATAGGTTAAGCACCCGTTGGCAGCCTCATTTACATTACTCATTTGCTGGGAAGTCCTGTTTTCAGGGGTAGTGCAGAAGCAAACTTCAGCCTGGTCCTTTCCATTCAGAGCCTGGATTCATGGGTTTGGGTACTTCCCTGTCTGCACTGTGTCCAGGACAGGGGCTGCTCTGGACCCTGGGCTGGGTGGGGCAAATCCAGACGGGCTCTGGGGAGAAGGAGATCAACCCCCCAGAAAACAATGAAGGAGCCAGCGCTTGGTTGTGGATGTGAACCCCGGGAGCTGCGTGGAAGGCAGTGTGTAGGATTTGCATGGGCAGAGGAGACAGAGGGCAGACCCAGTGAGGGAAAGAGCTTGAGCAAGGGCTTCTAGCCAAGACTGCACATGGTCCCTGCAACTTCTTCCCTCCGTCACTCACCTCTTTCCCCGTGTCCCTCAGCAGCCATTCTCCTAACAGAGCAGAACGCACTCTTCTCCCAGCACTGCAGCGCCCATTTAACAAATGCCCAGAGTCCAGAATCCCTGACTGCAAGCACATTCTCTTGTTGGGCTGACCCAGATCCTCCTGGCTTCAGCAGGTGGGCAGACACTCAGACGGGCAGCACTGATAGAGACGCCAAGAAAATCAGCACCCTAGTCAGACCTCCGGGTCACCCTCGGCGTGGTCACTCGAAGAGGCTGAGCTCCCTCGGCGACCTGGCCAGCTCTGGGGTCCCAGAAGGTTTGCCATCATGAGCACATGGACTTCAAAGCAATCCTGAAAGCTAGAGGAACAAGAAAGCAGTGCGTTCATCCATTAGCAGCAAATCACACTGAATTATCTTAGCAAATAAGGCAAAATGTCAGTTCCGTGGGGCTGGCAGAGAAACATGCTGGCCCGTCCTCCCAGCACCCCGAGACTAATGGTCACATGCTACAGGAAGTGTTTAGGAGAGGACACTGAAACACAAGAGGCAGGAAGGGAGCTGAACAGGGTGCCTGGGGGGCCTGATGGCCTGTAAATTAGGGGACTAGATAGGTAAGTCCTGTACAGACAAATTTTGAGCCTGAGGAAAAACAAGAGGCCAGAGACCCTGCAGGAGGATGGCGGGGACAGTGACAGAGGACAGAGGTTCTGCTCTGGTCACTCTGGAAGCAGCAGGTCTGCAGAGCAGTGGAGGCCCCAGGACATCCTGGTGCAGAAGCAAGTGTGAGAAAGGGAGGGAAGAAAGCAGGATGAGCGCGAAGCCTGCTTTCTTGAGCCTGGCACACGCGCACAGCCTGACGGCTGCCGGGAGCAGGACAGATGGTCCTTCTGTCATAAAGAACACGATGTTAGAGGGAGGGAGGGAGCCAGACCCAGCCGCATGACTGCACATCTGGAGGCCTGGGGGCGACAAGGAAGAGGACAGAGAAAGGGAAGAGGATGGGGAGGGCCCCCCATTTCCTATACTGAATGAAAGGAACTGAGCCATCACTCATGGCACCCCATCCTTCATCACTTCTCCAGAGCCTGGGTGCCTGGTTGACTGAGGGCAAGGAAGGATTCGAGATTCCTGCTCTCCCCTGGGCCCCACAAACAGGGAACAGGCCCCCTCTTCTCCACACTAAATATAATTGTGTCCCTCAACCTTCCTTGCACCTGTATTTTCTGTGCATCCTTTAGTGAGAAATTAAACAGCCCTTTTTGGTCTGATTCAGTGATCCCTGAGAACACCTGGTTCATTTCAGGTGACTGGCCTCAAAGGTCTCTGCACAGGGCTGTCCTCCAAATCCCACTGTGCATTAACTTGTAAGGCGGCCAGAGCCCCTGGGGTATGCCCATGACATATTTAGCGATGATCTCTACCAACTGCACCAGAACTTCCAGGCATGGAACCCAGGCACCTCTATTATTCTAAATCTCCTATGTGACTCCAATGTGCAGACAAGGTTAAGAACCACTAGACTAATGGGACCCAGAGCCGTATCACTAGGAGCATAGTACCCATGATCAAGGAGGTGAGAGGCTGATCTATTATGAGCTAAAATGTTGCAATCCATGCCAGGGCTTCAATCTGAAAGGACAATGATGAAACATGTCCAGAGCATGGCAATGAGGGGATGGAGAAATCGTATCAGCTGAGGGAGGTTGAAGGAGGGGGTCTATTTTGCTGCTCGGATGCTGGGGAAAGGCTGGGGGACAACGGCCACAGGCGCTCTGTCTCTGCAGGATGAGATGCTATGCCCCATGAGACCCAGGGTTTCCTGAGCTTTAACAAGCACCACCTCATTAGTGGTGAAATAGCACCACCATAAATCCCTGCAGCTGGAGGCGTCAGGTGGTGGCTTAGGAAGACTCTCAAACACAGTGCAGGGGATTTCACGTGCCCTGAGGCACCTGTATCCAGCGAGGAGCTGACGAACCTGCCCCATCCCTCACGGGTCAGGTGTGCCTCAGCCCAGCCCCAGCTCACACTCAGACGGCAGCTCTGCTCCCACCTGCCCAGCAGGAGGCAGACTCACTGCAGAACCGGGTCCACAAAACGTGAAGTTAGCTCCAGGGGGGCTGAGGCAGTTGCTGAAGGGGCAGCGGTCCAGAGAGAGGAAGGGGAGGAAGAGATGACGTCACTGCTGAGTGAGGCTCCACCTCAGGTCCCTGAGCAGCCGGGGTGGGAATTCCCAGAACCTTTCCTGCCGCATCTAGAATTGGCTTTGCTGGTGGCCCTAAGCGTTCTTTGCTTTCAGATTCTTGCTGCCACAGGGACTGGCTAAAAAGGCAGCCCAAAGAATTGGCAACTCTATCCACATTTAAAATGCACAGGCCTGTGACCCCAAGATCCCACTTCTGGGGCTCCATACTGTAGAAATTCTAGCAGAAGTCTGCATTGTTTGTATTCAAACTGCACATAGGAACTGGCAAAACATTCTAGAACGGTAGTACTATGTAGCTATTTAAAAAGAATGAGGGAGGTCTTTGTAAGGAGCTAGACACAAAATAGTATATATTATAGGACCCCACTCATATGAAGTTTAAGAACAAGGAAAAAGAATCCACGGTGTAGGGGGCCAGAATAGTATCTCTCGTGGGCTATTGGCTGGGAAGTAGCACCGGAACTTTCTGGATACTGAAAGTGTTTTATATCTTGACCTGGGTGATGGTTACACAGGTAGAGGTACTTGTGTGAAAATTCATGGAGCTATACACTGAAGACTAGCGTCTTCTAAACACTACGTGTATGTTATATCATGCTATAAAAAGGTAAAGAAAGAGAAGAACTGACTTGGGAAAATAGTAAAGAAAAACCAAGAAAGTTGTAAAATAATATGTATGACTTCAGTTTGTAAATGTGTAAGCCTGGGGAAAAGTCTGAAAGACAGCAAACCTTTAATCGTGCTTCCCTCTGCATGGGGGGCTGGAGGCGAGGACCACTTTACACATTTCTGTCGTACGCATTTGTAATGTTTGACTTGCTGCCCCCCGTTTCTGGCTACTCACTCCATGCCAGCCCCCGCTCCTGCTTCTCTGTGGGTCCCTGCCCTTGGAGGCCTGGGTTTTAGGCGTCTTGGGGAAAACTTTGGCTCCACATCTCAGTTTAAGACTTGGGCTTGCAACAGGATTTCTAGACATTCCCCGGCTGAGTCGCCGGGCCCTCTGCTTATTGGCCACCATGGCCCAGCGTGCCGAAACTCAGCAACCACCTCCTGGGAGGAGCAAGGTCAGGTCCTCCCCCTGAACAGACCCTGTGCGAGGCTCCGTTCATGCCTGAGAGCAGAAGCAGAGCCCTCTGAAGGAAGAAACAAGCAGGTGGGGAAAGGCAGGGTGACTCAGGGCCATGAATTGGCCTTCACAGCCTTGGTTACAAATGATCCTGGAGGTAAATTCCGGTCACACCTCAAGCCAGGCAAATGAACCCTTGCTCTGTCCCCTCTTTAATATGGATGTGACACCTGCAGGTTACAGCTTGTCGCACTGTGAGAATTATTTCTCCATTAAAATGCAGGAGTTGGAGCTTTGCCCAGAAAGGGCAGCTAAAAATACTGCTCTCTGGGGCACTTGTCCCTGGGGACTTAGTGGCCACTTTCCTCACCCTTCAGCACTCCCGACCCTTCCCAGTAAGTCCCTCACCTGCTGGGACGCTCCCACAAGCCTTGATACAGCATCGCATCTGAGCCCTGACCCCAGCCTGTCCGAAAGCAACTGCACCGGCCACCACGCCTGTTTTACAGATGAGCAGACACAGCCTTTCAGACAGCGCGTTCTGGGTCATGGCGCTCTACCACAATGTCGCCTGCCTGGGCGAGCGTGGGGTCCTGACCACAGGGGAGACATAAGCCCTCCCGTGTGCCCCGCACTTTACAGTTTGCAGTATCTTCTTACCCAACCCTCACAGCGATCCAGTCAGAACTATCACCCCACTTTCCAGGGGTAGAAGCCCAGTGAGGTGACAAACGGGGGAGTGGGAAGAGCAAAGGCAGAGCCTGCCATGGATTTTGGTTCTAAAACCCACCTGGAATACCACTGGCAGGACTACAAGCAAGTGGTGGGACCGTCTCACCCCCAGAGCCATCGACTTTATACCACGTGCTTCCTCCAGTTTGTCAAGAATGTCACCTAGTTTTCAGAAGAGGACTCATCACCCCTACTTAATGGATAAGGAAATGAAGGTTCAGACGTATGAAGAACCTGGTCACACATGAGTAGCAGACCCAGGAACAAGTCGTGTCCCGACCCCGTCCTGGCTCCTCCTACCACTCCAGAGCCTGCAGAGCTCGGGGACTGACTGGCTGTGCCGAGACCCGGTCCCCTAGGAGCTCCCACGTCCCTGAACCCGGTTCTCTAGAAGCCTGCTTGCCTGCCACATTCACCCCCTCGTCTCAGTCTTTGGAGGTGAAAGGGGTTGAAAACCTCAGGCCCACTTTTTATGTAAGAAAAGTAAGGGTCAGGCAAGGTAAACACCCTGCTCAGGGTCACAGGGCAGAACGAGGTACTGGAACTGGGCCTCCGACCCAGGCCTGGTGCCCATTCCACTGGGTCAGCCAAGAACAGCCCGCAGAACTTCTTTCCTGGTGTCAGCTTCTCACTGCGTCTCAGCTTCCCCATCTGCAAAATGGGTCCTTAACAGAGGCTCTAAACAAGCCTAGGGCCGGAGTCTTCAGAAGCAAAGAAATTAGGGGGCGTTTCCAGGAGTAGGTGGAGCATATAGAGCAACCAAAGGGCCTGGCTTTCTGCACTGCCAACTTCTCTTTACCAAGAAGGAAACTGAGGCTTGGGAGGGGACCACATGGCCGCAGAGACCCAGAGCAGTAAGGATGGTGGTGAGAAAGGAGACCCAGTTCGATGTCCAGGAGGGAATCCTTCCTGCCGAGTCCTGATGCCCGCCCTGTTTCCTCACACTTGGCAGAGAAAACACTTTCCACAAAGGCATTTATTTTTCCCCAAATACACCCCCAGTTAACAAAATTCTTCAGAGTTCCACATTTAAATTAGAAATTTAATTTCCCTTGCTGGTGCAGGGAGATGTCAGTAGGAGATCAGAACGTCAGAAGTGTACTTCACCGGAGGCTGGGCCTGGCCAGGGCCAGGACAGGGGGTACTGCCGGGCCCCAGAATAGCACCATGGTGGGGAGGAGGGGCTGTCCCTGCCCCCGGAGGTCCCAGGCTTCCCCTGTGCTGGGCTCTAGGCACCTGCTGGGCCTTGACTGCCTGCCCACCTGCTCATCCTGGAACCATCATCTTTTCCAGTTGTGGAGAAAAGGTCCATCCCTCTCTGCATTTCTGCCCTGTCCCACCCCATCCCCATCACTCTGGGGAAGGCCTAGGGAGAGGATGGAGGTGAGCTACCCAGGGAGCTGGGGCACAGAAGAGGGGTACAGTAGGGAACAAGGCAGGAGCCCCCTTCACGAACCGTTGTTTCCTCACAGGTTTCCAGCTGAAGGGCGAGCTTCTTGAGGGAGCAGCTTGTCTTTTCATAAAGGGTCCCCCACACCTAACAGTGCTGACACCCATGGGTGCTCAGTGAACATTACTTGAATGGCTAAACAAAAGGAAAGGCAGGAAAAGCACAGGGACAGAAGCTGACCCCCAGGGGCCTAGTGTGACCAGCACATAGTTCCCATGGGGAGGGTGGGCAGGGAGGGGCTCCAGGACACAGCCCAGAGGCCATAGGAGACCAGGACAGGGGACGTCTATACGTGTTCCAGCACGTGCACCTGCATGTCTCCACGTGCTTGGGGAGGGGGCCTGTCCTCACTTAGTGGGGAGACCAAGGCCAAAGTTGGGGCCAGAGTGGGAGGAGGCAGGGGGAGACGCCGACGGACTCAAGAAATGCTGGGGCTGCAAGGACCCCTCTGAGGGGATGGGATTTAGGTCGGGGAGGCTGAAAAGTGATGATTAGTGTATCGGGGCCACTGGAGAAACAAGGCCAAGGGTGACCTTGTATCATGTCTTTGGAGAAGTATGACAATTCTGTCCTCTGGAGAAAAGAGGCAGCCAGATGGTCCATGTGCCATATCCACTGGAGAAATAAGGTGGTAGGGTGGTCTGTGTATTGTGTCCATCAGAATAAGGCAGCAGGATGATTTACGTATCATGTCACTGGAGAAATAAGGCAGCAGGATGACTGGGAGTCGTGTCCATCAGAGAAATAAGGCTGCGGAATGGTCTATGTATGGTGTCCTTTGCAGAATGAGTAGACCGGCCAGGGTGGGAACCATCTAGTGGAGGCAGGGAAACCCCAGCCCGGGGCTCACACTGAGGCCCCAGTGCAGCTGTAGGTGGGACCCCAGGGCAGGGGCAGCAGCTCCCCGGTCCTTGTGGTCAGGCTATTTCTTGTCCATCATCTGTATTTCATAGTGGGAAGAAAAAGGGGGGAAGCATTAAATGCAGGCATTCTACTCTTGGGAGTATGCCAGAACCCCAGCCATATGGTCACGCGCTTCAGGGTCGGCAGTCTGTGAGAATGGCCACAGCAGCCCGACTAGCACGCCCCGGGGCTAAGTCCTAGAGACCCAGACAGACACCAGCACAGGAGCTGAGCGGTAGACAGACCACGAAGGTGTCTTGGGGGCCTCGCTGGCGTCACTCCATCCCCATGGGTCCACTCACCCTGCACACTTCCCTCCCACCGGCCCCTCTGCCTGGCACACTTTTCCCTTCCCATCTCCCCCTGCCTGTCCAGTGAGCCATCTTCCCCAGCCAGGCCCACTTCCCTCCGCTAGCAGGAAACCCTCTGCCACCTCCCCTTCCCACATTGATTTCCCCAAGAGCCGTGCTGTGCAGAGCCTCCTTCCCCTAACTCGCTGGCCCCACGTGGAGGGCTACCCTGTGGATCCATAGCCCGGCCTCACTACCCCTCCTGGCCTGGATGGAGAGTTGAGAACGAGGACCTGGGCATGTGTGAACCCGCCCCTCCCTCTCCCATTCTTCGGACTCTGTGGGTCCAGGCAAGTAGCTCTCCCTTCTGGGGACGGTGGGGGCCAGGCTGCCATGCTGAGAGCAGGATCAGGAAGCCACTGCTCTGCACACTTAGGCCACATTTTCCAGCAGACCCCTTCAGAAACCAAGCTGACATTTTCATCTCCATCTATTTAACCCACCTACGCTTAATTTGGTTCCGAACAACAGGGAGAGGGGGACCTCAGCTCCACCCCTCCAGACCCCAGCCTAGGCCTCCACTACCACCGCGGAACATTCTACAGCGTTTGAAAGGCCTTGCTTTACAGAGCATTTCTGCACCACCCTCACAAGCATCTTGAGAGGGAGGTGTGAGGGATTTCGCTGCGTTCCACAGGTGAGGAAACAACCCCAGAAGGTCAGGGGCAGAGACTAGAACCGAGAGCCCCCGTCCCACCCAGGGGGCTCTCTCTGCTGTACGGTGCTGCCTTTCTGAAGACCTCTTACCGCCTCTCATGACAGTCTGTCACCCAGCTTTTCATCACAGATTTTGTGCAGTTCCTGAGGGCCCCTTCCCCCCACCCCCCAGCCCTGGAAGTTCTCTGTCAACAGGGCCCATGGCCTTCCCTCCTCCTCAGAGGAAAGCTGAACCAGGGCTGAGCATCCAGGAATTCCTAACAGGGACACCAAGCAACCTGAAAACGATTTAGGGTTCCATAACCCTTGGCAACCAACTTTGATTTTCTAGGTGGAAGCCACTCAGATCTAGTGGCAAGTCTGCATCAAAGAATATATTGTTCAAAATACACGCAGATACATATTACATACACACACAAACATATATACCTAAAGGTGGCTGTTGGTTACTTTCAGTAAGGAAGAAGCTCAAACTAAGGTCAAACCAACCAATTCCTAATGTAACAGCTTGTTATAATAATGTGAATAATAATAATTAACACTTACTAACCACCCACTCTGTACCAGGTGGCTGCCAAGCTGAAAACCGCATTTCCTAGTCTCACTTGCGTTAGGAGTCATATGGTAAGTTCTGACCAATGGGGTGTAAGCCGGAGTGCCATGAGCTATTTCTAGTCAAGCCCTAGAAACAACTGTACCTCCCTTTCTTCTTTCCCCCCTGGTTGGGGTGGGCAGAGGGTATGGGAGCTGAAGAAGCCACGCTGGACTTGGGGATGGAAGCGTCGAGCTGAAGAGAGCAAAAATCAGGTAAATGGGAGGCGGTTCCAGGGCACCGGAGGCTTAAGATGCCCTGTGCTTAGACTGTGAGAGAAGTGAGCTCCTGTCCTGGCTAAGCCTCTGTCATATCTGTGTCCCCGTAGAGCGGCCGGGCCCTTAGTTACTCTGCCCTCTGCCATTTCACCACGTGGGGTCGAGGCTGCTCTTCTGGGAAGGGCGCCTCAGGTCCCCAGAGAAGGGTGATAACCTCCGCCCACAACCTTCCCTGCCCCCTACACACAGGTGCTCAAACTACACACAATCTCAAGCACCACGTGTCATTACCTTCTTTGTTTTCAGAGTGCTTCAGAGGCCGCAGAGCTGCAAAAAAGGAAGGAGCACACGGTGACGGGGGGAACCGGGGAACCATGGAAAGTGGTGAGGTGGGGGTGGGGCAGAGGGACAGGAGCTGAGGAAGAAGTGGGGGGCAGTAGGCCTGGGAGGAGGAGGAGGGGGAGGAAGCAGGAGGGAGTTGTCGGAGGGCAGGGACAACATCGCAGCACCAGGACCTGGCCTTAGGCTGCCGTCCCAAGCCCCAGCTGCATTCCGCGGCTTGTTGCTCCCCTCTGTGGGTCTCAGTTTTCTGCATCTATGGAATGGGAACAACTGCCTGCCCTCCAGTGAGCTAGAGATGTGGAGGTACACTGATCCTGCTCTACAAATCAGGGTGAAGTAAGGAGCTAGAGGAGGCTGCAGATCCACCCGGGATCTCGCAGAACTGATACTGACCAAATCTCTAAGCCACCCGCTTCTCCCCACTCCCTCCCTTCTGTCAACTACATCTGCCTCTGAGCATGAAAAATGAGGCCTGATCCCAGAGCTTTCTCCACAGCCGGACACCAGGGGCAGAGAATTAATTGGCATAATTTACAGCAGTCCCAGGTGTCAATCTCCTGCCCTTCCTTCTGCGGGGGTGGGGAGGAGACTGGTGTCAGTGGTTCCATCCCCAATGGCTCAGCAGGAAGCCGCCTCTCCCAGCCCAGGAACAGAAGGCAGTGAAATGGCCATGGGACACCAGCGCCTGGGCAGCCTCCTCACTCTGGGCTCCCAGTTTGTGTCCCCACAAACCCCCTTCAAAGGTTTGACCTTTGCAAACCCCCTTCCTACCCAGTCACTCCAGAGAGCTTCAAACCAACCCTCTGGCGCCATTGGGGCAAGGTCAGGATGACATTTTACAGATGCGAAAATGAAGCCCAGATAGGCAAAGCCCTTGGACCGGAGCTACTCCACCTCTCGCCAGGATGGGACGACCTTAAACCAGATGACTAGTAACAGACTCCAAGGTACTGAGCCCTTGCAAGGTGCCAGATATAGCACTAGGCCCTTCAGAAACCGTATTGCATCCAATTAAACCCACACACAGATGAAGGGAGGCAGTTATTAGGAGGAAACTGAGACACAGAGATGAGGAAACCGGGGCCCAGAGAAGCAAAGTGAGCCACTCAAGGCCACTCAGCTTAAATGACTGGGAGCTAGAACTTAAACTCAGGCCGCCCTGTGTCCTGGGCTCTCACTCCTCTCCCAGGAAGCCACCAGACCCCACAGTGCGGGTCCCTCAGGGTGGGGCTGGCTGGTAGATGGGTAGAGGTGGGCAGGAGAGGTGAAGGGGCACTTGGGAAGGAGTCGGGGGGACCCACCTGCAGGCCTCGCGCCGAGCAGAGACCAGACTCACTCGTGTGGGGTGGCGGTCCACAGGACACGCTTTATTCAAACCTCCAGCAAACGTGGTTCCGCCCGGGCCTGTCATTCTCCTCCCCGTCCCTGTGTCCTGCCCTCAGCAATAAGGGCAGCTCCAAGCTCAGACTTACCCGTCTTGGATCCTCCATCCCCATCCTGGTCCTCAGCTCCTGGAAGAGCAAACAAAAAGCTTTCTCAGTTCTGTTTTCACCACTGCACTCCCCCCCGGGGGTGGGGAAGGACCAGCTGCTCGCCTCTACCCGTCTGCCGACCCATCGCCTCACCCAACCACTCATTCACCAACCCAGTCAGCCACCAGCCTCCCACACGGACACACATGAACCTACCAGCCCACGCAGCCGCCTGCGACACAGGCAGTCACCTGTCTGTCACCTGACCAGTCCCCTCCCATTCACACGCTCACCATCCTTCCTGACGCCCGGTCATCTCCCATCTCTTACCATCTGCTTTCTTGTTACCCAAGGAAACCTCTTTATCATGTACCGCCCACCAGGTCAACTCACCCACGCGGCAATGTCCACGCCCTCACCCACCCACCAGACTCAACTTACTCACCTACCAAGGTCAAGCCACCCACCTACTGTCAGCTCACCGCCTGCCAGTCACGAAACTCAGCTCCTCCTGACCCCAGCCCAGCCCCCTGCAGACCCTGAGGCAGACGCTCCCTCTCACGGTGACACCAAACCCACGACGTGTTCACACTTGTGCTGTTAAATTTCCATGCTCTCAACCTGTACTCTCACTCACAGACACACTCATGGGACTTCCACTCTCACAGTTACACTCGTTTGCACAGAGACATTCATCCCCTCCTCACACTTCGGCCTTACATGCCTTACATATCCACCACTCACTTCCGGTCACACTCATACACACACCCATCCTGCCATATTTGCACACACACACAGGCTCACACTTGTTCACACTCACAAAGACATATTCAGCCTCAAGGCCACACACACAACCTAGCGCCATTTGCACACCCACACTCATTCTGTCACTGGGAAGTGACACTCATGTGATGTCACGGACACACCAATACCCCCAAAGACACAGCATACACATGCACACACACACACCCTCTTGCTCACCTGCATTCTCCTCCTCGCAGCTCTGTTTGATCTTTCTCCAGCACACGTAGGCCAGGGCCACCAGCAGTGCAACAAGACAGACAGAGAGACCCACGGTCACCCACAGGGCCTCCGCAGGGAATGTCATGGGCTGTCCTGGCAGGAGAAGTGGGGAGAATGGGAGAAATCATCCTGTCTGGCCCCCTTGGGCATGAGGGCAGCATCCTCTAGCTCCAAGGTGGAAATGGGGGGCTCCTGCCCTCGCTGGGCCCCAACACTATAAAGAGCGCTCAGTGAAGTTTGCATCCATACACCCTCCAAACCCTGAGCCAGCCGTGGCTGGAATGGACACGCCTCATCCTGGCAGGGCTGAGGAGGCTGCAGTTGGTGATGCTCAAGCATCTTCTATGGCTCCCTGCTGACCTGAGAATAATGCTTCGACCTTCTTAGGGTGATTCAAGGACCTTGATGATCTGCAGCCCCTAACCCTCCCCTGGCCTTCGTACGCAATTCTGCTACGGGAACCTGTGCTCCAGCAGAACTGGTATCCTGACCCCCACTCCTGGGACCCATGCTGTGTCTCTGCAGAGAAAACCGCCCCTTCCGGCCTCCACAGCACTGCTGTCAGCTCCCCACCTCAAAAGTGCTCCCCAGCTCCCCACCTGGCTTAGGATCCGCCTCCTCGGGAAGCCCTCCCTGACGACCCCTGCCCATCTGGTGACAGTCCCCACCCTATAGATCAGGAGTTGGCAAACGAAGGCCTGCCAGCCAAATCTGGCCTGTGGCCTGTGTTTGTACAGCCCATGACTTAATCATGGTTTTTACATTTGTAAAGAGTTACAAAAAAATGGAAAAGGAGGAAGAGAAGAAGTAAAAGCAGCAGCAGCAAGAGATGCTGTGTGGCCCACAAAGCCTGAAATACACGTAGTTGCTATCCAACCCTTTATAGAAAGTGTTCACGGACCCTGCGTATGGAAGAGGGTAGGCATGACGGTACCAAAGTAAGACTTGTCAGGGGGTGTTACCATGAAACACTGAGGGCCCTCCTACTAACAGTCTCGGCAGACGGAAGGAGTGGAGGTGCCCACAGCTGGGTGAGGGCCAGCAGCTGTTCTGAGCACACCACCCTCCAGCCCAGTCTCTGAACCTATGCTGCGTCCTGGGCCTTGGGGACAACAAATCTAACCAACATAGTGCTGCTTCCTGTGCTCTATGGAGACCATAAACGCCCAGGGCATCTGCAGCTGGCATCAGAAGGTACCGGAAATGCTGACAGCAGTGCCATGAACCCTTCAACAGGGAGGCCCTGGCACAGATGCAAGTATTTGCAGATGTGACCTTCAGCTGGCATGGCTGGCAAAGCTGCCGCTCTGGACACTGGAAGCAAAGGGACCCCACCCCGATCAGCAGCTGACATCAGGGGTCAGGAGAGCCAGCCAGTCCATACAGCACTCGGGAAAAGCCCTGGGGGAGCCCAGGGTGGGGCTCCTGCAGCGGCAGAGAGAGCAGAGCCACAGAAATATCCAAGAAGGGAGGGGCTTCTTTCTGTGTTCACTCCTAGGCTGGTGTCGGTGCTTGGAACACAAGTCAGACTCACCCTCATTGAACCAGCAAAGGACAGAGCAGGACTCGGACCTACTTCTTCAGGTTTCACATCCAGCACCTGCCCCATGAAGCCCCCTCCACAGTGCACTTCACTAACCGCCAGCAGGTGTGGGAGAGACTAGTCCCGGGACTGAAAGTCTGAATCCTAGAATGTTTACAAAGCACAAAGCTGCCCGAAGCGAAATACAGGCCAAGGGCTCCAAAGTAGGCCAGACCTGCTCTAACAAACACAGGAGGCTGGGTGGTGGGGAGGACAGAACACGAGGCTGAGAGGCTAAAAGTTAAATTCAGGTCCTGGTTCATCTGCTCACTACAGGGTGCTGGAGCCAAGGTCCACAGGCCCCCAGGCATGAGTATAAAGGGGCCACGAACCCTCAACATTTAAATGCAAACTACTGCATTTATCATTCATCCAGTTTTCAAAGAGGCGCCTGAAGCCCAGAAGAGCCACAGCCACTGTGCTGGTCTGTGGTCTCAGGAAAGTTCTCTCTTTTCTCGGGGCTTCAGTTTCCTCCTCTGTGAAATGAAAGCACTTAAAATGTTACTTACTTAAGTTTAAAATAAAGATTTTTCTCTTTGGTGGGGTAAATGTTCTCCTGTATTGAGAAGTCCTTTCTGCACAGCACAGCAAATATCCAACCCAGCCCAGTGTGCCAATTACCAGGAGGTCCACAGATCCCTCAAAGTCCCCTCACTCCCACGGGTCCCTGGAGAATTCTCGTGACCACTCCAGTCAATCTCACTCTGATAGTTCTTATTCTCTGCTGTTCTTTCAAGGGTCAAGGAGACCCCTCAGAACACCCAAGAGCCCAGGGTAGTGACTTCCCCACGAAGAGCACAGACCAAGGGGGTCTGTACCCAGGAGGAGGGAGAGTAGGGTCAATCTTGGGGCGTGGGGCAAGATGCACCCTTGCCAGACGGAAATGTCTAAAAGAATTAGCCTGAATGCCTAGGACACAAGGGGTGCCCACTAAGGTAGGCACTCAAGGGAGGGAAAGGGTGTGTGGGCTAGGACCCCAAAACCAGAGGTTGAGAGAATTGCTAAATGGGTGTCATTGAGCTAGTGTTTGACCACGTAGCAGCAGCCATTCCAACTGCTGCCGGGGTTGAGAGCTCAATTCTAGCAGAGCTGCCACTGATGGGGTGCCGGGGACTGACCACCTGTAGAGGCCCACTGTCTCGCAGGCCTCAGAGTCCTGGTGCCCGTGGATGGACGGCACCGGCCCATCCCCCAGAGGAGGCCCCATAGGAAAGCACTGCCTCCCCAGGTCCCTGGGGCCGTGCCTTGGGACTGCCCCAGAACTCCCGCCCACACCTCAGATTCCAGGCAGGTACTCGGTTCCCTCTATAAGAAGCACAAGTGCCACCTAAGGTGCTCCTAGGAGGGCAACTATTACATACACTTCTTATCAGCTCTTAAGGCAAGTTCTTTAAGGACTTCTTGGGGGCGAGTTTGAGACACCTCAAGTGTAGGAAAATGGTGCTTCACAAGTCTCCAGAGTACCCAAACTCACCTAAATTCCATCTCAGGTATAGAAAAGAGGGGGTGGCTCCCTCCATCCTTCCCAGCTGTTCTCCTGACCCCTACCTGTGATGGTGACAGAGCCATGAGCGTCCTGCTTCAGCACCGGGTTGCGCACCAGGCAGCTGTAGGTGCCATTAGCGCCCAGCACCACTCTCAGGACGCTGCGCACGTCGAACAAACCCTGATCGTTGGCCATCTGCGACGTGGTCACATTGCCAGTCAAGGGCGCACCCTGTCCATCCTGCCAGAACACCTCGGCCTCGGGGTAGCCCCGGTAGCTGGAACACGTGATGGTCACCGTGTCCCCAGGCCGCAGGTCTTTGTTGGGCTCCAGGGTCATGCTGGGCTTTGAGTAGGGGGCTGAAAGGGGCCAAAGCGTAGAGGTCAAGGTAAGGCAAGGGCAGGGGTACAGCAGAGAAACAGGGCGCCGGGGGCTGTGACTACAAGTCAGCCCTGGGCAAGCAAAGGGGCTTGGGAGTGTGAGGAGGGTGCCAAAGAGAGGGCGCCCCTCCTGGCGCTCACCTGCCACCTGCAGGCTGACCGCGGCGCTGCCGAAGTCCCGGATGCTCACGAAGCAGGTGAAGCTGCCCTCGTCGGCCACGCGCACGCGCTGCAGCCTCAGGGACGCGTTGCCCTGCGCTAGGAGGTCGGGGAAGAGCGAGGTGCGGTTGGCATAGGCGCTGCCCTGGTCCTGGCCCTCGGTGAAGCTGTGCACCACCTGCTTGGTGTCTGTCAGCTGCCAGATGAGGTTGAGCTGCGCAAGGCTGAAGCCGGGCTCGGGGGAGAAGGAGCAGCGCAGGGTGGCGTCAGTGCCCACCAGGGCCACCACAGGGTCTTCAGGGACCTGGACCTCCACTGTGCCTGAGGGCGGGGTTGGGGAGGGGCGGGGTGGTTAGAGGGGTGGCCATACTCTGGGCTACCACCCTACAGCCTCCTGGATCTCCGCCCCCCACCCCCAGGCCCATTCCATTTTCCCGTTTTCTCCCCACACCCAAAAGCGATCTGAGTCTCGACTCCCAGGGGTGGAGTCTTCCCAATCTTCTGACAAGAATCCCAGCAGGATATCCATGGCCTGATAAGGCCCACTTCAGGGGCCAGACTTGGGGAAGCCTCCAGTCCTAGCAAACCCCCTCTCCCGGCCAGGACCCATTTTCCTTTCGTTTCCATCTCTGCTGAGATCCGAATGCTTCTCCATCCTTCCAGGGGGTTCCGGAGCCAAGAAAGCCTGTGACCATTGCCCTCTCTCACCTCCTACCACCACGGTAAGGTTCCCCCCACCCACCCCGTTTATCTTTCCCGTTATTACTAGGCATCCCACAGTTCTGGGAGGCTGAAGATGGGGTGCTAGATTCAGATCCAGCGGCCCCTGCTGGTAGAGCCCAACCCCCACCCTGGGGGGGGGATTAAAGCAAAAAAACAAAACAAAAAACCTGCGGGGCTCCTGTGGGGCACGATGGTGACAGAGCCATGAGCGTCCTGCTTCAGCACCGGGTTGCGCACCAGGCAGCTGTAGGTGCCATTAGCGCCCAGCACCACTCTCAGGACGCTGCGCACGTCGAACAAACCCTGATCGTTGGCCATCTGCGACGAGGTCACATTGCCAGTCAAGGGCGCACCCTGTCCATCCTGCCAGAACACCTCGGCCTCGGGGTAGCCCCGGTAGCTGGAACACGTGATGGTCACCGTGTCCCCAGGCCGCAGGTCTTTGTTGGGTTCCAGGGTCATGCTGGGCTTTGAGTAGGGGGCTGAAAGGGGCCAAAGCGTAGAGGTCAAGGTAAGGCAAGGGCAGGGGTACAGCAGAGAAACAGGGCGCCGGGGGCTGTGACTACAAGTCAGCCCTGGGCAAGCAAAGGGGCTTGGGAGTGTGAGGAGGGTGCCAAAGAGAGGGCGCCCCTCCTGGCGCTCACCTGCCACCTGCAGGCTGACCGCGGCGCTGCCGAAGTCCCGGATGCTCACGAAGCAGGTGAAGCTGCCCTCGTCGGCCACGCGCACGCGCTGCAGCCTCAGGGACGCGTTGCCCTGCGCTAGGAGGTCGGGGAAGAGCGAGGTGCGGCTGGCATAGGCGCTGCCCTGGTCCCGGCCCTCGGCGAAGCTGTGCACCACCTGCTTGGTGTCTGTCCGCTGCCAGATGAGGTTGAGCTGCGCAAGGCTGAAGCCGGGCTCGGGGGAGAAGGAGCAGCGCAGGGTGGCGTCAGTGCCCACCAGGGCCACCACAGGGTCTTCGGGGACCAGGACCTCCAAGGCGGTGCCTGAGGGTGGAGTCGGTGGGAGGGGCGGTGAGGAGGGGCGGGGACACTTCCGGCCTCCCTAGTCCCCTTCTCTTTTTGGGTTATCTCCAAGCCCCATTCAAGTGTCCTTTAAGGCCTGAGACCTAAATTCATTTTTTTGCCTGCTGTCCTCATTCAATCAACACCAATACAGTAAGCATCTACTATTTGCCAATTCTGAGAGTCAGGAATGCAACAGAGAACAAGACCAAAGGCACAGCCCTACAAAGCTGACATTTTAATGGGAGAGAGAGACATACCAAAAAACAAATTCCCATTAGCATTTGATTAGGGGTAGGAAGGAAGAAAATGAACCAATGGATTAGAAAGTAAGGTGGTGACTTTTAAAAAACCTGGCAGGTACTTTACACCTCTCTATGCTGGCTGCATTTTCCCATAAGCATATACAGAGGGTGCCAAAAAAAGTGTATACACGTTTTAAGAAAGGAAAACTGTATTAAAATTGTAATACTCAACATATACTGATAACAAAAGACGAATACAAATCACTTTTGACTTCTGCAATTACAAGATGTGCTCAAAGTGGTTCCTATCAGCGTCCAGACACTTCTGATTACGGCGAACTACTGCTTGAGCAACGTTGACCAAAGTGTCCACTTATATACATTTTTTGGCACCCCAGTATTCTTTATAAATTGGAAAGGAGAGTCTAAAAAAGTATACACCAAAATGTTAATAGTGGTTTTCTCTAGATGAGAAAGGATCACAAGTGCTTTTTCTTTTCTTAAATAAACATGATTAGTTTTTTATACAAGGAAGGATACTCATACCTTTAGGTATGATAGTAAAGCACTTTCTTGGAGCTATTAAGCTAAGATTTAAAGGGAATAATAAAAAGCCTGACATACAAAGAGCCAGTGTAAAAGTTCCAGGTAGAAGGAACAGCAGGTGAGAAGGCCCTGAGGCAAGACCCAGCTCGCTATGGGGCAGTATCATGAAGCTGTCAGTATGGCTGAAGCACCTGGCTGGGAGAGCTTTGTGAGACTGGTAAGGAATGTCAGGTTTTCTACAGCAATGGGAAGTCATTGGTGGGGGAGGTTAATCAGGCATCGTCTGTGTAATAATGCTTAAAACTCACTCTGCCTCCTCTGGAGGCTAGAGTAGGAGGCTATTTCAATGGTCCCTAAAAGAAGTAAGGATGGCTTAGTTTTAGAGGGTGGCAGTGGTGATGGAGAGAATGGGACAGATTCAAGGTTTATTTAGGAGGGAGAGTGGACAGGGCTTGTTGATGGATTCGAGGTAAGGGGAACACAGGAGCATGGATCCCAGCAGACTCCATTCCCAGGGACAGGGCCTGGGCATAGCCAAAGACAGCCCCCCCCCCCACCGCGCCCCCAGCTCCATGGCAGGTTCCTCTGCCCCACCCTGCCCTCCATCCGGTACATTTACCCTGCAGCCTCCTCACCCTGTCAACCCTGGCTCCATTCCAACTTTTCTTCCAAAACCCTGGAAAGTTAGGCAGGGGTCCCCAATAGCCTTTCTTTTGGAGAGGCATGCCCCTATCCTGGCATTGCCATTCTTGGGTAATGGTTAGATCAAGGGTGTGGTTAGGGCGCCAGCAAAGCGGGCACACTCAAAAGTGTGAAGATCAAACAGTCTTGACACCAAACTTACTGAATATAGCACCTAGAAAGGTTTCCTGCATTTAGAAAAATAACATTTTATGGTAGTATTTTTATTGTAAATTACACACAGAGAGGGGGTATCATAATCTTTGCAGTGCACAGAGATTTCTAAAGGTCTTAAGCCGGCCCTGAAACCCAAGCCTTCCAACTGGAGAGCAGCTGGACCAGGGTGTCCCTTTTAGGGGATATTTGGAGGAGGAAACCTGAGGAATCACCCAGACAAAGCCCTTTCTCTAGAGAAACAAGAACAGCGGTGGCTAGAGATATGCTTCCTCTTTGTGACCACGAGATGGCGCCAGACACTCAGCTTTGTCTGCCCCCATGGAGGAAGAAGGTGGTCCCTGCTCCTAACAGAGGCGCTGATTAAGGTTTGAAATATGAGATGAGGATATTGTTAGGTAAGTAGCTGCCATTGTTGAATGCCAACTCTGTGCCAAACACTGTGTGGGGAGATTTATATCATTTATTCCATATGGTGATTGGCACCAATCCTGGCATTAGGGATAGACCTTCTCCTTTAAGCAAGGTAAGCCAAAGGCAAATAAATATAAATGTCAGGAGATAAACGCTGGGAAGAAGCATGAAGACCGGCCAGGGATGGGGAGAGATGTGTTGTTTTATACCAGGTAGCCAGGAAAGCCTTGCTGAAGAGGTGGCATTTGACATATTAGTGCTCACACTACCATTTGGTGGAAGAGGAGATGGAGGCGAAGAAATGTGAAGTAAATTGCCTGCTGGATCCTGGAGGTGGAAATGAGTATGGACAGGGGACAAGGGAGATTGGGAGGAGGTTTGCCCAAACCCTGCCTCCCTTCTGAACCAGGGTCCCTGCTGCAGAGCCCCGATGGGGGTGTGTGCCCCGCCCCCACCGCCAGCCCCCACACTGCACTGCTCACCTGTGAGGCAGAAGCACAGCACTCCCACGGCGGTGGCCACACGCACACCCGTGCCAGGGCTGCCCATCTTCCTCTGAGGCAGCTGACAGCTGGGTTCTCGGCAGCGTGCCTGTGAGGAGAGGAAGTGAGGCCTTTGTCTGAAAAGGTCCCCCCGCAGGCACTTCTCACTTCATCTCCCGGGACCAGCTAGGGCCAAGGCTGAAACTGCCAGCTAGGAGGTCCTCCTCCCACATCCCACAAGGCTCCCTGCTGAGGGAGCTCTGAGAGATGCTGGCAGGAGGGAACTGAGTCGCTAGGGAGGCTAGACCAGGGGAGGTGGCTGGGACCCACCTTTTCAGAACTAAGACACACATGTAAGGAAGAGGCAAGGGGACAAGCAAAGGCGAGGTCAGCCTGCCGGTGCAAGGATGTGCACAGGTCAGTTTGGGGAGAGGGGAGCTGAGGCTGGAGCCGGACTTAGAGGCAGGTAGGCGCCACCAAAGATTCTGGAATAGGGGAGAGGGTATGGCTTGGGCTGCACGTCACAAAAATTACCCAGAAGGCACCCACAGGATAAGTGAATGAGGAGCTGGACAGGAGATGAAGCAGGTCTGGGTGAAAGTGACAGCACTGGAGGATGTGCGGACAGAGAAAGGGAGCAGTCAGGGGGCCACGGTTTTGAGCCCAGTGACTCACGGAGACAGAGAACATGGAAGGGGTCAGTGCAGAGCGTGTGAAATTAGCAGGGTTTGCAGAAACGCCCAAGGGCAAGTTCTAGGAGGCAGCTGGGTGTCTGAGTGCGGGCCCGAGAGAGAGGATGTTTGCTACTTTAATACGTGTAGGTTGAGTGACCAAGATGGATTGGAAATGGAAGAGGCCAGGACTGGAGCTGACCCCCCAGGCTGGAGTCAGAACTGAGTGAGAGGTAAGAATGTGCCCACAAGTCAGACCTCAGCTGGGGCGCAGACCTCCCTGGGTCCAGCCCTGCCCCCAGCCCTGGCTGCGCCCAAGGTGTCCGACTTGAGCAGGCCACTCCTACCTTTCCGTGTCCCACAGCTGCTGCCTGATTGTCCCTGTCACTTCCCCATCAAGCCACATAGCTGGTGCTGGTCTATGTTACAAACTCAGAGACCGAAAGTAACCACGCAGGATGGTCTGAACATAGAAATTCCTAACTAAAAGGGGCTGGTAGTCACATCCTTGGCCTGTGGCTTCCTTGACAAAGGTCAATCTTTACCGTAAGTGAGCCTGTTTATTATCTTGTTAAATCTAAGATGACAGACTTTTGAAATGTCCGACTCCTTTTCCAGACCGCTCAGGGCACAACCGTACCTGAGCATGAGACCACAGAACCCCTCGTTGATATCTTGTTCCCCAAACACCATCTCTCTGTGCTGTATATATTAATTATTAACTATCCTGTACCCACCAATGTAAAAGAGGTATGTGTGTCCATTTTACTTTTTATCCAATCCCAGAGACTTTCCTGCTTTTCTTTCTCCCGCCCCCTTCCTCCACCACCCATGGATTTCATGTAACCCTCCTCCTTTGATTATAATGTATAAAATAAGCTGCAAAACTGCCATTTCCTGCAAGATTTTCTTAATCAGTTGAGATTTTGCTTCCTGGCAATTGTCATCAGTTTGGCTCAAATAAACTCAAAAATTCTCTACAGGTTTGAACGTTTCTTACGTCCCACAGTGATCCACAAGCCTATAAACAAGTCCACATTCCTATTGTATAACCACCTGGGGAGACCGGCTTCACTCCTGGATCCCATCTTGCAGGAGAAAAAATCGTAAAGCCCAGATCAGCGAAGTGACATCATAATGGGATGTAATTTGCCAGTCAGCACAGCTGAGAGGGGTTTGGATTCCCAACCACAACTGTCTGCCCTTTCACGGAGTGAAACTCAACAGCCTCATGGATTCCAGCCACAGGCCCCGGACCTCAACCCTTCCAATCCCAGCCAGGCACCTCCCCCACCCCCCACATCCCCAGCAGCTGGCTGGAGGGAGTCCCTCAGCCAAACCGGGTGCATCCTGCCAGCCCCGCTCTGCTCCCAGCTATCCATAGTGGGGAAGCCCGGAGCAGCCACTTCCTTCCCAGACGCTTCCAGTCCAAAGCCTGGCGCATGCTGAGTCAGCAGCCTCCCAGCTCCATTCATAACGGAGCCCCTGGCCGGCACCACATCCTGCCTATAGAGCCACCAGGCCCACAGGAAAAGCTAGGCCTGCCGTGCCTGCCTGCCTGCCTCCCAAGGAAACACCCAGGACTAAGGATTAAGAAGCTCCCAGATTCTAAGTCTCCCTTCCTCATTTTCACCCCCAGACAAACCAAGTCCCATCTGCTTCCTGGGACCCATCCCTCCTCTCCCCCTTCCCCTCCCCCTCCCCCTGGCACTCATGCCTGCATCTCCCACCCTGACCTGTGCGGCCAGCTCCCTCTCACCCTCCTACCACCCTCCTCACTGGCTGGCCCTGCTATCTGCACTCTGTCCCCACCACCAACCCCATTTTCTACAGTACTTCCTCTTAGGATCCAAGACAAGAACCCTGCCCTCTGCTCAAGAACCTCCCATGGCTCCCCATTTACTACCCAAGTTAACCCACAGTCCCCTGCCCAGCACTCAAGACCTTTCTTATGACTGTCTCCTCCACACATCAAGCTAATTCCTGCCACTGGGGTTTTATTCCCCAGGGTCTCTTGGGAATATCTGCCAAGCTCTGTGAATGTGGGAAATCAGGGAGCACCTCCGTCCTGATCAGACCTATTAGGGCTTCCCACGAGGGCCGAGCTGTCCTCTCCAATGGGAGGATGAGGCGGGTGTTGGGATGACTCCCTCTGACTCCTTTCCGAAACCCTGGATCCAGGAAATTTCCCACCTCCATGGCTTACCCTGGAGAGGAGCCTGACAGCTTAGGATCAAGGAGACCTGAGAATTCCACAGCACCCAGAGGCTCCACCACGGCAGCTGGGCCTCCAAGAGCAGAGGGCAGAAGGAAGAAGTACATCTGGGAAAGGAGGTGCAGCTCAGGGGATGGGAGCATGGCCCAGGAATAGAAAGCCAATCACTGCGAGGGGATGTGGGGAGCGTGGGGACGCCCCATAGAGATGCACAGACCTCATGCTGCATTCACACCACCCACCAGCCTTCTCTACAAGGGGAATTCTCACCCTCAGGCAGGACCTGCCCAGCAGTCAGCACATGTGAGTCACCAGGCAGCCAACCCTCTCTCCTCCTCCCCTTTCCCAGTCCCAGCTAATGTAGGAACTCCGAGGAGCCCTGCCAGGAGAAACAAGGGTGCCTTGGCTTTCCCAGAGAATCAGGAGTGAAGGGCCCAGGCCACCTTCGGACTGAGGGTACAGCAGGCACATCCTACCCCAGCACAGGTGGGGCCACAGGGAAGCTCTTGAGGAATAACCCAAGATGTGCCCCCGTAAAACCCAAACCAAAAAGCAAGGTCTGAGACTGGGTTATACACCAAGATGCCCTGGACCTGAGGGTACCCAAGAGGGACTCCTGGCCCCCATCATGTTCACCAGCAGCACCCCTCAATCTCCTGCCTCCTCCAATCCCTGCAAGGGCTGTTTGGGCAACATTTCCCATAAACAGGGCAAGAAAGGTCAATCTACGCTAACTGGCACCACTTCTGAAAGTACCAGGTAAGCCCCTGGATCCAGCCATGCCTGAAGCAGCCTGTACACCTACACTGCCCAGGTACTTGAGCCAATCTTTTTTTTTTTCTTAAGCCAGTTTGAGCTAAGTTTCTATTACCTGCAATCAAAGGAGTCCTTGAACACACACCCAATCATGTC
This sequence comes from Rhinolophus ferrumequinum, assembly GCF_004115265.2. Classification (NCBI taxonomy): domain Eukaryota; kingdom Metazoa; phylum Chordata; class Mammalia; order Chiroptera; family Rhinolophidae; genus Rhinolophus; species Rhinolophus ferrumequinum. The sequence goes on along the minus strand of NC_046289.1, from coordinate 98,499,377 downwards.
TTCAGTAACTCATTTAACTATTAGGAAGGTACTGGGGACAGAGAGATGACTAAAATCAAGGAGCGAGGGGGACATGCACAGAAATCACTGCTGCTCCGTAGAGTGTACTATTTAAGATGCAGTGAGGCTACCTGGAGGCTCCTCAGAGACAGGCTAAGCCGAAAGGTGAGTCCTGAAAAATGGTTAGCACTCCCCAGGTAGACAGACTGAGAAAGGTGACCCCCTCCCCAGGCCCACGAAACCTGTCTTCCTGGCACTGCCTGTCTGACTCTCAGCCAGCTCTCTTTGAAAAGGTAAAAAGTGAGCCGAAAATGTGGGGTGCTAGTCCTAGCTCTAACACTACTTTGCTGTGCAATGTTAACAGGTGACTTCCGCTCTCCAAGTTCAATGTTCCCATCTATAAAAGAAAAGCTTTGCTGGATCCTAGTAGGACCTCATTAGTATGTGAAGTCTTTGTGTACTATATCCCTAAGGCCTAGCCAATTAGCTGCCACGTGGGTCATACAGAAATATACAAAACCACTGTGACAGAAACCACTCGTTTTCCCCTTACACTTAACCTCCTCTGCCATAGAATTTCTAGTTAGGCACATGGCCCCTCAGCCAGGACTACAGATCCCAACCTGCCTTGCAGCTGGATATGGCCATGTGACCATTTGCTGGCTAATGGGATGTGAGAGGAACTGATATGTACAATTCTGGCTCATGTCCTCAAAGAGAGGGCACATACCCTCTTTTCTCCTCCCCCTTCCAACTGGCTGGAGCACAGCTGTGGGGAGCCAGATGTGGGGAGCCGTCTGGGACCATGCTGCCAAGACAATACCCTGGGGACTGCAGAGCAGCAAGACAGAAGGCCCCTGAGAGGCTGCAGTGCCAGCCCTGGGCATACCCGGACTGTCACACAGGGGAGAAATAAGCATCTATTCTAGCTTAACTCCCTGTTACTTTGGGTCTGTCTTACAGGACCTGAAGTGACTAATTCAGGAAGCCATCTCTGCTTTACTTTCCCTTCTTCCCTCCCCACTCTTCTCACCCCATGAAAACGGCCACTGCTCAAAGCAGCAAAAGAAACCACATCTAAAATAGGTATTTCAAAATATGAACTGGACACTATCTTATCAAGGTCACTTAGTGATGCCTGGCCCAGATCCAGAGATATTTCAAGGGTAAACGTGATGGGCTTGGGATTATTTGTATGGGAGGGAGGGGCTGAAAGTGTCAAGGTTGTACTGAAGGATTGAACAAAAGGGTGCATTTGGGCGTACATAATAGATGGGGAGACCTGGAAACGAAGCATGTTTGGGGGAAGCACAGTTCCTACTGGGCTTGAGTTATGGATCATCCAGGCCAAAATGCCTGACGGACTGCAGGACACACAGAGCTGGAGCTCTCAGGACAGAGAGGGACAAGGGAGCCACCCACACATTGGTGGTAACGGAACCCACAGTTGGGGTCACCGAGGGAGATCATGGAGTGAGAAGAGGTTCCCCAACAAATTCTGGAGAAACTGCAGAAGTTAACGATCAGATATCAAAACAGGCAACCTCTCTCTGCCCCCCACCTCTGTCCCCTCCAGTGATGGACACCCACTACCTCCCAAGTCAGTCCACTAGCTTTTGGGCAGTTCCCATGGGTGGAAAGCTGTACCTCATACGGAGCCAAAATTAGCCCACGTCAGTCCTTATTCAACCCCTTGGCCCATGCAGAACCAGTCTGCCCCCTGCCTCCCTCGTAACAGCCCTGCGAGTATTCAACCTTCCACTCTCTTGATGAGGTCACCATGGGGCAGCCATGTCATACCCTTCGCCACCATGACCCAAAATAATAAGCTATCAACACTATGGCCAACAACCGAAGTTCTTTGCATGTATTGCTGCTGACATCCAGTTCAGCTGAGTCCATCGCTCCAAGTGCCACAATCTTTTTTTTTTTTTAATTGTGGCAAAATATACATAACGTGAACTTTACCATTTTAACCATTTTTCAGTGTACAATTCAGTGGCATTAAGTATAGTCACAGTGTGGTGTAACCATGCCACGATCTTCTAAAGTACTGTTTTGACAGTTCCTGGTGCACAAAAGGTACTCAGTAATTTTTTAGTGGATGAAAAAAGAAACATTGAGTGAATGCCATCCAGAATGGTTGCTCTCCTCTCCCTGCTTTGTTTCTTGTGTCTTCAAGGTCCTCAGGGAGAAGACAGGAATGGGAAAACCCCGCAGCGCTGGGGTCTTCCCTGGATCAGTGTCCACACAATATTTAGGGATTACTTGTCTGAGTCTCCCTACTTGTGCGGCCACCCAGTTGCCTACCTGTCCATCTCAGCCCCAAGGCTGTCATGAGACGTTTCACTGCTTCTGGCGGGAAACCAATCACATGGAGAAGAACCAGAAAAAAGGCTCATCTGAAGAACATAGACTGATCATTGGTTCCGGGACTTTGTCAGGGATTAAGGGCAAGATCACCAATCTATTTTCCCACAATCTACTGTCTTGCCCATAAAACTGGTGATTTGAGCATGGCGAGTCTCCCAGTCTCCCAGCGTTCATTTATCTATTCATGCGACATCTGTGTCCCGGGGCATTGTACTAGGCACCCCAAGTAGAGATGGAGAGATAGACATACAAACATACAATGATAAATGTTCTTCAGTTGGTTCATAAATTACCCATGTTACTGTATTATTTTGTTTGCAGCAAATAATAATAATTTAAAAAGCCAACATTGCTGAACGCCTGCTATGCACCAACTTCTGTTCTAAGTGCTTTTACACACATTAACTCAGGCACTATTATTATCCCATTTCACAAATGAGGAAATTCAGGCACAGAAAGTCATAATGACTTGCCCAAGGTTACAGAGCTGCTAGGTGGCATATTTGAAATACCACATTTTGATAATAAAAGGAGGAAAATGGTTTGGGGAAAAATATGTAATTAAAATAGAATACGACCAGTTCTTTGATGCAGGTTTCTCTCAGGTATTGTGGGAGCAGAGGCTCAAGCAATTTGCTGGAGGAGTGGGGAGGCTTCGGAGGGCCTCATAGAGGAGGAGGCGGTTCAGCGATCTGGCAGAGGGGTCACAGAGGAGGGAGCAACAAGACTCCTGGGAGAGGCTGTCAGGAGCTGAAGCAAGGGAGGCCGTAAGGACCCGGCGGGGGTCGGGTAAGGACCGTGGGTTCATTCTGGACATAGTGGGAAACTGCAAGGCTAACACTCACACTTCCACTGCTCTCCCCGTACTGTCTACCCCAGGCTGTCCTGAAATATCCCTGACAGCTTCTCAGAGATCTCATCTCCAAGTTTGCTCAGCACCAGGATAGGCCATCCCGGGGGCCAGAAGACAAACCCACTTAAAGCAGATTATCACCTCCCCACCTGGCCCCCACTTCAGTTCGTTCTTCGCAGTTTCCACTCCTTCTTTCCTTGACAAAGAAGCAAAACAGATGCTCAGCAAATCTCTGTCTTTAGTCGCCAGTCTTGCGCCTCTTATTTATTTTGCTCCACATCCTTTATTCTAGAGTGACTCTCTCTCGTTCTAGACTGGCTCCTTCTGATAACAGCTCCCCACTTTCCTGCAGGGAACCCAGTTCATTTGGTGCTGGTGGGGCTGACCCCAAGCCTCCGGCCTCAGCACGTGACCAGACCCGCCTCACTGGAGACCTCCCTACCCACCCCCCAGTGACTGGCCTGGGACTGGGCCTGTGAGCCAAGCCACCCCCAATCAGAGACTTCCCAGAGTGCTCCCCCTGGAACTAGGGGAAAGGACTCCCTAGCTGAGATTGCTAAGAAGGATGTGCTCTGGGCTGTTAGCAATGAATCTATCAGCTGCCGACAACATAAAGGATTGACCCAAACAAACAGGCGGAGAGGAAAGCTAGAGGGATGCAGAGCCCTGAAAACATCATCGAAGCTCCTAGGCCTGAAGCAAGCCGCACACCTGGAGTGCCCAGACACGAGCCAGTTCTTTGTTCTTTCTTAAGCCAATCTGAGCTAGGTTTCTATTACCTGCAGCTGAAGGCGTCCGTGTATATACATTCATTCATGCATCCAGTAATTTCAGTTGGCAATTCACTGAGTGCCTGTCAGGCAGACACTGGGGACAAGGAAATGACTAAACTACATGTCTGTCCTCCAGGAGGGTGCATTCCGACAGGGAAGGAGGACATGCACACATGTCACTGTAGCTCAGCATACTGTGCTGTGTAAGAGGCAGTGACGGCTACTGGGAATCCCAAAGCTGAACCCTGAAAAGTGACCCAAAGCCCCCCGGGGGGTCAGGTTGGGAAAGCCCATTCCTGGCAGAGGGAGAAACCTGTGCAAAGCCGCTGAGGTAGGAAGCAGCACTGCGAGCTGGAGGAACTGCAAGCCATTCAGTATGGGCTGACAGGAGGTGCAAGGTGGTTATTACAGGAGGAGGAGAAGCTACCGGCAGGAGGGGGCTAGAGCAGGAAGTTTTGTTCGGACTTCGTTTGAAGGAGATGAGGAAGAAAGGGTTTAAAGCAGAGAAGTAACATTATTGCTATAGCTAGGCTTAACCTTGATTAATTGATTAATAAGTAATGCTAACCTTGCTGAGGAGGTTTAAATTTTAGAAGGAGATATTTGAAAAGGGCAATCAATGGTTTACGCAACATAAGAAAGAAAGAGATGATGGTGGAATTTTGGTCATCAAAGAATTTTTTTCTGGAGCTGCTCAAAACACCCCATTCCACCTGTATGTGGACCCACTCCTGGTCCTGGAGGTGGCTCGAGTCAGGCAGGGTCAGCAAAGGTCCTGATAGAAAATATTTTAGGCTTTGTATGCAATCCAGTATCTGTCACAACTACTTGCAGTAACAGGAGAGCAGTTGTAGATCATGTATAACGGGATGAACGGGGCTGTTGCAATAGAACTTTATTAATGGACACTCAGACTTGAATTGCATGTAACTGTCACGAAGCACATGATTTTTTCCAACCATTAGAAATGTAAAACCCATTCTGAGCTTGTAGGCTATATAAAAACAAGCCGCAGACGATTTGGCCCATGGGCCATAGTTTTAGAAACTGATTTACAGAAGCACTAGCACCACTGTTCAGCCACCCAGGTAGCAGCAGAAATGACAAACAATGGGGAATGGGTGTTTTAACTACGACCATTAACTGTATGGCACGTCCACATAATGGAACATCAGACAGCTTTTGAAAAGAACGCGTACTAATACGAAGCCCAGGATGTACTGAAGAGTGAACAGACTGTATCGCAAGTTGTATGACCGAATTTCTGTATCAACAAAATGTCAAGCCCTGTGGTCCCAGATCTAGTCACCTCTCTCTCGGTATCACCCATATTTCACAGCAGGCCCCGCCTTCTCCAGTGCTGAACCCCCTGCATTTCTAGGCTGTCTCCTCAAATCTCCCCATTATTTTTTTCCTGGATGATTTTATCCACTCTCTGGTTTTCAATATCATTTACCTCCTGGCAACTACCAAATTGACTTCTCTAGTCCACACCTCCCGTCTGATCTCCAAACTTAAACCCGACTGTTTCCTAAACATCTGTTCCAGTGACTCAGACGCATCTCCCTCTGCACATGTGCCGCGTCAAACTCCTGATTTCTCCCCCAATCCTGTTCCTCCCCAGCCCTGCCCAAGGCGGAAAGGCACCAATCTCCACCTTCTGCTCAAGCCAGAAACCTGAGCTTCTCTCACCTCTACAATCCATCACCGAGAACAGCCATTCCTCACCCCCAAACATATCCCAGGGCTCTGCGATCTACAGCAGCCTGAGGACCAAATCCAGCCCACCCCCTCTTTTTGTTCAGCTCACCAGTTAAGCAAGGTGTTACTTTTTTAAATGTTTGGGGGGAAATCAAAAGAAAAAGATTATTTTGTGGCACAAGGAAATTATGTCAAATTCACATTTCAGCATCTGTAAATAAAGTTTCATCAGCACACAGCCTCACTTCGTTCATTTACATGTTGCCTGCAGCTGCTTCTACACTACAATAGCAGAACAAGTAGTTGCAAACACTTTCTGGCCCCTTGCAGAAAATGTTTGCTGACCTGATAAGTCTTTTCTCTCTCTCCACTTCCGCTTCTCTCTCTGGTCTGACGAGTTACCATCATCTCTTGCCTGGATGACCACAAAATCCTGTTCACCAGTCTCCCCACTTTCTCTGTTGTCCCCCTCACCCAATTCTATACTCCAATCTATAATCTATACTCTACACAGCAGCCAGAATAACAGCATCACGTCCTCACTTTCAACATTTTATCCCAGGACTGTTCCTCTTACTTGGAATAAGATCCCAGCTCTTCCATGGCCCTACCTGATCTGGCCTTGCCCACCCTCCCCTCCTCGCCTCCCGCCTTACCTCCCCACCCCCACCCCCAAGGGCCTTCCAGTTCCCTGGCAGACATAGTTCCTTCTTCCTGGGTGGATAGGCAACACCTCTCCATCCTGAGATTCACCTTGGCAGAAAAGCTGGGTCAGAGCTCAGCCACTCTAAGACAGTCCGTTATTCATTGCCTAGTCTGTTTTCTTCTTGTCACACTGGAACCTTCCGGAGCAGGAACTAAGTCTGCTTTATTTACTATTGTATCCTTAATTCTAGCAAAGGCTGGCACATAGTGAGAGCTCAGTGCATTGTTCAGTGAATGAATAAATACATGAATGAATGAATGAATGAATGAATGCATATGTGTTTAGGTAGATGGATGGATGGATGTTTTTATGAGGTGTGATCAAAAAATACAGTGTATGTTTAAATTTTAAAAATTTATTACAATAAAAGACATATTGCCATTAATCCCCCTCAAAATACTCTCCCTTGCTTCAAACACACTTATCCCATGATTCTTGCCACTTTCTGAAGCAGTTCTGGAAATCCTCTTTCGTGAGTGTCTTTACTTCATCCTCCATCACGACAATCCTCCGTGTTACACATTGCTTCTGGTACAGCAATTTCTGTCCAATAAAAACATTACAGTGTGTCCTCATCCACCTTATTCACTGGTTCTGGCCCCCTGCGACTTCTGGCTCTTCCCCAAAGTCAAAATGACCATGAAAGGAAAACGTTTTGAATCAATTCAGGACATGGAGGCAGCCATGACAGCGCAACTAAAGACACTCACGAAAGAGGACTTCCAGAACTGCTTCAGAAAGTGGCAAGAACGATGGGATAAGTGTGTTCAAAGCGAGGGGGAGTATTTTGAGGGGGATTAATGACAACATGTCTTTTACGGTACTAATTTTTTTATTAAACATTCACCGTATTGTTTGATCATGTCTCGTATATGGGAAAACGGTCTGGAAATGTGACAGCGAACCCAACCCTACGGCATGGGAATGAGGGTACAAGTCTACTTTCTTTTTCTAGTCGATACACTTCTGTAACTTGGACAATGAGCATGAACTTGTTTTGCAATTAACAAAAGGCAAAAGGAAAACAGCAACATCAAAGATTGATGTGACTTTTAGACCAGGCTCCATCACTCGCGTGCTAGGTTCCCTCGAGCAAACCCATCGCCTCTGAGTCTTCGTCTCCTCAACCAACAAAGAAGGCCCCCAGCCACCATCCTGTGCTGTGACCACGTACTGGGCCGGCACAGTCACAGGGGACTTCATGGAAGAAGTGAGCCCTGGTGTCTCAGAAGATGACTTTGGATTTGGAGATACAGGTTCAAATCCAGACTCTGACGCTTCCTAGTCATATGACTTTGGGAAACATCCTCTCTGAGCCTCAGTTTGCTCATTTGTAAAATAGGGAAGATAAATTCTACCCTCATCGGATGATCTCAGGACTCCACCGAGCAAACTGGCTTAATGAGTACAGGTGCCCTATACACGGGTGGGCGTTTGGGGAGAGAAGGGAGGTCTGCAGAGTTCCCTGGGAACTGCCCCATGCTGACCTTCCCTTTTCCTGAGGATCTGAGGCAGTTCAGGCCTTTTGTGTTCAAGGCTGTCTGTCCACTGGGCACCACTCCCCAGCCCCGTGATCTCACCCAAAAGAAATCAATTCTTCCTCTCAAAGTGATTTCTGTGTGAGTCAGGACAGCAGTGTGTCATCAGGGCCAGCCCAGCAGAGTGGGGCCAAGGTTTTCTTGGCATCCTCTGCCTGCTTCCCTTGTGGCTTTAGAATAACATGAACGAGAGGAGAACAGAACAGAGAAGAGCCCCTCAGCTTTCTAAGCCACACCGTCCCCACCACAGCACCCTCTCCACCCTGAAGTCAAGGCTTCAGAATGGGACCAGAGAACCAGCCCATCTCTGTGGGTCCGCGAGCATGCTGAGACTTCTCCTGCAGCAGCTGGTCTGCCTTTCACACCTCTTATGGCTAGGAGGCCACCCCAAAATGAGTTTGCATCTTCTAGGGCTCAACACCACTTGACAAAGGCAGCATGACAACATCTCAGAACTGGAAGTGTGTGCAGAGGCCACACACACACACACACACACACACACACACACACACACCCCACTGGAGGCACAGAACCCTGAAGAAAGTGAAGCTATGCTGAGCTCAGAAGAGGTTCAGCCGGAAGAAGGGATGGGAACAAGGGGAGTGGAGAGAGGGAGGGAAAAGATGAGAGATCGTAAGACCACATCAAAGGGTGGATCCCTGGCAGGCCTGTGGCACACACATCTGCATTCACTCAGCCTCTGCTGAGTCCTGCTAGGTGCCCACCTAAACGTCTGGAAATCCCATCCTTTCCAGAAGCCTTTCCAAACTTCACCCCAGGAAAGACCCACTTTCTCCAGATGTGTTCTGTCTAAACGCCTCCCTGCCTCCAAGTTCTATAGGTTTCTGCCCTGACAGAGGCTCATCCCAGTAGAACAGTTCCACCAACCCTGTCTCCCTAAGCACCAGCTCGCTTGAGGGCCGCTTGGAGTTCACCTAGTCCAGGGCCCACCTCCGTGCCCATTGTACGGATGGGAATATGAGCCCAAGGGCCCGACTTAGTTGTCAGTCACCATTTGAGGTGACTGGGAGCTGGCAAGTGTCCCCAGGGCTCAATTCCTGTTAAATGGACTCATTGGGCTGCCTTGTCTGCCCCAGGGTATAGCTTGGGCTCAGGAGCAGGCAGGCCTGGATTCAAACTCTGACTCAGAAGTCTTGCGAGACACATGACCAGGTATAAATGACTTAACCCCCCCCCCCGCCCCCGCAGACTTGATTCCACATCTCTAAAACAGGTTAACAGTCCTTACTCCACAGGGCTGCTGAGAGAATAAAATAAGACGAGACACACAGAAGACTTAGGAAAGCACCCAGCACCTCGACAACGGTCACTGGTCACTGCGGTTGTTATCATTGCCATGGGCCTGGGGCAAGGCTCACTGAGCCTCCCTTTTCCCTCCCACCTCACCCTCCGCAGCAGAGACTCCCTCTGTCAGGCCATGTATTATGTCTAGGTCCCTGGGACCATTACTGCTCCTATGGCCTCCCTTCCACCTAGAAGCCCACCAGCACCCAGCTCCAAAGTAGCAAACGCACAATTCAGCTACATCTCTGTGTCCAGCTCATCCCTAGTGGTCCTCTCCCCCTTCCTCCTTCCAGAAGCCAGGTCACAGCACCACACATCCTGGGCTCCAGCCCCTGCTGCCCCTGCTGCTGCCACCTCCCCAGTACAGGGCCTCTCCCTCAAGCACGCACTCCAGTGTCTCCCCTCAGGGGGGATCCCAGTTCCTCGGTGCCTATGTTGACTTTAGGGTGACCTGGGAGTCCTGCCTCCCAGAGGGAGTCTCTCTCCCTGCTCCAAGGCTCCAAGGCTCCCAACAAAAAATGCTTCTCGTTCCACACTCCCAGTGGGTTTCCCTCCAACATACTCCCAAAGCCTGGATGCCTCGGGAAGGCCCAACGCCCAAAGGCATTAGGGATGTAGAGGAGGTATCCATTCTCTGGACCACAAAGAGAAGAACAGAGAGAATGGGGCAGCTGGCACGGGCACTGCTTAGCTGGAGGCACGCATGTGCTGAGGACCCGGCCTCTGGAAGGGCAACAACTCCCAGCAATGGGCTTCTAGGACGGCTCATCTCTGGGACACCCCAGTCAGGCCCGCCCTCTCCCAGCTCCCCAAGTGAGTCCTCTCTGCCTCACTGTGGGGACCCTTGGCACATCTGCCAGGCTACAGAACGAGGGATGAAGCCCACGCCTGCCTCCAGAGTGGCAGAAAAAGCCCCTTCTGGAGACCGACTGCATCCCTGCCCCAGCATTTGCCAGCTGTGTGTCTTTGGGCGTGTGAATTGCCCTTTCTGAGCTTCTGTTTCTCCATCTACACAACAGGGTTAATGATACCCTATCTCATAGGACTGCAATGATTAAATGAGATGACATCTACTGAGCATTCACCCCAAAACAGCTCCACCCCCAAAACATGAAAACCCCGTGCTCCTACCTGGAACCTCATACTGCAGGGGAGGCAGAACTAGGGGTGGAAAGTGAGGGAGGGTGGCACAGCAGCACATGTGGCCCTTTTCCCGATGTTTAATTCATTCTGCGCCAACAAGACCAAAGGAAATTTCTCAAGAATCACATGTTTCCACGCTCTTCCCTCCCCTCCAGGTCTTGGCTGTGTCTTCCTTCTTTTGCTGGTGGACCCCCCTGTCACTCCTGGGGGTGGGGTGAGGCGTGGGAAAAGGACAGCAGTGAGAAGTTGCCACCCACTCAGAGGGCAGGCTCTCGGGCTGTGAATCATCTTGCTTGCCTTTCTTCCCTTTCCCGACCCCATGATTCAGGGTCCCAGGCTCAGGCACTGTGTGACCACCATCTTGTAGGCCACCTGGATTTGGGCCATTTTCTTCACCAGCCCAAACCCTGCACATCTAAGCAAGAAGCAGCCAGCCACAGGCCCGATGCCTGTCCTACAACACTTCCCAGGAGGCCCTCTCGGTGCTGTGGGGTTCCAGATCACAGCTCTATGATCCCACTGCATCTCTGACCCCAAATGGTATTATCGGGTGGGTGTGAAACCCAAATCCTCCTCCAAAGAATGAAGTTACGTGACTCTGGAGAAGACCACAGTTTAAGGATGGGGGAATTCCCACAGGAAGCCTCAGAAGTCAGCCTCACCAGTATAAGGATATAGCCTCCTCAGAAGGGACAACACTTCTCTAACTGGCCTTTCCACAAACATTCAAGCACCCAGACGTCAGGCATCCGAGCATCCCAGACATCCAGCTGACCTGCTCCCATCAGGTGCCCTGCAGCGCTGAAGAGGACCAGGGACAGGAAGGAAAGCACTCCTCAAGTCTGGTACCCTTCTCACCCTCAGGCTCGCGTGATACAGGCTGCTCATCTCTAACAAGCTGGATGGCCGGGATCTCAGAGCACAGGAATGGAGTAAATTGGAAAGCTCAGGGCAGGTAGGCAGAAGAAACCACCAGTGAGGTCACTGAAGAGAGAAAAGAACTCCAAAGGTCAGTCATGGGACCAATAACAGCATCGCTGAAGCCACCAAGTTCAAAGCTCACTCCCTCCAGAGCACCCTCGCCTTTCAGCATGTCAGTGCAAAATGCTCACAGAGCAGTCATGAAGAAAAATGCGTGTCCTGACGTCAGCCTATGCTGTATGTAACACGGGGAGAAAGACTTCCACACTCAGCAGTTAACAGAAGAGTTACTGCTTAAGCTCGGGAACTTCAGATGTCAGGGAAATGTGCTCACCCCAAAAGAGTCCTATTCCCCAAAGAGCTGGAACTATGCGCCACCACTTACACCCCACATCCCCGCAGCCCTCCACCCTCCCTGCCACTCAGATCCACCTGACACATCGGACATGTTTAAACTGCAATTTCAAGTTTAGGCTTCCATTTCCCTCAGCCTCCAAAAATACCCGAACTATGTGCAGGCCCCCAAACTGCAAGGCTGCACAGCATCAGATTTCCTAGGGACTTCTGGGAGGCCAGAGGGCATTAGCTAGGAGATTGAACTAAATAAAGAACTCTCTTAAAGACAGGCGGGCTTCAATACTTTCTAAAGCAGAAGCTAACTGCTGAAGACGCCGGTAAGAAAAGGACCTGGGGCCTCAACTGAATGGTGAAATCAGACACTTTCATGATTATCTACAGCCTATTTGAAGGTAAATAGTTTTTCTCAATTAAGTCAAACCAACCCTCCCCACCTCCCAATTTTTTTTGCCTTACTATTTGTTTGACGTTTTCCCTTAACAACAGATCCTGTATCTGAGTCACCCATCACGCACCTCATTAGGGCGGGTTTCCCTTAGATGTAAAACCCCTTTTCTGGCAGTTCACTGCCTTAGGCCCCCAAACCTGCCAATTCGCTGACTAAACAGCAAGTGAGGGCCTTGGGACCTGCGATTCACTCCCCTACCCTCCAGTGTGCCCCCACCTGGTTCCTACCTTACCTCCACCGGTGTCCATCTCCTCTCCACCCTACTTCACCCACCATCTCCCTGAGACTTCCCGGGCCCAAACCACCCCACCTCTGCGCCCTCCGGTTCTTTGGCCTCCGGCTGCTTCCTCCCCTCCCCCAACACCTATTTACCCCTTCACGCAGGCCAGCTGTCCCTACCTGTTCTCAGACTCTGTCCCCCTCACGCCCACTGCTGCCCGTGGAGGTCCTCCCGTCATCCACTCCTTCATCGTTCAAGGCCAAGCGGAGTGGACCGGAACCACTCGCCCTCGTCTCCCTGGCAGCTCCCTCTCCACAGAACTCGTGGTCAGGGTGTTTTCCTCTTCCCTCCCAGCTCCAGCTAGCGGGGCACGCTTTCCAGAATCACCGACACAGGGACAGATCTGCCTCCATGCCCCCGTACAACCCGGGTCTCCGTAATCACGGCCACACTCGCAGCCTCCTCCAGGGCGTCCGGGGTGAAGGCAGGTCGCACAGTGCCCCAGCCCCCTGGGCCCGAGGGAGGGGGAGGCACAGTTGGGGGCGGGGTTGGATTCCAGGCTCCCCCAGCGGCTCTGGGCCCGGGAGTCGGGGAAGCCGCCCGAGTTCCGGGTGCTCACGGCGCGGAGGCCAGCCCGTGGAAAGGGGGCCGGGGTGGGGGCGCCCTGCGAGGGGGCGCGGGGGGCGCCGCTCTGCCCGCTCGAGCGGCGCTGCAGCAAGCATGGGCCGCAGACAAAGGCCTCCGGCGCCCGCGCCACGCAAGCACTCACCGCGCCGCGCCCACTCCCGGGATCCAGAACTCGGCAGAGCTGCGGAGTCGCTGTTGCCGCCGCCGCCGCCGCCGCCGCCGCCGCGAGGCCGGGCCCGAATGGGGGCCGGGGGCGGCCCGGGAGCCCGAGGGGCGGGGCGGGCTGGGGAAAGCCTCGGGCCGGGAGAGGCGGCCGGGTGCGCCCAGAGGCGGGATTGGCCCCGCCGCGGCGGTTTGGGGCCAAGGCCTGAGCCCGCCCGCTGGGCAGGGCACTGGGCCTGGACCCCGCCCCTGACCCCAGTCAGACCACGCGGGGAGACCTGGCGCTTCGGGAAGGGGGAGCTGGTCTAATCGCGGCCCCTCCCCCACCCCGTTCCCACAGTCCCAGGATCCAAAGTTTATTTTCTGTGAGGGGAACAGGTGACCGGTCCTGACTCCCCCGCCCCACCCCACGCCTCACCCCACACTACCCCCACTCTCCAGGCTTCTGGCGGCAGAGCTGAAGCTCAGATCCCGCTCTCCGACCCCAGGTCTATATTTCCCCTAGGCATCAGACTGGTATCGCGGCCTGGAAAGGGTTAACTCTACTGCAAGGAATTAAGAGCTGTGGGGAGCGGGAGCGCTCTATAAATACAGCGTCGTGGGCGTCGGAGCCAACCGCAGCGTAATTCCACGGAGCTGGTTTCCCTCTTTTCTTTCCACCCACGGCCACCCTGCCAGCCCTGCCCCCAGACTCAAGCCAGGCGCTCGCCATACCAGGCTCCAACCAAGGGAGCAGCCCTTACCCCAGTGTCCTTGGGCTCTGTCCTTATAGGACCCAGCTCCAGCCTGGGAGGAGATGCGGGTCAGGCTTGGACCTCCAGCCTAGGAGGAGAGGGGGCCAGTCTCTCCCAGGGCTTATCCCGACCCTGCACCTGTCCTGTGACCTGTTCTCTACCATTACAGATGGTAGGTAGGTAGCAGCTCCAGTGTAACGGCTTCTGTGGACCCCCGGTCTTCCATGCTGGTCTCTTTGAATCCTCCTCACAACAGTACACCTGGTAGATAATATTATCCCCATTTTTGCAGATGAGAAAATCGAAGCTCTAACCTTGTGCTTTTGCCAAACCCACCACCAAGTGGCAGCAGAAGTATGGGGGAGGGCTTAGGAAATATGCATGAATACCTGCGTCTCTGCTGTCAGCCACTGTTTTAAGCCCTTTGCCATTTTATCTCATTTTGTCTTCACAACAACTCAGTGAGGTAAATGCTATTATTATTCTCACCTTTACAAATAAGGAAATTAAGACATAAAGAGATTAAGTAACTTGCTTGAGGATATCCAACTATTAAGTGGAGGAACCAGGATTTGCCCCCTTGAAGTTAGTGCTGAATTCAAACTTAACTCTGTGGTGTGTGTGTGTGTGTGTGTGTGTTAGTGGTGCATGGGTACGTGTATTTGTGAACACATGTGAGTAACTCTGTATCTGACTGTGCACATGTGTTTCTGAATGTGAGTTTGGTCACGGCTGTGTCTGTCTGCCTGCTCCTAGGCCTGGGGGCAGAGAGTGCGGCAGCGAGGCCTGCTGTCCGGTGCAGCATCCCTGGAGGTCATCAGCCTCCCAATCCGCATTACTCCCCTGCCCTGTCTGGCCCACTGCATGCAAATAGCAATATCAGTACTAATATTGTTTTCAGTTGGGATTGAGACACCGTGACCAAGTATCTTCGGGGCATCTGAGCATAGTCCCAGGCCTGGAATGAACACAGAAGGCTTAACTGCCCGATGGTGAGAACAGGTTCTTCAGCCCTCCCTAGCGGGGTGTTCTTAATCCGACAGTTCTTCATATCAATCCCTAATTTCTGAGGCAGGACCACTGACTTCCCTTCCTAGCTCCCTTACCCTCCCTGCCTTCTCTCAGCCCACTGTCACTCTCTTTTGGAGAAATATAGTGTGTGATGGAAGTGGCCCCTCTTGGACCATGCATGTCTTGTGTGCTGCTAGGTCTCCATGCAGGTCACTGCTGGGGGAACACCCGTCCGAGATCAGCAGGCTGTGTGAGCTGCAGCGTCCCCAGTCAGTGTCTCACCATTCTGCTTCTGCCACCAGACCTGGGGGCTCTCTTCCCACGGGCCCACTTCACCCAAGGTTACTACCTCAGACGTGGGATATCAGTTCATATTGGATTAACTGCTTTTCCACCTGTGGCTTGCGGTTGCTAATGAATACAGTCTTGCGTTTGTTTACTTAAAGCAGGTCAGCACAATGACATATTTGGCACCTCTTCTTCTTCCCTCATTTCCCATGATGAGATCATCACAAACATGACTGCTAAAGAAATCTCTACAACCAGACTCTCCAAGGAAACCTGACACCTCCACAGACAATCGGTGATGGGCCTTGGATTTCCAAATGGGGACTTTAGCAGCAGCTACAACTTTTCCTGTTCAGGGAGATGGGTGGCCACCCCTGAGGAATGACCCCAGCCACCAAGTTTCTCCCCTGAGCTTAGAAATTCCCAATCAGCCCTCATTCTGTTGAGGTCAGAATTGCTGTCAAAATATGGTCCCTTTCCATCACTCTCCCCCCTCTGTAAATATTCATACAGTCCAATTCCTTTCACTTCTGCGGTGGTTCTCTCAAACTGGACAAGTCCACTTACTTCCCCAAGTCTCCTGGCACAGGTGCCAACTTCAACCCTGGTCTGCTCTGACGTGTGCTGCCCAGTGTTCTCTCTTTGTCCCGTGTCATATCTCCCCAGGCATTGTGAGAGCTTCCTCAGGGCAGGAATCCCAAGGTCCCCATTGTTATTCCCTCACCCGCCCCCCACCCTCTACCCCATGTTGAGAAACTTGACCTTGCAAACTTGAACTCTGGAGTGAATGCTTTAACTCTGGCTGATGGGAGTGGGAAGCGGACCGCACAGCGGGCTAGAAACCACGACCTCCCAGCCTGCCAAGTATGGCCATATGGCCAGAGCAAGTGGGCCAGCTGTTCTGGGCCTCTGCCTCCTCTTCCTCCCAAACAGTCCTCCCCTGTCTCCTCTATCGCCCATCAAGCCAGTGGTTGTTTCTCACTGAGAGCATCAGAGGGATTCCCTCCTCTGCCATGTAGCAGGCAGGACTAATGAAGCACACTAGCACCACAAGTGGCCTGCAAAGCCAGGAAGGGACTAACAGTTGGCCTCCAAATTCCCTGCTCTTATTTTTTTAATTAAAAATATTTTCAGTGCAGCCACTATGGAAATCAGTATGGAGGTATCTCAAAAAATTGGAAATGGAACTACCTTATGACCCAGCAATTTTATTCTTAGGTACCTATCCAGAGAAATCCAAGATGCTAATTCGAAAACCATATGCACCCCTATGTTTATTTCAGTGCTGTTCACAATAGCCAAGACATGGAAACAACCAAAATGCCCATCAGTAGAATGACTGGATTAAAAAACTGTGGTACATTTATACAATGGAGTATTACTCAGCTATAAAGAAGAATGAAATCTTATCATTTGCAACGATATGGATGGACCTAGAGAACATTATGCTAAGTGAAATAAGTCAGACGGAGAAAGACAAATACCATATGATCTCACTTATATGTGGAATCGAAAGAACTGAATTAATGAGCAAAGTAAACAGGAATAGTGTCAGATATAGAGGAGAAACTGATGGTTGCTAGAAGGTAAGAGGGGGGATGAGGGAGAAGGGGAAGGGTTTAGACAGCATATATTGGTAACTACAATATTGCCACGGGATATGAAAGACAGTCTGGGGAATATAATCAATAAGGTAAAGATTTTGTAGGGTGTCAGATGGGCACATGTCCCCTTAGGGAGACCACGTCATGGACGGTGTAGATGCTTAACCTCTGCAGTGCACACCTGAAGTTGAAGCTGAATAATATTGTATGTCAACTATAATTTAATATATATATAGTCACAGGATGTGGAGTACAACATAGGGAATGGAGTCAATGGAACTGTGATAGATATATACGATGTCAGAGGGGCAACAGATTGTGGGGGGAGGAGTACCACTTCGTGAGGGGGGCAAATGTCTAACTATTGCATTGTTTTGTACACCGGAAACTAATTTAAAATTTTTTTTTTCAATTACAGATGACATACAATATTACATTAGTTTCTGGTGTACAACGTAGTGATTAGACATTTATGTAACTTACAAAGTGATCACTCTGATAAGTCTAGTACCCACTTGGCACCATACGTAGTTATTACAGTATTATTGACTACATTCCCTGTGCTGTACTTTACATCCCCATGACTATTTTTATAACTGGCAATTAGTATTTCCTAATCCCTTCACTTTTTCACCCATCTCTCAACCCCCCTCCCAACTGGCAACCATCCAAGTGTTCTCTGTATCTGTGAGTTTGTTTGTTCATTTATTCTGTTTTTTATATTCCACATATAATGAAATCATATGGTATTTGTCTTTGTCTGACTTATTTCACTTAACATAATACCCTCTAGGTCCATCCATGTTGTCACAAATGGCAAGATTTCATTCTATTTAATGGCCGACTAATAATGGTCAATTAATCTATGACAAAGGAGGCAAGAATATACAATGGGGTAAAGACAGTCTCTTCAATAAATGGTGTTGGGAAAACTGAACAGACACATGCAAAAGAACATAACTGGATCACTTTCTTATACCACATACAAGAATAAATTCAAAATGGATTAAAGATTTAAATGTAAGACCCCAAACCTTAAAACTCCTAGTAGAAAACATGGGCAGTAAACTCTCTGACATTGTTCTTATCAATATCTTTTTGGATATGGCTCCTTGGGCAAGGGAAACAAAATAAAAAATCAACAAATGGACTACATCAAACTAAAAAGTTTTTGCACAGCAAAGGAAACCATCAACAAAACGAAAAGTCAACCTACTGAATGGGAAAAGATATTCACCAATGACACATCTGATAAGGGGTTAATATCTAAAATATATAAGGAACTCATACAACTTAACACCAAAAAAATCAAACAATACTATTTAATAATGGGCAGGGGACCTGAGTAGACATTTCTCCCTGCTCTTTTTGACACAGGCACTTGCTACCCTCCGCCCCCTCCTGGTCATAAGTGGAAAAGCAGCTGAAGAGGACATCCGTCCTAGGTCTACAAAGATGCTGGTCAATGCCAGTGTTGGAGTAGGAGGAGGAAGTCGGGCCGAGGAGCAGTGTGGCCTGGGCTGTGGAGGTCAGGGAAGGGTTCCTAGAGAAGGTGGCTTATAGCTGTCCTTGAAACATGGAGAGAATTTGGCAAGTGAACAGCATCAGGGACTGGCCCAGGTCTGGCATTTCTCGAAGACAATGCACAATTCGGAAGATTACCCTTGTGGTGCACTTTATGGGTCTGAGGTCAGGAGAGGCGTCAGCTGATAGAGGCAGAAGGGGAAAGGCATCCTTTAGAAGAACAGAATTGGGAGAGGAGAAAAAGCATCTGGGCCCACATCCTCTGCCTGCCCCCTGGCGCTGTGGGAGAGGGTGGGTGCTCCTGCTGAGGCCGCCTTCCTCTCGTGCACTCTCAACTACTCACGGGTGTCACTGCAGCCACTCTCCCTCTCCCCTACGTCGTCGACCTTTTCACTCTCTTCCCTGATTCAATCGATTTCTTTCCTGAAATACTTTCTGCTTCTAGAACTCCCCTGTCTTGCTTTTCTTCTCACCTCACTGGTTGCTCCTTCTATCTCCTATGCTGGGTCCTTCTCTTCTCCCCAACTCCTTCATGTTGGAGAACCCCAGGACTCAGGACTCAGAACTCTTTTATTCTGGATCTACACCCACTCTTCCCTTCAGCTCTCCAATTCAAATCTCCAACTTGGACTGTCCTTGAATTCTGTGTTTCCAGCTGCCTACTAGACATCTCCATTTGTCTCTAATTAAACTCATAATTTCCATTTCACCCCTCCACCACCAAAGAAACCAAAACAACACAAAACCAAAATTAACCATTTCTCTTAGAGCCTTCCCATCTCAGGTGATGGCAACTCCATTCTTCCAAGTAACTCAGGCCAAAAATCTTGTAGTTGTTCTTAATATTTCTCTTCTTTGCGAATCCCACATCACCAATCCCACTGGATCTACCTTCAAAATAGATTCAGAAACTGATGACCTCTCTTCATCTCCACAGCTACCCCCTGGTCCAAGCCATTCCCATCACTTACCTGTATTGCAATAGCCTCCTAATTGGTCGTTTTGCTTCCATCTTTTCTCACTACAGTTTACTTTCTACACAGCAGCTGGAGTGATCCTTTAAAACATGGGCAAATTATTGTTCCTCCACTCAAATTTCTCCAGGGTAAAAGCTGAGTCTAAATTGGCCTATACAGCCCACATGACCTGCCCCCTGCTATCCTTCTGATCTCGTCTCCTGCCACGGTCCCTCTTTTTTTCTTTACTTCATGCTCTTTTCCTGGCTGTTCCTTGAATTCACCAGGCCTGTTTGCCTCAGGACCTTTGCACTTGCTCTCCTTCCTGATTGGGACACTCTTACCTCAGTTTTCCATATAACTAATTTCCTTACTTTCTCCAGGTCTGTCTGTTCAAATGTTACCTTACCAGGGAGGCCTTCCCTGACCACCCAATATAAAGTGGTACCCACCTACCCACCATCCCTAGTCGTCCCAAACTTCTTTACTCTGTTTGATTTTTCCCACTTAGCACTTAATTATTCTCCATCAATATTATATATTTGTCATTTATGCATTTATTTTCTATCTCCCTCCATACAATATAAGTTCCATGAGAATTGGGACTTTCTTTTTTTCACTACTGTACTCCTGCATCTAGAGTCCAGCACATAGTAGGTGTTCAATTAGAGCTTATTAAGTGGATGGATGGGTGAATGGAAGGACCACTAGTTGAAGAACACATGGATGAGAAAAGATTGCAGTGCTTTTCTCAAGATCTGAGTATGTTTGTGTGTCCGTGCGAAGGTAGAAAGACAGAGGAAGAAGATAAGTACCCTGAAAAAGAAGGGGTATGATACTTGGCACAGAGAGACCTTTGAAAAGACAGAAAGGGACAGGATTCAGAGTGTGGGGAGAGCCACTCCTTCCTTGGACAGCAGGGAAGGAGGTGACAACGGGGTGATAAGAATGAGAGATGCAAAATCAGTGGAGGCCCCACAGGAGTGGGGGAAGGATAAGGCAAGCTCATCTTCTGAGAGCAAGGGAAGCGAGAGTGGGAGGAGCCTAAGGAAAAGGGTGACCGTTTTTGGATCGCGGCTGTGAACAATGGGAGAGATGGATCCTCCGGGACACATAGCATGGTTTTTAAATAGTGACGAGAGATCAGTTTGGAACAGCAATAATCACATGCCCTCTCCCCCTTCTTTGGGACTGCAGGCATGATCACGACAGGGCAGAGAGCTGTGACAGGGAGGAAGGAACCCCAGCCGTGTAGTCCAGAGTCTGTGCCCTACCTCCTGACCCATGTGTCTTCAGCTGCTCTCTCACCGTGACTGAAACCACCTGACCCCGCTCCTTCCCAAGGTCTGGCTTCCTTATGACTGTAATTCAACCCAAGTGTGTCGGGATGGGTTCTTGGGAGGCAGACTCTGAAATGGAGGTTAGTGTGCTGGAAGTTTGTTAGGGATGATCTTAGGCTCGATGCCGGGGAGAAAAGGGAGGAAACGGACTGGGCAGAGGGAGAAGTTGGACCACAGTACAGTCTGTTTGTTTGTTTGTGTGATTTTTCATGTTTCTCATTGCCTCTTTGATCAGGTTTTTATTCAAACCGAGCTGTCCAAAGTGATTTGACTTTTAAGGAATAAACAAGTTTTAAGGTTATGCCTCAGGCTTCTTTTCTTCTGTGGCGGGTTTCTTTTCTGTGGGCTTTGTCTCAGCTGCTGTTTTCTTGGTAGCAGCAGCCTTTAGTTCCCCCCAAAGGCTTCTTCTGCCTCGTAATGCCAATAGCCTTCATTCCTTTCTTCCCTATCGCTGGCTTCTTGCCGGGAACCCCCTTCTCCTGTGACTTGACTTCTAGCACCGCTGAGGCTTTATCCACCAGAGCTGGTGGTTCTCGGCCCGGTGAAGGATGGGTTCCCACGCATGGTCTCTGCGTGTGGGTTTAGCTTCAGCGTGATTCTTAGGTTTTTCAGTGGATTCTTCTTCAGGACTCTGCGATGAATCGTCTCGCACTGTGCTCGGAGGGCTCTTTGGATCTCTGGGCATTTCCAGATCCTGCTCAGGTCTGCATTGAGCGTCTTGTACATGGGAAGGTGGCAGTTACTCTTGAAGGAGACAGCTTTATGCCAAGTGTCACACGGATCATCCAACTTGCAGAAAGCACTGTCGGCCCAAATGCAGAAATGGCTGCTGTGCCCACCAGGAGCAAGTGTCAAAATGCTCGGTTTG
Organism: Rhinolophus ferrumequinum; assembly: GCF_004115265.2. Lineage (NCBI taxonomy): Eukaryota > Metazoa > Chordata > Mammalia > Chiroptera > Rhinolophidae > Rhinolophus > Rhinolophus ferrumequinum. Next base: position 98,477,925 of record NC_046289.1, on the reverse strand, counting down.
CTTACATCCAGCAGAGTGATTCCAGGGGTGTTTCTGAAGGCTTTGATGATGCCATTGTCCGCACTAGAGAAGATGCACGGTCCCCTGCACTGGATACGACGACGGTTTCTCATTTTGCCCTTGCCAGCTGTCATTCACTGAGAGGCACAGACCTTGTTGATATCATTCCAGGCCTTAAGCTCCTTAAGGAGCAAAACAGCCTCCTTGGTTTCTGTACCCTTCAATTTTACCTTCAAGCACCCAAGCAGTTCAGGAACTTCCTTAATACCATGACCTTCAGACATGACCAGCGCTGGAAAGGCCGAGGCTGCCAGGGCAGAGCAGATGGCATATTGTGTCTGTGCTGTGTTCAGTCTGCGGTGCCAACGGTGGCAGGTTTTGGTTGGTGCACACATGTGGCCCCACGACACATATTGCCATGGCACCCTGGCCAGAACGACGAGTCCCACCACCTTGAACTCTGGGAATTCGAGCAACAGCTCTTCCAGGACCCCACGACTCAGCACTGCTAATTCACTGACAGCATAGGGCTGGCTCTCCATTGTTTCTGCACAAGTTGGTGTGAACAACTTCACACCATCTGAACAACTTCACACCATCTGGTTAAATAGGAGCCTTGAACACAGCAGGCAAAGTGACATTTTTGCCAGATGATTCCCCCTTTTCAGAGTACACCAATATCAGTGAATGATCACATGCCATGGCGGGAGAGGAGGTGGCCACACTCCCCTCAACCCGGTGGCTCCCACAGGAAAATGATACAGTCTTAACAAATGACCTGGCCACCCCCATAGGGATTCTGGAGCTAAGGTGACCTCCTTAGAGTTGTTCTGTGTTGGGGCCAGGGTTGGCCTTTTATAGCCAAGAACTGAACAGTCAACGGATGTAGGTCTCTTGGGAAGGGGGGATGACGTGATCCAGCTACTTTCTTCAGCAGAGGCAGTTCCCAGAGAAGGCTTACAGCTGAGAGACGTCTTCCTGCGGTACTGCCAACAGCCAGGGGAGTAAGTCCTTTAGTCGTGAGGGGGTCCTGGCAGCCCACCACGGCATCCATCACAGCCACGCGTATTCAGTTAGCCCTTACTCTACGCCTGACCCAGGGTCTCCCTCAAACTCAGTAGGGGGCTTAGAAGCTTCAGGAACTTACCTGAGGCACCTGGGTACAGGTATCAGACTCCTGCAGAGGAGTAAGAGGCTTTGGGTTCTAATCCTAGGTCAGCCACTGACTCACTATGTGACAACAGGCAAGTCTTTGGCCTCTCTCAGCCTCGGTTTCCCAATCTGTATTATGAGGGTTGAGCTGAGGTCCTTGCCCAGTAGTCTATGGATTTATATACCTAAAATCACGGATGGCAAGGAGTGAGGTCTGCCTGTGCCTCATTCTTAGACTCCAAAGTCCCACCCATCACCCCAGCCCTCTCAGTTCTAGAGCTGTCAGGCTCAGGCTTTTATGGCCAAAGGGCCCAGGGTGAATAATCAAATACAAGTCTAAGGACAGATTTAGAAGAGAATGAGCATCCAGTGTCCTTTTGACTCCCCTGGCCCTTCTCAGAGTGGATTTAGCTCTTCCCTGAAGCATGATGGCTTCTGCCCCTACAAAGAGACCTCACTGAATATTTGAAGGGCAAGATTCTTGGAGGTCATTCAGTTTATAGACTATGTGTTCTGGCATCATAGGCCACACAGAAGCACCCCTATCTCCTACAGAGTTATACTCTCACATTAGTCATCAGCAGCTTCTGGAATCTTCAGGGCCCCTGAAAGGCCAGAGGGCAAGATCAAAGTAACATGGAAGTCTGCTTTGTTTTGGGAAGAACAAGAAATCTTTAAATCGCCCCTCACTCCGTGTCCCCACCCCCTGCCACCAGGCTTACATTTCTCAGGATAGTCCTGTGTTCATCCAGCCTCGTTGTTCATTATGGGAATTGTTTTTGTAGCTGGTTTATGCTTTTTTTTTTTTTTCCTAAGAGGAAACAGTTTTCATTTCTCAGCTCTATATTTTGCTCTCTGGAAACCAGGAAGAATATGGTGCCACCACCCACATTTCCAAACTAATGGGAAATGTAAAGAAGGAAAGGAGCTGGGGTGGCTGGATGACTCAGTTGGTTAGAGCACGAGCTCTTAAGAGAAGGGTTGCCGGTTCAATTCCCACATGGGCCCTCCACAACTAGATTGAAGCTGCCACTGAGCTGCTGGAGGGGCGGCTGGATGGTTCAGTTGGTTAGAGCAGGAGCTCTCAAAAACAAGGTTGCCGGTTCAATTCCCGCATGGGATGGTGGGCTGCGTCCCCTGCAACTAAAAATTGAAAACAGCAACTGGACTTGGAGCTGAGCTGCGCCCTCCACAACTAGATTGAAGGACGACAACTTGGAGCTGATGGGCCCTGGAGAAACACACTGTTTCCCAACATTCCCCAATAAAAAAAGTATGAAAATGACTGCATTAAAAAAAAAAAAAAAGAAGAAGGAAAGGAGCCAAACATAGTGATAGCCCATGGGAGGTGGAAAGGCCCTCAAACATTGTCTAGTCTATTCACTCCCATTTTACAGATGGGAAAAATGAGGGGAAAGAGTATGAGACCCCAGCTTCTTACTTACTAAGTATGAGATCCTTCAGATGAAGAGAGGGAAGCTTTTCAGAACATAGTCTTGCTTTTGAAATGACAGAATAGATACACAAATAACTCGTAAAGCAATCGAAATAGAAAATAAGATGAACCATTAACAGACCAGGGGAATTTCTAGAGATGAACATCAGATCGGTGTGTCAGATTCCTATCTTGATGCTGAAGTAAGTGGACTGCAGATTCCCTTCCCAAATTCAACCCTGGAGACACTGTTTACAAAAGAGAGAGGTGACGTATCCTAGAAGCTAACCCCTGGAGAAACCAGAAGCTAGATAGATCTGAATACTGAATACGGGGTGAATACTAGAGCATAGAGATGGAGACAGCTGCATATCAAGAGTGAATGACATTTGGTATTATTTTGTATTACTTCCAAGTGTACAGCATAGTGGTTAGACATTTACATAATTTAGGAAGTGATCCCCCTGGCTAGTACCACCTGGCACTGTACATAGTTATCACCATATCATTGATTATGTTCCCGATACTTTACATCCCCGTGACTATTTTGTAACTACCAATTTGTATTTCTTAATGCCTTCACATTTTTCACCCTGCCCCCAACCCACTCCCATCTATCACCTTGATAGATCTAGTACCCATCTGACACCACACCTAGTTATTATAATATTATTGACTATATTCCTTATGCTATACCCTACATCCCCATGAGTACTGTGTAACAACCAGTTTGTACTTCTTAATCCCTTTCCCTTTTCCCCAATCCCTAACCCCCCTCCCATCTTAAAGAAGTCCCTCTAAGATTCCTTGTAATACTGGTTTGGTGGTGATGAACTCCTTTAGCTTTTTCTTGTCTGGGAAGCTCTTTATCTGTTCTTTGATTCTAAATGGTAGCTTTACTGGGTAATATTGGTTGTAGGTCCTTACTTGTCATCACTTTGAATATTTCCTGACAATCCCTTCCAGCCTGCAGAGTTTCTGGTGAGAAGTCAGCTGACAGTCTAATGGGGGCTCCCTTGAATGTCAACTCTAATTGAAAAATTGAAAAAGTCGGGAAAGATCAATAATATTGTGATAGCATGGTACAATGTCAGATGGTTGCTGGACTTATCATGGTGATCACTTCTTTGCATAGGGAATATAATCAATAATGTGGTAATAACTCCGTATAGTGCCAGGTGGGTATTGTTGAATAACTATGATGTACACCTGAAACTAATAGAATATTGTATGTCAGCTGAATTTTAATAAAAAATCTTATTGAAAAAAAAAGAATGACTGAGAATCTGGGACAAGGCTCTCTAATCGTGGACTTTTCTTTCCTCCACAATTCTCCAGGTGTCTGGTAGGTAGCCTGCCCTACCGCCTCTGTGGGCAGCACCAGCTGGAAATGGAAAGGTATCCTCAAGGCAGTTCTGCAGGCAGTTAAGGTGGGAAATAGATTCAATAAATGACGGCAGGCAGGCAGCCACTGATGAGTCTCTACTTCCTCTTCCACACCTTGGTTGGGATCAGTGAACCCACAGAGACAGGCAGCTCTTAGGAAAAAGGAGTGACCGGGGCACAGCTCAGAGATGTGCTCTAGAACGCAGGATTGTCGGGTTTTTCTGTGGACAGTGAAAAACAGAACAGGTGCGCAGAGGTTCTGTACCCTGGGGCACTCGCCTCAGAACTTCACCGGAAGAAGCCAAAGCTGAAATCTGGTCTTTAATCTCATTCCTCCTCCCAAAGCACACATCATTGGCCAAGAGACTTGACATTTCCAGATGAACATGAGCTCAGAGCCAAAGACAGCCACCAAACGAATGACTAGCAGAAGTAAAATGAATAGACTTGGCAGAAGAAGAATTTACAATAAGGACAATACGTATCTTCAGGACACAAGGGAGGGCATTGTAAATAAGAAGCAAGAAGGGCAATTACAGAAAATACCTAGAAATGTTAAGAATGACAAATATTATCATTGATCATTAAAACAATTCAGTAGATGGGATAAAGAGCAAACTGTATTTAGTCAAAGAATAGATGTGAGAGTTGGAAGATCAGTAAGGACAGAAACCAACATAAATAATATATCCAGGAAGGATTTAGAAATGGAAAATATAAAGAAACGAAAAGAGATATGAATGACAACATAAGTACCTACATCCATTTAACAGGAGTCTCAAAAAAAAAAAAAAAAAAGAAACAGAAGATAAAACATTTAAAGATACGATGTCCAATTATTTCCTATAATTAAATATATGAGACCTTAGATTGAAAAGAACCCATGAAGCACGGCTGGTTTTCTCCCACAGAACATTTGCTGAGTGCTTGAGTGGCAAAGGAAGCTGGGGGTGGGGTGGGGGGTGGTGCAGAATAACCACCAGAAAGTGAAATTTCCCATAGACTCACAGTGCTTAGGAGACAAAGTTCTAGGGGGGGAGGGCGGGGGGGAAGGTGTCAAACACACATCTGGCCTCCTTCTCATGATATTTGCAAATTTTGAAGCTATGTTTGTTGGGAAGCTTAAAAGCTAAGTGCAAAACTCTGAAAGGCATAAATGAATTTTCCACAGTGTCTTATGGCTAAGGAGGTAGAGACTTGATGAGATCTCAATCAAACCAGAGGTAGACTGAGTCTAACAGGGCTACAACCTAACCACAATTTAGTTCATTTTCTAATCATATTGTTGTGATTGGCCCCTTATCTTATCTGCCTAATAAGGAAAGGGTAAAATCTATCTGAGTAAAAATATCATCTTCAGTCTCAGTCCATTTATATACAATCTCTGTTTTACAATATAGAATTATGAAAGACACGTGAAGAAGCAGGAAAATGTGGTCACACATTCTTAGGAGGAGAAAAGATAACAGAAGAAGACCCACAAATGACTTAAATATTGCAATTAGCAAAAAGGGCATTTAAAATAACTTACAAATATGTTAAAGAGAAAACTGGAAACTATGACAAAATGGTTCACAGGAAAACTTCAACAGAGAATTGTAATCTATGAAATTATCAAGTGGACTTTCTAGAACTGCAAAGTACAATATCTCAAATTACAAATTTATTGGGTAGATTTAACAGTAACAGACAGGATTAGTAAACTGTAAGGTCAATACATCTAAATTTCCAAACTGAAGCCCACAGAGAAAAAAGAATGGAAAGAACCAAGTACAAGAGACATGTGGGAAACTATCTAATGTTCAAAAGTGTGCAATTGGAGTCCCAGAAGAGAGGAGAGAGACAATGAGACAGAGCAGAATTGGAAGAGAAAATGACGACGAACTTTGCAAAAATTATAAAAAATATCAATGTACAGATTCAAGATGCTCAGTGAAACCCAAGCAGAATAAACACAAAGGAAACCACACAAGCACTTACTGGTCAGATAGCTGAAGGTCAAGACTAAGTGGCAAATCTTAGAAACAACCAGAGAATCAAGACATTTTACTTTCAAAGGAGCAATAGTAAGATCTGATAATTTTGCATCGAAACTATGGAAACTAGATGAAACTAAATGACACCTTTAAGCTGCTGAAAGAAGAAACCTGCCAACATGTAATTCTACTCCAGCAAAAATACTCTTCACAATATGAAGGCAAAATAAAGACATTTTCAAACAAACAAATAAAAAAAACTGTAGCCAAGATAATGTGCTATTGGTGAAAGGATAATTAAATAAACCAATGGAATCAAACAGAGTCCAGACTAGACCCATACATATACGTATATAGTCAAATGATTTTTGATTTTAAAAAATGTCAAAGCAATTCAGTGGGGGAAAGGAAAATATCCTCAACAAATGGTGATGAAACAATTGAATATTCATCAGGGAAATAAAGGACATCCACCCCTACCTCACACTACACAAAAAACCCAATTTAAGATGGATCATGGACCTAAAATAATGAAACTCCTACAAGTGCTAGAAGAATATCTTTGTGACATTTGAGTAAGCAATAATTTCTTAGGGAGGATCTAAAAAGTATAAACCACAAAAAAGATTGATAATTGGACTTCATCAAAATTAAAAAGCTTCTATTTATCAGAAAGCACCATCAAAACAATAAATAGGCAAGCTACAGACAGAAAACGTATTCACAACACTTATATCCAATGAAGGGCTTGAAGCACAACATACAAAGAAGTCTTGCAACTCAATTATAAAAATACAAGCAACACAATTTTTTAAATTGGCAAAAAACTCAGACATTTCACAGAATAAAATATACAAATGAGCAATAAATAGAGGGAAAAAAGTGCTTAAAATCATTAGCCATCAGAGAAATGCCAATTAAAGCAACAATCAGGTGCTACTACATTCCTGATAGAATGGCTAAAATGAAAAAGATTTTACAATTTATAACACTAAGTGTTGTGGATGTGGAGCCACTGGAACTCTCATGCATTGCTGGTGGAATTGTAAAATGAAGTAATCACTTTGGAAAACTGATGGTTTCTTAAAAAGTTAAATATATATCAACCCTATGACCCAACAATTCCACTGCTAAAGAAATAAAAACATATGTACACAAAAGTCTTGCATAACAATGTTTATAGCGGTTTTATTCATAATCATTCCAAACTGAAAACAATCCAGATGCCCATCAAAAGGAGAATAAACAAACTGTGGTATAGTCATACAATGAAATACTACTAAGTAATAAAAAGAAATAGACTGCTGGTGTAAATGACTATATGGAAGAATCTCAAAAACATTATGCTGAAAGAAACCAGACACATAAAAGTACATTGTGTTCTGGGTGGTGAACACATAATGTGATGTATAGATGCTGTAATACAGAATTGTACACTTGAAACCTATGTAACTTTACTAACTATTGTCACCCCAATAAACTTGAATTTTTATAAAAAGTACATTGTGTTATAATTCCATTTACATGAAATTCTAGAATGGGCAAAATTAATAATGATAAAAATTAGAACAGTGGATGTTTCTGGAGGGGGCGAGAGTGACTGTGCAGGAGCATGAGGGGACTTTCCGAGGTGAAGGAAACATTAGTGTCGAGCAAAACTAATTAAATAGTTCATTGAAGGTTCTTCTTCGTCACTCAGTGTAACTTATACCTCAATTAAAAAAAAACATGCTTGATAAAGGCACACACCCTTTAGAATGATTATACAAACAAGCCAGGGGTGAACAATATCCTACTGTTCAACCCAGGCAACATAATAATACAATGAAAAAATGTGAAGAATGAGATTTGGGGTTTGGAAAAGAAGAGATAAAGATAGCATTATTTTCAAATAACAGAAGTAATCATATGCATAGAAAACTCAACAGAATATCAGACAATTTTTTAGAATTAATAAGACCTGTTGCAATATTAACAAAATCTAGAAACAGTAGCATTCTTCTACAACAGCTTTTACCAACTAGAAAAATGTAATATGAACTCAGACACCATTCACAATAGCAACAACAAAAAACTAGATAACATATAGAAATTGACCTATCAAAGAATGTACAAGAAAAACTTTAAAACTCTAATAAAAGACAAAATGAAGACCAGAATATACCAGAATATATGGTATATCTCTATAGAGAGATATACCATAGTAAAGAATGGGGAATTTTAACATCACAAAGATGTAAATAAGTCTTCAAATTAATTGATAATAATTCTATTTAGAATTTATATAAAAAATTTAGAAACTTAAAAAATTGATTCTTAAACGTATAGGGAAGAATAGAAGACCATAGATAATTAAGACAACTTTGAGGAAGAACAAAGATTCTCCCTAATCCATATTAATGCATTGTACAAAACCTTAGTACTAAAAATAGTGTAGAACTGGAAGTGAAATATATAGGTCAATGGAACAGAAACAAATGTGATGAATTTGAAATAACAAAGATGGAATCATAAATCAGTGGAGAAATAATGAGTTTTATAGTTGATGATATTGAGAATATTGGCTTATTTTAAGGATTAAAACACAAGATCTCTACTTCACACCTTAAAAAAAAGGAACTCCAGGTGTATTAAAAATCTAAATGTAGAAAGTATAATGTGGAGTTGACAGAAGAAAGTGTACGATCACATTTTGTGACTTTGGGGTGGGTAATGATTTTTAAACAAGAGGCCTGATGCAGAAACTTTAATCTGGAAAAATCGGTGAATTGATCTACATCAACATAAAGGATTTCTACTCAGTGGTGGACGCCATAGACAAAGTTAACAGATGAGTGGTGGAGAGAAGATGTTTTCAATGTTTGAAACTGATGAGGGAGCAATAGCTTCCAGCCTCTATCAGGAATTCTAACAATCGATAAGAAAATGATAGGAACCACGATAAAAATTGACAAAGTATGTGAGATAGTCATTAGTTCCATTCACCAAATATTTCTGATTCTCTGCCTCAGTATATGATAGGATTATACTTTTCTGCTTCCTTGAATTTAGGTGTGGCCATGTAACAATGAAATTTCAGAGGCAGTGATAGGGTCACATGTAAGCAGAAGCTTAAGAGCCATCGTGTGGTTTAACACATTTTCTTTCCCTTTGGTGTGGTGACAAGCGATGTGGCCCAGAAATTTGACTTTGTGATTTTAAGCCATTAAGATAAGATGGTTGTCTGCCACCCTGGCATCATTTAGTCTATCCTGACTTATACAGAAGTGGGGTCCTACATCTAAAATATGTGGCAATGGCTTAGGAGCTGGGCACCAGACGGAAGGAAACTACTATGAGAGATAGTAGAAGGATAGCAATTCATCTTATGTGGCAGCAAAATATTGGCTAAAACTGTCACCTGCAAAAACTTGGAAGATAGATCTATACCTAATAAACATGCAACCCTAGGGGAAAGGAAGAGAATAGTGAACAGTAGTTTCTGCTGACTGCATTTGCTCGGAAAATAATGGGCATATTTCCAAGCGGGAATGGAAGAAAATTGAGGGGGACCAGAAAATTGGGGTTTTACAGAGTTGGAAGTGAAAGCTCCTTCTCAACCCTAACAGTAAAAAGAAAAATGAGAAAGACTTGGAAGGACAAAGACCAGTTAAAATCTCAGGCTTTTGACGAGGACCAAGTTTATTGCCATTTCATCCGTTGATTAAAATCCTTGAATGGATAAAGATGTTTCCAAGTAGCGGTCCAACTAAAGGTGAGGTATTCGGTAACTCCTTTTAATTTGACAGAATAGCTCTTGGAAAAGAGACTAAATGTGCAGCAATTCCACAAAAGCATAATAAGCTCAATACTTCATCTGTAATTAAGAGAAAGGGAAGGGGTGGGGAATAGGATGAGAAAAAAATGTAGCAAATTCAGAAAGTACCTCTAGAAAATAACTGTGGATGAGCTCTGCCACATGGAACTGAGTGGAATCAAGTAAATATGAAGCCTACTAAGTTTTTGGGTTTTTTTTTAAACTTTTATTTATTTTAAGTAAGTTTTTTCAGGACCCATCAGCTCCAAGTCAAGTAGTTGTTTCAATCTAGTTGTGGAGGGCGCAGCTCACAGTGGACAATGCGGGGATCAAACCAGCAACCCTGGTGTTATGAGCATCCCGCTCTGTTTTTTTTCTTTATTAGTTTCAGGTGCACAAAACAATGTAATAGTTAGACATTTATCATTTATATCCCTCGCACAGTGACAACCCCCCTCCCCCCATCTACTACCCCTCTGACATAGCACACAGCCATTACATTTCCACTGTGTCTGTTCCTAATGCTGTACTTCACTTCTTGTAAATACATATACACACACACATATATACATACATGTATATATACACATACATGTATACATATACATGTGTATATATACATACACGTGTATATACATGTATGTGTATATGCACATACATGTATACATACATGTGTGTACACACATACATGTATATATATACATATATACATACAAACTTGTATTTGACATTCATTATTGTTCAGCTTCAGCTTCAGGTGTACAGTGCAGTGATCAGGCATCTACATCATCCCTGAGGTCGTCTCCCTACTAAGACAAGTGTCCATCGGATACCCTAAAAAATCTTTACAACATTATTGATTACATTCCCCAAATTAACTTTCGTATCCCTGTGGCAATCTAGTGGTTACTGACTGTTTTCTAATCCCCTCACCTTCCCCCTTATCCCAACCCCCCTTCCCATCTAGCAACCCTCAGTTTTTCCTCTATGTCTCTGAGACTGTTTCTGATTAGTTCATTCACTTATTCTTTTCTTTAGATTCCACATATAAGTGAGACATATGGTATTTGTCTTTCTCTGTCTGACTTATTTTCACTTAGCATAATGTTCTCTAGGTCCATCCATATTGTTGCAAATGGTAGGATTTCATTCTTTTTTATGGCTGCGTAATAGTCCATTGTATAAATGTACCACAGTTTATGCACCCCTATGTTTACTGCAGCACTATACACAATAGCCAAGACATGGAAACAACCAAAATGCTCATCAGTAGACGTTTGGATTAAGAAACTGTGGTGCATCCGCTCTAACCAACTGAGCTAACTGGCTGCCCCCAAGGGCTACCGAGCTTTAAAAGAGCATTGTATTTCCAAAGAAATGATGAGTGTGAATCTTAAAAATCTGTAACCCTTTGAGCCTTAAAATGACTCCAGGGCCCCCAAACAATCAATGGGCAGGAAATGTGCTGATGCGATGTCAGATAAGGCCTAGAGGATGATGGGGAATCTCTCAGAAGGCAGAGCCAGGTGTTACAAAGAACAAAGGACAAGGTAGCTACTCCCAGGGCAGGAAATCAGGGCTAAAACAAGGAACATATGCATCCCTGGGGCAGAAGGTAGGGAATTCATAGGAAACCAGAATGTGTCACCACATTGACATAAGGATTATTTTGAGCTGAAGGCAATGAAGAAGAAGTAAATACAAGAAAAACTACCTTCCCTCCTTCTATTTGCCTAAAAGCAGAACATAAATTTTCAAAGGTGTCCCTCCTCCCTCTCTACCAGGAAGGACAAAGGTGAATCATCAGAGGCAATTTTAGATCTTATCAGCCGGGAATCACCAGAGGACTCAACATAACAAACTTTACTAACTAGCCTCTATCTACCATTAGTTTCCCATATATTTACCTTTCCACTGTTTGCCACCCTAGGAAGCCTGAAAAATATTTTATTTTGTCCTGTAATTTCTCTACAAAGTTATTGTTCTTTGTTGAAGCTGTATAAGCTGGCATTCTAAACTACCTCTTTGAGTTATTCTTCTCTCACTTTTTCCATGTATATGTGAAAAACACGTTAATAAACTTCTGTTTGTTTTTCTCTTATTAAACTGTCTTTTGTTACAGGGGACCCAGCAGAAAACCTTGAAGGGTAGAAGGAAAAAATGTTTCTACCCTACAAATGTTTAGACAACTCCCTTAGGTAGGGAGGGATTGTATTTTTTTATGAGGGGAAAAAATGAACAAACCAAATATTTGTTGACCAGAAAGACAGATAATGGTTATTAGTGCTGTTCACCAACTATTTCCAGTTCTCCTCCTTCTGGACACACAGTAGGATTGTACTTTCCCACACTCTTGAAGTTACACACAGCCATGTAACTAGCTATGGCAATGAAATGTGCGTGGAATGATGTGTGTCATCTTTGGGTGGAAGCCCCGGGGCCGATGCAAGATTCACCACGGTCTCTTTTCCTCTGGGACAATGACGGCCAATGTCCAAGACCACAGTTGCTCCATCCTCCTGGGTTCCTGCGTGGCTGAGGACCACAGCCCGTCTGATAACTCACTATGGCCAAGTAACACGGACAGGAAACAAACACGTCTTCCTTTAAGCCAACGAGATTTTTTTGGTTGTTTGTTAGAGCAGCATAATTTAGTATATTCCGACTAATATAATAGGCAATTTGCAAAGGGGAAATCCAAATGGTTAACATGTAAATAGAGATGCACAAGAAATAAAACACCAATGAAATACTACATGTCCATCAGATAGGCAAAAATGAAAAAGGAGAGAAATAGCAAGTGTTAAAATATATGGGGAAATAGGAGTCCCAGTGAAGTGCTTGTGAGAATTTGAAGAGGGCTGGAGGGAACCGAGGTATCCAACACCAGAGAACAAAATGAATAAATGTAATGGAGGATTATCATGGAATACCAAGCTGCATTCTGAAACATTTATTGGATATCCATAGAATATCCAATTATAGGATATTCAAATATATATCCAAATATATAGGATATATATTTAAAACACAATGTTGGCTAAAAAAAGAAACGAAACAAATCTTTTTGTACCCTTTACATAAGTTAAAAAGACAGATATACATGAAGCAAAATACATTCATTTTATACAGAAGAATAGGAGTTGAGATGATGCATGAAGACCAAAAGAAATAATAGTAATGACGATAATAATAACGGAACATTGTAGACTGATGATAATTACTATGAATTGAGAATTAATTCAATCCAATGTACCAGAGGTTCACACTGAATGAAGGTGGCATTCAATTGAGGGAGAGAGCACAGCAAAGAAATTCATATCCTAAACAAACACAGCAGAGACTTGAAATGTGAGTTAGAGATGCTTTTTCTCAAAGAGCTTCAAGGAGTCAGCAAGGGCAGGGAGCACGAGTGGACCCAGCAGACCATGGAGTGGCTAATTAAAGGTCTGCCCTGGAACAACCGAGCCAGTCATTATCTCCCCTCTCTATATATAGAGCAGCTGGCTGCAGTGTTTGGCCTCAGGATAAAGCCATGATTACCACTCTCTAATCAAACTGGAAAATCTGCCTAAGGGGGACTCCTAGTCAACTCTTGGGACCAAGCGTCAGATTAGACCCAAGACAATTCTGTACATTTGCAATATAAATGAAGGAAAAGAAGAAAGAAATATAAAGAAATGCAGTCCACTCATCATTGAAATAGCACTCACCTCTAGAGTAAAGCCTTTTTTAGCAAGTGTGGGAGCTCATCTGATTATTCCTGACCCAGAGTATTCCACCAATCCAGCAATTAAGGAAGGAGGCCAGTAGTGGAAATGGAACTTCAATTGTCAAGAGAATGAAAATAAGCTATACAGTCGTCCCCCCTCATCCACAGGGAATGCAGTCAATGACCCCTAGCGCATTCCTGAAACCACGAATGGTGATGAATCTCATGTGTGCTATGTTTTCTCCTATACGTACATACCTACGATAAACTTTAATTTACAAAATAGGTGCAGTAAAAGATTAACAATAATAACTGATAATAAAATAGAACAATTATAACAATAAAATAAGAGTCACTACAAGACTACAGCAGTTGATCCGGTAAGGTTATTAAGTGATGAATGGGCAGGTTTGTCAAGGTGGATATACTTGACAAAGGGAAGATTCATGTCCAGGTGGGACAGAGGGGGACAGCACGAGTTTTCTTCACTCTATGCAGAACTGTGCATAATTTAAAACTTATTGTTTATTTCTGTTTTTTTCCATGTAATATACATGACTTTTTTAGGTTTTTGGTATGTACATTAAGAATTGTGTACAAATTGACATGTCTGTGTGCTTATCCTCGAAACAACCAATAAAATCTCGATTATGAGATTGAAAAAAAGATTATGAAAGAGATTATGAAAGAGAAAAAAAAAAGAATCACTAGATATTAGGAAAACCAACTGTATGAAAGAGAGAAACCAAGATGAACAAATAGGACATTCAACCCTGGAGAAAACAAAGTTCATTCAGGAGACACTGGACTTCATATTTTTAAAAAAGTGAACTAGCGTCCTTGGAGATAATCAAGGGCAAACTGCATCTATAAAGTAAGCATGCACTGCTATGAAAACATAGCAGTAGGAGAACAACAACAATAACAACCAAAAAAAACCCTTGACATTTATAAAGCTAACTGCCAATTAAAATTTAAAATTAAATATTAGAGCTCAATAATGGAAGACGTGGTTGAAGACCAGTTAAAGGTCTGAATGACAAAGTCAAGGACATCTTTCAGAATGAAGACCATGAAAATAGAGAAGCAGAATAGGAGAGGAAAAAAAGAGCTCTGGAAGCTAGATCTAGAACAATGTTGTCCGATAGAGCTTTCTGTGATGATGATAAGAATGTCCCTTCTGGGCTGTCTAGTACGGTAACCGCTAGTCATGTGTGACTATCAACAAGTTGAAATGTGGCTAATGCCATTGAAGACCTGAATTGTGAATTTTATTTAATTTTAATTAACTAGAGTTTAAATTTCAATGTCACATATGGCTAGTGGCCATCACATTGGACAGCACAGCTATATAAGATCAGTTGTATGCTTCTTAGGCATTCAAGAGGGCATGATAATAAATCAGATCAATAAAGAATAGAGAAACTCTTATAACTCGACAAAAAAAACCAAAGAACCTAATCCAAAAATGGGCAAAGGGCATGAATAGAAATTTCTCCAGAGAAAATAAACATATAGCCAATAAGTACATGAAAAGATGTTCAACATCACTAGTTATTAGGGAAATGAAAATCAAAACCACGAGAAACTACTTCACACCCATTAGGATGTCTCCTATCAAACAAACAAGCAAATAAACAAACACACCCAGAAAATAACGAGTGTTGGTGAGGCTCTGGAGAAATTGGAACCTTTGTGCATTATTGGTGGGAATGGTACAGCTGCTGTGGAAAACGATTTGGCAGGTCCTCAAAAGTTACACATACAATTACCACATGATGCAGCAATTCCACTTCTAGGTACAAACCCAAAAGAATTGAAGCAGGGCCTCAAATAGATTCTTGTCCACTAATCTTCATTATTGACAACAGCCAAAAGGTAGAAATAACCCAATGTACACCAAAAAGTGAACAAATAAACAAAATGTGGTATATACATACAATGGAATATTATTCGGCCTTAAAAAGGAATGAAATTCTGATACAACATGGAGGAAACTTGAAAACATTATGCAACAACATGAATGAAACTTGAAAACATTATGCTAGTGAAATAAGCCAGGCACAAAAGATCAAATATTGTATTAGGTTGGTGCAAAAGTAATCGCGGTTCTTGCAATTATTTTTAACCTTTTAAACTGCAATTACTTTTGCATCAACTTAATACGATCCGACTTACATGCAGTACTAAGAATAGGCAGGTTCATAGAGACAGTAAGTAGATGAGAGGTTACCAAGGGTCTGGGGGAGGAAGGAATGAGAAGTGATTATTTAATGAGTACAGAGTTTATGTTCAAGATGATGAAAAATTCTGGACATAGATGGTGGTAATGGTTGCACAACATTGTGAACGAACTCAATAACACTGAATTATACACTTCAAAAATGGTGAAAATGGCAAATTTTACATCATGTGTATTTTGTCACAATAAAAATATGTTTAAACAGAGAAACCACAAATAATAAGAATAAGAAACATGTTAAAATTAAAGACAAAAAGGTAATTGTAAGGGTAATAAGAACTTAGGATATAAAATTTCTTTTTTAATATTTTTTTTTTATTGGGGAATATTGGAAGTGTGTTTCTCCAGGGCCCATCAGCTCCAAGTCATTGTCCTTCAATCTAATTGTGGAGGGTGCAGCTCAGCTCCAAGTCCAGTCGCTGTTTTCAATCTTTAGTTGCAGGGGGCGCAGCCCACCATCCCATGTGGGAATTGAACCGGCAACCTTGTTGAGGGCTCCTGCCCTAACCAACTGAGCCATCTGGCCACCCAGGACATATAATTTTTCGTGAATAAATTTAAAAGAACAGATGATTTTCTAGGAAATACATAAAGTACCAAAACTGACTCAAGAAGAGGCAGAAAAACTAGACAAGTAGGTAATGGCTAAAAAAGAAGCCAAAGAACTACCTTCCCTTCACTTGCCCTGCCCTCCCCACCAAACCTCAGGCCCACAGATGTTTACATGCAAGTACTTTCACATCTTCAAGGAAAAAGTATATTTCCTGTAATATTTATGTCAGTGCTTTCCAAACTTGACTGCACATTCAAATTACCTGTGTATGTTTTAAAACACATATATAGATTCCCTAACCTCCCAACTCGTTGAAGTAGAGTCTCCAAAGTTCAGGCTGGAAATCTACTTTTTTCCATTAAGATTTTTTTTTTTTAATTTCAAAAGTTATATATAGTGGTTGTAAAAAAAATACAACAATACAGATATGTATAAAATAAGAATTAAGTATCCCCATTTCCCCTCCTTAATCCAAGTTTTTGAGTTAACAAATATTATCATTTACGTATATTCTTTCTTATGTCTTTGTGTTTACATGAAGCTAAATGGAATCTATTCTTAAAAAAAAAAAAATAGTCCCAGATGACTGTGATGCAGTAAGTCCTTGGACCAATGTTTAGATGAACTTAAACAATTCCAGAGCATGGGAAAACATGGAATATGAGCCAACCATTTTTTAAACCCTGAACTCCAAACCAAAGAAAGATCACACAAAGAAAAAACAATGGTTAGAATAATCTCATTGATGAAGGCAGATGAAAATTAAAAACAAAATACCAGCAAAGATGGTGGATTAAGCACACACTCTTGTCTTCTCTCCCTCCTGAAAATCCATTAACGTGAGAGTAAAGGTAAATTAACCTAGGAGAATGAGACTGGACCATCACCAAGCAAGAGACTTTCTAAGATTTCTGGAAAACAGTAGGTGGAAAAAAGTTATTGATGGATGAGATGTAGAAGTGGGTCCACTGTCCAGAATAAACAAAGGCAGGACCTGTAGCTGAGGAGGGAGCTGGTATGCCCAGCAGAGCCCGAGAGTCAGCAGGTGAGGAAAGACTTACAAGGAGAGCGAAAAGGGGCTTAAGTGGAAGTCTTTCTATAAACAACTTCCCAGGAAGCCCTCCTTAGACAACTCCCCCAACATGTCTACTCATTCAGAGCTAAGGAGAGAGGATTAGCCACAGAGAATAAAGGTTGCGAGGTGGGTAACGATCTCAGAATAAAGTCCTTTCCTTTTGAGGCCTTCCCTTCCCTCACGCCCCCAATTCTGAAAATCATCTCCAAGTCCAGTCTTGCTATAGTAACAAACCTCATGCTTATGCCTGGAGCCTCTGATCAGCCTTTCCCTTCAGACAGATACTGAACAGGAAAGCAGACCTAGACTCATGCAGCATTCATAGCAACTACAAAGAAAACCAACATGGTTGCTCCCTCTTAAATACAAAAAAGCAAATATAGATCACCACACATACAAATAAAAGAAAAAGATCAGGATTAAAATATATACCAGGGGTGCCAAAAAGATGAATACAAATGGACATTTTGGTCAGCCGTTGCTCAAGCAGTAGTTCGTCCTAATCAGAAGTTTCTGGATGCTGATGGCAACCACTTTGAGCACCTCTTATAATTGCAGAAGTCAAACGTGACCTGTATTCATATTTTGTTATCGGTATATATTGAGAATTCAACTTTAATACAGTTTTCTTAAAATGTGTAAACATATTTTTGGCACCCTCTGTGTTAAACAAACTGGCCCAAGAAGAATAAAGAATGCAGAGAACAGAAAAACTTTAAAAGCTACATATTCAGAGATATTTTGAAAGATAATATATCCACAAAATAAGTACAGATTGCTATAATAAAGGAGCAATCACAAAATAAGAAATTGCTCTTAAAAATTTAAATATAATTATTAGAAATGTAGTAGAAGAATTGGCAAAAAAACCAAATCTCTTAGAACACAGAGCCAAAAGCAAAAGGCATAGGAAATGTGAGAGAAAAAGAGAAAGAGAATCAATCCAAAAGTTCAAACAGTCAGAAAGGGAGGAAAAAAACAAAAAGAAAAACATGGAAGGTACGAATTTATCCCAAGTAGTAAAGAGACTGGTTTTCAAATTAAAAGATCCCGGCAAGTATTGAGCATAATGCGTGAAAAAGATCCACATCTTGACATATCGTCACAAAATTTTAGAACACCAAAAAATAAGTGCAATTTAAAAATTTTCCAAAATACTTTTAAAAAGCTTCTTACATTGATGGAAAATCAAGTTAATACTCTTCATCAGTAACATTAAATTTGAAAAGAAAATGGAACAATGTTTAAATAGTCCTGAGGGGAAATTATTTTCAAGCTAGAGTTGTGTAACAAACTATCAAATAAGTATGAGAACAAAATAAGGACTTTTCATATAGTCAAAGACTAAGAACATTTACCCTCCCATATACTCTTTAGGAGAGAGAATCTTGAGGACACAATCAAGCAAAATGAAGGTAAAAACATGGAAGAGAAAGACGTTAGCTTCTTGATGTAGTCTCTGAAAATACAACTAATGGCAGCTTAACTAAATATAGTTTTATTTTTCTCACATAACAAAACATCTGGTATGGGCATTTAACAACTGGTTTAGCAGTTCAGGGAGGTCATAAAGTTTCTAGGCACCTTATTTTTCCAGTTCTGTCAACTCTAGCATTCGATCTTCATCTTCTCTGTCACAAGATGGCTGCAGCAACTTCAAACATCACATCTCCATTCCCAGAGAGAAAAGGAAGGAGTAAGCATGAAAACCAAATCTATTCCCATTGAAGAGATTTTCCTGAGGCCCTACTCAGAAATTTTCATCTGTCTCATTAGCTAAGATCAAATGGATCATATATGGCCATCCCTCGCTAAAAAGGAACCTAAAGACAAAAGCGTTTTTTAGCTTAGCATATTGCTTTTCCTTCCCTGGGGGGGTGGGGGGGAATGAGGTTCTTATTTTAATAGTAATAAAGAAAAGGAGAAAAAATACTGGGCAGGCAGCCAACAGTGTTTTTCACATAAAACACTATTTTGGCTCTAAGAAACGGAAACTAGCTTAAGCAATAAAGAATTGGAAACTCCAGATGTAGGGATTCCAGAATTAGTTGATTCATTAACTTTGTGATATGATCTGGAGCCCAGGTTCTTTCCATATCTCTGCTCTGCCATCTCTTAGCATTGCTTTAACCTCAAGCTAACAGCAAGATGGCTGCCACAATTTCAGGTATATCTATATATATCAATGCCCAGAGGAAGAACAACATTACCTAGGAGGTCAAAATATCCCCTTATAAAGGTGATGTTGGAGAACACGGATTAGTCTAGCAGCCAAATGAGCTTGCTAATAACATTTTAACACTGATTTGGCAGATTTATCCAGTCAAATACCTGACTCCTGCCTGTCTTTAAATTGCTCCAAAGTTGAGGGCTAGTATTAGCCCCTAAAAATCCCATCTCTAAGACCGGGGAGAGCTTAATTTGGCTGTCGAGTTGCCCTGCCCCCTTTCTGCACTGGCCATCCAAGTAGAGATGGTACCCAAGGTGCTTCCTGAAGAAATGATGAGCACCTCAAATTCCTGGCCAGGGGATGAGCCAATCTTATACCAACCTCAGCAGACATTGCCCAAGGAAATTTCTTTATCAGCAGACAAGACTCATGCTGTCGGAAGAGGGTCGTCACAGGCCATTGTCAAGATGGCAATGCAACCCCCGTCAGCATATGCCCTTTGGAGTCTGAAGGATTTAGTTTCAAATTCTATTTGGCAGAATTACCCCCTAACTGGAGACACTGAACAAGTCAGTCTCCTTTGTGAGCCTCGGTTATCTTGTTTATGAAATGGAGTTCGATAACCAAGTAAAATAATGGGGTAATTCATGTGGAAACATCTTGTGAACTGTGAAAAAATATAAGAGATTGTTATGATGAGCTCCTGTTCTAGATGGAGAGAGTGGATGTGGAGATAAGTTAAATTAACCCATCGTGCAAGGCTTGCTAACAGTTTTCAATGGTACAGAGAAGGAGACTTATAGGTATGGATGGAAAAGAGGGGCTATGTAGCAAACCTGACAAACTCAGGAGGCTACTTGGCAGGCCCGAGAGGCTTTGTGATCGTAAATTCCTAACTGGGCATGGTGGTGGGTAGTCACATTTCAGGCCTATAGAGTCCTTAATAAACGGTAAATCTTTGCCTTAAGTGAGCCCTGTCCACTGTTTTTGGGCATCTAAGATACTGTACCCTTGGAATGTCAGGAACCATCTTTTCCAGACCCCTCCGGGGCATAACCACCTGCATTAGGGCATGACTCATTTTCATATACCATCTCTATGTCCTGTAATTGTTAATGTTAACTATGAGGTTGGTAAAAGTAATTGCGGTTTTTGCAATTATTTTTAACCTTTTAAACTGCAGTTACTTTTGCAGCAACCTAATATCTTGTGCCCACAAATGTAAAACAAGTATGTATCTCTCCATGTTACTTTTAATCCACTTCTAGATACTTCCCCTTTGCTTTCTTTTACTTCCTTAATTTACCACCAATGGATTTCATGTATCCTTCCTTACATTTTCTCCTTTGATTCTAAATGTATGAAAAAAGACACACGCAAAACTGCCATTGTCTGGAGCATTTTCTCAACCTGTTGAGATCTTGCCTCTGGGCATGTCCTCAGTTACTGGCTCAAATAAACTCCTGAAGTCTGCTTCCAGTAAAGCCCCTCAGAGATGGTCTAATCAACCCTCCCCTTTGTCCCATGGCGCCAGTTCCTGGAGCCGACTGTTGCCCAGCTCCAAGTGAGCATGTACGGTGCTTTCCCCTTCTCCGGGTGGGTCACGCACCAGGAGTCCTACTCGTCCTGCCCTGTTCTGCATAATCTTTTAGTGCCCGCCATAGGTGCGCAGGGTATCCAGGTCCTCCTGCTGATGCCCCAGACCTGCTTCCTGTGTAAGTTCCCATAATAGACTCTTGATGTCCTGCTGGGGCTGTCAGCTTCTTTCTTGGGTCTCTTGGCCCCAGGAAATTTTTGTAACTGGGCTGGTCACCCAGCCTTGGCAATCACTAGGGTCTCCTTGTGCTGCGGGCGGGGGGAGGGAGGTGACTGGTCCTCCCTCCCCACCCACCACGTTGTTCTCGGTTCTCTGTGCTTCCTTCACTCACTTTCCCCTTAGATACAGCAGCCACCACACAATGGCTGTAGGTAGGAGAGGGCTCCGGCCCCTTCCTGGCAGCATAGTTGGGCCTAGAGGGGATAGCTAAACAAGTTGTTGTCAACAGAAGGAAAAGGTGATAGAAAGTAACAAATGAGCAGGCTTCTAGAAAGCACAGGTTAATTATTCATGCTGCTTCTGTAGAGAGATTTCCTTTACTCCCAACCAAGGAGGTTCTGGACTAGATTTTGTTAAAGAAACCAACCTGCAGGTTTCCTCATAGGTGACCATAATCTCAAGTCCTTGCCATGGTCTTCAGGGCATTGCTGATCGGAGCACAACAGCCCTCTTTCAGTACCTGCCCCTTGCTCTCTGAGTTTCAGGCACAGGGGGCTTCTCTGCAGACCTCAACACGCTCCTCCCCACGGCAGACCCTTCACTCCTGCAGTTCCACCCACCTGGAACAGACCTCCCCTGCCTCTGCCTGCTCCATCTTTCCCTGGTTAACTCTTAAGCCTCCTTCAAAGCACAGCTTCTCTGTCCTTTCCTCCGGGAGACTTTCTTGTGACAACTTCTTCTACTCCAGACTCAGGTGTCCCTATATTGCATTTTCTTAGCATCTGACATGTCTACTTTTAGCACAGACCAAAATTATAATTAAGTAAGGAACTGTATCATTATTGTTCAATGTCTGTGTCCCCCACTACCACATAAGGTGTTCAGCATTATAAACCCATCCCCTTGCACAGAGTAGCCACTCAAAATTGGTTGAATGAATGAGGAATGAATGAATGGTGAATAAAGATGGCTTCCCAGGACAAGTGGGATTAGAGGTGGGCCTTCAGGCAGGACTGGACTCCATCCTCAGAGTGGCAGAGTGGAAGGAGCACTGGACTGACAGTCAGGAGTCTCACTTCTGGGTTCCAGCTGTGTGACTCATCTCAAGACATATTCACTAAGTACCCACGGTATTGGCAGGTACTATGTTATGCACTGGAGATATAGTAGTGAACAAAATGGTTATGGTTTCCTCCTCCTGGAGGTCTAGAGAAGGAGCCAGTCAAATAACCACGCAAATAGATGTAAAATCTCAACTGTGATTAGTGATATGAGAAAGAAGTACATGGAGCAATGAGTGTATGTGCTGAGTTATGGGGCCCAGAAGAGGCTTCCCTGACAATGGGATGGTTTTGTTGTGCATTTTTTATGAGGTATAATTTCAATAAATTTTCACAAATACATATGAGGTCTGACAATTACGTTTGCGAACTTGCCACCGTGCGCTTACACTGGCAGCACTGTACAAGCAGCTCAGTGAGGTTTCATGACCTTGGTACATCAATGTCTCACAGCTGTGTTTGTGTCGATGTGTGGCGGTGTCCTGCTGAGCGGCGTTCATTATTGTTGTTGCATGTTTTTGTGTGCTGTCACGAGAATGTTGAATTATAACAATGAAAACTTGTTAAACTTGGCAAGAGTGGAAGTAAAATCAGGGACATGTTAGTCCAAGTTTATGGGGATAATGCTGTGAAGAAAACGGCAGTGTACAAATGGATTAAACGTTTTTCTGAGGGGAGAGAACACGTCACTGATAAAGAGAGGTCAGGCAGCCAGTAACGAGCAGAACTGACAAAAACATTGCAAAAATTCGTTAAATTGTGTGTCAAAATCATTCGCTGACTGTGAGAAGCATAGCAGACCAAGAAAACATCAATAGAGAAACAGTTAGAAAAATCTTAACTGAAAATCTTGGCATGAGAGAGGTGTGTGCAAAAATGGTCCCAAAGGAGCTCACCGATGAACAAAAGCAAAGGAGAGCTAAAGTTTGCCACGACCTTTTGGAGAGGCAAGATGATGTTTTGGCCCATGTTATCACTGGTGATGAAACATGGGTGTACCAATACGACCCTGAAACAAAACGTCAAAGTGCACAATGGCAGTCAACCAATTCTCCATGACCAAAATTGTTCTGTCAGTCCAAATCAAGAGTCAAAACGATGTCGCTAACCATTTTTGACCTCAAAGGGATTATTCATTATGAGTTTGTACCAACTGGACAAACAGTTAACCAAGTTTACTATTTGGAAGTGCTGAAAAGGCTGTGCGAGAAAGTTAGACAAAAATGACCTGAATTTTTCGCCAACAATTCATGGCTCTTGCATCACGACAATGCACCAGCTCACATGGCACTGTCTGTGAGGGAGTTTTTAGCTAGTAAACAAATAACTGTATTGGAACACCCTCCCTACTCACCTGATCTGGTCCCCAATGATGTCTTTCTTTACCCAAAGATAAAGGAAATATTGAATGGAAGACATTCTGATGACATTCAGGACATCAAGGGTAATACGATGACAGCTCTGATAGCCATTCCAGAAAAAGAGTTCCAAAATTGCTTTGAAGGATGGACTAGGTGATGGTGGCAGTGCATAGCTTCCCATGGGGAGTACTTTGAAGGTGACCATAGTGATTTTCAGCATTGAGAGATGTAGCACTTTTTCTAGAATGAGTTTGTGAACTTAATTGTCAGATTGCATATATCTGTGTAACCATCATCCAGATCAACACATAGAAAATTTCCATCACCCTGGAAAGTTCCCACATACCCCTCTCCAGTCAATATTCCAGGAAAGCACTGAAACTGATCTGATTTTTATCAATATGAGGTGTGATCAAACAATATGGTGAATGTTTAAATACAAAAAAAATTATTACAGTAAAAGACACATTGCCATTAATCCCCCTCAAATATTCCTGCTCACTTCAAATGCACTCATTCCATTGTTTTACCACTTTCTGAAGCAGTTCTGGCAGTCCTCTTTCATGAGTGTCTTTAGTTGCGCTGTCGTGGCTGCCTCCTTGTCCTGAATTGATATGTTTTCCTTTCATGGTCATTTTGACTTTGGGGAAGAGCCAGAAGTTGCACAGTGCCAGATCCAGTGAATAAGGTGGATGAGGACACATCATAATGTTTTTATTGGACAGAAGTTGCTATATAACAGAAGTGATGTGTGACACGGAGCATTGTCATGATGGAGGATGATTTACGGCACACTTTAAAACATACCTTCTCTCAACCGTAGCTCACACCCGACCGACTGCACTGAACAAGTTGAAACTTGTCACACACTATTACTAAGGCTTGATGCGTCGCATCCCATATTAAAGGTCCCTGCCTTTCCGTTGGATGGCACTCGGCAACAGCATTCATCTATTTTGTCTCCGTGTCACACATCGCTTCTGGTACGGCAATTTTCTGTCCAATAAAAACATTACGGTGTGTCCTCATCCACCTTTTTCACCGGATCTGGCCCCCTGCGACTTCTGGTTTTTTCCCAAAGTCAAAATCACCATGAAAGGAAACTGAATCAATTCAGGACATGGAGGCAGCCATGACAGTACAACTAAAGACACTCATGAAAGAGGACTTCCAGAACTGCTTCAGAAAGTGGCAAGAACAATGTTCAAAGCAAGGGGGTGTATTTTTAGGGGTTTAATGTATCTTTTACTGCAATAATTATTTTTAATTTAAACATTCACCAGATTTTTTTTATCACACCTTGTATACATTACTTTTGCCTATTCTAGAATTTTGTGTAAACAGAATTGTACAGTATATACTTTTTTGGTCTCACTTCTTTCACTCAGCATTATGCTTTTGAGATTCACCCATATTATTGCATATGTCAGTGTTTTATTCGTTTTTATTGCTGAGTAGTACTCCATTGTATGACTATACTAGTTTGTTTATCCATTCACGTGTTGATAAATATTTGGGTTGTTTCCTATTTTGGATATTGGGAATAAAGTTGCTATGAACATTCTTGTACAAATTATTTTATGAACATATGTTTTCATTTCTCTTGGGCATTGAGGATATAAGAGTAGAACTACTGGTCATAGACTTGTATGTTTAACTTTATGAGAAACTGCCAAATAGTTCTCCAAAGTAGTTCTGCCATTTTATATACATACCATACCAGCAGTGTATGGGAGTTCCAGTTGCTCTGCATCCCCACCAACATTTGGTATCATCAGTTTTTTTCCATTATTAAATTAAGTGTGTGTGTGTGTGTGTGTGTGTGTGTGAAGCGGTATCTCACCGGGGTTTTAATTTTCATGTTAAGGAGGGATGATTTGAAGCTTACATCCAAAGGATTAGAATTAGACCAGGCAAAGAGGACAGAATATTGAGCATTCTGGGCAAAGAGAACAGAATGTGCAAAAGCCTCAAGGTGAGAAGGAGCAGGACAATCACAAAGAACTGAAAGGGAGTGTGGCGGAAGGTGAGGCTGGTGAGGGGAGCCATGGGGAGCACCAAACCATTCACCTTCAAGGGATCATGTGGGCTTGGGTAATGCACACGCCAGCCGTCACCAGAGTGCACTTTAAAAAAAAAATGTCCTGGGCTGTATAAAACCCTAGGAATTACATATTTTCCGGGAAGTAGGGAAAGAGGCTCCTAAGGACCAAAATTGCATTTCTTGTCATCTCAGCAGAAAGGTGCTCAGAATGGATTAAATATGATTAAATATGATTTAGAGAAATAAAAGAAATGAGCATTTCTTGGAAATGATCATTGTGATTGCAAATTCATGATTACCTGCTTACTGCACATGGAAGAGCAGGATTGCCAGGTGGTGCTGAGTGCCCATTTGAGGTTTGAGACCAAGAATTTAAAATGAAGTCACTCAGCCTGCATGTGACATTTCTCTGGCAACATCCAGCTGCTCAGATGCAGACATGAAATCTCATCTCAGACGGTAGTGTTTAGCCAGGCTGTAGTTTTCCCAGAAGAGTGTGTTGGAGATTGAGATAAGTAAGGAAACGATTATAATGATGAATCATGGGCTGTATGCTGGGCCAGGGGGAAGTGAAGAATGGACGAGAACTGGTGGGATTAATGGATTAGAAGTCTTGTTGAGGTTGAATAATTACAGCAAATGGGACCCTAGCACTCGGAATTGAAAGGATAGGTGGTAAATGGAGAGGGAAATATTTTCATATTTCAAAGACACAGCCATTTTGGCAGTGATTAAACAAAGTGTTGAAGGTGTAACCTTGGAAGGGGTGACTCCGTTGAGGAGAAGGTTGTTGGAGGTGAGATGATCAAAGGACTGAGAGGCCAGGGTATTGAATAGATCATCAATATGGATATCAAACTCATCCATAAAGTTCAAGATTGGTGCTAGGAGTTGGAAAGGGTAGGGAAAAAAAGGTAGTAAGGAGGTCAGAAGATACCAGGGTGGTATATCTGAATAAAAAGGGTGGTATATCTGAAGGGAAAGAACTTCAAAGGAGCAGAGATCTTTGCAAGAGGGACGAGGGGAACCATTAGGAAGTTCAAAATCAACTCTACCAACACTGTTATCATTTTCACGGACATCCTTCAAAGGCTGAATGCAGCACACCGAACAAAACCCCTGGAAGTCTTTCACTTTGGAATGCTTTACCACACATGGGTCTTGCCAGCAGGAGGTGCTGTCAGTACTGGAAAGACTGGAAAGCTCACCTCCAAGCAGTCCCCGGAGGCCAGGAAAGTATGTCCCAGCCTGAGCACGGAGGACTCCTAGGGCTCTTGTTGGATATTGCAAGGAGCTAGCCCTCCTCCCACACAGTTGCATTTGACAGTAGAGAGATTTTTAAATGTATGTAAATGTTAAAAACAGAAAGAAAAAAGCCAAATTTGTAAATTTCTTTAAAGAATTACTGCATTATGAGAAGGTTTTAGTTATGTGTTTTCCTCTAAAAAGGGGTCTAAAAGTACAGCTACTGTCATGTAGGATTTGATGACATGTTTTCCCCTGGGTTTTAAAAAGATTCCTCATAACTTCAGGCTTTGAGAGTTGATTGGTAACACTATACTTAAAACTTTTCTTTCTGAATCAACTTTTGTAAGAAGCATGGCAAGTGCTGGAGCTCACAGAGTTGGAGTTGGAATTATAGTAGCAGTAGCAATATTATTTATTATCATTATCATCAACATTTGAATGTTTACTGTGCACCAGGAACATAACTGGTCTAAACAGTATACATAAATTTACTCATTTGTTCCTTTCATAATCTTATGAGGTAGTATAGGGACCAGGCCCACGGGCAGATGATCTTGCTGGCAATCTAGGTCTCCCTGCATCTTGAGACGCTGTGTGCCTGAGAGCGGGCCTGCAGGACCTGCCAGCTGAGCTCTCCTGCAAGATGCTCTTTGCTTTGCTGGACCTGTATAACCTGGCTTCTTCTCCGCCTGAGTGTGGAGCCACCAGAGACTCTCCCGGGTCAGTAAGACTCAGTAAATCCATGTCCTAACTCAGCCACCTGGTGTGTTCCTTGGGCTTGCAGCTTCTCAGGCACAAAATTTAGAACAACTCAGATTCAATCCGAACAAGTAGGTACTATCATCAGCCCCATTTGACAGATAAATAAGATTCAGAGAGATTAGGTCGTTTGTCCAAGGCTGCACAGCTTAGTAGAGAGGATGGTGGTAGTTGTGGGATCAACCTGAATTTGATCTTTCCCCTAACCAGAATAGTTCAGGATATGCAGTAGTAGAAAACACTTCTGAATCTCAGTAATTTAGACACTACCTGTTCTATGCAGTTTGGCAGAGGCCTGGGCTTATTGTATTAATTCAGGGACCCCAGAATGACAGTTTCATTTTCACACGTGCTTTCATCATCATGATCACTGATTACCATACAGACAAGAGTATGCTACAGTGTCTGCAACTGAAATGCAATGAGTGTGCTTGAAAATGATGCATGTCACGTCTCACTGGCCAAAACAAATCACATCACTCTCAACTTCAAGAGGGAAATGCACTCCCGCCATGAACCTAGAAGAGGCAACCCAGATTATTTGGTATTGATGATTATAACAAACACTCTTCGGCAGATCACACCTCTTTTAGACTCAGTTTCCCTACCCACAAAATGAGCATAATCATTTTGTAAGAATCCCTTGTTGTAAGGATCAAATAGGGATGTTAGTTACCATTATGAGGCAGAGTAGTTCATGTGATCAAAAATTTCCATGAGCTGAAAATCGTGGTCCCACCACAGGTGGCTCTGTAGCCCTCCATACAGAGGGCTGTCTTCGGAATGGCCTTTGTCCAACCTTTTCCCATGTGAACCTTTTGTCACCCTCATTCCTGAGGTTATGGAGGCTGTAGTTTTCATTTCAATCAACAACATGCTATAGCTGTAGCCCCAGTGCTGGCTAGGAAGTTCAGTCTGGAGCCGTCAGCTGTTCAGTTCATGTCGAAAACTTTTGACTACTTTGGCTTGCGTGTGTGAGGCTCACGGTCAGTGCTCCTTCCTCCAGGTTCTCAGAGCCCTCAGGTCACCAGGATTGTTAACTAGGCTCCTCTCATGTCCCTCCACAGACTCTCCCCAGGGTGTCTTCTATGAGTCAGGGATCAGCTAAATCACAGAAACTCCCTTGTCAACCAAGGAGTGACAACCAAGAGTAGGTGTCATGCGGCAACTCTGGTCCCACTCCCCACACAAGAACGCAGGACATGGTGAGGCCAAAAAGGAACACCAAGGGAGTCATACCATAGATAGGGGAGTCATACCACTGTATTCTCACTGGCGGCTGGGTTGGAGACACAGGAAGCAGGACTCGCACGGTCTACAACCCACTGTCCACTTCTCTGCCAACCAACCAACCAACCCCCTAGCATAGCCACGGCAGTTATATCCGTGACTAACGGCTAACCGATTAATGGCCATCTGATCACTCACCGCTGATGGCCAGCTACTACCTGGGCCAGCACCTTTCCACGTGAGGCGGAGAGCCTGGGAACTGCTCTCTGGGACTCTGCCCCCACAGTAGGGCAAAAAAAAAAATTACCCTTAAAAAGATCATTTCCTGAATTTCCACGCACACAATGCCAGAGCACTTTGCTGGCTGCTTCGCTATGGGTCGTTTTGCTAGGTCATCCGTCCTCTTCCTCGCTCCTGAAACTAGGTTGTGAACTTCATCTAGGTTTCACAGCAGGTGTGAAAACCTGGGACCCTGCAGGTACACTATAAATATTCGCTGTATGCAAATGCTTCTGAATATTCTTCATATTAATTAGTACATGGTGACTTCCTCATAGAATTTAGTGTCTAACTAAACTCTAGCAATTAGGCTAGAACCGCAGGCCCTGAGATTTTTATGAGGCTCAAACAAGGCCAAATGGGGAGGGCAGGATAGAAGGGCAAGGGAGCAGGGGTGGAGGCGGAAAAGCACAAGGTAGTAACGAGCACGGGGAGTGCACACTTAGCGCGGAAGGTTACGACAGTAGGGAACAGAGGGAGGTAGGAGCTCGATGCCAGTCGAGGGGCTAAGAGGGTCTAAGGTCAACGTCCAGAAGGAAGGAATAGCAGGACTTTGGGACCCGACAATGAGGATGGCGTAAAACAGGCGGCAGTGCGTCAACCACTGCAGCCAAGAGCGCCAACTGAAAGGGTGGAGGAAATACATCAGGCTCCCAAAACTTGCTCTTATCTATGGGCGCTCCCGTCCCACAGAAGGAATAGCAGGAGGCGGACTTCCCACTTCCCAGGCTGAGAGAGCAGGAGGGACCCCGCCTCGCTCCGTCACGTGGCCAGAAGCGCTCTTGGCACGTGACCTACCTTGAGCTTGGCCAATCAGCCTCTGCAGGGGCGGGGACGCGACGGCCGAGGGGCGGGAGCATCAGTTGAGGTCGCCTCTTCTCGCGAGCCTTGCGGCCATCACTCCTCAGCCGCCCACGACCAGGAGCGAAGGTCTCGCGAGGTTTGGGCGCTGCGGCGGTAGGAGGAGGACGGCGAAGGACGGAGCTGAGCCGGAGCTGAGCCCCAACTGCCTCCCTCGCTCACTCCCTCGCGCGCTCGCCCGCCCCCTCCCTCCCTCCCCTCCCTTCCCGGCCCCGGCCCCGGCCCATTCGCTAGTCGCTCTTCTGCCGGGAGGATGTCGGGCTCGTCGCTGCCCAGCGGCCTGGCCCTTTCGCTGTTGCTGGTTTCTGGCTCCCTCCTCCCAGGGCCAGGCGCCGCTCAGAACGGTAAGCGGGGCGCCGGGGGCGGGCTGGGCGGGGGCTGAGGGACGCCGGCGGCCGTCCGGGGCCTGAGGGGGTGTCGGAGCAAGGGCAAGGGGGCCGTTGGGGAGTCCGAGGGGCCGCGGACCCGAGGGGAGGAGAGGCGGGTCGGGAGTTGGAAGCGCGGTTGTGAGAACCGGAGGCGCCTGTGCGAGAGGTGGGGGCGCCCGCTGAGAGCCTGAGGTGTGTTGCTGACTTCGAGGTGCCACCTCGTGGGGCTCGCCACTCCGAGTCGGGCAGGGACACCCGGGAAGCCGACGTGAGGAGCTGGAGTAGCGGAGGCGGATGAGGAGGGAGCGCAGCTTTTAAAGAAGGCGGCAGGAGGCCGACCGGCGTTTGTGTTTAAGGCGACCGGCGTGGTGTCGGCAGGATCGGCGAGAGAGCCGGGGTCCCGGCCGCAGGGTCGGCTCGGGCTCTGCTGGGGCCCCGTAAGACTGGTGACAGAAGAAGGGGGCCCGGAGAACACCCTGCCGACTACTAGAGCCTCCGGAGGGGGAAGAATCAGGAAACCTCGAGTGTGGAGGTGGCGGGGAAGCGGGTGCAAAGCTAAGGTGGTGGGTGCCTGCTGTCGGGGATCTGGAAAGGAAGCAGCGGTGACTCCACACGAGATGCGAGGGAAGAGGCTGGGTTTGCTGAGGAGGGTGGAGTGTTGGGCATCCTAGGGCACTGGTTGGGAGAGCGAAAAGGAGTTTCTAAATAAGGAGAGGAAAAAGGAGCAGAGCACGGGGAGAAAGGGTTGAAACTGAGGTAAGGGAATACTTACTGGAGAAAGAGGGGTGCCTGGTTATAGAGATGGGGGTGGGAGGACAGAATAAGGCAAGGGAGTGCAATGCAGGAAGCCCGGGTGTGATGCTGATGTGCAGTGTAGGGGTTACGGGGGGAGGGGGGAGCCGCTGGGTGGGGGCGAGCGCGGTGGTGTCGGGCCTTTGGGGAGTCGGACACAAGCAGCTGGGGCTGCAGCGGTGGGATTGGGGACAGGGCCTGAAGAGAGCGAGGTGGACGGCGTGGGTTTTTCAGATCTAAAAGTTTCAAGACAGGAGAGATGTTATTTCTGAGGAACATAAAAGTCCCTGAGATGTGTGCAGTGGACAGTGGAAACGAGAAAATTGGGTTTTGAACTAAAGCTCTTTAGAGAAGATGGAGAAATGGTGGGAAGTCGTGGTGATATGGGATGTGATCTAGACAAAAAAGATTCAGATTGCTGAAGGCTTGTGTTACAATTCAGCTGCTGAATTGATCTTTCAGAGGTGAGGCTAGAAGTATGGTGAACCGGTTTCTACTCTTGTGGGAACAGCCTTTAAGAGGTTTAAAACAGTACTAGAGAGTGAACTATATATTATTTTTGCTAGTCCTTCAGTGTGTCTATGTTGTTACGCTAGTAATTTAAAATTACTCTTGTTGGAATAGCTGAAATTTAAATGACTCAATTTAAAAAACAAAATTGGTGTTAAGCATCCTAAGGAGAATCTAGGCTCAAAATGTTGAAGATTATAGTGAAAATACATCAGTAAAGGATTGAAAAAGCATCATCTGTTTAAATATAAGTGTTTCCCGTACCAAATTGTTCCAGTCAGATCTTATGGATGCTTCATGGCCTTGAATTCGCCCTGCAGGGGTCAGGAAGGAAAAGTCTCTAGCATTGAATATGTAAAGTATATTGGGTATTTTTTTCTGTTTTCCTCCAAAGCATAAGCCACTGTGGAAGACAGGGTATAGTTAGACTGGTTTGTCTTACCAGTTTCAGTGTTTCCCCGAAAATAAGACCTAGCTGGACCATCAGCTCTAATGCGTCTTTTGGAGCAAAAATTAATATAAGACCTGGTCTTATTTTACTATAAGACCGGGTATAATATAATATATAATATAATACCGGGTCTTATATTAATTTTTGCTCCAAAATATGCATTAGAGCTGATTGGTCCTAGCTGGTCCGGCTAGGTCTTTTTTTTCAGGGAAAAAAAGGTTTTAGTCTGTGTTAACAACATGCCTTAAAAAAGCCTAATACTAATTTCAACTATTCGATTTGTGGAAATAGCATGGTTTCATTTGGCTCCATAGGTGAGAGATTCTTGATCTTAACATATTTGATCTCTATGCTGGCATAGCATCTTTCAATGATTGATAATATGGAGAAATTTTAGTTTCTTAGCAACCAAAGCAAGGTATTTGGATGGGCCTTCAGAGACTCATCTGGTTGTTCTCAGTGGTGTGTGTTCTAAATACAGCAACCTTTTCCTTGAAATGAGCTTGAATTCGATCACATGACATGAGTGGTGCAATGAAGTTGACCCAAATGAATGTAAATTTAATTCAACGAAGAAATAGCTGCTATTTGAGTTTGAGTTCACATAGGTAAGGATGCTTTTTAATAGCTTTCTACAGCATAAGATTTAAGCTTTCAACTGCTATTAGCCCTGTTAGCTAATAGTCTGACTCATGTCATGGAATTTGTACTTTTTTACAGTATTTCGCTAATGGATACCATGCTCTGTATGATGTTGAAATGTTAGAAATGTTAGATTATCTATTCAAAATGATGACTTAAAAAAAACCCCAAAACCTACATGTTTCTGGATTGGGTATGTGGTAATTTAAATTGAGTATAGATGGATGGTTTTCAAAAGGTCTCTTTCATTCTTAAAATGAAGAATTTGGACTAGACCCTCGAGGTCTCTTCCACCTGTGACCCATTAACCATAGTGATGAAAGGCTTTCATTCAGATAGATTTTGTTTCCCATCCAAATATTTAAACTTGTGGGACCACAGTTTCTAGTAAAATTCTTATTTAAGATGTTGATTTTTGTATGTATCAAGAAAAATGTTCATTTTAAAGGAAGAAACTTGTCCTAAAATGATAAGACATTCAAAAGCTTTAGACTAAAATTAATATTGAATGAGTGTAAACCAAGCAGTATTATATGGTAATCAAGAGCACAGACTTTGGATCCTGATAGACTTGAGTTTGAGTCCCAGCTCTCTGTCACTAAGTGACCTTGAGTAAGGTGCTTAATTCTTCCAAGCCTCAAGTTTTATCATCTGTAAAATGAGGTTTATAATAATGCCAACCCTGTAGGGATGTTGTGAGGATTAATGAAATAATGGTCATGAAGCACTTACTAGATTTTTCTCCTGGTGTGTAGTGAGTCACAGCAGGGAGTAAATTTTTACTATATGTAACACTTGTTACTATATGTTACTGTAGTGTAACATATGCTACATTACTACTATATGTAGCATCATAGTACTATACTGTATGTACTAAATGCTCACTATAGTGAGTGTTAGCTATTACTATTATCTTTAAAAAAGGAGCATTATTAAGTACTTATTTTTCTTTATGTATATGTTGAATACTTTGTTAATGCTACTCACTGTCATCTTGAATAAAGTTAAGTAGGCCATTTGAAGACCCGGAATAGAGAGATTTATGGTTTTGCATATATAACTTTTTAAGAAGAGTGACCAGCAGCACTGCAGTTTCAGATTCTGGTGAGGAAGTTCATATTTCCATTTCACTGTCTGGGAGGTGTTGTGGCTTTCTTTTTCTTTCAGTGAACTAAATATTTTTTCGTAGAATCCCATTGTTGTGAATAAGAAATAGAATGTAGTGCGTGGTACACGCTGGAAGTGTTGGATATGTTAGCTGATGAATGAATGTGGAGTGAAGTGTAAAAGTGTAATCAGACTGAAGTAATATGAAGTTGGGTAATTAACACAGTTTAGTGGGAGAAAAACGGAGTCTAATGAATCTTTTTATTAATGAGCTATTTTTTTTTTAATTTATTGGGGTGACAATTGTTAGTGAATTACATAGATTTCAGGTGTACAATTCTTTATTACATCATCTATAAATCCCATTGTGTGTTCACCATCCAGAGATAGTTCTCTTTCCATCACCATATATTTGATCCCCCTTACCCTCATCTCCCACCCCCCACCCCCTTACCCTCTGGTAACCACTAAACTATTGTCTGTGTCTGAGTTTTTGTTTCTCATTTGTTTGTCTTATTCTCTTGTTTTTGGTTTATATACCACATATCAGTGAAATCATATGGTTCTCTGCTTTTTCTGTCTGACTTATTTCGCTTAGCATTATAATCTCAAGATCCATCCATGTTGTCACAAATGTTCCTATATCATCTTTTCATACCGCCGAATAGTATTCCATTGTGTATATATACCACAACTTCTTTATCCATTCATCTATCGAACGACATTTTGGTTGTTTCCATGTCTTGGGCACCGTAAACAAAGCTGCAATGAACATTGGAGCACACGTGTCTTTATGTATAAATGTTTTCAGATTTTTTGGGTAGATACCCAGGAGAGGGATTGCTGGGTCATACAGTAATTTTTTGAGGAACCTCCACACTGCCTTCCATAGCGGCTGCACCAGTCTGCATTCCCCCCAACAGTGTATGAGGGTTCCTTTTTCTCCACAGCCTCTCCAACACTTGTTACTATTTGTCTTGTTGATGATAGCCATTCTGACTGGGGTGAGGTGATATCTCATTGTGGTTTTTATTTGCATTTCTAATGAGCTAAATTTTAAGAAACCATTTTGCTTGGCTGATACTAGATAGATAGTTGTGAACATTGCGCTTTGTGTAATAACAGTGCCAGTGTCTTCATAATCCTTTCATACGTCAGGAATCCTTTTCTGTCAGGTGCTGTTTGCTTCAGTGGCAGTTTCCTTTCCCGGAGTGCACACATTCTTAGATGTGTGTTTGCTATTGAGTACGCATCTCCTCTTGGGGTGAAGTGAAGTGAGCAGCCGAAAACGGGTGTTATCTGTGGCAGCTGTGCACAAATGACATGCCCAATGTCAAGCAACAGATCTCGCACAATTAAGTCAAATAAAGTTTTAAGTGACCAGAAGAGTTTGCCTTGAAGTAAAGGATTTCCTAAGGAGATCGTAAGCCTCCAGTCTCTTAGACAACTGACCAGTGTCACTGCTGACACGATAGAACCACCCAGGCATGAGAAATTGGTTAGGCGTCTGGGGTCAAAAGGCCATGTTACTACATCAGGACCTGTTGTTGCTTTTCGAGGTTACTGCATCCAAATTAGAAAGAGATGCAATTGGGTTTTTGTGTTGCCAGACATAATAGAGCATAACCTGTTAATATACCAACGTTTAAAACAACGAAAGGAAATAAAAGCTCTTAAATATAAATGTGCTCCATAGTTCAAACATTTGCCATGAATTAGTATTGAAGTTCATTACAGGTCTGACTTTATGTGAGTTATACAAATCCTCATGAGAAATTAGACTATTTTGTCTTGAAGGAATCCTTTTGTTTTTCTCATTAAAACAATTTTGATGTGAAACATTTTCTGTTGATATTGATAAAAGGCAAAATGTTATTGTATTGTCCTTATTTTCATTTTTTTAATAAAAATTATTTAACTGGGCCTGTAAAGATGATCAGATCTGATTAGAAAAGTGTTTTCTCAATTTGAACATTGCTTTTCATTTATTTAGTTTGAGGTACTTTTTCAAAGTAAGATGTTTCATATGTAAAATCTGTGTCTTTGCTGGATGTATGTGAAGGTGTTTTTTACAAGAGAATTGGGAAGGAGATAAGGTGCTGATATCTATACAAATAAGTACGTAGAAAAACAGTGAATGACTGAAACATACAGGAGATGTTAAATGAAAGTTTGAATAAAATTATGCAAAGAAATTTTGGAAGAAATGAATTCTGGGAAAAGTTTTCTGATGCATTCTATTTAATGTACTGTTTGTAGTGAGAACATAGTCTGGATTGGATCAGAAGTAGAGAATGAAGTAAGAGACAGAGAAAGAGAAGAAAGGCTATAGTTACAGTAGTACAAGGAGAAAAGCAGGAAGCAAGAGTGAGGAATGAGTTTTATTTTGAGGAGCATCTGGAAAAATAGAATCTATCAGAAAGAGTAGAGCAGAGACCTCTAAAATAAATTCACAATTGAAAATTAAAATAATAGTGCGAAATCATCTGTGAACAGTTGGCTTGGATTTTAGGGGATCTTTTAAAAACCTTATTTTGCATGAATTTTTAAAAATAGCATCGATGATGTGGAGTTTAGTTTTAAGTACCTTAGATAAATGCCTTTTAAAATTAGTGAGGTTTTTGTGGACCCCCCCCCCCCCCCCCAGAATTCCCAATTTTAGTTGGTAAGGATTAGCTTTGGAAAAGCAGACAACCTCTCCAGTAAAATTAGTTGATGGTATTTATTACATTTTTGTAGGCATAAATTTCTCCCTGAATTTAAAGTGAAATACTGTGGTGATCCTATGTAAAAACATTATTCCAATGGTATTGATGTCTAAATTTAAAAAATTGAATAAGGAAGTAAAATGTATCTGTTTTCCAAGAGTTTATTCAACTTAGGAAAGAGAATCAAGATTTCAACTTACTGTGTTATCTAAAATTGAAAGTATGCCTAATTTTCTTTTTTGCTTGCTTTTGTGTATATACAAAATATACATTTATTAATCAAACCTAATTAGCTTGAGGTTATTTTTTACTTGACTGCTCAGAACTCTGTGTGGAAATGGAGTTTACTGAATATTTAAAGAATCTCCTTAGTATCTACGTTTATTTACATATAGTAAGTTAGTGGGAGATGTAGTTAATGTTCCTTAGGCACCTGCTGGTTTTTTGTTTTGTTTCTTGTTTTTGTTGTGTTTCAAATTAAAAAACAACAGCACACAATCTAGTCTTATCTTTTCATTGAAGCAGACGGTGGTCAGCTTGCATGGAAACATCTTGTGTTAACTTCCTTGTACTAAAAAGTACTGAATGGTATTCTTTTGCATTTCTGAAAATATGGAATGTTTTAAGACTAGCCTTTTTTCCAAATAATCTTAATTTCTGGAACCTTACGGTATGCTGTAGGGTATTTTCCAGTAGTATATCAGTTGGAATATGCTTTGCTTCACTTTGTTTTATCTTGGTTTATATCATTATTACACCCAACTATTGCTTCAAATCGAGTAGACTGAAATATAAATGAGATGATGTGAATCCACTCTGAAAATGTCAGGGTTCTATGTATTATGTAAGGTTCTATTACTAGAAAACATCAAGTTCCAAATTGTACAAATAGTTTTAATCATATCCAAATGTGTACTCACATTCTAAAAGTGAATAAATATAAAATACAAGACAAAATGTTAAGTCCTTGTTTGATAGAATAACAAGGCAAAATGTTCCATGTGCAGTAAGATACACTAAAAAAAGGTAAGCGTGTGCTTGCATATATTATAAATTATTAATGCCATTGATTCTTTTCTTCCTCATAGTATCTGAAAACCATTGGACTAGATGATGTCTAAGTCCCCTTCCAATTCTAAAATTACACAACTCCATTGCCCTTACAGCTTAGGTACTGCCTCTAATGGG
The DNA here is from genome assembly GCF_004115265.2 of Rhinolophus ferrumequinum. Classification (NCBI taxonomy): domain Eukaryota; kingdom Metazoa; phylum Chordata; class Mammalia; order Chiroptera; family Rhinolophidae; genus Rhinolophus; species Rhinolophus ferrumequinum. The sequence continues at coordinate 98,440,063 of NC_046289.1, read as the reverse complement.
TAAAGGGCCTAGAGACAGAATACTTTGTTTTAGTAAGTTTTTAGAAACTTTTTGGAAATAGGGAAAATTGACTTTGAGGCTTGCACTGTTTTGAAATCCAACTGCCTGTAAACTTGCTTCAGACAACACTTACACGTAGTTCTTGTTTCAAGGAAGGCAGAATGGTGTCTGTTATATAGATCTCATGTTAACCTTGCTGGGAAAATTGCCAGAGTGAATTAAACAATTAAGAAATGAAAATCACTGCCAGGTAGGTAGATATTTTGTGTGCTCTCTGTTGGTTGAAAAGTAGTTGACTATTGAAGAGGCAATGAAGAGACAGTGAAGTGCGCTTAACTAATTGTATTTTCATGTTATCTTTTGAGGAGGTTTGTTTTCTGTTAATGACTTTGTTTCTTCTGTCCCTTATGTATTTTTTAAAGACCTCTAAACCTGTCCATTATAGTTGAACAAGGCACCCCAAGTGTTACCTGAATTAAATATGAGGAAGTTCCTTGATTGATATTCCTTACTAGCGATGTGTCAGTCTCAATTTAAATATTTATTCATTATACTTACTTGTATCTTAATAGTAGGTCCATTTCCTTGCTTATATTTCTTTTACATTTTTGTTAGAATCTCAAACATGTAAAGAAGAGTGGTTAATGTAATAAACTCCCATATAATTAAATTATCATCTAGTTATCAACCATATCCTTGCTGCTTATTAGTTTAAAAATAATCTGAAAAGTTTACATTACAAACTGGAAATTTCTAGGTGCTGAAATGTATTAGTAGAGATTAGCTAATATCAGTAGAACAGATAATTTGGTTCTGATGTAATCATGTTGAAATGACTTTAAAAATATAAAAGGTCTTTAGAAAAAGGCTTTCAAACTTTTGTTTGTGACTCAGAGAAATAGATTTTATTTGTGACTATGTCATGCAGAAATATGTAATGTTTTGTGAAACAATACCTATCCTTAACGCCGCAGTGTATTTTAAGAAAATTGTTGTCTTTCTAAATGATTTCATAATTGGCCATGAGACTCATGTTTGAAAAATGGAGCATTTTCAGGTATTGAGTACTTTCGTTTTTTGTTTGTTTTGTTTTATCTTTTATATGCCATGTAGTCCAGAACAATCTGATGATTTTTGTAAACACAGTAAGGATTTATCAGTAATACCAACATGTACTGTTAGTAGTCATTATTAGTAAAGAAAATATGTAGCATTATTGAATTAATACATTAGCCCTTAGTTATATACTATTGATTTTTTATTCTATTTGAACTTGGGGAAAAGGGGAAGCTACGGTAATTTGAATATCATAATCAAAGCACAAGTTTTCCAGTTTGTTTTGTTGTCCTTTCTTTCACATTAGAGCTTATGTTCCTTATTCCCTAGGCCCCCCCCCACCCCCGCCGGTGAGTTACTGGTTGAATGTGGGGGCTGGGAGCACTACTGTTTAGTCTGAGCTCAATGCTTCCTCTGATGCTGTTGTCTGAGGCGCGTTTCTGGTGCGCACAGGATGACGTGAACACTGGCCAAGGGAATGGAGGGAGAGGGCAAGTGGAACCATCAATGAAGAAGCATTTGCCTTTCATGTTTAAGATCCTAGAGAAGATCATTTTCTCACTTGTAATTGCTTCTTGGAGGGGAAAAAAATGCAACAAGATGTCCTGTGTTGGCCACTATTTGTGAAATACTTTTTAATCCATAGATTGAAGATACATGCTAAATTTAATTAAGGATTTTTTGATTAAAGAAGTATGTTCAATTTAATAAGTTTTTGATTGTGAAAGTTTAGTCGATTAGAAACCGTTGTGGAGCAACTAGAAAAAAATAGCATAGCGTCTCCAGCATTGAAGTGACATTTGTTAATGCCGAATCTCAGATCATTCCCCAAGGAAGATGAAATAAATGGCTTTAACGCACACCAGGAAACTGCTACCTGGAAAAGAACAACTATAAAAAGGTTTCAAATAACTTGCAGTGAACTGTCATTGAATTACCCCTCAGCAAATAATAGTGATCACATATCAAAATTATGGTGCTACTAACAGTGTAATTGTTTTCTTCCTAGGATTGAACTCCAAATAATTATGAAAACTTTCCAACCACATTTAGAAAAAGACGCAGGTAATTCTACCTTGATGGTAGCATAAGACTTAGAAGAAAAGCCTGAGGAGCTAAATTTAGGAAAAGGGAGCACTGAGGGGGATATGATTATCTATTAATACCTTCAAGGTATCAGTGTAAATGAAGTAAGGGAATTAGGTAGTCTCCAAAGATGGATGGGCTGTATCAAAGAGCAATGGCCTAGAGCACAGGGAAGAAAAGCATAGGTTCAGTATTAAGGTGTTTTTAATGAAACTAGCAGAAGAGTAGAGTTATTTACACTCCCTCTTTGTCAGAGCCATTGTAAGTAGGGCAGAGAGCTGGTTGAGGGGAACCTCATAAATCAAAAGGGAGAATCTCTTATATCTGGTACTGTGGTCCTCCCTTATCTGCGGGGTGTATGTTACAAGACCCCCAGGAGATTCCTGAAACTGGGGATAGCACTGAACCCTACATATACTGTTTTCCCTATACATACGTACCTATGATGAAGTTTAATTTATGAATTAGGCATTTTCATGGATAGAAGATTCGTTCTTACTGTAGACCTTAGCAACCTCAGCATACGATTATTTTCTTTCCTATTAAGTTGCAGACCTTCACCTTTTCACTTAAAGGAAGCACTTTAAGGCTTCTCTTTGGCGTATTTGAATTGCCAGCATCACTCCTCTTGCACTTTGGGGACATTATTACATAAAACAAGGGTCACTTGAACACAAGCATTGTGATACCAGAACAGCCCATCTGGTAACCCAGCCCACTGCTATGTGACTGACTGATGGGTTGCCTGTACACCATGGATATGCTGGACAAAGGGATGGTTCACGTCCTGGGAAAGATGGAGCCAGGTGGCATGAGATTTCATCACACTACGCAGAAGAGCGTGCAATTTAAAACTTAATGAATTGTTTATTTGTGGAATTTTCCATTTAATATTTTCAGATTGCTGTTGACCATGGGTAACTGAAACCATGTAAAGTGAAACCGTGGATAAGGGGGTTACTGCTGTACTTATTTAGGAGGGAGGCTCAATAGGAGGAAAAAACCTGTATAGAAATGAATATGAAATGAAATGGACTTTCCAGAAGTTTTGAAGGATCAGAAATTAGTTTGTTTCTAACTCCAAAGTTCTATGATTATGAATTCAGGAAAGAAGTAGATTAACTTTGGAATTCATTAAAATGAATTTTAATTCTGCTTGTAATACTTAAAATAGAATTCTGTTCATTATAACCTTCATAAGCAACTTTTTTGTTTATTACCACAAACTTACACTGTCAATTATTTCTACTCTGTGTTTGTTTAACAGACGCATAAGCTTCATGAAAGTTCATTCACTAGACTGGATAGAACCTACTAAAAGCTTAACCTTTGACAATTAGAAATTAGGCTTTTCCTTTTATATGGTAAATGTCAGGTATTAAGAAAGGCTTATTATCAGGAAAAGCACACTTCCAGACTCTCAAGACTTCATCAGTCAAAATTCTGCTGTGCTGGAAGCCCCAGCTTGTTCAGAGTGGGAGCTGGTGCTGTAATACTTGGGTAGAGATGGGAGCTCACTTGAATTAGTTCAGAGACCGCAGGGTTGCCACATAAAATGCAGGACACCCAGTTATGTTTGAATTTCAGATAAACAACAAAGCATTTTTATTTGTAAATCTGGCAACCCTACGATGTCTTTTTTGCTATTTTGGCCACCCCTTCAGAACTTAAACGACAGAGAGTCTTGTAATTTGGTGAGTTTTTGTGTATTAAAATCTTTTAAAAGTAGATTTAATATGAGCAAAATCCTGTTACATTAAATTTCGTATGAGAAAATATAGTTTAGAATAGTATTGTTTCATTCTGGTGACGTCACCTTTTTGTATGTTTTCTTTTGTACTACCTTATATTTGACAGTAAGTTTTTCATTCTCTAAAAATTAGAGTTGTTTTCAGGAAGGATATGAGCAGAGTGATTTAGGCTGGTTTTTTTTTTTGGTTTGTTTAGCAATTTCCCTTTTCTCTCCTTACCTAAAATCTTTTTAAATTTAGGGCACTATTGGCTGAGAGTAAAAGGATTTTCTGAGGCTTTTGGTTTAAAGATGGTCCTTTTCAGAGTTTTGCTTGGGGGCTGCATTCCTGGCTTAGAAGACGAGAAAGTGTGAATGGAGATGTGACTAGCCACACCCTTTTCCTCCTCTTGGGTTCAGAATGATTTTCATTTGCTGAATTATAACTACCTGATTTAGAGAGTCAGAGAAAGTGGATGTTAGCTCTGCAGACTAGGTATGTGATTTCTTTACAGCTAAATTTCAGTACTAAGAAAAACCATGGTTTCATGAGCTTTATTATAAGATAAGGCCTTTTAACCAGGGATGTGTCAAACTGTTTATCAGTTAATTAATTCAGTATAAGAGACATACCTTCTGTCCTTTTCGTGTGAACTGGGATGAGGTGGCTATAAGAATAACAAGAGTTGAATAATGTAATAGATTCCAGGGTGAATGACAATAAGTAACATAAAGCATAATCAAAACTATACTTATACATATTTGAAATATATTCAAGGCAATTTTAAGAAATGTTAAAAATAACTCAGTTTTTATGAAACGAGAAAATTAGTATAAATTTGATGCCTAAACTCAGTTGCCGAGAATATTACAGGATAAGTAAATTGGTATGCTCTGTCACCATTGTAAATGTAAAATGTAAATAAAAAACTATGTTAAAAAGGTCATTGTGTGGGGTAGTGTAGTTGAGTAGAAAGCACTCGATTTGGCAGTAGCCCAAATCATATTTCCATTTTAGTTCTATGGTTTCTATTTTTTAAATTAGTGTGACACTTAATCCATAAGGTTTTTATGCAATTAAATGGTAATGTATGGAAAAGTACTTTTTATTTATTTATTTTAAAAAATTTTTTTTTTAATTTATTGGGGTGACAATTGTTAGTAAAATTACGTAGATTTCAGGTGTACAATTCTGTATCACATCATTTATAAATTACATTGTGTGTTCACTACCCAGAGTCAGTTCTCCTTCCATCACCATGTATTTGATCCCCCTTACCCTCATCTCCCACCTCCCAACCCCCTTACCCTCTGGTAACCACTAAATTACGTTCCCCAGATTAATTTTCAAAACCCCGTGGCCATCTTGTGGTTACTGATTGTTTTCTAATCCCCTCACCTTCCCCCTTATCTCCATCCCCCTCCCGCCCATCTAGCTATCCTCAATTTTTCCTCTTTGTCTCCAAAACTGTTTCTGATTAGTTCATTCACTTACTCTTTAGATTCCACATATAAGTGAGATCATATGGTACTTATCTTTCTCAGTCTGACTTATTTCACTTAACATAATGTTCTCTAGGTCCATCCATGTTGTTGCAAATGGTAAGATTTCTTTCTTCTATGGCTGCGTAATACTCCATTGTATAAATGTCCCACGGTTTCTTAATCCAGTCATCTACCGATGGGCATTTCGGTTGTTTCCATGTCTTGGCTATTGTGTATAGTGCTGCAGTAAACCTATGAGTGCAGTAAACGTATGAGTGCATAAAGATTTTTGAATTGGAGTTTTGGATTTCTCCGGGTAGATACCTAGGAGTGGAATTACTGGATCATAGGGTAGTTCCATTTTCAGAATTTTGAGATACCTCCATACTGTTTTCCATAGCGGCTGCACCAATCTGCAATCCCACCAATGGTGCACAAGGGTTCCCTTTTCTCCACATCCGCGCCAGCACTTGTTGTTTGTTGATTTATTGATGATAGCCATTCTGACTGGGGTGAGGTGGTATCTCATTGTGGTTTTTATTTGCATTTCTCTGATGGTTAGTGAGGTTGAGCATTTCTTCATATGTCTGTTTGCCATCTGTATGTCCTTTTTAGAAAAATGTCTCTTCAAGTCCTCTGCCCATTTTTTAATTGGGTCGTTTGTTTTTTTGGAGTTGAGTTGAGTGAGTTTTTCATAGATTTGTGATATTAATCCCTTATCAGATATATCATTGGCAAATATCTTTTCCCATTCAGTAGGATCCCTTCTTGTTTTATTGATGGTTTCCTTTGCTGTGAAAAAACTTTTTAGTTTGATATAATCCCACGTGTTTATTTTTTCTCTTAGTTCCCTCGCGCGAGGGGATATATCAGTAAAAATCTTACTCCGGGTAATGTCTGAGAAGTTTCTTCCTATATTTTCTTCTAGGTATTTTATGGTTTCAGATCTTAAGTCTTTTAACAAGTACTTTTTAAAGTGCTATGTTGTAAAGCGGCATGTATGTGCGGCTTTGCGTTGTAGGGCCTGGTACTTGCAACTTGTTTACCTTTAACAGGTTAACTGCAGCTCTGGTGGTTCATAGGAGAGGAAAATAAAGTACTAAAGAGAAGGGCCAGATTATTTCAAAGTTGGTTTTGATGAATGATGACTGTATAAAATGTGCATTTTAGGTGGTGGTTAGCAGATGAGCCTTTTCACTGAATTAGCACCTCTATTAGGGAAGGTCAGTATTGACTTTCTGTCATCTTTGAAGTGTGCCTCCCAGGACTGCTCTCATCTTAAGTGACATCGAATTACGAATTATGGGGACTCCCTGTTACTCCTCACCCGGTGGCCTCCCTCCCCCAGGAGGTGACAGAAAGTAAAGTCAGGTATCTGTCTTTGTGTCCTCTGCTCAGAACGCATTTTTGTGATTTCCTGTAACTATTCTGAAGTGACATTCACTACACGTTACTAAGAAAAATATAAATAATGCCCTAAACGTAATGTAAAGGAGGAAATAACTTAGAATAAAGTACTTAGTTCAGTCTGCAAGTGCTCAGGTATGGCGACTAAGAAGGTGATGAAGCAGCCTGCTGTTTATATCCCTGTAGAAAAACCAAGAATGTGCCAGCTGCAGATGCAGACTGATACAGTTTTGCTATAAAGGTGACACAAATACTACAGGTGGCATTGCTGTTCGTAATGTAATTTTCTGAAAAGGTGAACAACTCTTGGTAAAGTTCCAAAGGAAACAAAGTACAGTCTTTCCTCACTTTTCCACAGTAATTGCATTCCTGGAAAATGGAGTGATCATTAAAACCATGCCAGAATACATTGTGGTATATTTAAAACGGAGTTAGGGTCTAGGCTCAGGACAAGTTTGAATGTCAGTTGAAAGTTGTATAGGAAGAGGGACAATTCTTGGTTGTCCAGGACTTTCCCTACTTTGTGGGGTATTGAGGACCTCTGCTCCCAACCCATTAATGTCCAGTAGTGCCATTTCAGTCATTGTGTCAACCCAAATACACACATTTCCAAAATGCTCCGTAAAAGGCAGAGCAGCCCTGGTTGAAAATGTTTCCCCTTTGTCCCGCACTTGCAAGTATCCTCTGATCCAGGATGACAGCACCTAGTCCCCAGGATGACAGCACCTAGTCCCCAGGACGACCCCTGGTCAGAGCTACCCCTCTTCTATGAATGGGACGGCAAGGAGCGCAGCTGTTCCCTTTTTTCCCTTCCTTTTGTTAACATGCATTAAAGCAGGGGTTGCAAACTCATTTACGGCAGGACTAGGCAAGTATTGTTGACTAAACAGGAGAGTACAATACATGCTTAGATTGGAAACACTGAAAGTTGGACTTCTAAAAATACTGTGCTGGTTAAATAAAACTGTCAAAAGGACCCCATTTTGCATCTTCTTCATCGAAGGATTTTATTACGAATTTTGAAGCCCGAGAGATTGGAGTCCTGATTGATGTTTGGAAGTTCTGTTCATCTCGGACTCCTCCTCTGTTTGTTAGCAATGATACGTGCCCCGCAGGATGGCGGCTGGAATGAGATTGCAGGCATACACCACCCAGCACGATCCCTGGCAGGACGCGCGCTTGCTAAGGTTTTCTCTCTTCCACTAGTACCCTGTCAGTCATCTGGGTTTATTTTTAACCTGTTGGAAAGCGGACTGTGTTTTACAGTGAAATGGTTATGAAATTGAAATCTCTAATATGGGGACATTAGTACCTTCTTATTTTTAACAGAAGCAAAGTAGTAGTTAATTATTTTTTTTATTAACACACAACCTACCTCCCATTTAAGGCATTTGGAACCTGATCATTTTAAGCTACTTGGAGCATGATCCTTATAACACTAAACATGCTGATTCCAAACTATTTCAGCAGCTCAACCTCCTCAGTCCTTCCCAGTTAGCTCTCAACCTTAGCATAACAATAACCATTATTTAGCCTGGTAGTTATTTTTGAAGTGCTGTGGGAGCAGGTAATTTTGCTAGTACTGCAGTACTTTATTGTACCTTCAAAATTAGATTATTCCATTAAAAAGACATAGTTGTTGCTTGAGTTAGAAATTTAGCAACATGATTTTTACTAGGAAACTAGTGTATGATTTTTTTCCAATTGTCCAGTGAATGTTTTGAAAGTTCCACATTTTCTTGGTTCTTATAAAATGCTTTAGAGGCATATACATCTTTCTGTACATTTTGTTTTCCTAGTTTAGCAGCAGAAAGTTTAAAAAAATTTTTCCTTTAGTAGTTAAGATAATGATCTAAATGGTTAAAGCAATATAAGAAACATGCTTTATTCCTGTCCTCTAATTCTGTTGCTTATCTTTGTTTTCCTTTACAATATGATTTTGAGACCTTTCTCAGAGCTCCATGCTTTAGTTATATGTGCATATTATTTTCAATAAAGTCCTTTTTTCCACTGTTTTTTCCTATCTTAGTTTCTTCTTACCCATACCTGCTTTGTCTTATTCCTTCTTCTGGTATCTTCTTTTGTTTTTAGGTAAACATTTGGTACCTTTAAATATTTTGTCCTGTTTTATTTAAATCCTTTGGAGGCAGAGGGGTGGCAAATTCTATTATATTGTAAAATACAAAGTTCAGTTTAGTTGCCTGGTTTTTGAGCTGGAGTGTTTGCATATTGTGAATTCTGGGTATTTTTGTGTTTCCTACTATCTGTTTAATGGTTCCCTTTATGTAGTGGAGATTTTTCTAACATGCTTTTTAAATCTTTTATCCCCAGAGGGTCATAATGTCCGTATTTCAGAAAGAGATCAGCTATTCTTCGAGGCCTAGTTACAAAGGAAATTAATTTCTGATGGAACTGAAGACATCAAGGCAGGAAGAACTCCAGGAGGGCGGCTAGTAATGAATATTGGTGAACTATGAGGTACTTGCTGTCCGCTGGTAAATTTTAGTGCTTCCCTGCTAGGCTACCACTTACTGTGGAGTGCACAGGAAACATTCTGAAATGTCTGCCCACGGAGCATATAATTTGCTACCCAGTGACAGGTAGACATTAAAATTCAGTTTTGGGGTGGGGGTGGTGCTAGGGGTAATCAGAATTTACAGCTGTAGGATGGAAGGGCAGATTTGGATGTGCATTAAAGAAAAAAGGAAACCCCTCTGGAGTGTATACCAAAGTGGTTGTTCTTACTGTAGGAACAACATGAAACTATAGTGACAGTTGCTCACAAATTACCAGTAGACGGATGAGCCTGCCGGCGTTTGTATTTCAGTAGCAGGTATGTATAGTTTAGCAGCTTTTAAAAGTCAGAATGGGAAAGAGTTTGAGTGGAATGTGTTTTTAGTAGTGTCTGAGGGTGTCATCTTACTGCTATTCTGCAACACTATTCGTTTGTCACTGAAAGAGCTATAGAATTGTACCAAGTCTTAAACTCTCAAAATACACCACTGGAAAAACTTGACAGGCCCAGTAGTACCAGGTGAGCCTGAGGCAGTAACCAGATACGTAAGCTTGCCAGCCATCTCTGCCTAGAATTTAATGAAGCTTTCATCAGGTTGAATTTTCAAAGAATAGATACACGTAACTACAGGAGGGAATATTAACAGACAGGATGAACGAACCTTTCTGTCTTAGTGGTTAACCAACATTTTGACAGGAATTATTTCATTTAAGTTTTTGAAAAGGGAAAGTTACTGGATTTTTAGAAATTATGAAAAGACTTGCTTGCATGATAATTTCAAGTAATACCCAGATGTTTAAAGTAAAATACTAAAGTTCCTCTTTGTACCCCTTGATGCCCACTCCCCAGGAATAAGCACTGTTAGTTTCCTGTGTATCTTTTCAAAGCAAATAAGTAGTGTAGACATACCATTTACAGACTGTAATGCTTTAGTAGTATTAATTGTTGTAATTCATCTTGGTATTGGTAGCCTTCCTATTTTGAATATCGTAATTGGAGTGACAGATATTTTTATTTATATAAGCTTATGGAGCCTCTGGAATACATCTGGTGCTGCTAATTGTCTCTGAAGGGAATTATGTGGATGATGAGTGAATTCTTGATGTAGAAATTGGCCCACTGAGAGGGCTTTTCTCATTTCAAATGGAAAAGCTTCATTAAATGTTAGAGAACAATGTCTTACTGTACTTTTATCTTCAGGCATATTTTTTGGTGGAAGTCTAGAGTGTTCATACATGTAACAGCTTAGCTATGTGGATCATTCCTGGGACAACTGCTGATTTTTAGTGGAAGCATTCTGGATACAATTTTGCTGCCCCTTTTCAAGAGAAGCAGTACTATTTTGCTGGTGTTGGGGACACTGCGTAGGTAAGTAATGTAACCCAATCATCCACCTCACTGTGGAATTGTGAGGTGATGAAGACCTGAAACATTATGAGAGTGCAAATAAGTAGTCGTTATGAAAGGAGAAGGTAATAGATTTGGATTGTTGACTGAATTTGGCGATTTCCTGAAGAGTTGGAGGGAGCAGATTTTAGTGGATAGATCATTAGTGAACAGGATTCAATAAGCGTCCTACAACTAAGTTACAGCTTCTTTAGACCATAGTATATCTAAGTGTTAGATTGGGGCAAGAATTAGGTTTAGGAGTTTTCAACCTTTAGCAGCAGTTTTTTATATTTTTAATTAAAAAAATAAGTGGAATTTCAATTTATTAATTAGATAAAAGTAGAGCTGTTTGGGGAAGAGTGAGTCCCCTAGTTGTTCCGAAGAATCCTTAGGGTCTGAGGAGCAGGTTTTTAAATTGATAAAATGGGCCTGAAGTTTTTGCCCAAGGATGTTTCTTACCTTTGGTTCACAGTCTGCTTGGTCAGTCTTGATATCTGCATGGAAGAGTTCTTCTAGATACTTTGCAAAGTTGATTATTAAAATATTTGCATTAGTACATGTGTCTATGTTTGAAATAAGACCAAAAGAAAAGATGATCCCTTTGAGGAAGAACCTATAAAACAGCACACAAAGATAATCCCCCTGCGCAAAATGGACTTGCTGAAATAATTTTTATCGCAAGGTTTGTCAGCCTCTTTGTGAGAAGAGCTGTCCTTTGCCCTGGGTGTTGAACTTCAAGAATACACATGTGACAGGGCAGAGCAGAAGTGTGCTATTAAGTCCCCGCTTGGACAAGGATCAAAAGTGCTATTAGTTTTCATCCCTTGGGGGGAAGAACATCTTAAGGGTGTGTGGTTTTAGGAACTAGCTTGGAGATCTGCCCGTAAGAACTGGAGGTCCGGTTTACTGGGAAGGAGTGCTTAAAACAGTAGGTTACAGTTAGTAATGCCAAATGCTTTTTAAACTTACAGGCCCGCATAGAATTTCCACATGGGTGACTTAGATAACGGGGTGGTGTGTAGTGATAGAGGCCTGAACTGCTAACACTGAGGAGAAAGACATAGAACGTGCTGTGTGACCGTCATTCTAAGATAAACATGTTTTTGAATTAAATCATGTATATGGATATGACTTAGTTCTAATTGTCCATAGTAAACCAAGCGTTACCAGCGAGGCAGTCAGCACATGTCACGTTTGGAGCCCTGGAATTAGAACTGCCCGCCCGGGTGAGAACAGTAACAACCCTAAGGGGTAGGCTGTGTTCTTGTGGTGAATGATATCATCCACTTTTCGCTCTGCCTGACCTGTGTAAACAATCAGTACAGAGTAGCTGCTGTCGTAATGAATTTGCTTTCACAGACACTCACTTCTGTGTGGAGCAATCTGTTTAGAAATTTTTTTAAAGAACAGTTACAAAATATCCTACTCCCTGCCCTTCTCCCCCAGATGCTTTTCTTAAAGGTTATCTTTGCAAAGAAAGAGATTTCTGGGCAGTTTGGTTTTGATTCTAGGAGGTTTACAGGGAATTTGAACTTCCTTCTCCTTTAGAATTGATGATGGACAGCATCGTGACCTAATTTGGAAAAGAATGGGAAAGTTGCATTCTAACTAAAATAAAATCTCCAATCAAAAGTCTATTTTACACTCAGCTTTTATTCTCTTGCTTGTTAGGATGAGTGCATGCATAGCAAGAAAACAAACTGACATTAGGGATTTTATTTATTTATTTTTTTAATAAAAATAACTTCTAGGGTATCTGTGGTAAATTCAAATATACCGTAGTCTGGTCTCCTAGAATTTATGATTCTGTTGATACTCAGGAAATGGCTCTGATATGAAAAACTCTCCTGATCGAAGAAAGATGGTTTCATTTATTATACTGTTCATTTACATACTAATGATTACTAGTACATTTTAAGTTGTTAATAGGTTGAAATTTAATGAAAGGGTTTATCCTTAATCCTCGATTAATGAGAATTGTTTTTCTCACCATTCTTTTGACAAATATTGAGCATATGTGCAGCAAGGCATTGTGGGAATATAAAATTACAGACATCCTGATTTCCATATAATTTATAATCTGTTAAAATATACTTTCTCGGGTGGCTGGTTAGCGTGATTAGAATGTGTGCTCTTGACATCAAGGTTGCTGGTTTGATCCCCACATGGGCCAGTGAGCTGCGCCCTCCACAACTAGATTGAAGACAGTGACTTGAGCTGAGCTGCTGGTGGGGCAGCTGGATGGCTCAGGTGGTTGGAGCGTGGGTTCTTAACAACAAGGTTGCCGGTTCGACTCCCACATGGGATGGTGGGCTGCGTCCCCTGCAACTAGATTGAAAATGGCGACTGGACGTGGAGCTGAGCTGTGCCCTCCACAACCAGATTGAAGGACAATGACTTGACTTGGAGCTGATGGGCCCTGGAAAAAATACAGTTACCCAATGAAATAAGGGGGGGAAAATACATACATATATATATATATATATACACACACACACACACACTTTTTCACAAACTCAGTATTCCCTAGGCATATTCATGACTTCATAGAATACTGCATTTCAATTAATTTACCATTTATAGCATGTAGATTTATGGAATATTAGAGCTGAAAGAATCTTACAAATCATTGATTTCAATCTGAATGTACACATAAGGGAACTGAGGTTTTGGGTTTTAACATATATGTCATATTTGTTATATGTACAGCATCGTATGTTATTAGATGGAATAGTTTCTATACATGAATATACCTTTTTTAAAGTCACAATTTAAATTGATATGTCTAGCATTTTATTACCCTGCCGTTTGGTATTAATTTCTGAAACACTATCAGAGAGTACCTGATAATACATTCTAGAGAGTCAGTGCTAGCCTACACAGTCTTGGCCTGTTCTGTACCTGAGTTTATAATTTTTCTAGATATGATAATATTCTCAGATTAGTAAGTAGAAAACTACCATTTGCAAATATTAGGGTTCATTTATCTTTGTATAGTACCATTTGAAATCAGGAAATTGGGCTTGATTGTATACTGCATACCTTACAGTAAAGCAAGAGATTCTGGTTAATGGGGAAGTTATTTGAGCTAATGGGGGTATAGCTACGAAATACCGTGTTTCCCAGAAAATAAGACCTAACTGGAAAATAAGCCCTAGCATGATTTTTCAGGATGACATCCCCTGAACATAAGCCCAATGCGTCTTTTGGAGCAAACCTTAATATGAGACCCAGTCTTATTTTCGGGTAAACGTGCTAATACAGAATGTAGGAGAATAGGGCTGAGGATTTATCAGGTTTGAGAGAGAGAGAGAGAGAGAGAGAGAGAGAGAGAGAGAGAGAGAGAGAGAGAGAGAGAGAGAAACAACCCAGGAATTTGGAGGTACTTTGTAGGACTAGAAACATGTAAATTTAAGACAGTTATTTAACAATCAAAGGGGTTCTTGGGAAATTATTGCTCAGAGTTCTTGGGAAAAGTTTGTAAATCACAAATATACTGTGTTTAGAATTGGAATTTAATTGACCTGGAGTTTTACTCTGGGATAGCTCCACTCTAGTTGCTTGATTTTATACAACATAACCTCCAGGTTCCCCATAATGGGGTAATATAGCAGGTTGAATGTATGTTAAGTGTCCATTTAAGGGGGCGTCGGGATGGGGCAGGGCGGGGGGGTGGGGTGGTGGTGGTGAAATTGCTTATTGCTTTCACAACGATTTGCTGGTGTCCTTTTTTTTTTCTTGTCCTGTTTAAATGTAACACTTTCTTCATGTTACTACCCCTTTTGGGGATGCAAGTGAAATTCCTGGAATGAATTATAATTATATAAATTATTGAGAATTTGGGGAGAACAATGTGTAAAACCAAATATTCCTTGAACTCATTTGTTTAATTTCACCATATAAATAATTTTGCCAGTGTCATGACTTAAAGTAGTGGGAAAGTTTGCAATTTCAACACATTGTCAGTATGGCCCATAGGTGAAAGAGTCAAATTTGTCTCATTTCATAATTTTTAAAAAATTCACAATAAGACTCAGTGTAGTTCTATTGAGTGTCCTCAGTTTTTTAAATTGAGAGATCATTGGGACCAAGAGGGGTGAAAGAAATTTCCCATTCCGTGGCATTGTTGAAGTGGAGAGTCTCTTGGTCATTTGCCTGGGTGTTGCTGTTCTTATTTTCCAAAAAACATGTCTGGTTAATCTTTACAGAAATATTGAAGAGGACCAGAAAAGTAGGAAACAGAACATAAACATAGCAGTACTTCATGAACTTTTATCACAGTCAAAAATAGGAGGTACTATTCCTGTGGAGTTTTTCTCTAGAATCATTTGGCCTGTGTCAAATTGGCTTTTTTTGTTTGTTTGCTTTTCAGTACTCTACCATAGAGTGGGATGAGAGTTGGGATGAGAGCCTTAGGGTTTAGGCTGAGATTCCATACATTTTCCTTTCTAAAAGTTGAGAACATTTGGTTGGGATTAAGTATGAGCTTTTTCCCAAGAAAAAGCATTTCCCATGATTATCTTTGGAACCGATGTGTGCTGATTTTATGAAAGGTTAAGGATTCTTTGTAAAGGCTAAGAGCACCTTGTTTCCCCGAAAGTAAGACCTATCCAGACCATCAGCTCTAATGCGTCTTTTGCAGCAAAAATTAATATAAGACCAGGTATAAGAATATTATACCCGGTATTATATTATATATTACCCAGTATTATATTATATATTATACCCAGTATTGCATTGTACTGTATTAGATTAGATTAGATTAGATTAGATCTGGTCTTATAGTAAAATAAGACCCGGTCTTATATTAATTTTTGCTGCAAAAGACGCATTAGAGCTGATGGTCCGGCTAGGTCTTACTTTCGGGGAAACACGGTAGTTCAGACTCATTTCCATTAGGATTCTTGAAGGAGTTTCCTAACTCTCTTTTTACTTCTGATCCGTCCTTCATAATGCCACCAGTCAGATCAGTCACACAGCTTGTTCTGTAGAAAGAAACTCAAGCTGCTTAGCCTATAGGATGCTTGTCATTCTCCCTAAATTATGAGGTTTTGAGACTATATAGACTATCTTATATTTCTGAGTAGCATGAGCACTGAACAGGTACTTGGCATATAAAAGTGATAGAAAATGTTGGATTTTTTCAGCTTTGTCTAGAACTACTCATTCCTGCCCTTCTCAACACTGTGTTTATAACTGTTTCTTCTCAGAGCAAGGCAACCTCCCCTCTCCCCACAACTGACAAGGCTAGACCCAGATTTTATGCATAAGCTTTCTGTGTGCACATGAACCCTCTACCCCGGCAAAATTAGTTATTTCTTCTGTTTCTGTTTTCTTTTGTACATGTGTTAAAAGGGGTCATTATTGGTTGTATTTTAATTATTTTCTGTGTCATGTCTTACAAGTTTGTGCTCTCTTTAGGAGCAAAGTTTATTTTAATTGTCCCTGTGCACAGTCCTTAGTAATTGGCCCTTAATAAATGGTAAATTGAATTGAAAGCACTCTTTCAATTTGTACATTGATAAATGGAACAAATACAGGATAAAAGTCAGTATGAAGTCATAGTGAATGACAGTTTTTTAGCTACATTTTGCTACATTCCCTCTTGGTTATGAACACAGACTCAGCTACTAGGAGAATTTTTATATGGTTCAGAATTATCTATGTGGCTCCTGAGCCTTTAATTTCCTTCTATTGAAAAAGCTGAAAAAGTTTATTTCAGGCTAAGTCCTTAGTTGTCAAAATGTGGTCTGTGGACCAGCAGCACCAGCATCACCTGCAGACTTGTTAGAAATGCGCATTCCTAGGTAGCACTCACACCCATTGAATTAGAATCTCTGCACATGGGGCCCAGCAGTCTGCACTACTCTAGGATTCCGCCACCTAAGAAAAGGTTTGCCTTTTATATATAAGAACAGAGTTTCCAGTGTGGTTTCAACTGTAAGCTGTTTGTATTTTGGAAATAATTCATCAGCTGGGAAGACGGGGACTATATTACCCAACATCCTGGGATGTGATTCAAAGGTTGAATTTTCCTATGTCCAAAGTATTGGACACTGTGGCTTCTGGGAACGGTTGTTTAAAAGAAGGTCGGGGAGGAGGCTTCCCACCTCTTTCAGTTAAAATGTCTTCCAGATTATATCCAGACTATCAGCTTGGACTACTTGTGTTCGTCATTCTTGTGAGATACAGGGGGATGAAAGAATGAGATGAGTTGTATTATTTGCTGGAAGAATTAGCTGAATTGTGTTATCTTGAACATTTAAATCCTGATTGGTGGTATATTGTCAGGGACAGAGAAGTGAGCTGTTACCAAAAGTTACACTGAATCTATAGACAAGTGAATTTCACACAAAAAGTGATTAGTGGAGATTAGCTTTTGATTAGTAATTGCCCATGGCTTTGAGAATGGTTTATTTAACTGGAGTATTTAGCCTTTCCAGCATATTGTTTTCATTTTGCCTTTAATAAATCCTAACTGGAGGGTCAGCTGAGGCATACTTTTAAAATGCTCTTTAACTGTCCCCTCCCCCCTAAACCCCCTACCTTCACAAAAGAAAAATTGTTTCTGGCTTCAGAGTTCCATTTGGGTGTAATTCTAGATTGGCCCATAGCTATTTTTGACAGTCTCTTGGGACAAGAGAGCTTGTATGAGCATTTGCTTAAATATGTAAGGGTTTCATTGTTTAAAACCAAACCTTTCATTAAGAACACTCTTTGAGATACAGCTGGTTTATATGCATTTGTCTGTTTCCTTTGGATGAGACAGCCTTGGTTTTTAATGGCTAGCAAAACTAGCTTTCCCTTTGTGTGCTGACCAATAGCTGGAGTACTATTTGTGGGGTTAGGAGGTAGCTTTTCTATACTTTCCTAAAAAGACTAGTTTGACAGCAGTTTGTGTATTTTTCCATTGGACACATCCTTAGTTTTTAAAAATTAAGGTTATTGTCAGTTTGATGTCACAGTCAAATGGGACCTGATCTATATTTAGCCTCACTTTCTTTGCTCAAGATTAAATTAAAATGCCTCATTCTTCCTTGGCTTCAGGCAGAAATGTTTAGTTTCAAGGAGTGTCTTTAATACTGAAGCTTAAAAGCATAGACTAAGTGGCTAGGATTTTCTGATCAATAATGTATAAAGTAGAGTTTTCAGCCCTCGTTCAAGGCTACATATAGATTCAAGTGTTGCTGAGCCCTGGAGCATGAAGAAATGTGTGTGGGGGGGTCATTTCTGAGCTGATTGTTCCTTTGCTATTAAAAATTTCCAGTCCCTTCTATTGCTTAGATCATGTGTCAAATTCTGTTTTCATAAGACCTTTTTTTAAACCAGAATTTATTCCAATTTTTAAAATTAATTGCTGGAAACTTTACCTTATTTAATGTCACTTTCAATTTGAAACTTGTTGAAATTCTTTGGGTCAATTGTTTTCAATGCCTTTTTTCTTTTGGAAGATGGAAAAATTCAGAAAAAGCACAGTTAGACATATGTGAGTCTCTGAACCCTGCCCCACCACCCCACTTTCTCCCACACTGCTTTGGAGGTACCTCAGCAGAACACCCAGGCTGGCTTAGACCATCTGTTAAATTGCAGAGTAGCGTGCTTGTATAAAAGGCCATCTTATATTATTACATTTATAGCTGTACTGGTTACAAAGTAATTCTACATACATTCATCATGTGAATCTCTCCATGACCTTAGGAAGGTAGGAATTATTATCCCCATTTTTCAGATGAGACTGAGGTTGAAGAAGTTGAAGAATCCAACCCAGATGCTGTAAACCATGGCTCATTTCTGTGTAAGGTGAGCTCTCAGCCTGAGAGAGACCATCCCCTATCTGTCCACTCACCCAACAGCCGTACAGTCGAGACTTACAGTCGAGACTCAGGCTGTATAATCTGGGGTCGGGGACACCCTGTATTATATGGAAAATTTTGTTTGTATGTGTTTTCTGGGATGAAAGAAGCCCATAGCTTTTTATCATACTTACAACTTTTTTTTAGTCACGGACTTTTAGACCTAAGGATCTAGGTAGATCACGCTTAGACTGTCGGCAGGAATCGACAACAGGACTGAGTGAAAATCTTTGTTGAAGAACAGCCATAACAGATGCACATCCCTCATCTGTCCTAAGGTAACCTGACATTTGCATAGAGCTTTACAGTGACAGAACTTGTCCACAGGTATCACAGGGCTCACACTATACCCTGGAAAGTAGGAGGCATCATTTCCCTTTGAAGAAACTGCTTCAAGGGTTTAAGTTATGGAGGCAATGATGTAAAAGCTGACATTCGTTTTTAGACCAAAACTAATCTGACATGATCCAAAATCCTGTAACTACCATTCTGTCTTACATTTTGTGAACTTACAGTTTGGCCTGCCTGATATCCAGTATCTTCCCATATATCATTTGTTATTGGTGGGTTTATTCTTTACTTTTTTTTTTTTTAAGGAGAATCTTGTGTTGCCTCTTTTTACTCTCATTACCTGTTGGCTTTCCACGTTGTTCATAATATCTCAGATTTAATGGCTTACAACTCTGTAATAACCTTTGTTAACTTCCTGAGTCGTGTGGCTATTTTCAAACCCCCCCCCCCCCATTCTAGTTGGGTCTGAGGATAGGACAGAATGAAGAATTCTCTTCTTTTCATTGCCTTTTGCAATTAATATTTCTATTCTGGTTCTCAGGCTAAGGTTAATTTTTTGTTGTTTCTTGAAGAAGTCTGAATTCTAAGTTGTAATTAATTCTGATGTGAAGTTTCTGCTTCCCAGCCTGAAGGCTACTGCATGTGGCCTGTGAAGCATCATCTCTCTGGAGACATGTAAGAATGCTGGCATTACTGGCTGCGTACTGTATGCCAGGCCTGTTTTCAGCTGTTATTTAATATAATCCTCATAGTAACCCTGTGAGGTCGCCGCTATCATTGGCCCCATTCTGCATATTGGGGAGAGACTTCGAGACTTTGTCTCCTGCCTGACGGTGATGGTACCTCCAGGCAACCTGCTTTCAATCACTAAACCACATACTGTGTTTCCCTGAAAATAAGACCGAGCCGGACCATCAGCTCTAATGTGTCTTTTGGAGCAAAAATTAATATAAGACCTGGTCTTATTTTACTATAAGACCGGATCTAATCTAATCTAATACAGTACAATGCAATACTGGGTATAATATGTAATATAATATAATACAATGCTGGGTAATATATAATATAATACTGGGTCTTATATTAATTTTTGCTCCAAAAGGCGCATTAGAGCTGATGGTCCAGCTAGGTCTTATTTTCAGGGAAACACGGTAGTCTCTTTTGAACTGGGTTTTCCTATTTCTCCAAAGCAGAAGGCTGGCTAAAATATGCCCAGCAGATTCCTTTAGCTGTCGCGATGGTATAATTTCAGAATAAAGGGTGGGCCGGGGTTTAGAAGCTGGTGAGGTGGACAGTGTTAATTTCCAAGCCTTCGTCATGTCTGCCTGATAGAGGCAGCCGTGAAAGGAATAGGTTTGACTTGGGAAAATGCTTTGTAATTGCTGCCATCTCTGTCTACAGATTGGACTAATCCATGAGATCAGACCCATATACCTCCTTCCTGCAGAGAATGAGGTTACCCCATTTCCATCTACTCCCAGAGCCTCGCGCCTGCCTTCCCCTTGGTGGGTACACACGGAATAAGTGCTTATGGACTTACGACCTGCCTGTGGTGTGAAGAATAGTGATAAGTGACTCGTTTCTTAAATTCACAGTAAAGGTAGGCAGGCTGTGTAGTAGCCTGTGTATACAGCCTTGTAGCTGTTAGGAGTTATTTGGACAGATTTGAAATACTGTGCCTGTAGCCACAATATTAGTTTGTTCCTCTCAGTCTTCTTTTTGAGGTACGTGATTTGAGAGAGAGAGGTAGGGATGGGGGCTGGGGAAATACTCCTGTGTCCTTGGCTGTCATTTCCTCTTTGTTATGAGGCATAAAGCCACCTATAGGGAATTAGTGGTACAGAGGGGCTTGAAGGTAACAGATGTTAAAAAAAAAAGTGCAAGGTGACAAAAGCAGTAGTAAGCTGAGAGAAAGAGACAAGTTAGACTTACTACCTGTTCAGTGATTGCCCTGGAGGTAAAAGAATTTTGGCTGTAAAAAAATTACGGATGGTCCCTCCTCTGTGGAGCGAGGCTAGTTCTTTGCTTCCTTAGGATGTATATAAAAGCACATTTCTTGGGATTGGACTCAGTTTGCTCTTCCGTGTTCCCTTTTGCTGAGAACTCTCAGCTATATATTTACACATCCAGTTTTTCCTGCCAGGGAGCGCCTCCTTTCTCCAGCTGCTGGCCCTAGCTGTCATCTTTGTCTCCCATCCCCTGCCCCCAGTTATGCAGGTTTCCATTATGCTTTTCCCTGTACTCTGCCTGCCACCCTCCCCGAAGCCAGGGACCAACCACCATGTCCCTCTTTATGACTGTTGAGCTGATTGCACTGATGCTAGTACTTTTCTCAAACCTGTTTGACATCTGAGCCCAGTTATGTGTTGCAGTGCGTGGAGATGATGGCAGGGAAGGGGCGGGAGGTGGCTTTTCTAAAGTTAAGCTTTTCCTAAACTATTGGATGACCTTTGGCTCAGAGATCAAACAGATGCTTTTGCTGGCCTCTCAACCTGAGGCAGATGTGTGCTCTCGTGTGAGGGCTCACACTGGTGTGAACGTCCTTGTAACGACAGTGACAGCGTGGGCAGGGAGTCAGGCTGAGCTACCTGCCTCCTCCTGCTGCTGTTCTGGACGGCTGGTTCTCTTTTCCTGAATTGGAGCTAATTTTGGATGGATAATGAGGTAGATGGTTGCTACAAATAACTTTCCCCTGCTAATTGTGATTTCAGAGTACAGACATACCTTGTTTTATTGTGCTTAGGAGATGTTGTGTTTTTTACAAATTGAAGGCAAGACCCTACACCAACAAAAAGATTATGACTGGCTTTATTGTGATACTTTGTTACAGTGGTCTGGAACCAGAGTTGTGTTTGTTTTTTCCCTTTAACCTACTGCTAGGAGAAGAAATAGATCTATTTTCATGTTTCTGATGAGTGCTCAACTATGAAGGAATCCTCTACTTAGTTTGTTTAGAGGCAGTATGCTTTGTTGGAAAGAAGTGTAGACTAAGCTGAAGAAGACCTGTGTTCTTATCCCAGTTCCACTCAGGATTAGCTGTCTCAGTGGTCTGGACACCTCAGGAACCTGTGTCTACACCTGCCCTACGAAACTGAAACTGTGTAACAAAATGAGATGTGTGTGGAAGCACTTTGTAAAATGTTAGGTTTAAGAAAATTTCAGGGTTGCCCTTTATTAATTTGGCCACTGACCACAAAGCCAGAGAAATGCATCTACTGTGTTTCCCCCAAAATAAGAGGGCGCCTTACATTAACTTCTGCTCCAAAAGACGCATTAGGGCTTATGTTCAGGGGATGTCATCCTGAGAAATCATGCTGGGGCTTTTTTTCCAGTTAGGTCTTATTTTCGGGGAAACACAGTGATGTCTTTTAAAACTCCTCCTCCTCTGAAGCTAGCTTTCTCCAGCGATGGACTTGTCAGAACTAGGGGAAGTTTTGCTTCAGAACCACCTTCTGTTTTCTCACTTTTCTCCTACCCCTCCCGTCCCCCCCCCCCAAACGCACGCACACGCGCATTAGGAACTCTGCTCCTCTATCTCCGTTCTTTACTAGGATTATAATTTTAAGGAGCCTGTGATCATGCTGTGCTATGTGTTCCAATGGAGGGTCCGTGCTTTTCCTAGCCATAAATTATCAATTCATTTTAAGTGGTGACAAAAAATATTTTCAACTTTCAAGTAACTACAAACAACTTTTCCAGTCTAGTAAGGCACATTGACTGTAGTTGTGGAAAGTGTTAGGAGACCATGCTTTGGCTTTGGACGCATCTGGATTCCAGGCCAGACTTTTTCCACTATTAGTTTGTGAGTGCGGGCAAAGTACTGAACTTTTTTGGGCCTTAGTTCCCACATCTTTAAGGGGATTATGATGGCATCTACCTTACAAGGCTGTTGTGAGGATTGAGATAAAGTGCTTAGCGCATTAACACATAATTAGAAAATGTGTTACTTGTTGATAATACGTCTGATAATAATAGCTTTCAAAGAGCACACATAGATGTCTGTTAGTGTTTTAAGGGATTTTTAATCTTATTTTTAGATAAATTTGTTGCAATGTACATCATATAATTTACTAATTCAAAGGACGTTTTCCTGTATGTAGGTGGAAAATGAGACCAAGGCGACTCAGCACCTCCTTCCTCAGAAGTGTTGCCAGTGCTGTGCGCTGGGTGTTGGTTTGGGCTGGTCCTGCTGCTTAGGGATTGTGTGTTGTTGGCATTCGTGATTCCACTGGGATTGCATAGGTGTGTGGTGGTTCTCGGCACACTAGCAGGCAGGCCTTTTTCATTAAGGTGGTCAGTAGATTGAGAAACAGGCTTAAATCTAAGTCTCCTTTGAAGTGCAATTCAGAAGAAAGAAAACAATACAAAACAAATCCACTAACAGATATATCTAGAACATAATCAAATAGCTAAATCACAGCATTTGAGAGGACATAAGCTCCCCCAGTTCACAGAGAATATGAGAATAAGGGCATTTGTGATTTCCACTTAATGCTCAAGAATATGATTAAAACAGTAATAACTCTACTGCTTTTGAGAAATTTACTGATAACCAGTTTTCTCTGGTGTTTGAACCAGTAATGAAGTGAACGAAACCAGCTTCCTTTACTTTTCATCTATGTGAGTTGGTATTGACTTTGGCAGGTGGGCAGGTGGCAGGTTTGTGAGACTCAGACCTGGCTCCTTGGATACCATGTGACCTGAAAGTGAGCTCAGGTCTTCCTGCAGAGGCTTGGTGTCTCCTGGGGAATTCTAGAACTTCCCCTCCTTCTGAGAAGGACATCTCTTCCTGGCTTCTCAGGCGCTCTGCTAGATAGCTCCTTACAAGGAGCTGATACTGACCTGAAGAGGTAGCTTAGAATGGATTTCCAAAGCAGAGCACTGAGTCTAAGGCTGTTTGTTACTCTATTCCTTCTTCCCCAGATTCTGGATGTTTTATGATTTGAAAGACTAGTATGAATTTGGAGGTCTTGACCTCTACTCGAGTAAGTAGAGTACCTCCCTTAGGGTTCGGTGGTCCATGGGGTGGAGTTCATCTCCAGAGGCAAATACTGCTGTGGATATAAACAGAAAATTGTCCACTAAGCGCCCTCTGTTGGCAGCTATCCCAGTTGCATCCTTGGCATCTGGACTGTAGGAAAACTGTTCATTTAATTCATACCTTTCCTTGGTGGTGTTTTCAGTCTGACGTTGGTAGATCCTGGCCCCATGCTCTGCTCACTGCAGAGGGAGGGGCTGGCTTGGTCCCAAGAGGATTTGCCCAGCCACTCAGTACCTACCGTCTCTTAGCTTCTTGCCGTGTACCGTGGGACATTGCCTGAACTGGTAGGAATGCAGAATGAACTATAGGCGGGGTAAATGCTGAGAGAGCGTACGCTTGCACTGTGATTCCATTTTCTCTGGACCCCACTCCAAGTTCTTCATGTAAGCCTGGAATTTGTTTTTGTTTTTGTCTTTTTTTATTTTCTGCCGTTGCTACCTTGTCTTATGGAAGTGTGACCTCAAGCAAATTTTGTGCAAGTGAAAGTAGGCATCAACTTTATTTAATTCCTGGGCAGTGCCTGGCAATGTTGTTGAGGCCTAGCCTTCACCATAGAGTTTAATTTAATTCATCATTATGCATTTTTCATTCTTTCTGAGCTGGCCCCTAGGAGCCAGGCCACTAAACTATGTAAAGAGGGTCTGTGAGTACCACAGTTGTTTTTAAGACTGACTTTTTGGGAGGGTTTTCTAGTTGTATGGACTGCCAGGATTACGGAGAGCATAGTCCCTCCATTCACTGCGATCGTCTGGTTGCTGGTACTGTTGGTTCCACTCCTGAGGTGACCCCCGTAGTAATTCTCACTCTGACTACAGATGTCTTGTTCTCCTGTGCCTGAGGGTCTGCTTTCAGGTGGAGGCTGCCTAATCAGGACAGCTGGGTGGTTGGTTGGCCATAGGCCCAGGGAAGAACAGGATGTGGGGAAAATTCGAACCTGAGCTCAGGATGGAATCCTGCAAGAGACTGAGGTTTGCTCCGCTTTCAGTTGAAATTTGAACTCCCAAGACAATGTGTCAATTGGTCAGTTACTACTTCTTGTGAGGCCCACAAAAGACACTGTGTCTCTAACAAAACGTTCATCCAAAAGAGAATTCCTGACTTGGCGGATAAACCTACTGCCACCTACTGCCACCTCCGGTTAGCTTTCATCGCTTGTCTGAGTTTGAAAAGGTAATGATTGGTGCCTTGAGGAAAGAGACTCTTCCCCGAGCCCCGAGGCTTGCTCACTTCTACCAGCTGGGCCCATTGCTCAACCGCTTCCTAGTGGGCTTGCTTCTGCCTGGCCAGCCCTGTGCTGCCCCAGCTTATAATTAGCCTGCCTTTGCTTCATAAGCTTCCCAGGGTGGTTCTTCTTCTGAAAGCTTGTATGAAATGCTATTTACTGTCTCTTTATAGTTTAAAAATGAATCCTTTTTGTTCTTTGCAACTCATTTGCTTTTTTCTTTTCTTTTCTTTAAATTACTATTAACACCTGTTGATTCTTTTTTTTTCTGATTGGCCTGTCACTGCATTCCTGCTCCCCCCTCCCTCTAGCTGGGTTTGTCAAGTCGCCCATGTCAGAAACTAAGCTCACTGGGGACGCCTTTGAGCTGTACTGTGACGTGGTCGGGAGCCCCACGCCAGAGATCCAGTGGTGGTACGCAGAAGTCAACCGAGCAGAGTCTTTCAGACAGCTGTGGGACGGTGCTCGGAAGCGCCGTGTCACCGTAAACACCGCCTACGGGTCAAACGGCGTGAGTGTGCTGAGAATAACCCGGCTCACCTTGGAGGACTCTGGGACTTACGAGTGCAGGGCCAGCAACGACCCCAAGAGGAATGACTTGAGGCAAAACCCCTCCATAACATGGATTCGAGCCCAGGCCACCATAAGCGTCCTGCAGAGTGAGTCCAGCACCCTACAGTAGTAGTACTGTAGTCCTTAGAGGTGGCCCGATGCCCCTTCCCTTCTGCTTCCTTCCCTCTTCCCCGGCTATGATCGCTCACCCCACCCCTGTCTCGTTTTTTCAAACCCACGCCCCTACTGGTTGTAGTGTACGAAAACATCTGTGGCAACTTTTTTTTCCTTCTTTGCCGTCCTCTCTACCTCCCTTACTCCTCACCCCTTCTCTGTGTCTTTCTCCTCAGGTACAAAGAACTTGGGGAAATGTGTAACTATCCATACTCATCTGCATTGGGAAGAGGTGGGGAGGGAATACTGGGAGGCTAAAAAAAAAAAAACCACTCAAAACTTCCCCAAACCAGGGTAGTGTTGAATTGTTTCTTTCCCTCCCCTTTAATTTTGTAGTAGGTGTCCTGCTATCCTTTTGCTGATTTATTCTCTGGTGCCTTTCTAGTTTTGTTTCTCTCCCCAATCTAACTACTTTTTATTTCTTCTGTTCATCTGTTTGAAGCTCTCTGAGTAGCTGCCTTCACCTCTGTGGTTTTCAGTTTGTGTCTGCCCAGCCTCTCCCCTCGCTGTGACTCGGTGTCATCCTGTCTGTGATCGGGGTGTCGCCGTGGATGCGATGTGGTGATGTGTGTTGGTTGTCGGGTGGCATGTCGCTCGGATATTCCCGTAGTCCCAGCTCTTTCTTTTCTAAAACAGTGGCATGTACTTCTCTGATATCAGCCCTCCACTGCTGCACGCTCCTCACTGGTCCTGTCATCCGGTCTCCTGTCCTCTGAAAAGCAGCAGCCTGACATTGCCGCCATATATCTTGCTATGGAGGAGCCAGGGGACCCTCAGCTGCAAAGTATGTTTTTAAAACCCCATCGTGCTGTTTTGAAGTCAGTTGCATCTAATCCCTGTTCACAAACAGTTTGACTCTGAGGGCTGATTGTTGGCACCGTGTCCTCGTTCCAGAGGCTGGTTACCCCAGAAATAGTTGGGAAGCCACTCACATTAGCTTCTTGTTGTGTCTTGAAAAAAAAGAGGAAAGTAGATTCCAGCCCTGTTCCTCTGAGCGGTGAGGGTGAGCTGAGCGGCTGGCTCAGAGTCCTGCCCTCCTCTGTGGCAGGTACAAGGAAAACCCCCACCAGTAGACAAGGCTCTTCTGTTTCCGGGTCGTGTCTTGCTGCTTGTATGGTGGGAGCAGCTGGAGGGAGAAGCCATCACAGAGCTGAGCTCCCAGCCACGGAGACTTCTAGTCCCGTGTCTGACCTGATTCTAATGGAGGGAATTCTCTAGTTAACGGAAAGGTTTACTGCATTTTTCGCCTTCTCTTCAAGGTCTCAGAGACCTATAGCCAGTTCTGGCTTAAAGAACTCACTGATTTAGAGAAAGTAAGTTACTAAATCAGTAACTCACTGATTTAGTAAAATATGTTTAGGAGGAATTTGGAAAAAACACAGTAGGTAATATGACATGGGCTCTGAATCTATATAGTTATATGGAAAATAGCAAATTAGTTATCTGTCCTTTATAGTAACTCAGAAGATGCCTATGAAGAAAAGAGGCTGCTGCAGTTGGCACTGTTGAATCAGAGAACCTGCTTCTGGAAAGGGGAAAAGAAAACTTTTGTCTATGTGAAAATGGGGAACATTAACCCAGCAATTTTTCTTTTATTTAACAATTCTTTTCCCTTGCACGCCTCCTTCTCCTGCCCCCTTGCTCCTTTCCTTATAAAAGCAGAATGACCCACGTGGCCACAGGGGTGTGCAGAAGCTGGTAGGCATGGACTGGGCCGGACATTTGATAGTTATTCCCGTAGCCTGACTCAAGTAGACTCACAGTTAAAGATCATGCCTTGGGGGTAGGAGAAGATAAGACTGTGGGGTACCTACCTACCAGTCCCGAGAGTATACAGCATTCCCCGGTGTACTGGAAATAAGCTTCCTTTCTTACAGGTGTCTGCATGTTGGTTGAATGAAACCCTGGCTAGTTGGGTCTCTACCCAGACTTCCTGTCAGTCAGTTAACCGCCCTTAATTTGGAGAGAGCCAGGATGCTGCTTCCTTTTTTTAAGCACCCTGAACTGCATCCTGACTAGATTGTTTTATTGTCTCAACATCCCCAGGGATATTTGCCTCCAGGGGGACGTTGAAGTCTTCCAAGAATGACCTCCTGGCAGTGCTTTGCTCCAAAGCTCCTTGAGAAACATAAGGCAGGAAGCAAAATGTGTCCAGTGTTTAGGGACCGAGGCCATAGCATCGTTCTTCTACATGTGAATGATGGCTAGCATGAGGGTCTCCTGCCCACCGCTTCTAAGGAGGCGTCTGTGGCAGGTACATTTTGAGCTCCTAAATGTTCATCTTTCTTGGACGTTCATGGCATTGCTCGGCCACAGAAATGAAAGCCCCACCTTCATGCTGGTGCAGAATGCAGAGGTGGCCCGCGCCCGAGGAGGTTGGTGGCACTGGTTTCCACATGCAGCAGTCACAGGAGGGCTGTTCCCCACTCACTGCCCTCCTGGGGTGCAGAATCCTGTGGAAAAGTATTTCACATACCCACTCACTCCCCGCTGACTCTCTCCTGGATCTTTTAACACTTAAGGGCACAAACGCTTTCCTTTGTCTTCTAAGAATTCTTGGCAGAGAGTCCACCAGGTTGCTGTCGTCAACTTCTTAATGTCCCTGAGCACAGTGGTCCTGTGCATCGCCACAGGTAAGAGCAGCTTTACATCGGCCTCCTTGTACGGAACCATCCGGAAGCGCTCAGCCTCATCCTCAGAGCTGGCCCTTTCTCAATGCAGCCTGAGAGGAAGAACCAGGGGGAGGGTCCCACATGGGACAGAAAATGAAATTGGTAATAAAAATTCAGTAAAAACCTGCAAGCGTGTTTGGGTTTTAATGTTGCCTTTATATTTTTTAATTTCTGTGGAGTACTGGTTCTCTTTCTCTCTCTTTTGTTTTGCTTGGTTTTGATTTTCCTTGGAATTGTGATGCTTTCTGCTGATGGTGTGTGTGCGCCTTCCGTTGCAGGGTTCCCAGCTGCTCTGCTCCACTTACGGCCCAGGGACTTGGCTTCTGTCCAGTGTGTTTTGGAAACCTTGGGACACCACTGCGCTAACGTGCTCACGTGCATCTGCTTCTGTCTTAGTGGCTGCCACGCCTCCATTATCTGTACATAGAGACCCTGTTTGGTGTTACCAATAAGGACCAGTGCTGAGTGGAAGATAACCATGTCCTGCCAAAATTGGACAATAGTGAGACCCAGTTTAATGGAGCAAACCTAAGGCTTTGCTTCCTCTGTCACACGCCTCTCTGATGATAGATGCTGTGCAGCCAGCGGTGCTACCTCGGTGAGGACGTCCTTGGGCATTACGTTTTCCATGTGTCCATGGCTTCTCCATTCTCTCCCCTCCCTGCTCAGTGAACACAGCGTGTTCCAGGGCGGGAGAGAGTGCTGTCCTCAGGCTTAGGAGTCACAAGGTCGTGTCAGTGAGCTGCTACAGGCTGGGAGAGCAAGCAGCCAGGTGCAGGGAAGGTGGAAGTCAGGAAGGGAGTTCTGGGATTTCTGGGAACGAACAGACAAACAAGCAAGCAAATACCTTTAATTGTGGATGGGAAAGGATGGCTAACTTAGACTTCACCTGAAAATGTTTGACCCAAAGTGGAAAAAGAACTAAGCTTGGGAAAGGATTAAAGATAACCAGCAACAACAAAAGACACAGAAACATCTTGACTTTAATATAATGATGATGGAATGCAAAGTGCTTTAAGGTTGAATCTTCCAGGGATGATATAGTGTGCCTTAAAAATTTTCTGCCCATTGTGTTACAATATTTGTGATCCCAGGTTATCTTAGCCCAGAATAGAACCAGAAGATAAAATATGTAACTTACCCTTGGGTGGAAGGTGTGGGGGTGTATTGGGGTTGGGGGCAGGGCTAGAGAATTCAGTCAGATGTGTTTTCTAGACCAAGCTCTATAATTGTGGCCTTGCAGAAGGCTTTTTACCTTTCTAGCTCTTAAAGAGTGGGATTCCATGAACTCTATGAGAGCCTTTCAGCTTGAAAATTTTAGGAGCCCATGATACCAACACATGTTGCATTCTAATTCTACTGAGTTATCTCAGAATGGAATGTGTTTTAAGGTATAATTCTGAAAGAAGTTCGTTTTGGGAATAAATATGGGCTGGAGAGAACTGATGGTTCCCTCGGCTAAATTTGGAAAATGCAGTAGATTTCCAACAGGAAATTTGCTTTTAGGATCTACATTGTCTTTTTCTGTATAATTAATGGCCATGGCTGGTTTGCCGTAGGTTTATCAGCTTTAAATGTGGAAAAACCCATACATGTGTTATCTGAGTATTGCTACTATTGTTCCAAAGCCTAGTGGCTCCGTAGGGAGTTTATTAGTTACATAAATGATAGTCTTTGTCTTCAGAACTGCAAGGTGGAGCCTGGTTTTCTATTTGAGGCCGAATTGGTTGGTGGTTCTTATATCATAAAACGGTGGTATTCAAAAACTTAAGTGGATTGTTGCCAGTACAAGCACCTGTAATACTCCCATTCTTTTCACGTCTAGGCCAACTGGTCTTCAGGCTGTTGTCTGCGCTAGTGGTCATTTGCTTATAATCATTGTTTTTCCTTTCTTGACTTTCTCCAAAGTGATAAAGTGAAATTCCTCATGTGGTCCTGTCTGCCCTCCCTCTTCTTCTAGTCTCCCCATCCTTCCCCATCCAACTTTCAGGCCAGGGCTGCCGAGAATGGAAGGCTATGGCCCCCTATCATTGTGCACTCTTATTACAGAGCCGAGGATTGTCAACAGTGAGGAGATCATTCTTCGGACTGAAGAAAGCCCTCACCCCCCCATCACCCTGCAGTGTAACCTCACCTCCAGCTCTCACGTCCTGGAATACAGCTACTGGACAAAGAATGGGGTAGAACTAACTGCCACTCGTAAGAATGCCAGCAACATGGAATACAGGTGAGAGGCTAGCAGATTCTGGGAAGATGGGAGGCAGTGTGGCGGAGCTTACTTGACGTTCATAATCTATGATTATGCTGTGTGACAGACATGAGATACATACGGGCCTCCTTTGGAGGGCCTGATACGGTATATCTGGCGTGAGGCCCAGGAATCGATAAACGACTTCCAAATGATTCAGCCAGGTTGGCAAGCCGTAGATCCCCTCACTATGACAATAGAGGAACTGAGGACATAGCGAATGATTTGCTCAGGGTAACAATGCTAGTCGATAGAAAAGTCACAATTAGAATGCAGGTCTCTTGACTTAATCCAGTGATTTGAGGAATCAGATTGAAATCTGCTTTAGGACTCTTAGAGTAAGATCACCCTAAGTGCTCTTTCCACTGGGTTTCCTAGTGAATTACCTTTTAGGATTGTTTAATATAAACACAACCTTATCAGGACCCGTGGATCAGGGCTTTTAGTGATCTGGAATAAGGATGGTAGCCTGGAAATATCCTTTGATGAAAGGGAGATATTTGCCGGCCGACATTACCTGGCACCCAAAGATTTGGTGGTTTTTTGGAATATCTAGTAACACACGGCACCTCACCTTTCAGAATAGTTTGTTCCTGGTTGAAAACTGATCTGGACAAGGATCAGCTAATCCTGCTTGGCAGCATGGTGGAGTTCAAAGAAAGAGTACACTGGAGTGAGATTAGGAAAAAATGTGTACCCAGTAGTTGCAAGGACATTCTACAGTATTTTGCAGAATTGAGATCATTTTATACTCCTTGTTTAATTGATCCACATTAATTTGTGGATCCTCCTCCCTTTTTGGGGGGTGAGGAAACTAAAGACTCAAATAACTTGACTGCTTTCAAGGCCAAATTCTGTATCTAATAAGTTTCAGAACTAAGGCTAGGTTCCAGGTCTTCTGACTTTCTGGAATCTAGGTCATTGTTTTTTTTGCTGCACATTACTATTTAGTGGTAAGTTAGTTAATCTATCTCCACTCTAGTTTCTTCTGATACAAAATTGGAAATATAGCCTTAGCTATATCCTTATAATTTGGAAAAGGTTAACTGCATAGAGATGTTGGGTAGTATAAAAGGCATTATCTCTTGGGGCAGCTGGATGGCTCAGTTGGTTAGAGCGTGAGCTCTGAACAACAGGGTTGCTGGTTCGATTCCCATGTGGGATGGTGGGCTGCACCCCCTGCAACTAAGGTTGAAAACAGCCACTGGACTTGGAGCTGAGCTGCGCCCTCCACAACTAGATTGAAGGACAACGGCTTGACTTGGAGCTGATGGGCCCTGGAGAAACACTGTTTCCCAATTAAAAAAAAAAAAGGCATTATTTCTTAGTCTATCCATTAATTTACAAGTTCGTTTTTTTAATAAAATTTCTTTCAAGGTACCAGACATCCAGTCATGGTTCTCTTGGGTCTTGTGCTGTGTCACCCACAAAGCTTTGAACTGTAACTTTATAAAGTTTGAGCCTGACTTTATAAAAGGTCTCAATTTGCTCAGCTTATTTAAAGCTCTCCAGGGCGTTCAGTGTTGTCAGAGTTTTTCATGGAATCTGTGTTCTCACACATTTTGTGGAATAGCAACTGATGAGTCCCTTGGGCCCCCGATACGTCAGCCATAGGGCCAGTCTCAGGCGCTGCTTTTGCTTAGCCTGTAGTGTACATTTTCTGTTGGCTTCAGTTACTCCCAATAGCGAGTGGAAGATATGCATGGCCTCGTCTTCCCAAGTCTCCTCAAGGAACTTGGAGTCAGTCTGAGCCCTAAAAATAGAGCTTCTGCTCTTTCTTCAAATTCTGGAACATTTGCTTAGAGCAGCTGACTTGTTTTCCTCTTGGGAGCATATTGATTTAAGAGGCACTTGTGTCAAATTGAGAAGACTCTTGACTCCTCTCTCAGACTGTCACGCGGAGGCCGTCCTAGGGATGGGCAGTGTCTCCTCACCCAGAGTCTCTTAACCTGTGTTTTCTTTTTTGGAATGAACAGTAAGATGCGTTGGGCCAGTCGGTGGTCGTGGTTAGGAATTTTTCTTAGACATTTACTGGTGCAGTGGAGAGGTGACCATCACAAGTATATTTCAACCACTGAGCAAAACGAGCTATATTACGTTTACCCTCCAATCTGGAGGCTGTTTCTCTGTTTTCTGTAATTACACACCAGCTTTGCCGCACACGTTTTGGGGTGTGTATTGGCCAGACTGGACAGAACTGGTGCGAAGCTGGTCCGCAGGGCAAGAAAGCTAGTTTGGGATCGCTGTGCAGGATTTGGAGGAAGTGCTGTTCTGGCCGTCACACGTCCCTCTTACAGCCCTTCCTGTCACTTGGTCTGAATCTGTGCACAGCTGTGCACTCGGAGTTTGTGTTCATTCGTTTGTTTATTCATCGCTCTACTGTTCCAGGTCCCGGGCGGCGTGCCTGTCCACATAGAACTTGGTCTGTTGGGAAAACGGACATTCATCAAGCAGTCACATCAATGTCTAATTACGTGATGTGATAAGTGCTGTGAAGAATTACAGTGTCGTATGAGCGCGAATGTCAGGGAGGGGATGTCATCAGGTTAGGGGTGGGAGGAAAGTGATACGTGATCCAAGACCTGTGGAAAGGAGTTGAGGTAGGCTAAGAATGACGGGAAGAGCGTTCTATATAAAGAAACCTCTTGTGTCAAGGTTTTGAGGTAGGAACAAGCTTGGCACATTGAAAGACTACAAAGAGACCATGGGGGCTGGGAAGTGGCTGAGATGGGGCTAAGGAGGTGACAGGGCCAGATCCTGCTGTGTCTGGAGGCTTAGCTGTGCCTACCGCTTAGATGGCAGATTACCCGCCTGCCCCCGCTCCCCCCCCCTCCCCCCGCCGCCCCTGGGCCGTCCCTGGGTCTTGATAGTGAGTAGACTTATTGAAGGAATGCTGCTAAAGTACAGGGTAGGAAGAAGAGCGTTACCCGAAGCAGGCTTTAGGGAAGGAAGCTCAGACAAAGATTTGGCTTTCTCCTGTTCATGTGTATTTGACTAGAACCACCAGGTGAGCAAGAAGTTTTCCTGGGAGCTCCACCCTCTGTATATAAGTACAGCTTGTAGTGCTTTGTATAGCTCTCTGTTCTGATGACTTCTTTGTCATTTATTCCTCCCAATAGACTGGAGCCCCTTAAGGTTAGGGATCATGTATCATTCCACCTTTGTATTCCTGGCACCTGGTCAGGAGTAAAGCATTCACGGGGTGGGGGGTGGGGGGGTGGTTCCCCTTTAGTTAGGAGGAGGTGAATGGGTTCAGGGGCGCGAGTTGGAGAGCAGGGTCCCTTGATTGTCGTTTTGTTGTATGTTTTGACTGTACTCAGCTTCCTCACTTGATGTTTTTCTCATCTCTGCAGGATCAGTAAGCCGAGAGCTGATGACTCCGGCGAATACCACTGTGTGTATCACTTCGTCAGCGCTCCTAAAGCAAACGCCACCATTGAAGTGAAAGGTACAACCACAGAGGCTGCGTGTGGGCCTCGCTCTCCTAAGCTCTGCTTCGGTGCGGACCTGTCCGCAGGTCTTCTTGTTTCCGTTGTGGGAGGCAGTGTCACGTCACGGTTAGGGCCCGGGCGCAGGAGTTGGTGTGACTGCAGATTACTGACTTCCCTATGCTTCCATGTCTTCATTTGTAAAACCTACCTCATGGGTTTGTTAGGATTAAATAGTTAATATGTAGATTGAACCATGTGAAATTGCCGCTTTTGTATGTTAAAAATGTTTGAATGTTGGCAGCTTCATATGGTTCAACCTCATGTAAAGCTCTTAGACTAGCGCCTTCTGAGTATTACATAGGTCTCTCTAGTGGTCCAGCAGGATTTGGCAAGGACAGTGTGCAGGGTAAACATAAACATTCTGGGTAATTCATTAGAATTTTAATAGAAACTGGGTGCATAGCATCTTAAAAATGAGGCTGTAGCTGGAAGTTTCTAGAAAGACCAATAGAATTATAAGAGTTGGAGCTGCTTAAGTAGATCATTGATCCCAGCTTTCCTGTGTTATTTCAAAGAAGCAGTTGAGATCCAGAAAGGTGAAACCACCTGCTCTGTTCACAAAGTAAGTTTGTGGCAGTGCTAGCTAGCATAGAGCTCAGGTCTTGATGCCCAGTCTCGTGTTTTTCCTTTTTATAAAATGACCATAGGGAGGTGGGGGCTGCTGTTTGAGGTCAGACTGAAGAGATGAGGGTTTTGGTGTTTTTCATTAGGAAGGACACAATCTTGTTCTTAAAATGCACAGGGTAGTCCCTAGAGGTGGAAGGATAAGCTTAGGAAACAGGAAGGGCCTCTATACCAGGTATTTAGGTGTTCCTTAAAACATTTGGAAGACTGAAAAATTCAAGTTCAAGAAAGGTTTAGATACATTCAAAGTTTCTCTTAATGGTGTTACTACATGCAAGTAGTGTCTTGGTGACACAGCCCTAACTGGAGTTGACAGGACATCAGCGGTGCCTCCTCGGGCCTCCACATTGGATTCTAAACGCCTGAAGGAGTTGAGTCACAGTTGCGTGGCTCCAGTCCACACAGGCCAGAGAACCTGGGATTTGATTAATTCAGTGACTGTTCTTGGAGAGATCTGGGTTTGTCTCTGTTTTGAGGAATGCCACATGTGTTCAACATGAGGATGAAGGTGTGAGAAAGCATGTTCTCAGCCAGCCAAGGGCTTTCCACCTGGATGAGCTGAGCTACGTGGGGAGACTCCTCCATGTAAGACCTGAGGCCCTGCAACATTCCAGGCTGAGCCTTTGGGACCAAGTGCAGAGGGAACAGGGTGGGGGAGAGAAGGTAAGTGGTCTGTCTAGTTAATAATAGTTCTCTCCAAGCCTAAGGGATAATTTTGTACAGTTGAAAGTCCTCAGTATAATCACATTGATTTGGCGTTAATGATTTCTGAGCAGCACTGTCAGGAGTGGAAACAAGTGGTTTGGCCGTTGGTTTGGCTGCTCGAGAAGGTGGGGTTCAGTGGCACCAGAGCATTGTCTGCACGTTCCGTTGAGCAGACGTGAAGTAGTGGTCTGGAGGGCGGGAGGGAGGAGGCTGCAGCAAACGCGTTTGCAGAGGGCGTCACAGTTGGCAGATGTCTCGCCCTGGGTCAGCTGTGCACTGGGCACGGATGTGTTTGTGCTGCAGCCCCGGGAGGAAGCTCGGGCCGGTGGCGATGTCCTTGTTTTAAAGCTGTGGACCTTAAGAGAATTCTGTTTTGTGACCAGCTTGGACAGATATGTTACTCTGCCAAGTCAGGAAATTCATAAGGAAGGCTAGTCTTTCCCTCTTCCCTGTCCTCTAATGAGAGAGAGAGAGAGACAGAGAGAGAGCCCCAAAGCATTTTTATATAAACTCTCATTTCTTCAGTGCCTCCAGGGTGGGGTAAGAGATAGTTATCTTTTTATAGCTGTGATTTGAACAATCTGCTGAGTAATAGGTGAGAGGTGGTTATACTCGAGAAGAGAGAAATTCAGGGAACATAAGTGACCCTGCTGAAAAGAGTCTGAGAATCTTCATTTGTGTTTTAAGTAAATTCGGCGTTTCAGAAGAGCAATATAATTCAGACCGCACAGACTCGTATGTATTTCTTCAGCCCCTGTCCTCCACCCAGCCTTTTTCTTCCCCGTCTGGCCTTTCCTGCACTTCAGACTCCCTGAGGGGTTGTTTGGGCTCAGCACTGTGGGGGGCGAGGGACTTGAGCTAGCCAGGGACCAGGCATTATATGTCCCATTACCAAATCTTGGGTCACTTGTGGTGTCCCAAAGAAAAGAAGGCTAAAGGCATCAGAGGGACGGCCACATGTCTGGGAAGAGACCTGTGGTGGCAGTGCGTTTCCATCCTCGCCTGTCTGCAGAGCCCTGTCAAGAAAGGAGTTGGGAGGGTGGTAGTATGGACGCCGTGAGGAAGAGCTTATCTAAAGAAGGCTTTCTTTTTTTTCCTTTGTCTTTTTTTAAAGGACGAGGATGAGGCACTGTAAACAGGGAGATACTGTTACTGTTCAGGGTTACATTTCTTAGCTATTTGGCAGGTGACCTGAGCACCTGCTGGAGGTAGCTGGAGCAGGGTTGGCCGGGGAGAGCAGCACCAGTGACTAGACTTGGTGGGACCACTGCTCCGGCCTCTCTGGGGACCTGCTTGGATAACTGGAGGCATGGCTCCCCAGCTTTTCGTGTGTTCCAGAGACTCCACACCTTATCACAGAGCATTTGTAAATGAATAGGTGTTGGATTTTCTGTCCCTGTAATTCTTTAACCTTTCTAATACTTCCTCCCTCTTTTCTTCCTTTTCTTAAAAAAAAAAAGTGCTCATGAGAGCAAACAGATTTTCTGTGTAATTTGCAAAGATAAAAAGAGAAAGTCCTGTCATGACTCCCACACCCTGTCCTCATCCCTCGGCCATTTTGACTAATCCAAGGAGCAAGGAGTTGGTTGGCGCTTTATTGCTGCTTTTAGAAAAGGACTTCGTGGCCATCCGACCTGCAGCACCGTGCCAGCGCCTCCTGTGAACAGGAAATCCCAGTGCCAGGAGGTTTGCGGCTCCCGTCTTAGGCCCGTCATTACCACTGGGCGTTGCCGATGACATTCCGTCTTTTGGTGGCTCCGAGATCCAGACGGAGCTAGTTTTTGTCCTCCCTACTTCTTAGCTTTCTGTCTCTCTGAACATTATGAGTAACTGTTAGTGTTTCTATAAGTGAACTTGCCCTGCATCCCTGTTTCCTGCTCTGTCACGTGGCCTTACAAGTGACATGTCAGAGTTCAGACTGGCCGTGGTAGACTGTGGCGGTGAGGACGAATGTGAGGAGTGGTAATGCACGTCTCACATCTGGGCAGCACTTCCAGCGTGCAGAGCAGGTTCATGGCTGTTTATTCGTTTGGTAGGTGACTGGTTTGACAGGTGAGGATGCTTAGAGGTTGTGACATCCTTCAGGTCAGAGCTGATGCTGAGCTGATACTGGCTCAGAACTGCCGTACTTGAAAAGTCTTTGAAAGCGTAAGAGTCTCTTGCAGCTGCTGGAACATTCTGAACATCAACTTTAGCTCAGATAACCATACCTGTTCCTTCTTGTCCGCTCTTCACGGTGCTACCCTGATCTTCCTTTCCTTAATAAGACTAAGAATGGCTAACATGGTTGTGCACATACTGTGTGCCAGGAACTGTGCTCAGTGCATTGCTCGTTCTTTCCCTCTCCTTTAATCATCACGATTTTCTGAGCTAAATGTTATTATTATCGCCACTTTCCAGGGGACAAAATTGAGGCACAAGGGAATTAAATGACATGCCCAGAGTTAAGGGGCCTCACTCAGGGGCTCTCAGGCCAGAGTCCGTGCCCCAAAGCACTAAGCCTTGTGGTTGTACTCAGTGCATAACAGTTAAAAGGCCTCAGCCGGAGAGTTAGAAGAAATGGCCTCTAATCCTGGTCCTGCCATTAAACTCACTGCGACCCTGACCAGTCTTCCCTGCCTTATGCCTCAGCTGTGTGTGATGTAGTAGGATGAGATAAATGCTCTTTAAGGATCTGTACGGCTCTGTGAGGTCTTTGGTTCCTTTCAGTGGACACGAGAGCTGAGTCATTGAAGGAAATGATTTCTAAGCTACTTTCCTAGTGGTCCCGTCAGCTTTTCAACTTTGAGGTTGTCACCTTGGTGCCCCTCCCCACTTGTGTCACTCATCTTCCTCTTACGGGACACCTCCTCCCTGTAGTCCCCTGATTTCAAACACTGGTGCCAGGAACAGTGTTAGAGCCGTGGTTCTGAAGTTTGATTGATGTGTCTGAAATACGGCCTGGGCATCAGGCTCATTCAAAGCGCTCCAGGTGATTGTAGTACAACCAAGGTTAGGGTCACCGTCTTGGAGATTTCAGTGCCTCTTACGCAGGGGTTTCACCTGCAGGAAAGGAAGAAGCCTCACCTGCTTCAGGAGGCAGCGCAAGTCCCAGACTGCTCTGGTCTACACAACCCAGGGTGAACCTACTTTGGAAAAGTCTGACTGAGCCAAAAGCCAGCATCCTTCTTGCTTCCATCTTGACCAGTCTCATATTGCTTGTTGGGCTTAGCCTTTGGCTGGCAGTCAATCTTAACTATTCCTCTACCTTTAGCCAGATCTCTAATTTGCTTATAGCAAAAGATGAGGTGTCTTTGGGATTTGATGTTTTGCATAAAGGAAGCAAAGCAACCACTTGTAAGGCCACGTGACAGAGCAGGAAACAGGGATGCAGGGCAAGTTCACTTATAGAACTTGTCATTATGTTTACTTGGAAACAGCCCACCCATTTCTTGGAAAATGAGTTGCGAAATTATGAATTTACTTTGAAAAGTGAGCACCAAATAAGCAGTCCATGTAAGAGGGCCCCATACCTTTCTCAGCTCTGTTGTGTTTATGAGGTCTGACAGTAAAGTTCTGAGAACTTATTGCAACGATGTTGCTAACCGTTTTTGATATCAGACAGATTATTCATTATGTTATTTATACCAACTGGACAAACAGTTAACCAAGTTTACTATTTGGAAGTGCTGAAAAGGCTGCATAAAAAAGTTAGATGACCTGAACTTTTCGCCAACAATTCATGGTTCTTGCATCATGACAATGCACCAGCTCACATGACACTGTCTGTGAGGGAGTTTTTAGCCAGTAAACAAATAACTATATTGGAATACCCTCCCTGCTCACCTGATCTGGCCCCCAATGACTTCTTTCTTTTCCCGAAGACAAAGGAAATATTGAAAGGAAGACATTTTGATGACATTCAGGACATCAAGGGTAATACGACGACAGCTCTGATGGCCATTCCAGAAAAAGAGTTCCAAAACTGCTTTGAAGGGTGGTGGACTAGGCGCTGGCGTCGGTGCATAGCTTCCCAAGGGGAGTACTTCGAAGGTGACCGTAGGGATATTCAGCAATGAGGTATGCAGCACCTTTCCTAGGATGAGTTTGCGAACTTAATTGTCAGACCTCGTATTCATCATCAGCTTCAGCTGAACATACCTCCATTGTCTAAGTTGACACTTTTTATAGCCAGCAGCCTGGCAGAGAAGCTGGATGCTTTGCTCTAAGTGCGGGCCATTCAGGCAACAGAGCATACTGAGGAACGTGCCCTTGTCCTCAGCCAAAGGCCCAGGTAATAAAACTGGGTCAGGTGTTGCTGGGTAACTAAGAGTCTTTTGGAACTCCTGCTTTGCCATTCGTTAGGATACTGGGAGGATATACATTAACTAATGTGTTAGGCCAAAGATTGAGTTTATTCCCAGTGGGTCTGTGATCTCTTTGACAGTCTCTTTGTTACCTCCTCACCACATCTACCCTCGTTCTTGCCACCAGTCTGTGCCTCCTGAGAGGGTCCAGGGAAGCAAGGAGTGTTTGCTATGTCAGATCCTCAGACCTACCTTCAGCCCAACGGGACCTGGTTAGCAGTTCCTTACTAAATGGCAAGCCCACGTGAGGTGAGGCACCTTAATCAATATCAGTAGGCCATTAATCAGTATGATTTGTCAGTATCTGACCCGATTAAACCTTATTAGAGTTACACAGTCCTGCTTATATCAGCAAACAAGGAGAGAACACATAATAATTAGCATCTCTTTGATTTCTTAGAACTCAGAATGCCGGAATCTAAGCCTAGTTTTTTATTTTTACATGCCCTGATGAATAGTTCAATTTAAATGTGTATTTTTGACCCTGAGCTTTAGTTAGGTGCCAGAATGATACAGAGATGTAATTTAATCCTCTCAGGACCTGTGACGTATGTGGGTAAGATTCCCATTATACAAAAGGGAGTACTGAAACTCAAAGGTCTTAAATGACCCACCTTAGGTTCCTCAGTTGGTGAGTCATAGTGTCCATAGAGCCCAGATTTCTCTGATTTAAAGTCCAGAGCTCTTTTCTTTACACTATAATATATGGAGTAGTTAATCTCTAATGGGAATCAATCTTGCTCAGGTCTAGCGTGTTCTAGTCCACCTACCAGCACAGATAACATTTGGGCAGTTAGCTGTGCATTTGCCAGTAATGCATGTTGTATATTTTTACTTTTATGGACTCTTCTAGTTTGGTTTATTTCCCCTCTCATATGGTAAAGTATAAAAAGCATGGCCTCTAGAGTCAGACAGCCCTGAATTTGGATTCTAGCTTCACCATTTACTAGCAGTCTAATTTTAGATGTTAAATCACGTTTCCAAACTTGGGTTTTCCAATCTATAAAAATGGAGTAATGTCTGCTTCATCGGGTGGCCATGTTTTCTTATCTATTGCTGAGTAATAAATTACCCCAAAACGTAATAGCTTAACACAGCAAACACTTATCACCTCATAGTTTCTGTGGGTCAGGAATGAGGGAGCTGATTAGGGGGGTGGTTCTGCCTCAGGGTCTGTCAGGCTCTCGGCCAGGGCTGCTGTCATCTGAAAGCTTGACTGGGATAGAGGATGTTTCCCAGGAGACCTTCGTGCCTCAGACACGGGCCTCATAGGTGTTGGAGCCTCGCCCTAGCACGGCAGCTAACCTCCCCCAGAGGGAGCAAGGAGGAAACCTCGTCTTTTGTGAATTGGTGTCTGAGCTGGTACACCTTTACATCTTTATTTTGTTTATTAAAATCCAGTTACTAAGTCCAGTCCATATTCCAGTGGAGGAAGCTTAGGCTCCACCTCTTGAAGGGAAGATGTCAGAATTTGTGGACTATTTAAAAATCACTACAGGTGGACCTTGAGCCGTAAGGGTGCCTCTCTGACCACTGCTGACATGTGCTCTGAGAGCCTGGTTGCCTTTCTTGCTGTGGGCCCGCTGTCCTGCTCAGCTGGTAGGTCAGGAACAGGCTTTCCAATCGAGCAGCTACCATAAAGGATCGAGAGACGTGATAAAGTGTTCATTGACCCAAGGGCTGACGTGGTAGTTGCTCTAATCACTCCCTGTAAGGCGGAGTGCTGTGGGCTGGGTTAGTTTCTCTGCCCAGTATGCGAGTGGTACTTCACCATCCAAGGCGGGGGAACGAGGGCATTATTCTTTTGAGTACATTAGATGGAGGGGATATTCCAAAGCTTCACTCGATTCTTTGCTAAATTGAGGAGAAAGCAGCAATAGATCTCACCGCTGAAAACGTTCTTGTAGGCTTACACGGTGTGAGCATGGGTTAGCTAAGTTCCTGCTTCGTTAAGTTCCTAGTGACATTCTCTTCCTAAACACCAAGGCAGAAGGAGACCACCCCTACTCCTCTCGCCAGGTCTTGACCTTCAAGTCTTGGGTTCATTCTTGACTCCTTTTTCTCTCACATCCCACGTGAAGGCCATTAACAAATACATGAACTCAATCTATAACAATCCAGAACGTCCTCCCTCCTGCTACTGTTCTCATCCAGACCACCCTCCTTTTGCCTGCATGAACCTAAAACCTCCTCATTGGTCTTGCCTCCGTTGTTGTTTCTCTGCAGCTGTCTCCACATAGTAGCCAGCGGGAGCCTGTTAAAACCTACAGCCCCTTCCATACCAGCACTGAGTGTTCACCACTGCCCTCCCAGCTGACTCAGAGTAAACACCGTTCTCCGAGGCCTACAGCGAGCGTCCTCTCTGACCCAGCTCCATTCTCGCTGATGGCCTCTCCTGCTCGCTTCCCTTGCTCACTGTTGCTGACAAACTCCGCCGTGCTGTCCCTTGGACATAACAAGCACACTTCTGCCTCCAGGCTTCTGCCTTTCCCTCTGCGTGGCATGTTCTTCCTGCAGTTGTATGAATGGCCTACGCCCTTATTTTCTTCCTGTGTTAAAATTCGCCTTCTCAGAAAGGCCTTCCCCCACAACTGTCGGCCCTGGCATGTAGTAGGTGCTCAGATGCGGGAACCACAGCGAGAGGCAGCATGCAGTGCTCTTCTGCGCCTGTGCCTCCCAGCTCCCCCAGGGTGGTGTGCTAGCTACTGTGTGGCCATGGACTCCCTCCTTGGAGTGCTTAAGAGGCTCCTTAATGCTTTTACTGACTGAGAAAATCTTTGAGGAAGGGTGAGCAGGTCAAACAGTAGGCCTGAGAAATGACCCAGTGGCTGTGGGGGACGTCTGGAATGGTGGGAACAAGATGAAGTCAGCCTGACCCACTCCCTTCTGTACTGAGGAATCTTACGCGGAAAAACAAAAAGGAATTGGCTTTATAATGTCCTGTCTAGAAAACACCTTCCCCTGAGTGGTACTGAGCAGCCTGGTTGGCAAGCAGTGGTTATGGAGACAGTGAGGGCTTGCTCAGTCCCTTCCTGTGCAGGGGTTCCTGGGGCTGGCCCGGGAAGCAGTCTGAGAAAAGCAGCACTTTGGGTTGTTTTTAAGCCAAGAAAGCCAAGCCAGTCAGCGGGGGAGCATGGGATGGACAATTCCACAGGCTTTTACAGTCTCAGAATGAATGTTTTGACATCTATCCAAGGACATTGGATGTAGGCAGGGGCTAGAGTTATCTCCGTTTGATAATAGGTGTAGAGCTGAAGCCCGGAGTAATTAAAGAACCAGCAAAGCTGGAACTGGGACCAGGCCTATTCATTCTCTTTCCTATCTTGCCAACAAAGTGACGTTTGGCCTACTTAGAGTTTTATTGCTTTCAGATTACTGTAACTGGTGAGGTATGGTGGAAAATATAGTTAAGATCAAAGAAGGCCAGGTTCAAAGAATTGGCCTCCATCTCAGGCTTCTTGGATCCTTGACACTTATCTAATTTTTAAATCACAGGTGCTGTTTATTTCTTCTTAAGTGATCCCTAAAAGCAGAAAAGACCAATAGCCCCTGGCATGTCAGGAAATCCCCCCAAGATGGGGTTCCTTGAGATTACTGTAAATCAAGTGTACCAGTCAGATTCTTAAGCTGTTAATACAAGTTCTTGGGACACGAGCTGAATTTCCTGTGGATTTCGTGCTTGCCCTTGAGGAGGCCAGTGTGCTGGGTTCCCTCTCTTGGCAGAGCCTCGGCCATGGACATTCGTCAGACAACTTCTCCAGGCTTTCGCTGTCTTCACATACCTTGCAGTAGGACTTGATTTTAGTTGTTTGATCTCAGGGAT
Source organism: Rhinolophus ferrumequinum (assembly GCF_004115265.2). Taxonomy (NCBI): domain Eukaryota; kingdom Metazoa; phylum Chordata; class Mammalia; order Chiroptera; family Rhinolophidae; genus Rhinolophus; species Rhinolophus ferrumequinum. The sequence continues at coordinate 98,396,354 of NC_046289.1, read as the reverse complement.
CCCTCATTCCCTCAAGGGGGAGTATATGACATTGGACATAATCCATAATTATTGTTAGTGTGGGTGTTTTGGAAAAAACCATGCCTGGTAGAGGAGATGATGGCATAATTTAGGGCAGTTGAGCCTGTGCCCTCTTTGAGTAGGTTAGAGAAGCACCTACGCGATTAGTAGAACGTCACATGTGGTAATCCTGGTGTCCGCTTGGGCTGCTTTAGTGGACAGGAGGGCAGGGGTGGGGTTGGTGCCATTGCTCTGCTGTCACCTGAAATGCATGTTATGCAAGCTGAACTGGAGGGGGGGCCGGGCTCTGAGTAGTAGGTGGGGCCTCGGATCTGTTCGGAGTTGGCTTCCATGGTGACCGTTCAACACTCTCTCTCACAGCTGCCCCTGATATCACTGGCCATAAACGGAGCGAGAACAAGAATGAAGGGCAGGATGCCATGATGTACTGCAAGTCTGTGGGCTACCCCTACCCAGAGTGGGTGTGGCACAAGAAGAACGGTCCGCCCCTGGTGAGTAGAGGGCTGCCCGGGGTCTCTGTGGTCCCTGGAATATCTCCTGTCGAGGTCCAGACGTTTGGGCCAGTGGCTGCAACTGCCGTGCTGGCCTGGCGTAGGCCACCCTTTCTCGAGTCATGAATCTGGAGGTCACTGACAGGTTGTCCAGCATGGAATCCCTGCACATGATTCATTACAGCTGTCTGTCTGGTGAGGGACAGAGTGCTTGCCTTCAAGACAGGACACTGAAAGCTAACTCCAAGCTGAAAACTTTTACTATTCTACCCTAAAGAAAATACGGTTCTTGAAGTGTTTTTAACGTACCTTTCTTGTCTGGGGGGAAGATAAGGCATTGAGAACAATTTTTAGAGTATTCCTGGAGCACAGGAAGTACTGCTTAGGAGCTGCGGCAGCCTGACGAGGCCCACAGGCTGCCTCACACATTGGCCATCTGGTCAAAGGAAACATCTTTTCCCGTCTGTGCCATGACTCTTGGTAGTATTGGGAGAGGCAAAGCTTTAGAGTGTCACTTTCTCTGATTTCATGGCGTTTGACCAGTCTCCTTGCCTGTCAGAGCCTTGCACGCCCAGCACTGTACGTCACAGGCGTCCTGGAGTCAGTCCTCAGAAGCAGAAGGGACCCGAATCCAGGCTCTTCGGACCAGGTGTAAATTAGGGACAAAATCAAGGATCAAATCCAAGTTTTATATTTTAAGTCCATTTTCTTTCCCATCTCATGACCTCTCGCAACAATAATATGTCAGGTGGTGATAAGGACTAGATTTCAGGAGCCTTGAATAAGGGGAGCAGGCTGAGGAATGGGGAGGTGACAATGCTGTGCTGAGGATTCTCAGAGCAGGCCCTGAAAGATCAAAACATTCCGCATTCTGAGGTTCTGACAAGGAAATGCCCAATGCCCAGGTGGGAGGACCCTTGAGCTTCTGTCAGAGCAGATTGGGAGTCCTCAGTGGGGATTTTCATCTCTCCTGTTCTCATGCCCACGAACTCTTTTGAGAAACATTTAAAATCAAACATGATTACTTCCTCTTGCTTTCAAGCTGTGTATCATTTGGGAGACAAAACTTTTAACGAAAGGGGGAGGGGGAAAAGAAAAGCTATTTCTAGGTTGATGCCTTTGAAAACCATTTTGTTGAACAGCCTAAACTTTGTTGAATGCTGAAATAAAATGCTTTCAACTTGTTCTAGACACTAATTTCAGCAATTCTCTAACTTGCTTTTCTGGTCAGATCGTACCTTTGTTGGACCCCTTTGCATTTAGTCCAGTCCATTCCAGTTTCTCCTCCCGTCCCCTTCCCGTCGCCTGCAAGGGGCGTGGAGGATTGTCCTCCCTGTCTTCCGGGCTCTGCTTTCTTCTGTGGGGGTGGCAAGGGTGACAGGTCTCACTCATCTGACTCTTCTTGTCGTCCATTCTTGGTTGTTGCTGCGTCTGTGGCCTCACCTGACTGGCCGCTGTGTAGCAGGTATTCAGGTGCTGGACCTCGTGGGAGCTTGTGGGAGTTGTTTAGATGGCAGTTTTCAGATATGAGAGAACTCTGAGGGAACTTCTCTGATGCTTCCTTAGCTCCAGCCACAGGGGAGCTGGTTCTGAGCTGCTCACCTGGAAGGCGGGGCCCCCGAACATGGAGAAAACAGGAACAGCATGGCTCTTCACTTGTGGGAGTGTGGGCTGCTCTGCCTTCTCTCCCAATCATCTTGTTCCTAGATTGTGAGGCGTAGTCTCCTGCCTAAACCAGTCCCCATTGCAGGAAGAGATTTTTCTTCTTGGCACCGCCCGGTCTTGGAGTGATTCTCGTGGTGCCTGTTCTACGTGGCTGTCGGGTGGAAGGCTGCAGTGCCAAGTGTAACTCCTCCTGTTACCTCCAGTCCTGTCTTCTCACTTATAGACTGGGAAGGGGTGCTGTGGTTTAGGTCGTGACGGGATAAGGTAGCTGGCTCCCTTTCAGTAAGCCCTGCAAGGGCTATCTGCCCCGCCACCTGTTTGTGCCTTTTGTGTTTTTTTTTTTAAAGATGATGGGGAATTTAATGCCTCTCTTCTTAGCCATCAATTCCGTGACAGTAGGACAAATCACACTCAATATCTTATGCATTGATTGAAAAGATGGAAGTTTCTTGCATATGATAGTATTGAAAAAATACCCATCGAGGGCATGTGGGCCAGAGATGACACTAATTACCTCTGGTCATAAGTGCAAGACGTGGAACTAGTGAGTGAGTAGAGCAGAGGGTAGAGAAAGGTGGCAGCTTTACAAGGCTTAGAGTTGACGTTTCACAGAGTAACTCTCTTTGGAAGACTGTGAGTTTCCCATTTCAGCCATAGGCACACTCAGGTGACGACACGCTGTGTGCTGTGGCTGGACATCACTCGGGTCGTCTTCCCATTTCCTCTCTACTCCTTCTGACTGTGCCCTGGTTGGTTGTTGGTTAACAGCTGACACATGAGTCAGTTTGCCCCTGCAGTATCCCCTGAGGCCGGCGGCGCGGCAGGCGGCCCGCTCCACGCAGACCCGGTCACGAAGCCTCGCCTGCCCCCCACGCGCGGGAGCCGTCCTGCCCTCCTTGCTCAGCTCTCCTTCCCCACAGTTTAGTTCAAATGCCAGCTCTTAAGCTCTCCCTGTGTCTTTCTGGCAGTGGCCACTCACTGTGCCCGCAGTGCTCTCCACGGGCCCTCTGTCGGGCTTTCCGTCCTTTCCCATACCCACCCCCTTGGAGGTCTGGTTCTGCCTTGGAGCCAGCCTCCTCGTTCATTTTTGTGCCATACTTTCCCCCTTTCTATCTCGCCTTCCGTTTCATAGGATGAAGAACGTAGTTAGTGTACATTAGTATTTGTTCAGTGAATAAACTTCCTTTTAACCCTATAGTTCTGTGCGGAAAGGGAAACTCTTAGTACTGGGAGCGCGTTCCTAGCGCTGTTTGTAGAGGAAGTTGAAGGAGGCTTCCCAGACTCCTCCCGTGTGAAGTAGCTGTGCTGACCCGGAAGTCATCAGGCAGGCCTGAGGTCACAGCCCTCCTCTAGCCTCTCCTGTGACCATCACTGCTGGGTTCTGCAGTCGTGTTTCCTGCGCTGAGGCGGTCTCTCCCAGGTCTGCAGGCCAGGCCCTCCGTTCTCTCAGATGAGGGGGGAGTGGGGAGGACCAGCGGCGGGGGCTTTACTCCTGTCAGGAGCGTGTTCATGCTACGGAAAGGTCGTGATGAGGGCGCCACGTTCCTGGGGCAGAGGCGGGCTACATACTGCTCCCTCGTCCCAGCCAGTGTCCTGCTGAGAACACACTGCGTCCCTCTGCCCAGGCTTGGTCTCCCTCACTCTCCCGTGTGTTCTCACCCTTCCTGGCCCCGAGCAGGATATCGTCAACACCTCTGGCCGCTTCTTCATCGTCAGCAAGGAGAACTACACGGAGCTGAGCATCATGAACCTCCAGATCACAGAAGACCCTGGCGAATACGAATGTAATGCCACCAACGCCATTGGCACTAACTCCGCCGTCACCATTCTCAGGGTACGCAGCCACCTGGCCCCGCTCTGGCCTTTCTTGGGAATTCTGGCTGAAATCATCATTCTCGTGGTGATCATTGTTGTGTACGAGAAGAGGAAGAGGCCGGATGAAGTTCCTGACGGTAAGAGCACCCCTACAGAACAGCTGTAATGTTGGGGTTGGTCCGGTGGGTGGTGTCCAAGGACCCAGAAAGGACTTTCAGGAGGCTGGGGTTCAGTCCCAGAAGGAGAGAAGGAGCAATTTTACACTGGTTGCTCATCGCCTCCCCGAGGGTCCGCCACCCAGAGCTCTAATTATTAGCCTGTCCTTCCATGTGGGTGTTCTCCAGAACCCAGTCCCGTCTGCCCTCAGGCCCCCCGTGGGGAGCGGGCAGCTGGCAGTCTCTGGTCAGTTCTGTCCTCCCTCAGGACAGATCATCAGGCAGATTGAGCATAAGGAGAACCCAAATCAAGCCTAGAAGCCACCGCACGATCGCAGGCCACCCGGCCTCGGGCGGATGGAAGGTATCTAACTGGTTGTCACATGATTGCGTGGTGTGGCCACGGTTCAGCCAGCCCGCTCTCGGGAAGAGCCGTGGGAACAGGCCAGCCTGTGGTTCCCTCCGTTGCTTCCTTCAGTAGGTTCTCAAGGTTCTAGGTGCGGGCTGGCGCCTACCTACCGTTCGACTTTTCTGTGCCTCACAGACAAGAATGGTGGAGAGTGTCTGATGCCCCCCCGCCCCCCCCCCAAGTTTAAGACAGAGATAGCGACACAGTGCCGCCTGAGTCCATGCCCGAGGGGCGCCGTCAGGCTGACCTAGCACCAGAGAAGGACTTGCTTGTGGCAGCTGCCCTGGAGAACTGCTAAGCTTTGGCGGGAGCAAGACTCTTAGATTATTGGACGCGCTCAGAATCAGAAACCCTGGGAACCTGTGGGATGATTTTTGTCCTGGATGTTCCATTTCTAACCCTGTGGTTAGTCAGCAGGAGCTATGGCGGACTGTATCGGGGTACCTCAGGTTCCTAACCGGCTCCCCCACCCTGCCCTGGAGCATCACCAGCAAAACCAAACTAGTGGGCCAGCCGCCCTTGCCGCCACTTGCCTGCCACTAGAGAGAAGGGGGAGGCCGAGCTGGGTGATGGTACGATGCTGACTGCCTGTGCCCTGGTCCCGCGCCCTGCCACCACAGTTGTTCTTGTCCCTCTGGCTGACCAGTGGGACTGCAGCGGCCACTGTGTGTTGCGCAGAGCACTAAGTAGGGGTGGCGCTCCCTCAGAGTGCAGCCATGAAGGCTCTTGCGGACTCGGACCCTCTGGGAGCAGCAGCCACTTCCCGTCTTTTCCTTCCTTCTCCGTGGCTCCGAATTCTCTGCCTTAGTAGAGTCAGTATCGTGCGAGGCTGGTAAAGGATTTTTGTTAACACGATGGATGATCGATGCGCGTAGGAAGCGCTGGTGGAGTCCCCTCCAGCTGACGCTGCAAATGACCTATATGCAGGAGAGGGACAGGCGTCAGCTGCCGCAGGCTAGCGTCTAAGTAGGGTTTCCAGGCGGGAATTCCCGCCTGTTCTCAGGAATTTTTTTCACTTTCCCGTTCCCGAATCCTGAGATATAGAGATATAAACTGTTTTCTGTTCTCCATGATCAGTCGTTTCCACAAAGTAACAGCCGATACTACCAACCACGTAGGTTCAAGGAGCCGATTTTCCCGATTTCCCGACCAAATTTTACCAGAATTCAGGAATGGAAAAGTGAAAAAAATTCCCGAGAATGGGCGGGAATTCCCTCTTGGAAACCTTAGTGATAAATAGGAAAACTGTCTAAGAGATACATTGTGAGTGGTATGTTTATTGGGTATTATTGGGTTTATGAAGCTGATTTTCCCGATTTCCTGACTAACTTCTCAGGATTCGGGGACGGGAAAAGTGACAAAACTTCCTGAGAATGGCAGGAATTCCCACCTGGAAACCCAGTCTGTAACTCAGCGCCCGTTGCCTGCAACGTGAGAGCGGTCTCAGGAGGCTGGGGGTGAAACTGCCTTCTCGGGTTCTCACAGGTGCACAGTTCTCGGGCCTGCCCCCGTTGGGCGCCCACGGCAGAGGAGCGCTGTTCAGAGCTGGGAGCAGAACCCGCTGACTGGGCCCAGCGCCGGCTCCTTGCAGCAGTTGTGCCTCACTCCTAAAAAGGCCTTTTCTGTCCCCTCAGAATGCTTTGGTTTTGCTGACTGCCACCTTTCTCAGCCCTCTGAAAAGGTTGAGAGGCAAAAAGTCAGGTAGCGAAAGGCAAAGATGGGCTTCAAAACCAGATATTTGAGACAGGCTCCTACTGCGTCGGCAGAGCGAGGCACCGGCTGGACACGTCCCTGGTCCCTGTCAGAGCCGTGGCTGGCCACTTGCAGGAAGCCCTCGTTTACCAGGCTGCTGCCCTAGCCGGGGTGCAAGACCGTCAGGCTCCATGGCTATTGAATTCAAATGGGGCCAGTTCTAGGAGACATCTGTGGCCGGCAAATCTTCTGAACAGCTTCTTGGAGGGAAGATACCTCTTTTAAGCTAAATTATAGACAGTGGACGAATCCTGCTTTTATAAAAGACATGACTGCAGGGTAGGTGCAAAGTAAACCCCCTTGCTTTTTCTTTTGGAAGAATGATGCAGGCAGCCTTTACTTTGTTGTTGTTGAATTGGGGTGAAAGATCTGGGATGCTGGAATTACTGCAGTGTTTGCCTTCCCTCCGCTCCCGTCCTGGCAGCCAGTGTGGCCCAGGCTCCACTGCCCCTCTCCACACCCCTGCCCTGCGCCAGCATTTCCATCCCATAGTTTCCTCCATTTTCTCTCTGCCTCCTTCTCTCCAGCTCCTCCTCTGCCTCCCCCTCTTTTCTACTGCTCTCCTGAAGTAATCATTAAATAAACACACAGCAAGTTGATTGTTCCTCAGTGAGTTTTCCTTAGGCTATGGCTTTTTCTTTTTGGGCCAGCTTTCCCTCAACTCCTATGCAGCTTGTGTAAGAGCGGACTTACCACATATACTTTCTTTCCGTCTGCCCCTCCCCACATTTACAGAGAGACATATACTCCTTTTTGGAATGAGTGATTTCAAAACATGTCTAATAGAACTTCGGAGTTTTAGAGGTGATGAATTTTTACCTATTAGATAATCATCTGTGGCTCTGTGCTGACTTATTTATGCCATTGTGAAAATGGATTTTTATAGGCCTGACATGCTTTTTCTCTGCCAAATAGGTACTTTATTATCAAGATATACCTACAATCTATTTCTGACTCACTGAACTTTTTTTTCTTTTTTTTCTGGAATTTTTTTTTTTAAGTTTATTGGGGTGACAATTGTTTACAGTAAAGTTAAATAAATTTCAGGTGTACAATTCTGTAATACATCATCTATATATATCACATTGTGTGTTCTGAACTTTATTCATATTAAAAAAATTCATATAAAACTCGATTCATATTTGGGCAGTCTGACTTCTTGGTAACTCAGCCCATTATTAGAAAAGTACTAAATGAATATTATAAAGGTATAAAAACACAATTTGAACTTACAGAGTTTAGTCTGAATATGTTTTACTAGAAAAGCAGATACTGCTTTAGATTTCTCACATAGAAAATGCTTAGGGTTAAGGTTTAGGTGCTTCCAGGAAAAAAAAAGGCCCAAGTCTTTTTGTCTGCTGGAGTGTATGTACTCAGCACGTCTTGTCAGTGAAGCTCATCCAGATCCCTTTCAGCCCGTTAGGGTCTCAGGATTGGTGCGCAGTGGCTTGTCTTGGAGATGGATTATCTGCGTGTCACCTTTTACTTTCAGTGTTTTCAGGAACAGGTAAATCCTGGACCCAAATAGGGGCTTCGTTTTTTCACTTTACTTACCTCTTGACTACATTCTCTGAAAACATTAACTGGTAATTGTGTGAAGGACTAGGTCCAGCACCTCCTAGCTGGACATGCGCTGGGAGCACACCTTCTGCGTGGCGGCCCTGCTGACTGAACCCAGAGAGAGACTCGTGTGTGCTTTCAAGTCTCCCCTTCCCCGTCTCCTGCAGAGATGGGGCGTGGGTCTGCTTAGTGGCCGGGGCCTTCTGTTTACTGCACATTTCAGTGACCGCAAATGAAAAAAATAGCTGTTTTAAGAAAAGGGCTGGTATGAAAAAGAGTTTTCTATTTTCACGTGAGGGGGATAATTTTTATAAGCAAGTCAAAGGGGTCTTCCTTCAAGTTACTTCCTTTGGGTAGAGACCGATATTTGAGGTTTTGGTGGGGGTCATTTTTAGTCACTCTGCTATATCCAGACTCTTAGACACTTTGAATTGAGAGCTGTTCTAATGTTCTAAAATCTATTAGTTGGGCAGAATATTAATATTTGGTAACATGAAGCTTTCCAACATGCCAGGAATATTGAAAAAGAAACGCGACTTTTTAAAACGATGTGCAGCACACACGTTCGCTGTCTCTTAACTAGCGGTCATTTGGATCAGTAACAAGTTACCTTTTGGAAAAAATACAATAGGACCTAACAAGGAAGGAAATCGGAAGTAACCGTTCCTCTTTCTTGGTTGATCTACTCTGCTGAGATCACACAGAATTTAAGTGTGTTTAGAAACTATAAAACCCCATCTTCAGTGACACGATGGAAGTGAGCAAGGAGCTTTGAGCAGACAGTCCACTCCTGGTCCTTCTGACTTGAAAGCCGTGTTCTGGGAGGTGATACCGTCTCAGGGAATCCATCATCTACTAGGCATGGCTGAGGCCCCTCCAGATTGAGGCGGGTGTAGGGAGTGAGAACTGGAGTGCATCCCGTTGGGAAGACAGGGTTCAGATAAATGTGTGTGTGCAATGGCTCCACCGGGAACCTCACCCGTAAGATGGATTCCAGAAGCATCTTGTTTCCCTTCTCCCGCAGTCCTCTTCCTCTCAGCTAGCCAGTAGCTCTAACACCCAGGTGGAGAGAACAGTCATTGATTAATAAGCAGCTGTCTTTTGGCTGAGGGTTTGGGGGTATGTTGATACTTGTCGGTTACTATGACTTCTTTTTTTTCCCCCCTCAATTGCATCAAACCCTTAAAACATGGTGGTAAGTGAGCGATATGCATGCTTTTGGAGTTTGTTTAATCTCCGCTTCAGTCTATACGGTGCACAGTTCATAATGTTAACACTTTTCAAGTTTACTTCATTCACTTTCACAACTAATTTGGATTTCAGTTTGCTGTTTAATCCTCATTTACTTTGATTTTTGTATCTTTTTTCTGTAGTTCTGTTCTTTCCCTCTCTCCCGATTTCTGTTAGGGGTCGAGTTGTTTTTTGTCTGACCTGTAAGGGGAGAGTGGTGCTTTCTTCAGATAGCGATTCAGTCCAGGAAAATTGGAAACATGAGGCTCTTTGCTCCTTGAAAATGTGAAAGTGGATTTGGGAAGACAGCGATGAGGGAGGGGCTCGTGTGATTGAGACACCGGTGGGAATCCCCACTGCGCCCACTGGCAGGCATGGCAGCCACGCTGAGCTGCCCGCCCGCTGACCCCTCCTGAGCCCCGTGCATGTCGGCTTGTTGGCTGGACAGTGGCTTCCCACTCAGACACCAGGGCAGCCCCACTATGAAGGGAGGAAGAGCTCGGTATGACATGCTGGGGTCGGTGCTGACAGCGTCATGCTTTGAAGAGAATTAGCCTGGCTACTGCGATTCCCCCTCCCCTGCTTTTTCTTTTCAAGTTGGGAGTAGATTGGTGATACTGTTGAATCAGCTATCCTGCTTTAGCATTTTGTATTTCTGGGTACACAGCCAGAGCACTAAAACCATTCTGAGTTTGCTCTGGTGTCTTCTCCTTTATGTCCCTGAGTGCTTGGTCGCTAGCATGTAGCTGAACTGGCTTGGCCGGGATGTGACAGCATTAGGGTGTCGAGGCGAGGGAGGATTTAGGCTGGGCGTGTGTCTTTCTACCGACCAGTCTTTGTAGATCTCCACCGCACACAGCACTCAGACGTCTTGGGTGTCCTTGAGTCCTAGTTTGTTCTCTGTATCTGTTTGATAGTGTACTTTTGTTGTTAGAATCCTGTGGACACTGGTGTGTCGCTAGACTATTGTTTTGGCTGATCAGTCATTGGTTTGTGGTTAGTTTTGTTTCGTTTTGTTTTTTCAATCTTTTTTTGCTCCCGTCACTGTGTGTGCTGGCGGTGGCTTTGCCTCTCCGTTGCCTCCCTCAAAGGACCAGGTGGAGCAATGTCTCCCTCTGACAGACATTCCTCCTGACGCGTGCTCCTGCGGCGGGTGCCTCCACTGAGACTGTAACCTCCATACTGCTTCATGTGCACCGAGCCCTTGTGGAATCCTGCTGACAGGTTTTCTAGACCATTCTGAACCAGTTAGTCCACCCTGCTTTTGTAAAAGAAGAAGCAACTAAGAGTATTTACTGGTTCCCTCCCCTTTGTGGGCTTTTTTTTTTTTTACAAACTATTCCATTATATCCCTGCTTAATGGGGACCAAGTTGCCCTTAGTTGAAACAGGAAAGAAAAACTTACAAATCAGAATCATAATACCAATTTAAGAAGGCTTCTAAACTCAGATAATGGAAGCTTTTTTGATTAAAAACAAACAAACATACCTCCTGGCTTACCTGGGTGGGGTCTGGTTCTGGTCAGGGCACAGCCCTGAGCCTGTGTATCTGAAGTCTTTCTAGAGGGATGTCACCTCTCGCCAGCTTCTCCTGTGTCAGAACACCCTTTGGGGTGCATGCACTTGTTGCTGACCCAGAATCGGGTACAACTGTGTGGCTTCCCCTTTCTCAGTCTCATTCTCCAGACTGAAGAGAATCTCCCTTAAAGATTACGAAACAGCGAGAACAGGTCCTCTGGGGACGTGAGGATGTGGCTAAATGAATAGAACACACACATCCGTCTGTATCGCAGGACTGAGCTAAAATGGTGCATGCATTCACCACAAGAAAACAAACAGCAGGATTTTACAACTGAAATGTTGGTTTGTCTTCTCATCTATCTAAGAGTGAAGCACTGGAACTTGGGGACAAGATGAATATAATGATATTGCAGCCTATCTGTCCACTACAGTTGCAGTTTTTCATGACAAGCATTCAAAGTGTTAACTAAAACCATTGAAACAACATACCTGCCATTAAAAACGCGAATCTAGAAGTAATAACTCCATGAGTGTTTTGCACCCCCAGATGGAATGGCCTTGATTAAATGCTATGAACAGCCATGTCTGCCACTTGCCATTTGCTGTGCTAGTGATCCGTATGCAGAGTCTCACGATTTTCTTTCTTTTCCTATCTCCCAATGGATTCTTAAAAAACTGAACGCCTGTGTAGACGATGAACCAGCTGGGCCAATGTAAGTACTGTATTGAACATTGATTGAATAGTTTGTGATGGAATTATTGTGCTTGTGTGGTTTACTGAAATGAAGTAGCTGAGATGATGGGGAAGACAGTGAGCGGAAATGAATGGTGCAGTGTAGACCTGTCCGCCTGACACGCAGCTGACTATGGCCATTTGATTCCCAGGACAGGCAGTACAGTTTGTGGTAGCCACATAGAGGGAAATGCCATGCAGAAACACTGTTTAAAATCTTGCATATCCCATCTGCTTCAGTTGATAATGTGGGGAAATGACTAGTATATCTGAGACTTCAGGTTTTATTCAAGTTAATTTCAAGCTGGGCTATAGTATAAACCAACTATGTGGCCCTGTTAACAATTCTGTGTATCCAAGAGATGGAACTGCAATTTTGGATCAATCCAAGAAGAGCAGACTCTCCTAGGGTGGGGGACTAAGGAGTGAGAGGCAGGCAGAGGACACAACGCTGCCTGTTGTAACTGAGTAGCTCTGATCACTTGAGAAGAGAGACAGCAGAGTTCAGTGGAGAAAAACCACTGTTCTCACCTTTATAATAATTAGATGATAGTTTATTGCTCAAAGGGAAAGTGAGCTGTATACTGTCTGCCGTGGGAGTCAAAAGGGTCTGTTGATTGAAGGTGTGGAGGCACTTTCCACAGGGAACCGTGCAGTCAAGTCCTGAGGACACCAGGGATGGCATAAGTGAGAGTCCTGTTTCCATGTGTTACTCTTTCAAAAGCGCTACTGACTTGAACTCTTGTCATTTTCCCTCCAAAGGAAAACCAACTCTACCAACAATCACAAAGATAAAAACTTGCGCCAGAGAAACACAAATTAAGTCCTACTTAGAATGTAAGTATGGCCTTCCTTACAAGTCTCAACAGTCACTCTCCCACGAATGTGCCTCTGCTGACCTTGTACCGCTCTGTGGAGCGTGCTGTCACGCTGCATGACCCCCGCCCGTGGAACCACTATCCACCCCGTGTCGCGCTGGAAAGGAGCATTTTCCAGCTGCGTTCTTGCACATATTTACATAAATGCCATTTCAGAATATGTGTGGTTTCCTTATAGCTTTAGAAAGAGGGAAAGATTAAATTGTCACCTTAGGTGGATTATTCCCGGAGGCCAATCAGTCCCCCTCCGCCTCTGCCAGCCGGGCGCATGGAGACCAGAGTGTCACACCACATCCCTGAGCATGCTGTTTGAGACAAAGCTTTGTTTTGTGTGGCACTTGGTGTGGTTTTCAGCAACAGTGTACATTCCCTTTTAACTTCCAAATTCTGTTTCTCCACAGTACTTTAGGTTCCTGAAACTGGTGGCAACATGACCTGCTAAATTTTCCGCTGGGACTTCTGGGTCTGTCCCCTCTAAGCGAGCGGCACCACAGTGACTGTGTAAAGCATGCCTTATTCAGCCTCTCCTGCAGGGCGGCCGCGCCAGGTACCTTGTAAACAGTGCTTCAGTGTAGAAGGTGTAAACTACTTTGGGCTTGATGTGCTGTGAATGTTGCTTTCTTTTCCTTTATTCAAATATTTAAATAGAAGTGAAAAGGCCCCATGAGGATTGGCTCGTGCATGCGCCATTTTTAATGCAGCTATTAAATTGGCCAAGGTCTAAAATGCACTGCTGCCATCTAGTGATGCATTTTTGTAAAGTACAGCAAACCTGCAGATATATACAGTATATAAATATATATATATATATATTTATATTTTGGGGGTGGGAGAAATCCAAAATAAAATAAAAGCTTGTTTCATTTTTAAGCTGCTGATATTCATTCCTTATTGTATGTTGTCAGAAGAGGAAATTGTGCGGTTCTGGTACATAAAGATGAGTAATATAAACTGAAATCCATCATTTCAAGGGCTTAACCTACGACTGACAGGAAGCTGGGACAGTGCACTGAATGATACAATGAATTGCAGTACATACGTATGATTACTTTTCAAGTGATTCTTTTTTCTTTTGTTAAATCATGTAAATTCTTAAATCCTTTTGCACTGATGTGCTGAACCTTATTGTACATTCAATTAAGGCAAACTTTTATAATTTACTTTTTGTTTTCAGTGACCTTGAAATGTTCTAGCATGGTATTCTATGCAACTAGCTGTTCTTGGGGTTGACACTATTTTTCACATGATTTTAATGGGTGAATGTAGGTTTCTCACCCGGCAGGGCTCTCACGGTCTGTTACTATAGATGCATGTGCTTGTGTTTTGTGTAATTGTTGAAGTGCAATGATGTATAAAAAAGTGGATTCACCTGTTTTTAAAAATAAAACATTGATAAAAGGTGTTTGGAATAATATTTATTCTAGTATTTTCTCTAATCTTAAGGAGGTAGTATATTTCAGTGCTTTCAAGCACTTTAGTTCTCAGTGTACACAGTGCTAATTCCCCACCCCCGTCAGCTTTTTCAGTTCCCTTTCCACCTCTTCCACAAAGGCTGGGAAATGCTGGTCCAAGAGGCACAGGCGCAGGAAGGGGCCTAACTCTTCCACGCTCCACGCAGGTTGTTCGTAGACAAGGGGCAGCTCCTCTGACGTCAGGAGAGACTGTGGGGAGCCCAGAGAGTAGCTTGTTAGAGGCTGCGGGCAGAGGCCACAGCCGGAACCACAGAACACAGAAAAGCTTTGTCTTAAGGAAAGACTGGGGAAACACGCATTAAAAATGAGTGTTCATCTTAGCTTTACCGAGTTCCTTTACATAATGTTTCCAAATATACATAAGGGTGATAAACTTGTATCCTTACATATTTCAAGTGTATCAATGAGATGATTTGCAAAGTGAAAACCCTGCTTTAATGAAGCATACCGTGCTAAGATTTAGCGGATTGGTAAGAAACCTGTCAGGGAGTGAACTTCACTAGCTTAGTTCATCTTCCCTGCCTCACAGGTAGGAAATGGGTGTGAGCAGTTCACCACGTGGAAGCAGGTTCTGAATGTAAAGAAGAGCGGTCACCTGGCCAAGAGGTTTGACAAATACAGAAAATCATGTGACCATCAGCACAATCAAGACACAAAACATTTCTATCACCCCCCAGAAAACCCCTGCATGCCACCTCCCCTTGTCAAACCCTTACCCGTGACCACTTCTACCCCAGACCGTACAGCTGTGCCTTTTCCAGAATTGTCACCTAAATGAAGTCACATACTGTTGGGCATTTTTTCACGTTTATTTGCCACCTGTGTGTCTTTGGTAATTTGCACTGTTTTAAAACCAGTTGAATAAGTTGCCGATATTTAAATATTAGGAGAGTTCAAATAAAAGTCTGACTGTGCTTGCCACTTTTGACAACTAGGGTCTGGCTCCAGCTATGCTTGGTTCTTTGCTGCATTTGTCTTAATTACTCCTGAGATGAATTCTATTAGGTAGGTGGTTTCACACGCTCTCTATGGATGGCAGAGTCTGCTGTGTACTGTACAACTGACATCCCTCCAGGAACTCTACAATCTACAATGAAATGTACTTTTCTCAACTGAAACCAGCTTGTCAACTCTCCCTAGAGGTAGAAAGAGGAGAATGAAAGTGACAAGGAGACTTCTCCAGTAAGAGCCACTGGCAGCGTGGCAGTTTATTTCCTTCCAAACTAGTGTGTGTTTACTACGAAAATCAAGTTATACATGCTGCTTTGTAGCCTTTTAAAAATTTAATGCACTGTGACTGTCTTTTTATGTCAATAGATGGGGATATACGTCACTTTCACTGACTGCATTTGTATCCCACTTGCGGTCATCGAGTCCCAATTCTGTGACTACAAACAACACTGACCAGCATCCTTACTTAGGATTGTAGCTGAAACAGAAGGACAGGTAATAAAATACAACATTAAATTGGACCTGTATTGCTAAGTTGCTTTCCAAAAAGTTTGACTTCTATTCATAGAAAGACTTTTCCAGAAGGTGAGAGCAAACAAGTACCATGTCTGAGCTCCCAGTCTGGTGCTTTTTCGTGTTTTGCGTGGTTCTTCTATACTGTGTAAACAAACCAGGCTAAGATGCACCTTTTATAGCAGCAGCCATCGCCTGAATCACACCCTGCCTGTTCCACGTGTTTCTGTGCCTCTGCTGTGCTCACCACTCCAGTTTAGCTAACCTCTGACCCCGGGCAGACCGGGCCTGTGATGTCTGCCCTACTGCTGGCCAGCGGCCTTTACACTTTTCTGTCATAGTTGCTGAGTTATTAAAAGAAACCTTGAAAGTTTTTTTTTTTTTTATGATTGTCCATTTATTTTGAGTTAGTGGCAAGTCAGGTAGAGAAAACACGTATATTTTCTTTTTCATACCACTGGTTAGCACAGTTTGATACATTAAAAAGGAAATTTATCCTTGAATATGGACGAATTCCATATTCCTACGGGCAGTGTTGTGGAAAGTGTAAGCTGTTGGCCTGAGTGTCTGCTGTTGGCCTGAGCTCCTGCTGTCCGCGCCACGGGCGCGCAGTGAGGCAGCAAGGACCTGAGCTCCCCGCAGAGCAGACGCCAGGTGACAAACTGAAGGGGTGGGTTTTGCAGGACTCGGGGTGAGCGCTACGAGGTGTGTGGGGACAGCTGAATCCCCCCGGGTCTCCCCACAGCTGAGGTCTCAGCACTGAAAACTTGCCCCTACAGAAACCACCAATGATCTGACTCCACATTCATACCGAAACTTGTCTAAAATAGTCCCCAAATTTCAATTAAATTGACATTCTTCCCTTTATTTCTCTTTTGGGGAAAGTGATCAATTCTGTGTCTCCCCCATTTACAGGCTGACACTCTAGGCACAGCTCCTCTTCCTTCCTTAGGAGCACAGTTCAGTTTCACCTCACGTAGTCACAGCAGGCAGAGAAGATGGCCTGTCTTTCCCATCCTGTACGGTAAGACTGCAGGCTGCTGGTCCAGGAGGAGGGAGTGAACAGGGACACATTCTCAGGATCACTGTTTCATGACAAGACGACAACATGGAAACAGGCCCTACCTGCGCTAAGCGGGTCACCGAGGTCCTTCCTGGGGCGCTCGTGCCAGCCGGTACCCACTGCTGCTGCTCCGGCTGCTGCTGGCACTAAGGAAACACCCTGCAATTAGGAGCCTAGCTGAGCAGAATCAAACAACAGGCCATGAAAGAACTGGAAACAAGCGTTCGTTCTCAAAGAAGAGACACAGGAAAGATGGTGGAGTCCCTGGATGTGTGGCCTGCCCTGTCCACAGCACAGACACGCACAGTTTAGGCTGGGCTCCTGCTCTGCTGGGGCTTCCCCCATATCTGACAGGCTCTTACTGCTGCCTCTGCCCCACACCACGTGTCCTCCGGGACCACGTGTCCTTCGGGACCACATGCCCAGCTTCTGATGACCATGGTTTGTCAGCTGGAAATTACTACTCAAGTAATACAAGCTCATTGCCAAAAAGCAAAGCAGGGAAAAATCCCCTACAATTGCAAGATAACCGTATGTTTTTAATAAAACTGGGTTTAAAAAAAAAACTTATTAGACCTTCTGAGGGAGGGATTTCTTAGCCACTGTGGTGACAGAGGGATGGGAGTCTCAAAGGATAAGGCAGAAGTCTGGCCTCTGAGAACCCACAGCAGTGAGAGCCTGACCGGAAGCTGGGACTGAATGAGAACGAGTCCTGGAATGGAGGCCTGTCAGGACCTCAGGCTGGTGGGGGCTGTGCAGAGCACGACTGCAGGAAGGTTCTAGAGTGCAGGCTGTTTCAGAGGAAGCTGTCAGGTGAGTGCGGGTGGGGAGCATGCAGGCGGGTACCACGAACAAGGTCTAGAAGGAGCCCGAGGGGCCAGGCTCAGGGCCACTTCCCCTCAGTCTCCCCCAGCCCCACCAGGCCTGGCAGGACACCCAGGGCGGCTGCAGGGCTCGTCTCCAGGCAGGTGTTCCCGCGCCGGGTGTGAGCTGTGGTGTCGGGAGAGACCAACGCCCTCTCTGGAAGGTCCTCTGCCTACCAGCCGTGTGTGCAGCCACCAGAAGTCACAAGTACCAGGTTCTGTTTCCGGTCCTACATGGACGCTGACTGGTGCCAGTCAGTAAGGATGAGCGGAAAAGTTGGTCTGGACACTAGTCTAATGCCTAGTGTTTTCTTCCAGCTCTGATATTTGATGTTTTCGTAGGATACATACCAATTCAGCTAACATTGCATTTTTCAAACAACTGGGAAAAGACACCAACCAAAAGCCGTGTTTCACCAACACTAAACAGAAGCCACATGTGACGAAGTACCTGCGACTGGGCGGGGGCGGGGGGGCTCCAGGATTAGACCAAGTGCACAGAGGGAGGAGGGTTTTGTACACAGTAGCTGGAGCCCCCAGACCTGTGCTAACCGAGAAGAATTCACCTAGGAACTGCCCCCCTTTTTCCTGTTTTTTCCTGCCCATTGCTCCATGGGCTGGGCTGTCCCAGAAGCCCTCAGATTGAGAAACACCTGGTTAAGCCACAATTAGCAAGATTACAAAGCTGATGAAAAGTAAAAACGAAATAAGAGCCAGTAAATGATTCAAGAACTTGAAATAGACATGAAATTATCTTGATCTGCAAAACAACTATTTTAGAGAAATAACAGTTATTGGGAAAATGACAGCAGACTGCAGGAGGTGTCTGAAACTTGGCCACAGCTCGTACCTGGTGAGGGAACAAATCTGCAGGGCAGCAGCTACGGGCACGCCTCGGCCTGGAACGCAAGAATGAGCAGGGTCTGGGCCCAGCTTCACAAGGTCTGCACCCCGGGGAGGCACCCCGGTGGCTATGTTGTCTTCTGCTCTGCCGCTGCACTCCCTCTACCGCCCTGTGGACTCAGGTGCTGACACTTGCTAACTGCCCAGGATGCTTATAGTTCATTGCCAAGAGAAGGCGGATCTGAGAGGTTACAGGACCGGCCATAGAGGAATAATGGATAATGGTGTTTAGGTATTGACCAGGCGCCGTACTAGGTGCTTTCTACACATACTGCAGTTCAGTCTCCCCATTTTACAGGAGGGGTTTAGTGACGTGCATGAGATGCGGCTACTACTGGACCACGATTCAAACCTAGATCTGTTTTGATTCCAAAGCCTGTGGCCTTTGCACACTGTGCGCTCTCATCTGCTCAGAACACCAACCACGGCTTGGAGGAGTCCCTGAATACAGAATGGAGAGAAGACACAACATCTACCCAGCCCCTTTGGGGATATTTCTACCTGGATATGTGGACTGGCCTTTAAAATCGGAGCTGCAGCCTTCATCTGTTGCTGGAGCGCATAGTTCCAACCTGCATTTGTTACATGTGTTACAGCTTATCTTTTTATATTTAGATAATTGTGCAGCCGGATTTCTCTTCATGACCTTTATAAGGCCCAGACCCAGTTCCCAAATTCTGGGACCCTACTGGGTTCCTATTGCACCCCATGCACTGGGTACTATAACCTGAATCTAATAACGGGTCAATGAAACCTACAAAAATGGGCATGTATTCAAAGGGCAAAGGATCAAAAGCAACAAAGTACCTTACAATAAACCAGTCATCCCAGCTGCAGGGAGGGACCTTAGAATATAGCAGGGGCTGATGACACATAATGTTTGAAACAAGAGCAGGGTTTATGAGAAAAGCAGCTTTAGCGTTGATACCTTCACAAAAAAAGATGACGCAGAAACAAATGAAGGGAAAGAATTCTAAAACACTGAGATCTGATTTGGCAAACACCACATTCAAGAGGACATCATACAGCACTTGCTTAAAGAAAAAGACTTCATGATAAATAATGTAAATTTATGTTTGCCCTAAATTATGATTGACAGGAAATTGGTGATAAAACAGCAACAATGAATTCTCTTGGTCCAGTGAGTTTAAGGAGACCTAACAGAATAAAGTGATGGAAAGCCATGTTTGGAAAATCATTTCTCAAAGTAGAAAATAAAAAGCCCAGCTTGAAACTGGAATTTCATCCCAAGAGCAGAGAGAGATGCTTACTCTAATAGCATTTGGGACCATGCCAAAGGATGCCAGAATGTGGACTCCTGGGAGAAATTCTGTAACGATTCTCAGACTTTTGATCACAAACTCCTTTACACTCTTACAAATTCGTGAGGCCCTCAAACAGCTTTTGTCTGACATAAATATCTGATATTTATGTTAGAAGGTAAAACAAAAATTTTAAATATTTAATTTATTTAAAAATAAACCCACAGTTTAATGCTTAAAACATTTTTATGAAAAATAACTATTTCCTAAACCAAAATGGTAGTGATTGTTGCAGACGCCTTTAGTGTCTAGCTTAATCGAACACAGGTGGAAGGAATCTCCTGTCTCTTTCTGCTTCAATCTGCTGACACTTGTTGCTTTGGCTGAAGTCCATGAAGAAAATCTGGCTGCACACAGATACACAGACAGAAAAGACAGAAGCATTGTAAAATAGCCTTTTCAGATAATTGTGGACATTCTTAGATATGACACCAAAACTCAGCAAGTGGCAGTTTCTTAAAGGTTCGTTGCGACACAGAATTTGAAATCCTGGCAATGAACTCATATTAAACCCCTGGTCTCTTCTGCACTTTGAATGGATCTCTTATCCATGTGTGATTTTGAAGCAGCATGCATTTGGCCATTGGGAAAATACTGGTTCACTGAACTACACAGATCTTCCAAATGTTGAAACATTTTGTCGTGTCATTATTTAGAAAATCAAATTCATTAATAGCACCATCAGAAAAGTCTTCTGGGTTAGGAAGCTGTAAAGCTCAAGTGGCTCACACAAGTTATCCAAGATTCGATTAATCACTTTTACTTGAGAACTCGTTTGTTTCATCATTGTTGATAAATACTATCAGTTGTTTTCCTGAAATGACAGGGCCACTTTATTCATTTTTGAGACAATATCCACCAAATACTCAAATCTGAATAACCAGTTTGTCCGTTGTTCTTTCAAGTGATGCTGGTGTTTCACGAAGCCTGGCCAGCTGAGCTGCCAGCCCAGTCGGTCACACAGGAGCCGCCCCAGGACGGCGGTCAGGAGGCAGGGCTCTAACGCTCCTCCTTAGGGTGAAAAATATGGCGCCTACTGGCACAGCTGGGACAACTGCCTTCGGGTTAAGGTGACAGCAGGTTCACTCACAATGCTTTTGTCCCATTAACGCAAATATGGACAAAGTGAAAAGGGCAAGTGTCTTAATATTACAAAAATAACATGGGCTTTGTGGACCCCTGCAAAGGTTTCAGGGAGGGGTCCGTGGACCACACTTTGATTACCTCGCTCCAGAGACACGCAGAACGCAGCTGGGACCCCGTCCCAGTGTAACTGCTAGGATCACAGGCAGCTACGAGCATCCACCTCCACGTTCACTAGGTCATTCAGTTTTCTCGGCATCTGCTAACCGACACGTCCCCGGGGACTGGCGGCCCACAGCACACGCCCGTCAGGCTGCTCACACGCCCCCACGAGCCTACTCACTGCGAGCTGCAGGGCGGCGCTCCCCCGCGCCGTGGCGGGGCCCCGCGGCGCCCCGAGCTGCCGGCCGGCCCCGTCGGGCGCCTGGACCGTCGTGTACTGGGCCAGGCTCTGCACACAGCTGCAGCAGTGCTCCAGCGCCAGCTCCGGCGACGCGCCACCAAACTGCACCCGGAACATGCGGCTCTTGTCCTGGTGACAAAGGAGAAGTTATTCTCAGTGACCCCTGTCGTGTCGCTTCACTTGTGTGTTCCGTAGGCGAGTGGCCCCCTTTGCTCGGAGGGGAAGGGGAGGGGAAGGGAGCATGACCCTAGGCTGTCGGCGTGGGGAAGGAGAGCCGGTAACTCGTGTTCTCCCCACTTGTGGGCGCTGCTCCTCATACTAAAGTCCTTTCCCTCAGGGCCCTGAGGAGGTGACCACACTGACTGAAGCGAAAGATAAATGTGTTTTCTTCCTTTGGAATAAAGATTTCATAGCTTTTAATTCCTTAGGTGAAAAATCAGTGAAGATAATACCGCATATACCTCGCTCCAGAAAATTTTTCTACACCTGAGTATATAAAAGAGGTAGATGCCTCATTCAACAAGCCAGTGAATTGAGAAAACAAGGCTGATGCTGCAAGCTCATGGATGTCACGTTAATAAGTGGTGATGTCCTTTATGCTTAGAGGCCAGACGACCATACAAATCACACGTGGCCTTTAAATAGCGGTATGTTACATGCCTTGACTAATCGGCAAAGGTGGGAAAGATGCAATTAAAAAGTTTTAAATCTGGCAACTACACCACATTTATTTGATTGTAAGTTTAAAAACAGGACTGCATTGTAACAATAACAACAATAAACCCATTATTTTAATGGAAGTAGTTTCCTCTTTTTCTAGTATAATATTCTGCCTACTTTAGAGAAGTCAGTTTACACAAAAGCCACTCCGAATAGGATTGTATGTATTGTGTACCTTTATTCAATTGCTTCTGTAAAGAAATTCAGATGCACACCGCATAATGACAGCACTTTCCACTTACTAAATCCGCAAATCACTGCTAACTGCAAAATATATCTCACCGCAGTTAGCAAACTCCTCTAAGTTCCTCTAAGCCAACATTCCTTGATTCTCCTGTTCACAGTTCACACTATTCAAATGTTTGGATAAAACCATCAGGCAAAGCCCGGGCTGAGGTCACAGCAAACTCCTGCCATGGCTGTATGGTGCCACGTGTCACATCTGGAAGAACAGACACTGCTACCCCTTCCTGTCACGTTGGGGGTCTCTACATTTTTTAAATTCATTTAATTTTTTCCCGCGTATAAAAGTGACCCAGTATTATTACCCCCTCCAACAATGAAAAAATATGGAAAGGACCTTATATGTTATATATAGGTTATATATGTTTTACACTACTGTCTTGTTACCTATTTTTTATTTAACAATAAATATAAAAATAGAAGTATATCTCATTACTTTTATTGGCTACAGAGTATTCCTTTAGCTGACGCCCTACTGACAAACATCTACTGTTACTTCCAGCCTTTTTCCCTGTTACAAACACGGAGCTTTGGTGAACACACTCGTCCACACATCTCTGTACACAAATGCCTGAAAACAGACTCGCCTGCTCAGAGGCCCCGTGTGTCGTGGTCCCCAAAGCCAACCTGTCTGGGGCGAGGCTGGTGTCACTTCCCTCCCAGCAAGCATCCCTGTGCCCATTTCCCGGTGCCCTCCAGGGATTTGTATGCTTTGAAATGTTTTTAATCTACAAGGTTAACATAGATTTTTAACTTAGAATTTCATTTTTTTGATTACAAGTGAGGTTGAGTGTTCTTCTTATACTTATTGGTCATTTGCAATTTCTCTTTTGTTAGTGCCTGTTCATTTCCTTAGCCACTTTTCTCTTGGATGAACAATCCCCAAATGACTAAGTATCACTGAAAGCTCCTTTCCCTGAGGAAGGGGAAGAACTGAAGAGAGAACCACACATTCAATGTCTGGTGAGAGTGTGAGTCTTCCTTTGTGAAACTGGGCTGGTTTATTGTTTCCAACTACTAAGCTGTTTCCAACTCACCTAGGACAGACTCTGTATGAAGACATCTATATGAAGTACCTCTATATTAGCTATTTCTATTACGATTCTGTAATTACACAACCTTTTGAGAAACAATAACATTCAAAGTTGTACCTCATAGCTAGATGACAAATTATATGCAGAAACAGACAATTAAGTATATAAACAGAGCAACAATCTCAGACCTATTATGTAAGTCTAGCAGCATCTACCTAAGAATGAGTTTGGACAGTTAGGGGTTCTTTGGAATGTAGTTCCAAGCAATAACGGGAGACTGGATGTCTGACAGCCTGACTGAAGCCTTGCTCCATGTTTCCTTTTGTAAAATTCTCAGATAGAATCGAGCTTATCATCTGAAGCCAGAAATGCCAGGTCAGTGCATGAGGACCTAAGATAAACCATCAGGAAAAATCTGAACATTATAGCTCCATCCAACCACCATCGGGTAGCACAATGGAAAACTTGTCCCTGGGTTAACAAAAAGGACTCTTAAATTGAAAATCCTGATGAGATTTATTTTTATGCCATAATTAAAAGTAAAAAAGACTTTTTAATTCATTTTCTGTGAACTGTTGTGGGTGTGGGACCAGCCTGTTTCTCGTCTCCTCCAGCCCTCCTCCCAGTCTTGACGTGGCTTCTTTATATCCTTAGTTACAACACTGCTGTTCAGCTACACTTTAGATGTTTCTCCAGGTTGACTGTTCTGTAATTTAGTTGTAATTTTGATATGTTCATGGGATGAGGCAAGCACAGTATTTACATATTCTGCCATCTTGGATCTCTCCCCCTCTTTTTGCTGTTCTGACTGGGTGTTTTATGCTACCTTGTCTTCCAAATTGCTAATTTGATCCTCTGCTTCATCTAATCTGCTGTTGATTCCCTTTAATGTATTCATTTCAGTTATTGCATTCTCCATTTCTGACTGGTTCTTTTTCATGTTTTCTATCTCCATTTTTATGTTCCCTAGCTCTTTGCTGAAGTTCTCCCTGAGATCACTGAGCATCCCTATAACCAGTGTTTTGAACTCTGCATCTGATAGACTGCTTGTCTCCATTCTGTTTAGTTCTTTTTCTGAGTTTTGTTCTGTTTCATTTGGGACACATTTCTTTGTCTCCTCGTTTGGCCCTGGGGAGATTCTTAAGCCACAGGCTGTATAGCTGACGTTACAGTCTTAGCACAGTCTCAGCACCATGTAGGCAGAGAGCCAAGGAGCCAGCAGAGACCTCACAGACCCGTCAGCTTTGACTGCTGGTTTTACATTCATTGCTCAGATCTGGAAGAAGTCTCCTATCACTACTAGGACCCCAACCAGAGCAGTTCTCCCCACCTCAAGTAGTGATTTCCTCTATTGCAGAAGATGAGGGGAGTACAGAGAAAAGACTTCATTAGAGAAGGGACTTCAGCATTTTCTTTGATTCTTTGCTTTGAAACCAAAGCCTAGGCCAGAAGAAATCATGAAAAAATTCTTCAGTGAGTTACTGGGGTGAGAAGTAAAGAGGACAGTGGTTTGGATTTACTCCTTTGAACTAAAATTCCTTCAGAAAGGTAATTATGTGTCAACTATTAGCCAATCTGACATGACCATTTTGATCAGAATTACTGAAAAAAAGAAAGTACAAATAGGCAGAACTTATACAATCTACTTATTTCAGCCAGATAGTAAAGAAGTATAATCTTCATTAACACACAGAATTTAAGTTATTTTGAATTGCTGTTAAAGGAATGAAAATTTTATTTCAAAGTACTTCTTTCATTTGTCAATTGAAACAATGGTGTTTGTTACATAATACTTAGTTCACTAAAGTTATCTAGGCAAGAAACACCAAAGATACGCTTTGCCAGGTAAGGCAAAAAAGAAGAATCTGTTGGATCAATATTAATATATCAAGTCAATAGATCAAAGGGAAAAAACCCGTATCTTGACAGGTGTCTAAAAGCTTTTGATAAAATTTAATATGTAATCCTGATAAAGGTATTATTAAATAAACTATCCCTGAAAGAGTATCTCAATCAACAGCCAAAAGTGTTTTTTTTAAATCCCCCCTCCAATTCAAGCCGTTGTTCTCAGTCTAGTTGCAGAGGATGCAGCTCTCTGGCCCATGTTGGTATTATGAACATTGCACTAACCGGCCCATGTGGGAATCGAACTGGCGACCTCGGCGCTCCAACCGCTTGAGCACCCGCCCCAGAGGTGTCCTTAACGTCTAACAACTACTGCCCATTCAGGTCAGTGAGGTATTCAGAACAACGCTGTAACTATGTAACTATGTGTTCTGGAAGGTCTAGATAATTCAGTGCAATGAAGAAAGTACAGTGGTCTCCATTGACGAACATTTCGGTTTACGAACGCCATAAATTTTATGGATCTATGGTATCATTAGATAGTAAAATTCATGCTAAATTTGCAGTTTTAGGGGTGGATTTTAAAGATCTGGAACGGATTAATCCATTTTGCGTTACTTTCTATGGGGAAACTGTGCCTTGGTTTTCGAACGTTTCAGAACTCGAACATCTTTCGGAATGGATTACGTTCGAAAACTGAGGTACCACTGCAGTAAGTATAAACTACTGCAAATAAATACAATTATCATTGCAGATTATAAAATTACTTCAATGTTATATATATTCAATACATGATTATATAATTATGTATCTACACCAATGACATAAATACATATTTCTATGTAACATGTAATCTGTACATGTCTATAACATGTAATCTCCATACATACTGTAACTAAATACTGTGAAGAGGAAAATTAGGCAAAAGCAGTAGGCAGATGATTCACAGAAAAAATATAGATGGCGAACAAACACACAAAAAGTGTTTTCTCATCAGTTACTAAAGAAATGCAAAGTAAAGGAAGATGCTCATTTTTGCCTATCAAATTGGGAACTAGTTTTTAAATTTAAATCTTACCACTGTGTTGGAGAGGGTTTGGATACACGAGCATTCTTACACATTGCTAGTGCTGTAGAAATGGACAACCTACCTGGAGGGAAAATTTACAAAATAAATGTTCACAGTTCTAGGACTTCCAAATAAACCCTTATGAAAATCAAAACATATTTATAATAGTGAGAGTTGGGGATTAGTTAACAAAATCATGGCGCATCTGAACAGTAAAATGCTATGTAGCCATGAAAAATCACGTTTTCAAAGACTGCCATGTATAACGCTTGTGCCACCATGTTCCATGACAAGGGAACAGGATGCAGAGCACTGTGTATGTACCACAGTCTCGTATTTATCAATCACCTCACTGATAGGCACTGGCATCACAACAGAAACTAGAGAAGCCAAACACTCATTTTGCTCATCTTGACATGTTGGGATGACCCCATTTCACCTGCAAAAAGCAGCTCCTGCACCCACCCCCATCCGCACACAGAAGATGAGAAGATGCTCAAAAGCAGTTGACCACACAGCATCTTGCCTTTATCGTCGTTCCAAACAGCAGACAATCCATTCTTCTTACAATCTTCAACCAGTTCTTGCTACCAATGAGTGAAAACCCTTCCTGCAACAAAATAATTACGCAAAATTAGCAACAGAAGAAAAACGGGACATGAAGAATCCTATCAGAAAGCTGTCTGATGATTTGTTCTCTGACTGAAGCACAGCAGAAACGACTCAGTACCAACACGGCCGAGGCCGACCTCTCCAGTGAGTCCCTAGTTCCTCGTGCTCTTCCTGCACGATCCACACCGACTCGTACCTTTTATTCCTTTTCTTAATCTTTTCATATTGAAAAAAGACAAACTATTAGAGACAGTAAATGTCCAGTGTTATTTGCTATCATACTCTTCTATGCCTCTAGAATTTGCCAAAATAGGAACTTACATTCTTGAAAGCCAAGGATTTCCATTATGTTAATGATTAAATTATCTGACACATCCCTAACTACAGAGTGAGGTTTCTCTTCACAAGAATCGTATTTTCGGATTCCTATGAATGGGAAAAATGAAGCCATTTGTTTTCAGATGCCTAATGTTTAGTTCTTCATTTCAATCTGAAAAAAAACAAGGCAAAGAGAAGAAGGCAGTAGCGGGCACAACAGTCTTAAAACAGGGACACAGTTGGATCCTAAAGGTGGACCGACGATCTTTTTCCGCGGCTTAATAAATAGCATTGACTGTCTAATGAATATGGCAGCTGATTGCTCCAATGATGTTGTCAGTGCTTTTCCTCAGCTAAGCAGCCCGTTAAGTTAGACAGTGTTCGGCATTTAGGGAAATGAACCCAGGGAACTGGAAAGCTGACAGTGCGGAAAACCCGCGTGCACACTGCTTTTCTACTTTAAATATTAGTCCGCCCAGCCAGGGAAGGCTGCTATGGGAACCTGAGAAATCTCTAAGTCTTGGAAAACAAGCAAACGCTGTCCCTTACCCATGGAAACCCTCACAAAAATCTCTGTTCCTAAATCTGAGGATGATGAAACGTCTATCGAAATGTACAGCCCACGAAAACTGTGTAGGTTAATTCCTTGACATTTTCATTAGAAAAAAAGAATCAATTCCAAAATGTTGATTCTAAGAGTTTTATCATTAATAGTTTTTTTTTAAACAGAAAAAGAAGTTAGGAAACCATTTGTGATTTCTTCTTAAAACTCTCTTGGAATTAGCAAGCCAATTTGTTCATTATTATATCCAAAAACATGTAAACGTTGTAGCTATAAATGGCAGTGTATGGGGGAAACTGCACTCACACACATTGATGGTGGGGATGCAAACTGGTCCACCCATTATGGAGGGCAGTTTGGCAATACCAAAATTATATACTCATTACATTACATATTACATACGCAAAATTACATATGCATGCATTCTTTAATCCAGCAACCCCAATATCGGAAATTCATTCGCAGATCAACCTTTATACGCATGAAGTGATGTGTGGACAAGGTTAAACATTTCTTCATTTTTAATGGTAAAAGATTAGAAACAACTAACGTATGCACCAATAGTGGACTGGTTAAGTAAAGTGTGGTACTCTATAGACCGGACTACTATAAAACTGTGAAACGTATGGATGGTCTATTAGCAGCGCTGTCCAATAGAAATATAATTTGAGCCATATATGTAATTTAGTCATATTTTAAAAACAAAAAGAAACTGGTAAAATTTTAATATTTAAGATATCAAAAATTATTTCAACCTGTAAACAATGTAAAACATTATTAAGATAGTACAACAATATGTAAATTAAGTCTTTAAACTCACACCATAGCTCAATTTGGAGGCTGTATTTTCCATGGTAAAAGTGAAATGCAGTTCTACCAAAACAATAGAGTTGAGTTTAATGGTGAAATATTTTATACTGCTTCCATCTTAAAACCAAAACTTAAATACAATTCGAAATTCTGTCCTTTGGTTGACCAGCCATATTTCAAGGGCTCAGCAGCCACAGGTGGTCCCTGGCTGCCTTCTCAGACTGTGCAGTTCTGTATGTATTGATCTCTAAGGTATATGGTTCAGCAAAAAAAGCAAGCAACAGAACAACGTCCACACAGCACACGACTTTGTGTGTCAGAAAGGGAGGGGACACACAGTGTGTACAGTCACGTGCTGCATAATAACGTTTTGGTCACCAATGGGCCACATATACAACAGTGGTCCCATAAGTTATAACGGAGCTGAAAAACTGGCCCGGTGACGCTGTAGCTGTGGTAACGTCCCAGAGCAACACTTTACGCCAGCGCTTGTGGTGATGCTGGTGTAAACAACCTACTGTGCTGCCAGTCGTGTAAAAGTCTAGCACACACAATTCCAGTAGTAGACCATACAATCTAGTTGTGTAAGGTGTCTAACTGATATCCGTGCAAGGATGAAATGGCCTCACGATGCATTTCTCAGAAGGTATCCTGGAAGCTAAGCTGTGCACGACTGTATTCTTATTATTGGTTTGCATTTCCACTTAAAACATGGAAGCATCAGTACCCAAGAGACCAAAACTAATTATCTGTAGGAGTGGGAGTGAGCAGTCGGGTCTAGGGGAGGGAGGATGAATTTTTACTGGAGGCCTTTATACTGCTTCGATTTTTTGAACCACAGAAGCCTCTTATGCACGTCTCCGGGCATATTGGTCCACATGAGGCTCTCCATTCCGATATGGCGTCCACTCAAGGAGGAGGGGGAGGCAGGACCTAAAGAAACACTGCCTGTGGGAACAGGCATCTTACAACTTTTCTGGAAACCTAAGACTATTTTAAAACAAAGCTTTATTTAAAAAGAACAGACGCGCTCAGCTCTTGGCGCTGGCCCAGGCTCTTTCCTATCTCTAGTCCAGTTTGGACACTATGGGACTTCTTCACGTGGCGAGTTGCTCTCTCTCCATGGAACCTTGCCCATCCCCCCCCACGTGTTGTGACCTCCGTGAATGGCATCACACGCCCGTCACGGACCCACATGATCCCCCGGTATCATGCTCGAATCCTTCTTTCTTCACTCCTCCTGCAGCACTAATCACTCCCCAAGTCTTAGGGATTCTACCCCCGAACAGCTCTTTCATGTGACCCTTCCCCCCACTTACACTGCCACTGCCCCATCAAGGCTGCCCTCAGTTCTCCCCAGAATTATGCAGTATCTTCCTTCCTCCAGGCCCAATTTCAATCTATCGATGCTTCTGCCAGCGTAGTCTCTGTAAAGCCAAAGCATGGTGACGTCGCTGCCTTCCCGTCATGCCCTCCTCCACACCCCGCCACAAGAAAACCTGCAGGTACAGCCCAGATTCCTCAGTGCATAGCCGTCGCTCACACCGGGCTTCTGCCTTTCAGGAGCGATTGTTTCCTCCAGCTCGCGTGCAAACCCTGTACTAGAACCACAAACTCCCTGCAGTTCCGCAAACATGTCATGCTCCTCACACCTTGATTTCATTGTCCAGATCGTTCCTGAACTGGCCTTGCTCTTTCATTCATCTTTTAAAACTCAGCTTTATCTCAACCATCCTCACAAGGCACAGCTGGCCGACCGCTCAGGATCTTGTACGTTCAGGCTGCATCATAACTAGTTCCATTTCTTCCTCCGTGGGTCAGCACCAGCAGCACGCAGATGGAGCCAGTGCCGTGCTGAGTGGGGGCCAGCTGGGCCTGCCTCGCTGACAGCACCCCTCAGCTGAACCGCTTTCCGGCTCTTCGTCGTCAGTTCGTCCACACCATTTTGCCTCAGACTTCACACATCTCTCTTCTCTGCCTCTTCCCCCTGATTGTTTGCTTAATTAGCCCCTAATCATTGTTCATTTACCCCTAATCTCAACTGGGTCACCCTGTTACACCTTCCCGTAACGCTCTACTTTTTTCTTTCATAGCATCTCTCTGTGCACGTGACTATTTGCTTAACATCTATCTCACTAGACTATAAGCCCCCTGCAGGCAGGGGCTATGTCTGCTTTGCTCACGACTGTTCACATAGCATCTATTGTAGTGTTTGACACAAGAAGGTGCTTCAATAAGTGTTACTGAGTGAATGAATTAAAGAAGGAAACTCTTTATTCAAATTATCTCGTGCCAGTCTCATTTCTTGGGGGCAATGAGGGTCACCAATATATTACCTGTCCAATGACGTAGGACATCTTCCATTTGACTTATACGAATCATGTTCAAGACTCAGAAAGAGCTTTTTCCTTCATATGCTTTGGGATTTAGTAACGAAGTCTGTGTACCTAATCGCTTGCCATTCATCTGTTCCCAGGGTTTAATAACTGATCTTCCTATCCACCTCTTTGAAAACACACCTCCTTGAGTCTCCTTTAAGGCTGATCTAGCTGGTGAATCAGTTTAGCTCGGCTAATGGCCCCTCTGGCAGCACTCAGACAGTTCGGGGACCTGCTGCACCTGCTGTCCCCACTGAACACCACTGAGCTTCCACTGGGCCGGCCACTCTGCTAGGGGCTGAAAAGGCACTGAATCTGCCCAGGGGAGAATGCAGCAGAATCACCCCGGGAGCTTCTCCCCTGGGTTCTGGGGGTACCGGTTCCCCACCCAGTAAAAATCACTGCCATAAAAAGCCACTGTTAACTGATGATAGTCTGCCATACTCCTTGGAGGTGCTGGGATGGGAAAACAGTGGGGAATTGACAGTACAGGGTGAGAAGGAAAAGAGAGAGGACTACTTACTGTAGGGATCGCTAGATTAGCAGCAGACAGAAGGAGCCAATACCAAGAAATCATGTCCGGGACAGAGCAATGTGGAAGCAAAGAGGGACGAAACTTGCTCGCGAGTAGAGAACTGGCAGCAGTGTCAGGGATGAAGTAAAACTCAGGTCTAACAAGTCTGCACTGAGTTCAGCCGTCCAGCAGGGTGGGCACTGCAACGTCTGTGCTCATGTCTGTCAGGCTGCCCCGCCCACGCTCTTTCCAGCTGCCACGGTACCGTGTACTCCCCGGAGCAAGGGCTGTGTTTGAATCTTTGTATTTTGCCTGCCTGTTGAATAAAAAGAAAGTCTGCCAAACCTGACACCCCCATTTCCTCTGATCACACTTTGACCCATCCTTTCATGCTGTCCAGCTCTGGCACAGTCTCCCTGGCACAGGCGCCCGTGGCCAGAATGCCACGTGGTTCCAAAGTGGGCCCCACACCATACTTTTGTATTAAGTGAGGTGAGCTTTTGGTTCGCAAGTATTATAAATTATGAGGTTCCATTCTACATCTTAGTTATCCGTGGCCTCCTTGGCTTCTGTTTTCGTAAGGTTAAAAGAAGGGAGAAAAAGACCTAAATAATGGATGCACAGATTACACGCAGACAATCTGACATCCAAAGATGGCGGAAACACTACCTGCGCCCTCCCCCTCACCAAACCCATTTCCCCTGCTGTTGGTTCTACCACTGCGTGTTTTCAGGGCATCTCTCAGTTCTGACTACCTCCCCGTCTGAGCAGGCAGCCAGGGGTAGCATGGGGATCACTGACATTTACTAGGTAATTGGGTTTCAAAACAAACCCAGATGTGATCATAAGTGCTTTGAAGAAAACACTTCAAAGCATTTTACTTTTATGGAAACAATTTAAAATGTTCATACCTGCTACCGATACCCTGATTCAGAGGAAAGCAGCATAGAAAAATATGGTTACAAAAATAACTGGATGACTAACCATGGACAATCCACCTCGTCCCCAAGCCCAGAGCACCAAAAAGGCTTCTTGATGAATGTGAGGTGTTTAGGTGCCAGGTGATTTATTTAAAAATTAGGTCCTGGCTTAAGCTTCAGGGTTCTGCTTCTGACTCACTTTCCCTGGAGCTCATGGTTTGTGAGGTTCAAATTACACTGAAAACAGGAAAAACATATCCATGATAAAGGAGCTGCTACAGAATATGAAGATAATATGCAGAGAGACGAAAGCAAGCAAAAGAACTGGGGTTTTCTAAAATTAAATTTTCAATAATCATAACCAACTGTTATTTATTAAGCTAATAAAAGGGAGCAATAAGGTAGATAAGAAATAATTTATAGCTGGGTTTGAGGATTAGATTTTGATCTTGGATTTGAATATGAGCATTTCTGCTATATTCAGAAATACACAATATTGTGTTTGGAGGAGAAATAATCGTCCTACTCAGAGGACGTCTCCACACGTAGGATGAAGATAAACAAACAGCAGCCTGCCTCGGACTGAGACGGCTCAAACGAACATGCCCATTCAATAACTGACGTTAGTTTGGAGTTGGAATTTTCCTGACTTACAAGGGATATATAAGCAGTTTGGTTTTGTAGCAAAACATAGCCTGTTCGGAAGGAGTAAGATAAATAAAATGAATGAATAATGCTAACCCGTAGGAGCGCTATGTTTTAGAATGTTTAACATCTAGAAACCACGCTGTTAGGAAAAGTCACAATTTGTTCCAAGAATATTTATTAAGGATCTATTATGTACCAGGCTCCGTGCCGGGTCCTGTCACTGACTCCAGAGGATCCAAGCCCCGTAGGGACCTGACTGACAGCCTAGAGGAAATCCAACAACCACTTAACAGTAACAAGCAATGTGGCAAGTTACATGTTCCTACAGAAGCACCGAAAAGAGGCATTCGAGTATAAGGCCCAGAGGAAATGACCCTTGAACTGATTTTTCAAAAACTTTTATTTTGAAATAACTGATCGACCTGTATCCCTGTAATATAGATTTTCGAACACACACAAAAGTAGAGAAAACTAGTAAAATAGTATGATTTCATTTCACTTACACCCATAATTCCCACTGCCCGCGTTATTCTGAAGCAAATCCAGACATCTATAAATATTTCAGAATGCATCTCTAAAAGCTAAGGACTTTTCTTAAAATATAAACACAAAACCATTATCATGCCTTTAAAAATTTCCTCTAAGCACTACTTAGGCGAACAAATACTCAGTTACGTGCACGAGAAAAGAACGGGCCGGGGTCTACATACATCAGTCACGTCAGGCTGCTCGTTCTTTTGCTCCGTTTTCTACATCCGCACTGATTTCTGTCTTCTCTACTATTGGCTATTTAGAGGTGTGTTAAACTCTCCCACTATGATGGTGGATTCATCTGTTTCTTCTTAAGTATTTTTAATATGTTAAAAAGAAATATTTAGCCCAGTCATTACCTCTGCTAAGAAGACTTTCTTTATATGTGGCCCATCCCGAAAGACAGACCCATTCTCTTCGTTCCCGTATCTCGTTCACACTGTTGTCACATGTAGCACTCTGTCCCGTGTGCTGCCTGGCCCGTGAGACCCGTGAGAACAAAGAACATACTGCATACCTTTTCATCTCTTAGCCCACGTATGACATTCAAATGCCTGAAGGAGTTACAAAGGTACAACGTTCCGTTATGAAATGAGTCCTGGGGATGTAATGTACAGAATGGTGACCACAGCTAGTACTGTCTTGCATATTTGAAAGTTGCTAAGACAGCAGATATTAAAAGTTCTCATCACAAGAAAAAAAAATGTAACTATGTAAGGTGAGAGATGTTAACTAGCCTTATTTTGGTGATCATTTTACAATGTATACAAATATTGAAGCATTATGTTCTACACCTGAAACTAATATGTCACTTATACTTCAATAAAAAATTAAAAATGACACTCCATAGGCACTTATGTTTACTGCATAAATGAAAAAAATGTCCAATGGCATGCAAGTGTGTTAATTTCTTATAAACAAGTATAATGATGAATTACAAATTACAAATTTCTAGTCCTAGAAACTAGATCAAAAGTACTCTTTTAAAAGGTGGTTACTAATGACACGTAACACAAGTGGACTATGTAAGAGAAGACCAGGAAAAAGCTTCATGGATCATACAATCAATGCCTCTGTGGCAAAGTAAAACCATCACGGAGTTCAGAGGCATGGCCGGGGTACGGGGTGGGGTGGTGTTAGGTATAGCTTCTGAGAAATTCAACCCTTAAAATCCCCTTGCCTTTGGCTATTATGAAATACAATACATTGGTCTCTAAGGAACATCTGTGTACATAACTTGTGGAATTAGTCAATGCGTCTTTTAAAAAATTTTTAATTGTGATAAAAAGTACCTAACATCAAATCTACCGTCTGAACGTTTTTTAAGTGCACCGTTCAGTGATATTAAGTGTATTCACATTGTTGTGCAACAGATCTTCTGGACGTTTTCATCTTGCAAAACAAACTTTGTACCCACTAAACAACAAGTCATTTCCCCCACCCCAGCCCTGGCAACCACCACCCTACGTCCTGTCTCTATAAATTTGACCGCTCTAGGGACCTCATACAGTACTTGTCTTTGGTGACTTGGTTATTTCACTGAGCACAACATCCTCAAGGCGCCTCCATGTTGTAGCGTGTGCCAGCATTTCCTTCCTTTTTAGAACAGTACTCCACCGTATGCATAGACCACATTTTGTTTATTCATTCATCTGTCGATGGACACTCAGGTTGCTTTCACCTTTTGCCTGCTGTGAATAATGGTAGCGTGAACATGGGGGTATCAAATACCTCTGGCAGCCTGCTTTCAGTGCTTTTGGGTACAAGCCCAGAAGTGGGATTGCTGGATCGTATGGTAGTTCTATTTTTAATTTCTTGAGGAATCATCAGACTGTCTCCCGCAGCAGTGCACCATTTTACAATCCCACCAACGTTCCAGTTTCTCCACATCCTCAACATTTTGCTTTGTTGGTGTTTTTTTTATAGTAGTCTCTCTTTTATCTGATGTGTTACCCTTTGTGGTTTTGATTTGCATTTCTCTAATTAGTGATGGTGAGCATCTTTTCATGTGCTTGTTGGTCTCAATGTGTCTTTAAGATTAATTACTACGCAGCTCCCCAAACCAGTAGTAGCACATGTAGCAAGAATAATTACAACCTTTCTCTAGCCATAAAAATGAGCCCCAGGGGTTCATTCTGTAAGTAATAGTAACACATCGATCCATTCTTCCTTTAGGCCAAAAAGCTTACCTACAAAATATATTGCAGAAGCACGTATTCATACATATTGGGCCCCAAACATCTTTCATAGTTGAAATAGATGTCTGTGGTTTTCACCCGCCCGGCACACATGCATTCTTCCTTCTTCTGGGAACACAGCTTGATTTCTTTGGGGAAGCCACCCCTCCCTTACTCACAGCCCATGTGATTCAGACAAGACTACTTCCTTACTGGGCTCGACTCCAGGGGTGAGCAGGTGACCCAGGCCTGGCCAGTCAGCGTATCTAATTGCTTCAAACCAAAGTGATTAGTTTATGGATAAGCATGTGATACAAATCAGTAAAATCCAAGTCAATC
This sequence comes from Rhinolophus ferrumequinum, assembly GCF_004115265.2. NCBI lineage: Eukaryota > Metazoa > Chordata > Mammalia > Chiroptera > Rhinolophidae > Rhinolophus > Rhinolophus ferrumequinum. The sequence goes on along the minus strand of NC_046289.1, from coordinate 98,360,832 downwards.
ATGAAATTTTTGCTCGAACTAGGAAGGAGTACTCTTTTAATCAGGATTGTAAGGATAAGAAAAGCCTGAAGTTGCCAGGGGTCACCGGGAGAGATCCTTCTTTCGACGAAAGCAGAGTTGAGAAACAGAGAATTAGATAATGACATTGTAAGACAGAGAATTTGATAATCATATTGTTTGAGCCCCTGGATTCAATGTGCCAGAGGTCACTCCTATCCTTGGACATTTCATTTCCATGAGACAGTAAGTTATTTATTTGTTTAAAGGAAATTGAGTTTCTGTTATTTGCAACCCCCCAGATTTAATTAATACATAGCTTAAGACAAGCATAATTCACTTAAACAACTCCAGTACCTATCCAAATTTCCCTGTCCAGTTGCCATACCATTTTAAGGTAAGGGGGGCAAAGGGGTGGTAGATGAGGGTAAAGGGGGTCAAACATACAGTGATGGAAGGAGAACTGACTCTGTGTGGTGAGCACACAATACAATAAATAAATGTATTATAGAAATGTACACTTGAAACCTATATAATTTTACTAACCAATGTCACCCCAATATATTTTAAAAACTCCACATCTTCTCATTTAACAACATACAAATTAACAAATTTTTTATCTTACTCTCACTCAATGTCTTAGCAGTCTTCACCATGGCTGTCCACCTTTTCCTGTTTGAAACATGCCTGCCCTGGCTTCTGCGAGCCCACACTCTCCACGCTTTCTTCCTACCCCAACAGCTCCTTCCCTTATTCTCTTCAACCTTTCCTTTGTTCATTTTTTCCAACCTCTCCCAGGCTCTCTTCACCACATACACAGCCTCGATTACTATTTAAATACCTATGATTCCCGAATCATATCTCTAGCGCAGACCTTCAGAGACCAGACCTCTCTCTGACCTTCAGAGATCCAGGAGGTTAATTGTTATACAGTAAATGAGGACATGTGGAACTGCCATTTCTGCTTGAGTGTCTCAAAGACACCTCCAGTTCAAACTGCAACACCAGAGCCATGGTCACACACACATACCTGCTGCCAGGCTTGGCTCTTCGCTAGAGCTCCCTAACCACAAAGAATGACGCCGCCTTCAGTGGAGCTGCACAAACCAGACACCTAGAAGTTTCCTTCATATCTCTCCCCTCGCCACCCCCATTCCCAAACCACCACTAGCCGGTTTGATTTTAGCTTTTACGTATCTCTTCAATCAATCCGTTTCCTTCCACCCTGCTAGAAGCTACCATCTTCTTTCCCGATTTACTAAAATAGCTTCGTAAAGTAGGCTTCCTATTCTTACACACACCTCCTCTTCTTTACACTGAGATATTGTTTTTATCTAAAATCACAACTGGTCTTATCACTCCCCTGCTCAGAATCCGTCAATAGTGTCCTATTTCTCTCAGGACAGAAACTAAATCTTTTATATGGTCTACAGAAGACTAAGTGGGAAGGGTGAAGTATATAAACATACGTATCGAGTTCATAACTAGCAGACTTCGGAAGATCATGAACTGCCAAGAAATCCTAAGGACCCGTTAGGACCTCTTAGGACAAAGGTCCATGGCCACAGCTGAAGTTTCCATTCTGATGAAGTTCTCAGCCCCTCACCCCGTGCCCTCCCCCATCTGGATGCTGGGTGCAATGGAATTGGTGGATGTGGTCTTAGACAATGACTGCAGTTTTGGACCGATAAATGCCTTTCACAGCACGTCTCTTTGCGGAAGCCTTGGCCCAGAATCCACCTCACATCCATGCGTCACTGTGCTCGCCAAGGCTTTGCTGCTCCACCTTCACTTTCTGTTCCTCAGGATTCAGCCCGGCAGTAACCCTGGGAAACCTTTACATATCTGGGCTCTGATTTTACAGTTTAACTCTCAAAAGGAAATTTATTTCTCTTCTTTCCAGGTTATGGGTGGGTGCCTCTCTAAAGACCCTGGATACTTAGAACACTAATAATCAGAACCTTAATTTTACTTGCAGTATAAAAGCTATAGAAACTAGTCTTTATGTTCAGTTCCTTGTGAAGAAAGTGGTTTGTGGACAAAATAAAAAGGGACTGTTATGTGCCTTCTCCAGCATCCCATACTCACAAAGGGTTAGTACAGGTCCTAGTGTGGGCTTACACAGCAGGTATTTCTCTCCCAGTTCTGGAGGCTGGAAGTCCAAGATCAAGATATCCACAGGCTCGGTGTCTGGCGAGGACCCGCTTCCTGGCTTGTACACAGCCACCTCCTTTTTGTTTGTTCACACAGCCTTTCCTCATGGGCGGTGTGGGGGTGGGGGGTGGGGAAGAGCCAGACAGAGCCAGAGTCTCTCTTCCTCTTCTTCTAAGGGCACCAATCCCATCATGAGGGGCCCACCTTCAGGAACTCATCTAACCCCAATCACCTCCCAAAGACCCCACCTCCAAATACCATCACATTGGGAGTTAGGGCTTCAACATAGGAATTTAGAGATGGACATAATTTAGTCTATAAAGCCCATAAAAGCCATCTTCAGAATTCATAAGCAACATCACCAAGACAATAACTACAGCAACCCTGTAGGAATACAGATCTCTTTATATTTGCTGAGATATGTAAACGTTTTTAAATTTAAAAATAATATAATCATACTACAGAGCTACTGAAAAAGAAATCTCTGACTCTCAAACTTATACTAAAAATAATAAAAGATAACACAGTAAGTTGTTTGAATAGATTAATATATCTAAAGAAAAAAACCTATCAGAGAGTATCAAAGGCAAATATTGGTAGTACCCATGCAAGCACTTGCTAGAAAAAAGAGTTTTAGCCGCTGTACTTAAAATTATTCCACTTACAACAAATGTTTTCTCTTTTTTTTAAAAAAATTTTTATTGGGGAATATTGGGGAACAGTGTGTTTTTCCAGGACCCATCAGCTCCAAGTCAAGTTGCTGTTTTCAATCTAGCCGTGGAGGGCGCAGCTCGCTGGCCCATGAGGGAATTGAACCGGTGACCCGGGTGTTATAAGCCCTGCACTCTAACCACTGAGCAAACCGGCCACCCCAAATGTCTTCTCATTTTAAAGTATCTCCTTTTAGTTTTTCTTTACATTTTGTGTTATTAAAGTATACACATATTCTGAACTGTGCCTTTTTCACTTAACGTTATTATATCACAAGCATTTTTCATGCTGTTACGTTTTTGTGAGGATAATTTTTAATGCCTGCCATTGGATCCAACAATTTTTTAAAAAGCATTACTTCAGTGGTGGGTCTATAGATACTTCCACTGTATCCCCGGTTCGAATAACACTGTGATGAACATGTTTGAATGTGTAGTTTGTTTATACTTTAGATTGTCATCTTAGGCCAGATTCAGAGAAATGGAAGTGACTTAAATGTTACCAGCTGTGCTCTGTGACGGGGGTGGGGGTGGGGGGGTTCTTGACAATATTGGCAAATGAGGACAACATTTTAGGGAAACAATGTACTGTGCCACCAGCAGTAGGAGCATTCTAGTTTCATCACAGTCTTACCAACACATTGTATATTAAAACTTAATTTTCCCTTATTAAAGAAACTAAGTATTTTAATACCTGCATCTTTGACCACTATCTATTTACTCTGTTCATTCATTCATTCATTCAGCAAGCAAGCCTCTCTCTGTGTGCCAGACACTGTGACAGACTCTGGGACAAATGACAAGAGACACACTCTCTGACCTCAGAGAGCTTGCAGTTTAGAGGCAGAGACAGAAAGTAAGTGACACCACAGGGGCAGGTGCAGGAAGCTGCAGGGACACACAGAGATGGCACTTGGGAACAACTTCCTCCGAAAGCTCCGCTGAGCTTCATTCTGAGCTACTGAGATGGACCTATTTCTGTATGTTTGTTTATTCATTCTGTTTTCTTGTTTTGTCAACTGGCTGCTCGTGGATGTTTGCTTACCTAGCTGTAACAATCTAGTCTTTGTTAATTTGTGTGAGCTCTTTGTTATAATAAAACGTCATTTTGTGCTCTAAATATTGTTTCTAGGCTTTTAACATAAAATTCCCTTATGTATATGTATATACATATAGATACCGTATCTATTTAATATGCAATGGAAAAAAATCAATAGTAAAAAACATTTCAAAGTAAAGAGTAAGTCCTTTTCCCGTCTCTATCCTTCAGCCACTCAGTTCCCCTCCTGGACAACCACTGAAACCTGCAGGTACACTCTATGCATATACAAAAGCAGGTATGTATACATGATGTACTGGGGGTGCCAAAAAATGTATACAAGTGGACACTTTGGTCAGCGTTGCTCAAGCAGTGGTTCGCTGCCATCGGAAGTGTCTGGATGCTGATGGTAACCCTTTGAGCACCTCTTGTAATTGCGGAAGTCGAATGTGACTTGTATTCATCTTTTGTTATCGGTATATATTGAATTACCAATTACAATACAGTTTTCCTTTCTTAAAATGTGTATACATTTTTTTGCCATCCTCTGTATTTATCTAACTAAGTTATACACACACGCTTTCCATTTCTGTGGATTGCCTTTTTATATTCTTTGCTCATTTATAATTGAGTTATAATATTTTTATTAATTGAAATTGTAGACATTCTTTATATATCCAAGAAGTAAACACTTCGTCTTAAGTTGAAATTTTATTTCTGTTGTCATGTTTTTTTTCTTTTTAAAAAAACTCTCTTTATAGTATTTTCTCCACGCAGAAAGCATTGATTTTTTTATGCAGCAAACATTATCAATCTTTTCTTTTATAGATTCTGGGTTTTTATATCTGATTTAGAAAGGCCTTCCTCCCTACATTTTAAAATTTTTCTAGGTTATGTATTTTCTTGGTTATGTATTTTGTGGGACATACCAAAGTTTTCCACTTTTATGTAGTCAGTCTCTTCATCTTTTCCTTGGCGATTTAGAAAATCCATTCTGAGGTCAGAGAGTTAGGGAGTTAGTCACAGACTTACGTAAGTACCTTCCCCTCAGCCCTGTATCTCTTATGTTCCCGGGGCCTCTAGGGTTGCTGTGCTCATTGGCTCTTCAGGCTACTAAGGCAGGATTTATAAAACCCATTCATTCGTTTACATTTATCCCTCAAAATATTCACAACTGTAACAACAATGCTTCTACAAATGACTGAAATTAATTTTGATAAAAATATACATATTTGGTTGAATTAAACTATAATCCTTATCAAACCATGTCTATCCACATTGTTCATAGTTAACATCAATTTCTGATCCAATTCTTGAATTATTAAACATAGCACGTTCGCCGGCATTGATTTCTAGTGGCACTTCAGCCATGTTATCAGCACCACAGGCATCTTTTTAAACTTTTAATTTGTAGATTTCACAAGTGGTAGTAATTAGAACACGCAGTGAACCAGCTGAGCCAGGCAGAATGCCACTTCATATTTCAGGACAGTTAGACAATACCAACTGACATTAAGAGTACAATCAAGACAACATGGCAAAGCTTTAAAAAAGGAGAAGGAAGGGTCACTATTCAGAATCCTATTTCTCAGTTCACACTGTCTTCCATTAACAGAAACTGTGTAACAAAAGACCAAATATAAAAAGTAAAAGCTTTCAGCTTCTAAGAAATAACACAGCTTTCCTTACCTTTAATATATGGAGCCTACTATGTTTTCTGCATAAAATAACTAAATCAATATAAAAACATTTGCTTGTAAGAACAAAAAAAGCAGTGGGATGTTAATTCTGTCAGTTCAGAAAAGACGCTCTGCACAAACCACCTCTTCAGGTATGCCCTCCCCAAGTGCTCCATCGGTAGAGATGAAAATATAAAGAAAGCCTTTTCACATTAGGATTGCAATGTTCTGAGAGCTACAATAATCAAGGTAGACTAGGAATTTTCTATAATTTATAACCAGGTTAAGAGGAGAACTGGAGCTGAATGCTGGATAAGAAAAGAAAAGGTCCTATTAGGGCCAGGGCATTGGTTAAAAGAATAACAATAAAAGGATCCCAACTAGCCTGCACCAAACAAATGGTTGGAAAACGGACATACACAGCAACAGGACAAAAAACTCTTCCTAAGAATCTTGGTGGATGTAGCAAATTTGAGACAAACTGGATGAGTACATAAGGTATGATCTGACTGGTAACACGTGCATATTTAATGGGTAAAGTTATATTGACCAAATGTCAAACCAGAGTATAAAGAAATTTAAAAACTTTGATACATGAGGAATACCACAACCACACTGAATGTAAAATCATTCTTGAACATTCGCTGGGCTCCTGCTACATGGCAGGAGCTGTGAAGGTAAGTGGGATTCAAAGGCAAGACAGAGTGAGAGCTAACAGACGAGTGAGGAAGATAAACAGGTAGGAGTTTTCCAGGCAGAGAAGGAAAAAACAGTCATTCCAGGAAGTGAGGACAGCAAATACAATTGTACAAAGGCATGAAGGAATACGACACGAGCAAGGATAGAACGTCACTTAGTAGTAGTAGGGCAAGATAACAGGATGAAACAAATTTTTCAATTATTTTGCCCTGACAAATTTTTAATATTAAAAACTTCCTTAAATGGAATCTGATATTACTTAATTGTGGTAAAATGATATTACTGAGAAAATTAAGTTTTCAGCCTGATATTTTATTTTCATTACTTTTTCCGTAAGATTTGTTATTCAATAATGATATGGAGAAAACAAAACATACAAATGTTAGATTCTATGTTAACAAAAATTATTTTCTTTACTAAGATCACTCTTAGAGTTGTACTTCTTACAACAGAACTCTCTTAAATCCTGAGCATATTTACAGAAGAATATGATTTTAATCAAACTTATTTCACAGGAAAGTAAACACCACTGACTGTATATATTTAAGTATTTACTGCTCCAGTCATTACACTGCATCTTTGCACCTGCTCTCTGATTATCTGATAAAATATTTATTCTGAAAAATAAAACAAGATCAGCTTGCTTAAAGATGTATCAATTCTGTCTTTCCTCAATAATAAAACTAGCATAGACCAACAGGATAAACTCTGACCATTTATTTTGGACTTTCCACAGATTTTTACTTTTACTACCTTTCCTCCACTAGAAGAAAAATGACAAGGAATATTTGAGTAATGCCTTAAATTCTCCTGCAGTCACGTGCTGCACGAGGATGGCTGGTCAATGATGGAGGATTTTATGATGGTGGTCCCGTAAGATCGTAAGGAGCTGAAGAATCCCTGTCGCCTAGTGATGTCACAGCCATGCAATGCATTACTCCCATGTTTGTGTGACACCGTGTAACAACCTGCTGCACTGCCAGTCGTACACAAGTACAGCACACACAATTACACAATACGCGATCATGATGATAAAGGACTACGGTGCTGGTTTATGTATTTACTCTAACTACACTCTTTGCCGTTAGAGGACTCTTTCTGCTTATGAGAACCGTTTGCTGTCAGACGGAACGCCGTGGTACCCCAGCAGCAGCCTCATGCAGCCTCTCTTGGTCGCATCGTTTTCTCTCGCGCTTCACTGAACCGCATGTTTTGTACAGTAACCTGCTGCTCAGGTTTGCAGCCCAGGAGCGACAGGCTACACCATCTGCCTAGGTGTGTAGTGGGCAGTGCCACCTAGGTGTGTAAGTGCCCTGTACAATGTTCGCACAATGACGAAATCGCCCCATGACACATTTCTCAGAACATATCACTGCCGTTAAATGGCACGTGACTGTATACACTTCCACATTACATGTAATAAAAATTTGTTTCTTTTACATTTCAGTTAACATTTACTCAATTAGACCGAGTATAATACCCTCATGTAAGGCTACAATGAGATATACTCTCAGCAAAAGTAGTGTTTTGGGTGTGTTTTTTGGTTCCAAATGTCATATCTCATTTACATGGATATTTTTATCCAGGTCCTGAAAATGGCGACATGGACATGCCTTAAATTCTCAGATAATCTCTTCTGGGCAGTGAATCATTGCCTCCCAAAATTACGACTCCTGTCAAATGGGTAGTAAGTCCGATGACTCCCTCCCTCAACCCGTAATGACACCAAGTGGGCCCATCCACAGACTGTTGTGCATTCTAGGGCCAGAGGTGCTGGGGGCGACAGGCAGGCAAGGATTCAAATGCTATTATTCCGAGGGAGCAGGAGGAATACGGAGCAACTCCCAGTTTCCAACTCAAGGAACCAAGAAAATGGGGTGCCAGCAGAAAAATACTTGAAGAAAGCAGGCTGTTTTTTTAAATTGTGGTGCATATTACATAGAGCAAAGCCCACAAATAAGTTTACAGCTTGACACATTTCACACACACATATGTTTAACCATCACCCACAGCAAGCTGGAACAAGTCCAGGATCTAGAAGGCTCCCTCACGCGTGGTCTCACCTAGTCAATAACGTCCCCACCTGACCTATGGCCAGAGGTGCCACTCGTCTGACTTCTGTCACTGCAGATTAGTTTTGCCTCTTCTCGAACATATGTATTCTTTTGTATCTGGCTTCTTTGGGGGGAAATGTTTATTTTTATGTATATATTTCTGGGAAGCAGGGGAGGATTGGGTGATGGCACGTGGGGATGAGGAAGATATGAAGTTGGTTTATTAGTTTTCATATTTATGAGACACCTATTATGTGTCAGTGTCTACACGCGGCACAGAGGATACCAGGTAAAAAGGGATTGATACCGACCCTTACAGGACTTATAATCCAGACGGGGAGACAGGCAAATGAGTCATTACAAGCATTCTAAGAGCAGATGGTCCTGGTGCCAAGAACACAGGAAAGGAGCAGCTCCCTTTGCCTGGGGAGGTCACAGAAGACTCCAGAAAGGACTGAGCGGAAAAACACAAGTTGAAAGATTTCTGCTGCTAACTGCTGCTAATGTGGAGTTGGGTGATGGACGCCTGGGGATTCGTTCTATGACTCTCTCTCCTTTTGTAGATGCTTGACAACAACTATAAGAAAAGTTTAAATTGTGCCTTACAGCATGAATAGGAGACAATAAGACAGTGAGATAAGAGCTTGCCAGGTAGAGAAATATTTAAAGCAGAATGAGAGGGAAAACTACAGAGTTTCCAGGGAGGTGCAGGAAGGAGGACCGAGAAGCCAGGCGGGGGCTGGATGGGGGAGGTCCTTACATTCCGCACTAAGGAAGCTGGGCTTCCTTCCACCTAAGCAGCTGGGAGCCACCAAGCCTCCATAAGCAAGAGAACAATCTGCTGAGACTCGTATTTCACAACAGTCATTCGGATGCCAGTACAGACACCACGTAAGAGAAGAAAGGAAAGTGATCAGAGGGAGGTTACTGGAGTAACCCTGGCAGGAGATAAGGAGGGACACAAATCTATAATTATTTCAAAACAGAAATTTAATTAAAAAAACAAAGCAGAGCGATAATAAGGTCATAAACTGAGGTAATGGTGGTAAAGATGAAGGGAACACAGTGATAAAAACACTTTATTTTTCACATGATTTATTGAAAATTAGCCTGTTGTTCTTTGTCAACCAGATGAAAGATTTAGCCCACAGGGCTGCATTAGATAGCAAATGGTCAAATTGAATTCCTGGTGAATATTTAATTTTTCTATTTAAATTTCCCTACATGGCCTTGCAGCAATTACAAACATCTTCTCGTATTTCCCCCTTAAGGGGTTTCAGTTGGACTTAGCAGTGCTAACAGCTCGGCCGGTGCTCCGTGAGTGCTCGATGTCCCCGGTCACCTGGAGAGTTTCAGGTACTTGGGAGACCAGGTTAGAACAGCAGTGGGAGAGCTCAGAGTGTCATCATGCAGACAAGTCAGCAGCCAAAGGCCAACAAAAAATAAGGAAATATCGAGCTAAAAGCAAAAGCTAAGCTAACGGCAAATGTTTGAAGTCCATAGTATTTATTGTTGATTTTGATGTGTCTGTGAATTTTATAAAACATCCGTCCTCAAAATAACTGGCATAAAACAGCAATCTTTGATAGCTGCAATACCTGTTAGCTTTTGTAAACATACACAACAAGGCAGGTCTCCTTCTACTCTTTTACTGTGTAGGAGAACCCAGAAGATGCCAAATGAAAATAGCCACATGCTTTAATGCAATCATTTACTGTGATACGTTCTTTATTGCGTTCTGCTTCATGCCTTTACTTGGACATATTCCTTAACACGAGGTAGAAAAAGCACACTGTGGTGTCAAGTCTTGGGTTTCCTCAGTTACAAATGTTGGACAAAGCGGAAACTCATTGACTCTTCTCTGACTCTTTGCAGTTCAAATACTGCTATTTCTACTCCCCGCCCTCATCACTAGTAACTGCTGAAGTCAGGAAATCTCATTAGAATTTGCCACCTCACCATGCTCAGCCATGCTGACCTACTTAGCAGCTTAGTCTGCTATTTTTTGCCTGATTATTGTAACGGGAAGAAAGAAAAGCTACATCCCCAAAGACAAACCCCCCAAAAAAACCCTTAAATCATAAATTTAGGGTTCAATAGCTCCTCTAAATACCTAGAGCAAACAGGATGGAGGAAAAAATGATCCCGGGCAGTGGATATGTGTATTGATTCAGAAACTTAGTAAGAGAAAGTCACGCCAAGGAGGCCTGCACACAGAGCTGTCACAGGTACCTAAGACTCACAAAGCAAACTGGACAAAAAGCCAAGCGGAATAACACTCACAGTACCTGATGGTTTGGCGTGCTTCACAAATCCTCAGTAAAGCGCACCAGGTATATAACATTTCCAAAGCAAACAACAGGTTAAGTGCAGGAAAAAATGAAGTTAATGTCATTTTATAAGTCACATTTAACCTGGCAACAACATATTTTGTTACGTGAAATAAGGGAGTTTTCAAATCGAATAATCAAAGAAATACATTTACTATTGCATAATATTCTAGGGAATTCAGAAAGTTATTTATTGTACACAGCACAACGTGAGAATGTATACTACTCTGTATGTCTATGATTTCCTTTTGGCTTTCTTCTGCCTCTGATCTCCATACACTTGTTTCTCTCCACTTCCATTCTCGGTCCTCCCTATAGAAGTAAGTGAACAGTCTCAAGGAATTAACTCTTAAGTTTGTCCCTGAAAACAGCCTCTATTCTCTGACCGCCCATAGGCATTTAACAACAAAATAATGACAATGTTACCAGCATATCATATTTCATAGTTTGCAAATCTATTTTACATACAGCAGGGCAGATATGATTTCCATTTTACTATTGAGGGCACTGAGGGTGAGAATAGTTGAATATTTTGCCTACAGTTGAATTTCACGGTACACAGGGAAATGAAAGCACCTTGATATTCTAACTCATAAAATGGTGCTAGTGGCAAAATAAACAATAATAGTAATGGAAGGTAATCTACAGAGTAAAGTAAACACCCATGAGTCCATGCTGATATAATCAAGTAAATGAATAAATAAATGAGGGAAACAGACGGCCCTTGCTTACAACAGAATTCCAGTTAATAAATGTGGAAAGAATCATAGAAATAGAAAAATCACCATTTGGCAAACACCACAGTAATCATTGTGGGAGGCAAGAAGCATCACGGGACTCTGAAATTAGTGGGCAAGAGTACAACGAGAAACAGGAAACTTACACACCTCACAATATCTTCCCACGAGACGCTTATTAATTACAAAGGGAAGAAGAGGAACTTCACAGTGGAGAAAGCTGGCAGATACCACCGTAACCCAGTGACCAAGGTTATCATTAGTAGTAATCAGACATATAGACATCATGAGACGATGAACTGAGAAAGGCTGAACATCTCTGTTTAGCAAACATTCTACCCAATGACTGGCCAGTTGCCTCAGTGTCAAGGTCATAAAAGACAAAGACTGAGGAACTGTCCCAGGTTGGAGGCACTCAATGTAATGTGGGATGCTCTGAGCCCCTGGGCCAGCAGGAGGACAGGGGACCACTGGGGCAATAGGACGAGGTCTGTACCTTAGTTAGTACAGTGTCAGTGTTAACGCCTGGCTTTGGATCACTGTTCTGCGCGACACGGTAACATTTGGGAAAGCTGGGTGAAGCGTATATGGGAATTCCTGGTACTATTTTTGCCACTTTTGGGTAAGCTTGAAATTATTTCCAAACAAGACGTTTTCTAAAAGATTATGGTGTTGGTGCTCATAATCTAACCCGCATCATTTGGAACTGGACTTTCTTTGTTTCGAGTGTACTGATTCTGTCTCCTCAATGAGCTCCACCAAAGGATTAAACATTCACAAGTACTGAATCATGTTAAAGGTTTAAAAAGGAGGGTTTAAGTAGTAATAGTCAAAGTAAAATCTGCTCATATCCCCTTAGTTAATGACTAGTGATATAAAAAATGACAGCTTTTTTCCAACAATAATAAAAGATTTATCATTTTAAAAGAATCCAAGTAACACTGATGTAGTTGAAAGTAGTGTAGATGAACAAAGGAGGGGAAAAAACCTTATACCAAAGGTGTTTTCAGAAAGACCCTCAATTCCATAACCTTTTGCAAGAGCAGGAATCTGGGCGCCTGGCTGAGTGCCAGGACTAAACCCAGGCCATGTAACTTGATGAGAGTAAATATGGCTGTAAATTAAACCAAGAATTATTTGGTTGCAGTCAAAAATAATAAGAGAAGCAAGGAAATTTTCTAAAGATTTTTCTCTGTAAAAAATTTTAAGACTGTGGTATTTACAATGTTTTGTTTTGATGGCATTGCCGGTAAGACAGATAACTGGTGAGCTACATACGGATGCAAACTTTCATCCTAAGCCACAAGAAGCAACTTGAATTTAGCCTCAAAGAAGTACTTTTCTTTCAAACTACAAATCTAGTAAACTAAATGGGAGCACTAAAAATAAAGACATAATCTATAAAATCTCACAAATACGTCTGGCAATGAGATGCTAGGAAATGAGAAAAGGAGGAGGGAGGGGGCGCTTGGGTCTTAAGTGTCAAAATTATTCTCTTTGTGAGTAGCTAACCTCCTTTCAAAAGCATTATCTCCAAGTTATGACTCACTTTAGAGAAAAGAGAAAAGATGAGAAAAAGAAATGGTCAATACTATTGGCTTCATGAGCTTAAGATTTTCTAAGATTTACTAAATACTAAACAGAAGCTCTGTTAAAAGCTGTCAAGATCAGTCCCTAAAGAAAGCCTAACAAGAAGTACACAGAAGGCCACAATGCAGCACCACAGAACAGGAGTATAATTACAGTTTTGAAAACAGAGCAGGCTGGATAAGTCCTTCAATTCCCTCTCAGAGCTATGACCACATCAGGGAAGCTAGATGTGCGTTCACTTTCCACTTAGCATATCAAAGCAACTCAAGCTGGGGTCAGAGACCGCCCAGTACAGTGCCTCACTTGTCTGGTCCACCATAGTAGTAAGCGAATTCTTTTCATCTCCATAAATGGCCTTCAATTATATCTGGATATTCTAGCCCACGTTCAGCCCATCACCCAATTACTAAAACATAACCTCATCTGAGGGACCATGAACTTCCAAACACCACAGGAAATTGCAAAACTTGAACTGTTTGTTATCCTGTGGTGAGAAAAGGTACATTTTGGTGGAATGCTTAAAGTATTTTAGTGGAACAAGAAAATCAGAAAAATAATCTGAAAGGTTTTATACTTCCAGATATGACAATATCTTAAATAGAGGCATTTAACTCACGCGTTCATCCCATCACAATTAAAATGCTAAAACAAACCTAAAATAGGACAGAACTACATCAATGCTAGAAACTAGGAATGGACGTCATTCATATGACAAAACTGTTGAAAAATTTCTGCAAGACATGGTAAGACAGATCTGGACAGAAGAACGATGTCAAGAGCCAATAGTGACTTATCTTCCTGAGAAAGGAGCGGTATGACAGCAGAGGAGATACTGGCAAAAACACCAGTAATAAGCAGCTAGGGAATGGGTGGGCCATAGGGAAAACTAAGAAAGCCTCCATCTGGAGTCCATATGACCAACAGCAATCAAGGGTGCTGGAAGCAACTTTGCCCCAGGACGTGCACTGCAGCATATCAGACAATGATCTACGAAATCTAAGAATTTCTCCCAGAAATGGTGGGCAGATGTACCGGGAAGGTAGACGGATAACTATAGTTCACAACTGGCCTTGTGGCTAGCACAATACCCATTCCTCATAGAAGACATTAGAGACATTTTCTCCCCCGCTAGGACAGGCTCCCAATCCGCTCCTCTCAGGCTTCTGGGTTGATGGACAGAAATGTGAATTTCTATTAACCAAGTCTCGTATGTAATACTGAAAGGAAAATCTATTAGTATCCAAGGACAGGGAGGTTATTGCAGATGCATTCATCCACACAAATTGCAGACACATTCAACTCTAGAGGAGACTTCTCCAAGCATAAGGATGAATAAAAGTTAAAGAAGAAGAAAGAGGAAGAGGAGAAGGAGGGGAAAGAGAATGGGTGTGCAGGGTGGGGTGTTAGCAGAGGAGAAGGAGAAAACAAGAAAGAGAAAAAACCACACTGGGTCTACGAGATCACTCTGCTACAACAATAAGCGAGGAAAATAAAACACTCGAGACAGATAAAAAAGCATACGGTTTTGGGAAAAAACCTGGAGACAGAAGTAAATTTTAATTAAAATTGCACTATATGAAATTTAATACATTTTTTTTTAAAAAAAACACAGGTTTTTTGAAACAAGATGAAAGATCAGATCGTGGGTAACAGATTGAGATTTGGTTAAGAGCAAGGCAGATGCAAGCAGGAAGCTGAAATAAGAAAGAAATAAGAACAAAAGATGCAATCGTAGAAAAATGTAATAGAATAAAAAAAACTGTAACAATAGCAAAAGTAAAAACGACATTAATGATAACCCAACAGAAAAATGAGCAGATTTCAAGACACTTCACAAAAAAGAACAACCAGATGACCAATAAACATAAGGAAAAATACACAATTTCCTTAGTAATTAGAAACATACAACTTAAAACCGTAATGAGGTATCACAACACGCCTACCAAAATTGCCAAAATAAAAACAAAGTACCGAGCGTTGCCCAGAATGTGGAGCATTCTCAGACCTTATTAGTGGGAGTGTCCATTGGGCGCAATCACTTTGGAAACCTCTTCGACAGCATGAGCGGAACACAGGAATAACCTGTGACCTGTCTGTCCCGCAGTGACGCAGCCGCAGCATCACTTAGGAGTTTGTTAGAAAAGCAAAATCTCAGCACACACCCAAAACCTGCCAATTCACAATCAGCATTTTACTAAGAGCCCAAATAATTTATATGCAGATTAAAATATGAGAAGTGCTGTCCAATAATTCATCTATTCTACTTCAAACTCATCCACTGCACTCCTAGTTATATGCCCAACAAAAATACATACAAGTATTCACCAAAAGATAGTTACTAGAATGTTCACAGCAGCACTATTTACTTTTTAATTTTTAAAAATATATGTATTTTTAAAATTTTTCAGTTACAGTTGGCATACATTATATTAGTTTCAGGTCTTCAACACAGTGACTACACATTTATATAACTTACGAAGTTATAGAAGTCTGGTACCCACCTGACACCATACATAGTTATTACAATACTATTGATTATATTCCTTATGCTGTACTTTACATGTCCATAACTCTTTTTATAACTGGCAATTTGTACATGTTAATCTCTTCCCCTTTTTCTCCCTTCCCCCACAACTTCCCATTGCATCTGACAACTAACAATATGTTCTCTGTATCTATGAGTTTGTTTCTGTTAAATAATTTTGTTTTTTTAGATTCCACATATAAGTGAAATCATATGGTATTTGTCTTCCTCTGTCTGACTTAAATGGCAAGATTTCATTGTTTTTCATGGCTGAGTAATATTCCATTGTATATATGTACCACATTTCTTTATTCATTCCTCTTTCGATGGACACCTAGGTTGCTTCCATATCTGGGCTATTGTAAATAATGCTGCAATGAACATAGGCATGCATATATCTAATTAGTGTTTTCATTTTCTTTGAATAAACACCCAGAAGAATTGCTGGGCTGTTATGGTAGTTCTAGTTTTAATTTTTTGAGGAACCTCCATACTGTTTTCCATAGTGGCTGTACCAATTTGCAATCCCACCCACAGTGCAGGAGGGTTCCCTTTTCTCCACATCCTCACCAACACTTGTTGTTTGTTGATTTGATGATGGCCATTCTGACAGGAGTGAGGTATGAAGATATTTCACTGTGGTTTTAATTTGCATTGCTCTGATGATTAGTGATGTTGAGCATCTTTTCATGTCTACTGGCCATCTGCATGACCTGAAATGTCTATTCAGGTCCTCTGCCCATTTTTTTTTATTAGTTTCAGGTGCACAAGACAAAGTAATACTTAGACGTTTATCATTTATATCCCTCACACTGTGTGGACCCCCCTCCCTCCATCCACTATCCCTCTGACATCCCACAGAGCCATTACATTTCCACTGTCTCTATTCCTAATGCTGTACTCTGCTTCTTCTAAGTATATACATACATATATATATATATAAATATAAAATTATAGTTGGCATTCATTATTATTCAGCTTCAGGTGTACAGTGCAGTGATCAGGCATCTACATCATCCCTGAGGTGGTCTCCCAAATGGGACACGTGTCCATCGGATACCCTACAAAATCTTTACAACATTATTGATTACGTTCCCCAAATTAATTTTAAAGACCCCGTGGCCATCTTGTGATTACCGACTGTTTTCTAATCCCCTGACCTTCCCCCTTATCCCCACCCCCCGCCCATCTAGCAACCCTCAGTTTTTCCTCTATGTCTCCAAAATTGTTTCTGATTAGTTCATTCACTTATTTTCTTTAGATTCCGCATATAAGTGAGATCATATGGTATTTGTCTTTCTCTGTCTGACTTATTTCATTTAACATAATGTTCTCTAGGTCCATCCATGTTGTTGTAAATGGTAAGATTTCTTTCTTCTTTATGGCTGCTCCATTGTATACTCCATTGTATAAATGTACCACAGTTTCTTAATCCAGTCATCTACCGATGGGCATTTTGGTTGTTTCCATGCCTTGGCTATTGTGTATAGTGCTGCAATAAACATAGGAGTGCATAAAGTTTTTTGAATTGGAGTTTTGGATTTCTCTGGATAGATACCTAGGAGTGGAACTGCTGGATCATAAGGTAGTTCCATTTTCAGATTTCTGAGATACCTCCATACTGTTTTCCATAGTGGCTGCACCAATCTGCAATCCCACCAACGGTGCACAAAGGGTTCCCTTTTCTCCACATCCGCGCCAGCACTTGTTTGTTGATTTATTGATGATAGCCATTTTGACTGGGGTGAGGTGGTATCTCATTGTGGTTTTTATTTGCATTTCTCTGATGGTTAGTGAGGTTGAGCATTTCTTCATATGTCTGTTTGCCATCTGTATGTCCTTTTTAGAAAAATGTCTCTTCATGTCCTCTGCCTATTTTTTAATTGGGTTGTTTGTTTTTTTGGAGTTGAGTGAGTTTTTTATAAATTTGTGATATTAACCCCTTATCAGATATATCATTGGCAAATATCTTTTCCCATTCAGTAGGATCCCGTTTTGTTTTATTGATGGTTTCCTTTGCTGTGAAAAAACTTCTTAGTTTGATGTAATCCCACGTGTTTATTTTTTCTCTTACTTCCCTCCCGCGAGGGGATATATCAGTAAAAATCTTACTCCGGGTAATGTCTGTGATGTTTCTTCCTGTATTTTCTTCTAGGTATTTTATGGTTTCAGATCTTACATTTAAGTCTTTAAGCCATTTTGAATTTATTTTTGTATATGGTGTAAGGAGGTGGTCCAGCTTCATTTTTTTTTGCATGTGTCTGTCCAGGTTTCCCAGCAAAATTTATTGAACAGACTGTCTTTACCCCACCGTACATTCTTGCTTCCATTGTCATAGAATAAATGGCCATATAGGCATGGATTTATTTCTGGACTCTCTATTCTGTTCCATTGATCTATGTGTCTGTTTTTATGCCAGTACCATGCTGTTTTGATTACTGACTGGAGCCTTGTAGGATAATTTGATGTCAGGTATTGTTATACCTCCCACTTTGTTCTTATTTCTCAAGATTGCTGAGGCTATCCGGGGTCTTTTATGGTCCCATATAAATTTTAGGATTATATGTTCTATTTCTGTGAAAAACGTCATTGGTAGTTTGATAGGAATTGCGTTGAATATGTATATTGCCTTATCCTCTGCCCATTTTTTAACCGGACATTTTTTGTTTTTGTTTTTTTTTGGTGTTAAGTTGTATGAGTTCCTTACCTATTTTGGATATTAACCCTTTATCAGGTATATCATTGGCGAATATGTTCTCCCATTCAGTAGTTTGTCTTTTCGTTTTGTTGATGGTTTCCTTTGCTGTGCAAAAATTCTTTAGTTTGATGTAGTTCTATTTTTTGTTCTTTTGTTCCCCTTGCCTGAGGAGAACTATCCAAAAAAATATGTTATTAAGAACGATGTCAAAGAGTTTACTGCCTATGTTTTCTTCTAAAAGTTTTATGGTTTGGGGTCTTACATTTATTTAAGTCTTTAACCCTTTTTGAGTTAATTCTTGTACGTTGTGTAAGAAATTGTTCCACTTTCATTCTTTTACACGTGTCTGTCCGGTTTTTTCAATACTATTTATTAAAGAGACTATCACTTCATTGTATATTTTTGCCTCCTTTGTCAGATTAATATGACCATATAGGCTTGGGTTTATTTCTGGGTTCTCTATTACTGTGTTCCATTGATATAGGTGTTCATTTTTATGCTGTTTTGATTATCTTGCAGTATGGTTTGATATCAGGTAGGGCGATACTCCAACTTTGTTCTTCTTTCTCAAAAATGCTTTGGCTATTTGGGGTCTTTTGTGATTCTATATAAAGGTTAGAATAATTTGGTCTAGTTCTTTGAAAAATGCCATTGGTATTTTGATAGGAATTGCACTGAATCTATAGATTAGTTTGGGTTGTATGGATGCTTTAACAATGTTAATTTTTCCTATCCATGAGCACAGTCTAGTCTTCCATTTATTTGTTATCTTTCTCTATTCTTTCTTCAATGTCTTATGTTTTCCGAGTACGGGTCTCTTCCCTCCTTAGCTAAATTTACTCCTAGGTATTTAATTCTTTTTAATGCAATTGTAAATGGGATTGTTTTCTTAATTTCTCTCTCATGATAGTTCATTATTGGTGCATAAAAATGCAACCAATTTTTGAATATTGATATTTCATCCTTCTACTTTACTGAATTCATTTTTGTGGATTCTTTAGGGTTCTGTATATACCGTCTAGTATCATGTCATCTGCAAATAATTACAGTTTTACTTCTTCTTTTCCAATTTGGATGCCTTTCATTTATTTTTCTTGTCTGATTGCTCTGTTGACTTCCAATACTATATTGAATAAAAGTGGTGACACTGTTTTGTCTCATCCCTGATATTAAAGAAAAAGCTTTCATTCTCCTCCTGCTGTCCAAGATGCTGAAAGGAAAGAAGGCTAAGGAGGAAAAGGTGGCGCCAGCCCCTGCTGTCGTAAAGAAGCAAAAGGCCAAGAAGGTGGTAAATCCAATTGAGAAAAGGCCAAGATTTTGGCATTGGAAAGGATATCCATCCCCAAAATGACCTCACCCGCTTTGTCAAACGGCCCTGGTACGGGGTATGGCTGCAGCAGCAAAGAGCTATTCTCTGTAAGTGCCCGAAAGTGCCTCCTGCAATTAATGAGTTCACCCAGGGCTTGGACTGCCAGACAGCAACTCAACTACTTAAGCTGGCCCACATGTGAAGAAGCAGACTGTTGGCTAGGGCTGAGAAAAAAACTCCTGGCAAAGGGGATGTCCCCACCAAGAGGCCATGTGTCCTTTGAGCAGGGGTTAACATTGTCACCACTTTGGTGGAGAGCGAGAAGGCTCAGCTGCTGGTGACAGCACATGAGGTGATCCCATTGAGTTGGTTGTCTTCCTGCCTGCCCTGTGCCATAGGCGGGGGTTCCCTTGTGCATTATCAAGGGGAAGGCCAGACAGGCACCTAGTCCACAGGAAGATGTGCATCACGTTGCCTTCACACAGGTTAACTCGGAAGGGAGCACTGGCTAAGCCGGTGGAAGCTATCCAGACCAATTTCAACGATAGATATGATGAAATCTGTTGTCACGGGGGAGGCAACGTCCTGGGCCCCAAATCGGGGGCTCACATTGCCACACTGGAAAAGGCAAAGGCTAAAGAACTGGCCACCAAGCTGGGCTGAGCGTACACTGTTGAGTTTTCTGTACATAAAAGTAATACAAATTCTTCTTCAGCCAGTGTTAAAAAAGAAAAAGCTTTTAGCTTTTCACTATTGCGTATGATGTTAGCTGGGTTTACCATATATGGCCTTTATTATGTTGAGGTACGTTTCCTCTATTCCCACTTTGCCATAAGAGGATGTTGGATTTTGTCAAATGCTTTTTCTGAACCTATTGATAGGATCATATGATTTATTTTCCATTTTGTTTATGTGGTGTATCACATTAATTGATTTGTGGATTTTGAACCAGGCTTGCATCCCAGGAATAAATCCCACTTGATCATGATGTATGATCTTTTTAACATATTGCTTAATTTGGTTTGCTAATATTTTGTTCAGTATTTCTGCATCTATGTTCATCAGGGATATTGGCCTATAATTTCCTCACTTCCTCTCTCCCTCATTCCCTCCCTCCCACCTTCCCTCCCTCCCTCCCTCCTTCCCTTTCTTTTTCTGTAGTGTCTTTGTCTGGTTTTGATATCAGGATAATGATGGCCTTATAAAATGAGTTTGGAAACCTTCCTTACTCTTCAATTTTTTGAAATAGTTTGAGAAGAATAGGTATGAATTCTTTGAATGTTTTGTAAAATTTCCTTTGGAGCTATCTGGTCCAAAACTTTTGTTTGTTGGGAGTCTGTAGGTAGACCTTTCAGAGATTTTAGGAAATTGCACAGCATGAGCTGAAGCAGCCCATTTGTGTGGAAAAGCTGCTGAAAGAGGTTTGGACAGAGTGTGTGAGCTGGATGGAGCTGGGTCTCAGGGAATCACCAGGATAGAGTGAATTGTGTTAACCAGGTTAATGGAGAGTTCAGATTAGGTGCCTACCTGGGTCTGTAGGCTGGGTTGGGGGTGGGCTCAACAAAGGAATAATGGTTCTTGCCAGCACTTGCATCCATCCAGGAGAGAGCTACCCTGACCCCTGCCTCCCAACCGTCACCCTGAAGCTAGTCGATTCATTTCCTCCCCATATGATACTGGTACTTTTCAAGCCACTGCCCCTGCACTGGGACTCTGAGCAAATGAGTTTGTGAGCAAGTGAGTCTGTGCAGGAGCCCTTTAAGGTCAGCAGCACCCAGGTCCTTAGCAACCCACTGTCTTTCCCAGACACAAATCTCACTGATTTTCACAGCCAGATGTTATGGGGACTTTTCTTCCCAGCAACGGAGTCTTGGGCTAGGGGGCCCAGCGTGGGACTGGGACCTCTTGCTCCTCTGGGGGAACCTCTGCAGTCCAGATACCCTCCCAATTCTTAATGGCCACACGTGGGCGTGGGACCAGCCCATTCCATGTCTCTGCCCCTCCTACCAGTCTCAGCATGGCTTCTTTATATCCTTAGTTATAGAGACATAACTATTCAGCAAGTCTTCAGGTGGTTCTCAATGATAGGCTCTATAATTTAGTTGTAATTTTGTTGTGGTCATGGAAGGAGGCGAGCACAACATCTATCTACTCTGCCATCTTAATCAGAAGTCCCTGCACTATTTCTAATAGCTAAAAATTAAAAATTACTCAAACACCCATGGATACACAATGGACAAGTAAATTGTGATATAGTCACCAAATAAGAATGGACAATCTATAACTGCACACAATATGGACAAGACTCATATATATAATAATGAGTAAAAGAAGACATAGAAAGACAAGTCCTGTACTATTCATTTTATATAAAGTACAAAAACAGGCAGAACTAATCTGTATTGTCAGAAATCAGAATAGTGATTAACCTTCGGGAGGGGGGTAGTATACAGTAGTGAGTAGGAGGGAACATGAGAGAGGTTTATGGGTACTCAAAATGTTCTGTTTCTTAGGTACACACTTCCACCTATAAAATAAATAAGTCATGGGATGTAATGCACAGCATGATGACTATAGTCAATAAGACTGTCTTGCATATTTGAAAGTTGCTAAGAGACTAGATCTTAAAAGTTCCCATCACAAGAAACAATTGTAACTATGTAAGGTGACGGATGTTAACTAGATATACTGTGGTAATTATTCCACAATACATACAAATGTCAAATAATTATGTTGTATACCTGAAACTAATATAATGTTGTATGTCAATTATAACTTGAAAAAACTTCTCTTTCTTAACACGGCCAATAAGCATGTGAAAGATGTGCTTCTTCAGTCACCCAGGAACTCAGGATCAGACCCCAATGACATACCACCACACAACACCAGAATGCCTGAAGTGATGAAAACCGACCATACCGAGTGTTAGCTAGAATGTAGAGCAATAGGGACTATCCAGCAGAGCTGCTGGGAAAGCAAAATCATACAACCACTTTGAAAACTAGTACAGCAGTTTCTTCTAAAATTAAATATACACTTACCATGGAACCCAGCAATTCTATTCCTCGGTATATACCCAAGAGAAATTAAAACATATGTCCACACAAAGACTTGTATATACGAATGTTCATAGCAGCTTTATTCATAATTGCCCCAAGCCGGAAATAATCCAAATATCCATCAACAGGTGAATGAATAAACAAATTATGCTGAATCCATAAAATAAAATTCTAATCAGCAATCAAAGAGAACGTGATACACACAGCAACATGGACAATTCTCAAAAACATTTTCCTGTGTAAAAGAAGCCAGACACAAAGAGTACACACTATGTAATTTCATTTATTTTAATTGTTAGCAAAGGCAAAACTAATTGTAATGACAAAAAGCAGAGCAGAAAGGCAGAAAGTGGTTGCCTGGTAATGGAAGTAGGTGGACATGAGGAAATTTTGGGGCTAAAAGAAATGTTTCATATAATAATTATGATGGTGGTTTATATAGTTGTATACATTTATCAAAAGTCAGTGAGTACATT
The DNA here is from genome assembly GCF_004115265.2 of Rhinolophus ferrumequinum. Taxonomy (NCBI): domain Eukaryota; kingdom Metazoa; phylum Chordata; class Mammalia; order Chiroptera; family Rhinolophidae; genus Rhinolophus; species Rhinolophus ferrumequinum. The sequence goes on along the minus strand of NC_046289.1, from coordinate 98,337,777 downwards.
TTATTTTATATAACTTATATGCTAATAAAATTCATTTTCAAAAAAGCCACTGACAAATCAAGAAAAAAGACTTTAACATACAAAGATTAAGTATTTGTACTCTAGAGAGATAATGCCAGTAATACCAATAATAAAACCTCAGTATCCCGATAGAAAATGTGAAGGACACTGTGGATTTCCAGAATGCTGAAAAGCTCACAGAAACACTTGAGCACTGACTGCTTTCAATTACGAAAAAACACAGATGTGAATCCAGTACTTGTAAACATTCCCTTACCCAGAAGCTAATTGATAAATTTTTTCCAGCGTGGTAACGTATAAAAGGGTTATGGTTTAGCAAACGGTGAGTTTTGCCAGAGCCTGGCAAAAAGCAGTGTCATCAAACAACAGGATTAGGGAAAGCTGTGCTGAGATTCCCTGTATCTGCTGCAGTCATGTGTGGTCACCTCGCTTCTAATAAGATTATATTCCCTTTGCCAGTGAAGCAAGGAACATAATCCGACTCTAATGTGTATGAGTGAGCTTTCTCCTTCCACCCATCCAAATGCGTCATTTGGCATCAGAGGTGAGACTGGCACAGACATTCCACCACCCTTGGTGGTATGAAGTGTTGGAAGGAGTGTTGGCAAGGCAAGTGAGGGAACTGCTGCCTGAGGAAGTCTGGGCGGAGACGAGATGGATCAGAGCAGCCATGTGAGTATTTTTCTGAGTAGTCATAAGAGTGGAGTCCACACACTATTCTTTTACTTCTGATGAGTTGAACCCAATGTATAATTTAAAGGGGGAAAGTTAAGATAGCCTAAGGCATAATTTACTGGTATCTCACTAACGAAGGTGGTGAGGATGACCACAGACTCTCAAGGGGAACTGAGAAGCCAGGGAGATGAGAGCGGTCAGTAGGAGGCACATGAAGGACCCTGTCACATGCCTCTCAGATGGGTAGTCAGCAACCTTTCAGGTTAGTAATACGTAAGAGCTAGCTTATTTAAATTTGGAAAAGTATAAAAATAGATAAGTGAAATGCTTTAACTCTTGCTAAACCAACTCTGTACGAGAAATAACAAAACGCACACACAAAGTGATATTAATTGATATCACTTTGGTTTTAAATATGGGAAGATAATGATAATAACGTTATGAAGAGCTCTGTCTTTCTTAATATTTCCTGAAAAAGTGGCCAAAGAAAAGACTGGTTCTAATTTAAAGAGTTTAAGTGAATGGCTTGATTTTAAATGTTTGTGTTAAATCTTTCCTCACAGAAAATTCTGAAGTTGAGACTGTAATTTGGACAAATATTTTTAAAACTAACTAGGTTAAAATTAGGTTGGAAGGTTCCAATTTCACTTAAATCGGAGTATAATATCTTCACTGGTAAACAGTAAGACAATTTCTTTTGAGAGAATATTTAGGTTGAGTGTGAAAAGTAAAAAGGAAAACAAAACAAAAACTATGAACCCCCTCATTTCCAGGACGACCCATATTTCCCAAGAAAACAGAATTCAAATAGTCTCAAGATCATTTAACTTCTGTGTTTAAGACATAATTTTATTTAGGTGAAGACATTTGTGCTGGATCAGAACCAACTGAGACAAAAAGGAACGGCTAGGAATAGAGGCTCAAGTCTAAGGAAATAATTACCCCCATTTGGATATTTTTAGAACCTTGGCTTGAGACTTTGACTTCTGGAACCTCTGATTTAAGAAGGCAGATGCTGATAAAAGGTGGATCTTTACAGAATTACAATTACAAACAGAATATGTTTTTAAATTTAAAGAACCATCATAAAAGGAGTTATGAATTTTTTAAAAAGCATTTGAGAAAGAGAAATAGATGGCAGTTCACTGAGGGGTAAGTTCACTATGATCAGGAGCTCCAGTACCAGGAGGGGACGAGCCAAGTAGGACCAACAGGCAGCAAAGAAGCAAAGAAGCAGGTGGCAGGAGAATCGTACACTTGAGGGTACAGCAAGCAGCAGAACTCTGTGCCCCACGCCTCTGTGTCCCCACCCTAAAAAGGGCTCACAGTGTTCATCATATATCTTGCCTAATTTGAAAAAAGAAACAAGGGAGAAGGAGGAAATCATATGAGACCCAGAAGCTATATTCACTAGCTGGTGTATGTGTATCTGTGTTCTATGTTTAAAGAGGTATTATAATATTTAAAAAGCCTACAACTCAAAAAACAAACCAGAAAATAGGCAAAGGACTTGAATGGATATTTCTCCCAAGAAGACATACAAATTGCCAAGAAGCACATGAAAACATGCTTAACATCACTAATCATCAGGGGAATGCAAATCAAAACCACAAAGAAAAACTACCTCACATGCATTATGATGGCTTACTATACAAAACAAAAAACAGGGCCAGCCCGGTGGCTCAGGTGGTTGGAGCACTGTGCTCCTAACACTGAGGTCACCGGTTCGATTCCCACATGGGCCAGTGAGCTGTGCCCTCTACAGCTAAGATTTTGAACAATGGCTTTCCCTGGAGCTGGGCTGCTGTGGGCGGCCAGACGTGGGCATGAGTGGTCAGCAACTGGTGAGAGTTGCCATGAGCTGCTCTGAGCAGCTGACCACCGACCAACTGCCTCAGATGTGGGGGGGGGGGAGGGGAAGAGGAGCGCAAGGCTCCTGACACCACCTGGGCCAGGGAGCTGTGTCCTACACACCTAGACTGAGACACAACGGCTTGAACTGGAGTGTGAGGGGGGAGGAGGCAGAAAAAGGGGGGGAAAACCCCCCCACACACAAGAAAATAAATAGAGACTAAAGAGACAATAGAAAAGATCAATGAAACTAACAGCTGGTTCTTTCAAAAGATTAAAAAATTGATAAACATAAATCTTTAGCTATACACACCAAGGAAAAAAAGAGAGAGGACTCACAAATAAAATCAAAAAAGTCTCTTCACAAGTCTCCTCAAAGAGGAGACTTATAAAACTGACACCACAGAAATACAAAGGACAATAAGAGACTACTGTGAAAAATTATAAGCCAACAAATTTGACAACCTATAAGAAATGGATGAACTCGTAGAAATACACAACTTACCAAGACTGAATATAAAATCTGAATAAATCATTATACGAGTAAGGGGATTAAACCAGTAATCAAAAACCTCCCAACAAAAAAAAACGAGGACCAGACAGCTTTACTGGTGAATTCTACCAAACATTCAAAAAAGGATTAATACCAATCCTTCTCAAACTCTTCCAAAAATAGGAGGAATGCTTCCAAACTCATTTTATGAGGCCAACATTACCTGATACCAAAACAAGACAAGGACGGCACAAAGAAAAGAAAATTACAAGCCAATATCCCTGATGAACACAGATGCAACAATCCTCAACAAAATATTAGCAAACTGAATTCAATAATACATTAAAAGGATAATACACCATGATCGAGTACAATTTATTCTAGGGATGCAAGGATGGTTAAACATCCACAAATCAATCAATATGATACACCACATGAACAAAATGAAGGGGGAAAAATCATATGATTACCTTAATAGATGCAGAAAAAACATTTGAAAGAATTCAATATCCATTCGTAATAAAAACTCTCGACTAAGTGGGTATAGAGGGAACATACTTCAACATAATAAAAGCCATGTATGAAAAGCCCACAGCTAACATAATACTCAATGGTGAAAAGCTGCAAGTTTTCCCTCTAAGATTAGGAACAAGACAGGGATACCCACTCTCACCATGCACACTCTCAACATAGTGCTAGAAGTCCTAGCCAGAGTAATTAGGCAAGAAAAAGACATAACAGGCATTCACAATGGAAATGAAGAAGTAAAACTGTCACTATTTGCAAATGACATGACATTATATATAGAAAGCCTTAAAGATTCCACACAAAAAACTGTTAAAAATAAACAAATTCAGTAAACTTGCAGGATACAAATATATAAAAATCTGTTGCATTTCCATACAATAATAGCAGACTATCAGAAAGAGAAATTAAGAAAACAATCCCATTTACAACTACATGAAAAAGAATAAAATAGCTAGGAATAAATTTAACCAAGGAGGTGAAAGACCTGTACACTGAAAATGGTAAGACATTAATGAAAGAAACTGAAGAAGATACAAATAAATGGAAAGATAGTCCATGCTCATGAATTAGAAGAATTAATATTATTAAAATGTCCATATTACAAAGCAATCTACAGATTCAATGCAATCCTTATCAAAATTCCAATGATGTTTTTCACAGAAATGAAACAAACAATCCTAAAATCTGTAGGAAATGATGAAAGACCACAAATAGCCAAAGCAATCTTGAGAAAAAACAAAGCTGGAGGCATTACATTCCCTGATTTCAAACTCTACTTAAAGCTATATTAATGAAAACATCATGGTATTAGCATAAAAAGACATATAGACTAATGAAACATAATAGAGACCACAGAAATAACCCCACACATACGAGTGTATGGTCAATTAATTTGTAACAAAAGAGCCAATATTACACAATGGGGAAAGAATAGTCTCTTAAATAAATGGTGTTTGGAAAACTGGACAGCCTAATGCATAAGAATGAAACTGGACCACTATCTGATACCATACACAAAAATCAACTCAAAATGGATTAAAGACTTGAACATATGACCTGAAACCATAAAACTCCTAAAAAATATCATAGGCGGTAAGCTACGGGACATAGATCTTGGTGATGACTTTTTGAATCTGACACCAAAAGTAAAACAAAAGAAAGAAAAAAGAAGCAATTGGCACTAAATTAAACTAAAAAGCTTCTGCACAGCAAAGGAAACCATCAACAAAATGAAATGGCAACATACAGAATGAGAACATATATTTGTAATTGACATATCTGATAAGGGGTTAATACTCATATAAAATATATAAAGAACTCATACAACTCAATAGCAAAAAGACAAATACTCCAATTAAAAGACCAGCAGGACATATGAATAGACACTTTTCCAAAGAAGATATACAGATGGCCAACAGGTGCATGAAGAGATGCTTAACATCACTAACAGGAAAATGCAAATCAAAACCGCAATGAGGTATCACCTCACACTTGTTAGACTGGCTATTATCAAAAGACAAGAAATAGTAAGTGTTGGCAACAATGTGGAGAAAAGGGAACCCTCATACACTGTTGGTGGGATGTAAATTGATGCAGCCACTATAGAAAATAGTATGGAGGTGCCTCAAAAAATTAAAAATAGAACTATCACATCATCCAGCAATTCTACTTTTGGGTACTTACCTGAAGAAAATGAAAACATTAATTCAAAAAGATACATGCATTCCTGTGTTCACTTCAGCATTATTTACAATTGCTGAGATACAGAAGCAACCTAAGTGTCCATCTATGAAAGAATGGATAAAGAACACGTGGTGCATATATACACAACGGGCTATTATTCAGCCATAAAAAATGAATGAAATCTTGCCATTTGACACCGTATGGATAGATCTCGAGGGCATTATGCTAAGTGAAATAAGTCAGAGGAAAACAAATACTGGATGACCTGACTTACATGTGGAATTTAAAAATAAAAATAAAAAACAAAGCTCAGATACAGAAAACAGATTGGTGGTTGCCAGAGTTGGGGTGGAGGTGGGAGAAATGGGTGAACGGGGTCAAAAGGTACAGACTTCCAGTTATAAAACAAATAAGTCCTGGGGATGTGATGTACAGCGGGGTGGCTACAGTTAATAATACTGTCTTGCTTATTTGAAAGTTGCTAAGAAAGTAGATCTTCTCATCACAAGAAAAAAACTGTTAACTATGCAGGTGACAAATGCTAACTATATTATTGTGGTGATCATTTCACAATGTATACAAATATCAAATCATTATGTTGTACACCTGAAACTAACATGATGTTATATGTCAATTATACCTCAATTGAAAAAGGAAAATAACAAGCATTAGTGAGGACGTGGAGAAATCGGAACCCTTGTGCAACTGTTGGTGGGAGTGTAAAACAGTGCAGCCACTTTGGAAAAAAAGTACGGCAATTCCTCAAAAAATTAAAAATAGAATTACTATATGACCCAACAATCCCACTTCTGGGTCTATACCTAAACTAACTGAAAGCAGGGTCTCAAAGAGATACATGTACACCCATGTTCATGGCAGCATTATTCAGAGTAGGCAGAGGTGGAAGAACCCCAGTGTCCATTGACAGGTGTCTAGATAACCAAAACTATTATATACAGACAATGGAATATTATTCAGCCTTAAAAAAGGAAAGAAATTCTGACACACCCTACAACTGGATGAACATCGAGGACATTATGCTAACAAAAGACAAATACTGTTTGATTCCAATTACATGATGTACCTAGGATTGTCACATTCACAGACACAGAAAACAGAATGGTTGCTGCCAGGGGCTGGGCTGGGGGGAGACGGGGAGTTATTGTTTAATGGGTACAGGGGTTCAGTCTTCCAAAGGAAAAAGAATTTTAGAGATGGATAGTGGTAAAGAATGCACAACAGTGTGAATGAACTTAATACCACTGAACTGTACATTTAAAAAATGGTTACAATGATAACTCGTATGTTATGTATATTTTACCACAACTAAAAACAAATTATAAAGCTTCAAATAGCCAAGAGAGAATCTGTTTAAGGTGCCAACACTAGAAAAGGGGAAGCCAGTTGACCCCAAGTCCAAGGCAGATTGAGGAGGGAGCCAAGGTCTCCCCACCTTGTTGCTGGAAAACTCTCTGAAATAAATGACGAGAGAAGAGCCTTCTGGTGGGTCTGCATGGAGCCTTCTGGCTGTGACGTCCTCACTTGAATGCAGGTGCTTACTGAACAAGCAAAATGGAAACCTTTGGTATTATTGGACACGAAGCTATAGTTTAATCTGAAGCATTGAGTTCCCACGGATCTCATAGGAGGTGGCAATCAGAAAACTAAGAAATTAAAGGGAAATGAAGTTAAATAGCTGCCCAGGTCCAAGCAGACAGCCCAAAGCCTTGTTGACCTATTTGGACTTCTGCAAAATCGTATCACAGAGGTGGCTGCCACTGGGCCCTGGCAATCAGCTTCCCCGACATAAATGACGTTGTTTCGGTTTTGCAGCTTCCACAAAAACGTGACAGTACAAATACAGTACATTTTAATCCACGTCAACAAATGGATACCCCACTAAAACGGAAGTGGTTAAAACTTTCCATGGCTGTCCCGTCCCTACCTTTTATGGGAAAAATTCTAAAAGTATATCACCCCCCAGATTAGTATGAGGGGAGAGGGTATATAAATGTAATACTAACATGAAATTGCAACCGAAATGTATTGTAATCCAAATCTGTTTGTTCTTCTAAGTTTTGGTTCTTATGAAACAAAAAATTGCATGAGCTGACAAAAACTGTTCTTTAATTTAGGGGTTAAAATGTTTTAAAGATGTATGTATTTTTATTTTCGGCACACTTATACATGTACATAATTTTAAAAATCAAATACTTCTTCAATAAAGGTTGATTCAGTTAAGAAATGAATATTTTAAAAAGTTATTGTATCAACAGAATTAAAAAAACAAAAACCATCTCAACAGATCCAGAAAAAGCATTCAACAAAATTCAACTCCTAGTCATGATTAAACTAGATTAAATATGATTAAACTCCTATTCAGCAAACTAGAATGGAAGGGAACTTCCTCAAACTCATAAAGGGTATCTACAAAAACCCTACAGCTAACGTTATGCTTATTGATGAAAAGACAATGCCTTCCGCCTAAGATCAAGAAGAAGGCAACTCTTGCCATCTCCCCTCAACATTGCAAACAATGTCCTCGCCACTGTATTGTGGGGGAAGTGACGGGGGACAGTGTAGAGACTGGAAAGGAAGAATGGAAAATCATGTATTCACAGACAACAGGTCATCCATGTAGAAAATCCTATAAAAAAATCTACAAAAAGCTGTAGAACTAATAAATGAGTTGAGTAATATCACAGGATACAAGGTCAACATGAAAAAAATCAATGGTGTTTCTATACACAAGCAACAAACTATTAGATACTGAGATTTATAAAACTCTATTTAGAGTCACATAAAAACTATGAAGTATTTGTGGATAAACTTAGCTAAATATGTGCAAGACCTATCATGAAAATTACAAAACATAGCTGAGAGAAAGTATATAAAAAATAGAATAAATAAAAGATATAAATAAATGCAGAGTTATAACATGTTCATGGATCTGAAGACTCAATATTAAGATGTTAATTCTCCTCAAAATGATTTACAGATTAAAATCCCAATCAAAACCCCAGCAGTCTTTTTTGTAGGAAAGCTGATTCTAAAATTTATATGTAAATGCAAATGACCTAGAATAGCCAGGACAACTTTGAAAAATAACACAGTTGAAGGCATTATACCACTGATGTCAAAAATTACAAAAAAGCTAAAGTAATCGAGACAGTGTGTCATTGGACTAAGGACAGATATATAGGTCAACAGAACAGAAAAGAGGGTCCAGAAATGGACCCACACATACATGATAAACTGATTTTCAACAAAGGTGCCGAGGTAATTCAACAAGAAAAAGCTAGCTTTTCAATAAATGGTGCGCAACAATTGTCATCTACATGCAAAAAAATCAACCCCGACCCAATTAATTCAATGATTCCAGAAGTAGATTCCTGAGATCCATGACTATATTCCACATTTAATACCACACTGCTTTAATTGAGGGGAAGAAGGCACGCTTCACAAAATAATAATAATATTAAATAATACTAAAAATTCATAATGCGCCATAAGCTTAAATGTAAGAACTAAGACTATAAAAATTCTAGAAGAAAACAGGAAAATGTCATTGCAATCTTGTAGTAGACAAAAATTCCTTAAATAGCATACAAAAAAGCAGGAATGATAAAATTAAAAAATTGGACTACAAAATTTTAGGCTTCTGCTTCAAAAGAAATGCTAAGAAATGAAAAGACAAGCCACAGAGTGGGAGAAATATCTGCAGAATACATTTCTGATAAAAGAGCTGTAATCCGAATAAGAACTCTTAAAATTCAAATATAAAAAGACAATTAAAAAATGGTTAAAAGATATGAACAGACCCTTCACCAATAAGATATACAAGTAGCAAATACACGAAAAGATGTTCGATAGCCTTAGTCATTAAGAGAATGCAAATTAAAACCACCATGAGCTACCACTACACACCCACTAAAACAGTAAACTTAAAAAGACTGACAATACCAAGTGTTGGTGAGGACGTGAAACAACTGGAAGCCTCATCATTGCTTCTGGGACTGCAACTTTGCAAAACAGTTTTTCAGTTTCTTATAAAGTTAAACACAGATGGACCATACGACTCAGCAAGTTCCTCTCTCGGGAATTTACCAAAGAAAAATGAAAATACATGTTCACATAAATGCTCGTATACAAATGTTTGTATCAACATCATTCATGATAGCCAAAAATGTAAACAACCCAAATGTCTATCAAAAGTTGAATGGATAAGGGGCCGCCGAATGGCTCAGGTGGTTAGAGCGCGAGCTCTCAACAAGGTTGCCAGTTCAATTCCCGCATGGGATGCTGGGCTGCGCCCCCTGCAACTAAAGATTGAAAACAGGCCAGTGGACTTGGAGCTGAGCTGCGCCGTCCACAACTAGATTGAAGGACAATGACTTGGAGCTGATGGGACCTGGAGAAACACACTTCCCCAATATTCCCAATAAAAAAATGTAAAAAAGTTGAATGGATAAGCAAATTAGGCTTATCCATACAATGGGATACTATTCAGTAATGAAAAGGAATGAACGGTATGGATGAATCTCTGAAAGGTTACCCTAAGTGGAAGAAGCCAGATACAAAAGACTACATATTGTATGATTTCATATATATGAAATTCAAGAAAAGGCAAAACTATGATGACAGAAAGCAGATCAGTGGTTTCACTAAGTGCTGAGTGGAAGCAGAGGGAATTGACTGCAAAGGGGCATGAGGAAATTTGGGGGCTTAAATGAAATGTTCATATGATTGTGGTGGTGGTTATACAACTACATACATTGGTCAAAAGACATCAAACTGAACACTTAAAATTAGTGAATTTTATTTTATGTAAATTATGCTTCAGTAAAGGTGATTTTTAAGTAGAGTTTAAAGGTTTTAAAAAATATTACTCAATATCTACGTTATATATATATATATGCAACCTACTCCAAATTGTAGTTATTCTTATTTCTCATAGTAGGTATCTTATAACTTGATAAACTTGGTTTTGTAACTGCAGTGCAAAAATCATTCTATACGTATGTACGATACAAAGAAACCTTTACCATTTTATAACAACATTTACCACTGGTGCAAATAGATGGTGCAGAGACAAAGCACAGGGTGGCCCCCTATTGTCTGAGGAAGCCAAATGGCTTTAATGTCACCATTCAGCAAAGACCCACAATACTGACAGGGAGAACTAGCTGTGTTCTAGGCATCCTTCAGTCCACCATCTGGAATTTTCTTTACTGGAAGCTGAAGAGAAATCTTATCTCTTGCAACTGATGCAAACTCTAACAACGGCAGATAAAGCAAACCAGTCCAACCAGGGCTGCAGTTTTGAAAGTCACAGGAACACAAAGATGGCTTTGCAGGTCACCTCACATTCAAGGATAAGGCTCTATTCCTCTTAATGGAGAGATGAACCGTCACAGTGTACAACTGTGGGGTGCTGCCATCATTTTATAATACAATATGCAAGGGATTCACCAAAAATTCATGTCTTTTAAACATATCTGACCTATTTGTTTATTGTTATTTCTTCCTACTAGAATGATGACACACCACAATAACAGGGATTTTGTTTCTGCTGTTCACTGCTATCCCTGGCACCCAGAACAATGCCTAGCATATAGTAATTGCTCAATAAATATTTGTTTAATGAATAAATTATGCCTATGTAGATATTCAGTAAATAGTTGTAGAAATTTATATCCATGTAGATATTATTCACAACTAAATGATGTAATAACCTTCCCTCACATTTCCTTTCTTATACAATTTCTTTGATTGGAAGTTAATAATTGTCTTGTTTCCTCATTCATTTTTGTTTCTAAATACCGATTAAACAAACTTTCAAGCAGGATGATTCTTATTTTCTTTTATATATTTCTTCATTACAAAAATTTCCTATAGTATTGGTGTGTATTTAGAATAAAGAACAAATGCTTCTTTATACAATTAGAGTCGTATAGAGGGCTATACCAAGTAACAATAGCACGCTTCAAGGTTTCTTTTAGCTGTTTCTTCAAATCTATTCCTCTGTCTATGCTCTTTACCCTATCTGGAAAACCCTCCACACATTTCTCTATAAATATAGCCTGTTTTCAACACAATCTCCCCAATTAAGACTCCTTTTCAACACTGGTTAATTTCAATCCTTTGATCCACTTCAACTCCCAACAAAAACCTTAAACCCCTTTAGGGCAGGCAATATGCAGTATGTTTTTCCCACTGTTATAGAACATTCCATAAAGGCTTATTTGTTGAATCTGATGGATTTCAGTGAGACTAAAGAAGCATGACGAAACAAAAGTTAATGTAAAGCTACAAAGATAAAGAAATAAATTTGCATATTCAACTATATGCATAAAACCTACCAGTAGTGTCTGTCCTTGGGAAATGAAGAAATGACCTGAGACAACTATGGTGAGAACAAGATACCCAGATTCTTCACTGGAGTCAAAAACCTTGAAGGAGAGAAAGAGAGAGACAGAGACAGAGAGAGAGATGTTTACTTCTGTAATAGTAATAAACTTATCATACTGATAACCAAACTATCTTCTCATGTTGATATTCCTACCCCGATGGTCCCTTTCTTCCACTTAATCTGTAATCATTCCCTTACAGTTTCAAGTTTATCCTCATATAAGGGCTAACAGTCAGGCTTCCTCAAAATGTAACAAAAACCAGTACTTTAAAACAGAAAGAATACTAGATTGAGAATCAAGAGATGTGGGACGCCAGCCAACCACTTTTCAGTTGCATTTTAATAAATCATGAATTATCTTTGGGCCTCAATCTCCTTTCTGTAAATGGGGATAACGCTTTACCAGTGCACTGCGAGACTGCAGAGCCCCTGTTTCTTCAGCCACACAATTTCATATTTCATAACCCCACAATTCCTTATTTCATAACCGCTCAAAACCTGGTGCTTTCCTCTGTATGAGCTTTAATTCGGGAAACTTCTTTCAGAGACAGCAGGTGGTACCCTTTGTCCACGTGTTCATCCCTTCCTCCACCAAGCCGTCCAGAACTCCAGTTCTCTCCTGGACGATGAGATCGCGGCCACGCACGGCAGAGGAACAAAACAGGAAGACTCGCAGTTCCTGACACAGTCAAGTGTTAGACCAGCCCCACACTTTTATATGGAGAGTAATAAACATTCATCTCATTTAATCCACTGTAATTTACATTTTCTGTCACTCAGAGCCCATCTAAATCCTAATACAAAATATAACCTAATCACTCTTCCCACAAGCTGCACTAAAGAGTAACTCTTCCCCTCCACTTCTTCTGCCTCCGCCCGACCCCCGTCCCCTCCGGATCAAGCCATTGTTTCTCAGTCTAGTTGTGTAGGACACAGCTCCCTGGCCCATGTGGTATTATGAGCCTTGCGCTCCCCCGTCTGAAGAAGTCGGTCGCCGGTCGGCCGCTCGAAAAAATAACTCTTGATGACACCCCTCGGTCCTCGTAAGAGAAGCAGTGTCCAGCAGCATGGGGACTGGCTTGAGGAAGGCCTGAGTTTTAGTCAGCTCTTCCACTTCCTATGTAAAGCTTTAGTAAGTTAAAGAAGTGGCCTTAGCTCCCTCTCTCTAAAATGGTAATAAGACCTAAAGAGTTGTGAGAATTAAATGGGAAGAGGTTTATAAAAATACTTTGGAAATTGTAAAGTACTATATAGCACCACTGTCAACTGTTCCCTCTTCCCCGCCCTTCCTTCAGAATTGGGGCATGAGGATGCATTGACCTAGAGAGTCACCCCAGAGTTTCTGATTCAGTAGGTGGAGCAGGACCCACAAATCTACATTTTCAGCAAGCACCCCCAGAGAATCTGTTGAAAGTAGTCTGCCCAACACACCTCGACAAACACTGTCTAATGATAAGGCCCTGCCTATTCTTGCAATCCTGTGCTTGAGTGCTCCAATAATTTAAGATTGTGACGAAACACAAGGACAGTTACAAAGCCTCTCCAGTGCCTAAGTGAATGCCAAGTACCCAGTAGATAATTTAATAATATTATGTTGAACTGATTAAGTGGAAAAAGACAAAGTAGAACTGAATCAAATGACCGACCCACTGTGAGTTTCTACTTCTGGTCAACATAAAGTAATTGGGACTGAATTTTCCCTCCTGCCCAAAACAAACAAACAAACAAACAAACAAAAACTGGACAAATTAGAGGAAACAATAGTTTTCAAGACACTGGACTGATGTAATAAAGGACATGATTCTTGAGAAATAATGGCAACCAAACGAGATGAGCCTTAGCCTTGCACCCGATTACTTCTCGAAAAAGTTTTCAGGCTGAAGTGCTAGGAGGAGCGTAGGCAGAACCTGGCAAGGTGTCCCTGAGTTGAGGCGATAGATAGAGTTGCGGGTCCAGGGAGGTCAGTGTGGCTAGAGTGTGCAGTTCAGAAACCCAGAGAGGGGAGAGCTACACAGAAAGTGAACTCCTGATACCCGCAGAGACCCCTTAAGTCTTCAGCACACATGTGTGTGAGCAAACAACCAGAGCCTAGGCAAAGAACCACCTAAAAGGATTTAAGGGAACAATCCCAGAAGCTCACACATGGCACGGAATAGTGCCTGTTCTCATTATCCAGAGTGAAAAACCTCATAATTTAAGGGACATTGGGTATAGTACTCTGAAGAGTTTGCCTCAGGAATGGGAAAAAAATTAGCTCTGGATCAAATGCTACACTAATCCCACCTGACAAAGCCTAAAAGACTTAAAAGGGTTAAACTGTTTCCAGATAACTTATCCCAGAAAAAAAATCTTAAGAATATTTATAGAAATACAAAAATATCCAGTACCCAACAGGGTAAAATACACAACATCAGGCATCCAAACAAAAATTACAAGGCATGCATAGAACTACTATTTTTAAAATAATTGTTGGACTTCAGGCAAGACGGCGGAGTCGGTTAACGCTGGGCTTGCCTCCTCTGACAACATCAAACTTACAACTAAATTAGAACCACCTGAAGACTAGCTGAACAGAACTCCTGTAACTAGGGATATAAAGAAGTCATGCCAAGACTGGTAGGAGGGACAGAGACAGAAAACGCGCTGGCCCCATACCCACGTGTGGCAGTAAGGAATTGGGAGGGATATCTCAGCTATGGAGGTTTCCATGAGGAGTGAGGGGTCCCAGCCCCACACTGGGCTCCACAGCCCAGACTACCAGTGCCAGGAAGAGGAATCCTCACACCTGGCTGTGAAAATCAGCAAGGATTCCATCCAGAGGAGAAAGGGCTGCTGGAGTCCCATGCATGCCCCTTAAAGGGACCGAGAGCAGACTTACTCACTGACCGACTGACTCGCTCTGAGTTCCAGTGCTGGGGCAGCACTTGAAAGCACCAGGGAGATATAAGGAGGAACTGACTTGTCTGACTTTAGAGTGAGGGCTGGAGGGGCACCTCTCTCTGAGACCACACTGCTGACAGGTGCCGTTGTTCCTTGTTGAGCCCTTCCTCCACAGAGCCAGCAGGCAGATGCTATTGTTCCTTTGCTGACCCCATCCGCACCCAGCCTGCAGGCGCAGGTGGGCACCAAATCTGATTCTCCATCAAACTCACCTCACCCTGGTGATTCTCTCAGAACCTGCTTTACCTAACCCAGGCACCAGCCCAAACCTCTTTCAGTGGCTGTTCCCTACAAGTTGCCAGCTTCAGCCCATGCTGCTGACTGTCCTAAAATCTTTCAAAGGTCCACAAACACCAAACAGGCAGTGGCTGTCTGTGGTGTACCCTATAAGTCTTCCTAAGCAGCCCCCGGCACTAGTGCCTGTCAGCCTCAGTACACAACATAGCCTCTCCCAGGTGCCTCCAAGCCCAATACACGTAGCTACCAAAAACAGATCACTCTGTAGCTGCAACCAGATGGCCCCAGCGGCTGACATATGTCTGTACTGGAGCTCCTCTCAAGAGGCTCCAGAACCAAGAAACCCAGTGGCTGGCTTCAGACCACATCAGAGCACTAATCAATTAGCTCCACAAATGACACACCCAAAGGGTGGACTCAGCAGGCACCAGAGCACCACTATAGCATATCTCACAATGTGGAGTCAACTCCTGCACAGCAGCTTATCCTCTGAAGTCATGGTCAAAACTCACAGACAGTCAGCCTGAGGGTCAATTCCACTCAGTGATGGCCAACAGCAGTCAGGATCAACTACAACAGGAGGGCACAAACAACCCACACCAGGGACACTCCTGGAGCACCCCGCTCAGGTGACCAGCGAAAGGGTACCACTGGGCTCCACAGGACACCTACCACATAAGGCCACCTACCCAAGCAGATCTATCCAATACATAGAAACACAGAGGGAGGCAGCCAAAATGAGGAAACAAAAAACATGTCCCCCAAACACAACAAATCTCCAGAAAAAGAACTAAACAAAATGGAGGCAAATAACCTACCAGACACAGAGTTTAATACACTGATTATAAGGATGCTCAATGAATTTAGCAGAAGAATAGATGAACTCAGTGAGAATTTACAGAAAGAGATAGGAACCATAAAAAAGAACCAGTCAAAAATGCAGAATACAATAATTGAAATGAAGAATTCATTAGAGGGAAAAAAAAGATTAGATGAAGCAGACACTGAATCAGCAATTTAGAAGATAAGGTAGTAGAAAACATGCAATCAGAACAGCAAAAAGAAAAAAAAATTAAAATGAGGTTGGTTTAAGGGACCTCTGGGACAACATCAGGTATACAACATCATAGGGGTACCAGAAGGAGAAGAGAAAGAGTAAGGGATTGAAAACCTATTTGAAGAAATAATGATGGAAAACTTCTCTAATCTGGCAAAGGAAATAGGCATACAAGTCCAGGAAGCACAGAGTCCCAAACAAGATGAACCCAAAGAGGCCAACACCAAGACACACATCCTAATTAAAATACCAAAGGTTAAAGAAAAAGAGAGAATCTTAAAAGCAGCCAGAGAAAAGCAGTCAGTTACCTAAAAGGGAGCTCCCATAAGACTGTCAGCTTATTTCTCAACAAAAACTTTGCAGGCCAGAAGGGATTGGCAGGAAATATTCAAAGTGATGAAAAGCAAGGACTGTGAGAAAGATGTTAGGAAAATCTGCCTTCATTGGCTGATGTTATCTTTTGTCTGTTAGCTTTTTGTTCCCTTGTTCCCCCACATGAGAGACTGCAGATGTGGTATTGGTTAGCTTAGGGTGAAGAAAATTTCTCCCTGGAAGTTCCTCAAAAAATTACGAATAGAATTACCATATGACCCAGCAATCCCTCTCCTGGGTATCTACCCAAAAAATCTGAAAACATTTATCCATAGAGACACGTGTGCTCCAATGTTCACTGTAGCTTTGTTTACGGTGGCCAAGACATGGAAACAACCAAAATGTCCTTCGATAGATGAATGGATAAAGAAGTTGTGGTATATATACACAATGGAATGCTATTCGGCGGTAAGAAAGATGAAATAGGACCATTTGTGACAACATGGATGGATCTTGAGATTATAATGCTAAGCGAAATAAGTCAGACAGAAAAAGCAGAGAACCATATGATTTCACTGATATGTGCTATATAAACCAAATACAACAAAAGAACAAGACAAACAAATGAGAAACAAGAACTCATAGACACAGACAATAGTTTAATGGTTACCAGAGGGTAAGGGGGGTGGTGGGTGGGAGATGAGGGTAAGGGGGATCAAATATATGGTGATGGAAGGAGAACTGACTCTGGGTGGTGAACACACAATGGGATTTATGGATGACGTAATACAGAATTGTACACCTGATATCTATGTGACTTTACTAACAATTGTCACCCCAATAAACTTTAATTTAAAAAAAAAAAAAGAAAATTTCTCCCTCATCTTGTTCCCAGCAGGAGAGACATGGAATGATGCTACTTTCTGTTTTGCCCGCATCAGCAAATGTGGAGAAGTAGTAACTAAGTTATATCAGAATAACATGACAGGCATGTTGCCAGGCTTTGGAAGGCCTTGGGCCGATAGTCCCAGGCAAGGACAGTAAGTACTGTTTGTCCGAATAAACTGGCCCTTCAGCCAGATAAGCAATATTTTTAGCACAGTAACTGCTGGACCCTCCCGGAATTGGCCATTCCCAGAGGGGGAGGCAGGAGCAAGGAGTTTAGCTCTGAGGTACATCTGAAAAAATATATAAGACAGACCTCAGTTGGCAATGTAATTTCATCTTTTGTCATTGGTGATTCTTCATCATTTTAACATTTTGAAAACTTGTATATAACATGCAGCTTACACCACCAGGAGACACCCTGACTTCCAGTGGCAGACCTGGTGAGGTCTGGCTGGTTCTTGACCTCTCCAGTGTTGTTCCCTATGGTTAGCCTTCTTGAGAACTTGTTAGCAGTTTGGAAACTTGTATGCAGCGTGCAGCTTGCAGCATCAGGAGACAACTTAGTTTTCCAGCCACGAACCTGGCAAGGTTTTGATTCCTGACTTTTCTGCTGTTGTTTCCCCACAGTTTGGTGAGCTTTTGGCATCTACTATAATAGTTACTACCCTATACAACTTATTACTGCTTTTAGAAACTCCTTATTAATGTTATTTGTGTATGTAGACAAGTGATTTTTGATCAATAGTAAACATCCGTTGGGATCTCTTAAACCTGTGTGTATATACACTCCTTTAACATAACATTGCTATCAATACATATAGTTTAGTCTTAACCGCCTTTATTTTCTGTCATTAGCATATTCTATTAATTGCCTTTGTCTTTTGCTATTGCATATTGCTAAATAAATTGATTAGATATTGCTAAATAAATTAGCCCCTCTCTAGAGTGTCCTCCCCTTTCTCTTCCCCGCTCGTCATTACAAAGACCTAAAACCAAGACTACTCTACCCAGCAAGACTATCATTTAGAATTGAGGGAGAAATAAGGAGCTTCCCAGACAAGAAAAAAACTAAAGGAGTTCATCACCACCAAACCAGTATTACAAGGAATGTTAGAGGGAGAAGGAAGGGGGAGGGGAGAAAAGATTTTAAAATGTGAATAATAAAATGGCAAGGATGTCAGAAACATGGCCACATGATCTCTTCCCTTGAAGTTACAACAAGATGAACAATGATAATTCAACAAAGGACTCTCTGTGCAACACACAAACACACCTGAGAGATCTGTGCATTGAAACATCTGAACCAGGGTGAACAGGGCAAGATGGAAGGGAGAAGTGCAGAGACAGAGGCTGAGGACACAGCCCGAAGCTCACTGTGGTCCTAGGAAAGGGGAGGATTGAGACTGCAGGTGCACTAAATGTGGCCCCAAGCATTCCTGCCTGAGTGATCAGCATACAATATGACTGAACCCAGCGATTGGAGCAGAGACCTTGGGGCAAAGACCAAATACAGAAGTATGACAGTCATGGTCTAACAACCCTCACTGCCAGGCAGAAAACAAAGCCACAGAGCCTGGCTGCCTCACTCTATCCTCCCAGAGCTCACCTCCCTGTACCATCCAGTGCTAGCAGCAGGTCCCAGAAGAAACTGTAGCAGTGTTGGATTAACGAGCAGAATACCTACAGCCCTAAGAACCGGCGCGACAGTTCCTGAGCAGCAGATGCACACTGCAGCTAACTCCAGTGACACGAGAGGAGATACAGGGGCGAGGCAGCTGTGGTCTGGCAGTTGCCGTTACTTGGAGGAGAACAAAGACATAAACACCCCAGTGGCCTCTCCCAGCTCACCCCACCCCAGCTTTCACGGCTGAAATAATACAGTAATTGCCATGAATAACCCAGGTAACAAGGCAGCTCAGAAAGACAATGAAAAGTCTCCAGAAAATAAACTTAAAAGACATGGAAATATGTGACTTAAATGACAGAGAATTCAAAATTGCAGTTCTGAAAAAAATCAACACGATGCAAGAAAACTCAGATAAGCAGCTTAACGAACTCAGAAATATTATCAAAGAACAAAATGAATATTTTACCAAAGAGAGTGAAATTTTTTAAAAGAACCAAATGGAAATTCTGGAGCTGAAGAACTCAATAAAAGAGATGAAGAATGAAATGCTGAGCTTAGGAAATAGAGCCGACCAGATGGAGGAAAGAATTAGTGATATTGAAGACAGAAATCTGCAAATGATGCAGATGGAAGAAGAGAAAGATTTGAGAGTTAAAAAAAAAAATGAAAGAACTCTACAAGAATTATCTAACCCCATCAGAAAGCAATATAAGAATAATGGGCATACCGGAAGGAGAAGAGAAGGAAAAGATAACAGAGAGCATGTTCAAACAAATAGTCGATGAGAACTTCCCAAACCTATGGAAAGAACTGGATCCTTGAATCTAAGAAGCAAACATAACATCTAGTTACCTCAATCCTAAAAGGCTTTCTCCAAGGCACATTATATTAAAAATATCAAAAATTAATGACAAAAAAAGAATTCTCAAGGCATCAAAGGAAAAGAAGACAGCAACTTACAAAGGAAAGCCCATTAGATTATCATCAGATTTTCCAGCAGAAACTCTACAAGCTAGGAGGGAACAAAATCAAATATTCAAACTACTGAAAGAGAGAAATTACAAACAAAGAATAATACATCTAGCAAAGTTATCCTTTCAATATGAAGTAGTAATAAAGACCTTTCCACATATACGACGCTGAGAGAATTTTCCACCACAAGGCCTCCATTACAGGAAATACAGAAGGAGGTTTTTCTATCTAAAACAAAAAGACAAAAGGAAACAAAACTATGAGCAAGATTACTAACAGACAGACAGAAGTAGGAAATGGCAACTCCTACACAGAATAGGGTGCTATACACTTAAACCTAACATAAAGGATAATGAAGATAAAAACAAAAAAAGATAAAAATAAGAAGACAATTTGCTACTGCAACTCAGAAATGAACTTAGAGCATAAATAGGGATAATTTAGACAACAAAAACATAAAAGGGGAGAGGGTAAAGGCCCCAATTTGCAAAGGGGAATGGAGATAAGATGCATGCTGAATAAAAAGGACTGCTGAATATATCAAACTTTCTTTTACATAAACTTAACAGTAACCACTCCAAAAAAATCCAGAACTGAGATACATAACATTAAAAAAAGAGGAAAAATATCATAGACTATCACCAAGCTACAAAACAGAAACAGACAGAAACACAAAGGCAAAGAAACAATGGAGACACCGAGCTACCAGAAAACACAAGATAAAAGGGCTATAAAAAGTCCTCATATATCAATAACCACCCTAAATGTAAATGAACTGAACTCACCAATAAAAAGGCACAGAGTAGCAGACTGGATCAAAAAACAAAACTCAAGCTTATGCTGCCTTTGAGAGACACATCACAGCTGTAAGGACAAATACAGACTCCAAGGGAGTGGGTGGAAAACGATACTCCAAGCAAATGGCATCCAGAGAAAAGTGGGTCTAGCCATACTTATACCTGACAAAACAGACTTCAGGATAAAGAAAGGTAACAAGAGACAAAGATGGACATTTCATAATGATAAAGGGGACAACAGAACAAGAAGACATAACACTTATCAATATATATGCCCCCAATCAGAAAGTACCAAAATATACAAAGCAACTACTAACAGAACTAAAGGGGGAAACTGAGAAAAACACATAGTACAGGACCTAAATACACGATTGACAGCTATGGATAAATCATTCAAACAGAAAATCGGTAAGGAAATACCAACCTTAAATGACTCATTCGACCAAATAAACATAACTGACATCTACAGCACCTTTCATCCTAATACACCAGACTATACATTCTTTTCTAGTGCACATGGAATATTCTCAAGGATAGACCATATACTGGGACACAAAACTAACCTCAGTAAATTTAAGAAGATTGAAATCATACCAAGCATATTCCCTGATCACAATGCTTTGAAATTGGAGATCAACTGCAAAAAGAAAGAGGGGAAAAAAACATGAATATGCGGAGATTAAACAATATGCTACTAAAAAAATAACTGGGTGAAAGAAGAAATAAAAGAGATCAAGAGATACACAGAAACAAATGAGAATGAAAATACATCGTATCAAAATTGGGATGCTTCAAAAGCAGTATTAACAGGGAAATTTATATCATTACAGGCCTATCTCAAGAAACAAGAAAATCTTAAATAAACAACCTAACATCACATCTAAAGAACTAGGAAAAAAAGAACAAATGAAACACAAAGTCAGCAGAAGGAAGGAAATAATAAAACTTAGAGCAGAATGAAATGAAATAGAGAACAAAAAAAAAAAATAGAAAAAAATTACTGCAACAAACAGCTGGTTCTTAGAAAGATTAATAAAACTGACAAACACCTGGCTAGACTCACTAAGGAGAAGAAAAGACACAAACAAAATCAGAAATGAAAGAGAAGTTATGATGGATACCACAGAAATACAAAGGATCGTACAAGAAGACTATGAAGGACTATATGCCACCCAATTCAATAACCTAGAAGAAATGGACAAGTTCTTAGAAATATATAAGTTTTGGATTATGCATGTGAGTGTGTGTGTTGGTGTGGTGTGGGCAGCAGTGGATAACAGATGAGTAAAAGAAACAACAAATATTCCACATAGAGGATCCAACATGTTCCTAGGCCTTGCACCTGGGGAAACCTCAGCATATGTAGCGTACAGAAGAAAAGATATATAAGCTTCCTAGACTGAATCATGAAGAACTGGAAAATCTAAATAGACCAATCAACAGTAAGGAAATTGGAACCTCCCAAAGTACAGCATAGGGAATATAGTTGATAACATTGTAACAAATATGTATGATGCCAGGTGGGTACTAGACTTATCGGGGGATCAGTTCGTAAATTATATAAATATTTAACCACTATGCTGTACACTTGAAACTAATATAATATTGAATGTTAACTGTAATTGAAAATTTTTTGTAATTTTTAATTAAAAAAAAACCTAAAAAATTATTATTATTATCATGGAGTTTTAATGAATCTTAAATTATCCGTTAAAAATACTATTATTTGTATCATTTTTACCCTGTATGTTAATATCCAAATTCCTCACATAACTGAGACACATAATTGAACTGCTACTCCCCATATGAAATATTAACACTTCTAAGGCAAACAACATAGTGGTTAAAAGCACATCTTTTGGAGACAGGAAAACCAGGGTCTGAATTCTTTCTTCTCACTTATTTTCTCTGTGTCCCTGGATAAGCCACTGAACCTCTCTGAGTTTTAGTTCACTTACCCTATAAAATGGGTATCATATTTGCTTCATAGGGCCATTATAAGAAATGTACCAAAGTGAACACTTACAATTAGTAGCTATCATGTCATGATTATTACGTTATCAAAAAGAAAGTTCAGAGAAGTTACCATTCAAACATTTACTGAGCACCTATCATATCCTAGAAAATATGTAAGCACTAGGAATAAAATTTAAAAAAAGGACAGTTAAGAAAACCCAAAGTATATCTTATGTTGAACTCACACTTAAAAGTTCATTTCAAGTACAAACTTCATATTCTGTTTACATCTCCAGACCAGGTCTTTCTTCTGAGTCTAGACCAGTACAGCCAACTACATATTCAACATCTCCACTTCATAAACATATTTAAACTCAATACATTCAAAACTGAAGTCTTGGATCTTTCCCTCACTGTTCCTCCTTCAATGTTTCCCATCCCCAAACCATCTACCCAGTTGTTCCTGCTAGAAATCCAGAAGTCCTTTACTTTCACCACTTGTACCCAGTCAATCTCCAAGTCCTTTTCTTCTAGCCTCCAAAATGTAGCTTTAATATGCCCAGTTTCCCACCTCTACTGCCATCCTCCCCTCTGCCCCCCGCCCTGCAGTCTAAGCCATTACCATCTCTCGCCCACCACATTGCAGTAGCACTCTAAGTCACCTTCCTGAATCTACTCATATTCTCCTTCAATTTCTTCTCCACACCTTAGCCAGAGTGATCTTTCAAAGATGAAAATGCTTCTACTTAAAACCCATCAGTGGCTTCCTGCTGATTCTCGGATAATGTTCATAAGGCACCTGCCCACCTCTCCAGACAACCTCATCTCACGCTATTATTCCCTGTGTTCTCTATAAGCCCCAGCCTTATTCTGTTTCTTAATTTCTAAGCAGGGCAATTATTTTACATTCTTCCTATAAAAATTAAGGAATGTTTTCCTTTTGAAAGGGAAAAATAAGACGTCGAAAATAAGACATTGAAAATAGGACGTTGTCAGGTTCAACCAGTTAGGGCATATGTGAGAAATCCGCGGAATCTGAAAAATGTGGTAAAACTTTAAAAGCAACCGGCCATTAAAACCACCTTTCAAAATTATTCTCGAATTAGCAGACTGAATTATATTCAGACATAAAATACACAAAAATGGACCAATCTGTTATTATAATCATCTTTTTCAGAAGGGCTGGGCTAACAGATGTAAGGAATTAAAATCAAGTTTAAGTTTGTATTTCAAAAATTTGCTCATTCCACTTAAATGACAGATGGTTTAAATATTAACCCCATTAATAAAATGGCTGCATATTCATTATGAACCTGATTGCTTTACCACATTCATTTTATTAATTTTACTACCTGGCTGCCCATTTCATTCAAGGTCTTCTAAACCCTTGCTTCTCAAAGTGCGGTCCTAGAATAAACCGCATCAGCATCACCTGGAAACTTGTTAGAACTACAGAATTTTCCTCCTCATACCAGCCCTACTGAGTCAGAATTTGCATTAAAAAAAAAATTCCCAAGTGATTTCTGTACACAATGACGTCTGAGTAGCATAGTACTAAACCATTGATTTCTTTCTTACAGCATTACAAAAAGTTTATTTGCTTCCAAATGGTGGTTAATTTATCTCCAGATAGTTAATTTTAATAATAGTAATTCAATTCAGATGAATAAATCAAATCAATAGACACCTATATATTAGTCTATATAAAATATTTGTGTCTCAGACTTGATCTTACCTCTCAACTAGGACTTCAAGTCTTAAAAGTCTCGTTGTTCTATTCATTTTTTCTCTTGAGTCAACATTTTTGCCTCAGCATATGGCCATATGATGAGTCTTCTCTGTAATTAAACAACTGAAATACTAGGAGCAGATTCTTCATATAATTTCAGAAAAAAATGAAAAAACTCAAAACAGGTTCAATCAAGGTTGAACCTGAAAGTTCCCTAGAGAAAACCAACAACCAGAATGACTCTGCCCTCCACAATAATATATTTTTATGCTTTACCTAACATTTTTTTACTGTAGGTAGCATATATTTTTAAAATAAGAAATTCACATGGGACTTAGTGCAGTTCTTTATATAGCTCATCTTTTATTATTACTATTGCACAATAGTCACAGTGCACATAAAATAGAACAAATCTTGTTTTCTCTTTCGTTTTTCCAAAAAAAATGACAGACCTAGGCTGAAACTGATCCCAGCAGGTAGGATGGTTCGGCACAGATTCAAAGGAAGGTACAAATGTTCACTTTTCAAAAGCACTGCAAAAGCCAACCTCATCTCTTTTCACTGTAGCCGTGGCTTTATGCCAAACATTTGAAAACTGTTGAAAAGTGCTGTTCTGTATAAACAATTATGAAGAGCTGTGCAAAAAGAAGGGGGACAATTGCAGTAACAATCAACTCCTTAGAATGGTCAAATGCCCATGGCCTCTGGGTTGCAGAATAAGAATCTAAGAGTTACTGGCTGCTTCTGAGCCAATGCACCCCACCCAGAGGCCTGAGGAGAAAGGGTTTGGAGGGTGTTAAGAGAAGGTATCAAAGAATCTCTTGGGCAGTCTCAAAAATTAAATATGCCCTCAAACATCCCCAGTTTTTAAATAAGATCCTATTATCGATCAGTCACCCTTGAATTTAACTTTTTGTTCACCTCATTTTGCATTTGCAGCCTATATAACAGCATTCCACAAAAGTACAACTGGGTATTTGATGCCTCTTTTGTGGTCCTAGATATACTGATTTCGAGCTTCAAATAGTGCCCCTGGCTCTGATATTCTAGAATTTGGTGAGCAATTCATTAAGCTGTCTCTACTCACATTCACAGCCAAGTCCCTCAGAAGACTCGTCCGTGCACACTGGCTTCACTTCCTCACCTAAGTCACTCTTCAGCCCACCCCTCTGGCTTCCACCTTTTCCCAATACTGAAACTTCTCTTGGTAAAGACCGACAGACCTTCATGTTGCTAAATCCAATGGACACGCTTTAGTCGTCATTTTGTCTCGCTTTGCAGCATCATTCAACAAAGTGAATTGTTCTCTCCCTCTTGAAATAACTTTTGGTAGCTTCGATGGACCTGCATTCTCCTGGTTGCCTCCCAACTCTGTCCCTTGTCAATCTTCAGGACTGTGTCTCCTCTATCTGACCTACAAATGCTACCTTGGGGCTTGGTCCTGGAATCTCATACAGTCTCATGATGAGAAGCATCCCCTTCACACTGACACATTTTCATTTTCATGCCAATAGCACATTTACATCTCCAGACCAGGTCTTTCTTCTGAGTCTAGACCAGTACAGCCAACTACATATTCAACATCTCCACTTCATAAACATATTTAAACTCAATACATTCAAAACTGAAGTCCTGGATCTTTCCCTCACTGTTCCTCCTTCAATGTTTCCCATCTCCAAACCATCTACCCAGTTGTTCCTGCTAGAAATCCAGAAGTCCTTTACTTTCACCACTTGTACCCAGTCAATCTCCAAGTCCTTTTCTTCTGGCCTCCAAAATGTAGCTTTAATATGCCCAGTTTCCCACCTCGACTGCCATCCTCCCCTCTGCCCCCCGCCCTGCAGTCTAAGCCATTACCATCTCTCGCCCACCACATTGCAGTAGCACTCTAAGTCACCTTCCTGAATCTACTCATATTCTCCTTCAATTTCTTCTCCACACCTTAGCCAGAGTGATCTTTCAAAGATGAAAATGCTTCTACTTAAAACCCATCAGTGGCTTCCTGCTGACTCTCAGATAATGTTCATAAGGCACCTGCCCACCTCTCCAGACAACCTCATCTCACGCTATTATTCCCTGTGTTCTCTATAAGCCCCAGCCTTACTCTTTTCTTCTGTACGCTACACATGCTGAGGTTTCCCCAGGTGCAAGGCCTAGGAAC
The DNA here is from genome assembly GCF_004115265.2 of Rhinolophus ferrumequinum. Lineage (NCBI taxonomy): Eukaryota > Metazoa > Chordata > Mammalia > Chiroptera > Rhinolophidae > Rhinolophus > Rhinolophus ferrumequinum. The sequence goes on along the minus strand of NC_046289.1, from coordinate 98,311,438 downwards.
ATGTTGGATCCTCTACCTGGAATATTTGTTGTTTCTTTTACTCATCTGCTATCCACTGCTGCCCACACCACACCAACACACGCAGTCACATGCATAATCCAAAACCCCAGCGTCCATGTGCAAGAGCCAAACTAGACCAAAAGGAACTGAATGCTAGCAACCCATGGTGTTAAAACAGAACACAGGGCAAAAACATGATAAAAGCAAACCGTCATGTAACTTTATGCAAGGCACTGTTTTAGGTGATTTGTGTATATACATACATATATATATATATATATATATATATAAAATACGTATACATACATATATATAAAATACAACAATCTTATGAAGTAGGTACTATTATGATCTCTATGTTAAGATAAAGTAAACAAGGTACAGAGAGGATAAGTAACTTCACCAGGATCCCAGAAATTCTGTGGCAAAGCCAGGATTCAAATTTAGACCGCTTCCGTGTGATCGCTTGACTGCCTGTAGCCTGACAACTTGTTATGGACTGTTCAATCCTCCCTTCCACACAAGGGATGTGGAACTGGTTTACATAATAATGGTTTTGATAAATGGTTTGATAAATTCTCCACTAGATTAAAAACATAAATGAGGGCAGGGACCATTTATATCGTCTTCACTGATACATCCCCAGCCATCTGAATAAAATCTAAAACATCACTGATGCTCTATCTAAATATCTATTGAATATATGAATGTTTGCTGCTCCCTTGCATAATTATTTGGGAATGTACTGGGTTCCAATCATGTCTTATATTATCTATCTATCTACCCATGTTCTATGTTAGCTATCGGCTAACCATTCGTGCCAGTCCCCCGGTGTCACCTCCTCCTGTTTGTGTGGCCTTGGGGGACTATGCAGCCTGGTGGCGAAGGCCCCAGTCTTCCCTCCTTCCTGGGGGAGGGGGTGAGAGCCTCGAGGTCTTTCCTGCTCTCAGGCCTCACCTTCCACGTGGGGGAAGAAGCCATCCCAGCTTCCAGGCCAGACCCAGGTGGCTCTCCCGTGCCCGAGGGCATGAAGCGGCCATAGCGCTGCAAAGGCCACTGCACCGCGTCTCCACCAGGAAGGCCGAGACCCGGCAGCTCCTTTCCCGCCTCCGCCATGTCCAACCTTCTGGTGTACGCAGCCGCGGGCGCCTGCTAATCAGCGCAGCTAGCCAATCAGGAAGCGAGATGACCCAAGGCCCACCCTCCCGTCTAGTGCGAGCCAATGGGAAGGCCCCGAAGCTCCTGCAGGGGGCTCTCGGGTTGTGGGTGTCTCTGTGCTTTGCGCTTCTCTCGTCTTCGGCAAAGTGGAGGTGGTAACTTCTGCCTTGAAGTAGGGCTGTGCCGTTTAGCGTTGGTCATTGGTCCCCCCTTGCAGCACTCAGGCCCTCCCCTTCCCTCAGGCAGCCCGTGTCACCGTCCAGCGCTGAGACGTTTCCAAAAAACTGGCTGACTCCTTGTAATTTCTACACGCGGGACTAGGCCGCTTTCCCAGGCTGTCTGGACAAATGTGGTCTTCCTCACAGCCACCTTTCAGATGACAACGTCCCTGCCCACTGCTAACCCACCACAGCACAGCCCCAATTCCACCCGCCATTCCGGAAATAGGGTTATTTCCTCATCATCCTGCAGTCCCTGGACATAACTGCCTCCAGACCGTCAAGTTCTCTCCAAAGGAGAGGAGCAAGTGGGTGGGATGCTGCCAGAAATAAAAAGTGTGCCCCAGTCAAACAGGAGGTACAACTAAATGACAGGTCTGGGTGATTTATAGTCGACAAAGCACTTCTACATCTGTTACTTCATTTGTCCTCCCAATAACCTTGGTGATGAATTAAAGAAGCAAAACAGATTATTTCCCCCATTGAATACATGGAAGCAATATAAGGTCCTGAGAGTACAAGCGATTTTTCCAAGGTTACACAGCCAGAGTGGAACTGTGGACGTCACAGTCTCTAAATGTGTCCACCCCATTTGCAAAGAATTTAAGTGTTCATCCAGTCTGTGTCAAATCAGAAGCAATGTATACAGAAGATGGAGGTTATATTAACCAAACTCATAAACTAAAGTTATAATGCAAACATTTTTTAAAACTATGCATACCAAAGGGTATTAAATGCATAGACAATGGTTAGAGAGGTGATAATTTATTCACTCTACACATGACTGATTAAATATCGGCAGTGTGTGGCTATGCTAGTCACCACAGGGGTTACAGAAATGGGTAAGGCTTGCATCTAGCCTTTTAGGACCTCAGGATCTAATAAGGAAGATGGAGAGATACTTACGATACCTGACAGTTAATGCCACGTGAAAGGTATAAACCGCGTGCTCAAAGGATTCAGATGAAGTAAACATCTATGAATAGGAATGGCAGGGGAATATGGAAGAAACTGGTATTTTATATGGAGGACAAGTTGAGAAGCAAAAGTTGTAGAGATGAAGATAGTGACATAGAGCCAGAACACAAGGTTTTTTAAGGAAGATGAGGCCACAAAGGTGAGTTGGGCAGAAAAGCACTGAACAGCAGCTAAGGAGAGTGAATTTTAGTTGGTAGGTAGTGAGGAACATGGAAAAACAATTTTTTTTTTAAAGATTTTATTGGGGAAGGGGAACAGGACTTTATTGGGGAACAGTGTGTACTTCCAGGCCTTTTTTCCAAGTCAAGTTGTCGTCCTTTCAGTCTTAGTTGTGGAGGGTGCCGTTCAGCTTCAAGTTGTTGTCCTTTCAGTCTTAGTTGTGGAGGGCACAGCTCAGCTCCAAGTCCAGTTGCTGTTTTCTAGTTGCAGGGGGCACAGCCCACCATCCCTTGCGGCAGTCAAACCTGCAACCTTGTGGTTGAGAGCCCACTGGCCCATGTGGGAATCGAACCGGCAGCCTTTGGAGTTAGGAGCATGGAGCTCTAAACGCCTGAGCCACTGGGCCAGCCCAACAATTTTTTTTTTAATTAAAGTTTACTGGGGTGAAAATGGTTAGCAAAGTTACATAGATTTCAGGTGTACAATTCTGTAATACATCATCTATATATCACATTGTATGTTCACCACCCGGAGTCAGTTCTCTTTCCATTACCATACATTTGATCCCCTTTTCCCTCATCTGCCACCCCTTTCTCCCCTTGGAATATTTGCATAGGGCAGTAGCAGTATTATAATGGTTGTCCAGACAGGCTAATCTTTCAGGGGCATATAGAATAAACTGCATTCAAGGCAAGGGATATTTGTTACTTATGTTTCCATTAGTCCGGTAGAGCTTGAAGGGGTCAGATTTCAGAAACCTTTTCTGAAGGTCCTTACGTGACACAGCAGTACTGCATTTAATATAGTAGTAAATGGTCAGAAACTTGGTTTCCATCCCTGTTCCACCACTTGCCAGCTGTGTGACCTTGGGGAAGTCACTTAACCTCTCTGTAAAATAGGGTTAGTAAATACCTGCCTTACAGGATCATAGGGAAGGAAAAATAAGATCAGATGTGGGGAAATGCTAGGTAAATTACAAAGTGGCACACGTGTTGGTCTTTCTTTTTGCAGGGTTAGAATGACTTTCCACGGCTCCCTGCAGGCAGGAGGATGGGAGCGAGAGTCTGACATTCGGTCTCAGAGGCGCTCACCTTCCAGGGCCAGGCTGCGGATGCTGTCAGACACCCTTCACAGGAGCAGATGGCGCTCGCAGTTGGACTCCTGTCACTACCCAAGGACACCCGGGGCCCTGCTGCGTTCCCACCTGCAAGCTCCCTTCCTAGACAATGCACCTGTGCTCGAGCTTCTGGGGCCACCAGCATCTGCCAAGAACAGATCATATCTGCAAAAGGAGATAGAAAACCACAGCTTATGACAGAGGCTCTTTAAAAAAAAAAAAAAAAAAAGAAACCACCCCTGTGATATTAAAAATGCAATTTGAGCATTCAAGAGTTCTCAGGTGCTGTAGGTGCTGGGGATGCAGTAGAGAACAAACACGTGTGGCTTCTGCCCTCCTGAAGCCTGCAGTCTAGTGGGAAGGCAGAATGGGGAGCAAATTACTCCCTATTTGTCATGGTCTGTGTTTTAAAGATAAATCTGTAATATTTCTGAGGGTAGATAATTCTATACAGTAAAAGGCACAGATCTTATATGTTCAGGCAGGTGATATTTGACACCTATGTTCTCAAGTAACCATCATCCAAAACAAGATAATGAACATTTTCAGAAGCCCCAAGTTCCCCTAGGAGTTTCTCCTTCCAGTTAATCTCCAACTCCCAGGGGCGACTGTTGGTCTGATTTTTATCACTACGGCTTAGCTTTCCTGTTCCTGGACATGATATATATGAAACCACACAGACTGTACTCTTTTATATCTGCTTCTTTTGCTCAGTGTAATTTTGTCTTTTAGCTTCATCCATGTTGTTATGTGTATCAGTAGTTCATCCCTTTTTACTGCTGAATAACATTCTATTGCATGATAATATCACAATTTGTTCTTCACCTGTTGATAGACATTTGGATTGTTTTTTGTTTGTTTTCAAGCTGCTATGAAGATTTTTGTAGATATGTGCTATCATTTATTCTTCTACATATACGTAGGAGTGGAATTGCTGGGTTCTAACTCTACTTAAAAAAACATACACACAAAGATTTCCATAGTGGTTGTACCATTTGCACTCCTGCCAGCAAAATATGACAATTCCGGTTGTCCTTCTGTCATTTGCATTGCCAGTCCTTTTAGTTTTAGCAACTCTAGTGGATGTATAGTGGTATCTCACTCTGGTTTTTATTTGCATTTCCCTGACGATGAATAATGTTAAGCTCCATTTCAAACGGCTTACTGGCCATTGTATATCCTGTTATAAGAAGTGTCTGTTCAAATATTTTCCCATTATTGATTTGTAGGAGTTCTTTACATATTCTAGATCCAAGTCTTTGGTGAGACATATGTATTGAAAGTATTTTTCCTATTCTATGGCTTTCCCTTTCATTTTCTTAACAATGTTTTTCAAATAGCAGAAGTATTTCATTCTGAGTGAAGTCCAATTTATTAATTTTCAGGTGCTTTTTATTAGTGCTTTTTGTGTCCTGTCTAAGAAATCTTTGGTTACCCTAAGGTTGTACACATATTCTCCTGTGTTTTCTTCCAGATATTTTATAATTCTAACTTTTACATCTATGCACATGCTCTTCCTTGCATTAAATTGTTTGTGTGAAATGAAGTAGGAATTAAGGTTCATTTTCCCCATAGGGTTATAGAATTTAAGTTACACAGGAACAGCCTTCAACCAATGACTGATGGAAATACCCCAATTTCCTCACCCCTCAGGTGCGATAACTCTAAGATTTGTATGATGCCCTGTCTCCCAGAGTTCACCAGTGGGATCAGACTCCAGTTACCGTGATGTAACTTGCTTGGTACTGATTCCTTTTTGACTAACTTCCTTTCCCTGTCTACCACCCCTAGCAGTGTCTCCCAGGATCACCTTTCAAATAGATTCCTTGCACTTGAATCTTTGTCCCAGGGTCAGCTTTTGGGGAAACCCAAATTAAGATAGTGACAAACAAGGCAGATGGTTCGCCCTTAGATGTTTAGATGTTAGTTACATACAAGAAGATATACAAAAGGCATTGAGAGGAAAGAGAGGTCGCTCTCTCATCCAGACCCTCAAATGCCTTGCTGACCAGTCACACAGAATAACAACGCTTGTGTCAGGACTAATGAATGACCGGTGACTATGAGCTAACACACCCCCCCTCTTAGGAGACTCTGACCAGTTTTAAAAAAAACAAAAACAAACCTAGCCCCTGTAGTTAAAAAAAAAAGAAAAAAAGAGGTCATTTATTTCATGGAACATTTCTTGCTCTCAAAGCCTTTTACTGTGTGACTCTATTTTGCAGGTGGCTTAAATGACAGAGGTACTGGCTGCCTGAGCAGTCAGCACCACCGTTGGAGGCAGGCTGCAGGACTGATTTCGGAATTCTAGCACATCCCTTACAAAGCAGACCAGGGATCCCGTACATCCCATCTCCCTAGGATATTGAGTCAGCAAAGGCAGAGATGGCTTCAGTGTCTCTTAGATCAGAGAGAAATATGCATCCTTATTCTGCCTGCCATGCCCCTCAGCAACAGTTCTGGGGACCACACAGAATGATTGAGAACTGATGGTGGCTGTGGGGTTTCCCAGAAAAAGCCAAGTTTGCATCATCAGTCAAGCCAGATGTGGTGTCTCCGTGATGTCAGACCTGGGACAGCTGTGTCAGAAGGGGATGCGTCCAGGGAACTCTAACTCACTGTGAGAAAGCAATTATTTTCAAGTTCCTACTCTGTGTCTCTATTTCAGGTCATTGAAAGGATTTCCACGTGACTGGGCACAGACAATCCCAACCTGTCCCAGGCTGCTGATTATTGGCACAACATGAAGAGAGATTAACACTGATTTTTCCCATTTATTAAAAGCACGCAGAATAATAAGCTAAGTAAAAAAAAAAAAAAAAGTTTGCCAGCTGGTAAATTTACAAAGCTGGTTTAGAGGCAGAAATAGGAATTTCAAGCAAACCCTAAAGAAAGATTATGAACTCATGCCTTGAAGAGAGGGATTATATTTTATTTATGTTGGAATCCAGAGCTCCTGACATATGGTAGGTTCTCAATTTTTTTAAATGAAAGAGTTGCAAATTTTAATATGGAAGAGTGAAAGGGATGATTTAAAAATCACTCGGATGGGATATAGGGCTAACTTTGGGGAAATGGTCAACAACTCTTTCCCATCCTTATCTCCACGCAAGTTGGAAGAAGAGAAAACATCTTCAGCGTATCATAAAGACTCAGAGTTAAAGCTAAGGAAGAAATTTTTGTATCACAAAATCTTCATCTGATAGCTAGTATATTCGGGACATTTATAACCCTGAAGCCTGCAAATACGCAGCAGTCAAACAGGAGCATAGGTGGGAAGACCCCTCTGAGGTCTCCTCCAATTTCATGCATCACGTATTCCATAATTTGTTGCCTGATCCAGGTGAAGTCATTTAACCCCCCTCTGCAGAGCGAGGCTGCGGTGTTTGCAATTTACGCCTCAGAGGACGGATGAAAGCATCGGAAAGAAAACACTTTGTGCTGGAGGGTGACTCAGCAGAAGCATTTCTGAGCTTAGTTGTTGAGAATATTTTGAATAATTGAGTCTGCAGCCATTGTGACAGCACCCCCAGCAGATGTAGGTTAGGACTGACTCCCAGCAGAGGCTGGGAGGTCCAAGTTGTTGGGGGGCCCAGAAAGGCCGAGGGAGCTTGTCCTGTCCTCACACTAAAAGCTTCAGTCCCTTGGGCATCACAATATGCTTATGAATGAAAATAAATTTCCCCGGGGAATAATTTTAACAACAAATTGACAGGCCCGGAGAAAGAGTGAAAATTTTTTTTGAATGGTCATTTGAGTTCAGCTAATTTGTTCACTCATTCATTCGGCAAATACTTTTTGGGACTTACTCAGTGCCAGACACTAAGCAAGGTAACAGAGAAACAAATCTGAACAGGACACAGCTCTTCTTTTGCAAATGCTTATAATCTGGTAGATGGACCGACATAACGACAAATAATTTGCAGTATAATGTGAAAGATGTTCAATAAAGGTAGGAAACTGGTGTTGTGTTGGTGCAAAGAAGGAGGGATAACATTCAAACAGCAGCACATGAGGAAGTGTACAGAAGGGAGGGGACTTTCTGCCTTGTGATAAAACTCACATAATATAAAATTCATGATTTTAACCATTGTAAAGTGTACAATTCAGCAGCGTTTTCTACACTTACACTGTTGTACAACCATCACCAGTATCTACTCCCAGAACATTTTCCTCACCCCAAAAGGAAACTCCACGCCCACGAGCAGTCACTCCCCGTTTCTCCCTCCCCCTGCTCCTGGAAAACACCAATCTACTATCTGTCTCTGTGAATTTGCCTATTTTGGAAATTTCATATAAATAGGCTCATACAATATATGGCCTTTTGGGTTTGGCTTCTTTTACTCAGCAGAATGTGTTCTGGGTTCATCCTTGTAGTGTAACATGCATCAGTAATTCTTTTTAATGGTTAAATAGGTAAATAATGGAATAACTAATATTCCATTGTATAGATATACCACATTTTGTTTACCATTCATCAATTGATGGACATTTGGGTTGTTTCCATCTCAGTAGGGACTCTTGAAAAGTACTTTATTCATTTCAGAATACAAATGGCTTTGCTATGTATCCTCTGATAAAACAAAGCAGTAGAGAAATGCAGGCAGGATAGTGTAGTTAAGTTCCCTCCTCAACTTCTCCCATTTCCAGACACATAGCAATGACAGGTCAAATATAAAAAGAGATAACCAAAAGACAAGGCAAGCATCTCTGGGACCAGAAATCCACATTGGTGAGCAAGGATGAAGCCAGAGCATGCTGGGCTCCAGGTCTGGACCCAGATAGTGAGGATATGAGACTGACCAGCAGAGAAATAGGAATCAAACAGCTTCACACAAGGTACAGACGAGAGTCAGGCTTCTTGCATGAAGCCAGGAGCTGGAGTGAGGTGGTCCTCCTTTCAAGGGGCCTTAGAAAGGCTGCTCCTTTGCTGCTTGGTGTAACTGTTTCCAGGAAAATAGGGACCTAAGCAAGCAGGTGGATAGCCAAAGCCTCATGAACAAAACCTGAGCCGAGTCTCCTGAAGGCTCTGAGACAGGATAGCCCCAACTTTTTGGCAGAGGAGGTATGCTGAAACAGCCCTGTAAGACGTGGTTCTGGACTAGAGCCTGGGGAGTTAGGGGAAGGCAGCAGCATACCCACTCCACTACTCGAAAGGAAGGGGAAAATGAAGAAGCAGAAAGAGTCCCTTAAAATGACCTTGAAAATCAGAATTCTAAAACACATGAGGAAATATAATTCTAGGAAAGACAACAGAGCAACAATAGGAATATGAATGAATTCACTTCTGACAAAATTAATTGTACATAGCAGACTGACAAAAATGCTTTAAAATGATCAATACTATTATGATTTGCAACAACATAGATGAATAATATAATATTGAACAAAGAAGCCAGACACAAGAGTACACAATACATGCTTACATTGATAAAATGTGAAAAACAGACAAACTAATCTATGATGTTAGATTTCAGGACAGTGGTTACCCTCCGAAGAGGGCCCAGAAGGAAGCTGGAAATGTTTTATTTCTTGACTTGGGGGCTTGTTACATGTGTCACCAGAGGCTCACAGGGAAGTCCAAGAGAGGACTCGACCCATAGCAGCCAGCAGTGATTGGGTTCTTGTCTCTGCGCAAGAAAGAATTCAAGAGCGAGACAGATGCAGGAAAGTGAAAGTAATTTATTGAAAATCAATGTGCTGGAGAACTCAGAGAAGAGTCACCCTAGGAAGTGCCGGATCGTGGTATTTATACCTCCTGGGGACAGGTTTTGGTAACATCTCATTGTAGTAACCGCAATGCAAATGAGATTATTATGACATTATAATAAGCTAAATGTCAGGTCCCTGGCAGGGATCTGCCTAGCTGGAAGAAAGTGGTTCCTGTTTTTCTGCAACTGCAGGTACTGGATACATTCACTTGTTACTAGTGTAACTAGTGAAGCACGGCTTGTACCCTGGGGGGTTGTCAATTTCCCAGCCTACTTGTCTTGCTTCACATGGATGCCTGAATTGTGTGAAAAGTCACTGTGTTATACATACACTCAATCCTCATTATTTGCAGATTCCATATTTGCGAATTTGCTTACTCACTAAAATGTATTTGTAATCTCCAAATCAGGACACACCACCCTTTGTGGTCATTTCCAGACATATGCATTGAGGGGGGAAATTTGATTCATCAGATGCTTATGGTCCCATCTGAGTTCAAACAAGGCGTTGCCCTGCCTCACTGTTTCAGCTCTCATACTGTAAACAAGCGTCCTTTTGGTAGTCTACCTAGTGCCACACGTTTTGCAATGTTGTGCTTTTTGTTGGTGATTTCACTGTTTAAAGTACTCCCCAAACATAATGCTGAAGTGGTACCTAGGGTTCCTAAGCTCAGGAAGTTGTGATGTGCCTTATGGAGAAAATGTGTGTTTTAGATAAGCTTCCTTCATACATGATTTATTTATAGTGCTGTGGGCAGGGAGTTCTATGTTAATGGATCAACAGTACAAGTTTTAAAAGGTATCTTTAAACAGAAACACACATTATACAGGTTATGTATTTATTGGTTGATAAAAATGTGACCAAAAGCTCACAGGAACCTAACCGTGTATTTCCCCTAGGACAATTGTTTGGTATTTACTAGTTCAGTGCTCAATTTAAGCAGTAAATAAAATTTCAGTATAATAACTAAGAGAGTTTATACTCCCAGACACTCGGTAAACTAAAATAATTATTAGAGAATACTTTTAATGATAACACAGGAATTTGCTTAAAATGTAAAGAAATTTAACTATTGGCAGTAAAAAAGATACTATTTGTTATAAAAATGTAAAATGGAAACTCTAGAGAAGTGTAATACAATGGAAGATGAGAAGTATTCACAGAGTAGTAAAATTATGGCAATATCTGAAGGTAGGATTGAAATAGTTAATAACAGTTTTGTTAGAAAAGTGAGGAATTAAGTGTGTTTATGTTAAAAAAATTAGAGAAACTACTAAAAAGTGAAAGTACGATCTATACCTTCCAAATAAGTAGACTGAAAAAGGAGGACTGGGAAAAATAAATAATCTATCAACAGAAAGAAAGAATAAAGAAAAAATGGTAAACAGAAATGATGCATAAGCTGACACTAAAATTTTAAAAATATACATATTCATAAAATGTAAATAGATTATACTCACCTATTAAAAACATTATCAGATTGGATTTTTAAAGTCTTGCTATATGTTAGAATTAATTATATTATATAAAATTAGAGTTGTCAAGTTATCAAGTAGAAGAATATTATACTAAAAAATATCCAAGTTACCGGATGAAACACCACACACATAGTACACACACATCTCAGAAAAGTGATCACATTATAAAGCGAAACATCAATATAGTAAAATATCAAAAAAATATTAAAGACAAAGGAATAACTTAAAAGACCAAATGTATTGTCATATTATTAAGTGTAGATATCAACTCACAAGAAGAAACAAAGGACTATGACCACAAACCAAAGTGGAAGAGAGGTTTTAACAAGTTTCCAAAGAGAAAATTTCATGAGGAAGGTAACTGATAGATTAGAGCAAGGGAAGCTGCAGCCTGGAACATACTAGAAGAATGATATAGTCTAGAAGAAAGCCAACAATCCCAGCAGAGATGGCATGTATCCCCATCCTGAGGATGGGGCAGGAGTAAGATGTGGGGGTCAAAACAGATGGCTTAACTGAAAGTCTAGGAAAGGAATAACGTCTTACAACTTGAGCATAGAACACCTAGCCACAGGGCATCTCTCCCTAGGCAGAAGGTTCTTTCATGAAGAAAGTGAATAACACCTATTTATGTGGCATTTGGGGGCCACTCACACTTCCTATCTGATAACCTAAAGCAAAGTTCACCAATTCTAAAGCCCAATCTACCATGTGGCTCCAATTGCCATTTTAGTGCCTCACTATTAAATAACAACCAACAATTAATATTATCAGACATTTGAGAAAAATCTCCACCATAGTAAGGAGACCATAAGAAAAGATAAATGACCCCAGAGAACAGAGATAACAGAGAGAAGAAAAAAGATAATTAAAACTTTCGGAGAGACATGAAAAGCTATTGCAGCTGTAAAACAAGAAGAGATAGCTATGAAAAAAGCAGCAATTAGAGAAAAGAGAGTGCTGTCAGAAAATAAAAGATATGTTGGACAAATATAAAATAAAATAGAAGGATTGAAAAATAAAGTTGAAGAACTCTCCCACAAAGTAGGACCAAAAGGCAAAAAGACAGAGCACGTAAAAGGAGTAAAAAGAGTGTGGGATCCTACTTAGCCATTCTGACACATGGAAAACCTGGAAATGTGACAGAGTTAACCCTTGGTGCAATCCTTGACCAGTGGAAGCTGGGAGTCCATGGATAAATGTGCTCATCTGTTATCGCTGGAGTAAAGAACTCTACAGTGCTTTCTATGTGGGTCTTAAAAGAAATCTCTGGGGTATGGAGTCCGCTGGAGTTGCCTATAGCAGTGACCAGCCAGAAACCCATCCTTGGATTGGCTTTTCCTCCTTCCCTCTTTCACTCTTCCCAGCCCTCACCTCTATTTCCTGGGATCACGTCCCAAAATAAGGGCTTGCATGCAAGCCCTTGTCTTGGCCTCTATTTGGGGGAAATTTAGGCTATTACATAAAAGGTTCCCAGATTTTTCATGATTACAAAAAAATCCTGCTTTATTCTTTTATATGTTTCCATATGACCGTGGGTGAGTTACTCTCTAGGGTGTAAACCTAAAAGTAGAATTGTTGAGTCACATAATGTGTGCATTTCCAATTTTGTATGAAATTGCCAAGTTAATGTGGCAAGTTAATGTGGCAACCACGTGGTTGTGCTGATTTACATTGTTGCCCATGGTTGAAAATTCCCATTTTTCCACATTCTCTTCAATATTGATGTCGTCTGATTTTAATTTTCGCCGATAACATAGAGCCTCATTATTGTTTTGATATCCATTTCCTTGACCACCAGTAAAATTAAGCATCTCTTCATACGCTAATTGCCCATTTTGTTTTCCTCCTGTAGAATTGCTTCTTCATTTTCTTTGCCCATTTTCTATTGGGTTTGTTTGTCTTTTTGGTAGTGATTTATAGCAGTTCTTCATATATTCTAGATATTAATCCTTTATCTGTTAAATTTGTCATGAATATTTTCTTTCAGTGTTTTGCTTGTCTTCTGATTGTGCCTATGGTAATTCAATTTTATTTTAATGCAATCAAATCTATTTTTTCTTTTACTGATTGTGTTTTTTATATCTTATTTAAGAAATCCTTCTTTTTGTGGAAGTGCATAATGATATTTACTTATTTTTCCCTTCTCATAGCTTTACAGTTTGGTTTCACATTTAGGTCTTTAATACATCTGGAATTTATTTTCATGCAGGTGTGAGGAATCAGTGTTTTTGAGCTAACAAGCATTGAGAAGAAGCCTTTTCTTTGCTTTAAAACTGCTCGTTGCAGAGACATCTAGCCATTTTGCATAATGCACATTTGTCAGACCTAAAAATGGCAGAAAGGTAGAAAAGAAGTGGGTAAGCATGAAGTAACCAGGGACGGTGGAGGAATTTCACATTTTACCCAAATGTGAGTGCTGAGACCTTGTTTGGGCAAAGCAATCATAAAAAAAACACTGTGAGAAGGTTTATGGTGGGTCTCGGTTGTCTACAGTAGCACATTTGTGAATATTTTGGATCCCCTCATCCCCTTCAGTCAGTTGAAATGTGCTCAGGAAAACTGAAAACTATGAGAAGAGAAAAGAAGTAGCTTCAGTCTGAATCAAACACAAAGAAAGGTGGTCTGCAGCAAGAAATCACATTTCAAAGACTAAGCTAAAGGATTTGGGGATTTTTTGCTATTTTGGAACACTCCATTCATTCATTCAGCAAATATATATTGAGCACCTACTCCAATCCAAGGACCATCCTGCGTGAACAGGAGCTATACAGACGAATAAGTCCCTCTCCTTGCTCTTAATGAGCTCCTTTCTAGGCAACAAGACATGTATGAGGTCTGACAATTAAGTTAGAGAACTTGTTGCAACAATGTTGCTAAACTTTTTTGATATCAGAGGAATTATTCATTACGAATTTGTACCATCTGGACAAACAGTTAACCAAGTTTACTATTGGGAAGTGCTGAAAAGGCTGCATGAAAAAGTGAGACGACATGAACTTTGCGCCAACAATTCATGGCTCTTGCATCACAACAATGCACCAGCTCACACACCTCACTCTGTGAGGGAGTTTTTAGCCAGTAAATAAATAACTGTATTGGAACACCCTCCCTACTCATCTGATCTGGCCCCCAGTGACTTCTTTCTTTACCCGAAAATAAAGGAAATATTGAAAGGAAGTCATTTTGATGACATTCAAGACATCAAAGGTAATATGATGACAGCTCTGATGGCCATTCCAGGAAAAGAGTTCCAAAATTGCTTTGAAGGATGGACTAGGCACTGGCATCGGTGCATAACATCCCAAGGGGAGTACTTCAAAGGTGACCTTAGTGATATTCAGCAATGAGGTATGCAGCACTTTTTCTAGGATGAGTTCGCGAACTTAATTGTCAGACCTCATATATAAGGAAATAAATCTCCATTCTATGTGATAAATGTAACGAAAGCAGCTACAGGACACCACACAAACTTAGCACAGAGTAAGGAGGAATGCAGTATCTACGTTGGAAAGGAGGTAGAGGTCAAGGATATATTCCTGGAGACGTGAACTGTGAGGGATCATTGAAAGCTGACAGTGTAGTTCCCTAGGTCGACAATCAGGGGTGGACATGAAGACATTTGAAGGACGTTCCAGGTGGTGAGAGCAAAGAATGCAGACATAAGAGGCAACTGTGCCTCTGCATAGTGTGGGAGAGTTTGGAAATGTCACAGAAAACACATCTATTTCTCCCAATTTTCTATTTCTCCTCTTTGAGTTGAACTTGTCTTTGTTCCAAAAAAGGTACAATTTCAGCAAAGAAAACAAATATGGTCTGAAATTTACCTTCTTTTGCATATATATCTAGATTTCTTTCATTCATCTAATAAAGTTTTGATTAAGCACCCACTGTGTGTCAAGTGCTAGAGATACATAAAGAAATCTTGTGAAAAGGCAGGCATGTTTTAAACCTAAAACTTATACAATGTTATATGTCAATTATGTCTCAATTTCAAAACAGACGGAATACAGATGCGGATGAGACAGGTCTTTCAGTGGAGGGCAGTACCCAGGTCCTGCACGTGGAAAGACAGTGCCCAATTCTGCCTGAGGAGGATCAGGAAAGAGAGACCAAGGAAGGTGTCCTGGAGTGGAAACCTGAGCGGTAAATAAGTTTGCCGAGCAGAGAAGGAGGAAGGAGGCCATTCCAGTGGAGGCCACAGGATACTTTGCTAGAAGGGTGATTGATTCTGAGGCCCCTTCCAGCTACACACTGTGTCATCCATAGGACCTGGCTCAGGGAAGAAGAGAAGCAAAGACATCCTTTGAAGGACAGTGGCCACTAACTGGGCCAGAGGTGGCCTCCTGACCGGTAGACAGTGCCTTGAGCACAAAGGGCTTTACCCAATTAGGAGGCTTTGGAAACTGATTTTAGCCCATCAGACTGGATCACTCAAGAAGTTAGGGAGCACAGGTTGGACTGTCCAGTAAGCGTAGCAGGACATGAAGCCTGTGCTCCAAGAGGAGAGGAAACTCAGTCCCCCCGGGTCCTGAGTAGCTTTTCGATGCCTGATCCAGTCCACATGTGTCCTTAGAATAGAGCTTCCTTGCTCAAGTAGTCTCATAACTCCAGGTCTTGCAGCCAAGCCCTCCCCACACACATGCAAAGTAATGGAGGGTCTGATAGCATAGCATTCCAGGGAACTTGGAGAAGTTTAGGGCAACTTGGGGTGAGATATAAAAAATGTTATCAGAGTTAAAATTTACTGAGCGCTTACTATGAGCCACAAACTCTTTCGAGTGCTTCACAAATATGAATTAATCTAATCCTTAAAAGAACCCCATGAAGTACTATTTGCCGCCGGTTTATCAACAAGGTAACCCAAGCAGAGAAGTAAAAGAGAAGTAAAACCACGTGCCCAAGTTTTCAAAGGTAGTAAGTGTCAAGGATTGGGAAGCAGGCAGATTGGTTCTATAGT
This sequence comes from Rhinolophus ferrumequinum, assembly GCF_004115265.2. Lineage (NCBI taxonomy): Eukaryota > Metazoa > Chordata > Mammalia > Chiroptera > Rhinolophidae > Rhinolophus > Rhinolophus ferrumequinum. The sequence goes on along the minus strand of NC_046289.1, from coordinate 98,295,658 downwards.
CTTAGAACTTAGCCACCAAGCCACGCTGATTCTGTAGAGTTAAAGGACGACGCTGGAGAGGGAGGCAGGGGACTGGCGGGAAGGCCTTGCTAAGGAGCCTGCATAATTCCATAGAGCAGTTCTGCGTTTATCTGCATTAATCCTGCGCTTCTGTTTGAGGATTTTATTTAGACACAGGGTCTGCTTCTAAAGCTGCTGTAGGCAATGGCAGTGCCTGAGGAATTCTGCGCTAGACGGTGATGTGGTGTAACTTACCTTTCAGAAAGATCATGCCGGCAGCAGTGTACAGAATGAACTGGGATCTGTGACTAGAGGCAGAGCCGTGGCAGCAGTCTAGGTGAGAGATGAAGAGGTTTGAGGTAGAGCAGTGTAGTAGGGATGGGAGTAAGGTACACTTAGGAGGGGGACTCCATATGACAGAAGGGACTGAATGTGGAGGAAGACAGTAGGGGGCTGGGTGCCTGGGACCTGAGCACTGTCGTGCCTACTCAAGGACACACTGCACACAAATGCACATTCATTTGCATGCAACCACTGTGCATAGGGGAGTGTTAACACACATGCCCAGATTCAGAAATGCATTTCCCCACTTGGGGAAAGCACACAGCCACATCTGCAACGCTCCCTTTCTCCTCTTACCTTCTGCCAGAATCCTGCTCTGAAACACGTTGTTGGAACTATCTATTAACATTACAGATAGTTTTATTACAGATCTATCATCTATCTGTCATCTCTCTGTCATCTATCTACCTACCTATGTATCTTGTCTATCTATCTATCTATCTATCTATCTATCTATCTATCTATCTATCTAGCTGTCTATCATCTATCTGTCATCTATTTACCTACCTACCTATCTTATCTATCTATCATCTATCGTGTGGCTCTTAGCCTGGGGTATCCGATGCCTCCACAAGAGGAGGTTTGAAAATGTGCGTAGGCAATTTTAGTTGTTATATGCCCTGGGCATGCTACTGACCTTCAATGCCCAGGCACAAGAGTTACTAAACATTAAGCAATAAAAAATGTCTTGCCCCAATTACCAACAGCACCACCTCTGAGAAATACTGGAGGAAACTTGTAGTCAAAGAGCCCTAGGTTTGAAGCTCAGCTCTTCCGCTTGCCACCTGGGGCAAGTTAGTTAACATTTTTGAGCCTCAATTTCTTCACCTATATGGTGGGAATTCATTACCTGCTTCTTAAGGTTTATTTGTTTTTATTTTTTTGAGGGTTGAGCAAGGTAGCACAGTGCCTGACATATAGGGAGTTCTTGGTAAAAGTAGTTTGCTTTCCTCAGTCCTTTTCAGCTTCCCTTTATAAGTCATGCACTAGTGTGCTAATTTCCAAGAAGCAAACATTGCCCCCGCCCTTCTCCTGATCCTGGTGCAGGGCAGGCCCGAGGAGTCCACTGTACGGGTACATGATTGGCAGTAATATGTCCCTTAAAATAATTCATGAACAGCTTGTAGAAGTTGAGCTGTCAGAAAATCCAGCTCAGGAAGAGTTGTTTTCAGCACTAGTGGCTGTCAGCCCGCTTTATTTATAGAGACAGGGCAGCGTGGATGAATGGATAGTTCAAGCCTCCAAATGCGGGGAGAGACCAATGGCTGAGTTCCCTTACTTCAGAAATCAGAGAGCTAGTGTTCCTACAAGGACATTTGTAAGCCTCTGGGTGTTTGCGGGTTTTTAACCAGTCCCTTGAGACGGTAATAAGAGATACTTATTGATTAACTCCCTACTGTGCGCCAAACACTGAGCTAGACACGTAATTTACACTACTTCTAAATGTTCACAACCAATTTTCCAGGCAAAACTTGTATTGCTTATTTTATAGATGTGAACATCAAAGTTTGGCGAGGTGGAGTAGCTTGTCCAAGATGGCACAGCTATAAATGATCCAGCTCATTTTGACTGGTTTGTCTTCATTCTGATGCCATCTCTCTTCACTAAATGCAGCAGAGGACTAGGGAGGCTTCGGCTGAGTTTTGTTCTTGTTCTCTGTAGTCCGTACTTCCCTTGGTGTTTGACAAGGATAGTTCTGACCTCCTTGGAAGCTGTGTGTCTGGCTGTGGGAATCCCTTTGTCCTAGCACAGTGACAGGCTGTGTGGAAGTGAGGGTTCCTGGCTACAAGGTGCCCAGAACTGGTGGCTGAAGGCAGACTGGACAGTTATACGTGAGACTCTGAGTTGACGGTGATTTGTAAGTCATAACCAATTGTGGCGGCGATCACCGATGCAGTGTGATGGCCAGTGAGCCCCTGAGTGGTTGGGTGACCACTCGGATTGATTGATAATTGTGCCATTCCGCTCATTCAATATGATCTCTAATTGTATCATCAGGTTAAGGCTGATTTCAGAATCCTGGCCTAGTTTTATATGTTACTCTCGAAAAGGCTAGTGAAAGGGGTTTGTTACTTTTTCCTGAATATAGAACGTTATTATTACGAATATAAAAGAGCTCATAATAACATATTTATTATAGATATAAGTAAATGTATTATCTATGTATACATTGGTGTATAATACATTTATTTATACATTTACATTCATGGTTTCTAAACTTCCCAAAGAAACACAGTCCACTGTAAAACTTTGATATATGCTTAAATACATTCTTTGTTAGCAGCCTAGCCAGCAGTAAGCAATACCCAGGCATTTCTTCAGGTATCTACCCTTCCCCACTGTAGCCCCTGGTGGGCCCTGCTTATTCTGAGATAATCAGGATAGTGATTCTGAGATGGAGATGTGACTCACTATACCCAAGGAAACGCAAGCATCAGTTGTCTAGGGCATGCATGTGAGAAAGAAATTTCTTCTTCTGAAAGACCTGCCAGGAGTGTGGTCCTTGCTCTGGGACAGCGTGGTGAACAGATGCAAAGGCTGGAAACTCTGTAGCCATTTTGGCACCATGAAGGGGGCCAGGCTTGGGGGAGAGCTGGAGCCTTGGAAGGCAGATCAGAGAGCAGGAAGGGCACAGGGGCATTGTGTGCAAAATCAGCCCTGGAGCTCACCCCACCTCTGACCTTCTCAGTTATGTGAGCCAAGGAATCCCCTTTATTTTTCAAGACAGTTTGAACTGGAATTTCTATTTCTTGCAATTGAAAGCAAAGTTGGTTGGCTACTATTAACTGCTGTAGAAAACTGGAAGGAAAAGAAAGAGCACGCTGACATCAGACTATCAAATCAGGATGCATTGTGAAGGCCATAAAGCCTGCATGGCAATGTGTAATGTGACCCTTCAGCTAGAGGACAGATTGTGCTAAAAATTAGGTCAACATTTGATTGCAAAGGAAGATGAGTTCACAGCCTTGACAAGTCTGTGCTAAAATCAGGGCTCTGCTGAGGTGAGATCAGGACCCTGATCCATGGATAGGGATATTTGGGTAGACACTTTTGAGAACCTGGAGTCCTCTGAGCCTGCAAGGATGGCCCACCCCCACTTGCCACCCTTATATAGATAACTGTGGTCAGGTCTCTGAATGGCTTCAGCAGGGAAGTATTATTCTTGCAATGGAACAAGAGAGCTGCAGGACTTGGCACATACATGAAAAAACACATGTGGGATGGATCTCAAGATTTCTGGACAAAATAGGTTGGAATATAAGGCTGGTATGGAAGATTTAATAATATGGAGATACTTCCATGACTTCAAATTTAACATCCTGGCAAGAAGGAGCTTGTCCTAATATACTCCGGCTCTTTGAAGCTTGGAACCAGCGATGGTCTATAGTAAACAAGGCAGAGATCCCTTAGCAGATTATTAAGAAGGAGGTAATGCCAGAGAGCAATCCAGCTGGCTGTTTCCTGGGAAGGCGCAGCAGACACTTCCTTCATTAAGGTAATGAGGAATATGCTATTGAGGAGGCTCGGTGGTGTCTGTCTCCTGTAGGCCAGGGTTGATCGTAAGACATGCTGTTTATGCACTGGGGTCACTAGTATCAATGAGATGACAGAATTCTGGAATAGAAAGGCCAGGAAGCAGCACGTGACTGCAAAGGCAATGTGGGTATACCTACCATAATGAATGGCAAAGCCAGATGGAAATCAAGGGCCTTGATCCGCGGGGATTGGGATAATGACTAATGGACCACAATGTTTCTGGGGCGGGGGGATAAACGGACAACCAATGAGGATGTTGCTTCACTACTAAGATCAGAATAGATTCAGAGAGGATGAGCAGAAGTCTGATTGCAAGGGGAAAATATCATAATTTATCACCCATTTTCCAAACTTGAGCCAGTTTTTAGAGCACTTGATTGAAGGAGGCTAGATCCCCTTGAAGAACCCTGCAATGTCACATCAAGAATATCCAGCAAATATTCTCCCAGCCCTCTCTCCAAAGGGACCTACAGACATTTATCAGAGTAATTGTACACTGAGTGCTGGGGAGTATCCAGATCTTTGAAGGCTTTTGGATATGATCTCAGCTGACACTGATGCCGTGTGGACCCAAAAATGCCATCATGGTCCCCATGCTTAGGGAAGGGGCATATGGAGTCCAGGTGTTACATGGAGTCCTGGTCCAAGTCCATTTTCCCAGTCTCTGAATGCCTCACTGAGATAGATATACTTAGCAGCTGGTTCCCTAGCCTGTGGGGTAAGAGTTATTATGGTATGGAAGGCCAAAGAGAAGACCCTTAAACTACTGCCCCCTGACCAAGATAGTAAATTAGAACTAATACTGTACCCTGGGTGGGACAGCAGAAATTAGTCCCACTCTAAAGTATCTAAAACTCAAATTAATTAAAGACAAGTGATGGTGGATTATCATAAACTTAAACAAGTGGTGGGCCCAATCCCAGCTATTGTGCCCAATGTCATATCTTTACTGAAAAATCAACACAGACTACAGAACATGGTACACATCTACTGAGCTAGTGAATATGTTATTTTTTTATTTTATTTTTTCTGAATCTCTTCACCTTTTTCATCCTATGCCCTACCCCTCTCCCATCACCTCGATAAATCTAGTACCATACATAGTTAATCGGACACCATACATAGTTATTACCATATTATTGACTATATTCCTTATGCTATACCTTACATTCCTAGGACTACTTTGTAACAACAAATTTATTTTTCTTAAGCCCTTCCCCCTTTTCACTCACTCCCACCCTCCTGCCATTTGGCACCCATCAAAATGTTCTCTGTATCCATGAATTTGTTTCTATTTTGTTTGTTTGTTTGTTTGGTCCTTTAGGTTCTACATATAGGTGAAATCACATAGCATCTGCATCTGTCTTTCTCTGTCTGACATAGTTCACTCAGCAAAATACCCTCCAGGTTCATCCATGTCACTACAGATGGCAAGAACCCATTTCCATCCATGGCTGAGCGATATTCCACTGTATATATATATATGTACCATCCTACTTTTTATCCATTCATCCATCAACAGACACCCCAGGTTGCCTCCACATCCTGGCCATTTTAAACAATGCTACAATGAACATATGGATGCACGTGTCTCCCCAAAGTAGTATTTTGGGTTTCTTTAGGTAAATACCCAGAAGTGGGATTACTAGGTCCTTGTTTGTCTCTTGTTATAGCCTTTGTTTTAAAATCTATTTTATCTGGTATAAGTATTGCTACTTCAGCTTTTCTTGTTTTTGTTTTGTTTCCATTTTCATGAAATACCTTTTCCCCACCCCTTTACTTTCAGTCTGTGTATGTCTTTTAATATGAAGTGAGTCTCTGATAGGCAGCATATTTAAGGGTCTTGTTTTTTTATCCATTCAGCCACCCTATGTCTTTTCGTTGGAACGTTTAATCCATTTACATTTAAGGTAATTGTTGATAGATATGTAGTTAGTTATTGCCATTTTATTACTCATGTAGGTGATTTTTTTTTTTCCCATCTTAAAGAAGTCCTTCTAAGATTCCTTGTAATACTAGTTTGGTGGTGATGAACTCCTTTAGCTTTCTCTTGTCTGGGAAGCTCCTTATCTCTCCTTCGATTCTAAATAATAGCCTTGTTGGGTAGAACAGTCTTGGTTTTAGGTCCTTGCTTTTCATCACTTTGAATATTTCCTGCCAATCCCTTCTGGCCTGCAAAGTTTCTGTTGAGGAATCAGCTGACAGTCTTACAGGAGCTCCCTTGTAGGTAACTAACTGCTTTTCTCTTGCTGCTTTTAAGATTCTCTCTTTGTCTAACTTTTGGGGTTTTAATTATGATGTGTCTCAGTGTGGGCCTCTTTGGGTTCATCTTGTTTTGGTCCCTCTGCCCTTCCTGGACTTTATGTCGATCTCCATCACCAGGTTAGGGTAATTTTCCATCACTATTTCTTCAAATAGGTTTTTCAATTCTTTGCTCTCTCTTTTTTCCTTCTGCTACTCCTATAATGCGAATGTCGGTATGCTTGATATTGTCCCAGAGGTCCCTTAAACTACACTCATTTTTTTGGATTGTTTTTCTTTTTGCTGTTCTGATTGGGTGTTTTGTTTTACCTTATCGACTAAATCATTGATTTGATCCTCCACTTCATCTAATCTACTGTTGATTCCCTTTAATGTATTTTTCATTTCAGTTATTGTATTCTTTATTTCTGACTGATTCTTATTTATGTTTTCTATCTCCATTTTTATATTTTCTATCTCTCTGTTGAAGTTCTCCCTGAGATCACTGAGCATCCTTATAACCAGTGTTTTGAACTGTGCATAGATTGTTTGTCTCCATTTTGTTTAGTTCTTTTTCTGGAGCTTATTCTGTTCTTTTATTTGGGTCATGTATTTTTTTGTCTCCCTATTTTGGCTGCCTCTCTGTGTTTGTTTCTATGCATTAGATAGGGTGCTATGCCTCTTGGTCTTAGTAGAGTGGTTTTATGTAGTAGGTGTCCTCTGGTGCCCAGTGGAGCCATCTCCCTAGTCACCTGAGCTGGGTGCTCCAGGTGTGTCCCTTGTGTGGGTTGTGTGTGCCCTGCTGTTTTAGTTGAGCCTTCGTTGTTGTTTGCACATCAGAGGGAGGGATTTACCCTCAGGATGATTGGTTGTGAGCATTGGTCGTGACAACAGTGAAGGAGCTGTTGTGCAGGGGCTGACACTACAGAGCAGGATTCATTGTAGCAGGGCTCTGGTGCCTGCCCAACCTACCCTTTCGGTGTGTCATCCTTGGAGGTGGCCTGGTGATGCTCTGCTCCAGCTCAGTCCAGAGCTGGCCAACAGGCGTGCCAGCCCCAAGGCTCCTTGACCCACTGCAGGCCAAGTTCAGCTGCAGCCTGTGCCCTGCCTGCAGCCACCTGACATAATTCACAAAGCAATCCACAGATGGTTGCTGCCCACCCTGGGCTTGGAGGTGCCTCGATAGGCCAAGCCACGAACCAAGGCCACCTGTCACTAGTGCCAAGCGTAGGGCTGCTCAGCCAGAGGTACGGCACATGCCAAAGCTAGATGCTGCTTTTGTGTGTTTTGTGAACCTTTAAGAGATTTTAGGAACATCTGTAGCATGAGCCAAGACAGGCCATTTGTAAGGAAAAACTGGAAGCGGCTTCAATGCGCCCAAAAGATGGGGTGACAGAGTCTCAGGGAATCACCAGGGTGGGGTACATGTTAGCCAAGTTGATGGCTACTCAGATATGATGGTTGCCTGCACCTGCATGCAGGAAGGGGGAAGGGCTCAACAAAGAAACAAAGCTTCTGCCAGCTCCTCCTTCTGGGAGAAAGCTGCTCCTCCTGCCCTCACCCTGAAGCCAGATAATTCAGTTCCTCTCCATATGTCCCTGGTGCCTTTTGAACTGCTGCCCCACCTCTAAAGCGCAGAGCGAGTGAGTCCATCAGTGAGTAAGTCCATACATGGTCCGTCTCACTCAGACACAATCTCTACTGGTTTTCACAGCCAGAAGTTATGGGGACTTCTCTCCCTGGCACTAGACTCCTGGGCTGGGGAGCCTGATGTAGGGAGCCTGGTGTGGGTCCCCCGTCATACCTCCAGGTTGAACCTCCACAGCTGAGATATCCCTCCCAATTTTTAATGGTCACAGGTGGATGTGGGACCAGCCTGTTGAACATCTCCACCCCTCCCACCAGTCTCAAGCTGGCTTCTTCTGTATGTCCTTAGTTGTAGGACTTTGGTTCAGCTAGACTTTAGGCAATTCTCAATGATGGTTGTTCTATAGTTTAGTTGTAATTTTGATGTGGTCATGAGTACAGCATTGATCTACTCTGCCATCTTGACCAGAAATCTGCCATGAATGCGTTATTTTTAATCTCCATCAGGAAAGTGGATCAACAGCAGTTTGTATTTACCTGGGACAGAGAGCAGTACACACACAGCCTCGCCCCAGAACTAGATTAACTCTTCTACTCTCTTTCACAGTGTAATCCAAAGAGACCCAGATCATCTTGACATTCCACAGAACTTCATGCTCATCCATTATATTGATAAAACCACATTAATCAGAGCTGATAAGTGGGAATGATAGTATTCTGGAAACCCTGGTAGGACCCCTGAGTGCCGGAAGGTGGGATATAAATCCTACAAAAATTTAGGGGGTCTAACACACCCATGAAGTGTTCAGGTGTCCAATAGTCTGAGAAATGCTGGAATACCCCCTCCAAAGGAAAGGAGAAATGCTTGCCTCTTATACCCCCTAGCATTAAAAAGGGAACAAAACACTTGGTAGGCCTCCTTGGATTTTAGAGACAGTATACGTTATGGCTGGGAATGTTGTTTGATCCCATTTATCAGATGAATCAGAAGGCTGCTGGTTTTGAACGAGGCCTAAAGTAAGACAGGGCTCTTCAGCAGGTCCAGGCAGAAGCTAAAAACCCCGGTGGTCATGTGACCTATCAGAACCAATGGGGCTAGAGGTATCTGTGATAGATAAGGGGTCTGTAGGTGTGGGATCTCTGGCAAGTTCTGTTAGGAGAGTAACAGCATAAACTGTTAAGGTTCTGGAACGAGGCTATGCTATCTGGAGCAGAGAGATATCCATCATGCAAGCAACTGCTCCTAGCATGTCATTGAGCCCTGGTAGGAACTGAGTGTATGACCAAGGCACATCAGGTGACTGTGTAGATGGATCTGACCTTCCTAAATCAGATCCTGTCACATCCACCAAGGCATAAGCTTGAGGGGCATAGTAGCAATCAATCATATGGTGGAATTCAGCTCAAACAAAACTGGAGAGTTCAAATCATTTATACTATTAGGTGTTACAAATCTCCATGCCACCTCCCTCTGTTGCGCCAAAACCTCTCCCTCAGTTCAGACCGAAGAGCTCATGGAGAATTCAGTATGGTTAACTAATGTAGGCAGAAAAAAACTGGATCTAGTTCATGAATGGAATGTCTTCATTTGTTGCTGTGATTCAAAAAAGGACTGCTGACCCATGCAGCTCCACTCAAGGCATAGACCTCCTAGAAGACAGAGCTCTATGCAGTATACCTACCTGGTTATCAACTTTTGTGGAGGGAATTGTAGCCCAGATAAGTGTATTAACATTCCATTGCATGACTATGCTACCTTTTGTTTATCTAATCACGCGCTGATTGTTGCTTATAGATTTTGATGATTATAAACAATCCTCTTATGAACAGTTGTATACAAGTTTTTGTTTGAACATGTGTTTTTTAAATCTCTTGGGTGCCATTTCTGGTTCACATATCTAATAATTGCATGTTTACCTTTTCGGGGAACTGCCAAACTATTCCACAGCAGCTGCACCATTTTACATTCTTACCAGTAATATCCAAGGGTTCCAATTTCTCCACATCCTCACCAACACCTGTTATTTTCTGTTTTGCTTTTTTTAAAAAATTATTATAGTTATCCCAGTGGGTGTAAAATGGTATCTCATTGTGGTTTTGATTCGAATTCCCCGATGGCTAATGAAAGATTCCCTTTTCTTTCCTGTCAGCTTGACCATGCATTTAAAATAAATGTTTGTTATATATTACGGCTAAGTAGTGGACATACTCAGAATACTTTCCCCACCATAACACAGAGCCTTTCTCTGAAGTTAAGGATTATTATTACAGTTAAGAAAAAAAAAGATTAGAGTTAAGCGTAGAGATACACAGCTAGAGAGAGCAGTATGTTTTAGATTAGCTAGAATTGACATCAGAAGAGGATTTTATATAAGAGTTTTTGACATATGGGATAACTGGTATAGGAGTGAGATGACAATTAGGAAGGCAAGAATTTGTTGAGAGATGGTCTACCTAGTCACAACCAAAGGCTCATTATGGGAGCATATATTTGAAGAGATATGGGAGTTGCTCAAGCCTAGCTTCTCCTGTATCCAGAACCTTCTCATGCTCTAGATTCAATTTATGCTAATCCCATGTTTTGAAATATGGGATTAAAACTATATCCAAATGACAATCCAAACTATCCCACTGGGTTGTCAGTATGACAACATAGCTGCAAATATTCATTCATTCATTCATTCACTCATTCATTCACTCATTCATTTGTTAAAGAACTAGTTATTGAGCATCCAGGGCCAACGCTGAGAACAGCAGCAGCCGTTATTCTAGGCACGGATATATGGTGGCCAACAAGACAGAGCAGGCCCCAGCTCTCCTTAGTCTTATGTTATACAATACACAGAACTACATAGCCTCTGAGTGTTCTCTGATCTGCTTCTCTCCCTCTTGTACAGAGTTCCTACCTCATACAGGACAGCCACTTTTTCAAAGCAGCCCCCATGGCACACTCAAAATGCAATTAGATGATCCAGATAGAGACTACGAAGTGTGTACTTTCACAAAGACACACTCTGGATTTAATTAGAGAGTGAATGCCATTAACCCATTATTCAATCAATGGAAAGGCCCTCTAACCTGAACATTTGGAAATGCAAATGAAGGCAGGCACAGTCGGAGAGCTTTTTAATATTGAAGTGTCCAAGGGCCAGATTACAGTTCACTCCACATGCACGGCTCATACCCTGCAAGCCTTTTCCCAGTAATTACTGTAAAAAGCTTTGTGATACCTTGAGCATAATCACAGTTCCAGGAAAACTAAGTAGACAGCACAATAATTACATTGGTTGCTAAAATATAAGGGGCCCAGGAGACCAAATGCAGAAGGGGTGGAGCCTATGGGATAGCTAGGATGGAACAGTGTACTTCAACTTGTAAAAATGCAAGCAGGACATCTGGAAGAAGTGTCATCTGGAACCCAGATGGTCATGGGAGGAATACTGCTGACAGGAGTCTGATGACCAGAGGGCATTCGGCAAAGCCCCCTGGTCAGCAGTGGGCGGGGCGCCAGGAGGAGGCAGGACTCGCCCTGCAGGAGCCTCTGTGATGGGGGCAGCAGTGGGCAAAGCCCCGCAGAATGCTGTATCAGAAAGGGCAGAGAGACACGCTGTCTGAACTCTAACACAATGATTTGCTGAGGTCAAACTGATCACTGCCCCGCAAATAGGTAGGTCGTTTTCCCCACATCACTGCCGTTGCCCAGGCTGTGATGTCTCCATTCTTTTCCCACTGATCAATTCCTGTTTATTGTTCAAGACTCAGTTCAAATGTGATATTTTGGACCAGAGAGCCCACACTGATCTCTCCCTTCCCCAAACATTGGTGGCTTACACAGTCCATACACTGATCCTGGACTCCCAGGGTGAAGAATGGGACCTTTATTCAGCTCCACCCATCTTACTCCCAGCTCCATTTCCCCCAACAGCCCTCCTAGGCTGGTCATTTAATACATGACCACTCTACCTTCATTCAACAAATGACCAATCAGTATTGCTGGAGCCAGGCCCTGTGCTTCACACGGGGAATATACTGCCTAGTGGACAAGATCGATATGGCTTCTACTCTACATCTTCTGGGTAGCTCTCTTCTTGGCTAAGAGGTAAACTCATACACAAATCACAAGAGCTGGTCACACCAGCCAGGGCTTGTAGGCCCAGAAGGGTCACGCAGAGAATGTGAAATAGAGCAGGCAAATAAGAGGAACTCCATCTGAAAGCACAGCAGGGTCAACTCTCCACTCCCAGCTCCTGACGTGGCCTGGACCATCAGCGGGGGCTGGCGTCCTCAGGGAAAGATGAGGCCTTTTCACCTGCCCTAGTGGTGACCCAGCTGTGCTGCTTAACCCTTTCTGAACTGCACTACTGATGTTTGGGCTGAGAGCAAGGTAAAGTAGATTGACAAGAGTCTACCTGGGAGGCTGTAGGTCTGGGGCCAAGTAAACGGACTGGGCAGCACAGACTGAGTTGAGCTGAACTGAAATGTCAGGGGATCTAGGGGAGGATAAATGCATCAATGAGTTCTGTGCAATAAATGGAAATCACTCTAAGTATTTTATGCAGAAAAAGATGTAATACAAGGAATTAGGTATGTTTTAGGAACAGATTTGTGGTGAGTCCAGCTGCTGCCATGGCCTCTAAATACTCTCAACCTTGCTTACTACCAGCAGAAGTAAGCTGGCCTTCCCCTCACTTCTTACTTCCAAGTACAAGTTGAGTGCATTTATTGGTGAAAGTTACTTTGAATCCAGGAATTTAGCTGCCAACGAGCCTGAGAAACATCGTTTTTAGCTTTTCCACCTCTTTAACCTGAAGTAGGTAGAACGGAAGTTGAGAGGCCAATCTTCCACGGCAGGGACATGGAGGGGAGAGGGAGTGGATTATAGGCGGAGAGGGAGGAAAAGATGTGATCTATGCTTTTCTTGCAGTTCTGTTGGAGGCAACAAGCAAAGGCGACCAACCACAGTATTTTCTCATCACTGATGGTTTTACAAGACTAAATTCTGACAGGCAAGCTGACAGCTCCTGTGGAAGAAGTAAAGAAAACCGCATGTTCATATGTGTCTATTCTCTTAGTGAAATAGAAGCAAATACTGATGAGGTGGGGGAAGCCATCTCAGGGGACGCAGCCTCTGTGAACTGATATGCTCCTGTCACTTTTCTGGCTCCAGTGCACTTTAGAGAGTGCACATAAGAGAAGTCAGAGAAGGGGAGAGAGGCGGGAGCTCCCATTTTACCCGGCGCTCTCATCCTGCATTTGGTCAGGGAGACACTCTCTGTCTGAGCCTTGGCTGGATAGTCTGTGAGGTCCACTACTCACCTCACATCTCTCCCACCGGCACCCAGAGCCACTTCTGCATTTCTGTGCGCCAGGTCCTGTGCAAATTGCTTTGTGTATGGGTTTCATTCAACAGTCAACAGACACTCATTTAACATATACTGAAAAGGTAGAATGTCGTTTGGGTAGTAGGCTCTGGTCTAGATAAACAATGGAAACAAAAAGATCTGCCCTTACAATAGACATAGATGGGAGCGATGACCCTCCGTTATGGAAGTCTTACGTGTATTTATTTGTGTAGGCAAAAATAAATCAATCTCTGACCATCCAACCCTTTAGCCTGTAAAGAAGCGCTCTCCACATCTACCCCAGGGCTTCGACTCCTTTTCCCCACTGTTGGGCCATACTTGGACCCCAAGGGTTAGCTGGGGCCTCGTCTTAGCTCCTTGTGGTTCACGTGGTTCTTCTCGAGTCTTCTCCTACACTGCTGTTCTTGGTGGACACTGACCCACCACTCATAGTGACCTATCTACTGACCACCACTCTTGGCCATTTCAGCCTTCCAAGGTCAGATAGATATTCTTTTATAGTTTCCTCTAAAGGTTTTCAAGTTTAGCTTTGCATAATGAGGCCTTTAATCCATCTGGAATTTATTTTTGTGTATGGTATGAGCCTCAGGTCTAATTTTTTACAGGTGGATAAGCAATGTTTTCAGCACCACTTACTTCCAATTCAAAATTCTACCTCTATCATATATCAAATATCCACACAGACGTAGACAGGGCGGGCTCTCTGTTATATAGGGTTTTCAATTTGTCAGTGTTTATTCCAATAGCACGCTTTCTTAGTTACCTTAGCTTTATGCTAATCTGGTTGGGGGAGTCTCTCCTCCAAAATTTTCTTGGCTGTTTTTGATCCTTCACTATTCCATATAAATGTTAGGATCAAATTGGTCAGTTGCACAGAAAACCCTATTGAGATTTTCCCTGAAACTATGTTGATTGTAGATATTAATTTGGGGATAACTGCCATCCTCACAATTTTGGGTTTCCCCACATATAAGTATGATATATATTTCTACTTAAACTACATTTATTTAGGTCTGTTTTTAAATCTTTCAGTAGTGTTTTATAATTTTCTCTATTAAAGGGCCATGGAGTGTATTGGCTAGGTTTATTCTTAGTTAATTGTTAGTTTAGTTTTTGTTTTGTCTTTTGGTTTTGCTTGTATTTTTAAATTATATTTTATAAGTATTTAATGCTGCTATATATCAATGAAATTGCTATTTGACTATTTTCACCTTCCCTACTTTTATTTCTAAGAGTTTTACTGTAAATTGTCTTGGGTTTTCTCTATGCAATTAATATTCTGCAAATAATGATGGTTTTGCTTCTTTATGTATTTTCAATACATTTTTGACAGCTCTGTATTGTTTGCCTTATGTTTTATTAGGAAACTTTTTTTCTTTCCAATATCTTTGTTTTTCTTCTTCTGTGCTGCCTATGATTTCCATTACCTTACTGAAAAGAAATAGTGTTAGTGGGCATCCTTGTTTTATTTCTGACTTTAAAGGAATGGTTCTGACTCATTTGCTGTAGGTTTTTGATTAATATCCTTTATCAGGTTGAGGATGCTTCATCCTCTTCTTGTGCTAAGAGGTGTTTTGTTTTGTTTTGTTTTAAAATCTACCATGGGGGTCAGAAGAGTTCTCAGGAATTCTTCCGTCATCCCAGGCATGCTTGGTCTTCTCCTCATCTCCAGTCTTCCTGGGGGTACCCTGACCACTCTTTGTGGAAAGAGGTTTGGAACAGTCCTCAAAGTAGCCATGCCATCAGCTGGTTACATGCACAACCAGAGTCCTGGAAAGTTTTAATTAATGTTTTTACTTCAGGTCCAAGTGCTATCATCCATTTTTATGGAGCTGGTTGCTAGTAAAGTTTCTTGCACCTGGGCACCAGCTCCATTCATGGTGTCCTTGCTGCTTTCCTTATCCACTCCTGGGGAGAAACAAGTAGCTGCCCTCCCAGGAGACAGGCAACATCTTTTCTGCACCCTCTCTTCTCCCTGACAGTCTTCCTGCCCTTTGGCATTTCATTTTATTATTGTTAACTTTGCATTATGAAAAATTTCAAACATACAAAAAGTAGAGAGCCCTCATACCACCACCCAGTTTCAACAATTATTAATATTAGTACTTTGACAATCTTTTTCATCTAGCTCCATGATTGTTTTTCTGCAGTATTATAAAGCAAATCCTAGACATCGTTTCATTTCATCCATAAATACTTCAGTGTTAACAGATGATTTCTCAAAATTTCCATAGTATCTTTACCACACCACCAATGAAATTAACAATAATCCCTCAATAATACAGTATTACCTTCAGACCTGAACAAGACCCTGTTCTTTAGAGGTTCCCACAGATTTCAAACACACAGAAAAGAAATGATTACAGAATGCATGGGCGCCTCTGTCACTCTGGATGCAGCACTGAGGTCTGGCACAGGGGCCCACAGCTCTACCATCACAGCACTCTGGTGACCAGGACAGTTCAGGTCCCAGGGAATTGCTTCTCCACCCTTCTAGTCCCAGGGCCTCTAGGTACAAGTGTCTGCATTCAAATACTCAGAAGGCATCTGAGCTGCGCTGCTCCTGAGGTTGGAGATGGGTCCACTGCCAGGAGTCCGCAGGATTCTAGCAGCAGAAGCACTTAAAGTAGAGCAAAGACAAATTAATTAACTTGTCAACTCTTTCCTCTTAAAGAGCAGGAATTCAGTAGATTCTTGCATAATGAAGTGTCTGTCCCAGTAATGCTGAGACACCATTTCTAGCTTCTCTTCATATTCCAGTTCATGGGTCTGAAGGCATTCATGTATTAGCACAGCATTTGCAATAGTTGTTTATGGCAACTGAGGGACATTTTGCAAAATTAAACAATTCGTGTTACTTGTAAATTCGTGTATGCAAGATCTAGGTGTACTATAGCTGAAGTACAATGCTGTTTCTTCACTTTGGCAACTGGAAAGACAATGAATAATAAAATTGTGAATAATTTTAAATAAAAATACTTGAGTGTAACTAAATTAAAAAATAATTTCAGCTTTAGTTAAATAGTTTGGATTAAAATTTTTTTTTTTTGGATTCAAATTCTTTGTATTCACTAATTATGATCTGTATTTTACCTTTTAATTCAATAGATAATTTAGAATTTTTCAGACCAAGGGTTACAAACCTTTTTGGTAAAGATCCAGATTTTAAATATTTGAGGTTCTGCAAGCTACTTTAGCCTACAGTGTCTATTCCATATTCTTCTTTGTTTTAGTTTGTTTTTTACAGCACTTTGAAAATGTAAGAGCCAACCACAATGAGATACCACTTCCTAGCCTCCAGGATAGCTAAAATAAGAAAGACAGACAATCAGTGTTGATGAGGATGTGGAGAAAACAGCACACGTTGCTGATGGTGGGAATGTAGACTATACAGTCTTTTTGGAAAACAGTTTGGCTTTTCCTCAAAAAGTGAAACATGACCCAGCAATTCTACTCCTAGGTGGATGCTTAAGAGAATTGAAAACATATGTTCATACAAAAACTTGTGCACGAATATTCATAGCAGTATTATTCATAATAGTCAAAGTGGAAACAATCCAAATGTCCATCAGCTAATGAATGGACAAGCAAAATGTGGTGTACTGTGGCATAATTAAAAAATACGTTTGGTCTTTGTCCCTTGTTCCTGGCACAGAGCTCCTAAAACTCTTGGGATGTCCTGAGTTACAAGGAATGTAAAAGACATTCCTTAGAGCCCCCCACCCCTCCCCGCATTAGACCACACCTGAGTTTATGCTAATGAGGTGGCTCAGGGTGGGAGCCCTAAACAGCCTCAGGATGGGAGCTGGTCACCCTAAAGACCACACATGTGATTAAAGGGTGCAAACTTTCAGCCGCATCCCCTGATCTCCAGGGAAAAGAGAGGAGCTGGAGACTGGGTTATAAAAACTCTTAAACAAGGAGATTTAGAAAGCTTCTGAATTGGTGAATACAGGCACACCTCGGTTTATTGTGCTTCACAGATGTTGTGTTTTTTAAAATTGAAGGCAAGACCCTTCACCAGCAGAAAGCTGCCGACTCACTTTATTGCAATCCTGGCTTTATTACCGTGGTCCGGATCCGAGCCTGCAATATCTTCAAGGTCTGCCTGTGCTGGGAATATGGTGTAGCTGGAGAGCGCGTGGGAGCTCCCTGCCTCACCCTCGGCACCTGGCCCTAAGCATCTTTCCCATTTGGCTGTTCTTTTGTATCCTTTATCATTAACCAGTAATAACTGTAAGTAAAGCCTCTTCCTCAGTTCTATGAGTTACTCTAGTGAATTGTCAGGCCTGAGGGGGGTTGTGGAAGCTCCTGAATTTGTAGTCAGATAGGCAGAAATGTTAGTAGCCTGCCACGCCATTTGCAGCTAGCATCTGAAGAGGGGGCAGTCTTGTGGGACTAAGCCCTTAACATGTGGGGTCTGTGCTAAATCCAGATGATGTCCAGAATTGAATTGAGTTGTCGGACACACAGCTGGTGTCTGAGAATTTGTTGTTGTTGGTGTGGAAAAATGACCTTATTTTGTATCAGGAAAAACCCACACATTTGGTGTCAGAAGTGATATCAGAAAACACCACACATACAGAGGGTGCCAAAAAAAAAAATGTAGACACATTTTAAGAAAGGGAAAAACAATTAAAATTGTAATACTCAATATATACCAATAACAAAAGCTGAATGCAAGTCAAATTTGACTTCTCCAATTACAAGAGGTGCCCAAAGTGGTTACCATCAGCGTCCAGACACTTCTGATTACAGCGAACTAATGCTTGAGCAACGTTGCCCAAAGTGTCCACTTGTATACATTTGTTTGGCACCCCTGGTATATTGATAAAACGGAATATAACTCACATATGCTACGTATATGATACATGATACAACATGGATGAAGCTTGAAAACATCACGCGAAGTAAAAGAATTCAGATAAGGCAGGCCACATATTGTATGATTCCATTCGTATGTAAATTCATAGAGATAGAAAGTAAAGCACTGGTTGCCAGAAACTAGGTGCATAGGGGAATGGGGAATGACTGCTTAATGAATACAGATTTCTTTTTGGGGTGATAAAATGTCCTGGAATTAAATAGTAGTGATGGTTGTTCTATTCTGTGAATATACTGAAAACCAGTGAATTGCACACTCTAAAAAGGTGAACTTCAAGATATGTGAATTATATCTCAACAAAGCTGTTATTTAAACATATAAAAACCATTTTTAGCTCAAAGACTGTACAAAAACCAGCCAATGGCTGGATTTGACCTGTAGGTTGGCGGACTCTTGTTTTAGATTTAAGAACTTTTTTTAGAAACATATGTGGAAAATAATTTAAATTTCTACTCTTGACCCAAGCTCTGTAAATATAAGCATAGTCTAGATCTAATATCTAAACTATTTTCAAAATTTCCTGATTTTCTCAAAATGTCTTTAACACATTCATTCTCTCCTCCCAAGAGAATGTCCTCTCTTGGGTCACTCTCCAGAGCCAGTAGTTGGTCCTTCTCTATTGTTTCCTTCTCATTATTTGACCTGGTTCCATACCAATGGGGGAAGAAGGGGAGTGGGGAGAGGTCCTGGATCATAGATGTAAAACACGAACAGGCCTTTCACACTGTGAAGATTCAAGAGCTTAAATCCTGCACATTTTATGTAGTGATGCAACTGAGGTGACGATGGTGAACCATGTAATGGTGGTCCTGGCTGGTGACGCTGGGAAAGATGAGTTGGTAGTGATGGTGAAGAACTGGGTCCTGATGCTGGTGATTGTTCTCCATAATGGTATGACTACCAAAAGGGAGATGTTTGAGAATAGCCCCCTTTTTTGCCAACAATTTTATTTTCTCTCATTCTTCAATTAGCCTGGAAAACGAGTTTGCCAGGCTCTGGGCAAGTAGGAGTCTGAAGTCATATTTAGAGTTCTATTTTGCAATTTTATGGAACTGCTGAAAAGGTCAAGAGCATTTCTTTAAATGTCAATGGCCTGAGGGTCCAATTATGGAGGGGAGGACATTTTTGGAAAAGGAACCTTGTAAGTCTGGCAGAATAGTGTGAGAGGAGCTCAGTGAACAAGGAGGCAAGGGGTGGCCCCCGGCAGCCCAGGGAGAGGGTCCTGGGCAGAGCAACAGAGGGAGGACAGGCTCTTACAGAAAAATTCCCAGCTCACTTCCCCCTCCACCCTCCATGTACTGCTGGGTCCACAATGCCTACGGGAGCCTGGTGTGAGCTGGAAGGGGTACACCTTCCTCCTAAACTCCAGACTGTGGAGTCTCCAAGTTCCTCTGTGCAGACCCCTAGGACTGACCTGAGGAAGGCCATGGGTTTGAACCCCTGAGCAAGTGTTTTCAAACTTCAGTGAACATAGGTTCTCTCCTGGAGAATGTATTAAAATGTAGAGCCCTGAGCCACACATGAATTCAGAGATCTCACAATGAATAGTATTATTATTTTATAATGGGGAAGGAAGCTATTTTCATAGGAATGAGGCAGCTTGTTAAAATGCGTATTCCTAGGCTCCCAATCCCATTGAATCAACACCTGGAGAAAGGGGGTGCATGGAGGGAAGTGATGGTACCTAAGAACTTGCACTTTCAGAGACTACCCCAGGTAATTCTGAGGCTAGTCCTCTCCTGGCCTCCCTCCACGAACCAATGTGTTTTCCTAGAGAATCGTCTGTTACGTTTGAATTTCTCCTTTGGAAAACTATGTTGTGGTACCCAGGTGGGCAGCAGGATAACAGGGCTTTGAAATCAGACAGATGTGGGTTGAATGCTGGCTCCGTCACATTCTGTATGACCTTGGGCAAGTTACTTAACCCTGGGACTTCCATTCCCTCACCTCTAAAATAGGAATACCAAATGCCCACTTCTGGGGCTCAAGGAAAGGATCCAATGAAATAACGAACATGAGGAGGTTAGCTCCGTGCCGGCACACGGAAAGCGCTCCATTACTATTACTGGGCATCTGGGAGGGTTCAGGCAGGGCTTCTGGTCCCAGACATCCATTTCCCTGTGCACACAGGGCCTGCATGCGTGTGGGTACATGTGTGTCTGAGAGTGTGCTTGCATGTGGGTGCCCACACCTTTGACCCCCCTTGTTGTACCCCACTCCTGTCACTACTATGCCTACCAGCTAGGTGCTCAGGGATGCTGGCCCAAACAAAGGGCGGAAGCTGGGATGTGCTTGCCAATATCCTATACCCGGTCACAGCCAGCTCCTCAGAATGGCTAGCCTGTGCTGACACACAAGCCTGATTTGAACATAACTGCTGACCACGGCCCTGGGGGACCCTGTGTTCAGGGTTTACCCTGTGACCCAAAACCTTTAGAAGCTGGAGCTTCCTCAGGACAGATGTGGCCCGGGTCCCATGTGGGGTCCCCCTCCCCTGATCCACTACGTTCTCAGGACAGGCTCTGGGGAAGCAGTCATTTTCCCTGAGGCCAATGGCAGGTCTGAAGGCTTTCACCAGGGCCTTGGCATTCTCCCGGGAAACAAAGAGCTCCCCGGAGCTGGCCTGAAGAGCTGTGTGTGGGCTTAGCTGGGGAAGAGGGGCTGAGGTTCTCTTGGGAGCCTGGGGCTGGAAGGCAGTCCCACCACCCTTCCCCCACCAGACACAAAAGTTTCTGCTCAGATACAGTGATCTTGCTCTGAGAAGGGAGCTGAGAACACTTACTGAGTGCCTACTGTGTGCCATGAGCTTACATTTACCATCTCTTTTAACCTGTTGCTTAAGTACTACTATCTTCTCTAGCTTACAGGTAAAAAACCAGGACCTCAGAGAAGTTGTCTAAGACCCAACAAATAGTAAATGGTAGTGCTCAATCCAAACTCAGGTATATCTAACCCCAATCCTGGGCTCCTATCTTTGGGCTCTATTCCAACTACTAAGTAAAGCTGACCAAGATGAGAGGACGCCAGGACAAAGTGGCAGGTGTGGGTTACCAGGGCCATCATCTGGGGTGACAGGTAAGAGTAGTCCATGAGTCGGGCAGGATGACATGTCAGGAGCTGTGGATAAGGGAAGGAAGTACACCCAGATAGATGTCTGTGGCTCTAGAAAACCCAAGTTGGTGAAAGTAATATTCACTAAGCTTCTCTAATAGAACCTGCAAAAAAAATTCTACAGTCCTCATGGTGAGACAGCAGGTGAAGTAGATACCTACTGATCTATCCATGCCTCCTCTCAATTTCTGGGGAGAGACTTCCTTCTCCTAGCAAACTGCTCCTTCCCCCTTCCCACCCATAATGTCCCCATGGGAGCAGCCATTTTCTTACTCTGTCCTCTGACCACAGTTGAGAGCTCCAGGGGCGGACCCTAACCCAAGCCGAGCCAATCAGACTTCCCTGGGAGTTTTTGAATGGTACTGCGGTAGATCTTATTTCTATCCGAGGTTGGGAGGGACAAAGCCTGGGATCTGTAGGAAGCTGGTCTACAGACAGAGAGAAACAGAGATGGAGATATAAGGAGGAAGACAGATTCCTGGCAGTAGAGCCTTGGGTTCAGATGTTTCTGAGGCCCAGTGGTGTCCCCACTCTCCTTAGGTTGACTCTTCAACCCTTCTTTCAGTTGGAATACGTTTGCTAATATCCTATACCTGCCTCTGGCAGGCTCCTCAAAAGGGACAACCTGATACCACAACATCTTCCAGTAAAGTCCCTTTTGATGCCCAAGTTAGTATGAACTGGGTTCTGTCCCTTGCCACCAAGAGACCTGAGTAATCCATCCCCTCACCCATCACCACTGCATGAGGAAGACGCAGTCAACAAATTCCAGAAAGTTGGGGCAGGGAAGCCAACCAGAGAGGCCCAGGTGCCTGATGAGGACATGGGGCCAAGTGCAGGGACACTTCAGGCCTGGAACAGCTGGCCCCAGCTCTGGACAGCAGAGCTCTGGTTGGAAGCCAATCTTCTGGGCCAGGCTGGCTCCTGGTACCCAAAACAGAAGCCAAAGAGGTTGGGCTAAGAGGAAGCTGCTCTAAATTTGTCATCACTCAGATGCCTGAGCCAGAAATGCCTTTCCTCTGAGCTGGGGAGCATGGCTGACTTTCAGGGAATCACTGTGAAACTCACTGGGCTTTCTCTGGGCAGCCAGGACCTGGTGGGGTCCCTCTGGAGCCCTCAGCCAGACGTCCCTCAGAGCCAACACAGATTGAGGAAGAAAGGAGGGAGGGACCAGAGAGGGACAGGGCAGGAGAGGGAGAGAAGGAGGTTCTCTGAGAGATGAGAAGAGGGAGGAGACAGTGGTGAGTAACCTACAAAAACATCCATCTTCATTTCTTTTGTCAGTAGATCCTAAGAGGTGCTCCTTCCCTTTCCTTCTTCCAGCCAACATCATGGACTTTATTTTCATTTCAAGAAAAGCTTTTCTTCTCAGCTAGAAGTGGTCAACATGTCTGGCTGAACATCAGGCTCTGCAAAGCTCTTGAGTGGCCCCACTGGGTGTCAGCTACTCCCCAGGGGCTTCTAGGTCCCAGGGGATGATCCTGAGGATGCCCAATTAAGACAGAGAGACCTGAGACTGCAGCAGGCCCTCCTGTCCATACTGGAGACGCAGTTGAGAATTTGGGCCTCAGTTCGCTGCCTGTGAAATGGGGATAGTGTATAACTGAATAGGGTCCAACAGCTGTTGTGCCGGGATTCTCCTTCTGAGGGTTCAGGACAATTATGAAGGCAGTGCCCTGCCATCTCCTGCACACGCACCACCCTACCCCCAGTCTCCCTTTGGCTACAGTGGCCTTTCCGTTGTGTTTTCCTCATGGGAGGGTCATAAGAGTCCCCAGAGGGAGGCCAAGCGATAGCCAGCATCTCTCCATTCCCAGGACGACAAGCAGCCAGAGTGGAAGGCTCCCTTGTTTAGAATCGCTCAGCACATCCCTGTAAAACTGAGCTCTGCCCACGGCACCATTCTGTCTTCTCCTGCAGCCCTGTGCCCACCTCTGTGCTTCCCTACAATTTGGCACTCCCCACCTAGTCCCCCGTCTTTCACCGAACACGTCCAGCTTTTATCATGAGCTAACTTTTCACACGTTATGCTCAGCCTCTTTGACTGGAGTGAGCTGGCAGAGGTCCAAGGCTGCGTCTCACCATCTCTCTGTTCCCATCCCTCTGTGCCCTTATCCTTTGCCCCTTCCTCTCTGACAGCAGCCCCTGCCTAGGACACAGTGGCACTCTGAAATGGTAGGGGCAACGCAGGCTGACTGGCAGGGCTGGCCACTGTGGAAAGCTGCTTGGGCCCCACCCTCCCTACTTTCCCCTTTGCAGGCTCCCCTGAGGGCTCTTCCAAAAGCTGGCTACCCCCAGGTGCTTGGGCGGTAGGGCGGGTTGAGGAGGCGGTTCATTAAATTCACATCAAGAGAAATAACTAACCAGAAGCCGTTTGTTGCTTAATTGGTTTTAAACTTCAGGAGGATTCCTCGTTAGCCTAGGGGTGACCTCTGTAGAGCAGCCTACATGGGAAAGGAAGAATGGGGGGAGCAGAAGCCCCTTCCTCTGACAGCCTGCCCCCTACTCTTCACATGGGGATTTCGCTTTTCTTGCAGCAAGCTCCCAGAGCCAGGCTTTACAATCCTCGTCTTCCTTCAAAGCCTCCTCTTCCAGGAAGCCTGCCTTGGCCAGCCTGGAGGAGGGCCCCAGCCTCGAGTCCCTTCCACATGTACAGTCTGCGCCATCAAAGACGGCTACCTGTTAAAGTGTTTGGTCGTGCTTCCCAGCCTGAGAGCTTCTAGGGAGCTGAAGCTTTCTCCCCACTGTCCTCATCACCCCCTTGTCACGTTTCGTTCTACTTCCTCTGCCGCCCTCCCTGCTCCCACTTCTGCCTTCTGTCCTTTCTCCTCTTTGCCTCCTGCTTCTCCCATCCACATTTTCCTCCTTTCTTGTCCTTCCTCCCCAGTCAACCCCCATTGTGTAGGTAAAGAAAACACCAGGGCACTCACCAGCACCAAGGGACACTAAACCCCCCATTATTTTCACCAGCATTCTAAAGGATACTTTTGCCATCGGGCCCCCATTCCAACTTCCACCAGACTGCTGCCTTCTTCCCAGAAGTAGAGGAGGAACCCATCGTGGGAACCCATCGTGCTCACAGAGCTGGAGGAACTAGAACAACTTCGCCTGGAAAAAAGAAGATGGGGGAGGTCATAACGACCCTTCATATCTCTGAGGGGCTGGCTCAATTGAGTAAACAGCCTTGTCTTGTGCAGGCCCGGAGGACAGAGCTAAGATTTATGCTGGACCAAAGGCTGTCAGAGCGACAGAGAATCAGGCGCAATGTAAGGAAGAAGAGTAGTGAACATCCGCTGGTTTTCCACAGGCTTCTAGAAGCAGCATTCCCCCATTTGGGGATCCAACCCTCCACACTCTGTATGGTTTCAATATGGCTACCAATCAGAGTACGCTGCCTCCCATCCTCGGGTCATGGAACGAAGCCTGGCCAATCATGATTGCCTATGGCTCTGCCCACAGCGATTGGCTTAGGATGGGCCTTTGACCCAAGCCTGGCCAGTCTCCATCCCTCCCTGGGACCTTGTGTAGTCAGTGGGAGAAAAAAGCTCTCTCTCTTGTTCATATCTGGTGATAAGATACGCTGAGAGTTGTTGGCTGCCTTCTCCCAGTTGGATGGGAAAACAGAATCAAGAGTTGCCGAGGAGAGAAGGAAAGTCCTGGCAGTGTTGTTTGGATCTCTAGAGGTCACTTACACTCCCACCCTTTACAGTTTCTTAGGCCAATAAAGTCCCTTTTTTGGTGAGCTTTTTAGTTGAATTTCTGCCATTTCCTAACTGACGTGAGGACCTTCTCACAGCCAGAGCTGTCCATGTGGGAGCTGGCAGCCTCCGGAAGAGGCAGGTCCCCAGGCGGAGCAGGGCAACCTCCTACCAGGGACACTGGAGAGAAAATTTCTGGGTCCAATTGTGCCAGATAACAGTTAACATTTATTGAAGGTCTGGCACTTTATAACCGTTACCTCAGTTAATCCTCACAACACCCCGGTAGGAAAGCATCATTCCCCCCATTTTATAGATGAGGGAACAGAGTTGGGGGGGGGTGTTCATCATTAACTTGTGGAGGTGCACAGATCCAGAATGGAGCGCAAGTCCTTTTTAGCTCCAGAATCATGCTCCTTCCTGTAAGCCTAGAGACTCAGATGGCTTTGCCCACACATCATCCGGAAACCTGGCACCTCTGGAAGGGGCAGATGCAGACCTGCTTTCCGCAGTCAACTCAGCACTCTTAAATAGGGCAGTCGATGGAGGCATGGCGCTGTGTCTAGGTGAGCAGAGAGGCGCCGGGCCCCAGTTGGCTCCGGGGACAGAAGGAACCCAGAGGAGGAAGGGCCGCCTCCGCAGAGGGCTCGCAAGCAGGAGGCACTTCCTCTTTCAAGGACCTGGATGAGGGTCTGTTTTGTGTCACGGATGCCTTTTGGTATCTGATAAGCCTGTGGACCTTGCCAAGTATGCAACGTTTTGCATAGCTTCAGGGGCTTCAGAGAGCCCCACCCCCAACAGCGCATAGAACCTGAGTAGCTCAGTTAAGATCTCCATATTCAGAAGCGTGAAAAGTGCTCAGGGGCCTGCCACAGGCCAAGTAGCCTTAGCAATAAAATCCCAGAGAACTGGACCTACCACAGCCAATTATCTAGCTGGGGAGGGTGACCAAGTGTCTTTTATCCCTTTTCCCACAGGACCCTGCCCCCCCCAGCATCTTACTCTCTTAAACCTCCATGGTTACTCCGGCCCAAATGAGGGTGAAGGGGTGTATCTAGTGAGCTTCTTCAGCCTGAGATCGGGGAGAGCAGCTGAATGCCTCCACATCTTTTCTCAGCCTGTGTGTACCCCAACACCCATCCCCATGATCTGGTCATTCAGTCCAGCCTCCTTAGAGTTGGAACAAAGAGTTGGAACCATCGCCTGGAGTCAGGCTGCCTAGGTGCAGTCCTCTACCATTCACTAGCTGAGGATTAGGGCAGATTAGGGAAATTCTTTAACTTCTCTGAACTTCAGATTCCTTCGCTCTAAAATGGGGAAAACAATAATGCCTGCTTGCTAGGGTTGTCATGGTCATGCCTTCAGACGGGGCCCCACACAGTCACATGAGCTGGATGTCTTCAGGTTCCCTCAGATCTGCTCTCTCTGCTTCTCCCCCTACTGTGCCCCAAAGCGACCTTTATGGACTTCATCACTGGGGTTCCTTGCCCTCGGGCTTCTGGTTGGACGTGGCCACTGCGGGGCAGCACAGAAGAGCAGGGGCAGGCAGAGGGAGGTTGGGGTATTTTTTCTGTGGTGCTCTGCCTGCCAGGTCACTGAGGATGGGCTCTGTCCGTCTCTTAGGGGCCATAGCTTCTGTCAGGTGGCCCTCTCTGGAGAGCTCCCCACTCCAGGTTCCAGGAAGTTCTCCTTCCACTTGTCCCTTTAGGCCCAGAGGTGGAAGCTGCTTCCCACTGTTTCTGGATGGGGTGTTGCACTGTCCCTTGTAGAGATGCCCTTTATTAAGCTCTCCTCCATGACCTAGTGTGAGGATGCCTTCCCTGTCCCGGAGGACCCCTGCCTCGTGTAGAGGGCCCTGTCTTAGCCCTCCCGCTGGTACTAGGGAGAGGAGGGCAGGGTGGTGATGGATAGTCCTCTCTCTCCATCTCTGCTTCTGTCTCCAAACGTCTCCAGAACAGACTGAATTTCAGGAGCTATCCAGATGAAGAAGGATGGAAGAAATGGTGCAACGTGGGCTGATGAGGCAGAGGGGTAAGTTTTTAGTGAGATAGAGAATCAGCCAATGGGAGGAGGGCAGTGGAAACACAGAGCAGAGATAAGGAAGCTTTGGTCTCAAAACAAGACAGATTTTACATTGAAGAGCAGAACCTAGTTTGACTGCTTGAGGGTGCGAGGGTCCACCGGGAGGGTCCCAGAGCTCAGGCTTCTGCCACGGGGTCCACACCATCCCCTCAAATAGGATGGCAGCTCCTTTCCTTCTCAGGGCCTCCCTTGAGCCTGACACCTCTGCCTGAGGCCCCCTCTGTCTGAGCAGCCTGTCCTGTTTATCTGTCCCCTTAGCCTCCAAGGTGTGACTCTTATCAGGGTGCCTGGGCCCCTGGAGCCGTGCTCACAAGAGACAGAGTGGCTGGGAATGCTGGGGGGATGCCCTTGGAAAGACTTTAGGAGGAGCGTGTGGAGTGTCTGCTCCGTCGCAACGTCCCCCACCAGGCCCTCCACCCCACGTCTGGTTCCGAAAACTGGGTGCTCTTTCCTTATTGTAATCGCCCGTGTCCTGTCTTATCAAGGCACTATCTTGTTCACCATTATATCTTGAGTACCTAGCAACTTGCTTGGCACATACTAGGTACGCAGCATCTAGTAGGTACCCAACTAATATTAATTTATAAGAAAAAGTGCCTCACCCCAACCCCAGAACAGGTCCCCAATCACATTGGCGCGGAGGGATGGGAAGAGCCGTGCAGGGCTGCAAGCCAACACAGCCGAATCCTGCTCTGCTTCCACCAGCCTGCTGGAATCCGGGCTCTCTCTTCTCTTTCTGGACCTCAGTTTTCTTGTTTTGAAATTTGGACTTGGTTGGACTTGGTAATCTGTGGTTCTAGTGCCAAGAACAGACTTTTAAAGTATCATGATTAATACATAAAAATTTTGAACCACAGTCACAAACCTTGGCGTCTTAGCCATTCTTTTTCACTCATGGCCAAGCACCACAGGTATTTTTATCTACATGGCTCTAGTCTAAAAAGAGTCTATCTCCTCATCCACCTCCGTGCTCACAAAATTAGGAGATTGATTAACGCACTCCCTCACTTCCTCACTCGTTTTTTCATTCAACAAATATTTATGTATGCCTGTCGGGAGTCAGAGGTAATGAGTGTGTTTCCTTCACTGTCTTTGTGGGAAGCTCAGAGAGAGCTGGTAGGTACCAGAGATGGCGTGGAATCTTCACATGGTCATGGAGGTGGCTGAGGGGAGGACCCTCCCACATCACCTGTCCCACTTCACTTCTGCTATTCAGCAAAGGTGTTGCTCCTGGCAGAGATGAGCTTGCTGTGCTGAGCAGAGAAGTCTGGCTGCCTAATAGGCTTCCCATGGGGGCAGGTGTGACCAGGGATTAAAACTCAGGGTTCTGGAAAGAGCAGAGGGCCAGGTAGCCACATTTCCCCCTGGCCCAATAGAGACCCACTGATATCTCCCAGCTCTGGCCTGACACACACCAGTCCAATGTAGGTAGGAAGCATCACAGGGCTCCTTTCCAATGGGGCTGACCTGGAGCAAGGTCTCTGAGCCCAGAAACGGCCCCAAAGGCGTTTCCTGAGTCAGACTAACTGCTACATGGACGATGGACCAACAACCCAGGCTGGATGTGTGTGCTCACCATCAAACTCAAGGTTGGATGCTGTAGAGCCTCATCAAGGATTCCGGCTAGAACTGAAAGGGCCTTCCCTCTGAGTGCTGCTTCTGGTGGCAATGAACGCAGCCCCCACGTTGCTGGGAAACCATCCGACTCTAGCAGTGTGCTCCCTCCTCTGTCCAACCACAGCTTTGTGCAATGTGGTAAACATGGCATTCATATAGCCAGGTTCACAGCCAACGGCAGCCCACTCCCTCCGAGAACCCCCTAGATATTTCAGCCTTCCTAAATCCTCTTTTTTCCCTGTGGTCTTGGGTCCATGTGGGCTCAGATAGTTGTGTGCAGGGTCAAGAGACGGGGGGAAGTTGCATTATGTTGTCTGTGTTGAAGGCTCCAGCTCAAGGATGGTGGACTGCATGTGGAGCCCCAGGTGGGGAATGTAGGGGGGCTCTGCCTGGATGTGTCCCATGGGCGACCTCAGAGCAGCCCTAGGCCAGGTGCGTTGTTAAATCCAGCCGGGTTGTTTTCCCTTTGGAAAAGGAAGCTGCTGAGTGCAGCTGGAGAGAGTATACCAGCCACCTGCATCGGCCTTAAACAGATTCCTCCCTCAGGCTCAGGTGGGGTCCCATGGCTGCTTGGCAATCCTTTTACAAAATAGCTTACTGAAGAAAGCAATATAAGATCATCAGAGAAAATTTGGAAAATAAAGGTAAGCAAAAAAATAAATAAATAAAAATCACTCTAATTCCGCGTTCCTCCACCCAAAAACAGCCACTGCTAACTGATATTCGTACAGTCTTATATCTGTTCATATATAGACAGTACACATTCTTTTCAAAGTCAGATTGTCGTGTTTATACTAGTTTTTCAATCAATATGTCCTGAATATTTTTTCATGTCATCCAATTTATTTACATATTTTATTTTCCAGTATCATTTTGAATGACTGCATACCAGTCTATGATACAAACCTGCTTTATCAAATTGGGGTATAAATACAAGGTGTGATGAAAAATTACAGTGAATGTTTAAATTTAAAAAATTATTACAGTAAAAGACACATTGCCATTAATCACCCTCAAAATACTCTCCCTCACTTTGAACACACATCATCCTTGCTATTTTCTGAAGCAGTTCTGGAAGTCCTCTTTCATGAGTTGCGCTGTCATGGCTGCCTTGATGTCCTGAATCATTTTGACTTTGGGGAAGAGCCAGAAGTTTCATGGTGCCAGATCCAGTGAATAAGGTGAATGAGGACACACCGTAATGTTTTTATTTGACAGAAATTGCTGTACCAGAAAGGATGTGTGACATGGAGTCTTTTCATTGAGATCAACAAATACGGTGAATGCTGCTGCCGAGTGCCATCCAATAGAAAGGCAGGGATCTTCGATATGGGAACTGGCGTATCAAACCTTAGTAACAGTGTGTGACAAGTTTCAATTTTTTTCAGTGCAGTCAGTCAGGTGTGAGCTACGGTTGAGAGAAGATGTGTTTAAAGTGTGTGGTAAATTATCCTCCATCATGACAACGCTCCATGTCACACATCGCCTCTGGTATGGCAATTTCTGTCAAATAAAAATATTATTCACTGGATCTGGCACCATGCGACTTCTGGCTTTTCCCCAAAATCAAAATGATTCAGGACATGGAGGCAGCCACGACAGTGCAACTAAAGACACTCACGAAAGAGGACTTCCAGAACTGCTGCAGAAAGTGGCAAGAACGATGGGATAAGTGTGTTTGAAGCCAGGGGGAGTATTTTGAGGGGTGTTAATAGCAATGTGTCTTCTACTGTAATAAATTTTTTAAAATTAAACATTCACTGTATTGTTTGATCACAGTTTGTAAGATAAATATTCATATTAACCACGCAAGCCCATCCATAGTAACAAGATAGATAGTATTTCTGTCTTGGGTTCTTTCTCCACCCTGAGTTATCTGAGAACATCAAGGGCTTCCTCAAAAGGGCTGGTTCATTCAAAGCCAGATGACAAGAACACTGGAGCCTCTGATTAGCTGTGGCTTCTGTTGCTACCCCAAAGAGTCCCTAGAGACCTTGGTCCCGCATAGTCTAAGCATCTTTGTCCACCGATGCAGTGATGTGCAGTGATGTTCTCATTGGTCCAGATGTCTAAGAGCCTTTTAAGATAGTTCTCCAATGGAGGAAGAACCCAATGTGCCAAAGTGCCTAGGACGGGAGAGGCTTCCAGCCCCAGACACACACCTGCCAAAATCCTGCCAGCTTAGGGCATGGCACTAAGCTCAGATAATCTTTTAGGTTCCCACCACCAGCAGACACATTCAGAACCATCCCAGTCCATCAGACAGGGTGTCACCATGTTATCCCCAAAAGGAGGGAAGTCAGGTGTTCCCAGTCCTTTCCTTTTGGAGGCTTTCTGTCTCCTACAGATTTGCCCCCCTCCCTCCCGGCAACCATTCTCGAGAAGTTAAATGAGTTCCTTCGATTTCCTTCTCTGTACCTCAACTTTTCATGAGTCTGTCAAGCATTCTTTCATTTGCTTCTCATCTCAGGAATTGTCCTTCCTTCTCTTCGTGTCTTCCATAAGCTGTTGACATGGCTTCCTTCCCCTCTTATATCTCCTCTGTTTATTAGTTATCCTCTCAGAATCCCGCATCTTTAATCTCTCCCTTTTTCCTGTCTTTTTTCCTCCCCTGACAGAAATATCTCAAGCCGAGAAAACAAACAAGCAAACAACACCCTCCTTCGATCTTAATTTCAGTCCAGCTATGACCCAACTCTTTTCTTACCTTTCTGGCCAAACTTCTGAAAAGAACATTCTACTCTCACTGTCTGGACTCCTCAACCCACACCACAGGGGCAACTTGGCCGTCATCCACTGAGACTGTTTTCTCAGAGGTCACCACTAATCAGAATCACTGTGTGGCCCAGTTTTCCAAGAATAATCCTGGTTTATCCCTCTTATCCCAGAGTCTTCTCAAAGTGTCCCAGTTTGAACATGACATGACATGGTGATCTTGTCACTAACCCGTCACAACCAACACAACCCCATCACAGTCGTTCTCCACAAACCTCAGCGACACCGGCTCTGCCATCCCCGAACTTGCCTCTGGCTTACTTGATGCCTCTCTGCTAGCTTCACCTCTCCCTTCCATGTGCCCTGTTATTCACATCTACCATAGTCACTGTCCCCATGAATGTGGGAGCTTCACCTGGCTCTGTTCCTCTCACCCAATATTTACTGTCCTTCTGAATTTCACCTACACCCACGGCTTCTGCTCATCATTCTCCCTTCACCCTCAATCCAGTGCAAATCTAGACTTCTGGGAATGAGGGTGGCTTCAAAGCAGGTTTAAAAAATAACCCTCTCCAAACTTGACAGAAATGAACAAAAAGAAACAAAAATAGAAAAGGCTGCACCGCGGCCGAAACTATGGTGGGACTCTCCTCAGACGCCAAAGATTTACACAGAGAAAGACCTCCCTCTTGGAGGGGAAGATATAAGGATATCTATCTCACCTAAATTAATTTATAAACTCAGCACAATCCTAATCAAAACACCAACATGATTTTTAACACAATCAAGTAATTTTATAGTTAGTCTGGTAAGGTATAGCTAGGGGAATTCTGAAGAGAATTCCTTTGTTTTTTTTAATAGATAACAGTACATTACAGTAATTTTTTTTTTTGGGGGGGACAGTAGATTTGGAACAGGAATAGGGAAGCAAATCATAGAACAGATACAAAATCGAGAAATATATATCTACATATGAGTATATATCAAAATGTAGTATAAAAAAGAGGCATTGCTAATTAATAGGGGAAAGATATATCTGTATATTAAAATGTATTTATAGACAAGAAAATGTACGTGAAGTTCTCTTGAGGTGGGGAAGAGCCCTTTAAGCGTGATATCTAGGTCAGAAATCATAAAAGGAAAGGTTGATATGCTTCACTGCATAAAAATGAAAATTTCTGTATGGCAAACACTCCACAACAAAAGTTAAATAACAAACAGGGGGAGAGGGGAATGAGTAATTGGAGCAATAAAAGGTAGAAAAGGGAATACTCCCCTAACATAGAAAATGCCCCTTCAACTTCGTAAGAAAAAGATAAAACTGAATGAAAATGGGAAAAGGGATGAAAAGAATTTGGAAACCATTATTTGCTTAATCAGCCGCCTTGTGTAAAGGCAGGGAGGGAGTAGTCAGCTAGAAAAGCAAAGTAACACAAACGTTATCAGGCCCTCCCAGTCTGGGACTATAAATAAAGTTCCATTAACATCCATCACCGAAAGTTCCTGCTATTTCTCTTCTTGCAGTTCCAGGACCTCTGCCCTCTTCCTCCTCTGCCACAAGGATTTCTGGGAGTCCCAAAAAGGCAGCCCACGTATGCCGAAGCATCAGCCCATCAGCCAGCCACAATCCCCATATGGTTTCTCTGGAATCCTTCCTCTTCTGTCCCACTTCAGTGCATGCTACCAGCAATGCCACCCCAACAATGACCCATGTGTGACTACTGCTCCGAAAAGGTGCCTCTTCCAGTGTCCCCAGAGCCACCATTTCCTGGATCCAGGGGGCACTGGGCCCCAAGTAGAGGTGAGGAGGATGGCCTTCTCTACTGCCCCGTGTTCAGACTTGCTGCTGACACCAACAGGATGAACCCAACTCAGAAGGAAGACAGAGGGGACAGACTGAGAGGGCACAAAGGGACTGTATTAGTATCTTACTGCTGCTGTAACAAATGACCACAAACCTTTTGGCTTAAAACAGTACATGTTTATTCTCATACAGTTCCAGAGGTGTGAAGCCTGAGGTCATCGCACTGGGCTGCTCAAGGTAGTGGCAGCCTGTGTTCCCTGCCACGGCTCTCGGGGAGAGTAATTTACTTGCTTTTTCCAGCTTCTAGGGCTGCATTCTTCGTGTTCCTTTGCTAGTGGCCTTTTTGCCCGTTTTCAAAGAGAGAAACATAGCGTCATGCTTCAGTGGTCACATTGCCTTCTTGTCCTGTGTCAAATCTCCCTCTGCTTCTCCTTTATAAGGACGTTAATGATTGTCTTTAGGGCATGCCCGGATAATCCTAAATAATCTCCCCATTTTCTAGATCCTTAATCACAAAGTCTCTTCAGTCGTGTGAGGTAATGTTCACAGGGTCCAGGGATTAAGCCTTGATTATCTTTGGGGACAATTAATTACTCAGACTGCCACAGGGGCTGATGCCTTTCCATCATCTTCTAGAAGGCTCATCTCCTTTCTTCCTAGGCTCCAACCGCCTTCCCATTTTAGGCAAATAGACCCATGCATATTTATATATGCAAATGAATGCTGATATTGGGGAGGGGTGTTGACCATACCAGGGGTGTCAGGGCCCCAACTTGACAAACCAAGTGCTATGCGATGGGGGTCAGACCAGTAGTCCTGGGCGTACACAAGTGGGTGGCAGTTCAGTGCTACAGAGCTAAGCCTCTGAGAAGGGTCAAACCAGGCCTACCAGGTGATCACCAAGAGAGTCACCAGCAAAGAAAGGGCTTGGGCCACCAACTGGTGGAAGCTCCTCTTCTACAGTCCCAGGGCTAACCTTGTGTGTCTCCCTACTAAGTGCTGACAGCAGCAGCACCTTCACGTTCCTCACCTCGTCCCTCTTCCATTGTCACTACTGCTGTCCCTTCACCAACATGCTGGGTTCAGTCAAGTCTGGAAAAAGATGAACATTGCACGCGGATTCAGTCGACGTGGGAAGACAGCCACAAGTAGAAAGCCTAGGAAAGGGCCTGAGTGTAGATTGCTAGTGTAGGCGGGGCACTGGTCGGAGGGAAGGCTGTGGCAGGAATGGAGGCCAGGCCATAAGGCAGTGTAGTGGCCAGGTTAGGGAGTTTGGGTTTATCCTAGGGCCAGTGGAAGTCACTGGAAAGTCCTAAGCAGATGTGGCTGCATTTCATTTTGGAAAACCATTCTGGCAGTGCCATGGAGGCAGGGGGCTAGTTAGGAGGCTGTGCCATAGCTTAGGCAAGAAATAATCTGGAGTTGTGTCGGCAGACACGGTAAGAAGTAGACATGCGTGAGATATTTATGAAGGAGAAAGCAAGACTTTTGAACTGATTGGATGTGGGGAGGGCAGAGGAAGGACTCAGGAGTGATGTCCACGTTTCTGGCTCCAGCTGCCGGAAGGATGGTGGTGTCATTGATTGAGTGGGAAGAACACGGGTTTTGGGGAGAAGAGTGTGTGCAGTGTGAGGTGCTTGTAAGAAGCCATTGAATAAACAGGTCTGGAGCCTGGGGACAGGTCTGGGCTGAAGGTGTGGATGGGAGCCGAAGCTAAGGGTCTAGGTGAGAGTGTCCGGGGGAGAAAGGTCACACGAGAGAAGAAACACTCACAACAGTCAGGAAGAATGCCATCATGGGTGAGGATGCCCTCTGCCTCACCCAAAGGAAACTGAGGACTGGCCCAAGGTGTAGAAAGAAAATCAAAAGAGTGTGTCCCTGAAATCAAGGTAAGAGGACATTTCAAAAAGGGGGAAGTGATCGCAGTGGCACATGATGTTCAGAAGCCAAATAAGGAAAGGAACAAAAGGTGGATTGGGTCTTGTGATGATGGGCAGCGAAACCTGAGGGCTGTGGGCTAAAGAATAGGTGTGAGTTGAAAACAGAAGGCAAGTGAAGCCCAGCCTTTCAAGAAGATGAGATGTGATGGGAAGGAGAGAGAGGAACAGGTCATTCAAGGAGGACCTTTTTGGATAGGAGAGATTGGATCAGGTTTCCATGCTCGTGTGAAAAATCCTATAGGAAGAGGTTGAAAACCGGGGAGAAGTGGTAACTGATGGCAGGGAATGAAGAGGCAGGGGATGGCAGAGAGGAAAATACAGCGGGATTGCCAGGCAGCCCGGAGGCACGTTAGAGGTGATGAATTTGAGGAAGCACCAATCTGTGAAGCGTTGGGATTTTCTCTGACTGCCTCAGTCGGGCAGCTGTAGCCCGTGAACCTCAGAGAGGGTTGGTGGTTCAGCTGATGCAGGGCTGGAGTTTCCAGGTTGACAAACATAAAAGACCACGAGACAGGGTTGAGGAAGGTGGGTCCTGGAGTCTAAGCAGGGAAGGAAGGGATTGAAGCAGGAGACGGGTGTCAGACCTTGCTCTACCCTGGGAAAGGGGGTGTAAAGGGAAGGTGGGGGTGGGGCAGTGGTCGCTGGTGTCAGACTGAGCCCGAATTTCAGCTTGTAGAAGTGGAGCCGATCTAGGTGGTGGCCATGGGAGTGGGGGGGCTGAAGTTGAGAAGAAGCTCTCTGAGAACCAGTCTTAGATAGGGAGGAAGCCAGGTGGGAACTATCTCTGGGTGCAGCCATGAGATGACCGCAGTGGGAGCCCTGGAGCAGCAGCTGGGTGGAGGAGTTTTTGGGTGGTAGAGGAGCAATGGTCTGAGAGAAGCCACCTCACTTGCTGACTGCGGGGGAGTCTGGGGGATGAGGATCCCTCCCTCCAGGACAGCTGCGGGGCAGGCCCTCTGTGAAGAGGCTCCTTGAGAAGACAGGGGCCCGGCAGAGAACTTCCCTTCTGAACAAGACTCGAGAAGAATGTTGAGACCAGGGAGTGAGGCCATCAGAGCAGCCACAGAGAGCACAGTGAGAGGGGAGGACAGGGCTGCTTGGCCAGAACCGTTTGCGACTCATGTGGTCAGAGAGAGCCTGACCAAAAGCTGCAACGACCACCATAGCCCTGGGAATAGTTAGAGCTATTCTGTGTTCTCCTTGTGCAGAAAATCATAACTTGCTCATCCCCAATTCCCAGCACCCAGCCTGGTGCCTGGGGTGGGAGGCAGAGAGGAGATGAGTTCCCCAGATTCCCATGGACTGTAGGAATGCTTCCCAGTTGATCCCAGCCAATTCTAGTAGGAGGACCTTTTTTTACTGAAAAAATTTCTGACTTCGAAACTTCGAAATAATACTGACATGGTATGTAGCAGCTGTGACTGAGAAAGTGCCAGTGGTGGGTTAGGATGAGAGACTGGGCCGGACATAACTGCCTGCCAACCGTGGGAGCTCGCGCAGGTTAGTCAACCTCTCTAGCCTCAATTTAATCACCTGTAAAATGGGTATAAACCACCTACCTGACAAGGTTCTAGCAAGGATTACACGAGCTAATCCGTGCTAAGCACTTCATATGGCGCCTGGCACAGAGCTAGTAAGTGTTAGTTATTATGGCTATGAATTCAGTTATACTTTAAACAAATTTTTGTTTTATTCAGCACACTAGCACCCACACACAAGGGAAATGGTTGTAGGTATATATGGAAGGTATGTTCCTTATTCATTCAGCAGCTGTGCTTGTGGAGACTGGAGGTTCAGGGACCCCTGCGATACCTTGGAGTCACGGGGACCCTCGGTCAGTCCACGTTTGCACCTGTCTCACTCTGTGATCTGACCCCTCCCCAAGGCAGGCATTGCTGAGGAGGCTGAGGCCGGGAAGCTTGTCCATAGACACCCAGGAACGCATGGCAGAGCCAGGTGGGAACCAGCCTCACTCATCTCCCTCTCGCGCTCTTCCGGTGGCAGCTTCAGCCTGTTGGCGTTGCCACAAATGCCTGGGCCTGGCTGGGTCTGGCAGTGTTTGCTGTGTTGCTGCTGTCACCGCCAACTGCTCCGTCGACCGTGGGAGGGTGGGCCTGGACTCCGGGAGCTGTTGTCCCAACGCTGGTTGTGGTTCCAGACTTAGGCATGTTTCTGTCCCAGTCCCTCTGTTAGCCCTGCCACAGCCCGTCCCAGCCTCTGTGATGGCCCCTTCACAGCCCCTGCCACATCTGTCACAGTGTCTGTCACAGTCCCATTAGTCTGTCAGAGCCTGTGTCATAGCTGCTATCACAGCCCCTTTCACACCCTGTCACTGCCCCTGTCATGCCTCTCTCACCCTCTCCCTGCCTCTGCCTCTGCCTGTGCTCGGGACTCTGCAGGGTGGCCTGTGGGGCACAGCTCTCATTACACAGCGGAACTGTCTCTCTCTGGAAGGCATCCAGCGGAAGTCTCATGTAATAGCAGGTTATCTTGATGTGTGGGCTTGTGGGAGGGAGGCTGGGCCACCGGATGGTACAAAAGAAACCAGCCAACAGACCCTGAATGTGGCTCACTCCACATGCCCACAGGGGTCAGGGGCCCAGATCCCTGCCTCTGGCAGGGTGACTGAGTGGTTTCGTGGTATTACTCTAATCTCGACCCCACTGTGAGCTTCCAAGAGCAGGGGCTGTGTCTCATCTTTTCTTGCTCACTCACTGCGGAGTGGACTCAGGGCTGGGCTCCCAAGGCACAATCTGATGGTTGTCCTCAGTCCTGGCTTTACTTAAGTTGGTTTGGTGGCTTCCCGTCGCCTCCAGAACGAACCCCCGAGGTTGCAGTCTCCCAGACGGCTCACCCATCTCAGTGCACAGGCGCTCACCTCTTTTGCTGACCCTGTGCCCTCTGCCCGGGGTGCCCCAGCTCTCTGCCTCCACTTTCCCAAATCACACATGCCTTCTTCAAATTCAGTCACGGCTGTCTCCCCTGCCCCCTCTCCTGTGCTCTTCCCCCTGCCCCCTCTGCCCTCCAGCCACTTGTCCCCTCGCAGGACGCTTGCCCCTGGCTTCCTGTGAGTTTCTGTGTGTCCTATTCTTGCCACAGCCTCAGCGACCTGGCGATGAGGGGCTGGATCTTATAGCACCAAATAGTAGGGACTCCACAAGTTGGCGAGATCAGCACAGGGGTGAATGGTCAAATGAATAAAAGGCACGATGTAAAACTGGGGGAAGAAGAAAACGTAGAGGAGTGGGGCAGAGGATGGGCATGGCAGGGAGGACAGCGTGAGCCAGGCTTGGCAGAGGCCCGGAGTTGGGGGCTGGGGAGGCTGTGAGCCCCATCGAGCCCCTGGGCCACCTCGGGTTTCCTGGGAAAGTCCCATCTCCCCAGCTCTCCTCACGACCCCTCCTCCACCCCCCACCTTGATCCATTTGCCAAAGCTCTTCCCTCTTTCCTAGGCCATCCTGTCTCTCCCTCTCCCTTCCTAATGCCTCCAGCCCAGGCTGTTGAAACCACCTGGGGCCCCTGTCTGAACTCACTTCAGCCCTGATGTATGGTAAATTCCACATTCGGGGCAGAGGAGTATCTGGCACTTACTTCTTGGCAGGTCTGCTCAGCCAGCACCACGGGGGCCTCCCCCCACTCCAAGTGCCTTGCTCTCCAGCCTGGCTCCAAGTCCAGGTGGCCCAGACGCCCTGGAGCCCCAGCAGGACACAGAGACACAGTCCAGGCCTGGCTGAGCTGTCAGCACATCTTTCTTCTGCTTCCCTGGGAGGAGAGGGGCATAATGTCCCAGCCATCGCCCTGGCAGCATCCCGAGGGAACAGCCAGGAGTGCAGGATGAGGAGAGCGGAGGAGATCAAGGGCAGCGGAGGCAGGGCTGGCCAGGAGATGAAAGGGCTTGGACTCTGCTGGGCTCCAGGCACTTGCAGGTGTGGTCCTGCATAGAGGCAGGGGATGGAGAAAGGATAACACAGTAGTTCACACTCACAGAGCCTAAAGAAACCAGGCAGATCTGAGAAAAAAGCAGGTGGCAAGCCCAACCAGAAACTGAGCTTTCTCTCACTGCTACCCTGGCCCTGGGGGAAGAGTAGGCATGTAGGCTCCCAGTGGTTTTTGTAGCCAGAGTCTGGGTGTGAGGGTGGTGGGAGAAAGGGATCAGGAGGACCCAACACCCTCCTTCCATGGGGACAGCAGACTTTCTCCTAGGGCCAGCTTAGGGCCACGGTTTCATGGGCCCCTAAGGTGGGCCCTTAGCCTAGCCCTCTCCTCTGGCAATGCTTTGCTTACTCCACTGAGAGAATGCAGCAGGCCTCACCCCTGCCAGGCTGCTCCATTTACTGTTTCCCCCACAACACACACACAAACACTCACACACACTCTGCCTAGAAATCCCAGTTCATTTTCCACCTCCTCCAGGAAGCCTACCTTGACTATACTCAGGAGCACCATTGCTCTGAGCTTCTGAACCACTTACTCTGACCCTTGATTACAAACCTCTGGCATGGGTTTTTGTTGCATCAGTCAGACTCAGAGAGGGAACTGCCCAAACTCGGGCATCTCTCTGCCTTCCCAGCCTTTATCCATATGTGGCTGTGCTCAGGGGAGGGCACCCAAGGGCTTGGTCAAGACTGGGTGGTTGATTTGTTCTCTCCATACATCTATATCCAGTAGAGCTT
Source organism: Rhinolophus ferrumequinum (assembly GCF_004115265.2). Lineage (NCBI taxonomy): Eukaryota > Metazoa > Chordata > Mammalia > Chiroptera > Rhinolophidae > Rhinolophus > Rhinolophus ferrumequinum. The sequence goes on along the minus strand of NC_046289.1, from coordinate 98,256,063 downwards.
TCTCCCTGGGTGCTCCGTCCCTCCCCCTCTAGTTTCTCCATCAGGGCACCTTGGTACAAGAAACCTGAGGGACTGTATCAGCTTCTAATGTTCCTTCTCAGGGGCCTGGTCCCCAGGTCAGGACTCCACAGAGCACACCTGCCTCAGAGCACAGCAGATGATGCCCTGGGAGGCCCATACCTACATGAAACAGAAAGATGAAGTTGCACCTGTGTGTGGTGGGGGTCTGAACACGGGGTCAAGGGTGTGACCTCTCAGTCAGTGCCCTCTGATCCCACTTAGGCAAGTGTCCATCCCAGACAAAAGAAAGTCTGCCTTCTGGAGGCTCCGCCAGGACTTATCAGGGGTGGAGAATTCACAGAAAGCAATCCTGTATAGCAAGACATCACTTTGGTCCCAACAGCAATTTTTAAAACCAATATATGACCTAAATCAGATTCCAAGTGTCTCCTCATCCATTGGCTAATGCATTTTCATTCAATCTTCCATCATTCAGTGTTTATTGAGAACTTACAAGAAATGAGACGCCAAGTTTGGCGCATTCATTTTCTCATTTAGTCTTCACAATAGCTTATAAGGGACAGAGCATTGAATCCATTTCACACCTGAGGAAGACTGAGGCACACACAGGCAGTAAATGACAGAGAAGTATTCAATTCTACCGCTTTGGTTTGTCCGCCTCACGCTCCATTGTTTATAGCCGGGGCTCCCAGACTTTTAGAATTCACACACCAATAACATTTCAAAATGATTTTTGGAAACAAAACACAAAACCCTATGCCAACTTTTTTACTTAGCCAAGGACCTGAAAAATACCATCTCCTAGCACTATAATTTCATAAAAGGGGCTTTTTAACACAGAAAATGCAGCAAGGATATAATGCTAGACCAGGGGTGTCCAAACTTTTTTCAACGTTTTTCACCAAGGGCCATATGCGGTAAAATACACAAAGAGCCGGGCCACTCACTCGAGGTGAAGTACGTATTGCCTCACCTGGTTTATTTAAGTAAACTAAATATATTTTTGGAATTTGCTGCGGGCCAATTGACAATGGATTGCAGACCGCAGTTGGCCCCCTGGGCTGCAGTTTTGACACCCCTGTGTTAGACTAAAGACAGCCTTCTAGGAAAGGATAATTGGCAATCTTACCCTAAAATATCCTCTCTCCCTCCCTCCCTCCCTCCCTCCCTCCCTCCCTCCCTCCCTCCCTCCCTCATTCTCTCCCTCCTTTCTTCCCTTTCTCTCTTTTTCTTCCTTTCTCTCTCTCCCTCTTTGCCTCCTTCCTTTCTCCCTTCCTCTCTCTTTCCTTCATTAAATTTCAAGCAGAACCGGCCAAAGAAAACCTTGGCATTACATGGTATGGGAGGCACTGCCCCACCCCAGAGCTGCCCCTTTAACAATGCTCTCAGCCTACAAGCAAATAAACTTCCAGAATTTCCCACCGCTCCCCTCTGCCCATCCAGGTCCCCACCAAATAGGGCCTGAGACTGGTATATAATAATCAGCCACATCCCCACTCATTCCCAGCAGGTCTTCTGAATCTCACAGACATCTCCGTTTTCCTTCCAGGGAAGGAAGCCCATTCTCCCCAGCCCTTTTCTCTTAGATCCAGATCTTTTCTGGGTTTACATTCCAGGAACACACAGCCCCCCTGCAGCCCTGCAGGAAGCACATCTGTCTCCAGGAGGTACCCAGTCCCCCACCAAAGATGGGAGCCATAGCTCTCCTTTTTATCTTCAGTCCAGAGGCAGGGCTTTCCCCTTGCTGGAGTCCCCAGGTCCTGTCTATTGTGTTACCAGACTTATCAGAGCAGACCCCAGGCTCTGCTCTGACTTGGGTGGGGCAATGGGGAGAGCTCAGACTGGGGGAGGGGGATTCATTCTCTACCTTCTCTCTGCTTCAGCCATGCCAGATTCAGAACCGTCTCCCTCCCTCACCTGTGCCTGCCCCCATCCCACCTGGGTGAGTCAGCTGAGCAGCAGAGGAGAACGTGACATAGGGAACCCTTGGCTGGAGTTCCAGCTCCACCATTTTTTTGCTGTCTGTGCTTTGGTTCTCTTGCTTGCAAATGGGAGTAAGAATGTTAGGCTGAGCCATGAGAAATTGTAAAAATGTGACCATATTTGGCCCACAAAATTTCATGTGGTTTAACAACTGAAGTGCTGGGTACCTGTCTCACCCAATACGACCTCTCCTCCAGGAAGTCCTCCCTAGCTACCCCAAGCTCAGCGAGGTCCCCCTTTTCAAATCTCTCATAGGTTGAGGCATGATTTTGTACACACTTGTTTCCCCTCTGAGTTTCCCCCTCTTCTCTGAGTCCAGGTAAGTCTAAGTTCCCCACAACTTGGAGTCCATCAGGGCGAGATCTAGGTCTCCTTCTCTGTCCCCCGAGACTGCTGGCATGCCACAGCTGTCCTCCTTTAGGGTTTTCACATAGAGGAGACAAGGAAAGGCCAGGCCTTGTTGGGGGTTACCTCATGCTTACTTTATATAGTGGTCATTTCTGCACCCAAGGGTGGTCCTAGATGGTTCTGAGTGGGTGGGGCTAACCAAATAGAGGGTCGAGGTGCTAGAGGTGGGGGAGTGAAAGGGGCCTGACCCCCGGTCAGCCTGTAGCAGCAGAATCCCAGGAAGAGAGCCTTGGTCATACCCTCCATCTACTTCAAGGATCCCCTTTGATGGCATTAGCCAACTTCCGAGGTCTGTCACTCAGGCATAGCATTGACATTTATTGATCTGCTCTCTGTCCAGCCTTGTGTTACTTCCGAGGTCCCTGAGATGAGTTGGACCTGTCCTGCCCTCGGGAAGGGCACACACACTGCACTGAGTACTCGGTGCTCAGGCTGATGGGAGCTCATAGGACACGGGGGCCAAAAGAGGGGGCATGGCCAAGATTTGAGTGGCCAGGGAAGGGTTCCTCGAGATGGAGATGGTGACGCTCCTACCATGGGTCCCTGGGAAGCCCCTTGAGGCTGACTTCCTGAAGCTGGGGGTAGAAAAGGCTAGCTCCCCGCTGGATACAGAAGTCCATGGAAGTGAGTTAAACGAAATCTTCCCGCTGTGGCTGGCACACCAGGGCAGGCAGGGCTCACAGCCGGTGAAGAACACTCCTTCTCAAGGAGACCCAAGGACATTCAAGGATTAGGCCTCCCAGCATCTGTGCAGAGAACTGTCAGCTCAGAGCGGCTCAAAAGTAGAAATGCCAGCTAGCAGTGATGTCATCACCCTGGTCCTTCCCTCCCCTCAGGGGACGTCCAGTGGTCCAGTGGGTAAAACAGAGAAGCCCCTGCCAGGCCACCCAAGCCCCATATTGCTTCCAAATTTTCTTCTCTGAATGGGGTGGGGGAGGTGGTCACAATTGGGCTAAAAATGAGAATAAAAAATCCTTTGAAGTAAACCTTTGTTATTTCTCAAAGAGATGGCAGAGCTAGGGGACCTTACTTTCTCCCTTCTGTCAGACTTCGCTGGGGTTCCATTACAGCACTAACCCAAATTCAACGTTCTCTGGCCAACCCCTTCCCTCTAAGGCTCCACCCTCATTTCTGAGCTAATCTGGGATGTTTTCCTGAGAGGATCTGAGTAACGCCTGGGCCTTTTTGACGGCCCCCAGGTCAGGGAGAGGGGGTCTGGCAGCCCGGCCTGTGGGCATGGGAGGTGTCAAGCTGTCTTAGGGTGTTGGAGAGGAGTAGACCTGTCTGATATCTCTGGCTGAGCTGGTAGGATTCATCCATAAGTCTGGAGCCTGCACACGGAGAGGGGGGACACACAGCTGGACCTGTCTGATATCTCTGGCTGAGCTGGTAGGATTCATCCATAAGTCTGGAGCCTGCACACGGAGAGGGGGGACACACAGCTGGATCGCCGGCTGGCCTGGGGGTGGAGAGCCCACTCAAACGGAATGGAGGCTGTGCAGCTGCTCGGGGTAGGGGGCCTGCGTGGAGCAGGAACTCCCCTAGCGTTGGTCCACATGGGGGGGGGGGTCACAATCTTGATGAGAACCTAGGGAGAAGGAGGTCCACAGCTAGCCCCAGAGTGCCAGGTCGCTAGAGGAGCTCGCCCGCTGGCTCCCCGCTGCAGCTGGCTGATCTCGGAACCCCGCGTGGGCACCACCCCGGGAGAGGTGCGTGCGGATTCGGACTCCGCTGCTGCAGGCACATTTCCTCGAAGACTTACCTCGAAGGGCTGGGTCTCACCTGCACGCCCCGTGCGTCCGGAGTTTCCCTCACGCCCTCCTCGCCCAGCCGCTGCGAGTCTCCGCAGGGGAAAGACCTGAGTGGGGAATCGCCCCCCGCTCGTTTCACAGGAAAACCCCGGGAGCAGTTCCAACGCAGCGCGTTTCCCGGAAACCCCTCTCCAGGCGCGTTGCGGGAAGGCCCCGGGCTCCGCATCCAGACCACCCGCCCGTCTTCCTTAAGGAGGGTCCAAGACCTAGTTGAAAGCAAAATCTCCAGGAAAAGGCGAGCCCAGAGCTCGGAGGGGAGATCGGGAAACCCCGCCCTCCAATCTTGGGGTGAGGAATTGGCAACCCAAGCCGGAACCCTAGACTTGGGGCGCGCTCTCAACCCATGGCCAATGAAAGATATTTGAGGGTTTAGGATTAAGAACGCTTCTCACCCCAATCCCTAAGGTCCGGCGAGGGTGTACCCTCGCCCCTCACCGGGAGCGCCCCCCGGCCACCCGCCCGGCCCCCGGCCCGCGTCGCTGCCCCTTTAAGAAGCCCAGGTAGGCAGGCCCGGCTGCGGGAGCCGCTCCTATGGCAACCCGCGAGATGCCGCGGCTTCATGAATATTCCGGGGCGCGGGAGCTGAGCGCTGCCGGAGGGCGCTCTGGGGGAGGCGGCCGCTGATGTAAGCCTGGCGGGCCGCTGGGCTCCGCTCGGTTGCGGCGGGAGCCCCGGGACCGGCCGGCCGGCCTCGGCCAGAGGAGGCGAAGAGAGCTCGAGAGTGGCTGAGCACAAAGCCGGGGCGGCGGGACAGACGGACAGCCCGCCTGCTCGCGGGACGCACGCCCGGGAGGCGCGCCGGCTGTGCGCTCTGCGCTCCGGAGCAGTTCTCCCGGCGCCGCGGCCCAAGCCCCGCTTCTCCCCGCGCCCATTGTTCCCCGCGGGGGCGGGGCGCCTGGAGCCCAGCCGCGCGCCGCGCCCCTGAACGCAGGAGGGAGGAAGGGAGAAAGGGAGGGAGCGCGGGGTCCCCGCGCCCAGCCTGGCTCGGGAGGAGGCGCCGTGCGGCAAGCCCTGGGAGCCGGAGCGGGACTGGGCGCCTCCCGCGCGGCACGCAGCCTGCCCGAGCATGGGCGCCTAGGCGGCCCGGCGCCGGCGGCGAAGGACGCGTCCCCGCGGGCGGACTGACCGGCCGGCGGACCTGGGGCCGGCCCGCGGCGCCGCACCCGTGCCCCTGGCCCGGGCCCGGCCCCCGCCCCTGGCGCCATGGACAAGCTGCCGCCGTCTATGCGCAAGCGGCTCTACAGCCTTCCGCAGCAGGTGGGGGCCAAGGCGTGGATCATGGACGAGGAAGAGGACGCCGAGGAAGAGGGGGCTGGGGGCCGCCAGGACCCCAGCCGCAGGAGCATCCGGCTGCGGCCGCTGCCCTCGCCCTCGCCCTCGGCGGCCGCGGGCGGCACCGAGTCCCGGTGCGCGGCCCTCGGGGCGGCGGACGGCGAGGGGCCCGCCCGCGGCGCGGGCAAGTCCAGCACGAACGGCGACTGCAGGCGCTTCCGCGGGAGCCTGGCCTCGCTGGGCAGCCGGAGCGGCGGCGGAGCGGGGGGCGGCAGCAGTCACGGGCACCTGCATGACTCCGCGGAGGAGCGGCGGCTCATTGCCGAGGGCGACGCGTCCCCCGGCGAGGACAGGACGCCCCTGGGCCTGGCGGGCGAGCCCGAGCGCCCCTGCGCCTCGGCGCAGCCCGCAGCTTCTCCGCCGCCGCCCCAGCAGTCGCCGCAGCCGGCCTCCGCCTCCTGCGAGCAGCCCTCGGTGGACACAGCTATCAAAGTGGAGGGAGGTGCGGCCGCCGGCGACCAGATCCTCCCCGAGGCTGAGGTGCGCCTGGGCCAGGCCGGTTTCATGCAACGCCAGTTCGGGGCCATGCTCCAGCCCGGGGTCAACAAATTCTCCCTGAGGATGTTCGGCAGCCAGAAAGCCGTGGAGCGTGAGCAGGAGAGGGTAAAGTCGGCCGGGTTTTGGATCATCCACCCCTACAGCGACTTCAGGTAAGGGGATCGTGGTGCTGGGATTCTGAGCGGCCGCAGGCATGCTGCCGGTCTCGCTCTGCCTCTGAGCCGGAGTTAACTTACTTTCCCTCCTCACGCTGGGAGCTCAGAGAAGTGGGGCGCCTCTAGGGTCCGCGACACCCCCAGGCCTCCTCCAGCTCTGTGCAGGGAACGTTCCTCTGTGTCCCTGCTCTGGACCTTAGTCCCTTGGGGTCCAGGCCTCATCAGAGGCAGGTTGAAAAAGTATTAGGAGCCTGGCCTAGCCCAGTGGCAGGCGGGTAGGCTCTGTCTGCCACCTTGAGCCACTCATCCCACCTCCCCCTCCTGGGTGGCAGCGTCAGGGTGGCGATCCTAGAGGCAGCTCCAGGTCATTTAGCCTGCAGAGCAGGGCCACGAAGGGCGACAGACCTCTTGGCAGCTGGGCCAGCTCCTTGCGAGCTGACCCTAGCTGTAATAGCTGCCTTCTGGGAAGCGGCAGCTGGGCAGGGAGAGCTGGGTCCCTGGAGGACTCAGGTGACTGGGACGAAAGCCCTCTGCACCCCTTAACCCTGGGCCCAGCCCCTCATGCCAAGTGGTCGGCCAGGTGTGGACATCCCAAGCAGCTGCCCTGCCAGGCTAGCAGGGCAGCATGACCTTGCTCACCGTGGTCAGTGAAGATGCCTGGTGCCCTGATGGATGGCAGCGGTCCTGTGAACCCAAGCTCAGCCCAGTGGGCCAAGCTCCAGCAGCTGCTAGGTCTCTCAGGGGTCCCCCGTGAACCCCCAGAGTGAGGGACCCCACCCCCTGCCCCGTCACTTGAGTCAGATGCCACGGCACAGCAGACAGCACTCAGGGCCTGTGGAGGTGTCTGCAAAGAGAGATTGGTGATGGCCTCTGAAGTTGGCATCAGGGGTACCCCTACCTCAGTCAAGGTCTTGGGGTCCCTCAATGCTCCCCTAGGCTTTCCTCATACACAGGATTGAAGTGAATGTCTGCAAAATGGTCACCCTTTTGAGCTGGGTTTAATTCGTTCTGTCTCTCCGGGCCTTGCCCCCTATTTAGCTCCCTTTCCTGCCTACCCTGCTTGTCTGCCAATATAAATGAGCATTTTGTCAACCCAGAGCCCTTTTTGCAAACTCCAGGGAAGCTAGATTTGTAATGAGAGCAAAGCCATTTTCCATCCAATGAGAGAGATTTCTCGTGCTGGGAATGACCAGTCAGGCAACACTCAATGGCTTAAAATAGGTGATGAACAGAGAGGGCTGTCCTTTTCTTGCTTTTCTTTCTTTCTTTTCTTTTCTTTCTTTCTTTCTTTCTTTCTTTCTTTCTTTTTTTTTTTTTTTTTTTTTTGAGGGACTGCTCTTCCTAACCTAATGGCCAGGGTTCCCACTGTCAGAGGGCCTGGGAGGCCGGAGGACAGGCTGAAAACACAACCATAGTCTTCCCGTTGTGTGAGCAAATGTGGGACCCTCGCATTAGGAACTGTGGTGCTTCCCAGTGCCAGGTTCCTAAAGTGTGGCCTCCCCTATGGTCAGTACTGGGACCTGATGACCCCAGCCTAAGCTAGAGAGGAGTGGGCAGGAACTGTGTCCCCTGTAACCCTCTGGATGTCCTGGGTTTCTCCTCCTTCCTCCAGACTCCCTGGTGGGGGTGGCAGGTAGGCTATGCCAGTATCAACCACTTGAGATTGTTGGGGGGCCCTCCCTTCCCTTGCTCAGCTCCCCACTGTCTTTGTTGTCTGAAAGCCTCGGTTCAGGGTTCTCATCAGCAGCCTGGGGTCCAGGGTCTGCAAGGGGCCAACCCCAGGCACACCAGCCTCCCCCCACAATAGGCACTGATGGAGCACCGTTGAGGCACGGGGCCGTGCCTTTCCAGTGTCCCCTCACCCTGAGTGGTGAAGAGCTAGGACTGGGTTGCTTGCATCCCTGGGAACCTCCCCGCCTTCCTGAGCTTCCTCTCCCCATCTTGGCTTGTCTGTCTGCAGTCCCCCTGCTGCAGAATCTCCCACTAACTGCAGGCCACCTGGGACATGGCAGGGGGGAGGGTGGTGGAGATGGGGAGGGGTGGAAGCCGCAGGCTTGATGGATGGGCAACAGGAGAAAGGTCAGACTGGGCCTGGAATATGGGTTTGTGCCACAAGCCACAGGGACTGGTGGCTGGAAGCGCACATCCTCCGTGCGCAGCCCGGTCACTTTCTGGTGCTGGGTGGGGTGTGAAAAAAGAAATCCAAGAAAGACCGTCTTGTGAGTGTCTGGAGAGGCAGTGGTCGTGCCTCTCCTGCCTCGAGGCCAGAACAGCTGGTCTCCTTTCAGAAGGTTCAAGAGGCAAGGGCCTAAGTCTTGTAAGCTTAGAAACCCCGCTACTCCATCGGCCTCACCCACTGCCCACCACCTAGCATCCCATGCCTCAGTCCCTCACGTTTCAGCCACTGACCTTGGGCCTCTGTGCGGAACCAACCCCGCTGCCCAGCTTGGGCTTTACACGAGCTTCTGCAACTCTTGCTCAGGCCAGTGGGGATTTATGCATCATTTTGACGGGCAGGAAGCATCGATCCAGCAGAATTGGTTTAATAAAGGATCACCAGCAAACCATGATAGATTGAGTTTGTGGTTTGGAGTTCAGAGCTTGCCATCATGGGCTGCTTTGGACATCGCCTGTCCCCGGGAAAGGAAGGTTGGGTGCCTTTTCCAAGGGCCTGAGTGGGCTGTGCCTGAGGGACCCGCCTGTTGGCCATGTCCAATGATAGGTTTTTCTTGGCTGCCTCTGCTTCTCCTCATCCCCTTCTGCCCCCCTGCATGTGTGTGCGCGCACGTGCACACACGCACACACACACACTGTGCCCTGGCTCCCCCCATGGTTCCTCATGGCTTTGCCAGGTTGTCTGTCCTGCCCCTCCCACTCCCCACCTACCTTTCAAAACTTGTATTTGAGGTTTGGTAAGAGAAGAGGCCAGGACACACAGCCCCTCAGGGCATCGTCCCCAGGCTCCCACCACTGCTGGTTGGGCTCTTGGGTCCTGGGTGGGTCCTTCCTTCCACATACGCCATGTGCTGGAAGCAGGGCTTGGCAGTGGGAAGGTGGAACAAGTGAAACATAGTATCTATGTGACCCTGTTTTCCCAAATGGAGAGAGAGGGAGACAAAAGGAGTAGGCACCCCAAGTGAAGATGTCCCTGGTTTTGTTCCCAGAAGCTGGTCAGGCTTCCAAGCATCAGGCTCAGAGTGTAGAGTGGGGGCTGTTGGCCCGGGTGTGTGTGAGTCTCTCTGGGTGTCTGGGCGCTGTGTGCGTGGACGTGGGGCTGGTGCGGAAGTCCCTGTGTGGGATGTCAGTTCTGGGGCTACTCTTGTGCTCCAAACTCTAGCTTGGCCTGAGAATGGAGGCAGGAGTCTTGGCCCCTTCCCTCTCCTAGCCGGAGTCTTCTGAAACTGTGAGGAAGGGAAGGGAAGAGAAGGAAGGGTCCTAAAGGGTCCTTTTCTTGAGGCAGAGTCAGCTGGGCTCCAAAATCATGGAAACTGAGCCAGGGGCCTGGTAGGTCCCAAGGGTGACCTAAAACGGACTTCCTGTGCCTGTACCTGGCCCCAGGTACTGTCAGTGCCCAACTCCCATCATCTCCTCAGCCCCGTCTACTGTGGGACCCTGCTTGGGTTCGGAGCCTTCTCTGAGCCTCCGAGTATTGCCCCTGAGACAAATGGGAATCCTGTTGCCTATCGCCATGTTAGACACAAATAGTACAACTGTGGTTACCTGTGCAGGTGCGAAGCTCCATCCAGGGAGCTGGTGGAGACGGTGGTGCTGTAGTGAGCCACACCGTCCCAGCATGCACCGCTTCCTTCCCCTGGTCCTGGGCAGACCAGCGGACCTTTGTCCTTGGCTCATGGCAGTGCTTGTGGACTACATCACAGACCTAACTGAGAACCTGCTGGAAATCACAGAGTATCCAGGAAGATACATGGACATCCAGACACACCATATGACCCCCTGAGTTGAAGACCATCTAGGTTGTTGAACCCCACGAGGGGCCATCCCAGCAGGGAGCCCTGGCCTGGGAGGGGTGGGTGCTAACCTTCCAGAGCTGGCCGTCCTGGGGCCTCCAGCAGGATGGACGTGAAAACGGGCAGTTAGATGCCTGAAGAAGGAATGGTGCTCCGCTGGGGGACCAGCTTCTTTGCTGTCCCCTTGGTCCCACACCCATCTCTCTCCCTTTCCTCCACGGGAAGGACTGTTCCGGGAGGATGTGCAAAGGAGGAAGAGGGCAGCAGCCTGGCTCTGGAGCTTGGGGTTCAGAGGCCCTCTCTGGGTGGGCCTTCCTGGGGGCCATTGTCCAGGAATGCATCTTCTGCTTTCAGTGTAGGAAGCCAAGCTGGAAGGAGCTGCAGGCCGTGGAGGGGGAAGTGGAGGGGGAAGGTGCCTTGTGCAGAGTGGAATTCCCAGGGGAGCTGCCTGGGGGTGCTGTCAGCTGGCACAGGGGGCAGCAGGATTCTCCAGTGATGAGGAAGTGCTTACCTGGATGGGGCTGTGGAGGGTGTGCGTGGGCCGGGGTCCCTGCATGCTGATAATGCACAGAAGCCCCTTGGGCCATGCAGCCGGGACCCTGGCGGGCAAGCTTGGGCTCCAGGTTCTCCCTGTTGCAAGGCTTCAGGTCCTGGTCTGGCCTGTACACGAGCAGGCTGGGACCCCTGCCCTGTCCTGGCCTGCCCCATTTGTTAGCTGCTGTGAGCCGCTGCAGGTGGCCTGCCTCCCACAGTACTGGGCTGTCTGCCGGTCCATCCGCCCTCCTCCCCCATGTATTAGAGTCCCCGGGTCTTCTGGGATGCCCTCTCAGACCTCTGCGGCCACCATCACCCCTCTCTTCCTCCTTGAGCACCTGCTGGCATTTGGGTGGAGCATTGTGTTTGGTATAATGCAGTGCTTCTCAGGCTGTCATCAGCTCACCTGCGGATCTGGTCAAAATGCAGATTCTGCCTCATTAGGTCTGGGCGGGGTCTGCCATTGTGCATTTCTGGTAAGTGCCCAGGTGATGCCATGCGCTGGTTCTCAGTCCAGAACCACGCTTGGAGCACTGAGGTTCAGACCAGGTGTTTGTTCCGGGCTCAGCCTGGGCTCCCTGACTGAGTTCCCTGAGAGCCTCTGTCTTTTCCCCTTGGTCCCCAGTGCCTAGCGCGGCAAGGTGAATTCTGTGAACTGGCCTTAGCAGCCCTCAGCCACAGAGGTTGGCTGCAAAGTTGGGGATGTGGGGTTCACAGCCTTCCTCCCTTCCCGCATGGCTGCCTAGACCCTGCTGCTCTGGGTGCTGGCTGTTGGGGTGGCTGAGCAGGGGAGGCCAGGTGGCCAGAGGCTCTCGTTAATCCATCCTGTCCCGTTGCTCCGGCAGCCTCTCTCCTATTCAAAGGGCCAGGGGGCGGCCCGGCTGGCGGACAAGGGGCTGGCAGTGTGTGCCTGCTGTGCTGCACTGAGATCTCCGGTAAGGAGCAGATGTTGTCAGGGAGAGGCCAGAGGTGCTGGGGAAGGAGCCGCAGTGTGAGCTGGCTCCGACCGGCTGGCTGGGAGGGCAGAGGCATCCACCAAGAGCAGCTGCCTTGGCACCTTAAGGTGTTTTTGTGTGTGTGTGGGGGCATCTGAATCTTAATGCCACCCTGTCCTGCCCAGGCCATGCCTAGCAGCCTCCCCTGTGGTCTGGGCTCACTTGTCACGTCTCTGCCCCCTTTTACCCTGGAAGGCACCAGTCTACATATAGATGATGGGGCTCACGAGTGTCATTGCAGCCTGAGTGGCCCTTGCGCCTGCCACAACACTGGCCATCACAAGGGGATTCACACAGGGTAGGTCCAGCCCCAGGCCCTAGGGGGCTTGTCATATAACCAAGGAGGTAGCCAGCTCCAGCACACACCCCCTTTAGCTCAAGGGCTCTTACAGAGCTGCTACTGCCAGTTGCTAATTAATAGAAGGGCTTCTGAGGCCAGCCAGGCAGTCCTGCTTGGGCCCAGGGGATGTGGAAGAATCCACATTTCCAGCCAGAGCAGGCCTTGGGGAGGGCAGGGGCATTGCCTTGGCTTCCGAGAGGATGTTCTCTGCCAGCCAGGCTTTACTGAGAAAGCATTGCCAGGGCCCTGGCAATCTGTGATCCCAAAGCCACTCAGCACCTGCCCAGAACTGGGGAGGGAGGCAGCACAGAGAGGTGGTGAGCTCCCCGTCACCGAGGGCACTCAAGATGAGACAGAAATACTTAGACGCGAGGTTTCTGAGCAGCACCCTGTGGAACAACTACGGTGCCCACGTGTGTTCTGTTCGGCTGGCGTAATGTGTCAGTGTCATAACAAATCTGAGACAGTGTTTTAAAATGGAAAGATGTAACATAAAGATTTGGCTTTGGGGATTCTCTTGAAAAATTGGAAACTCAGGCAGCTCTGGCCCCATGCTCCCATTCCACAGCACGGCTCTGGAACAGACTAGAGGCTGCCCCCTTTAAATTGGCTTCTGTTCCCCAGTTGCCCAATGTCCCCACCTGCCCCTAAGGTCTCTGTCTTACACCCAGCAGTGTCACTAATACACGTCTAGGTGCCTGACCCTTGTAAGCTTCTGAATTACAACCCAGACTCAAACCAATCGAGAGTAAAGCCAGGTGGATTTACAAACCAGTGACCTCTGTTTATGAACCATCTACCACGTTCTGGACTGTGCTAATAGCTTCATAGCTCCTATTTCATTTACTCTTCATCGTGGCCAGGAAAATCGTTTCTATTGTCCCCAGGTTACAGATAAGGAAACTGAGGCTCTGATGGGGGGAGAAAAGACTTGCCCCAAGTGAGGTAGCTACAAAGTACCAGAACTAGGATTTGAACCTGGCCTCTAGCACTCTAAACTCATACTCACCTCTCCTTCCCTGCCTCCCTCCCTCTCTCCATCCCTCCTTTCTTTCCTTCCCTCCCTCCCTTCTTCTTCTCCTTCTCATTCTCCTCCCCCTCCTCTCCTTCCCCCTTCCCCTCCCTTTCCTCCTCCCTGTTAGTTTTTAAAAACTGAATTGCTAAAGTAGTTCAAGAAAACATTCTCCTGAGAATGAAAACATTGCAGCTAACGTTTGACTATACCTTATCTGTGTAGAGGGACAGTGAGTGCCTGGGGCTCTGCTGGCCTCGGAAATGTAACCCGTCTCAGAATACCCGATCTGGACAGGCCTTAGCAAACTCCTGCCTACAGCCTTTGTTTCATAAATGGGGAGCAGAGGACCAGAGAGGGAAAGCAACTGGCCAAGGTCGCTGATAAGTCCGGTCAGAGATGAAACCAGAACCCAAGTGGCTGCGTGACGTCTGACTGCAAAGGCCGTCGAGCCCTGCAGTCTCCCCCAGGACCCCAGCCAGAGGGTGTCCAGGGAAGGCTTTTCCTTAATGCTCTTGTCACTGGAGCTTTTTCTTGTCTTCCCAGGCCCACGCCTGAAGTTTGGAGTGATAGGTATTTTCTGAGTCCCACATCGATTTAAGCTCATCCCACGAGAAGGGAGCCTTTCCTTATCTGGAGCTGAGAAATGCCTGTGCCTGCCCCGCTCTGGGGCCGCAGCTCCAGGGATGCTGGATTAGGGTGCTTGCCCACCGGCTCCTCCCCAAGCCAGTCCTGACTGGCATGGGGACCTTTGGGGTTTTGGAGCCACATCCAGTGCTATTGATGCACCCACCGTCCCTTGATAGGAGTAACTGGGCTCAAAGGGGAAGGGGACAAGTAGCCAGCGGTGTCTGTGTCCTCTCCAGCAAGAAACAGGGGTCACATGGTCCTTCAGAGAGGTGAGAAAGGGGAGTCAGTGTGTGGTTTAGGGCTCAGTGTGTGAGCAGGGTCGGGGCTCGGCGTGTGAGCAGGATCGGGGTTCAGTGTGTGAGCAGGGTCGGGGCTCAGTGTGTGAGCAGGGTCGGGGCTCAGTGTGTGAGCAGGGTCGGGGCTCAGCGTGTGAGCAGGATCGGGGCTCAGTGTGTGAGTGGGATCGGGGTTCAGTGTGTGAGCAGGGTCGGGGCTCAGTGTGTGAGCAGGGTCGGGGCTCAGTGTGTGAGCAGGGTCGGGGCTCAGCATGTGAGTGGGGTCGGGGCTCAGTGTGTGAGCAGAGTCGGGGCTCAGTGTGAGCAGGGTCGGGGCTCAGTGTGTGAGCAGAGTCGGGGCTCAGTGTGAGCAGGGTCGGGGCTCAGTGTGTGAGCAGGGTCGGGGTTCAGTGTGTGAGCAGCATCAGGGCTCAGTGTGTGAGCAGGATCAGGGCTCAGTGTGTGAGCAGGATCAGGGCTCAGTGTGTGAGCAGGATCAGGGCTCAGTGTGAGCAGGATCGGGGCTCAGTGTGAGCAGGATCAGGGCTCAGTGTGAGCAGGATCGGGGCTCAGTGTGTGAGCAGGATCAGGGCTCAGTGTGAGCAGGATCGGGGCTCAGTGTGTGAGCAGAGTCGGGGCTCAGTGTGAGCAGGATCGGGGCTCAATGTGTGAGCAGGGTCGGGGTTCAGTGTGTGAGCGGGGTCGGGGCTCAGTGTGAGCAGGGTCGGGGCTCAGTGTGTGAGCAGGGTCGGGGCTCAGTGTGTGAGCAGGGTCGGGGCTCAGCGTGTGATCAAGGTCTAGACTCAATCTGAGGTCACAGCCTGGGCCCAGACTGTGACAGGGTTCAGCCAGGGATCAAGATAAGGCCTTGGTCTGAGGTCAGGAACAAGTCCTTAAACAAAGCCTGCGAACCAGCCTTGTGGCTCTCTGATACACCGGGCTTGGGGCAGTGTGGCCCACCTCTCCCCTTTAGGAAGCACCCCCCTTCCTTTAAGCTCCCTGAACTCCTGTACCTCTTAGCATCTGGGCCAGCTGCCTCTGGCCCTCTCTGAGAGGTCAAGTATAAATTATAAAGAAACAACAGTGCCACCGCTGCTGGACACCAGAGCCACCAAATCTCGCACGTGACCACTCCCGCCCTCAGCTCTCATTGGTGGGGGCTGGTGTCTCTTCCCAGCCAGGCAGCCAGCTTGTGGCTCCTGCAGAGTGAGGCTGGGCCTGGGCAGAGAGGTGTACTGGCTCGATAGGGGGTCACCCTGCACTCCACTGCACTCTGGCTCTGGGCTCCCACAAATTGCACAGCAAGCAACAGGGCCTCCAGGTCTGCTCACGGTAGCTGTGGGGGCCTGATGATTGGCTGCTGCTGATTTTGTGTCTAAGCATTTACTCATGTGGGTGGACATGTTATGTCTGTGTGAACAAGGCTTTCAGAAATTAATATATAACACGGGCTGGCTAATATATTGTCTTCTGGGCTTGGGAAGGGGCAAGCCAATGGGGCTGGTGCCGCCTCAGAGACCAGATAGTCCATTCTAAGACTGTTTTCATTTACTATGTGTGAGCAGCATCGGGGCTCAGTGGAGGATGGGGGTCACTACCCACCTGGCTAAGAGCAGGTAGGGTTTAGGTCCTCTTAGGGTCAGTCCTCAGGTTTGGTTTAGAGGAGGGCAGACAAGACCTAGGCCAGTATGGATTGATGATCAGGGAAGGCTTCCTGGAGGAAGCAGATATGGGCTGGATCTGAAGGAGAGAGAGAGAGAACCATTTTGCAAACTTTCTTGACAGCAGGTGTCTGGGAGCTTGAGCTAAGGTGCCACTTGGCTGGGTGGATATTGGCAGGCATTGAGGGCAGGTTACTCAGAATCTGCTTCTTTGTACCTGTATTCCTTAAGCTCTGCCCTTCACCTGAGGGTTTTGACCCCATTGCCCCAGGTCATGCCCAGATGCTGCCTGAGTGTGTATGCCTGTGTCTGCATGTATCTGGCTATCTTTGCAGCCCAGGGGAGCTCCCTGGGGCCGTGACTCCAGCTGCATGACCTAAAACCCCCTTCTGCTGTACTAGGCCCTGGAAGGCAGGTGCTGCTATTGCAGTCATAGCACTGAGCGTGTGGCCTGGAGCCCAGAAGTAATTACCCTGCGGTTCCCGTTGCAGGCTGGAACAGCCCCTGTCAATAATTAACGTGAGTCCCCAGCCACTCGCTGCCAAAGCCAGCCACGGGCTTCTCCCACCTCATTTGTCAGGGGATACGGGCACTGTTCCCTTCCCCAGGGACAGGAAAACCCTCAGGCCCACAGGTCTCATCAATGCTGTTGTCACCTTTTAGAGGAAACTTGGTCCAGCAGGTGATTGCTGCTGGGGCTGCCGGTGCGCAGCACGAGGCTGACCCACCCTTGAGCCCAGGGTCCTCGTCCTGATGTGTCCCAGCTGTGACCGCCCAGCCCTCGCACACTGAGTTTGTGCCCTCCAGACCCTCATCCTGTTCTGCTGTGTGACCTCAGCAAAGCCCTTTCCTCTCTGTGTCCAGGGTCAGGGCTCAGTGTGCGGTTGAGAAAGAGAGCAAAGCTAATTAGCAAAATAGGTATCGAACCCGGAACTGACCCCATTAGTACAAATGGAGCCAGCGGGGTAGGGACAGCTGCCCACAAGCAGTGCTGATGAGAATCTCCCTCCTTCTTTCTGGAGACACTGCTTGGCCCAGCCAGATGCCATCCTGGCATTAGGCAGCCCCTGTACTCCTGGACCAGATAAGGATTCCTACCCATGGGCCTCTTTCTGCTGAGGGTCTTCTAGCCCTTGTCCTAGGGGACGAGGCCAGGGTCTCCTTGGCGTGTTGTGTGGTATTCGTGTGCTCTGCTGCGACCCGAGGCCTGCCTGCCCGCTCCTTCAGATCATGGCCCCTGTGGGAGTGGAGAGTAGGCTTTCTTTTCTTTGTTCCCTGGTCCCTGGGCAAAGGGCCCCAACCAGCCACCTCTCCTCAGGGGCAGGGTCCCCTCCTGGAAGCTCAGACCTGGCCTCGAAGCATTCAGCCAGCAGGACCACCAACGTTGGAACTGGCAGGGGAAGGAACACGACAAGCTGTTCTTCTGTCCCCCAGGCTCTGGGAGTCGCCATCCCACCGTGTTGCTCTGCAGCTTCTGGGGACAGAGCCGAGGGGCCAGTGTGAAGGGGCCAAGTGAAGACTTGGCCATCCCACTACTCTGTTGGCAGAGGCCAGGCCTCAGCTCCCTGGGCCTTGATTTTCTCATCTGAAAATGGGACTGGAGAGGGATTGGGTTTTAGCAAGACCCTAAAGCTGAAATGGGCAGCCACAAAGTCACCAGGGAGCTTTGTGCAGTGACAGATGCCTGGGCCTCCCTGGGTGAGGCCCCGGGAGGTGTAGTTTTGGGGAGCACCCAGGTGATTCTGCGTCCGCCCCCCACAAAGCCCACCACACGTGAGGACTCTGCAGTTTCTGACCTCACCATGTTTGCTGTAGACCTGCAGTGCTCCCCGGAGCCTGGGGCTGAAACGCTGACCCCCCCGGCCCAAAGAAATACCTGCACCCAAGCCCATTCGTGATGGGCCCCTCTCCAAGGGAGTCGACCCCCCCCCCCCTTTGCCTTCTGGCAGGTTGTTAGCAATCAGAGTCATGAAACTCGGGGGTTGGTGGGACCCCAAGAGACATGGGCCTTGCCCAGCATCCTTGTCAGACTGTTTTCCCAGAGGGCAGGCAGTGGAGTCCCCTCCGTCTCATGTTCTCAGGGCCCAGGAACTCCCAGGAGACCCCCATCCCAGCAAGAAAGCAGCATGTAGACGCTCCAGAGTCAATATTTAGGGTAGTAAGCTGTCTTCTATGGGGCAGCCCCGCCCCCGTGGTGTCCTCGGTCCCCGCCCACCAGTGCTGCCCGGCCTCCAGAAGCTCGCCCCACGTCCATCCCGTTTCCTCCTGCACGTTGGCACGCCCTCCGCAGGAGCAGGTGAGCTCGCCTACCTAATTCCCCCGAGGTTGCACTCATGTGCTACTCCACAGCAGTGTTCTATTTTTGTTCCCTTCTCCTGAGTGGGGAGAGGAGTGGCGAGAGCCGAGAGCCGTGTTTGAGCCTTCTTTGTTTCCTGTAAGCTGAGCAGGCAAGTTCTCCAGCTGCTAGTCCCCTCCCCCATTTTCCCCAGGTGGTCTTGGCAGCTGGGTGAAGCTCAGAGAGGTTAGGCTGCTAAAGAGGAAACACAGCATCCTGGCAGCTCAGGGCCTTGTAGAACAGGCGACCCTGCTGTAGAGTTTGGTGTGTCTGTCATCATCGTGCAGAGACTCAGGGTCTCCAGATGCGGGCTCAGCGCACCAGGGAGGCAGCGGGTTGGTGCCTTGGTGTCCCGTGGCCAGGCCTGTGTACTGTTGGGAAGGCTTAGTCACATTCCCTTCCCCCCGCGTCTCGCTCTGCCACCTTCCTGGGCCCCCTGTCCCCAGCAGAGCCCTGACTACTCCGTCTGGCATTCAGGAGGCCCCATCTTCTCTCCTCTTCAGACAAGTATTGGGTTGGGGCTGAGGTGTCAGAGCGCTGGGATGGGAAGCCTTTCTCAGCGCGCTGTCATCGGCCGCTGCCCTTGGCTCGCCTCTGTGGCCTCTGCACTGCAGAGGTTCGTGGAAAGGGCACGTCCTTACAGATCACCAAGCTCCGTCCTCTCCTTGTGCCAATGGGAAAACTGAGGAAAGGACTGCGAGAGGCAGGGACTTGTTCAAAGGCACGGAGCAAATAGACATGGGGCTGGGCCTAGAACCTAGACTCTCAGGCCCCTGGCCTAGATTCCTGCTGCTGTGCAGTGAGGACCTCCTCTTGTAACCACAATGCCGACCCGTCGACACACTCAGGCCCTTGCTCTTTGGGGCTGCAGTACCCAGCGGGCCATGCTGTCCCTGCCCCTCCATCCACATTCTCAAGCCTGGATGAATGTTCCCTCTGGCTGTTCCCAGCCTGCGAGGCTGCAGAGCCAGACAACCCCTCACTCCCCTCCCCGCTGGCTTATGGCCCCATAGGCCCTTGGAGCTGGCCTGGATCCGCAGCTCCCCTGTGGGGTGGGTCTGTCTGTCCCCCAGACTGAGGACTCCTTGAGGTGGGACCAGTCCACATATCTCAGGACCCCTGTAGCTCTCGGGGATCCTGCATCTCAGTGGTGACAAGAGCAGTGATGATGATGATGACAGCCAGCATGTACCGAGTATTTATACTGTGTAGTATATTTTAAACATCATCTCATTGAAATCAAACAACATCCTGGGAAGTGGGGCTCACGTTCTCATTTTGCACATGAGTAAACAGGCTCAGAGAGGTTAAGTGATTTGTCCAAGGCCACACAGCTAAGTATTCAAACAGAAGAATGACTGACCACTGTACCATTGGCTATAGCCTGGCGACTCAGTGTGGTCCCTGGACCAGCAGCCGCAGCAACACTGGGGAGCCTGTGAGCAATCACCCTACGCCTAGTGAACCTAAGTCTGCATCTTGGAAAGAGCCCTTGGTGATCTGTGTGCTGTGTCATTGAAGACCCACAGAAGGGGAAGGGAAGATTCAGTCCGTTACACCTTGTGTTTGGGGAGTGGCCGGGACTAACTCACTCTAGGATGAGGGCCTGGGGCTTAGCTCCGGACACGGGGGGAAGTGGAAGAGACAGGGGTAAAGGGGCATCTTTGTTTGGGTCTACAAAAACTAATTTTGTTCCTCAAGTAATTGATAATCATAGAAAAATTAGAAAATAAAGATACACCCAAATCCAAACAACCCACCCATATCCAAGCACTAGATGCCCTTGGCTCTGAATCTGTTTCGGAGGCAGCCCCAGGTGGCCGAAGGAGCAGCTATCTGGGAGCCCTGTGATT
This sequence comes from Rhinolophus ferrumequinum, assembly GCF_004115265.2. Classification (NCBI taxonomy): domain Eukaryota; kingdom Metazoa; phylum Chordata; class Mammalia; order Chiroptera; family Rhinolophidae; genus Rhinolophus; species Rhinolophus ferrumequinum. The sequence continues at coordinate 98,236,252 of NC_046289.1, read as the reverse complement.
CTGAGTCAGAGATTTTGAGGTGGGTTAAAAATAGAGCCCTGGTGGCCAGGCAAGGGTGGGAGGAAGGGAGCAGTTCGTCTGCTGTGAGTGGGGAGCCCGGGGGCAGGGAGGAGAGGGGATAGGGCGAGAGGTGGGAGGGTGTGTGTGTTCCCCTCAGAGGCCACAGCTGAGGGCCCAGTCTGGCCCAAGAAGGTTGTGGGGGGCAGATTTCCAGTCTGAGGCGGGAGGAGGAAGCTCAAGTGCCAGATCCAGGGGCCAAGGCAGGGAGGACTCCTGAGTACCCCACCCCAGCACCCCGGGCAGCCAGCAGCTGATTTGGGTGCGTGTAGGGGAGGGAGGGAGCCAGGTGGCAGCCCTGCCTCAGAATGATAAACAGGAGGCGGGACAGGTGGGGGCAGGGAGGGGTGGGTCCATGCTTCCAAACAGTTGTCATGGTTGTGAGGGAGGGAAGGCAAGGAAAGTGCCCACATGTGTGCGTCCCCTCCTGTGCGCGTCCCCACCTGTGCTGTGAGCAGGCGTGTGGTTCCCTTTGCCTGTCACGCCCGCCCTGCTTCCCTCTCCTTTGTCGCTCACCTCCAGAAGCTCTGCCCTGCTTGACTTTCCCACCATGACAGCACTGCTCTCCTGTCTACACTGCCACTTGGGCATTCCTGAGGTTTGGGTGTCTTCCCGGACACATGTCAGGGGATTCTGACAGCATGGGACGCTGGCCATTGGTTACAGTGGATTTATTTTTCTAATGATAAAGGTAATACTTGCCCGTTCTTTAGAAAATAAGAACTTGGAGACTATAGAAAGGTGCGATGGAGAAAACGCACATCACCCGTAATCCCACCACTTAGCAATAATCTGTGCTAACATTTCAGCATATTCTTTTTCATTTTTACTTTTGGCAGTCTCTTTTTCCTGCTGGCAAGAGTCTTTAATCCACCCATCATTTAACAATAAGACAGTTTTCCTGAGACACCTGCCCCCCATTCCAGGCCCAGCTATGTGTTCACATCTCAGAAAAGGGCGAGAAATATTTTCTGTTTTCAGGGAGCGTGCGCGCGCGCGCACACACACACACACACACACACACACACACACACAGCGGGGCTGGGGAGGCAAGACACGTCCTGGGTCTGCAAGGTGGGGCAACAGAGGGGATTCTAGGAAAAGGGTGGAACTGCAACCTTCCTTGCCCTTCACCGCCCCCCCTTCTCCTTCCCCCCCCCCCCCCCCCCCGTCTCTGTGCCCCCCCTAATGTCTTTGCTAGGCCTATTTGGGAGAAGGGTGGATCCCTCAATGAGAGAGCATGGAGTGTCCTGTCGTCCTGCTCCTGCTGGTCAGGCCGGAAACGGTCATGGCCTTGGCTGAAGTCTTTGGCGAGACTCTCTCCCCGCAGCCCCTTCTCTAGTCCCACTGTGTCAGAACCCCCAACCCCCATGCTTCTCCTGGCCCATCTCTTGTTCACCCACCTGTCCCCTTTCTAGCACTTTCCCTCCTGCTCTGTGACTTCTCCATCATCGTCTCCAAAGCCAGGTGGGGGCCATTTGCTAATGGATGTTTCTGGGAGCCTGGGAGCCTTGGGAGTTTGGACGTGATAAGTTCTTGGTCTCGGAGGGCTGTCCATTTCCTGTAGCGTCTGCGGGGCCCCCAGCCACTCAGCCTATGCCTCTGAGGCATTCATTCATTCATTCATTCATTCACCTGTTCACATATTTCCACCCATTCCCATGTTTATTAGGACCTGCTATGGAAAAAGCACTGTGCCAGGTTCAGAGAGTTGAGTGACCACAAGATAAACAATAAAACACACAATTTCATCATAGTGTGATAAACACTGTGCTAGCGCAACACACACAAGAGGCATGTAATCAGATTTCCTGGGGTACAAAGAAGGCTTCCCAGGAAAAGTGATGCCTCTTCTGAGCCAAGGGGGCTGTGCGGGCAGAGTTCCAGGCAGACGCCAGAGTGTAGGAAAGGCCAGAGGCCAAAGGAAGCACGGTGTGTCTGGGGCACTGAAATCTGCTGAGTGTGTCTGCAGAGCATTAGAGGGAAGGAGTGGTGAGACTCAAGGCAGGAGAAGGCGGCGGAATACGGGTTAGGAAGGGCCTTGGGGATGACAGCGAGGAGCTTGGGTTTTAGTGTGGAAGGACTTCGGGCTGGGCAGGTGTGGAGAGTGGGCTGGAGAAAGGATTCAGACCCCACCCTGGACCCTGCAGTTAGGAAGCTGCGGGAGTAGGTCAGGTGGTGGGTTGGTGAGACCCACTGGGTCCTGTGTGACCGAGGGCTGATGGGTGAGGGAGACGCAGGGATGACGGTAACTCCCAGGTTGATGGCTGCTGGCACCACAAGAGTTTGTGGGGATGCTGTTAAGTTGTATGTCCAGAGTGGGGTTCCCATCCAGGTGGCGACGTGTAGTCAGCAAGTGGACATATGGGGCGGGGCTCGAGAGAGGTCTGGTTTGAAAGCCAGCAGGACAGTGAAGCTGTGGGAGGCGGTGAGGTCGCCCAGGGAGCATGTAAGAGGGGAAAGAGGTGGGGGCCCACAGGAACAAAAGCACTTAAAGGTCACCCAGGGGAAAAGGAGCCCGTCTGGGAAGGGAAAGGAGAGGCAGGGAGAATGGCGAGAATGCAGTGGGGCGGGGCGTCTCGGCAGGACGGTGCAGTGCCAGATGTGCAGTGCCAGATGTGCTCAGGCTCCCCCAGGAAAGGGCTGGGAAGAGCCCTCCAGGTTTTGGAGCAGGGTGGGCATTGCGATGTTGCTGACCGGTTGAGAGGAGTATTGGGAATGGAAAGGAAGGGAGAGTGGGGACAGTGACACCTCCTTTAGGAAGCTTGGTTCTGAGAGGAGAAGAGATACCACAGTCGGGATTCAGGGAGTGATTGTATGTAAGTGTAAGGAGCTAAGAGGAAAGGCTGATGGGAAAGGACCCGTAGAGAGGGGGTTGGAGGGACAGGTGAAAGGGGAGCGACCTGCAGGTGAAGGGCCTGGGGAGGCAAAAGGGAATGGTGTCAAGAGGTGGACCAGTCCCTGCTTTCCTTGTGACGCGGGGGCAGGGGGTGAGGGAGAGGCAGGCAAGGCAGGAGTCTGGTAGCAGGAAGAGGAGTGGGACATCCTGCTGGCTTCTCCTTCCTCTGTGAAGTAGAAGGGGGTGGGGAGTGGTTCCAGAGCTTTGAGGAGAGAGGCTATAATTTGTAATAGGTGTCATAGGAGAGTGGCAGGGAAAGCTTAGTAGGGTCTCCTGCGAGGATGGGCTGGTGGAGGTGAAGGCCCGGCGGCGTACGGAAACCTTGGTGGAAACGGAGGCGCAAGAGCTAGGGCACTTACTGGGCCGATCTGAGATGGTGGGGTTTCCTGCACAGCTGCATGGGAACATGACAGGGGCTGGTACTGGCCTGATCCAGGGCTGTGATCTTGTGACGTGGGTGCCAGAGGGATTGGGCGAGGCAGGTAGATGAGGTGGACCGTTAAGTCCGCTGGGGTTGGAAGGAGGCAGGAGGGTTCTGATGGGAGAATCAGAGGACTCAGCCAACCGGAGGCTCATGGGACATTAAAGAACAGACGTAGCATGATTGGGTCAGGGATCTGGAAGGAAAGGGGGTGAGGGCGCGAGAGAGAACCCCTCCTCTGAGGTTAGTGATGAAACCACTGCACATGGTGACAGGTCCAGGTGAGCTGTTGGACTGGATGACTGAAGTGGAGTCATTAGTCAGGGATTCGAAGCAGTGGGAGGCGGGGTGTTGTTGCGTCAGTGATGTGGCGTAGAGGACACTCAGGATGATGGCAGGACTTGGAGAGGAACAGGAAGTTGTGCACCAGGTACAAACATTGCCAGGGGCCCGAGGGTGGCAGATGGATGCTGGAAGGATGGCGAGCAAATGACGGGCTGCTCAAAAGATCTTGTAGGCAGTGCTCCCACAGGCAGGAGATGGCATCAGGAGGGAGGGGGGCGAATGCGTCCGCACCCTGACCCTGAGGTCTGTGGTTTGGGAGACTGATGTCCTTAGGATACAACTAAGGTTCATTTAAGGAAAGAAGTGGAGGGATGAGGGAATGAGGAAGTTGAAGATGGGGGACCACGGAACAGGGCGCAGGAGAGGGGTTGGCAGGGAGAAAAGACTGCCAGCCGGGTTTAGGTTTCTATAGCGGTTAGAGGTGGGACCCTGGAATCCGGCTGCTGGGTTTGAATTCTTGATACCTCATCTATGAAAATTTCTCAGTTTCTGTGCCTCCATCTTTTTATCTGTAAAGTGGGCCTAATCATAGTATCTGCCTCATAGGGTTTTTGTGAGGATTAAATGAAACAATCGGAGGGCAGCATGGTGCCCACCACATGTTGGCACCGTCCTCCTGCCTCCTCCTCACCTTCATCGCCCTGCGCAGTTCCCTGTGCTGGGTCTGGGAAGGGCGTAGAGCACAGATGGAGGGGGACTCTCCCAGCGCCCACTTCCTTCTCTGACATGAAGATTCCTGGGTCCTTAGGTTCTATGACTTGTGGGGCGGCTGGACCAAGAGGCAGGTGGTGTCTGAGGGGCAGGGCAGGATGTGACAACTGCTAACAGACAGCTAGGTTAGGTAAACTTGGTGGAGGAGGAGGCAGCTAAGCCGGGCCTTGGCTGAGGGAAGCGACCTCAAAAGATGGGAGCACAGGAGGCAGGAATGGTTCTCAGGAGGAACCAGGATGTGGATGGAGAAAGGGTGGGGCTTTGGGTGTCCAGCTGGCTACTGTGAGGGAAACAGGAGGGAGAAGCGGGAAGGAGGTTGGCGTACCAGACCAAGGAGCTCAAACTTTCTTCTGTAGTTATTGGAGCGTCCGCCAAAAGGGTGCAAGCAAGGGGTAACATTATCGCAGTGTTGTTTGGAAAGGTAACCCAGAAGACATGTGAGTTGCAGGAAAGAGAGTGGAGGCTGGAGACCATGTGTGTGGCAGGGGCAAAGGTCCGAGTGTGGAGCGGTGAGGGACTGACCTGGGAAAGAGCTTTCTGGGACAGGCTCAGGAAGAGCCCCCAAGACGTGGTCACAGCGTGGGGGCCTGAAGGAGCAAGTGGGAGGGAAGAGAAAGCAGCTGAGGGTGGATCTGAGATTGCAAGCCTAGGTGATGAATGAAATGCTCTGCCGTTCAGCTGTGAGGAGGAAGAAGCCGAGTTCAGCCTCGGGCTTGGACAGCAGGCCCTCCAGGTGGCAGGTGGGGCTGCAGGTCTGGTGCGAGGAGTAGGGGCTGAGTGGAGCCATGTACACAGAGGGAGGGGGTAAAAGATGGGGCTCTGGGTGTGCCACTCACCTGGGAGGACACGGGATCTTGGCCTGCAGTCAGCACTACAGGCACACAGGCGTGTCTGGGACAAGGCTCCTGAGCCCACAGCGGTCTGGGAGATCCAAAGCCAGGGCTCAGGCTGGGCCGGGGCGCAGCTAGTGAGAGTTTGGAGAGGCCCAGAAGAGGTAACACTTCAGATAAATTTTGAAGGATGGAATGTATTTTAATGGGCAAAAAAAAGACATTCTTTTTCTTCCAGCTGACAGGATTCCCAGTGGATAGCATTTGTTTCGAAATGTACGCAAGTGGGTGTGCATGAAAGTGTGCATGTGTGAAAATGGATGTGTGTGTGAGGGCAAAAGTTAACAGGAGTGCATAGATAAGAGTGAACAAAACTGTATTCCTGGGTGTTTTTGTGCATGTGCATGTGTACGCGTGTGCAGGTATGTAGGCATATGTATGTGTGTGAGCATCTGTGCATGAAGGCAAGCGTGGGGGTGTGTGGACAAAAGAGGAGGTCATCCCTGCTCCGGGACCCCCACCTCTGCCCCCGTTTCATCGCCCTCCCGTCCAGGGAAGGAGAGGGCCGTGGGTCTGGTCCTGCAGCTCTGAGTGCCGTCAAGAGCCCCCCATTTTGTCTTCTCTCAGCTGCCTTGAGGCCATAACCTTCCTCTGAGATCAAACCATGACATGCATCAGGTGTCGGCGTGAAAGGCTGTCAGGCTGTGCTCCTCTCCTGCATATGGGTCCTGCTCCTCCAAAGCTGGCCCGTAGGCCATGTCCTCCTGCTGCGAGGCTGCCTGCCTGCCTGCCCGCCCGGATGGACCTGTTGGTCCAGGCAGGAAGTAAGGTCCGGGATTGAGGGCCCCCAAAGCCCATTTGCTCGCTTGCCGCCCAGGACTTCCTCTCGGCTTAGAGAGCACTGTGATGGGACAGCAGCATCTGGCTTGGAGAGACCAAGGCCTCTAATGAGACATGTGCCCGCTGCAGCATGCCCGAGTGTGGCTGTCCGTTGCTTCCCTGCCAGGGCCCGCCACCCACCACCATAGACGCATACTCTGGATTGTGGGACTTATTCATGAATGATTCTCGGGGCGGTGGGGTGCTAGGGGAGTGTGGGAATCCAGCCTGAAGCTTTGGAAATGTTAGTGTTCCCTCCTTTGTGGACCGTAGTTTTCTGTGCTACAGAATAGGTACAGCTGTGCCCAAGTGACTGCTGATGATGGATTCTTTTCTAATACTTGAAAGGTGTGCTACTTCCCCACCTTGGCAGTACGCCAGAAGGCTCCAGCATGAGGAAGATGGGTCGCCTTGAAACCTCTCTGCAACCCTCTCTTCTCCGCTCTTCTCTCTGGGGCAGGGGCTGCACCTGCTGTGGGAGGCCCCCTCCCATGTATGACGCAAACGTGCTAGAGGCTTGTCTACCTCCCCGAATCCCATGAGGTGCCTAAAATCCCCAGAGGTCAGAGACCCACAAACCTCTCTGAATCTTCGGCCTGCCCCTCACTAGTGTGTGGTCTGGGGAAGACACTTTCTTCTCTCTGAGCCCCAGAGTCATCATCTGTAACATACAGAGAAAATACAGCACTTCAGTGCTGGTGTTAAGGTTCCATGAAGTGATTGATGCCTGGAAAGCACAAAGGAAGTGCTCAACACGTGCGGTGTTTTTGGAGTCTTCAGGAACAAAGGCTTTCCAGTCACCAAGGAGTCCCCAGTGAAAATCCCCAGTGAAAATCCCCAGGGACATGAAGGCATCACTTGAGATGCTTCTGGTCACTCGGATTGGGAGACAAGAGGGGTCAGGGAGCTGAGGATGCCAGTTGGTGGCGGGCGCGGGGAGGGCCTGGCCGACTTCCCCTGCCTGGCGCGCAGGCGCGCCGGGAGCTGTCCGTGGTGCTGTTCCCCCCTCCTCCCACCTCCGGCCGGGCTCCGCTTGCTGACATCCGTGTAACCATCTGGCAAGAGTAAGGAAAGGTAATCTGTGAGGCCAAGGGCAGCTCCCAAAGCCAAACCTCTTTCACCTTCTCCAGGAGCGCTTTCTTGCCTTACCCTCCTGGGCCACCGGGAGCCCACCTTTTCAGATGCCTGGGCTGCTGCCCTGGACGGTTTCTTACATCATTGCCCAACTTGTCTTCTCTCAAAGCCTTGTCCTCTGACTGGACCATGAGCTCCCGGAGGCCAGAGCATCTGTCTGCCAAGCTGAGTAGGTTCTGTCACCTGACTGTTCAAGGACTACTGTGATCCCTGACTCCCACTGCCGGCTCTTGCAGGATCATTATGAGTTCTCTTCTGCCCCCACCCCCAGGAGATGCTTTGCTTTGGCTCTTCTCTGGAAGATTAAATCTTCCTCCTTTCTCACCTCTTTTCTGTTAATCTGTTGACTTTCAAATTACTTATTTACTCATTTAATAATATAGCTAGGTATAGGTTAGAGCATTTTGTACATATTAATTCATTTAATTCTTATAATGATTCTGCTAGTTAGGTACTGTTACTGTCCTCATTGATCAGATGAGGAAACTGAGGCATGGAGAGATTGAGTGACTTGCTAGTAAATGATGGAACCAGAAATTGAATCCGCGTTGGCTGCCTCCAAGCTAGCCTGTGCTTCTCTTTTCCCACCATATCATGCTGCCTTTGAGAAGCTCTGCGATGCTCCAGCATAGTGGTTTGTGGGGTGGGGGGGCGCTCCAGTATCCCGACCCCAGCACAGATTAGGCACCAGAAATATCCCTCAGCATCTGGAAACTCACGATTGAAACAATTAGTCAGAATGCAAGGAAATGGCTGTTTTTGCCTCGTGTAATTTGGTTTTATGAAGACCACTAAATGCAAACATTCTCCTGTTAATTACTGTCTTAAATTTGGTCTCTAATTGAGAGAACTAGAGCCGGGAGAGTGTAGAAACCCGCCGGAGTGGCAGGCCTGCCCCAGTCAGCATTCGCAGCCACTTGCGCCTGCTTTGTTAATTTTAGAAACTCCTCCTGCCTGGGTGTATTATTAGCTTTATATGCAGAGGACCACAGGGCCCTCAGTGGCCTCTCTGTGTCTTTTCTTTTTTTTTGCTTTGTTTTCCCCATGAGATTAAATGAAAAAGGAATGATGGCCATGTGTATAAAAAGGTGTTTGCACACTGTGTGTGTGAATGGGGATACCTGTGTGTGGCATCTAAAGAGTGTCTACAGCTGTCTTTGAATGATGTACAGGAGGCTGGGTAGTGTGTACATAGCTCAAGAGCACCCCATAGAAGCTGAAACCATTCTCCTGACCCCCTCCCACCCCTGAGTCATTAGCAGGATGTGCTGTGTTCTGTGTACTGGATGTGAAGGCTAGGGTGGGTTCCTGGATCTTAGGTTGGGTTCTCCCAGATGACATGGGGAGATTGGCACTAGAAAAGGGATGGTGGGTTGTGGGGCAGGGGAGGAGCTGAAGTTGAACTCTTGGCACCAGCCTTAGACTGAGAAACCTTAGCCTAGTGAGTCTCTGACTTGAGGTCCTGTCTTGAGGCTCTGAAGGACATGGCTTTCAAAGCAGCTGCCTTTCGGGAAGCCACCCTTCCCCGAGCTGTGTGATGGTGGACAGCTGTCTGGCTCACCTTCAGTGAAGCAGGCCCTACCCTCTCCTGGACTCAGCACCATTTTGAGTCTGGCAAAAAATACAATTTGCTGTGAAGTAATTTTTGTTTTCGAACCTGGAATCCTTCACGCAGGGGCACTTGGGTTTTGTGGTGGGAACCTCTGAAGACAGGGAAAGCTGTCGTCTTGTCTCTCACTCACTTCTGGCTTCCCTGCAGTAGAAAATTAAAGGTGGCTGAAAGGTTACTTCTCTTGGGAGAAGACATGCTTATTTCTTTATTAATTAATAAAGATTAATACCTTTAGCTGTCATTGTATAACTGTCTAAATTAATAACGGAAGGAAATAGCTCTGCAGTGCAAGTTTTTCTTCTCGAGGCCAGCCCTGGGGTGGGTGGTCTTGGGCTGGGTCCTGGGAATGACTGGTCATACCTTCTTGTGTCGTCTGCACAGTCCAGAGAGGCCCCAGCCAGGTCAGGTGGGAAAACTGAGAGTTGGCTTTTACCTGCTCACATTGTTTAACCTCTCAGAGGCTTCATCCTGAGGGTCCCTCCCTACCATCCTCTGGAAGCACTTGCAATTGCTTTGAGGGCTTAGGAGAAATGATGCTGGAAGCCCTGGTTGGTCGCACTCTATTGCATTGAGTGGTACCTTACTGGTGCTTGAAATCACCCCATTAGCACTTCTTGCTTTTGAAGATATCACTGTACCTCCCCAACTCTGTGTTAGAATGGAAACCTCTGCGGGAGAGACAGATGGCCACACATTTTCTGACTATAGGGGATAGGCTAACGGGCTCTCCCAGAGAGCCAGATCAGAATTCCAGGACTGAGTGTCGAGGCTCCACCTCTCATTGCACAGTGGGGAAACTGAGGCCCAGAATGGGGCGGGCACCGGCCTGATGTCACACAGTGTCAGTGACAAAGCCTGGGCTGGCGCGGGGCCTCCTGCCTGCTGAATGTCTGGGCTGTCCCTGCTCTACGGTCACAGTCTGTGGTATGTCTGCCTGCCAGCCTGTCTGAGGCCACATGTACCCTATGGGGGTGATGGAGCAGCCTGCCCTCTGCCTGGGCTGGTGCGGGGTGAACTGCTCCTGCCGCTATAACAGCCTTGCCCTTCTCTCTGGATATCAGTGTTTGCTTTTCAGCTTGCCTCTCACTGGGGCATAGGGATGGGGGTAGGAGGCTTATCATCAGGGAGCTCACAGAGGGGCAGGCACAAGGTACCCTTTGGTGAAGGAAGAGCCTCTCTCTCTGCCGGTGTCCACGTCTTGCCCTGGTCCCCATGGGCCTACCTCCCACAGTGTTGCAGAAACTCCCAAGACTTCTCTGTCCCACACCAGCTCTCCCTCAGAGCCTCTCTCTCAGTCTGTGACTCATTCTCTCTCTTCTCCTGGCTACTGACCCCTGTATCTCTGGGCAGATTCTACTGGGACCTGACCATGCTGCTGCTAATGGTGGGGAACCTGATCATCATCCCTGTGGGCATCACCTTCTTCAAAGATGAGAACACCACACCCTGGATCGTCTTCAATGTGGTGTCAGACACGTTCTTCCTCATCGACTTGGTCCTCAACTTCCGCACAGGGATCGTGGTGGAGGACAACACAGAGATCATCCTGGACCCGCAGCGGATTAAGATGAAGTACCTCAAAAGCTGGTTCGTGGTGGATTTCATCTCTTCCATCCCCGTGGACTACATCTTTCTCATTGTGGAGACGCGCATCGACTCGGAGGTCTACAAGACAGCCCGGGCCCTGCGCATCGTCCGCTTCACCAAGATCCTCAGCCTCCTGCGCCTTCTGCGTCTCTCCCGCCTCATTCGATACATTCACCAGTGGGAAGAGGTAAGTGCTCAGACCCAAACCTCTTGGGGGAAGGGTGTCTTCTCCCAGGGGGAGTGAGGAGCCAGCAGGTATTCTCAGATATGGGCTGTGGGATTGTAGCAGGCATCCCTGCTCCAAGAGGACAAATATTAGTAATTGTTTGAATATCATGTACTAGGTACTGCACAAATCACTTTACAGGCAGTATTTTGTTTAAGTTGCCAGCATCCATAGAGGATACCATATAGGTACATGTAGGTGCCATATTTTTTTTTTTTAAAGATTTTATTGGGGAAGGGGAACAGGACTTTATTGGGGAACAGTGTGTACTTCCAGGACTTTTTTCCAAATCAAGTTGTTGTCCTTTCAGTCTTAGTTGTGGAGGGCGCAGCTCAGCTCCAGGTCCAGTTGCCGTTTTCTAGTTGCAGGGGGCACAGCCCACCATCCCTTGCGGGAGTCGAACCTGCAACCTTGTGGTTGAGAGGACGCGCTCCAACCAACTGAGCCATCTGGGAGCTCAGTGGCAGCTCAACTCAAGGTGCCGTGTTCAATCTTAGTTTCAGGGGGCGCTGCCCACCATCCCTTGCGGGACTCGAGGAGTTGAACTGGCAACCTTGTGGTTGAGAGCCCACTGGCCCATGTGGGAATCGAACTTTTAGCCTTCGGAGTTAGGAGCACGGAGCTCTAACCACCTGAGCCATCGGGCCGGCCCCGGTACCATATTTTTTACATGAGAAAACCGAGAGACAGAAACATTAAGGGAATTAGCAAGGTCACAGAATCAGTAATTGGTAAACCTGGATTCTGGAGCCTGCACTGATAACCAATGTATTGTATTGTAGGGGTTGCAAACTCATAAGCTTGTAGGGGCCAGGGAGGGAATGTGAATGGTTAAAAGGGCCAGTTGGAAGGCACTAGGGGTATTGTGGACTGGGGAAAACTGAATACCACATCTTCCATCTGGATTAGGTACTCTCTAGTCAGCTCTAGCCACTTGTTGCCAAGTGGGAATGGGCCCAGGGTTGTTAGATCTACAGATTGATCATGAGAGGCAGAAGTCTGGATTTTTGTGTAGATTTTGTTGGCAACTACCTGAAAATAAGACCTAGATGGACAATCAGCTCTAATGTGTCTTTTGGAGCAAAAATTAATACAAGACCCAGTATTATGTTATATTATATTATATTAGACCCTGTCTAATAGTAAAATAAGACTGGGTAATATATTATATTATATCATATTTGATATATCAAATAAGACTGGATATTATATTAATTTTTGCTCCAAAAGATGCATTAGAGCTGATTGTCCGGCTAGGCTGTATTTTTGGGGAAACACAGTATCTTAGGTTGAGTTCTTCTGGAGCAGACCCTGAGATGAGGATTTGCATGGATGTAACTTTTTAGGGGGCAGTGTTTCCAGGAAAATCTAGTAAGGGATTGGGAAAGAGAAATGGGGAAAGGAAGGAAGCTGAGCAAGGGTGGACACCAAGCAAAGTCCTGTGGAGGATTTCACGTCCTCCATCCCCTTGGGCCCCATCCCATGGGAGCTCTGAGGACAGTGCACACCACTCCTCAGAATTGTCCCAGTCGGAGGAAAGGAGTCAGAAGTTTTATGTCCGCTTCCCTGCCAGCCATCGGTTCAGGGGCCTTCCCACCCTCGGTGCCAGCAGCCCGGGGTGGCCTCTGACACAGAGCTGCCGGTGCTGGCTCCGGGGAGGGAAAGCGCCAGGGAGCCTGGTGTTGTGTGTGCACACACTGTAAAGGCATGCGAGGGGGCTCTGGGTGGAGTATGGGCTACAGAAGCTAAATAAAAAATTGTAGAAAATAACTGGGGAAGCCAACACCACTCTGAACAAACCTGAATGCAGTCATCTGGGGGGAAGCAAGGAAGTCTCCCAGCTGGGGTTTGAAAGCAGCAAGTGGCCTTGGTCTGTATCTGCTACCCACCCAAGTTACACCTCTTGGCAGCAGCGGCAGGCAAGCCAGCCTGGAGGCACTGGGGTTGGGGGAGAAGTGCTCGACGAGACGGCACATCCTGGGGTCCAGAGTGGGCTGTGGCCTAGGGAAGGATCAGTGGACATGCCTTTCCTGGCCTCTCACTGCTGCACTGCTGCTCTCCTGGTCTCCAGCACCTCTGCTTGACTGGACGGAAGTTCCCAGGCTCAGGATACCAAGCTGCCACCCCACCCCCGGCAGCAGCTGGATGGCAGCACCCCTGCTGATGGTTGGGGCACTGGCAGATTGAGATCAGAGTTGTCATGAGCGCCTGTGCCACAGAAGTGCCTACACCAGCCTGGCAGAATCACTCCACGGCAGAAATTCTCTTTTGCTTGGAAAGTTGGCATTATTTCTGATGACCGTGGAGGGGCAATGACTTGCCCAAGGTCACACAGCAGACATCTGGCAGAGCTGGAGCAGAACCCACTTTGTACTCCTGGCTCCCAGCAATGTGACAGTCCCTGCCTGACAGTGCAGTACTTGAGGGCTTTGGAGCTAGAATGACACATGTGACACTCGAGTTGAAATCCTGGCTCCATACTACCTAGCTGTGTGACCATGGTGCCACCTTGCCTCTCTCTTATCTGCAAAGTGAGTATAATACTACCTGCCTCATTGGATTGTCATGAGGATTACATGAGCTGATGTTTATAAACCCTTTGTGTGAAGCCTGGGGCAGAGAACCGCTTAATAAAGCCCCTTCCCACCCCGTTGTTTTGTAACCCCCTATTCTTCCACGGGGCGTTTCCTTTTCTCAAATACGTTTTCCCCACTGGTTCACTGGTTCCTCACTCCCAGCTGGCCAAGCGAGCAGGGCAGGATGTATCAGCCCCGTTGATGAGGTGAGGAAACAGGATCAGAGGGTCAGCGGCCCGGCTGCTGGGAGTTTTGACCCAGGCCTCCAGACTCCTGGTTCCAAGCACTTCCCACGTCCTGAGGCGTCCTGAAAGGAGGATGACCTTGATTCTGTAATTGTCCCCTCTGTTGGGGACGACTTTAGTTGGGATTAGGAAGGTGGGCAGTAGTGCAGGTTGCGGGTAGGGGAGGAGCTCTGGGTGACAGGTTGGGTGTGAGGTACCTGGGACACACCTAGGTGCAGAGGGATGTTGGCGTGTGGGTCTCAGCTCAGGGCTGAGAAGGGACAGTGGCCACTGGTGGTGGAGGTGGGGGTAGCCTGGGTCACTGTGAGCGCTACAGAGGAAGGATGGAGGACTTTTTGCCCCCATAATTCCCTGACAGTCTTATCTTGTGGTTTCTGTCCCAAGTGGAAACACAGGGTCATGTTGGCTTCTCAGTCCCTAAAAAACCCCAACCTTCTGTTTGTCTTGGACCCATAGCTAGACTGGCATTGAAAGCAGAGGGGGCCTCCCCTTCCTTCTCTGGCATTGGTTCATGTCTGCAGGCCCCAGTCCCTGGGGGTCCAGCCTTGCTCCCGCTTAGGCCAGGTCCAGGGGCTGTGGTATTTGGGGGAGTGGACAGAGCTGCCAGTGGCTGGACTGGGCCCTGGAACAGGAGCTAAGTGCTTCTTTTACTGTCCTGGGAGCGCAGGCCAGGGTGCCTGCCACACTGCCCCTCAGGTCTGGCTGCCCTCTCCGTGATCCAGAACTGGTCAGGCAGGCGCCTGCGCTGGGCTTTCCCTGGGGTACACAGAGGCCCCGCAAGGCCTCAGGTTAGGGCTCTAAACTGGACATCGCTACCCAATCTCATGGGCAGGAAGGGAGATCCCAGCAGGCCAGATGGATGCCCCCTCCCCCACCCACACCTTTATCTTGCCTACCAGCTGGGGAGGAAATTGCTTTGAGTGGTTTCTGCCGGGCACACTGCCCAGCCAAGGGCTCCCGCTGGACCCCTGGGATTGGACTGGGGCTTCTCAGCTGGCCCCAGGAACTCTGTCTCCAGTCCTTCATGGCCTGCCCAGTCCCGGGGCTTCTCGCCGCAGCTCGGCAGGGGCAGCAGCTGGGAGACCCTCTGAGGCCCGGGTCTGCATGAGAGTTGCAGAGGGAGGTATTTAGTAGAGAAAACCCTGCCCTAGCTCCTCCTCCAACTCCCTATGTGGGTCTCTTTCCTTCTTTGGGCCTCAGTTTCCCTGATTGTCAGGCATGCTTTGACATTCTCGGAGGCTGGGGCTCAGGCCGCACCCCAGCCCCCCTTGGTGAGGATCACGTTAGCCGGCCCTGAGGACATTGCCGTGGCCCTGGGTGGGCACTGGGAATCAGGCTGCTGGTGAAGCTGCAGAGGTGCTGGGCTCCTGACCCTCAGACTTCAGCTGCATCCCCAGCCCAGCCCCCCATTTGGAGAGTTCAGGCCTTGGGAATCAGGGGAGGTGGAGGGTGTCGCCAGGTGTCGGCGCCATCTCTGAGGATGCCAGCCTCTGCTTCCATCCTGGGCGATCTAGGTCAGCATTCTCCCTCCCAGCCAAGCCTCTCCCCTCCCTCTGAGGTGTGAGCTTGTTATAGGCACAGACGCTATTGTTAGAAACCCTGGTTGCCCCCCTTTGGATGGTCCCCTGAAGAGGCCAGCACCCCTGCAACCCATCCCAGCAGCCTCTCTGTTCCCTCAGCAGCCTGGAGCAGCAGGAGCAGGGCTGGAGGCAGGGGTCCAGACTGGGGTGGCCGTGCGCCCCAAGGAGCCTCCTCCCACTGTGCGCCTCAGGTTCTCTATCTCTCTCAGAACTGGGGGTTTGCGATGACACTGAGGGGTGGGACTGGGGCGGGGGCTGGCCTTCTCTGTGAGTCCCAGAAAGGGACTCAGCTCAGCCACCTCCAGGCCGTGCCCGGGACACACATGCAGCAGCCATCTGTCGTCGGCCTGGGATTGCCCTCTTCCACGCGGCCGCTCGTTTCTGAGATGCAGGGAGGACTCTGTTCTTCCCTGAGGAGAAAAACTAGTCCAGGGAGGGAAGGCAGCCAGGACGTGAGAGGAAGTTCCTTGGCGGGAACTTCAGTTTCTGGTCTCTCCCCAGGACTGAGAAAGAGACTGAGGGCTGGGAAAGAGAGGGAAGGAAAGGCACCAATGTATGCTGAGTACCTAGCTGTGGACATCATCTCTCCTGATCCCCAAGACAGCCCTGGAAGCTGGCTTTCCATTGACCCATTATTGACCCATTACACAGATGAGGAAACTGAGGCTCAGCAGAGAAGGTACTTGCCCGAGGTGGAATTGAGTTGCTCTGTCCTTGCACTGCAGTTGAGATACTGCAGAAGGCAGTGGGAATGGAGCCTCCCTCAGTTGCCACACAGGGCACACCTAGCACGCTTTGCAGGGGCCTGGAAATGAAGGTACTCAACCCCCATAGTCAGAACTAACATCACAGAAGGGGGTTGTAATGAGGTATAAAGAGCGAGACAAATATTTGCACAGTGCAGCTGCGTTGCAGGTGGCCTGTGGTCCCAGCCCACAGCCGGACACACGAGTGTTTAGCAACTTCTCCCAGCAACGTCCAGCCTTGCTCTCAGCAACCATGCCCGGGTCCTTACCACCTGGGGTACTCTGTTAGCCCGAACGGATGCCCTTCACCACCACCAACTCTTTGTAGGAAGCTCAGACTTTGCCCTGTTGGAGGCTTTGGCTTTGCAGGGTCTGGGAGCCGTGTGCAGTATGTTTCCCACCACCCAGCACTCTCCATCCCACCCCTCCCTGTCAGCCTCCCGCCTCCACGGGCACTCACAGCACCTGGATCCTTCAGCTGAGACCAGGCGCCACCACCAACACACCACACCGTCTGTAGGGTACATGAGCCTGTGCCAACCTGCAGAAAAAGGCACCTCTTTCTTCCTGCAAAGGCAAAGGTCCCCTGTGGGCCTTTCCCCCATGTCATTGTCTGCACTCGTGGTCCTGGGCACTCTCATCCCCACCCCTGCTGTCACCTTCCCCTTTATCACCTCTCAGTCCCTGAGACCCTACCACATGCTCTGCCACACTTGTGCTGAGATCACGATAAAGGCATAATTAGACAAGGGCCTGATCTTGGAACAAAATTAGTTATGAAGAAAAGCATATGTAAGACAAGCAAAAAGAAGACATCGTGTAAAAACCTGCCAACCTGGCACCCTGCCTCTAAGGCCTAGAGTGGTTCGTAGAAAGAGGCGCTTGCTCTGGGCTGTGGCCATGAGACACTTGCTAAAAGCGGTCCGAGGCTTCCTCTAGCCCTGACACAGTACTCAGCTTGGGCCATTATCATCAAATACCACAGACTGGGGGCCTTAAACAACAAAATCCATCGCCCACAGCTCTGGAGGCTGGAAGGACGCGGTGAGGGTGCCGGCGCGGTCAGGTTCTGCCGCGAGCCCACTTCCTGGTTTGCAGCTCATCTCTGTAGTGTCTCCTCGTAGAGGAGCTCCATTCGGGGGGGCTCCACCCTCAGGACCTCATCACCTCCCAAAGGCCCCACCTCCTAATACCATCACAGTGGGGGTTAGGCTTCATAATATGCATTTTGGGGAGACATAAACATTCCGTCCACAGCAGCTGGGAAATCATGGAAATTCATAATAACCACCCGACCCATGTATGTGTCCTGGGCCCAGAGCACTTTCTTAGTCCATTTAATTTCTACAGCAACCCTGAGAAGGGGGCAGATGTCTAGCTTGGCTTAGTTGAGGGAAGCCTGGGGGGGGGGTGGGAAGTGAGGCCAGGTGCTGGCCGTTTCTGAGACTGGGTGATCCCATGCCACTCGGTCTCCTGATCTCCTCAGAGTGGGAGCAGCTGGTGGCATCCTGGTCCACCGGGCCTTGGAAAGGCTAACAACTTTCAAAGGCCATAGAGCTGTTGTGCTCACCTCAGCACTAAAGAGCCACAAGTGGGATCTTCCCTCAGAACCAGAGCTGGGTGCTGGGGCTCAGAGCTGCTGCGGGTGGGGCAGAGGCTGGGGAAGCCTCCTGGGCTCAGGCTCCAGGCCCTGGGGCATGGGCAGCAGGAGAGGGCTGGCCAGAGGCTCCAACCTCATGTTCGGGTGTGCTCTGTGTCCCAGACACAGGCCCTGGTCCCAAACTGCCCTGCTTGGTCTCTAGTGCCCTCACCCCTCACACTGAGAGGTGTCAGCCCGGAGCTGGTCCCTGTGACCCCGGGGGCCCAGGTTGCAGGGCACACAGCTCTGCCTGTAGCATCACACTGTGCATGGGGCTGATGGAGCCAGATGCCAGCGAGTCCCACCTGGCCCTGGGTCCAGCTTGCTGTGTGAATCTCGCCACATCACTTGGCCACTTGGGTTTGAGTTGTTTTATCTGCAAAACAGAAGTACTGAAAACCCCCTTCCCTCCCTGGGCCAATCTTGGTAATCTACAAGCTGCCATGGTTCAGTGCCTCCTCCACTGCTGCCAGGACCACGGACAAATCCCTCTATTTCTCTGAGTCTTGGTGGAAAATGGATGAGCAATACCTTCAGTTGTGAGTGTAAGTGCGCTGTGGGAACCTGTGCCCACCCTCAGGTGTGATGTTATTGTCCCTTTGTTGTCAGGGTATGGGGGGTGATGGGACAAGCTGGGGCTGCCAGCCTTCATGAACCTTTCTAAGGTCCATTTCATCCTGAAAAGACTCCACAGCATTTCCCCCGGAACACCCAGAGTCTCGCTACTACTAAGGGGGCGTGAACCTGGGAGTGATGGGCAAGTAGTATTCCTCTTTGGTTGTTCAAAACCTAAATCCAGTCTAAGCCCACATTTCAGAAGGGGAAACTGAGGTCACTAGTATCAGAATATCCTGCCACCACCTATAGGACTGTAGCTAGAAGTCCACTAGACAGGGAGTTGAAATATCTACCGTGTTTCCCTGAAAATAAGACCTAGCGGGACAATCAGCTCTAATGCGTATTTTGGAGCAAAAATTAATATAAGACCCGGTCTTATTTTACTATAATATAAAATAAGTTTCTTTGGGCCTCAGTTTCCCTATCTGAAATGGGCTTAAACTAGGTCTTAAACTTATAGGCATTTGACAAGTCTGTAATTTTTGCCCAAAGCGCCTCTCCAGGAAGGTTGCTCTGTCTGAGAATAGTATGGAGGGACCAGAACTAGGGGTGAGGGCACCCCCCAAAGTCTCTCAGGTCAGAGGGAAGGCCAGAGACCTCCCTGGAGACTTCCTTCCATGTCTCTGTCCCCTCACCACCCTGTTGCTGTGGTGAAACTGGACCAAGAGGCAGCACTGAGAGGACGGAGGTGGGTGTGGGCGCTGAGACGTGCCCACCCTTGGCCCTGCCCAGCCGTATTCCAGCGTCTCATTTGGAGCCACGGGGCAGAGATGGCAGGTGGCAGTGGGCTGGGCTGGAGGGCGCTGTGTGTCGTTAGCCTGTGAAGGAGAATATTACTGCTAACACCTATTACCTGTCACAAAGATGGATCATTAACAACAACGTATCGATTAATAATGGTTTGTAATTTACTGAACACTTCTATCCCCAGTGCTAAGTACTTTATATGTTTAATTTAATCCTTTTGACAACCCACTCAGGTAAGAATTTTTATTACCCTTTTCCAGATGAGGAAACATGATCAGAGAGGTTCAGGGGCTTTCTCAAGGTCACACAGCTAGGAATTGGGTAGAAGGTGGGCGTGGGATCAAGGTCTGTGTGAGCCTGGAGCCTGTGTGTCTGGGCTGCTCCACTTGCAGTTCCATGGCTGCCGTAGGCAGAGCCCACTGCCCCTGGGTGGGTCCTGAGCGTCTGGTGACCGATTTAGGGAAACACCATGCCCCTGGCATGACTACAGACCGTGCCCTGAGGAGCCTGGCTCTTCTGCCTGTTGTCCTCAGCACCGAAGCAAGTTGATGAGGTGACTTCTTACCCACCTCAGGGCTGTGTGGGGCTCTAGGGGCCCTCTCTCCCCATGTCCGGCCTGGACAGCGGGACTTCCCATGGCAGGCCCCCACATCTGCACAGATCCCAGGCGGCATCCCTCTGGGGCCGTGCAGCCTGCATTCTGCTTCTTCCAGGGCCTGGCCTGACGCTGTCCCACTCTAGCCACCGAGCTGGGCGCCCTGCCACGTGTCTGCCACAGGCGGCTGCGGGGTCTGGCCGGGAGGGGCGGTCCTTGCTCGTGGCCTGCCCAGCTGGGCCGATCCCTCCACCTCTGCCCCCAGATCTTCCACATGACCTACGACCTGGCGAGCGCCGTGGTCCGCATCGTGAACCTCATCGGCATGATGCTGCTGCTGTGCCACTGGGACGGCTGCCTGCAGTTCCTGGTGCCCATGCTGCAGGACTTCCCCGACGACTGCTGGGTGTCCATCAACGGCATGGTGGTGAGCGCCCAGGAAGGCGCGGGTGAGGGGCTGGTGGGGCACGGAGGGCAGGGCGGGTCCCCCACTTGGAACTCCTGCGTCCCAGCACGTAGGACCCGGAGGTGCCAGCCCAGTGCCCACGGGCACATGGCTGTACCCAGGGCCGCTCAGTCACACAGCCTCACTGCAGTTGGGAGGCTGGATGGTTGGCTCTGGTTGCACCGAGGGAGACGAAGACCTGGGCTCCTCGGATTCTAGCAGGGATGGCAGAACTAAGCGAGGAGCTCCTGCCCTCCTGCCTCTGCTCCCCAGAGGCCTACCCGCCTTTGAAAGCCGAGCCCAGGAAAAGAACCCTGGGAGGGGCACCGCTGGTGGCAGGCGGAGACTCCCAGACCCCACGCCCAGCTCTTTTCTGCTTCAGCAGCACAGCTGGGCTGTTTGCCCCCAGATACCCCACATCCCCACGTCCACACAGCCTGGTCACAGGTGGGGTCCTGCACGGGGAGGGCTGACCACATGGAGCCTCACCACCTCCAGCCCTGTGGGTGGTGGGAGGAGTTGGAATTGGGTCTGGGGAAGCCATAGGGCAGAGTCCCCAGCTCCCTGTGGGCAGGGTGGGTTTCAGGAGGGAGGGAGGACCCACTGGACCTGTGAGCCTCTCCCAGGGTCTGGCAAAGCCCTGCCTCCCTCCGTCTCCTCCCAGTCACTTTGCTTTGGTCTGTGGGCGAATCCGCAGTGCCCAGGACCCCAGGGAAGGAGAAAAGGGCTTTGAAAGAGGTGAAAGAGACCCTGAGGCATCTTTCAGCATCAAACAGGCCTCTACAAAACTGCCTTTTGATGAGCTAAGAGTAAATGAATGGGCCATATGGGTTGAATTCTGGGTCCCCAGAGGCTCAGCAGTAAGGCCAGGAGCCCTGATGGAGGCAGCTGGGGGCTGTCCCTCCTCCCCAGCACCAAACCCCTCCACCCCTGGAGATCAGCCCCACAGACGTCCCACCCTGGTTTGGACCAAGAGAGCACCTGACTAACTCAGCTGTCAAGACGGTCTGAGTGACCTTGAACATGGCATGCGACTCCTGTACCTGCCTTCAGGTGCCGGGAGCAGCCTGGTGATCCCGGGAGTGCTTGTGGCGCCGGGCAGGGGTTCTGTGGGTCATGTGCTGGGGGGTTCCATCCACCATGTGAGCAGAGAGGCACTGGGGGTCCTCTGGTGGCACCCTCATCTGGGACAGTTCCTCCCTGGGAGGGTGACAGGCCCACACATGCACTAAATTCAGGAGATGGCCTTTCTAAGCCCTGTGTTCCCACACCTAAGCTTCCTTGAGACACCGGCTGCCTTTGAAGATAAAAATAGCCAGGAGCCTCGTCTCTTTTCTCCCTCCTCCCGCCCCCAAACACTGTGTGTTCTATACAGTCCACCTTTTGTGGGGCCCTGGGCAGATGCAGGCAGGGTTCATGCAGGAAGCCAGCCAGCCCGGCAGCACTTTTACTTTTGCTCCCCCAAAATGAGGGCAGTGTGAGAGTTTGTCCCCCAGGGGAAGCATATCTGGTTTTATAATTGAGGTCAGTGGGGAAATGGGCTTCACTTGGCAGCAGTTTGGGGCGGGGGCTGGAGTTATTTTTGCAAGCCAAGGACACAGGGTGGCTGCGCCTGGAGTCTTGCTAGCCCAGACGGTCCCAAGGTCGCTGAGTGGTCAGACGGGGGCAAGGCTGGCTCCTGTTCCTGGGCTGGAGCTTCCGGTCTGATTCCCGTCCCCCACTACAAGGGAGAGGCCTACATGGGGGACTCACTGGATCACCACAGGCTGCCAGTGTGGGCCTCCCGCTCCCGAGGCCTTCAGCCACCAGCAGGTGGGAGCCCTGGGCCCCGCCGCTGGGAAAGGGACTGAGGTGTGGGAGGCGCGGTCCCTCTTCCAGGTGTGTGAGCGGGCCTGCCCTCCGGGGCTGAGCCTTCACTGCCAGCCCTGTGTCTGCCCACAGAACAACTCCTGGGGAAAGCAGTACTCCTACGCGCTGTTCAAGGCCATGAGCCACATGCTGTGCATCGGGTATGGACGGCAGGCGCCCGTGGGCATGTCCGACGTCTGGCTCACCATGCTCAGCATGATCGTGGGCGCCACCTGCTACGCCATGTTCATCGGCCATGCCACCGCCCTCATCCAGTCCCTGGACTCCTCCCGCCGCCAGTACCAGGAGAAGGTAGGGCAGGGCGCTGGGGTCCACCCTGCGCTCTCTCTCTCTCTCTCTCTCAGGAAGACCTGCCAGTTGGTCCCTAGGGAGCACGGGCTCCAGCCAGTGGTCCCCACTGGGCCTCACCTGTGCAGCCGCCACTGTCATCCAGCACAGTCTTTTCTGGTGTTGCCTCTTTCCTGGACAAATTCCTCACATAAACAAACAAAAATCCCACACTGTTTATGGGTCCTGCATCCATCTCTCAGCCCCCTGAATCGAAGCTCACCAATGCCTCTGTGTAGCTAAAGCCAGTAGGTTCTTTGGGTCCTGGTCTTGGTGGTTGTCTCAGGGTATTTGACAGTCACCTTCCTGGCTGTGCGCTCCTTTCCGGACCGCACCCTCTCAGCTTTGCTCCTTCTGACGGGCCGGTCCTCCTTGCTCTCCTTGCCTGCTTGCCGGCTCCGTCATCACGTGTTGGCTCGCTGGTTTGGGCCTAGCTCTCTGATCCTCTCTCTCCTGTCTTCCTGGGTTCACCACCCCACCCCAAGCTCATGTCCATCTCTCTGAAGTCGGGCCCAAATGATATAATCAGACCTCACCTCTTTCCTCAGTCCCACACTGTCTATTTGATGCTTCCCTGGACACCTTAACCCCGTCACGTCCAAAATGAAAACCGTCTCCCTCGCCCTCTGTACTCCAAAGCTCCCCTCTTGCCCGTCCTGTTAATGGATACGGTAACTCATCGCCCAGGCCGGAAAGCGGGAGCCATGCTGACGTCTGTCTCGGTCATTAATGCCTCCCTCCCCGTCATGCCAGCGGGCCTCCGCCTGCAGCAGCTTCCTACCCAGAGGGCTGGGCTGGAGTCAGGCTGCCTGGGTCCTAAGCCCGGCTTCTCTACTGACGAGCTCTCCATTGAGCATGGGCATGTCACATCACGTCTCTGTATCCTATTTGCTCATCTGTAAAATGGGCACAATACAAGGGGTTATATCGTAGAGTTTGTGAGGGGTGATCCTTACAACTATGTTAGCACAGAGAAAGCCATTCAATTTTTATTAGTAAGTGGGCTCCCCTCTGCCACTTTTCACTCCATTCTCCAGACAGCAGATAGCGTTGGCATTAGAAAAATATAAATCTGATCGTGTCACTCTGCTTAAAGCTACATAGAGCCTTTGTGCTACTCCTAGATGTAGATTAACTCCTAAGTGTGTTTTCTCAGCCTGGCATGTAAAGGCACGTCCCTTCTCATGCTCAGCGGGGCCCGTAGCTCTCTATTCCAGCTTTGCCAGACCTCTCTGCACGTTGCTTCCTGCCTCAGTGCCTTGATGCAGACTCCAGCCTGGATCGCTCCTCTCTTGTTTTCACCTGACCCCTTCTCCACATCTCAGCCTACACTGCACCTCCTGGGTGAAGCCTTCCATGACCTAGTCAGCACTCACCCGTCACGTGACCCCATGGCACCCTCTCATTCTCCTTCATCACACTTTCACTCCTGTCATTATTTAATTAATCACATGTATGTAGCTGCTTGTTTAACATCCATCTTCTCTATCCAGTCCATGGCTCCGTGAGGGCAGGGCCAGGTCTGTCCTTCCCCATTGTATTCCCAGTGTCTGGCACACAGTAGGGCTCAGTATGTATTGAGTGACTGACTGCCTGCCTCTGGTGCTGTCTCCTGGTGGGATGACTGACAGATGGCAGCCCAGGTCCCATGACACCAAGAGGAGAGCTCAGGAGAGCCTGCATAGCCAGGGCAGGTTGGGAAGTTCATTTTGGGGAGGCAGAGGGAGGAGCAGGTAGGAGAGAATCCTAGGCCAGTCATCATGATGAACATGAGCAAAGGTGTGTAGATGGGAGGTAAGAGAATCAGCCTGATTAGAGCAAAGCATTCTGGGTTAGGAGTGAGGGGGCAAGGGAAGGGAAGAAAGAGGGGTCAGGTTATAAAGTCCAGGACTTCATTCAGGGCCAGGTGAGGGATCAACGTGGACCAGCATCAGGGCCCAGCCCGTGACCAGGTCAGGTCTCAGTGTGTGATGAAGGTTGGGGCTCCGTGTGTTACCAGAGTCACGGTTCAGTGTGTGACCATGGTCAGACCTTAGTATTTTGTGAGGGTCAGGGCTCAGTCACCAGGATGAGGGGCTTAGTCAGGGACCATGATCAGGGATAGTTTAGAAGAAGCATCAGGGTTTATTATCGGGCAGAGTCAAGCTGCCTGTGGCTTGCCATTTCAGAGTTGTCTTTGTTTTATCCTTGAAGCTAATAGCTCTCCAATACATGATTCACCCATAAATCTCTCTTAAACCTGTCATCTCCCCTTCATACCCACTACTGTCTCTCACCTGGACCACTTCAACAACCTTCTAACTCCTGCCCTGCCTCCAGACCCTGCCCTCCACCCTGTTGGTTCTCCGTGCTTGGGAAATTCTCTAAATTACTGCTCTAACTGTTCTGGCTGCCCCCGTCCCCATAGCCACCCAGCAAGTCACTGTCCCCTGTGGCTGGGCACAACTTAGAGCAGACAGAGGCCAGGCTGGGTGGAAGAACATTGAGGAAGGTCATCTCCCAGCCCCCACTTGCCCTTTGGCATCTCTGCAGCAGCACCATGTCCAAAGCCCTTTGGAGCGCTGATATATGAGAACAGGCTGATACAGAGAACAATTCCTATTCTGATTGTTCCTGGGGTGCAGGGACTTCCCTTGTATCCCAGTGCATGAAAAACCTGTTCTTGTCCAATCCGTGCCTCCGGTCCCCAGCCATGCTCCTGAGGGTCCCCACTCTTCACCCACAATCCAAGGCCAGCTGGAGCAACACTCACCCTTGACCCCAGGGTGGGCAGGGGCATTTCTTCTTTGGTGGAGCCCTGGGCCCTCAGGTTCACCAATCTCTTGTCCCAAACCTCTGTTTAAGGTCCCTGGTCTACCTGGCCCCTCCCAGGTGCTGGAGTTGCTCTTCAACAAAGTGACTTGGTCTCACCTGTGGCCACGTTTGGATACGTGTCACATGGTGGCTCAAGCATCCTGGCTTCAGCCTCTAGCCCTTCAGCCTGCCGTCCAATCCTGCTGCCTCTGCCAGTTTGTTGCCACTGGTAGGAGAGCTCCTTCCTGAGTCAGGGAGGCCTGGCTGGTCCACAGCTCAATACAAAAAAAAGACGGATATTCAGAGGAAACTTCACTGACCTGCTAGTTGGCCTGTTGCAACTGGGCTTTGGACAGGCCCTGTTGTCCCCAGCTATCTCCATAGTATCGGATACAGCGAGACTGGACACTGATGGAGCCCCGCCTCCACCCCAGCCGCTTCAGGCAGGGTCATTGTTGGGGGCAGTGTGACCACTCCCA
The DNA here is from genome assembly GCF_004115265.2 of Rhinolophus ferrumequinum. Classification (NCBI taxonomy): domain Eukaryota; kingdom Metazoa; phylum Chordata; class Mammalia; order Chiroptera; family Rhinolophidae; genus Rhinolophus; species Rhinolophus ferrumequinum. The sequence goes on along the minus strand of NC_046289.1, from coordinate 98,210,892 downwards.
CACCGAGGACCTCAAACGCAAGGAGCCAGGGGTGGCCAAGTAGGCCCACAGGGTCAGTGCCAGCTCTGGTCACCAGCAGGGCGGAGGCCGGGTGGTGCGCACCAGGCCCTGGGGCTGGCGGGCCAGGAGGTGACGGCCTCTCCCTCTCTTCTGGGACTCAGTACAAGCAGGTGGAGCAGTACATGTCCTTCCACAAGCTCCCGCCCGACACCCGGCAGCGCATCCATGACTACTATGAGCACCGCTACCAGGGCAAGATGTTCGATGAGGAGAGCATCCTGGGCGAGCTGAGTGAGCCGCTGCGGGAGGTGAGCTTGGCGGGCGGCCCAGGCGGGAAGGGGGCCAGGGGGCCTCTCTGCCCCGTGGCGCCCCTCACCTCCTCCCACCTTCCCAATCCGCCCTGTCCCGGGAGCAGGAGATCATCAACTTTAACTGCCGGAAGCTGGTGGCCTCCATGCCTCTGTTTGCCAACGCGGACCCCAACTTCGTGACATCCATGCTGACCAAGCTGCGCTTCGAGGTCTTCCAGCCAGGCGACTACATCATCCGCGAGGGCACCATCGGCAAGAAGATGTACTTCATCCAGCACGGCGTGGTCAGCGTGCTCACCAAGGGCAACAAAGAGACCAAGCTGGCGGATGGATCCTACTTCGGAGGTAGGGCGGCCAGGCGGCCCTGGGGGGACGGGAATGACCTGGAGAGACATCGAGGATGACATTTCAGGCCCTTCCCGGCCGGCCACTGCCTGGAAGCGGGTGTCTGTGAGCCCAGTATAGGGGTGTGGTCCCAGAGATGGGACAGACAGCCTGCCACTCATTGAGTGGGGGGAGGGAGCACCCATGCAGTCGTGGCCTGGGGCAGGGGCTTGTGAATGTATCTGTCCAGATTGTGTACCAGGCTGAGGGGACCCCGGTCAGGGTGGGGTGGAGGCCCTTTGGAGCCCACCCCGACTCCTGCTGCCCTGGCAGAGATCTGCCTGCTGACGCGGGGCCGGCGCACGGCCAGCGTGCGGGCTGACACCTATTGCCGCCTGTACTCGCTGAGCGTGGACAACTTCAACGAGGTGCTGGAGGAGTACCCCATGATGCGGCGGGCCTTCGAGACGGTGGCGCTGGACCGCCTGGACCGCATCGGTGAGGGGGCCGGCGGGAGGGGGGCGGGAGGGGGGCGAGGCCGGCCCGGCTGCCCCTCTGCGGCCCTGGCCTGAGCCCCGGCTCTCGCTCTGTGGCCCAGGCAAGAAGAACTCCATCCTCCTACACAAAGTCCAGCACGACCTCAACTCAGGCGTCTTCAACTACCAGGAGAACGAGATCATCCAGCAGATCGTGCAGCACGACCGTGAGATGGCCCACTGTGCGCACCGTGTCCAGGCCGCCGCCTCGGCCGCCCCGACCCCCACGCCCGTCATCTGGACCCCGCTGATCCAGGCGCCGCTGCAGGCCGCCGCCGCTACCACTTCTGTGGCCATAGCCCTCACTCACCACCCGCGCCTGCCCGCTGCCATCTTCCGCCCTCCCCCGGGCCCTGGGCTCGGCAGCCTCGGGGCGGGGCAGACACCCCGGCACCTGAAGCGGCTGCAGTCCTTGATCCCTTCCGCACTGGGTTCTGCCTCACCCGCCAGCAGCCCATCTCAGGTGGACACGCCGTCGTCTTCCTCCTTCCACATCCAACAGCTGGCTGGATTCTCTGCCCCCGCCGGACTGAGCCCCCTCCTACCTTCATCCAGCTCTTCCCCACAGCCCGGGGTCTCTGGCTCCTCTCCCGCTCCCACACCGTCCACCAGCGCAGCTGGCATCACCACAGCTGGTTTTGGCCACTTCCACAAGGCACTGGGCGGCTCCCTGTCCTCTTCCGACTCACCCCTGCTCACCCCATTGCAGCCGGGTGCCCGCTCCCCACAGGCTAACCAGCCGCCTCCCCCACTGCCGGGGGCCCGGGGAGGCCTGGGACTCCTGGAGCACTTCCTGCCACCCCCACCCTCGTCCAGGTCCCCATCCAGTCCTGGGCAGCTGGGCCAACCTCCCGGGGAGTTGTCCCCAGGTCTGGCTGCAGGCCCATCAGCTACGCCAGAGACACCCCCACGGCAGCCTGAGCGCCCGTCTGTGGCAGGGGCCTCTGGGGGGGCTTCTCCTGTAGCCTTTACCCCCCGAGGAGGTCTCAGCCCCCCTGGCCACAGCCCAGGCCCTCCAAGAACTTTCCCGAGTGCCCCACCCCGGGCCTCTGGTTCCCATGGTTCCTTGCTCCTGCCACCTGTATCCAGCCCCCCGCCCCCCCAGGTTCCCCAGCACCGGGGCACACCACCCCTCACCCCAGGCCGCCTCACCCAGGACCTCAAGCTCATCTCAGTCTCTCAACCGACCCTACCCCAGGATGGGGCGCAGACTCTCCGCAGAGCCTCCCCTCACTCTTCTGGGGAGTCGGTGGCTGCCTTCCCGCTCTTCCCCAGAGCCGGGGGTGGCAGCGGGAGCAGCGGTGGCCTCGGCCCTCCTGGGAGGCCCTATGGTGCCAGCCCTGGCCAGCATGTCACTCTGCCTCGGAAGACATCCTCAGGTTCTTTGCCACCCCCTCTTTCTTTCTTTGGGGCAAGAGCCACCTCTTCTGGGGGCCCCGCTCTGACTGCTGCTCCCCAGAGGGAACCTGGGGCCAGGTCTGAGCCAGTGCGCTCCAAACTGCCGTCCAATCTATGAGCTGGGGCCCCTCCCTCCCTCTTTTCTCCTTTCTTCCTTCAGGTTTAACTGTGATTAGGAGATACACCAATAACAATAATAATTATCATTAAAAAAAAAAACTCACTCCAGAAAAACAAAAGACAGCAGAAAATAACCAGGTATTCTTAGAGCTATAGATTTTTGGTCACTTGCTTTTATAAACTATTTTAATACTCAGCACTGGGGGGTGGGGGGGTGGGGGAGGAGAGCAGGCAAGGCCCAAATGCAAAAGCTGGAGGAAAGCGGGATTGCTGGGGCTTGGTAGGGGTGGGGGTGACCCATGTTTGGGGTTTCTAGAGCAGACCTGTCATTGTATTCGTTTTAGGGCACCAGCCACCACCAGCCCCTTAGCTGTGAACTTGGCACGCCACTCTGCTGGGCGTTACCTTGTTCCCCAGGGAAGGGGCTGCCTTTGGGTGTCTTCCTGGGAGTGCTCAGTCACCTGAGTCCTTGGAACAAAACGGGGCCAGGGCCCTGAGAATCTTGTTCTTTCTTTTTTTTTTACTGCAAATGTAGCAAGATATGTATATGTATATGTATGTAAGACTTGTATACGTATAGCTATGTATAGCTATGTAGTGCTCTGTGGAGCCATGTAGATAGCCATTCACCTGTGTGCACATGTGTGTGCAATCTAGTGTAACCCCATGTTGTCAGGACACCCAGGTCACCTTACATCTAGCAGCCCGCCTTGGCCTGAAGGCTGGGCACTGCAGGGTCTGGGGGAAATAATTCTTTCCAGTCCTCAGGGAAGAGGACCGCAGGACCTCCCAACAGGCCCGCTCTCCCTATCTTTGGTCTCAGATCCAATCCTAGCCCAGCCTCTCACCACAAGGAAGCAGAAGAGTCTGGGCTGTGCCTCTCCTTTCCTGTAGGTCCTCAAGCATATCCTGTCACCTCTGTGGCCCTCAGTTCTTTTGTCTGTACAGTGGGAGGCGAAGGGAACTTTTAGTTATTATGTCTGCTCTGTGCCAAGCACTGGTTTAGCACTTTACACACATCAACTCCTTCAATTTCACAAAGACCGTGATTCTCCCCATTTCACAGATGAGGAAACAGAGTTTTGGGTAATTTTTCCAGAATCACGTAATTAGGCATGGGAAAGCTGGGACAGATCTGAGATTTAAATTCATGTTTGCCTGAGGCTAAAGCCTAGATTCCTTCCATTAGAAAACTGTGTTGAGAGTCTGAGCTAGACTATTCCCAAGCGTGGTTCAGAAGGTAGAGACCAGATTTTGGAGGCAATAAAAATCTGGAGCGTTCGAATCCCAGCCGTGCCACTTAGCTATGTGACCTTGGACAAGTTATCTGACCTTCCTGAGGCTGTTACCTCATATGTAAATTGGGAATAATTACGGTACCTTCTCACGAGGACCAGATGAGAAAAGTAGTGTATGTGAAATGCCCAGCCCAGCGCCTGGCACATGCCATAGTAGGTGCTCAATAAACCATATTTCTTCTGCCCCTCCATGCACCGCAGGCCCAGCCCATTGCTCCAGCAAGCTGTGGGGAGAGCCCAGGGAGCTTTGGCTGAGGGCTCCAAGACTTACGATCTCAGGACATGGGAGGTAGCGGGGCCTCCCGAAGGGCCTAAGAAAGGTCTTAGGTGTGTGGCCAAGGTAGGCTTGAGCCAGGCCTTGCGATGAGGGATGAGTTAGAGAAAGGGAGGGAGGAAAAGAAAGGAAGGAGGGAGACAGGGTGGAGTGGAATGCACAGTGGGGAACCTGACAATGGTGGAGTCGGGCTTTGGGAGATCCCGAGGCCAGTGGTCAGAGGGAGGGCCTTGGATGACAGACGGGCTGAGGGGATTGGCCAGCTTCTGCAGGCAACTAGGAGCCAGAAGCAGGCCTGATGTGGGGGTCACTGTGACGCAGCCCAGATGCCTCCTGAAGCACAGTCATCCCCAAGCAGACCCTACCGAGCCCAGGTCAGCGGCCTGCCTCCTGCTTGTATGGTAGCACAGGTTTGGCTACCAAGACCTGGCTAAAGAGGAGGGCTGGGCCCACGGTGTCCTTCCACAATGGTCCTCGCTCCAAGCCAGAATGTTGACAAAATCAGGTTTTGTCCTGAGCTGTTCTGAGATAGGGGACAGACCAGTTTTTGCAGTGATGAGCCACAGGACATGAGGCAATCATCCAGGAGAGAAGAGGGGTGTCAGGGAGAGATGAGACGCCGCCTGGTCTCGGTCCCTACCAGGCAGGCGAAGCCCCTCAGGCCCAGGCAGCTCTCAGCTAGAATTGAAACGGAAGCTTCAACCTGCTTCTGCTCACACCCCTAAGAAGGCAGCAGGGCCCGCTCAATCCAAACCCACAGTCTAGTCCTGGAAGGGGCAGGAGTGGGGGCGCAGGGTCCAAGGGCATGAGGAATGAGGACAACCCCTTGCCATCAGGGCCTGGACACACACGCACGCACATTTTATAAAAGCTCTGACCCAGCCCCGCCACTCTGTGGAGATGGGAAGCCAGGGCCGGTCAGTGGACCGTTCGATCCCCAATCCCTCACAAGCAATTTTCAAATCTTCCACTTTTAAAACAGAAAACGGTAACTGCGCCGTGTTGTATATTTTATTTAAATAAAAAAATTCCAGGAGATGCTGCCGCCGTCTAGGGGCCAGGGATTGGGAGGGGTGGGGAGTTAACAGAATGGTGGAGGCTCGGGAGCCAGGGTGTTGGGACAGGGACCCGAGAGCACGTGTAGACACCTGTATGCACAAACCTGTACCCCTCAGAGCTGGGGGGGGCAAAGGTACGAGGGAGTGGAAGAGGGCTGGCTGTGGATGCAGGTGTGTCCTTTTGTGGGGCTGGTGAACGACAGCAAGGAGGAGGGTGACAGGGAGGGAGGGGGCGTCCTCTGTGGGCTAGTGGAGCTGCAACACCCTGACCCTGACCCTCCCACCCGGCGGCCAGGGCTCCCGAGTCCCTGGGACTCCCGATGCTCCCTGAAGGAGAAGGAGGGTGGGAATGTGCACGTGAGCTCTAGCTGGATACTGAAGAGGGACATGTCATCTTAGCCTGATCAAATGGGCCCTCAGAAGCCAGAGGGCGCCTGGGGGACAAGGTGACCAGATGGGGCGTTTTATGGCCGTGATGGAGGGTTGCCAAGGATGGGCCACAGCCTCTGGGCTCCTATGTGTGTGGGGGATCCTGAGGGCCTGGCTGTTAGGAGGTATGGTGCCCACTCCTCACTGTGGGGGGGGGATGCGAGGCCTGGCCCCCAGACACCCTGTGAAGTCTTCAGATAGCTGCCTCCGCCTCCCTTGGCTTCAGGGGTGTCCGCAGACCCTGAGACCTCGCTGGGTAGGGGAGAGGCAGCAATCCGTGGCTGGAAAAGCGAAGTCCCCGGGGCTCCCGGCAGTGCCTGCCTGCCTGCTGGAGGGGAAAGTCCTCATGAAGGGCAGGGAACCCGGTCCCCACCACTGATTGCTGAGTGGATGCTGTTTCCATGGTAACCAGCCTGGGAGTCCCGTTGTTAAGGAGGAAGCTCCGCAGGCTCAGTGTCCCCATGACAACTGCCCCCTGCGGCCCAGGCAGCTGTGCTTGTTGGGGACCATGGGGAGGGCAGGGGCTAAGGGCAGGCCAGGCCTCTGGAGCTCTGGGCCCTTGCAGACAGACTGTGTGCTGAAGCTCGGGGTGGAAGGGATTGCTGCGGGCCCAGCCACACCCATGGGCTGGGTCTGAGCCAGTGCGGAGGACACTCCCCCCACACCCCCCACCCTGCCCACCTGCTGGATCCACTCCAGGTGTGTGCCCGGGGCCACACTCCTGGGGCGAGGGGCAGGGGCAGCACCAGTCACTGTCATCTCTGTTCTCTGTCCCAAAGGACACTTAGGAAGTACCTACTGTGTGCTCGGCTCTTTGTGCTTTCCTCTCTCCTTCCCTCATCACAACAATCATGATGGGATAAGAATTCACCTCAAGTCCAGTGAGCCAAAGGGCAGAGGCTCAGAGAGGGTAAGGAACTCGCTCCAGAAAGCAAAGGAGGAGGAACGCACACCCAGGCCCTGGACACAACCTTGTCCCTTCCCACTGGTGCCACGAAGGCTGGTGGCAGGAGCAGTTTGTCCTGGTGCAGGCAAGACAGGCTGTGCTGTCTGCAGAGAATTTAAAACCAAGGATGACAATGACGAAGTGTCAGTTGCTTTCTCTCATCTTTCACCATCACCACCTATCAGCAGGTCTGAACAAGTCTCTGGTAAAATCCTCCCTCCCCCACAGCGGGCAGCACCCGTCCCCAATGCCACTGCAGCCCATGCTTCAGCCCCAACAGACGCCTGCTGTGTCTCTGGCTGCACTTGGTGGGAAGGCCCAAGGTACCCTTCTTGGGGGGGCTAAACCAAATTAGGATTTTTAAAAGAACATTTTAAAAGTTTAATGAAATCCCTCGCCTGACTCCATGTCTCTTCCAGCTGCTGCTGCTCCTCTTCTCAGCCAAACTTCTGAGAGGTGTCTCCATTCCCGGCCCTTCATGTCCTTCGCTCTGCGTCACTTGTTCCTCCACTGCAGTCCGGCTCCTGCCTTCTCTCCACGACAGGGCTCTAGACAAAGGTCGTTAGTGGCCTTTGTGGTGAAATCCAGGGGCCTATCCTGTTTTCCCCCCACCCCCACAGTGCATGGCTCTGCTGACCAGCCCCCACCCCCCCACCTCTCCAGACCCCTGTTCCTTGCTGCTCTGTTCAGCCTCAGCTTGAAGGGCTCTTCTTTCTCCTGCAGGTCGGTGCTCCTGGGCCCCTGGCCTTGGCCTTCAGCTCCCCACTGCACACACACTTCCTGGAAACACCAGTGCCCATGGCTTCCTGGCCTGGAGGGGATGCTCCCAGAGTTCCCCCTCAATTCAGGTCCCCCCATCCCTGAGCTGCAGCCTGGGCGCCTCCTGCCACCGCCACGCACTTTTATTCTTTGTGGAATTTGCATCTTCCACAGCACTACAGAGCATGTCCTTTCCAGCTCCCACTCCTGCTGGGTCCACCCAGACATGTGCGTAGGGCCTCCCTCCTCCCCTGGGGTTGGGCAACACCAGTCAACCCCTTGCTGATTTTGCTACTTCAGTTTTCTTCCTTTTGAGGGTAGAATATTTTATACGTATGGAAGAAAATATAAATAAACCCCAATATAGACATAAATAAATACATAATTCTTCTTAACTTATGATGGGGTTATATCCCAATAAACACATCGTAAGTGTGAATATACCTTGAGTGGAAAATGCATTTAATCCACCTAACGCACCAACGGATAGCACAGCTTAGCCTCGCCTTCCTAAAGGGCTCCGAACACTTACATTAGCGGACGGTGCAGGCATAGCGACAGGCCACAAACCGTAGCCGGGGAAAACATGAAAACTCAGAACTCAAAATACGGTTTCTACTGAATACATCCCACTTTCGCACCATCGTTAAGTTGAAAAATCCTAAGTCAAACTTGCAGACCGTCTGTACATAAATCAGGTATTAAAAATATGATTTAAAAAATCAGTTTAAAAAATAGAACATAAGGACCACCTTTGAAGGCATTTGTGCCAGTCCCCAACTGTACCGCTTCCCTCTCTCCGAGGAAAACTGCTCATCTGAACGTTAATTCTATCATTGCCTTACTTCTGATATTTTACTACCGAAATGTCTCTACACATGTCAGTGTGTTCAGCGGCGTAGGAAGGTGGCAGTGTGGGGCTGGGAGCAGTTACCTTTGTGGGGAGGAGGATTTTATCAGTAATATTGTTCGGAATTGCTGACGCATGGTGATAATAGAAAGCAGACTGAGTTTCAGTCCGTTTTATTATTGTTTAAATTTCTTTACAAATAAGGCACCTTTTCATCGCCTGCACCTGAGGTGGTCATACCCCTAAACTTTTATACACCGCCGCATATGTTTGTACCAGTGTGAACTTTCTGTAAGTGGTATAATGCTGTACATTTCCTTTAGTGATCCGCTCTTCCTTTGTTTAATATTATAATTCTGAGACCCTGTCGATGCGTGGAGCATGGCGGTCTCATTCCCACAGCTGCGTAGCTTTCCAGTATAGATAGGATTATGCCACCATTCACGTGTGTAGTCTGCAGGTAGGAAATGTTTTGGTCAGTTTCAGTTCTCGCTGTTACTACAACGCTCTTGTTTGTGGCTCCTGAGAAAGATGTGTAAAAGGATTTCTAGATGCTGCATCTAGGAGTGGGATAACTGAGTCATAGGATGAATTAATCTTCACTTTACAAGATAGTGCCAAGCTGTTTTAAGCAGTCCTACAATGTACACTCCCACCAGCGGGATGAGAGTCACTCGTGGTCCTCATTCTTGCTAATAATAAGAATCACCAGGTTTTATTATTTTCCCCAATCGAGTGATATCTAATTGTGTTTTAATGTGCAAATCCTTAATTACTAGTAAGGTTTAATATTTTCTTGTGTATTTATTTGCCATTTATGCTTCCTCTTTAGAGAAATTTTTTTCATGTAATTTACCTGATTTCCTCTTGTCTTTTTATTGATTCACAGGAATTTTACACACACACACACACACGTATACATGTGTTGCAAATTTCTTCCCATTTATGGCTTGTATTTGCACTTTTATTTTGGTGTTTCTTGCTGAACAGAAATTTTACATTTTAATGAGGTCAAGTTTAGCAATACTTAAAAAAATGTCTAGTACTTCTTTAGTGCCTTTTTTGCTGGTTTAATAAACCTATCTTACTCTGATGTTCTAAAGATATTCTTCTATATTAATTTCTAAAAATGTGAAGTGTTTTTTGTATTTAAGTCCTTGACCTGACCTTGACTTTGGGTATGGTGTCGGTATAGTTCAGCTCCATATGGATAACCTGCTAATTTACAACATCACTTATATGTCATCTCTGGGTCTTTGTTGAGGGTCTCTGTTCAGTCTATTAGCTTGTCTATCCTTGTTCAAACAGCACACTTAGATTCTACAGCTTTATAAAGCACATTACTATGTAGCAGAGCAAGTCCTCCCCCCCACTTCTTCTCAAGGAAAGTCTTGGCTATTCCAGAGCCTTTGCGTTACCATATACATTGTACAGTCAGCTTGCTAAGATGCATGAAGAATTCGATGGACTTTTGATTTGAAATGACACAAACATTATTATTAAAATTTGTATTCCTAGGGATGAAAAGGGTATCACTCTCCCCCATCTGGCTCTTCTTTAACGTCTTTTGTATTAGTCAGGGTAATTAGCACTAGCTAATTACTAGCCCAACAGAAAAAGCCCACATTTTCAATGGCTTAATGCAGTGAAGCTTGATTCCAGCTCAGGTAAAGCCCCCTGCAGGCCAGGCAGCCACTCTCCATACAGCTTGGACCCCTGGTCTCCAAGATCACTGAGGGAGAGAAGCCTGGGAGATATGACTAATTATGAACGATTTTCTCTAGTGATGACACATTTCACTTCCTCTCATGTACTATATTGCCACTGGGCCACAATGTAACTGCAAAGGAGGCTGCGATGTGTCGATGTGTCGGGGAGAACGTGGAGTATTTGCTGGGTATTAACCGTCTCTGCCAAATCTTTTGCATAGCTTTATAGTTTTCTTCATGGAGGTTTGTACATTTTGTTAGATTTATTTCCAGTATAACAAAATTCGCCCACTTTCAGCGTACAGTTCAATGAATTTTGACAAAGGTACACAGCCCTGTAACCACCTCTGCAATTAAGCAATAGAATATTTCCATCATGCCTCCAAATACTCTCATGTCCCTCTGAAGTCAGTCCCCTCCACCTGCCACTGACTCCTGGCAATCTGCTTTTTGTCACTGACATTTTGCCGTTTCTAGAATTTTGTATAAATGGAATCGTATAGAATGTGATCTCTTATGTCCTATGTCTTTCATTTAGTCGAAAGCTTTTAAGATCTGTCTGTGTTTTGTGTATCCGTGTATGGATGGATATGCCACAGTTTGTTGATTGGTCCACCCACTGGATGAACAATTGGGCTGTTTCCAGCTTTGCTGTTAAGAATAAATCTCCTATGAATATTCCTGTTCAAGTCGTCGTGTGGGCATGGGTTTCCCCTTATCTGAGTACTGTCCCGGAGGGGCCCTGTTGGGTCATCTGATAAGTACATGCTTAACTTTATAAGAAACTGCCAGATAATTTTCCAAGGCTGGAATGTTGTTTTGCATTCCCACCAGCGTTGTCTGAACGTCCCAGTTACTGCACATCCTTGTAACTCTAGATATTGTCTGTCTTATCTTTACCCTTCAAGAGGGTGTATAATGTTAACTCCGGTTTAATTTGCATTTCCATATTAACTAAAGATGCTGAGCATATTTTCGGGTGTTTCTTTGCTGAGGTGACTGTTCAAATCTTTACCCATTTGTTTTTATTGAGTAATTTGTTTTCTTATTATTAAATTATAAGTACTACATTCAGGATACAAGTTCTTTATAAGATATATGTGTTGCAAATATTTCCTGCCAGTTTATGACTTGCCTTTTCATTTTCTTAACCAGGTGTTTCAAAAGGTAAATACTTTTGATTTTGATGATGTTCAACTTATCAAATTTTTCTCTTATGATTCGTGCCTTTTGACAAGGGAATTAAAGTGGTACAATAGAAAATATTTAGTTAACACAAAAGAAGGTAGTAACAGTAATAGAAGAACAAAAAAAAAGGAAAACATATAGAAAACAAATACCAAAGTGCCAGATGTAAATCCTACCTTATCAGAAATTACATAAAATGTAACTAGATTAAACCATCAAATTAAAAGGCAGAAGTTGGCAAGATGAATTTTAAAAACTATATAAATAAAATAAATATAAAATATAGATAAATAATGTAATTATAAAAGTATATATCAAAACTATAAAGTTCTAATACATAAATATAGAATATATAATTAAATATATTATAAATACATTAATATTAATTTATAAAATAATACCACACTATTTGTTGATATATTCTTTAATATAGTAAATATATCTTATATATAGTATATATAAAATCCAACTATATCCTGTGTATGAGAGACGTACTTCATATTCAAAGACACAAATAAGTAGAAAGGATGTCAAAACATACATCATACAAATATTAGCCAAAAGAAAGCTGAAACTATCAGACAAAGTAGACTTTAAGACAAAATTGTTACTGAAGACAAAGTGTATTTTAAAATGATAAATGGTTAATCTACCAAGGAGATTTAACAATTATAAACTTATATACACCTAACAACAGCGCCCCCAAATTTTTGAAGCAAACTTGATTTAATGGAAAGGAGAAATAGACAATTCAACAATAATAGTTATAGACTTCACTATTTCATTTTAATAATGGATAGAACAACTGGATAGAGAATCAGCAAGGAAATATAAAATTTGAACAACATTAAGTAGATCTAACACGCTTCAAGAACACGCCACATAAGAACAGCAAAATACATATTCTTCTCAAGTCCACATGGAACATTCTCCAGGATAGACTATGTGTTGGGCCACAAAACAAGTCTCAGTAAACTTAAAAGGATTGAAATTATACAAAATATGTTCTCTGACCACCATATAATAAAATTAGAAATCAATAACAGGAAGAAATTTGGAAAATTCACAAATACATGGAAATTAAACAACACACTTCTAAAGAACAAATGGGTCAATGGAGAATCATAAGAAATATTAGAAAGTAAAGTGAAATGAATGAAAACAAAAACATAACACACCAGAACTTATGGGTGCAGCAAATGCAGTGCTCAGAGGGAAATTTATAACAATATGTTCCTATGTTTTAAAAAGATCTGAGGTAGGACGTCATAGGAATGGCGGCAGCAGGGCGCACTTTCTGAGTTCTCCTCCGGATCTTATTACAAACAGGACCTATAACCCATCAAAGAACTCTTTGCTCATCACACAGAACAGCTAAGAGACTCGTGGATTACTTGAAGCTAAGGATTACTTGAAGGTGCGCTAGTTGGGCGAGCAGGGGAAGGAAGGAAGGGAGCGGAGTGAAAACGTGCGGCCGGCGGCGGCAGGAAATCCCAGCCCGCAGCGGAGTCTCAGCCGGCGGCGGCGAAAACCGAAAACTGCGGTGGCACCCGCAGTTCCGGGCACCCACGGGATCCCAGGGCGGAACGGAGAGCACAGAGACCAGGAGGTGGGCTCTTTCCCTGCGTCCCACGGCTGATCTCTCCCGCCGGGAGGGCGGCTAGTGGGCCCTGGGGCGGACAAAGAACATAGACTCCATACTTGGGCCCCTCCCCTGCCCCTCTCTTCCAATCCTACCCCGCCCTTCCAGAGACTTAAACTGGCCCCTGAACTGAGGAGTAGTGTCAGATTACAGAGGAGCCTAGTAGTGCTCAGGCTCTGGGAAGCCTGACAGGCAGCCCTGACCCAGGGAGACTGGGAAGTGTGTGATTTTGTCTGGGCTAGGAGAGAAGAGACTCCTCCACCCCCAGCCACCACCCTTTCTGGCCTGCCTAGGGCGGGGCAAGTGCTACTGCAGAGACCACATCCAGAGATCAGCAGTAAGGCAGGCGCAGCTCTGGGCTTTCAGCAGATCAGAAATCTCCCGCCTGCACCCCCCCATACACACACACACTGAAGAAGTGCCCTAAGACTCAGGAGTACTGGACACGGGGCTGGTGGTGCTACTCTCAGTGTGCATATGTGCAGACAAGGGCAGAAACTGCACTGACTTTGTAAAAACTATCATCCAGACCCCTCAGGCCCACGCATTTAAGTCTGAAGTCCCAAAGTCACTCTGGGCACCAGGTGACCGGCTCTGCCTGCGCAATAAGCAGGGGGCTCTTTGGTACAGCAGAGGACAACCTGGACATTGCTTGGTGGGCTTAGGCCGAGACTGTCGCTGCTTTTTGTTTTGCTTTGTTTTGTTTTGTTTTGCTTTGTCTTTATATCTTTGATATCTTTGCCTGTGTCGAGTGGGGGTTATCGGGTGTTTTTGCATGTGAATGTATTTGATTTTTTTTCTTTGTTGTTGTTGTTGCTGTTGTTCTTGGTGATTTGCTTTGCTCTGAAACTGCCCTGCCGGGGCCCAGCTTGAGAGGCACGGGATTCAGCATATCCAGGGGCCAACTCCAGACCAAACCGGAGTGCTGCCGGGTTTGACCTGCAGGTCACACACCCAGAGGGGGTTCTCTGCAGGCACTGGAGCCCATAGAGGCCAAACCACATTTGGGTGGTCAACCCTCACGCAGCAGAGCGCCCTGCGGGGGGCAGAGCCAAGTCTCACAACGGGTCGGCCCAGGAGTTAACCCCACCTACTCACAAGCAAAAAGCAATTAAAGATCTTCTTGAACGGGACAGTGTGCACAACACAAGAGTCACCTTTGGAGCACACGCAGAGGAGGACGACGTGGTGCGAGTCAAATATAAAGGACACATACTACATAAGATAACCTAGCACGAACTAAGAACTCTAGGGGATCTACCTAATATATCAAAATAAACACAGAGAGTCAGCCAGAATGGGGAAACAAAGATACACGTCCCAAATAAAAGAACAGAAGAAACCTCCACAACTGGAACCAAATGAAGCAGACGTAACCAACCTTTCAGATACAGAGTTCAGAACACTGGTGATAAGAATGTTTAAGGAGCTTAGAGAAGACATAAAGAAGGATGTAGAAATCATAACAAACGAGCTTAGAGAAAACATAAAGAAGGATGTAGAAATCATAATGAACAACCAGTTAGAACTAAAGAACACAATTACCGAAATTAAGAACTCACTTGAAGGAATTACCAGCAGGTTAGATGAAGCAGAGGATCGAATCAGCGACTTAGAAGACAAGGTAGCAGAGATCACCCAAACGGAACAACAGAAAGAAAAAAGAATAAAAAACAATGAAGATGGCCTAAGAGACCTCTGGGATAACATCAAGCGCAACAACATGCGCATCATAGGAATACCAGAAGGTGAAGAGAGCAAGCAAGGGATTGAGAACATATTTGAAGTAATAATGTCTGAAAACTTCCCCAACCTGATGAAGGAAACCAACATACAAGCCCAGGAAGTGCAGAGAGTTCCAACCAGAATAAACCCAAACAGGTCCACACCAAGACACATTATAGTTAAAATGGCAAAGCTTAAAGACAAAGAGAGAATCCTAAAAGCAGCAAGAGAAAGACGGAGGGTTACATACAAGGGAACTCCCATAAGACTATCAAATGATTTTTCTACAGAAACATTGAAGGCCAGGAGGGAGTGGCAGGAGATACTTAAAGTGATGGAAAACAAAGGCTTATAACCTAGATTGCTTTATCCAGCAAGGCTATCATTAAAAGTTGATGGAGAGATAAAGAGCTTTCCAGAAAAAAATAAGCTAAAGGAATTTATTACCACCAAGCCAGCATTGCAAGAAATACTAAAAGGACTTCTGTAAATAGAAGAAAGATCAAAACAACCTAACTACAAATTTAAAAATGGCAATAACTATGTACCTATCAATAATCACTTTAAATGTAAATGGATTAAATGCTCCAATCAAGAGACATAGGGTGGTTGACTGGATAAGAAAGCAAGACCCTTGTATATGCTGTATAAAGGGACTCACCTCAGAACAAAAGACACACACAGGCTGAAAGTGAAGGGTTGGAGTAAGATATTTCATGCAAATGGAAACGAGAAAAAAGCTGGAGTTGCGATACTTATATCTGACAAAATAGACTTTAAAATGAAGAACATATTAAAAGATAAAGATGGGCACTATATAATAATAAAGGGATTGATCCGACAAGAGGACATAACCCTAGTAAACATCTATGCACCCAACATAGGAGCACCTAAATATATAAAACAGGTACTGACTGACATAAAAACAGAGATCAACAGTAACACTATCATAGTAGGGGACTTCAACACACCTCTGACAACAAGGGTCAGGTCTTCCAGACAGAAAATCAATATGGAAACAACAGCCTTAAATGATACATTGGACCACTTGGATTTAATCGATATTTTCAGAACATTTCACCCCAATGCTGCAAAATACACGTTTTTGTCAAGCGCACATGGAACATTTTCCAAGATAGACCATATGTTAGGCCACAAAACAAGTCTTGATAAATTTAAGAAAATTGAAATCATACCAATTGTCTTCTCTGATCACAATGCTATGAAATTAGAAATGAACTACAGGAAAAAAACTGGAAGACACACCAATTCATGGAGGCTGAATAACTTATTACTAAATAATGAATGGGTCAAGCAGGAGATCAAGGAAGAAATCAAAAGATATCTCGAGACAAACGAAAATGAAAACACGACGACCCAAAATCTATGGGATGCCGCGAAAGCAGTCCTAAGAGGGAAATTCATAGCTTTGCAGGCCTACCTAAAGAAACAAGAAACATCACTAATCAACAGTTTATCTTCACACTTAAGGGATTTGGAAAAAGAACAGCAAAATAAGCCCAAAGGAGCACAAGGAAGGAGATAATAAAGATCAGAGCAGAAATAAATGAAATAGAAACCAGAAAAACAATACAAAAGATCAATGAATCCAAGAGTTGGTTCTTAGAGAAGATAAACAAAATCGACAAACCTTTAGCCAGACTCATTAAAAAAAAGAGAGAGAGGACCCAAATTAATAAAATCAGAAATGAAAGAGGAGAAGTGATAACGGACACTGCAGAAATACAAAAAGTTTTAAGAAGTTACTATGAGCAACTATATGCCAACAAATTTGACAATTTGGAAGAAATGGACAATTTTCTAGAGGCGTACAAGGCTAACTCAAGAAGAAACAGAAAACCTAAATAGACTGATTACCACCACGGAAATTGAATCAGTAATCAACAGTCTCCCAACAAACAAAAGCCCTGGACCAGATGGCTTTACAGGTGAATTTTACAAAACGTTCAAAAAAGAATTATCACCTATTCTCCTCAAGCTCTTCCAAAAAATTCAGAAGGAAGGAAGACTCCCAAACACTTTTTACGAAGCCACTATCACCCTGATCCCAAAATCAGACAAAGACACCACAAAAAAAGAAAACTACAGGCCGATATCTCTAATGAACATAGATGCAAAATACCTCAACAAAATATTAGCGAACAGAATTCAGCAATACATTAAAAAGATCATACACCATGATCAAGTGGGATTCATCCCTGGTATGCAAGGGTGGTTCAACATCCGCAAATCAATTAATGTGATACACCACATTAACAAAATGAAAAATAAAAATCACACGATCATATCAATAGATGCAGAAAAAGCATTTGATAAAATCCAACAGCCATTTATGATAAAAACCCTTAAGAAAGTGGGAATAGAGGGATCATATCTCAACATAATAAAGGCCATATATGACAAACCCACAGCTAACATCATACTCAATGGGGAAAAGCTAAAACCATTCCCCCTAAGATCAGGAACAAGGCAAGGTTGCCCACTATCTCCGCTTCTATTCAACATAGTGCTGGAAGTTCTAGCCACAGCAATCAGACAAGAAAAAGAAATAAAAGGCATCCAAATTGGTAAGGAGGAAGTAAAATTATCATTGTATGCAGATTATATGATACTATATATAGAGAACCCTAAAGACTCCACCAAGAAGCTATTAGACCTGATAGATGAATTTAGTAAAGTAGCAGGATACAAAATTAATATTCAGAAATCAGTTGCATTTGTATACACCAATAATAAAACATCAGAAGGAGAAATTAAAAAAAACAATCCTATTTACAATCGCTCCAAAGACTATAAAATACTTGGGAATAAATTTAACCAAAGAAGTAAAAGATCTGTACTCAGAAAATTATAAGACACTGAAGAAAGGAATGAAGGAAGATATAAATAGATGGAAACACATATCATGTTCATGGATAGGAAGAATTAATATAATTAAAATGTCCATACTCTCTAAGGCAATATACATATTCAATGCAATTCCTATCAAACTACCAACGTCGTTTTTCACAGAAATAGAACATATAATCCTAAAATTTATATGGGACCATAAAAGACCCCGAATAGCAAAGGCAATCTTGAGAAATAAGAACAAAGTGGGAGGTATAACAATACCTGACTTCAAATTATACTACAAGGCTACAGTAATCAAAACAGCATGGTACTGGCATAAAAACAGACATATAGATCAATGGAACAGAATAGAGAGTCCAGAAATAAATCCACGCCTATATGGCCATTTAATCTACGACAATGGAAGCAAGAATGTACGATGGAGTAAAGACAGTCTATTCAATAAATGGTGCTGGGAAACCTGGACAGACACATGCAAAAAAATGAAGCTGGACCACCTCCTTACACCATATACAAAAATAAATTCAAAATGGCTTAAAGACTTAAATGTAAGATCTGAAACCATAAAATACCTAGAAGAAAATACAGGAAGAAACTTCTCAGACATTACCCGGAGTAAGATTTTTACTGATATATCCCCTCACTCGAGGGAAGTAAGAGAAAAAATAAACATGTGGGATTATATCAAACTAAAAAGTTTTTTCACAGCAAAGGAAACCATCAATAAAACAAAAAGGGATCCTACTGAATGGGAAAAGATATTTGCCAATGATATATCTGATAAGGGATTAATATCACAAATCTATGAAAAACTCACTCAACTCAACTCCAAAAAAACAAACGACCCAATTAAAAAATGGGCAGAGGACATGAAGAGACATTTTTCTAAAAAGGACATACAAATGGCAAACAGACATATGAAGAAATGCTCAACCTCACTAACCATCAGAGAAATGCAAATAAAAACCACAATGAGATACCACCTCACCCCAGTCAAAATGGCTATCATCAATAAATCAACGAACAACAAGTGCTGGCGCAGATGTGGAGAAAAGGGAACGCTTGTGCACTGTTGGTGGGATTGCAGATTGGTGCAGCCACTATGGAAAACAGTATGGAGGTATCTCAAAAATCTGAAAATGGAACTACCCTATGATCCAGTAATTCCACTCCTAGGTATCTATCCGGAGAAATCCAAAACTCCAATTCAAAAATCTTTATGCACCCCTATGTTTACTGCAGCACTATACACAATAGCCAAGACATGGAAACAACCAAAATGCCCATCGGTAGATGACTGGATTAAGAAACCGTGGGACATTTATACAATGGAGTATTACGCAGCCATAAAGAAGAAAGAAATCTTACCATTTGCAACAACATGGATGGACCTAGAGAACATTATGTTAAGTGAAATAAGTCAGACAGAGAAAGATAAGTAACATATGATCTCATTTATATGCGGAATCTAAAGAAAAGAATAAGTGAATGAACTAATCAGAAACAGTTTTGGAGACAAAGAGGAAAAACTGAGGGTTGCTAGATGGGCGGGGGGGGTGGGGGTGGGGAGGAGGGTGAGGGGATTGGAGGGCAGTCGGTGACCACAGGATGGCCACGGGGTTTGAAAATTAATCTGGGGAACGTAATTTAGTGGTTACCAGAGGGTAAGGGGGTTGGGGGGTGGGAGATGAGGGTGAGGGGGATCAAATGTATGGTGATGGAAGGGGAGCTGACTCTGGGTGGTGAACACACAATGTAATTTATAGATGATGTGATGCAGAATTGCACACCTGAAATCTATGTAATTTTACTAACAATTGTCACCCCAATAAATTTAGAAAATAATTAAAAAAAAAAAAGATCTGAAATCAGTAAACTAAACATTCACCTTAAGACACTAGGGAAAGAAGAGCAAACTAAACACAGCTAGCAGAAAGAAAGAAATAATAAAGATTAAAGCAGAGGTAAATGAAATAGAGAAACAATTCAGATAATCAGCAAAACCAAAAGTTGTTCTTTGAAAAGATCAACAAAATCAAAAAATTTTGACAATTTGACAATTGACCCTGTTGGAGACAGACTACAAGGCAATTGAGCTCATTTCCAAAAGGGATGTAACCGGAGTGTATACACCCTCCTTGCCCAGTGCACACTTCTGTATGAAGTGGATGCACACAGTATTACAGTGATGTCGAAACTCTTAGCCCAGAGAGCATTTTCCCCCCTGGTGATTATAATTCTGGGATAGAATTACCATTCTGAAGCTTTCCAAGTTACAATTTTTTTGATTTCTGTGAACAAACTTGAAATTGCAGTTTCTTTGGACAGTCAATAACTTTAAGAACGATATGAGTAAGTGTTTCATGGAAAGTTGTCATATGCAAATGTTCCAATTTTTCCCAATTTGGGGAATCGAATTAACTGTTAATTCTATATCATAGAAAATAAACTTTCTACTTGCACTGAAAACAAACAAACAAAACAAAACTAGACTGCTAAAAAGCAAAGGGGGTAGAGAGAGAGAGAGGAGACTCAACATACTAAGATCAGGAATAAAGAGGGGATATTACTTCCAACCTTTAAAAAATAGAAAGGAATATAAGGGAACATTCTGAACAACAATATGCCAACAAATTAGATAACATAGATAAAATGGACAAATTCTTAGAAAAGCGCAAATTACCAAAACTGAATCAAGAAGAAACAGAGAATCTGAGTAGACCTACAACAAGTGGAGAGGTTAAATTAGTAATAAAGAAAAGCCCAGGACCAGATATTTCACTGGTGAATTCCACCAAATGTTCAAGGAACAATTAACACCAATCTTTCACAAGCTCTTCTAAAAGAAGAGGAAGGAACACTTTCCTTACTGTATGAGGCCAATAGTGCACCAATACCAAAATTAGATTAAAAAATAAAAAAAAAGGAAAATTACAGACTAGTATCCCTTATGAATATAGACATAACAAGCTTCAACAAATTCTCAAGGGAGATGGGGATTTTTACTGTTTTTAAAACACAGCAGTGCCTGTCAGGCTTCCCTTCGGTTTCTTTCATGACAGGTTGACTTCTCCTGGGCCTGCTCCCAGGAGAGTTTCCCTTCCGCGTTCTGGCTGTGCGCAGTGTTAGGCGTGGCTCCCTCCATCTGGGGGCGGTCTCCTCGCCCACTTTCCAGGTTTCCCGTAGTAGGATTTCCAACCAGGGAAGTGCCAGCTTCCCTTTTTGTTTACCACTTGGATTCAGTTTTCTGGTCCTCTGTCAGGGAATTCCCTTGCTTTCTTTTGATCAAATCATTTAAAAGTATTCCTGTTGTAATTTAGCCAGTATCTGAAATTTCCCTGCTTTTCATATCTAGTGCAAGCGGTGCTGGAGGAAACCCATTTCCTTTCTCGGGTGAACGCCCACCATTCTCATTGTCACTTACTCTGTGACCCCGGACTCTGCAGTCAGGGTTGGAATCTCCTTCCTGACTTTGCCAGATCACTCTGTCAGGTCTCAGCACTTTTCATGCTGGATGGTCATTTCTGTCTGTCAAGTGTCTATCCTCTTCTAGACTGAACACACCAACGGAGGCTGTCTTACTCATTGGGCATCCCCAGTGCCTGGCACACAGAAGGCCCTCAGGAATATTTGTGAAAGCACGAATAATTCCCAGCTCCTTTTCTGACTGGCCCCAAATATTCCTTCTCTCACGTCACCTGCCCACACCGAGATCTCTTTCCTTTCAGTTCCAGCCAGTTTCCCTTCTGTGTGTTCGTCTAGAACGTTTATCAGGTGGTTTTCCGCCATTTCCTAGGCAATGCTGTCTATGGGAGCCTGATCCATCATTTTGCCTTCAAGAATGGACCCCAGCTCTTCCTGCCTCTTTCAGAAAGCTGCCCAGAATGCTCTGTGAGACCTGGGTTTTGAGTTTATGAAAGGAACCCACCTTGTTCTTACCTCTCTAGGCCTGACTCCCATCTGCGGCACCTGGACAACCGCATCCAGCTTGACGGCCCAGAATCACCCTTGCCAGCTCCGTGCAGCGGTCAGATACCACACCCAGGCACATTGCTCTCTATTGCGAGGGCCAAATTCGGGCAAAAGGGCAGACTAAGTGGCAAATAAAACCAAAGAGGCAGATGGCTGGGACTCCATTCTGCAGGGCAGGTGATGGGGCAGCTATGGCACAATGTTAAACAGGAGAGAGCTCAGACTGGAGTTCAGAAAGTCCTCTCCATTGTTGTGTGAGGCTGAGCTGGTGGGGTCAGTGAGGAGCTGGCCCAACAGACGACAAAGAGGGGCCACTTTGGGGGACATTTGAGAGCTAGAGCTGCAGGATTTACTGAGCCCCGTGCTGTGGTGTTGAAGGAAGAGTTTGGAATGGCTCCTCAGTTGCTCTTTTGGGAGACCAGGTGCAGAGAAGGTAGACCCATTAATGAGGGGCAGGCATCTAGCATACACACCTCGGACAGGGTGACGAGGCTTTGCTCCAGGACGCTGAGATGGAGGGTGTGCATATGCAAACTGATTGCAACCCAGACACCCGCTGAGGTAAGTCTGCCTCTTAAAATCTGGGTAAGGTCTTAAGCAGCCGAATTTGATTGGAATTCACATTTCTTGACCTGTGAAAGGTCTCATTCCCCTCCCCTCTGCCCCCGCGATTTCTGTGGCTGCTCAGGTTTGGATTCTTTCCGTCACTTCTGGCTGAGTGAACCAGTTTCATTCATGGTCACCCTCACCTCGCCAGACTCGTGGTCTGTCCATCAACATGCTGGTCCAGACGCACCTTTCTTTCCTGGGGAGAAGCCAGCCACTCATGCAAGTCTTTGCACATGGCAGGCGCTCGATGAGACGTGGGGGGTCGGAGGGGGTCACATCAGACACGTGCAAAGAGCATTCAATCACCTCATTTAAAAAGTCCTTCGGGCACCTCAAGGGCAGGCCGTTCCCGCTGGGGGGTGCCTCCCCACTTAGCCCCATATCCTCGCACCTTCTTGTTGATTGTACCTGCTGCCAGAGCTACTTCCCACCCCCAAATTACTTCAGGAAGTTACAAATTCTTCTCTCTGTTGCAGCAACAGATCCCTCTGACGCTGACTGAGCTCAGCTCTAGGCCCATCTTTTCATTTCCGAAGCCCATCAAGTTCCTAGTTGAGTCAAAGAACATCATGAGGTGACCATCATCCACTCTGCTCAGAGGGTAATCGTAGTTTTAAATATCATGTCTCAGCATGACTTGCTATGAAAAATTATGAAAAATATTACTTTCCTTCAATTACTGCCTCCCACCTCTTCCCCCAGCCCGCAGGTGAACTTCCTCTTTTGGTAGCTGGGAACTCCAGGTGAAAGGTTGAGGCCCCTTTGCCTCTGTGGGTAGGGCTGGCCCCTCGTGGCTCCCTGCTTCTTCCCCACCCCCAGCCCACGTCCCTTCCCCATCAACCTGATGGCTGTTCTCCAGTCTCTCCTGATGAGACCACGCCCCTGGCAGGAAGGTGGCTGACTGGGAGGGGCTGATGGATGGACTGGGGAAAGAGGTCATTTCTTCTTCACAGAGAGCCTTGTTCATGTTCATCCTAGAACGATCTGGAGGATATTCTTGCCCTAGTTCCCAGCATCCAGTAGGCCACTGTGGCACCAGCATCATTTCCTGACTGCCAGGCAGACCGGTTTTTATCTTTCAAGTTCAAGACACCAAAGGGCTGCTGGATTGGGAGGGTCCGGGCACCAGTAACAATAGAGGCCTCCAAGGGAGGGGAGGGGTGGTGTGTGGGGAGCCTTCCAGCCCCAGGCCCTGAATCCTCCTGACTGTCCGTTTCACCACCCAGGAGGCAAGCTTTGCTGTTGTCGGAAACGGCCCTTGGCATTAGGCATTCAGAGAGGAGTGCAAAATTACGCCCCCATGGTGATCACAGTCCAGTGCAGACTCAAACATAAATCACTCAAATGTGCCAAGGGCGCCATCTAGATGCAGAGGAGGGCGCACTGCCGGGGACTCAGGCTGTTGGAACAGGAGCACAGGTGGAGAGTGCTCTATGTGCAAAGGCTGAAAAGTGTTCTACACGCAGCTGTCCACGGCCAGGATTCTGGACACACGAGGCAACGTGAGTCTGGACCCGGGGGCCGCGGCAGACAAGCCAGGCTTTAGCACTGGGCGATCCGACTCCACCCTGAGGCCAATGGGACCCCGCTAATGGGAATGATGGGATTTGGGTTTCGTTAAGTCCTCTCGGCAGCAGAGCAGCTGGTCCTGGGGATGGAGGAGCAGTTTGTGCGGACGCTGGGCGCCCTCCTGCCTTCCGTTTCTTGCAATTTCATGGGGGGCAGGCTGTCCTGAGCCCCCGACCCTCACACACCATGAGAAATCTGTGTTATGGACTGAAAGTTTGTGTCTCTCCCATTTCGTTTTAGTTTATTGGGGTGACAATGGTTAGTAAAGTTACACAGGTTTCAAGTGTACAATTCTATAAAATATCATCTATATGTCACATTGTGTGATCACCACCCAGAGTCAGTTCTCCTTCCATCACCATATATTTGATCCCCTTTACCCTCATCTCCCATCCCCCTCCCCCGTCACCCTCTGGTAACCCCTATTGTCTGCGTCTATGAGTTTTTGTTTCTTTGTCTTGTTCCTTTGTTGTTTTCAGTTTTACATCCCACGTATCAGTGAAGTCATATGGTTCTTGACTTTTTCTGACTTATTTCGCTTAGCATAATAATCTCGAGATCCATCCCCGAGTTTGTATGTTGAAACCTAACCCCCAATGTGATGGTGTATGAAGGTGGGGCCTCTGGGAGGTGATGAGGTCCTGAGGGTGGAGCCCCCACGAACGGGATTAGTGCCCTTATGGAAGAGACCCCAGAGCGCTCTCTCCTCCGCCATGTGAGGGCACAGCAAGAAGACAGCTGTGAACCTGTTAATCAGAATCAGGAAGCAGCCCTCCCCAGATCGCAGATCTGCTGACACCTTGGGCTTGGACTTCCCAGCCTCCAGAACTGTGAGAAATAAATGTTTGCTGTTGAAGCACACTGTCGGTGACATCTTTGTTTAGCAGCCCAAGGTTAAGGCACAGTGAATGTGGTCAGGTGAGGCGCCTACGAAGGGTGGGGCTCCTGTAACACCTGCTCCAGGTGTCACACACCTTGCAGAGGCAGAAGTGGGTGCTGTCCGTGTATCAACAGAATGAGCTGCTGCCGCAGCACGGACATGGCCTACTCGCCACTCAGAGCGGCGGCTCCCTTCTGCCGGGCACACCTGGCTTTTCCTGACAGGTGTCATCTTGGATTCCTCAGGCTGCTCAGCTCCTGCAGCGCAGCAGTGGGGAGGGGACAGGACAGGGCTCACCCTTGGGCCTCTGCTCGCAGCCTCCCGGCTCACTGGCCACGCCTCCCCGGTGACCCTCAGGACTCCCACCTTTACAGCTGAGGGCCACGGGGAGGTGTGAGGCTGGGAAACGGGGGACCCCGACGTCCTGTTCTCAAGGAAAAATAACTCTCGCACCACACAGCGTTTGATTGGATTAAAAAAATGTATTGGATTTCCAATACTAAATAAAAACATGAAATTGTTTTTTAAAAAGCCATCGAGTTTACAGCATCAACTACAGAGAAGGCCAAACAAGTGTGTACAGCAGCTCGTCCCCGCAGCCCCCCGGCCCTCCCCCAGGCAGCCAGGCAGCAGACACGTCTGTTCCAAATCCTCCCGGAGGAAGCTGCTGGGCAACCGCTCAACTAGGACAAGACACACGATGGTTTCATTTCAAAAATCACAGGAAATGTTAAGAAAATGTATTGAACTGTGAAAAGGTGCAATACAGAATAGCTTTCCTTTTTCTTAAATTTTAAAAAATCCCCAACTCTGAGCAGGTACTTTATTTAAAAATAGGCCCCCCACCCGCCCCAGCTCTGTGGCAGTGTCCAGGTACCAAGGCCCTGAGGTAACAGAAGTGTCAGGGTGCGTGCGAGCGAACGCCCTGGATACTGAGCAGGTTTCTTTGGGCAAAAGGTAAGACGGCTCTGGGGAGTTGGGCCCTGCAGGTGTCCGGGGGCTCCCACCGCTCTTTTCAGGATCAGTGTTAAGTGCACTGGCTTCCAGAACCTGCCTGACCAGCCGGCACGGCAGCAGGTCCAGCATCGCACTTTTCCTTGCCCCCAAAACAATAAATACAAAGAGTTCATCGTCCAGAAAAGCAAATGTGTGAAAAGACCTGAAAAGGGGAAATAACCAACGGACAGAGGCAAGTGGGGTGCCTATGGGGCCGTGCTCGGGGCAGGTGGGTGGGAGCCCAGCGGTGGGGTCGGCAGCTGACCTCTGTCGGCTACGGAACCAAAGCCCGATGGGTCTTCTGCACTGCCTGCCACGTTCTCTTCTGGGGGCTTGCTGGGGAGTAGGGGAAGATGCCTGAGGGTCTGTCTTGTATTTTTTTCATAATATATCCTTAATAGTAAAAAAGAACCCACCTCAGCTCCACATCTTTTGAAGAAAAAGAAAAACTATTTGCAAAGGCCAAGGCTTGTGTGTGAGGCCAGGCCACTGAGTGTGCCCCAGACACCTCCTGCCGCCCCGTTCTAACCAGGGCTTAGCTGAGCTGCGGGGATGGGAACAGGCCGCTGCTTCCTGTCCCTGTCTCCTGCTACTTCGAGAACAACGTTCAGAAAGAAGCGGGAGCCTCCTGGGTACTGCAGCCCCGCCTGCCTTGCTCTTGCTAATGCTTCTCCTAAGGGCCCTGAAACGTGGACATGGACGTGAGAGCTGGACTGGCTGAGGCGAGGAACCAGAGAGAAGCAAGGAGTTGTAAGTGGAAACAAAGTTCCTTCCCTAACGCCCACCTTCCCCAAAGGGAACACATGAGAACAGCAGGAAAGGGTCTCCATCCTTTTCTCTGATGTCCCGGGAGCGGGTCAGGCTGGTGCCCTGTTCCCCATCACTCCTGCGGGTGGACACACAGCACCTGACTGCTTGGCACAGACGTTCTCATCATGATCTGACCAGGACGTCAGGGCAGCGACATCCTCGGACCCACCTATTGCACAAAGGACTTTTTAAACTAGATCCAAATGAAACTCCAGTTGCAACTTAGTGACAATAGAGATGGACATGCCAGGAAAGGACAATAAAGTAGATGCTTCCATTCTCTGCAGGCTTCTGGAAGAAAGTACAATGACTGAGACATTCACAGGACCTCAGCAGCCCCTCCATTTCCTATTCCCAACCCCCCCAGCCCACCCCCACCCCAATACTGAAACTGCACAGAAGCAACAAACAAGTCTTTTCAATGTTACATATCATTCAAACAGATCTGTAATCTCACAGTGATGAGAGGAGAAAGTCAGGCCTTTAATAATTATAATAAAAAAATAATAAAAAAGCTTACGAACAGCAATGCAACATTTCCTCCCCCCTCAAAGTGATGGGTTAACAGCTGGTAGATGCAATGACTCAGAATTAAAAGAGAAAAAAACAAAAAAACAAGCCAACCCCTGGACAACCCATCCTGTCGACCTTCCACACATAATTCAAACAAGCAGTCAAATGCCACCACCTGTGGAGAACACCTCGGACTTCCTTGGTTTTGACAGTGTTTTTCTTGTGAAGGTGAAGTAAAACAGGACACAAATAAAGTTGTACGTGAATGCCGGCGACGCACCGTAAAGGCGATGCCGTCATGGCACGGACACGGCCTGACCACAAGGGGAAATGCAGGTTGCTCTTCTTGCCTCTTCCCTGGACACGGCATTTTGGCCCATGGTGCCCAGTCCTGCAGGGTCTCAGTGGGCAAAGGGAAGCTGCCTGGACCCAGCATTCATCCGGGCCGAGCAGGAGAGGCAGGTGGCCGTGCCTGGAGCCAGCCCCACGCGGGGCACAGCTGCTCTGTGTGTTCACTGCGTGTTCTCAAGTGCTGTCCTCTCGTCCTCTGTACAATTCCTTGTTTTCAAGGCTCAGTCCCAGACTCAGGTCTGGAGTCCCGTCCTGCTGAAGGTCGTCATGCTGTCGTGATGGCATTTAGGTCCTTCATTAGTCCTTCCAGGTGGGCCATCTCTTTGGTCAGCTCATCTGGTTCATAGCTCTACAGAAAAGAGCACACCGTCAGTGGGAGGGACCCGAGGGGCCGTCCGGAAGGAGAGTCAGTGGTCAGTGGTCAAACTGCCCCGAGACCAGACTACCAAAGCTGCGGCCGGCCCAGAACAGTCAGACGCGCAGGAGGTGCCAAGGGCACTCAGCTCCCAAGCCAGCAACCACGCATTTCCTTGCACTGCGAAGTGCCCTCCCCCCACACACTCTGCCCAGGGTGACAAGGACCTTACAGGGCCAGAGGCTCTGCTGCGCAGCCTGCCTAGGTCTCTGTGACAGTCAGTAGCTGGGATGTCCCCTGATCTCGGGGCCCCAGCTTCCCTCTCGAGAGTCCTGTATCTGGGAATGAAGAGGCAGAGCATATTTGTTGGACTGTGAGAGAGAAGGTCAAGGAGAAACCCTGTTAATGTTTGGTTTGAGAGCAACCAGTCAAGCACCTTCCCCTCCAGCATCCTGCTCAGAAAAGGTCCTGAAGTGGCACTGAGGGGCGAAAGAGCACGTGCGTGGTTCAAAGCAAGAAGAGAGGGGACAGAACTCAAAGGAAGGTGGCGGTGGGGCTGGGGGTGGGAGGAGTAGTTGCTGGGCTGGTGAGATGAGCGAATCCAAGATCCAGCAGAGCGAGTGCGAGACCAAACCCCCAGCCCAGCCCCGGCTCAGCGGGGCGCTCGGGCACGTGTGCCCAGGAGGGGCGTCTGCTTCCCACCTGTGGGCCACAGAGTGCCCCTGCCACCAGCGCAGCCGTCCCGCTGGGCCAACCCTGGGAACTTACACTCTCGGCGTCTTGCAGCATCCGCGTGGTCTCCTGCACCTCAGGCGCGCTGGGGACCACCACTGGCATGGGAGGCCGGCTCCTTCCTAAGGTCCCGATGGAGGCCGTCTTCACTGAGTGGACGTGATGGTTCAGAGCTGGGGGGAAAGCGCCCTTCAGCTAGGCGGGCGGCCCGCCCCCCAGACCTCACGCAGGGACCTAAGGTCTAACCGCTGTCTCAGCTCCTGCGCTGAGAAGGAGCAAGACGAAGGAGGGAGACAGGGGAGCAGCCCAGAGGCCAGAGGAATATTCCATTTGGCTTTAGACAGCTACTCTCCTAGTCCGGGGGGTCTCAAAAGGTTCTGATCCATGGGCCCCCCAGCAGAATATCGGGAGGTCACAATGCTTTTCATAGTAACACTAAGACTGTTTTTTGCGTTCACACTGACAGTACAAAGGCAACAATGGGTAAAATGGCGGGCACCTTAGCACACATTAAGGCAGTGACACCAAACTATAAAATGATTCACTGACACACACTTGCAGTTTAAAAACAGTCGGTTCAAGATCGTCCTTAATGAAATAGTAAGAATTACTTAGTAAATCTTGACCTTGATTACACAGCTTTTAAAATGTCCTGTGTGACAAAATGGAAAGCATGAAAATGGGAAGCGTGTGTGAAGTCCTGCTGTACGTACAGCCAAGGGCTGATGGTCTCACACACAGGCTTTTGTGAGAGCCGGAGCTGTGAGCTGCGCCGCACGTTCATCACGGGCACCAATTAGGGCAAAGATAGATGACTAACCAGGTATGTGGACTTGAGCATTTTCTAGAAAGTGAATGAAGTCAGCCAGTCACTTCAAGGAAAACAATGGACAGTATTTATTGTCAATGACAGAAATTAAGTTTCAACTGAAAATTAGAATTCTGAAAACCTTCTATCTGCCACCATGAGCTTGAGAGCTTCCCAATACTTACAGACTTTGGTGATTTAAAGAATGTATTTTCAGATATTGTGTAATGAAACATATCAAGATTTAGAAGATCTGTATAACTCAGTGAACCAGTATTTTCCAAATGACTCCTGTGTGACGTTCAGTATCACATACTCAAAGTAAAAGACTGATGGATTTTAATGGAACAGAGTATGAATAGTTCATGGATATGGTTTCTGATTCCACATTACAAACAAACCTATAAGAAACTACAACTTGCTGAGTTTTGTTGTAGTACCAAAAATAGACTATCCAGTTATCTGAAAAAGTTATAAAAATACTCTTCCCTTTTCCAAATACGTATCTGTGAAGCCAGATTTTCTCCTTGTACTTCAACCAAAATGACATATTACAACAGCCTACATGCAGAGGCAGGTGTGAGAATGCAGCTGTCTCCTATTAAAGCCAGACAGTAAAGAGATTTGCAAAAATATAAGACGTCACTCCTCTCACTATATTTTAGTTTTGAAAAAGTTATTTTTTATTATAAATATGCTATTTATCTTAACATGATACATGTATTGCTATTTTTAAATGAATTAATGAAAGTTAAAAATTTCTCAGTCTTAATTTCTAATATAGTAAATACTGAAGAAAAGTTTTCTGTGGCCTCGATAGCTGTTAAGAGAATACAGGGGTCCTGAGACCAAAAACCTTGAAAACCACTGACCTATTCTGAAAGGAACCACTGTAACAGATAACGTGGGGGCGTAAGGGGAAAGCAGGCCTTTGAGGTCCGGGCTTTGAGGTCCTGTGTGAACTCGGGGAACTGCCTTCCCTTCCTCGGTTCCCATCCTAAGGCTACTTCTGGTTCCAAGCCATGGCCACCCTGCCCTCTCTCCAGCTTGCGGGACCCCAGGAGGGAGGGAGGGAGGCGTGCTGGGAGGCTGAGCAGACAGACCAGGGCAGACACAGCCCATGGAATCAGCGCTCGGCTCCGTTGCGTCCCCAGAGAGCGGAGAGCATCTTCCCCCTGAGAGGGACGACACACTGCTGATCTCAACTGCTGGGGAAGCCTGAGCATACCGGCTTTGCTATTCCTTCCAGAGCTGCCTTTTGCCACCCGCGGGAGCCGCAGTCCCCAGGCTGCCGTCTTCACTCACCTTGCTGGGACAGGAGCGGCGTGCTGGGCAGCGCGGGGTCGTAGGAAGGAGGCCCCGGGGGCGGGACGGCCGGCACAGCAAAGCTCTTCAGGGGGTGGGAGGGGCGCACGTGCGCGGTGGGGACGCTCTGGCCGGAGTCTTCCTCTTGGGAGCTGGCCAGGTAGGAGGAGCTGGTCGCCCCTTCCGGATCCTGGTGATCAGTACAGCACGTCTGTGACGACGAGGCTGGCATGGTGTCAGTGCTGGGCGTATTGCGGACAGACTCTACAGCAGGAGAGCCGGAGTGTTAGCACATGGTAAACCGTCAGACACACACACATCCCAGGGCTCTGGCTACTTCGAAGGGCCCCTAAAACCAGCTTCAGAAGCGCTTAGGACCAGTGCTCGTCCAAGGGAACATGGATTAGCACCGCCGCCAAGGCTAAGTAGAATGTACTCTAATCTAAAAGAGTCCCAAACGTTTCTGTCAACCAGCTGCTGGAATTTTTTCAAGCAGCACTGATAAGCGATCATAGTTTTATAGATCTGAAGTTCTTGGTACTTACTATGGAAACGTCTATGAGACTACTATCTATTAAGATGTAAGAAAGTATTAAAAAAAATGAAAAAGTTCACTCCATGATTGACAGTGCTAGCGAGTGGCCTTTCATAGGTGCCTTGTCTGGTCCCCAGGGCTGGCTGGGCCCCTGACAGTGCCAGCCCTGGCCACAGGGCCTGGTGGTCACAGGAAGGCGGGCAAAGCCACAGGCCTGCCTGCCCTTGGGGGCTGTGCAGGCTCCAGAGCAATAGCCCCACAGCTCAAGTGACACCTGGACAAGCAAACCGTCCACAGGTCTGCAAATGGCTTTAAGATGATGCCACATGAAGGGTGTTTGAGCAGAAAAGAAATAGGGGTCCATCAACCTCGAGGATGGGGACACTCAGGAAGAACAGGGTAACAATCTCAAAATATGTTCAGAGACGTCAGAGTTATTCTGGAAGGCAGCATATTGGGGTAGAAAGAACACTGGCTGTGGTGTGTCAGGCCTGGACTCTAACCTTGCCACACTAGCACGGTGGACTTGGCAGTCACTACATCTCTCTGAGATCCTTTCCTCACCTATGAAACAGGGAGAACATTAATTCACTGGGGATTGAGACAATGTATAAAAAGAGCTGAACACAGGGCTTAAATAAC
Organism: Rhinolophus ferrumequinum; assembly: GCF_004115265.2. Taxonomy (NCBI): domain Eukaryota; kingdom Metazoa; phylum Chordata; class Mammalia; order Chiroptera; family Rhinolophidae; genus Rhinolophus; species Rhinolophus ferrumequinum. The sequence continues at coordinate 98,179,374 of NC_046289.1, read as the reverse complement.
TGCTAAGGTCTTTTCTCTGTAAATTACTGAGTGCTTGATTCTGAGCCAGGCTGATGCTAAATGCTTTCCACTCATGGGCTGTTCGGGCCTCACAGTGATTCAGAAGGCAGGGGGAGGCTGGGCACTGCCCCAGAATAGAGTGACACAGGGGGGTGGGAGTCTGAATCCCGGCGGGACTCCCAAGCCCATGCTCTGAAGCACCACACACTACGCTGCCCTTCCATGCCCAATGCCACTGTCTCCTGACCCTGCAGGGTGAGAAGCAGCAACAAGGCCCAGGGAGCCAATATGAGAAGAACAGTGTGAGCTGGTGCAACCACCACCCGTCCTGAGGAGGGGGCTGGAGGACCCCAGCTCAGGACAGCAGGCTGTACCTGGCAGCCTGAAGGAGGGCCCCATGTGATTCTCAGAGTCCTCACCCTTAAGGAAAATGACCCAGTAAGTAGCAACCATGAGCAAGCAGCCTGCAGAAATCTAACCTATTTCCCTGCCTTTGTTGCTGAGGTAGCAATGGACCTGTTCCCTTGGGCTCTTAGGAGATAGGCCCTGCCAGTCATGGGTGCCACTTCTTAGCTCAAAGGTCTTGAGTCCCAGAGAGGAGGGACTTGCCACCTTCCTCAAGTGCTGAAAGCATGGCTGTGACAAGCCTGCCAGGCCTGGGACACTTCTTCTTTCAGTGGGTGTCTGAGGATCTCACTTCTCACACTTCCTGGGGGCCGCTGGTCCTGCTCTATGATCTGAGCCTGGACCAGGTGGAACCCAGGCAGGGAGGAGAGCAGGGAATAGAGAGCGAAAGCAGGCTCCTGTCCGGACCACACACAGACATCGGGCACAGACATCGGGCCATTCGGGACGCAAGGCCTGCCATGGCTGCCTCACCTGCCTTCATTTGATGTATAAGCTTCCGAGGGCCAAAGAGATGGTGGGCAACGTGAAAAAGAATACGAGCACTGCCTGCATGAGTCAGTGCTGTTCCTGATACAGCCCCAGAGGGCACCAGGCACACCGTACTCTCCATGAAGGATGCACCCTGAAACCGGGCAGCTCCACTGGCAGATGAGGAGAACTGCTGCACCAGAACTTCCTGTTGGCCAGGGCCTACTTCCTGACTGACTTACCTCTCGAAGTTGTTAGAGACACACAAAGTCCACCCAGGCCAAGGACCTGGACAAGTGGACAGTGCTCTTCCTATGTCAAGAGCTGGTGACACATAAATGTCCAAGAAAAAGACAGTTAATCTCTGTAGAGCATGGACTGCCCTGGCCAAGTTCTGGGAATGCTGAGCCCACACTCAGGAGAATAAAGAGTAGATGTCTGATCACTTCTAGATACTACTCTACTTTGCACATCTATCTTCAGTGACTCTCTGTCTCCCTAGTTCACCTTCTCTTAACCCCTCTGGTCATTACAGCAAGGAAGTCCTTAGTAGTGCAAATCATTACGTCTTCCTCTCTTCACTTCCGCCTACGTTCATACAGAATGGAACTTGCACCAACACTCGACCTCTAGCAGGAGGGCTTCTTGGCCACCTTCAGGGGCTCCTGGAGGAAGGAGGCCACCTTCAGCGGCTCCTGGTCCGGGAGGAAGGCGGATGGCTACTCCCACCAGGAAGGGCGCCAGGCACTTAGCAGGCCCACGTCCTGCAGGGCCAGGACACCGAACTGCCTCCTAAGAGCACGTCTGCAGGGAGGGCTGCCTCCAGGTCCCTGCTCTAGCTGAGACTATGAGCAGAGGCTGACTGTGTTTCTCCATTCAGCCTCCTGTTCACCATCTTTCCCTAAAGCCTGGGACCCAGACTTGATTTGGAGGAAGATAGTAGGGAGGCCGTTTTAGACAGGAGTTCAAGCAACGTTCTCCACCAAGTACAGGTTCGGGAGGAGGTAACTTTGGGAGGTGTTGGACCTCCCTTAACAGAGCTTGGACTTCACTTGATGTTTTGGGTGTGTTTCTAATTGATCAGCAGAGGATCCAAACTTCTACATGAAGTTGTGCGGTTCTCTTACAGTGGAATTCCCTTGGAACTCTCTCATTCCCCAGAACGACTAAAACTTAGTTCTAGTAACATCATAACTATTAACAAACAAGTTTCAAATGATGGAAAATAGTATCCTGTATATCTGAGACATTATCAGACTTGCACCTCTAAACTGAGAGGGTGGAAATTTTCAATTAATGAGAAACAAGAGTATCTGATCCATTTACTGTCCCGCCATTTTCACTATTTCCTCCCTCAAACTGTTTTGATAATGCTGTTTCTTAAGGTTTCCAAACTGGGCCCTGTCTGCCTAGCATTGTGTTTCTTTAAGTGCACTGCAGGTTGTTGGGCCCATTTCCTGGCTGTGGGGACCTCTCCTCTTACAGTCACCCACTGGGCGGCCTGAGGTCCACAATATGCATCAACTGCATGTGGCTGCGGTCCCCACCCCACCCCAGGACACTGCTCTTACTCCGGGCCACGGCAGTGGTATGGAAGGCTATGGAAACCTAATGTAAGAAGCACCTGGCTGCCCCACGCACCCTCCCAGCATTAGAATGACTGCAAGGCAAAGCCAACCTCTAGTGTCTGAGAATCCCCCACAGTAAGTTTCCTTTCAAATTGGAGGGTTAAAAAAAACAAACTGAGACTATGATTGAATTAAGACGCAAGTTGATGGAACAGGACGTGGTTGTGTGATTAGTTACTGTGTTCTTACTAAAACGACACCTTGCACTGAGCACTTAACACTTGGGGAGAAAAATGGGGTGAATTTTACAGAAACAAATTTGAGTCAGAAACAGAAATGTGATCAATAAATGACACTGAGAGCAATTCCAAATCCTCCTAAGCAGGGCAAGTCCTTCCCCATTTCAGTTTGCCAACTCTTTTGGAACGCTTTCCACCTGCGGCTCGATCCTCGTCTCTCACCTGTGGAATTGGCCCTGTCTGAAAGGGACATGGAGGTGCCCACAGGCCATGGGCTGCCCGGGTGGTAGAGATGGCTGCGAGCTGGAGAAGCGAGGCTGCTGGAGTGGAAATGATGGTGAGGGTTATCGAGGGAATGGATGGGATGGGCACTAATCACAGCTGTGAATGAACACAAGACAGAGAAACGCTTACCACGCTTGCACAGACACACACAAATCACAGTTCAAGAGCAGTCACCCCCGCCCCCTCCCACACCGTACAACCACTCCCTTGGTTTTCTGGGGGCAGCTGGCTGGATCTGGACAATTAGCCATGGATTTTGTGTCTGGTTTTGAAAAATGAACATATTCCTGTGCACACATCTCTCTATATACACTGGGAAAAAAAGGTCTGAGGAATATATACTAAACTGTTAATGGTGATTATCTTTTGGGGAAGGGTGGTCAAGATTTAAACATTTTTTCTTTTGGTTTATATTTCCAGTTCTTCTACAATAAACATGGATTACATGAGTTATTAAAAATATCTATATGAATGTCACAAAATATAAATCCATAAGCAAAGAAATGATGGTTTTATGTTTCTATTATTTTTTCTCCTGCTAAGAAGTTAGAAGTCCCTTCTTCAAGTACATTCCTGATTCATTCTACTTTTTCATACTGGTTGAATGAAGCATACAATAGGTATTTAGGCTGAATGGGTAGCTGTTTCATCAGTTTTCATACCTTAGAAAGAATGCAAATGGAACTGAATTCTTGCATGCAAACTCATACCAAAAGCATGGAACACTGTGGTGCCCTCTCTTACCACTCCCCCTCTGGGAGCTCAGCCACGTCAATTCACATTTACAATATACAAGGCTCTTCCCCAATTGCTTGGTTCCTTTTCACACTAGCTAAGGAATTCAACTGGCTGCATTTAGCTAACAAATCCAAAGTTCCACACAGATGTTCCATACACAACTTTCAATGAAGACAAAGCAGTTTTTTAATGAAGATTCATTATCAATCCCAGAGATGGAGACAAAACTGGAAGCCCAGTTTGGGAATAGACTTTCCGTAGGTGCTTCCTGGAGTAGCTGTTTAAGATTAAGATAACAAGCTCTAAAGCCCCCATGTAGGTAAACAGGTGGGGTTGACAAGGCACACGGGGGCTTCTTTTCCTCTAAGCAAGGGCTTCATGATCTTTGTGGTACATTTAACGAGCCTTTGGAGTCTACGAAAGTGTCTTCTGTCACCAAGGAGCCCCCAAGATCTTTGTGGGACCACTCAACATTACTCTGGTGAAGAAAACCCCCGTCAATACAATAGATGCCTTTCTTCTCCAGCCCTCTCCTGTCAGGCCACCTGCAGACAAGCAGGTGGCACAACCAACCAGGGAGCCTGGAGAATCGCTGCCCACCCCTCTCAGGCCTGGGGAACATAACAGGGCTTTCTTGCTCTTGGGGACCAGAAGGCTCAGGGGTCCTCTGGCATAAAACACAAGCTGGAAAAGCTGGCTGAGGAGGGATCTCAGGGTAGTTTGGGAGTCAGCATCCCCTCCAGGGGAAGACCGGTGGTTTTCAGAAGCTAGCTGCTTCAGAATCAGTGTTTTTCAGAACTAAGACGAGGACGAAGGGAATGAGCCTCTTGAGTTTTACCTGGGAAGCGCAATTTGAAAGTGTTCTAGGTATAGGGGATTCTCACAAATGAAAAACAAAATCAAGTTTCTCTTTCTGAAGGCATTTTGTCTTTCCAAAGGAAATTAATAAAAAAGTAAAACAATGGGAAGTGCCTGCCTGGAACAGAGGCAGCAATCACTAGCCGAATCAGAACCTGACACTTCTGTGCAAGGCTTTCCGAGCAATGCTCAGCCATTTAAGGTCGGGCTTGGGGGCTGGTGGGCAGACTCCAGGGCATCCCAGCTTGCAAACAAGGGCTGCAGCTATGTGGGGAGAAGGATAACTCAAAACCCAAAGATCAAAGTATACCAGGTATCTGGTTTCAGATTCTTGAATTAAGGATTCCATTCACCTGCCCAACTGCTGAGGCACAAATTAAGTAATATTGCAATTTTATGCACACTCCTTCCCCACCACCAAAAAAAAGAAAAAAAAACGGTACCAACTGGTAAAACATATCTTTTCTCCTTAACATATTTAAAAGTAACAAATCTAGGAATAGGAATATTTAAAACTTCACAAGTTTTAAAAATAAGCCAGTCAGGTAAGACCTAAAAGTCTTCTACAAAACAAATAAAGAAGCAGTCAAGCTACCATCTTCTTATAAATCAAAAACTGGAACGGATTAATTTACTCTTTTTGGAGGTTTATGTTTTTCAACCTGGGGATCCTGTTGTAAGAGGGGAACCACGGTTTTCCCCGCACATTTCCACGTGCAGGTCCTTCTTTGCAGCACGGACCCTGAGCAAACAGTACTTTGTGCAGAATGACCTAATAATTAAATAGCCCTTCCTCTTTCAAAGCTGAGTTTTAGAACCTAGTGCCTACAATGTTTGTGCACAGTGAGAGAGGAGGTGTGTGCGCAGACATTTACACGCACGGGGTTCCACCAGTTTCCTCGTATAGGGTGCCAGGGTGTAGGGTATCTGTGATTATTTAAATCTCTTTCACTGGCTGACAGAGAGATGGCTCAGAGTTCTGAAATGGGACATTTTAAGAAGTAAAAAAAAAAAATTCAAAAGCTCATTTAAATTAAAAACGGGTATTTCAGGATTTGAATCCAGGTATCTGACAGTGTTGACGCTACTGGTCTGCTGTGTAGGTCAGAGGTCAAACAGTCTGGAAAACTTCCGGACACTAGATTTATGGAGGCGATAGATGGGAGAGGGTTGGGGGCAGGGCAAAGAATGGGAAGGGATTAAGAAGTACAAATTGGCAGTTACAAAATAGTCACGGGGATGTGAAGTACAGCACAGGGAATATAGTCAGGAATATGGTAATAACTATGTATGGTGCCAGGTGGGTACTTGACTAGTCAGGGGATCACATCTTAAATTATATAAATGTCTAACCACCATGCTGTACACCTGAAATTAATATAGAATAATATTGCAAGTCAAAATAAATAAAGTGCAAAAAAAAAATAGACTGTAAAACTTGGTATTGATAGGCAGGTGGCTTCTTCTCACTCTGGAATGGTTCAGGGGCCCCTCGGCTGGAAGCCCCGCTGGGCCAGCTACTTGCCTTGAAAACAGTTACAAGGGAGAAGACACAGTAGTTTGGAAAAAAGTATTGGTTTGTCCTATTGCTTTTTGGCTTTTAATCCTATTTAACTTATTTTGAATTTCAAATATTATTATAGGAGGTTGGGCATGTTTTTATGCCTATCAGAGTGAGGCACGGGTCAAATAAGGTTGAAATATATTGCTTTAAAGACTCCATACTGTCACCTCAAACTACTGTGAAGTATAAAGTGTACTATTATAATCACAACCCCCGCCCCCCAGCCCATCAGTAGTGAGTGTGCGTCAGGACGCCTGGGGGACACCGCCACTGGGCCATCGTCAGCTCCCATCTCTCCCAGATGCTATGCACTTTCAGGGAGACTGACTCATTCCCTATTCCTGGGAGCCTGGGAAACTGGCATTTTAGCCTCTTTACCCTGTAATTAAAGGAGCTAGTCTCAATAATATTAATTGCAAAACATGGCAACTGTTTGACACTTGCTCCCTCAGTGAGCCAGAGCTCTGGTAGATGTTCTCTGGTGTTAGAATCAGGTGAAGTCAAAGAGGTCATTCCCAGTTGGTCCCCACAAGACTGAACAGACTGGCAGCACTAAAGAAAAGAGAAGCAAGCCTTCCACTTACGCTGGGGCGGCTGGGAGTCAAAGGGCATCATCATTTTGGGTCTCATTCCCCTCCTTCCAGCCAGTGTCGACATGCTGTCCTCTGATTCGTGCCCTAGACATCAAATATGGAGGTTGGTTACAAGCGCGTGCCTAGGCCACTGCACAGCTTGAGCAGCAGAACATATAGTGGGGGATGCAGGACTCACGGACAAGAAAATGGGGACAGAGTGTTTCTGTAGGTAGTGAACTAAAGAGGAAAATGACCACCAGCGCACTGCAGGGGTCCCAGTCGGCACAGTGCTGCCCGCCACAGTCAGCGTGGAGTCTGTAAGAGCATCCAGACCAAGGACACTCCGAACGGCACAAAGACGGCTGGACGCCAGCTGAAGGGACAGACATGGGTGTCTGTCTAAGTTGGGAGTGTCTAAGTTGGGAGTGTCTAAGTTGTCTCAGACACTCGAGCAGCAAGCTGGTGACTCCGGATGGGAGACCTAGAAGGTCTAGAAGGCATCTCATCTTGGCACAGAACTTCTCCCCGCAAACAAGCCAGAGGTCCTTCATCAGATGCTGACCAAATCCCTTCACACACATTTCTTTAAACCTAACCTCATATAGGAATCACCAACTTTAAGGGAACCTGATGAGATGGAAAACGGCTTAAATGAAAACAGTCTCCCAACATTTGGGGAAAACCTAACCTCTGTAGGAATTCCGCCTTTGATGGATGTTGCTGTCCATGGAATTGTCAACTGGTGTGATGTCTTGAGAGTTACGAGGAATTGGAGTATCGGTCATGATGGGGTTTGGGTCCGGAGACTTATCGATGGGTTTCAGCTCCAGCCTCTCGTGATGGATCCAGAGGTCCGGGGGTTTCACATCTTTGGAGTTTCCTTTGTACTTGTGGGAGCCATTCACTGATTTACAAGCGGCTCGTTTCCTACGCACAAAATTAACAGGAGATTCTTGAAGTAACTCTTTTACACATATTTGTTAAAAGGTTTGAATGATTAAAATTGCCCTTCTGAGAGAAGCTTCAAACAAAATCAAAAACTAAAAATGAACAAGGAGGAAAAACAGGCAAGAAGTTTACTTCTGGGGACAGTAAATGTGTCTCCTCTTTGTCGTTTCCTTTGAGTTATGTACAAGGGCTTATCTGAATACTGCCTGCAACTTTTGCTGAGTAGGGGAGATTAGGGAGCATTTTTTAATCAACTAATCTCTAAAGCAGAAGGTTCCTCTGCAAGTTTCCATCAATAGAGAAAGGACAACACTCACTAGAAATGCAACAGTGGGGCAGAGGTAGAGTCCATGGCTCATAAAGGAGGACATAACTTTATTTTATTTTTATTTATTCAATTAAATTTTGGGGGTAATTGGTTAATAACATTATATAAGTTTCAGGTGTAAACTTCATAATGCATCTGTACACTCCACTGAGTGCTCAGCACCCACAGTCTAGTTCCTTCCATCGTCATGTGTTTGACCCACTGTACCCTCTTCGTCCTCCCCCACCCCCTCCCCCGCTGGTACCCATCACTCTGCTGTCTGTGTCTATGAGTTGGTTTTGTTTGACATTTTAGGGAACCCAAGCCAGGACGACCGACTGGGAAAGTCGAGTGCCGATGACAGCTGAACTTTTCTGTGCCTTAGTTTCTCCATTAAGTCCCTCGCTCTCCATCTAACAAGGTGCCTACTGTGTGTCAGGCACTGGGCTGGGCTGCTGTGCCCTCAGCACTCCTGGTCAGTGAGGAAGACACTGTCAGAGCATTATTTTAAAATGCTCTGAGTTTAATGAAGTGTCACAGTAACCTCTTAACAGCTGGACATAAAGTGGACAGGAAAAAGCAAGAGAAAGTGACATTTAGCTTAACACCTGAAGAGGGCAGGGCGAGGTGCTTTCCAGGTGGTGAATCAGCATTTGTCAAAGCCCTGAAGATCTACTTTTGATTGTAGAATACTGTTACTCTTAAAAACCTCAAAGACTACATTTTTTCTATGCTAGAACTTTTCTGTAGGATTCTCTGTTCAGCATTTCACATGTATCTACCGTTATGAACTTGATTGTATATCTGGTTTTAGAAATCTTGAGGTCTTTATTTAAAAAAATCTAAAACAACAAAATGACAGTGTTCCCTAGTGCTTTGGGGATTTAAAATTGAAAGTAAACGAAAAAGTACTTAGTCTTCAGATTCAGAGGAAAATCGGTGGCTGACAGGCTCTGTACTCTGCATTTGAATCTGTGAGACCTGCCGATTTGGGTCCCTTTGCTTAAAGAACTGTGTCAGGTCTTCAGAGGGCTTTTCCCCTCCTCCTTCCCCAGTGACCTGCCTCCAAGCTTCCGCTGACCGTTGAGGACTATGTGAGCTTTTCGTACTGCTCTCCTTCCTCTCTGATACCGGAAGCAGCTCCCCTTTCACGTGTAGCTGTTGACAGACTGCTGGAAGCTCAGAGCATGTAGTGTGGCCTCTCCTTATGCCGAGGGACTGTACGAAGTCCTGAGTGGTGGGAGCTCAGTGGCCTGTGGGGACACTTAACAGAGAGGTGGGAGCAGAGTGACCCATGAGGACGCTGGCCTGAGCGGTGGGCGTGCAGTGGCCCGTGGGGACGCTGGAAAGGCAGTCGGGGATGAGATCGGAAAGGGCTTTTACAGCCCTGCAGAGAGTCTCAACTTCCCTCTGAGTAACGAGGAACCATGAAATGGTTTTAAGCGGGAGAGTGTGGAGATCAGTTCTGACTTAAAAGTTTACATCCACTGTGGTTTGCAGAAGGGATATGAGGGTTAGGTGACAGAACAGGGGACCAGCTAGGATGCACTGCAGTAACCTCGGCCACGACTGAGGGCGGCCCAGGACAGTGGAAATGGGGCAAGGAGGCACGTTTGTTACTTAGGAGCCTGAAACGACGGCCTTGGGAATACATGGATGTGGGTGGGGTGGGCGTAATGAAGCCAGAGGAATAAAAGACGATGCTGAGTTTCCGGTTAGTAAGCCACTTACTAACACTGGGAACAATGGGGGAGAAATAGTCTGACAGAAAAGATTATAAATTCTGTCTTGGACATGCTGAGTGCCCCAGAGGAAATGCAGAAGAGGCGATTTTGCTGAAGCAGTACAGACAGAAGTCAGATTAGAAAGGACTGACGCATGAGTAGGCAGTGAAAGAATGGATGAGAGTAGATAAGAATTCAAAAATTTCGTGGAGAAGGAAAGGCAGGGATTTGTAAGCAGCCGGTGGTAAGCCCCACGCAGTAGAGGAAGGGTTATAATTCTAACTATTTCTTAACACGGAAGAAGTGTGAGCACACTTAAATGCTGAAAGGACAGAGCTAACAGGCTGAGAGGTTGGCTGTGCTAGAGAGAGGGATAACAGCAAGTTCAAGGTCTTTGAAAGACAGAAGACACTGAGATCCAGAGGAGAAATGGAAAGCTGGCTTTTAAGGGGGAGAAAAGGATGAGTCCCCATGCAAGAAGGTTCCTAGATGTGAGGGAGGCACACGGAGGCAGTTCTCCTCTGTCGAGAGTGAGTGGCTGCAGAGGAACGAGAGGCCACACTACACGCTGTCAGCTCTGAGCTTCCAGCAGTCTGTCAACAGCTACACCTGAAAGGGGAGCTGCTTCCGGTATCAGAGAGGAAGGAGAGCAGTACGAAAAGCTCACTTAGTCCTCAACGGTCAGCGGAAGCTTGGAGGCAGGTCACTGGGGAAGGAAGGAGGGGAAAAGCCCTCTGAAGACCTGACACAGTTCTTTAAGCAAAGGGACCCAAATCGGCAGGTCTCACAGATTCAAATGCAGAGTACAGAGCCTGTCAGCCACCGATTTTCCTCTGAATCTGAAGACTAAGTACTTTTTCGTTTACTTTCAATTTTAAATCCCCCAAAGCACTAGGGAACACTGTCATTTTGTTGTTTTAGATTCTTTTAAATAAAGACCTCAAGCTTTCTAAAACCAGATATAAAATCAGTGGTAGATACATGTGAAATGCTGAACAGAGAATCCTGCAGAAAAGTTCTAGCATAGAAAAAATGTAGTCTTTGAGGCTTTTAAGAGTAACAGTATTCTACAATCAAAAGTAGATCGGGAGGCTAATAAGAGGAGGACCCATTCTCCTGGAAAAGTGAAGCGATGCACGCTGGAGAAAGCTGTTTTCTTTGTGCAAAAGCAAGGTTAAACACCTCACAGAGCCTACAGGAAATGACCTACAGCCATCACTGGTAGCAGGTACGGGGTGGCTTGTACTTGTCCGCTCTACTGCAAACTCATTTATGGTTATTAATAACGCATCCTGGCCGTGGGCAGGCCAAGTCTGACAGGTAATTACAGACACAGAATGAATTTCTTTTTTATCGAGCAACACCTCCTCCATCTTACAGTCTTTTAGGATACCGCAATTAAAGTCATCTGAATACCCACGTTGTGTTTTTGCTGTTGGGGTAACTCAATCTCTTCTTTAATGCTGTCTGTCTCACTGCCAGATATATGAATGAGGTCAGTGTGATCCAGGGTCAACGGTTCGCTCAGATTCAGGCGTGTATCTGTTACCAAGCACTACAGAACTGAATCCATATGCTATCTGCTCTAGACAATTCGCCACAAGCCTCAAAATGCCAGAGGAGGTCAGGGCTGGCAGCCACTTGACCTCTCTGTGACATGCTCATTATAAACGATCATTTCTTATTCATTAAGTCAATCAACACACCCACCCCAGTGCCAACCTCAACTTCCACACTTGGTAGCACTTCTTTAAAGCTATTCTTAAACTTAGATGTAGGATAAGAGGTCTGTGGTCTTCCTCCATCTCTGCTGGTACCTGAGCCAGAAACAGCCTGTGCCCACTGGTCGCTGTGGCCTCCCTCCCAAAGGGCCACCAGCAACACAGGACGTGTCCACCAAGGCCTCCCAGATCTCTCCTCTACTTGACTCTGTGACGAGAGGTTGAGTTAAATGAACTATATTGACTTGGCAACGCTGCCCCTGGCTTCCAGTTGGTTTTGTCCGAGAGACTGGAGGGTCAGAGGTGCTTTTTCTCCTGAGCCCTCCCTGCTGGGCCAGAGGCTGTCAGCAGCTCCATTCCTCCCACACAGCTCCCGTGGGAAGCCCTCTCCTACTGCTTCAGATCTCTGAAAACAGTTCCCTCTTCCTCAGAAAAAACGCTTGCCCCTTTAGGCCTGAGGTGACGTCCTTGTCATGACTGACGGTGCCCTGTGAACATGGCTCCTAATTTCCCCTGCCCCACCTCGGACTTTGTAAACGGTCCCTTCCTTAAATGCTCTCACCCCCTTGGAGTGTGCCACCTCTTTCCTGGCAGGACCCTGACAGATACACATCTGTACGAGGAACCACGTGGCACGTCCCTTAAAAATATTTACAGCATCACTTTGCATGTATTTTATGTTTTAACTGTGTGCAACTCCAAACACGGAAGTCACAGCGAAGCAAAAGGACAGCCAAAGTCCAGGGCTCCTTACTTTTTCTGGTGAGAGGTGGTGCGCCTGGTACAGAAGACGGCGATGACGACGACCACCACGATGGTGATGACCCCCACTGACACAATGACCACCAGCAGCACGTTACTGTCCAGAGGAGACGTGGGGCTTCCGTGGGGGCTGTTACTGCCTGGATGGACAAAACGGCACAGGGTCACTGCTAGAGGACGGTCAAAACGCAGTCAGGCTGCAGAGCCTTCGTGTGAGTACAGGGTGTCACAGGAGCGTCTGCGACAGCCGTCACCCTACCTGCAGAAGTGTCTCATAGACACGACTGTGGGATCTAGAAAGCTAAGTCTCTGCCCTATGGACACCTCTCAGCACAGCGCTGGGCACAGAATTGGTGTCCCAGAAAAGCTTGTCCAATCACAGCGAACACCACCCTTAGACAAGAAAGGGTCAGCCCCCGCCTCCCGCCCCGGTGTCTGATACATAAATCCATCTTATAAGCACCATGTGTAAATCATTTAGTTTTCTGACTTTCAAAACTGTTTTTAAAATGTACATTCACAGAAAGCAAAATGTTTTTTCCTAAAATATGTCTGAGATCACAAAAAAATTACTTGAAAAATGAAGTCTCTCTATTTTTATAAATACAGTCTATGCAAAGTTAATTCTCTTATCCTGTTTTAGGAAAAAGTACTGTACCTATGCGTTACTTTGACAAATACTTACTGAGTGGCTATCGTGTACCAGGCATGTTCTAGAGCATGTTCTATGAGCATGCAATGGAGAGTGACAAAGATGGGTGGGGGTGGGGCAGACAAGAAGCAGTAAGGAGTTATTAGCAGCAATGAGTGCCACGAAAAAAAGAATGAGGGGTATAATACAGGGACTGGATGGCTGTTTTACATTGAGTGGTTGGAAAAGCTTCTCTGAGAAGAAGGCATTTGAGCTGCGATTTGAATGACAAGAGAGATCCCATCATACAAAGATCTGGAGGAAGAACATTCCAGAGAGAGGGAACAGCTCTGGAGGGATCCTAAGGCAGGAATGAGCTTGGTGTGCTCAAGGAAGAGAAAGGCAGCCACTGTTGCTTAAACAAAGGTAGGTATGCAGAGTTAGAGGGAAGGAAGTGAGCAGAGAAAAGGCAAATGAGACTGGACAGGTGTGCAGGTGTCATTTAGGACCTTGAGGAAATTGAGATTTTCTTCTTCTTCTTGTTTCCCCATTGCTTGTAGATGAGGTCTAAGCTTTTTATCAAGGTCTTTTGAAATCTAGCCTTATTTTGTCTCCATTTCCATTTTCTAAAACATGGTTTTGCTTCCCACTTCATTAAAAGTTATGCATGCTCATATTGTAAAATACGGGCAATCCCACCACTTGGCTCTAACCCCCACAGACATCTGCAGCCTGTCCTTCTAGTGTCTCCCTCTCTCATCTTTCTAACAATCAGAGCTGTACAGTAATGGGATGAGCTGCCTTACCAAATAATGCGTATTTAGTCACTAGCTTTACTTAAGAAGAGTCAATGTACCTACTTGGAGATGTTGTGGAAGAAATTCCTACTGTGAAGGGATAGCCTGGGAATCTGTGTTTTCAGAAAAGCTCCCAAAGTGATTGTCATACACAACCTGGTGTCTAATTTATGCTCTGAGCTCAACTATCCCTGCTGTGGGAATCCCTTCACAACACTGGATGAGCCGACCACACAATTTTTGATTCTGTGACTCCACAGGCTGCCTGTAAGCACAGCGCCAAACCTGGCTGACTAAGGAGGGCTTAAGAGCTTATTCTTCTACGTTTGGTTCAATCATTTTTATCCTTCATTTCTGAGAAAAACGTAAGCAGATACATAACTCAAAATGTACACTCTGACCTTCAAAAAAATAACAGAACTAGGGGCCAGTAAAATTAGACCACAGGCGGGCTTTACACGAAACGCTTATTAACAACAGAGCTTGTAAGTGGGGTGTGCAGAGGGGCAGGCGCTGCCCCCTACAGGGCCGGGGAGCCAGGGGCTGGGAGGGGTGGAGGTGGTGGTGACAGCTCGTCCCTGCACTGCAGAGATGACTTGTCATTTAACTGCATCTGTCCTCTCACTTCTGAGCCGGCTAAAAGCTCCCTTCTGAGGCAGAGTAAGCGTGAGGCCCCCAAAGGGAACTGACAGGCCATTTCTTAAGCCTCCCCTGAATTAGTGCTACAGCTTCCAAACCACTCCTTTCTGACTTTATACTCTTAGCTCCCAACTCATTCTTCACTGTCACCAGAGTAATAACCGTAGGAACTCAGTAAATGGAAGTCACGGTTTACCAGTAGGCAAGTCTTACATGCTATTTACAGGATGAAGCTCACAGGTTTTAGCACTGGAGCCTGAGTTTCTGGCAGGCTGCTTCTAACCAGTCTTCTCCAACCCGAGACTCTATCCTGCCTCTCAGTGTGATCCCTGCAGAGAGCACGCTGTTTCCTACTGCCATGCCTTCGCACGTGCTGCCATTGCTTCCAGAATGTTCCCCCTTCCCCCTTGATATTTAGCAATCCTCTACACATCCTGTAAAGTCTAGGTCCAATATTGCTTCTTCCACAGAGCTTTCCCTTTCCTCTGTCAGGTTACTTTGTTACCCACTCCTATTGCTCCCATAGCCTATTATGTAGAACTTGAACCTTTAAAAATATGTGTGAATGAACGAATGCATAAATGAGAGACAAGATAGAGAAATAATGACTTTTCTCACAGCCTTCGATATTATATGGTGGACAGCACATAAATGTAACATATGCACCCTTAGAGAAGACACTCATGAAGTCCTAGAACTCAGAGCCTAAAAATTTCTTGAAGCAGCAAGTTTGCCTGGCTCTCCTAAGAACAGGCTGATTCACTGAAATCAGGGCAGTGCCACTTTTTATTTAAGTAGATAGCTGGATATTAAGAGATCATTTTACGTCCACAATTAGAGGAGGAGTTCCTGAGGACAGGCCTTTCCCCTCCGTGTTTCACTGGCAGGGTGAGGAGACAATCAGGGTTATTTCTAGCAACTACTTGTGTGGATTTTACCAACACCAGATGCCCACTGCGATGTAGAACCTGGTGCGTTCCAGGCGCGTGTAATCGAGGCAAAGGGACAATCAGAAGCCAGGCCTGTGTTTTGGTTCTAGGACGTCCATAATTAGTGGGATCCAGGCATGTTCCTTTTCCGCTGAGTCTCTTAATGTATACAATGGGATAATGTATCTGTTCTCCTTGCTTCAAGTGTTATGAGGATCAAATGTGATTTCATGTGTGACAGTAACTTACAAATGGTGAAGCTGTGTAGAAAAGTAGGTGTCATCAATTAAACAATTAAAAGGCACAAACTCTTAGGATGGCCAGGACAGTGGGAAGAACTTTTTAAGAATTTCCAAACTAAAAACATTACAGTAAGCAGTTTGGGGAGAAATTAATGATTCCAAAGCATTTCTTTGGCTTGTTCTGGGTGATTCTACTAGAGGGTTTATTTTTGAAAACAAGATTCTAACTTTTTTCTAGAGGCAGTGGGCAAAAGGCAGACTTGCTTGTTTAGAATTGGTATTATTTTACGTTGGGTATGTGGGAAAACAATTTCATTTGTAGATCCTGTAATGAATGGGTTTGCAGTAATTCAGCATTTGTCAGAAAAATGCCTAAAGCTAAGTCTGTTAAATAAAAGGAAATAGGCAACATGCTACGCTCAGCACACAAGCCGCAGAAGACATTTCAAGAGCTCAGGCAGAACTGTGTCACGCTCACATCAGACCCAAAGAACCATGGGTGGGGGGGGGCTTTACCGCTCATCGGAGGTTTGTAGTCAGATCCCAGGTCTGGCAGCCGGCTTCCTTTTCCTGAAGACCCTGAGGCTGAAGGAGGAAAAAATCGCATTAGTAATGACCCAACCCCTTGGTGTGACAAGTCAACTTCACAGCTAGTGAGCGTTTTCTACACAAACTATTTTCAGTCTACTCTGTCCATGAGAAAATGAAGTAGCACATCAACAATAGGGGAAAATATAGTCTGTTTGTGCAAAGCAAGCTAAGGTATAGTTTTCTCTGCAATGAGGCATCTGAAAGGCTGCCTGCCACCCTCTTCCATGGCTGTATCTAGCATGTAACTAGGCTATTCATAAGCTGGGAACACACCCATTTCTCTAGCCCAGGAAACAGTTTCTGAAAGATGGCTCAGAGCGCTCATGCAAAAGTAGCTTCTCTTGGCAAAGGAAGCATGGGGAACAGTTCAGTTATCTTCTGCAGTAAACAATGAGATTCTTCCAAGGGTCCCAGCTATGCTGATCTCCAGGAGGTATCAGCGATGTTTGGATGCTTTTCTCATATCATAAAGTAACCCAATTATAAACTTTCCAAACACCAAGTTACCCTAAGCAGGGGCAGGAAGACAAGTGGAGGTTCAAACTGGCTCTCAGTTCACGCTCAGTCACCTAAACATCCAAAGATGGAAAACAAAGTCTGCCCTCTAGTTGCTCCCAAAGGACACTGTCTCCTAATCCCTCGTTGTGGAACATAGGGAGGCTGCTGACCTTTGGCACGGGACCACCCCACAAGTAGTCCTCAGAAAACACAAACACCAGTGTCTTAGAAATTCCTGTTCTTGGTCTTGAATTTTGTACTTCCCATTTACAGAAAAAGCTGCTTAGGTAAAGCAGCTAATGGAGCCCTTTCCCCATAAAGCAAAGGTATTCCTCAGCCCAAAGTTGGGGCCAGAAGAGAGATGGACTTCTCCTGGAGAGGCCGGAAAGAACTGCAGGGGAAGAACTGCTCCTGAGTTACTGGAGCGCGCTGCTAACACACCGCCTGGCTCCATCATCGCTCACAGTTGGACTTCTGGCAAGTCACCGATCCATTCTTTTTGGGTCTCTGTTTCCTTATTGTACAACAGTCACAATAATGGTATCTACTTCAGAGAACTGTTGTGAGGATTAAATGGAGATTTAATTCTATAAAGTATTTTTGAATACTGCCTGACACATAGTAAATGTTCAATAAATATTTACTATTACTACAAGCTTAATAAATCACTATGGAAGAATATAATCTTTCTCTTTACAGAGAAAGCATTAAGCTTCAGAAAACACTCATAAAATGAGAGTAATTTCTACAAATAAAGCTTGACGAGAAATTCATAAACTAGATGTGTTTTTGTAAAATATTAGCGCTAATGTCAAGTATTTCTATAAGTTACCAGACTTGGGAGGAAACGAAAGAAATTAAAATCTGAAGGTTTCTGTATGTAGTTCATTCAACAGAATAAATCTAGAGACGAAAACAATGTTTTCTGTGTTTCCAGAAGTTCGAAACCCCAAAAAGGTAACAGAAGCTCTTGGGTACCCAAAAGGGCATGTTCTAGAAGTTAACTCACAGTCCCTTTCGAGTGTGCATGCTTATTACTCTGTCCCCTTATTTCTGTTGCCACCATTCCTCCCAAATGGCACACACCACAGGTGAAGATTCCAGTTGGTCTTCTCACCATGACAAGGTCCAGCTGGCAGAGATGACCCAGCCCTCGTAAGACTCTTCAGGGTTAAAAGTACTAAGTTGGCAGGTAGCCCACATTTAAGGCAAACTAGCCAGAGTGTCATATGTAAATAACTGCCAAAGAATACACTTGGCCAGTAAGCTGGCTGGTTCAACTCCTATATTTCCCAACATTTTTTATTTTAAATTTAACCTACGAACAAGAAATCCCAAGGATTAACCAAACACCAACAATAAATATGGGTAAAGAATTTTAAATACCAGAGGTGTGGTGCAGCTCAAAATTGCACTCCGGCTTATGGAATAAGCGGGGACAAACAATGGGCACGTTTATATCCTGTGCATATACAGGAGTGTTATTTTTGTTTTCTCACGCTTAAGTTCAGTCAAGTTTCCACCACGATTAGGGTGCCTGTCCACACCCCCCAACATACAAAAGCATGTTTGCAATTTCTCCAAAGTACAACCAAAGACTCACTGAATGCAAGCCCGTTTCCAAAGCCCTAAAACTCAGACCTCAAGTTCTGACTCCGCCTTGTCATTCACCGAGAACCAAAGACTTTGCATTTCTAACAACTACTCTTAACCGTGAAAGCAAGCATCCAATAGACGTTTACTGTTCTTTCTCAGTATAGAAAACAGATACCAACTTTAGCTGAATTCCCAGAGATGAAAATCACTAAGTACAGTTACCTCTCCACCGCAATTACAGTGAAGAGACATTGCTGACAGATCATTTCAAGAATGATGACACTGAGAACCATGCTTCCTACGTTTCCATTTTAAATTGGTTCTATCCGCTTTTAAAATAAACAGATATATCAAAGGGAAGAAATGGAAAAGGAGCCCTGAATGAAGATTATGATAACAGAATAAATAGCACTAATTTTGTCACAGGTAATCAATCATTCAATTCAACGGTAAATTTGTAGATTCTTTGTGTGGGGGGGAAATAGGGTATTTGCTGAATTTGATTACAACTTTGCATTTAGAGATACTAATACAATCCTAGATGCTACCAATATGACAAATGGGTATGCTTGTTCTCATCACGGCCCAATGTCTACGACTGTTACAGAATTCCAGCATCTTAGTGCAAAGGATAATGTAACCTGTGGCCAATCTCCTATAGCTGTCCTACTCAGTTTATTTGACTCCATTTTCTTTTTCCTGCCAGTCTATTTAGCTCCTAAATGGATTCCCCAGCTTTTCAGATACCCCAAGTGCCACAAACAAGGACTCAACTCCACTTTGGCCAATGAATACATGGTTTTTAACATGTGGTACTGGTTTTCAGGAAACAAAAACAAAAACAACAAAAAGCTAGTAATAGGTCACAAAGGAGAGAAAAGGAAAGAGAGGCCATCTACTCATTTACCTTGATCATTAGGCATTTTATCAGAGGAGTCCGCTAACAGGCCAAGCACAGGGGAAGAAAAAACAAGAGCAAGGATCACAAGCTTTGAAGATGGGACAGGCAGAATTTTTAAAGGAAAAAATAAAAAATAAAATCCCACAAACTTCCAAATAAACTGAGGTTTTTTGTTTTTTTTTTAAGTACCAACAGAAAAGAAATCCATATATGGTTTCCACATTTCCACAGACTCAGTCCCCGACTAAATTTTATTCCTAAGTTCACTTGGTTCAATGTTTTATCTTCACTTTCTAATCTAGAGTGTTCTTTAAAGGGCCCCTTTTAGTCTCTCTCTACAAAGGTGTAAAATAAACCTTTCAGGTTAAGAGCCTGCATATGTTGACAGAATCATCGATTACAATAACATGCTATTCCTCTGTATGAGAACAAAGAGAAGAAGATCTGATCTGACTGGAAAATACCTTTGGATCACTGCAATTCCTCTGCTCCAACAGTCTGGAGTCAAAGTTCCTTCTGTACGACGTGACTGGACAGTCACCTTGGGGGCCTGATTTGGGGGCAGTGGCGAGTGGAGATGGTTCTGAGATAAATGTGGACGCTGAGGTTCATCGCAGGACGTCTTACATTGTCCATAATGTCTATGTGGTAACGTGACAGGTGCGAGCTCAGCCCCACTAAGGAGACACACAGCAGAGCGCTCTGACGGGGGACCTTACCTTTCGGTGTTCTGAACTGCACAGCCTCAGACATGGGCCCCATGCCCTTCGAGTTCCGGGCCTGGATCTTGAAGTAGTACGGGGTGTCGAGCGTCAGCTCCTGGATCTGGTGAGTCAGCCTGTTTCCTACAACCGGCTCGATGACCCAGTCGTGTATCTCTGCGTTCACATCCGTGCTGTAATATATGATGTAACCTGTCCAAAGCAGTTCATGGGAAAGCGACCCTTAGTCGTGCTTTTTCTTTTGCCATCAGTAAGTCAATAAAGGTATATGTTACAGCACAAACAAGTAGAGAACCAGTCACTGATTAAACAGCAGTGGTAAAATGCACTCAAACTGCCACACTAAAACATAATACAGAGAAAAGCACAGTTTACAGTTCCAGGAAGCTGAAGGAATAGGACTAATAAAAGATAAATATATAGAGTTAAGGACCCTCAGAAGCTAGGAAATCATATAAGGAAAATAACCCAATCACTTCAACATCTTAATATTTAAATAGTGTACCTTCAAAGGTCTAAACTAAAATAATGCTGTTTTGAAAACAAACAACAGCCTGACATGTTTTAGCTCTCTCCAATGTGATTTCCGGGAGAAAAACTGGGAGATGGCAGCAACCTCCCAGACTTGGGCGCAAGTCACGTGAAATGTCGCTGGTACTTTCACCAGAGGGCGCTCAGTCTCCATGGCTGGGGCAGGAAGAACCACAACCACAAGCAGGCCTGACCCACACAGAAATGCACTGCATTATCACTGGGTTTTAAAGACAAAGTGAAAGGTAATCCAAGTCAAGTCATGCTTGATTCTTTTATGAAAGAGGCAAAGTCAAAAACCTAAAAAATGGAATAAAGACCAGGGATTTATGGAAAGGAGTTCCTATTGAGAGCCGAAGCACAACAATGCTATGAAAGGCCGCCTGTTCGTACGAAGGAGCTTCCTTCAGAAGGCAAAACCCTGTTCTCAGCATACACCTACATGGAGCAGACTCCCCTGGGAATAATTCAGCAGACTCCCACTAGCCTTTCCTCCGTGTTAGGCTGAGGAACACAGTGTTCTCTACTGTGGAAGGTTCTCCTCTGAGTCCAAGGAAATAGTCCAGGTCCCTGCAAAGGCCTAGGCCAACTCAAACGTTCAACTCTAACTGTAAAGCACAGGAAGCTGAAGCAGCAGGCCTGGTGGGGAGGGCGCTAAAAGCCTAACGGTCTTTTTTGGGCTTCCTGGTAAAAGAGCTGAACCTCTATTTATTGGGAATTACCCCATAGAATCGGGCAGGGTCTTTAACTGCAAAGCAGGTCATCTAGTCAGAGGCAGACAAGAACAGCTTTTCTGAGGAAAATAAGGATGTCCATAAGGTCCCCCTACAGCCAAAGGCGGACTTGTCTGGTGCAACCCATGCTCATCAGACTGTCACGCAACGGTGGCAAACAGCACCCCGACTCCACTTTTAAGGACCATGATGACAGCACCTTGTAAAATGACCAAGCCAGCATTCAGACGCCCACTTCATCCACCAACACAGAACGCTCCTGGAGAGCGCCTGCCAGGCAGACATCAGGGACGGACACACACTCACAGGCTTACCTGTGATTTTGCCATTGGCTTCAGAGGGAGGCTGCCAATTTACAATTATGGTCCTCGGTTTCCCCTCTTTACTCACGACTGTCACATCCTTGGGTGGAGAAGTAGGAACTACAAAATAACAATACTTTCAGTAATTTCTGTCCATTTCAATTTCATTCACCATTTCCTCAACTCCTTCCATTTAGAAGGCACAATTAAGGTACAAGGCAACAAAGATAAAGCTTCCTGACTTCAAAGAACTCGGTTAACCTATAAACTGCTCCGATAAAGAGAAGAATATGAAAAATATCAGAGAGAGAATACCATATGAGGATACAGAACTGGCATTCAGCGGGGGGAGGGAGGGAGTTAGGGGTCGGGTAGGGAGGTGGGGAAATTAAAGGACATCAGTATGGGTAGTTGCCAAGTAATTACGAAATGCCAGGCGTTTTACAAATTAACATTTCACTTAATATTTATAGCAACTTGCAAAGTAGTTACCACTGTCCCTGCCTGATGGATTAGAACACGGAAAACGAGCAAAGCTATGCCATTTTCCAAGATGACATTTCCCCTAATTTGGATTATTTTGTTAGGATATTTTTATATGTAAAATAATAGTTGGCTCTCCAAAACAAATGTGATGCTTGAAAACCCCCAATTCCTTCAAAAAACATGATTTATAAATAGATGTTTTTTTATTTTAAGTTTGCACTGAAAACATACTGTCAAGAACTTGAGGTAATTGCTCCGAAATGTAAAGCTGTTTGTGGAACAGAAAAACTAATAAGATAAAAATGACGACATTTCTTGTTTCCATGTTATGGCTGAAAATTTTTAATGTACTAGTTGGGGAAATGAGCAAATTAAGTACATCCTTAAATTTACTCTTCTCTTCCTAAAATATCCTCATATGAAATGGAAGGAAGCCTGGTGAAAAGCAAACATCTTAAGGAAATACATAGTCTCAGTTATTAGCTAATGGGTTGGAATTAAAGTGAAAAGATACTTTTAAATTTGGCAAAGAAAGCAAACTCAAGGTCTATTTAAACTTCTGCGCACTGCGCTTCTGGCTTTCCAAATCCAACCCCAAGTTTTCTTTGTAGGAAGTCCAACCAACTGTTCAGAAGCAAAAAAGACATTAGGGCCAGGCCATCTGGGGAGACTTCATAGCTCTATTTTCTCATAATTTATATTCAGGAGAGAAAAAAATAGGAGGATGGAATAGACAGAGACTCCCAATGCTTACACGTATCCCTATGCTGGGAAAGTACAAAGGGTAGAAGGGCCGGCCAACAAGGGCAACCACCAGAATCTCAAATCTGGAAGGCTTGCTTTTCCCTTAATGGGCTTCATTATCTTTTTTCTTTCATGTTTAGTAACAGACAAAAACCCTAAGGATACTCCAGCAGGAGACTTGATAAGACACTAAGTGGTTTGCAAGAAAGCTGCTGGTGAAGTGCTGGGGTTCTAGCAAGCATGGCATTGCAGCTGCTTGGTGAAGGGCAGGCCACCTCCTCTTTTCTCTTTCAATTTACCAGTAAAGCAGATTAATGATGATAATCCCTCACATCCACAGTGCTTTCTCATTTACTGTGTGCTTTCCCATCTGCTCTTCATTTTACCCTTCCAATAACCCTATAAAGCAGGCAAGGCAGAGATCATTACTCTTCTATAGATGGAAGAAACTGAGATGCACAGGGATTGGATGACTTGCTTATGATCACACGATCAATAGATGGCTGACCTGGGACTGAACTCAAGTCTCTTGATTCCTCAAATCTAGGATACGTTGTATTATATTTCCTATTAGTTGCGAATGTTGTATGATGATGAAAACAACATAATTCATCAGGCTGCAAAAGCAAACACTGAACTCCAGCTATGCCAATTTATGCACTCAGTTCTTTCCTTGGTTAGTAACAGCAGGTGATGAGAAGTCTCATGACATGGAATGTGGCCCAACATCAGCACGAACGTCTGCTGGCTTTCCTATCTCGCGAGGAGAAGGAATGCCACGTGACATAGGTTCTGACAACACCTACCTAATTCAAAGGTGGTCCCATGAGCTGTCATACTCCACGTGCTTGATCTTCGACCCTTGGTCACCATCACAGAGAATTCATAGAGTGTATTTGGTTTTAAACCAGTCACCAGATAACTCAAAGTTGTTGCATTTGCATTCTGCAAACATACGAGTCAAGAACTTTAGATTCAGAAAATATCAGTAAGGAGCTCTTCTCCCCCAGAGCACATGTGCCAGTACCTTGTACTTGGTGTTTGCGGGGATGTTAGTTTTCCATCGCACCGTGTAGTACCGGGAGTCGGTGATCTTCTGGTGTTTGGGCAGCGAGTTGTCCGCCCATGTAATCCTTATGGTGTCATGGCTCAGAATGGAAGCCTGGACTCCCACTGGAGGCATCATGGGAGTGGGATCTGGCACTGGAGTGTATGGAGCATTAATAACAAATAAATCAACTTCAGAAGTGTCTGGGTAAAAAGTAATTAAAAAGGAAGTGGCATTTTAACATAAACAAAAAGAAAAGAAAAGGGAAATGCAGGGTAATATAATGGAATGAAAGGTGGGAAATGAAGAAAGAGAAAAAAAATTCAGAGTTAATAGATAACCACCATTCATTTAAAAGAATATTTCCACTTGTGTTCTTTCAGGAAAACATCTAGAAAAACAGTAATTAACTATATTCTCTACTGTATTCTGTAGGTATATTAAAATTTGACAATCCAGTGATTATATTAACATATTAATACTTGAATTTTCTTTCAATTACTTGAAGATTCTACTTCCTGTCCAAAAAGGATCACAAAAAGATAAAGATCGCTCTTAAAATCAAGGGTATAATTTCTGAACAAGCAACACAAAGCTCATGATCTGTTCTGATATTTCAGAACCTGTGGCTGAGTTTCTGGGGCATGGCTTATCAGTGCATATCACCGGACATGGAAGGCCCTACTCTCAAACTTGAATCCCGAATCTCAGCCAATGGCAACTCAGCTTGGCCTTGGTCTTCAGGGCATCTGAGACCCATGCAGAGTCCAGTCCAGATCTGCTGAGGTCCAGCTCCACGTTCTCCAGCAGAGTCAGAGAACCACCTACTGATGAAGCCCAGTAAGTGATGGGAAATGCCATAGTTATGTGTCCAAGTGAGAGTCTTTAAGAATTTTAGAAATCTGAGTACTTATCTGATAGAAAGTCTGCACTCATGTCTGTACTGTGCCATACGCAATACACACACACTCGTCAAAACAAGAGGCCAGAACGAACACAAAGTCGCCAAGGACCATGGCGGTACAGCAGGATCCACTGGGCTTTCCCAATTCCTGACCAGGTTTTCTAAGTATACACACACACTCATTGATTTTACGGAAAGGTTTTAAAATGGATTACCCACATGGTTATGGTGACTCGCCCCTTCCTGTAACTCAAAATCTGAAAATGCAGGGGCCTTGTTTATGAATAACTGCCATGCTAAAGTACCATGTTTCCCCAAAAATAAGACCTAGCCGGACAATCAGCTCTAATGCGTCTTTTGGAGCAAAAATTAATATAAGATCTGGTCTTATTTTGCTATAAGACTAGGTATAATATAATATAACATTATATTATATAATATAATAAATATTAAATATAATACCAGGTCTTATATTAATTTTTGCTCCAAAAGACTCATTAGAGCTGATTGTCCGGCTAGGTCTTATTTTCAGGAAAACATGATAATGGTTTCCGTTTGTGTACTTCCTATACAATGAGGACTGAAAATCAGAGGAACAGCATACATTACAATTAAGGGCTTTGTTTAAAGATCAGGTCACAAACCACTTAGTTACATACAGAAAATGCACCCTGAGGTGCAAAAATCATTAGACTTCTTGGGGAAAATTTTTTATTTCTAACAACTCCTGGAAAAAGTACTTAGGTTACATGAGTTAGGAACACTTCCTTGTGTATTTCTAGCTAGAAGGCTGTATTTTTAAGTCACATAAAGGAAAATAACTTCAAATTATTTTTTTCTATTGTAGGCTGACTTAATAAAGTAACAAACTATTTATTTAAATATTCTCTTTCTCATCTTGCTTTTTTCCATTTATGGAACAACAGAGCTATTTTTGAAAGAACTCAGAAAGTGTAAGCACATAGGACAGAAGACAGGAGAGAACGACCAAACACGTAGTCATGATGTTGGTCTTGTTAGGTAAAAGCATAACAAAGGGACAGAGATTATCTTTTTAAAACAGTAATGCCAAATCTGTAACACTATGCAAAGTATGCAGAAGACACAGCAAGCAATACAGATTCACTATTCTGGGAAACAAATGGAGACGAGCATTTCTGAAAATGGTAAATTCTTTGATTTTTCAGTATCTACTGTGTTTCCCCGAAAATAAGACCTAGCCAGATCTTCAGCTCTAATGTGTCTTTTGGAGCAAAAATTAATATAAGACCCAGTATTATATATTATATTATACCTGGTATTATATTATATTACATTATATTGTATTAAAATAAGACTGGGTCTTATATTAATTTTTGCTCCAAAAGACGCATTAGAGCTGATGGTCTGGCTAGGTCTTATTTTCAGGGAAACACAGTATAGAAGAATTTATAACTCTAATTTATTTACTTCAATAAACTTTCTCATTCAGATCTAAATTAGATGTTTTATATAGCTATAGAAATTTTACATAATATGTATAACGTTTAAAGATACTTTAAATAAATTACAAAAAATAATGAATATTTGGTCTCTTTTGCAATAAATATACAGTTTATCAAGTGGATAGAACATTTGACTTTATACTCTTTATATAAGTAAAGTTTATGAACAGCATACAGAAAAATACTTTCCGAACCAAATCAGGTGACTAGTAAAGAAAGTGTTCGATTTATATATTTATTGCTCATTATTATATACACGTATTGCTACCATCAGTAACGTATATAATTCCTCCAGAGATATGAAGAGCTTTTCATTTTTTGACTCATTTTAGTTATAAGTCACATGACCAAAGATGAAAAATCACTTTTAATTTTCTCACAACTATCCTTTCTAGATCCTAATGCATTAAAAACGTGTTATGTGTCTACATAGAACCGTTTACATGGCAGGATTGTGAATATTTTCTAAAAAGCAAAACAGAAATTAGCAGAACTTTCCATGTTGAAAGCACATTTTCCTATATGAAGCCTGCCCCCTAAACTGCCAAATACTTCTCCTTGCACTGACACGCCGGGGGCAGGCCTCACGCCCACCTCCTTAGGCTGCTGGGCAAGCTGCTGAAGCCCAGCGATGGATGACGGGTGCCTTACCTGTGTGCGGTCTGGTCACGGCACTCTCGTACAGTGGGATGCCTTCACCCACGTTGTTAAACGCTTTCAGAGTAATCACATAGTGAGAGCTGGGATCTGAAAGACAGAAACCAGTCAAAACAAACACACTCTCAGTACAGAATTTTAAAAATTCAAGGGTGACTGTGCATGACCTTAACTGCAGAGGAAATCAGGAGGGAATATTCAAAAAACGTTTATGTGGGATTATTCTGAGGTGCAGGGAGATGTGAGATGGCAGCATACACAGTTCAGTGGTCCCCCCTTATCGGCAGGGGATACAGGCCCCCAGTGGATTCCTGAAACCACAGATAGGACCGAACCCTATGTAGACTATGTTTTTTCCTATATATACATCATACATACCTATGATAAAGTTTAGTTTATAATTAGGCACAGTAAGAGACTGACAACAAAATAGTATTGTAACAACATCTGTAATGAAAGTGACATTAATGTGTTCGCTTTTTGTCTCTCTCTGATCACCCATCTGATGACCGAGGCGGCTACTAAGTGGCTAACGGGCAGGAAGGGTACACGGCATGGATACACTGGACAAAGGGATGATTCACGTCCTGGGCAGAAGGAACAGAGTGGATGGCTCAAGATTTCATCACACTACAGAATGGAGCGAAATTTAAGACTTATGAATTGTTTACTTCTGGAATTCTCCATTTAATATTTTCAGACCTTGGTTGTCCATGAGTAACTGAAACTACGGATAAGCGGGGACAACTGTACAGGAAAATCGTGTGAGATCAAGTTCCTGGAGTCCCAGGAATGAGGCTGGCTGAGCCTGAATCCTCTCTCAGATTCCACTAATGGATGGTTTACTGATGCTACTGGATAGTATAGGGCCTGGATTAGAATGAGTTAGTAGGATTTTCGTGTGTTGAAAGCCTATAGGTAGAGCCTGGAATTAAACAAACCGTTTTCCTTCTCAGGAGGAAGGACAGTGATTGGAACAACAAAGGCAGAGAAGCAGGAAATAAACTGTTAACTGAGGAACTGCTAAATGCCCTTAACTCTCCGGGGGCTGTGGGGGGTTACTCCAAATCCAGGAACTGCCAAACCCCGTCTAGCCTTCATGTTGACTTCTTGGTTGGATAAGGTATGGGCCAGGATTACAACTGGCTTGGAGGAGAAGCTGCAGGAAATGTAAGTTTGATAGAAAAACTCCCTCCAGGTGAGCATATAAAATGCTGTTAGTTAGACTTGACGAAAAGAGGGGCTATTCGAGAGTTGGAATAGCATTCATTCTCCTATTGGTTGGGGTAAATCAGGAAGATTCTACTTCATCACATTCCTGACCCAGGCAAATTTAGGTTGGGTGATTCAAAAGTCCAGAGTCAGAAATGAGGACCTGAGTTCCAATGAAGTGTTGAGTGGGGTTCGGGGGAAGGGTGGGGAGGGTATGGGGGGAGCTGCCTGACACTGCTCACTTCTGGCAAAGCTGGGGAGGTTTCCCAAGTGGCCACACCCCAAGTGGCCTGCATTGCTTCCAAAGCTTCCAACAGCTGCTCTACGTGGGGGCCTACTCTTTAGACACCAATGGGCAATATATAAAGACACACGGTCTTCCAGTGTCAGAGAGAAGGGACAACAAATGGAACCAACAAGACTTAGTACTTGGCCGGTGAGGAAAAAGGAAAAGGTGCCGTTTGGGCAACATGGTAAATGGTGAAGTCGTTCACTGAGACTAGGGACAGACGCAGAGCAACCATGATACACCTTTCCAAGCCCCTCTTCCATTTCCACTCTTCACTCTCTCCCTATGTGCTTTCAACTCATTTTCTTAGCTTGGATTAGCATGCATATGCCATCAGATGCAAATACCTATCTCTAGTCCAGACTTTTCTTCTGAGCAGCGAATCTCTGTTCAACTGCCTGGCCTGTCCCCTTGGATGTCTCAAATCTCTCTCCCCACTTCTCATCTGCCCCCGTGTTCCCGAGTTCATAAACGGCACTACTATGTGCCCTGCTGTTCAAGTCAGAAACCTGGGCCTTACTAAGACCTCTTTTCCTCTCCCCTCATGTGCAAACGATCAAGTCCGGCTGATCCCACTTCCTGCCTCTCACCACTTGGCCTGGTTCCCTGAGCACGTGCGTCTCCTAACCCTGGGCCTTCAGTGTGCAGCCGTTCCCTCGCTGGCTGGGGAAACACGCCAGCCTTCCTCTGTACCGAGACAAAGCCTATTCATCTTCAAGGTCTCATCGCAGACGGGGTCAGCGTCTCTAGGTACATAGCCTGCAGCACCCCGTTTCTCTTCTCAGCACTCTAAACAATTCCAATTATTTCAAAATTATATTCTTTCTAACTATTGGGACCACGTTTGGTTGATTCTCTGTTGCACCTCTAGCACAGTGTCTGGGATATTGTACGTGTTCATTAAATATCTGCTGATTGATCCAAAGGTTTGCAGAAGAAGATACTTTAATTTTGATGAAATGATAGAATATGGGCTGTATCCCAGTGCAGACACCTAGGAAGCAGATGTTTATATGGATCTGAAGCTCAGCAGAGAGCTCTAGTTTGATTAATAAGTGAATTCCTAAACGTACCCCTCCATTCTGACTTTCTTCTTTCGTTCAACATTACATACACCTTAGCTGTATCTGTATTGACTAATACAGCTCAAGCTCATTTTACTTTATGCCAAATTCAGTTTTTGTTTTTTTGCTACTTCTCACTGTGCACTCTCTTTTCTAATAAAGCCTGTCTACTTACTTTCTTCAGCACCTGAAGTGCTTCTTCTCATCCCTTGTTTTCAAACACTATTCTGGCTCCGTCTTTCAGTTCAGGTTAAGCTTCTTCCCCAACTGCTTGCCTATGCCTTATTACTCTCCCTTCTCTGACCATACTTCACTTCACCTCATTCCATTGTTTCTTGTGTATTACTCTTGTTCTATTAGACGGAAAGCACCTGAAGCTCCAGGACCATGTACCGGCAGTGGGGTCTCCTCTCAGTAGTTTTGTAAAGGAAACAGTGGGCAGGGGGTCAACCCAGGGACATTTTCATCCTGTCAGTGAAGCTTGTCTTTTGCTCTCTTATGATGTCCTAAGATAGCTGTGCTGTTTCTTCTTGAAAGGAAAAAAAAGAAAGGCTACTTTTGTTTTTGAATCAAGCATCAAATTGTTGCTTATTTTCTACCAGAAAAGATGAAGGTAATCCATTTGTTAGACACCTAAAGGTGTTCTTAAGAAAGATATTTAAAAACGAATTATTTGAATTAAAAAGTTGGTCAGGGCAGATTCTGGTCTAAAAGATAAGTCTTAGGAAGAAAGATCGCTGTAATGATAATCCAATTTGTAAAAGTAATAACACCTACCAAAACGAATCCATTTTCAATTATAAAATATTGTTTCTTAGTGTTTTTGCTTTGTAAATCAACTCTGAGGTATAATTATCGTACAGTAAAATGTACCCATTTAAGTGAACAGTTTGTTGAGTTTTGAAAAATATATATACCTATTTAATCACTACCACAATCAATAGATAGAATGTCTCCAATACTCCAGATAGTTCCCTGTGCCCCTTGTAGTCAATTCCCACCATCCCTGCTTCTAGGCAGCCACTGATGTTTCTTTGTCACTACAGATTAGTGCTTCCTGTCCTGTAATTTCATAAAAATGTAATACCACGTATGTACTCTCTTGTGTTTGGCTTCTTTTTCTCAGCATATTTGTGGGATTCGTTATGTCGTTGTGAGTATTCACAGCCTATGCCTTTTCACTACTGAGTAAGAGTCCATTGGATGGATATAGTACAATTTACCATTTACCTGTTTACCCCTTTTAGACTATTATAAATTAAGCTATTATGAACAATTGTGTACAAGTCTTTGTGTAGATGTGTGTTTTTATTTCTCTTGGTTAAATATCTGAGTGGGAATGTTTGGTTTTATGGTCAACTTTTAAAGAAACCTCCAAACTGTTTTCTAAACTGGTTGTCACGTCAGACATTCCCACCAGCGAGTATAAGAGTTCCAGTTCTGCACCCTCACCGGTATCTGGTAGTTTCTGTCTATTACATTTTACCAGTTCTAGAGGATGTGTAGTCATATTTTATTGTGTTTTTTTTTTTTTCATTTATCTGATGATTAATGTTGTGGAACATCTTTTCACATGCTTACTGTCCTCTTGTATATCTTCTTTGGCATACTGTCCATCCAAATCTCTTGCCTCCTTTTTTTCACTGGATTGTCATCTTCTTACTGAGTTGTTAAGAGTTTTTATATATTCTGGACTCAAATTTTTTGTCAGATATTTGAATGATGAGTATTTTCTCTTTCTCTGTGGCTCACCTTTTCATTTTATTGGTGTCTTTCCAAAAGTAGAAGTTTTACATTTTGATCAAAAGTTAAATTTATTAATTTATTATTAGGTTGGTGCAGAAGTAATTGTGGTTTAAAAGATAAAAAATAATTGCAAAAACTGCAATTACTTTTGCACCAACCTAGTAATTTTATAATTTGCGCTTTTTTGCATCCTAAGAGATCCTTGCCTGCCCCAAGGTCATGAAGATTTTTTTCCTATTTTCTTCTAGAAGTTTTATAATTTTAGCTCATGCATTTATGTTTGTTTTTGTGTATGATATAAAAGCCAAGGAAGGTTCCTTTTCTTTCTTATACAAATATCCAATTATTCCCATGACTTTTGTTGAAAAGACTATCTTTTCCCACTAAACTATCTCTGTATTTCTGTCAAAAATCAATCGACCACATACATATGGATCTACTTCTGGACTCTATGCTGTTCCATGAATCACCTACCTTTACAGCAATACCACCACAATATCTCAATTACTGTAGTTTTATAATAAGTCCTGAAATCAAGTAGTACAGATTTTCTAAACTTTATTCTTTTTTTCAAAAATGTTTGACTATTCTAGTTCCTTTGATCTTTCATATAAATTTTAGAGTAAGTTTAATTTCTACAAAAAAGTATACTGGGATTTTACTTGGGATTATATTGGGGAGAACTGTCATTTTAATAACACTGTCTCCCAATCCATGAACATGGTATCTCCATTTATTTAAGTCTTCTTTAATTTCTCTCAGCAATAATTATCTAGTTTTGAGTGCACAAACATTTTACATATTTTTAAAGTTTATTCCTAAGTACTTCTTATCTTTTTGAAATTGTAAATGGTATTGTAAATGGTATTGTTATTTTAATTCCAATTTCCAACTGCTCATTGTCAGTGTATGGAAATATAATTATTTTTGTATATCAACCTTGTATCTTGTGACCTTGCTAAACTCACTTATAGTTTTAGTCGCCTTTCTTACAGATTTCTCAGGATTTTCTACCGCAGTAACAAGGAGCCTGGAGAGTGCTCAGATATTGGTTTCTAAATACTATTTCCCATAAAAAAACAAACAAATCAAGGTTTCTTGGAGAAATGGCTGATTCAAGGGCGAAGGCAAGGAAA
The DNA here is from genome assembly GCF_004115265.2 of Rhinolophus ferrumequinum. Classification (NCBI taxonomy): domain Eukaryota; kingdom Metazoa; phylum Chordata; class Mammalia; order Chiroptera; family Rhinolophidae; genus Rhinolophus; species Rhinolophus ferrumequinum. The sequence goes on along the minus strand of NC_046289.1, from coordinate 98,147,326 downwards.
TCTCAGATGAGCCTAAAACACCTTACTGTGTCAAAAAGGAAGAAAATGCTCAAAGAGAGATGAGAGATGTCAAATGGACAGAGGAACCAGTTAGAAAGATAGTCCCATTGGCCATTCTTTCATTGTGAAAAAGAAGGAAAGCTCTTCCTTATTAAAGGATGCTAATAAATGTAGAAGAAATAATGGAATTAGAAAATCACCATTTGTGATATACCATAGTAATAACTGCTACTGAAGATGCTAAAACTTGTAAGTGAACGATTGATAAGGAAAAAAAAATATTTACAAAGACTCATGGTATCTTCCCCACAAAGTACTTATTATGAAGGAAAAAAATAATTACTTTACAGTAATGTGGCAGATACCATTTTAACCAATGATTAGAATTAACCTCACTAGTGATAGGCTGTCCCTGCCCCCGAATGTGGTAACTGACAGGAACACAGTGCGTCTATGCTATTCCTTTCCCAAGTGCATAAACTGAACGTAATGAGGAAACACTAGACAAGTCTAAATTGAGGGACATTCTAAATGAAGGAATGTTCCATATCAAAGAAAACTAATGAGACACGAAAATAAAATGCAGCATGTGCTCATGGACAATGCTTTTCTTTTATTACAAGGGATAGTAATGAGACAACTAGCAAAATATAGATAAAATCTATAGGTATTGTCTCAGTGTTGGCTTGCTAATGTTGATAATTGCACTGTGGTTATGTTAGAAAGTGTCCTTGTTTTTAGGAAATGTCCATTCAAGTATCAGTGGCTAGAGAGGCATCATGTCTGTAACTTACTCTCCAAAGGTTCGGAGAAGAAATAAGTGTACATATAGAAAGACGAGTGAATGATAAAGCACATGTAAAATGTTAACCTCCAGGATTCTGAGTGAAGGACATACAAGATTCTTTGTACTATTTTTGAAAGTTTCCTATAAAAATAAAATTATTATGTAATAAAAAGGTAACGAGAAAGAAATGACATGTGCGATTACTGCCTCTACCTGGCACACATACCCAGATTGTCGATGGTGTAATAGCGCTGTTTATAGTCCACTTTGATGGTCTGGGCGTGCGGGCTGCCAACGCCGTAACCAATGGCATAACCTCTGACCACAATGTTCTGGTTCTCCGGAGGCGTCCAGCTTACCACGATGCTGGTGACCAGTGGGCGGACGTGAAGAGAACTAGGCACTTCTGGGACACGAGTTTCTGGGAAGGAAAGCAGAACAGCAAGATGAGATCCCTCTTCCTTTAGAATATTTCACCATTCTTCTGGATGCTGTTTAGTCTCCTGCCAAATTATCTGGGGCTAAGTTTTTTTCACGAGGCCCAAGAATGCATAAAGAATCTGTATGTATAGTAAAGTATGGCCCATAGTTTTAATGCATTCTAAGAGGAAAACGAAACCCAAACAGCCAGAAATACAAGACATTTTAATATTAATATTTGGAAGAGAAGACAAAGAGATCCAAGAACCTCTGTCCAATGGAGAAAAATGAATTCCCTTTCAATAGTCAGCCATTCCTCTTGGTCCCACATCTGATTCCCAAACTTACCAGGTGGAATGAGAAAGGCAGGACAGCAACTATAATTAGAAGCCTGTTGTCAACAGCTAATCAAGTATCAGCATGCTATAATACATTATAGCATATATTATCAATTATTTATCCCCCTAAGTAAATGGTAAGTCAGAAAACATGAAACTCTAGTGCCACAAATTGATTTAAATAGTGAGAGACCAAGAAGCTTAAAAAAGTGGCAATTTACAGGATCTTTCAAATATATGATTTCAGGGCATAAATTCCTGTCTTAACTGAAAAATTAGTAAACCAAGTATTAGAATAAGGACCCAGGGTCTTTGTCTCCCAAGTGCAGCACCTGGTACATACACACACCCATATGGAGTTACTCACTGACTAAACAGGTGAGAAAAAGGGAGGCGCCCAGGACTAGGGAAAAGGGAAACTGTAACTGAAATAAAGGCACGATTCATGTGGCTCGGCCTTAAGCTTTAGATCACCTATTTACTTAATGGCCTTGGTGAAAAACCAGACTTAAAGCACCTATACATTTTTATTGGTTCTGGTTCTGCTTAAAGGGATAGTTCTCTAAAAGCTACTGCAAAAAAAAAAAAAAAAAAAAAAAAAAAAAAAAAAAATTCCGTGAGACTTGCTGCATTAAGAAATGACAGCAGTATAATATATGGAAGTTCACAGATGTAAGCCACATACACCCAAACTCTGTGGCTTCCCAGTCTGCCTCACTTGACTACAGTTAGTACACAGACTGTGCCAACCCTGCCCAAGGTGGTTCTTACCATCTAAGTCACTTTCAAAAGTTTCAGCAGACAGCCAGTCAGTAGCCGGGCCTGTGCCATTCACTGTCAGAGCAGCCACTCGGAAATTATACTCAGTCCCTCGATCCAGACCTGAGACCCAAATTACAAAAAGACATGCTAAAACAAGAGCTTTGGGAAAACAAAAGATTAACAATCTCACATTAAAGCAAATATTTCATCCACCAACTCAGTACATAGGTACTATGTACTGATAAAGTCCCAGTTAAAGTTAATACAAAACAAGTAATACATAAATATAGCACAGAGCAGCTCCCCCTCTCAAGTAGAGGCTGAAGCCCACACAATCCACGAAGAAAACAGAAATGAGTAAAGCTCCTGGGACATTACAGATTTTCGTTTTTTTAAAAGAGCTTGAAGGCTCCTTAGAGATCATTTAATGTAATCCCTTCATTTTGTTACTAAGGCAGCTAAGGCCAAAGAGAGGCCAAGGATAATGAAAGAGTTATAACAAAGGAACAAAGTCGGCTGGTCTCGGAAGACACCGAAAACCAGCAAAGAACGCAGAGCTGTGAGTTCTACCACATCACCTCTGTTCTCTGAGCACAGGAACAACTTTAGACACCGAACATGGCCCAGAAATCTACGTCTCCACAGCCTGCCTTCCCTAAGTACATACAATAAGTAAAAGAGGAATAAGCCTTTCTATTATGCAACCTTTCATATTTCCTATCAGCTAATAAAGCACACACTTTACCAATGCATCAAAGGCAAAAAGATCCACATGTAAAAGTCTACCTTACAGAGGAGGGCAACATTCAATAATATGTCAGCTACTCCTATACTCAGGAATCCAGTTTTTTTCTTTTTTATTGTGTTAAAATACACATAACATAAAATTTACCATTTTAACCATTTTTAAGTGTACAGTTCACATGCATACATTTTTAGAGCACTTAAATACTACATATTTGAGACCAGTCATCTCAGGGTTATGACAAATCATCCTACCTCCCCACATCCAACATTGGGCTCTCTGACCAGCCACACAGAGGGCTACTGAGCGAGAACCTGGCCAGTTCATCAACCCTGTCTCATGGTGAGAGAGGAGAGGGCAGGCCAATCTGTTCTCTGCAGGCTCATTCTGACTCTGCCCACAAGAAGCAAGAAGCAAGACAGAAAGAGAAGCAAAATGGCAAGGCCCAAGTCAGATACCTCCCTGTCTCCTCCCTGCACACACTGAACCAGAAAGAGCCAGAGTGGGTAAGGGACAGCGATCTGGATTACTAGCAAGCACGGCTCAGCTGAGGTTCTGAAAGAATTCAACCAATCAGATTATCATTCCCTCCCCAAAGATATGGCAGAACGTGTTAAGTGCTATAAGTGGTACAAAAAGAACAACTGTTACTTCCGGCTAAAACTTAATCACATAATTACTGATCATTAAAGCTCCTAGTAATCCATTTTATTCTCTAATAATTATCAGGCTTCAAGGTAATGCTTCATGAGAGCGAAGATCCCCATTTTTGCTCACGTTCCACATTTAGGGCCAGCACACGCTAACAAAGACTCAATAAAGTCTGTTAAATGAATGAATGTCATATGATTTTAAAATGCAAGAATTTTCTTAATAAAGAAAAAACTATTTTTACCATGAAAGTGGTATTTTCCTTATACATCAAATGTTTCATTGAGAAAACGGGTAGTCTCCTGAGGGGCAAGTATGGTACTCTACTTTTACGTCATCAGCAACAAGAACAGTACCTGGTATAAGTAAATACCTTCTATTAAATATGCAAAATCAAAGCCTTACAGATGGGAAATGTTACTTATGTGGAGTAAAATCAGGAACTGACTTTTAAGAACATCTGAGCAATTTTACTGTAATGTTCCTTCAGTGACATCTCGCAACAGCACCCACTGCAGCCATGTCTACTTGTGAAGCTTATAGCTGTGCGGTTCGTGTGAAGAAACAAGACTGACGATACCCTGAGAGACAAACATTCACTTTCTCCTATTTTGAAAGACATCACCCTATGCATGAGGTGAGGAGAAAGGAGAGAAGCTTGCTGGACTCCCAGAGTACAGTGTTCCACTGTCAGTGGCTCTCTCAAGTTCTAGAAACTCACATCTATAAAGAAGGGGAGACTCATTACACTTTTTGATCCCAGATCTTGGTTCTGTCAAGAACCTTGCCCCTGAGGGCACAGGAAAGTGGATGATGTCAAGCTCCTCTGCTTCCTTCAATGTCTTCCCAGGAGGGGCACAATGAAGGTTTAGAGTTCCCCAAGGGTGATGAAATTCATTCTCAGGGCTTACAGAATAATGACAATATCTCCAATTCTCTTCTCCCAGCTCTGCTAGCGAACACCATCAGGGTTTCTTAGGGGCACCTGTTTGTAAGCACAGTCCCAACATCCAAAGAGCAAAAAGCACTTCATCTTCCTCCCATGGTTCTTCCTCCCGCAAAATCCACTTGCCTTGCTAAGCTAACCCTGCCTCCCCTACTTGAGGAAAGAAGATGGGGATACTGTCATCTATGGGGGGACCCATACTAGACATGCATTAGCGTCCACTCTCAGCAGGTCTGCCACTTGCTGTGCTGCACATAAAGGAAAAACGGCACAAGAGGAGCGATCCCTGACAGAATTTTCTAGAGCTTTATTGTGTCCATAGCAGCGAGAATGATTACTGCACTGCCATCGCTATTCACAAATGTTTCAGGCCACATATACATGAATGGTGTCAGTGTTATAAAACCATTTTGCAGACTCTGCAACCAACTAGATTGAGCAGAGGCCTTTGCTTGTATAGCTTTGTTTAATCCTCTTTTCAGATTACAAAAAAAGCAATATACAGAGAGAGGGTGTCAAAAAAATGTATACACATTTAAAGAAAGGAAACTGTGTTAAAATTGTAATACTCAATATATACTGATAACAAAAGATGAATACAAGTCACATTTGACTTCTCCAATTACAAGAGCTTCTTAAAGTAGTTACCATCAGCGTCCAGACACTTCTGATTATGGCGGATACTGCTTGAGCAATGTTGACCAAAGTGTCCACTTGCATACATTTTTTTGGCACCTCCAGTATATATTCAAAAAAGACAACATGGAGAATATAGAAAAAACACAAGTAAGGAAATAAAACTTAATCACAACCTTACCATTCAGAGATGACAGAACTTGTAATGGTGTTTTCCATTAATTTTTATCACGTTGGGAGTAGACTGAACCATTACAAGTTCTTTTGAACCATTTTTATTTTGTTAGTATAAGTCAGAGCAGTCATTAGACGAGCGCAACTCATGTCTGAGAGAGACACCACCTCCTGGCTTTTGCCTACGTGCACAGCGGTTTACCTTCAATCAGCTGAGACAGCTGTGCTCCAGTTACCAAGGTCTCAGTGACATCGCTCTTTCGGGAGGCCTTTCGGTAGCGAATCTTGTAGCCAGTAATCTGCCCATTTTGTGTGGCTGGGGGAGGCGGCTGCCAGTGAATCAGAATGCTCTGGGAAAGACAAGTTCACAGGGAAAAGACAAGTGTGTCAATGCTTGCTCCTAACTGTTTTAGGTATTATTACCCTGAATTCACTGTGCAAAGAGAAGGAACATGGAGGCAGCAGGGTGCTCAGAGTTTTACTAAGTTATTTAATAATCACTCAAAAATAGTTTTCAATTTTGAAACCCCCAATGATCCAACTGGGAGACTATATTTGTGGGCAGTAGACTCTGGGCCCTTGATCTCCTGGGGTCTTGCTAGTATGAAGACACTGGGCAAAAGTCTCAAAGAAGTTTTCAGAAGAAAACATAAAGTCGGAGGCACGTGGATTAGGAAGTAAAGTATTGTTAGGTGTAAGGTTCTCTTCCCATTTCTACTGTGGAAGAGATGAAACTGGACAACTCCTGTCTAAAACTCTTCACAAAGAGGTTGGCTGTTTCTCACAGGAGTCCAACAGTGCTCTTGGAAGGACTGGACCTCCCAACTCTCTGTGTCATCCAGGGGGATCTGGGCCCTCGAGGGCCATCCATGCCTTAGTGTGCAGTGACCGGGCTGGGACCATCTGACAGATGCACTGGGCGCGTCTCCCAGGGCTGAGGGGCTGTGGCATCTCAGACAACTTACTTCTTTCTTCGGTTTGCACTGGTAAGATCTACAATGTAATGATTTACATAACAATGGCAATATCTGTGCAGAAAGGCTAACGTAATTTCGGCATCAGAGACAGGCAGTGAAGTGAAACAATAAACGGGAGTTGGTTTCTAAGCCGAGCTTCACTGGCAAGACTACCATCTAGGTAACCTTATTTCTCTGCTTGATTAATAAGACTATTTCGATACAGATCTCCCTCTGTGAGCCCTTCTGAGGCTTAATAATATATCAGAAAAATGAACATCAGCAACATGAGGTCTCACCTTTGAATTTCTTACTTCTAAGGATAGATTCTGAGGAGCAGCACTGGGAGCTGGACAGGCAGAAAAAAGAGAAAAAAAGTTTTTTCAGTCACCCACATATCACCCCTCATGTGACTGTTCTTGACCGGACCTTAGTCAAATGCACATCTCAAACACTGCTAACCTGGGGGTCTAAACGCAAATGACAGGGCCCTCATGTTGGCAGCAGTGTGTGGGTAAGATGAGGCCATGTTTGATTCGTTTAAAAAACTGGGATAGCTTCATATATGTGCACCAAAGTCAGGCTGTCCCTTTGGGAAGTCGGATACTGGTTTCCAGGATGTGACAGTGACGTCTACTTTTCTGGACCCCAGATGCATTCTGAACTTTCAACGTATTCTTTTAATTATTCTTGGTGATAGTATATCTTTATTTTGGGGGAAGAGCCCCAAATTTCTTGCAAACAAGTCTAATGAATATGGCACGTGAAGGAAGTGGGTAGTGTCACTGAGTCTGAAATGTGACGTGCAGCAGTGAGCCTGCTTTCTTGGGGTGTTCCGGAGTGGGTTTTGAAGGCACTTCCCAGGTAAAGCGAGATATTTAAGCAATGACAGCTTCAGTAACGTGACCATCTGGCTTCCAAGGCAGCTCTATAGCAGGAAACACTCATTTAGATGTGAGGAGTTTGAGACTGTTGCTTAAACAAACATCTGCACAGCTTTAGTTCCTCACATATTAGAACATAAGAGGGGGTACACGTCCAAGTTTATGGTATACACACCCTCCAGCACCCCATTCGTAGTAACTACAGCAAGCAAAGAGAATTTAGGGGATCCAATTAGTCTCCTCTCCCCTCACAAAATGCTGACTTCAGCTCTTCTCTCCTCATCCGTCCCAGGGAAACTTCTTTCTCCCTTTCTCCATCTGGTGACCAGGTACATAACCAAGTGTCCACGGCACTTTAGGCTTGGAGCACAGAGACTATTTCTTGCTCAATGCGGTAACTTTACAAAGTGCCTCAGGCCTCAACCCAAACAGACGGTCGGTCAGGCCGGGCGGGTCTGGAGTAGGACGGAGGCACCTGTGCTTTGAAAGAGATGGGTCCCGTCCTCTCCCTGCAGGACCTCTGCCCTGGCTGCACAGGCAGCCGGCAGAGTTGCTGCTGTCTTCTTCTTCTTCATCTTCATCACAGCTGAGACTGGCTGCTGCTCCTACAGCAGGGACTTAATCCTTACAACAATCCCACCAGGGAGTTCCCATTACTGCCCCATTTTGCAGATGAGGTTCAAATCTCTACCCCGCGGTACTGGTGGTATTTGCATAGGAACCAGGATCTGTCTTACTCCCAAGTGCTGCTGTCAGCCACACGCTCAGACACGTGCGGTTCCTTGGCAGGCACTAAAGTCGGCATGCCAACCCACTGAGTGCAGTTAAAACACGCTCGTGTGCAGATTTCAAAGCTTACATTAAACATTCCCACCTCAGCTTTCCTCAAAAGTCTTGACCAACTGGCTTGTGCAGTTGGCTAACCAAACTCTAGTTTGCAATTATCTTCCTCAGCATTTTATCCTGAAAAATGTCAAGCACACAGAAAAGAGTGGCAAGAATAATACAATGAATGCCGTATGTTCTTTCCCTGGGTTCACCCACGGTTAACGCTCTGCCACATCTGCTTATTTCTCTCCCTGTGCGCACACAGGTTATCTCCCGGCACATTGCGTCCGAGTCGTCGGAGAGACAACTGCAGTCATCGCTGCGCTCCGAGCGACTGCAGTATGTGCTTCCTAAGAGCAGGGCCTTCTCCAACAAAACTAAAACACAATGAGCACATCCAGAAAATGTGATCTCAACACAACAATGTCACCTAATATACCTAATATCTAATATGTAATACTGCCTATACTATACCTCTCTAACATTAAGTAAATGTATCAATAGTGCCCTTCATTACTTTTTTACTCCCAGATACAGTCAAAGATCATACCTGTTTTATTTCTTTAATCTAGATTCTAGAATGAGTCCCTAACCTTTTTTTTTCTTTCATGAGACTAATATTTTTTAAGAATTCAGGCCAGTTTATTTCTTTGCAGAATTTCCCTCAATTTGGGTATGTCTTATTGTTTCATCATGGTCAGAGTCAAGTTAAACATTTTAACGGGGATACGACAGGTGAAACAGGCATTGTCTCTCTCAATGCACCACATTGGGACGCTCACGATGTCGGTCGGCTCCTTTGTTGCTGATGTTATGTTGGACCATTTGCTTAAAGGAATCAAACTATAGCTTCTGAAGCATGCATGTTTATATATAAGAGATACATATATACATATGTATATATATGCGCATTCTTTAGAAAACGACTTTTTTGTAACACATTGGATTTACCTGAGTTTCAGGAAACAATACACACACTTACTAAGTGCAATGAGCTCTTTTTCTGTTCAATTCTAAAAACTACTTATTTTTAAAATGATGGTCTTGACCTACTCAATCTCTTTGGAAGCTGCAGTTTGGAAAAATACTGTTCTAGGTAATGAGTATATGTTTTAACTTACAAATTCAGTCACAGGTAAGAAAGGAAACTGTCCCCAAACACAGGACTAAAAAAGGCCCATTTGGCATGCACATGTGATCCTAAGCAGAGCAAGGCGAGCCTGCCCACAGCCCTGGAATAGTCTGTTATGAACAAGCAGCAGTATTACTTATACAGAAGCCCCTACTGAGAAGAAAAACACGGCACAGGTGCTACCATGTTCTACGCTGTCTCATGGAATCTGTCCAGCCACCCAGTGAAGGCGGCATCATCCACATTTCACATGAGGAAACACGTTCTCACATGGTCATTGGCTTGATAGTCACTGTACGAGAAAGGGCAACTTGCACTGGAACAGAACCTTCTTGCCATCAAAGCCCGTGATCCTACTGCCACCGGGGCCCCAGGCACAGGACTTTGTTGCAAAGCAAACACTCACCATCTGACAAGGTCTGAACAGCAACATCTTGTGTGGAGACCCCAGGACCATGTTTATTGTAGGCCACCACTCGGAAACTATACTCTGTGTATTTTTTCAACCCAGTAATGGTGTGAGAGTGACTCGAAACGTCAACATCCTAGAATAAAATAAAATTTATATATGCACAACTCATACGAAGAGAAATGCTACAAAGAATTAACTATACAAATTCTATATTTGACCCAATGCAGATTTTTTAATTATCTTTTTTAAATTAAATTTATTGGGGTGACAATGATGAGTAAAATTACTAATGTACAATTCTATACCTATACTAGTGTACAATTCTATATTTCAGGTGTACAATTCGATATCATCTATTTATCATGTTGTGTGCTCACCACCCAGAGTCAGTTCTCCTTCCATCACCATATATTTGACCCCCTTTTCCCTCTTCTACCAACTCCCTTTCCCCCTTCCCCTCTAGTAACCACTAAACTGTTGTCTGTGTCTATGAGTTTTTGTTTCTTTACTTGTTTGTCTTGTTCCTTTGTTGCTTTCAGTTTTATATCCCACATATCAGTGAAGTCATATGGTTCGACAATGCAGATTTTTTTTTATCCCTTTTACAGAATGTTATTTAACAGTCAAAGCAGATTAATCATAAACACTGGCAATTTACTGAGAAATACTGCTTGATGTTTAGTAACCCTTGCTGGTAAAAACTACAGAATAAATCTTGGCATAAAGAAATAGAATATGCCAACTTTTCATTTCCTATACCACTTTTTTTCTTCTCAGATTTCTAGACAAGCAAGTACTGAGTTTTGGAAATAATAACTCAACTCTACTATTCCAATCAATGGATTGAAAAATGACTTCATGTAATAACTATGTATGACGTGAGATGGGTGCTGGACTTACTGGGGTGATCACTTCATAAGTTATATAAATGCCTAATCACTATGTGGTACACCTTTAACTAACATAATAATGCATGTCAACTGTAACTGAAAAATAAATTTTAAAAAATGGCTTCATCTTATACCTGTTCTTTATCAGTCCCTTTTTCCATGTAGTACAATTTATAATTCTGAATTTCCCCATTGCCGGACAATGGAGTTTCCCAGGTTACAGTGATGGAAGTAGGTGAAGCTGCGTATGCTCGGATGTTCGGTGCTGGGCCAGGGAGCTGGACTAGAAAGAAAATTCCAAGACAGCAAGACATAAATGAAATTTACTGCACTCCTCAATAACCACTCAGCAATAATGTCATAATGGCCATGTTTTAAAACCAAAACACTAAGGAAACAATTGATTTGACTGAAGTTGCTTTAGGATAACATATCATTAAACAAATTTCCCTTTTTATGACTTAAAACTAAAAATTATCTGTGAAGTATGTCAAATTCATTAAAAGAGGAAAAATGCACACTGCAGACTCCTTTTTGTGCTTTATGAACAAGCCTAGTTTTGCAGTGGGACGGCAGCATATATGAAGCCACCATCACAAAACGACAGGCTTCTCTCACCAGGTAGTAGGACACGGTGATGGCCCACAAAGAACTCCCAGTCTAGAGGAGAGTCAGGTACATAAATGGTTACAAACTATGTCAGAAGTGCTAATAGTCAGGCAATGATTGTAACAACAACAGAAAGAAGAGCGCACACAATTCTGCTTTGGAAGGGGGTGGGCAGAAAAGGGAAAGATTGGTGAAGACCTCTGGGAGTAAGAAAAAGGAATCGTTTTCTCAGATACCAAGGGGAATGTTACTCTAGTTGAGGGGGAACAGTATGTGAGAACAGCGTTTTGTGGTTCAGGCTGAAACAGAGAGTGGATGTGGGAGAAAGAATGCTGAAAAGGAGGACAGCAGCCAGATAATGGAGGACCTCAATGCCCTGCTATGGACTTTGGATTATGTCTTGTAAGTATGAGATATTTACTGAAAAATTATGAGCAGGAACATGACATGATGTGATCAGGTATGTGTTTAGAAAGCACTTGTGAGCACACGCATGGAAGAAAAACAGTAAGGGAATAAGCCTAGACAATTAATAAATAGCTGCCATTTATTGCAAGCTTACAATCCGTATAGCATTGCATGCTTTACATATTAAAATGACATCTATATAATCTTTACACTCACCCCAATGAGATGGATACTGTTATCCCTGTTCATAGGTGAGGCTGGGAGGTTAAGAATCACGGCTAAGTGATGGGCAGTTGGTGAGTGGTGAGTCAGGAGTGAGTACTGTCTGATTCTGAAGCCTGGACTCGAGACCAGTAGGAGACTATCACAGCCCCTCCACAGGATGTACGTGACTGAAGGCTCAATGATGGACGGACGGACTGTCCAGCTCGAGCTCCCAGGAGGCTCTGACACCGTTTACTATGTTCCTTCTGCCTGACTGAAGGGAGGCCCCAGCTTACCACAAATCCTGGGGGGCTGCCTGTGCTTACACTCTGGACACTCTAGATTTGAAAACAGCTTCTCTGGCGCTAGTGCTTCTGTAACACACATCCATTAGATTTAAGGAAAGGGAAAAACACTAACAAAATGTAAAACAAACTCGCTTTCTTAAATAACAGCACCACAGCTTAAGATCAGTTTTGCTACCAAAGTAGAGAAACCTGAATATGGTTATTCTGACAGTTGTTTACCTTTTTTAGTCATGAATCACGTTATTCACTTAATGTTAAGAGCATATTTTGTGCAGCCTGACAGTGGAATCTGTCAAACTTCAGCTGACATGGAAAACTTTCCTCTAACTTATTAAAGAGGAAGGAAAACAAAACAGACCCCAAACTCCCTTAAAATCACATTCTATACATTCATCTGCTAAACATAAATAAATATGATCCTAAAAAAGGCACTAATACATTCTTTCAGTTTAGCTGTAGAGTGGAATAAATGGAAACATTTTTAAGTTGGTTTGTGAAGCTAAATATTCACAAACCATTTTCCAAGGGCCGACTCCACCACATCAGCCTCCCCACGTCGGCTGAACGCCTCCAGAGGAATGCAAATCGCTCTGCCCCACAGCCTTCTCTTTTGCCAAAACATGTTCGAGTCGCTCTCCATCCCTAACATGCCCTCACCACAATCTGTTGCCCATTCCATCTGTAATCCATATTCTTATCGAGAATCAAACTCCTTGAACAAATTACTGTGCCACCGACTTTCCTCCTGGTGACAGCACATCGCACTATCGTCTATTTACGTGTGTGTCACTGGTACCAGACTTGTGCACAGAAGTCAAGTCTGAACTTGCCTTCACCCCTAGACCGCCTAGCACATGACTGGCACTGGGCAGGCTCAAGAGACCTTCCTTCCCTTACTTCTTTCCCTCATCTCCAAACTGACCGTGACCCTTCTCAACAGTTTTACTCGTAAGTTCTCAAATGAGAATGAAAGACACAGGCTCTTTCCCAAGGAAAATGCGGCTACGGACAGACCCACACATATTTTCATGTATCTTCAGGAGGTTCACAGCCCTGGATGAGGCTCTCGCACAGGATCAAATCCAGTGGTCCTTTCCTTTACTTCATCGTGCCTCACCTGCATGTGTAGTTCGGTCCTATTGGGGAACTGGGTCATGCATGCAGTTTCCTTCCCCGGGAATGCCTGCTCTAAGTCAAAGACTTCAAGGAGAACTCGGGTCTCATCTTTTCCTAGGAACCTGCCTTGATATGCCTGACTTTTACAGTGACTGTTCCTTGGTTTGTATCCCAGTATCTCTCATGAATGACACCTGTACATGGAAGTTAATGGAAGAAAATTGAGCTTGAAATCTAACCGACTGTTCCTGCTCTTATCTGAACACAACTGTGAAATTCAACATCCTTTCCCTGTAATGAGAACACATTCTTTCCCAAAATCAACCTCCTGATTCTCTGGTGGCCCTCTTGTTCTCGCCTGGGTTTGGTTCCTGACCTTTAAGCGTTGTCACTGAAACGCTCAATGGCCCCCATCCTGACTGCTCGTTCTTTAAGAGGAGAACTCCTACCTGTGCTTGCCCACCTCTCTGATACCTTGTGTAGCACAGGGCTACCCACTGAATGGTCCACGAGTGAATGTTTTGCTACAGCATTAGAAAGTGAAATTCCAAGCTCCTGAACTTTACTTACTCCATACATCAAACCAGTAAAGTCTCTGAATTATTTCCATAGCTTCCCGGGCAAATTTATGAAATCTTTTTAGTTCCCTGGTCAGTAGCTTCCACACATGTATCATACATGCTACACTGCTGAAGTAACATCTTTGTTACTGGAAGTCTGTTAACATGGAATACCAGTGCAGTTAATAGCAAAAGAAAACTGGAGAAGGCTATGAGGAAAAACAGTGTCTTGTATTCAAACAAAGTGAGAGTGTAGAAGAAAGCCTCGTGGGAAAAGCATTAGTTATGATTCGATGGCTTCTTATAATTTCAGGCCTATAGTTTACAACCATAATTTAAAACATACAAAACATTTATAAGATAAATCAACCTGACACTCATTTCAGTTGCAGAAAATCTTGGACAATGTAACTGGAAGTAACACTATTTAGCACAAAAGACCACAGGTCCAAAGAAAAGCCTTAAAGAAATTCTGAAGAGCATGTTGTGTGTAAAGATCACAGTGAATACCTGCTGCATGTGTCAGGCACTGCATTAGATACTGTGGGAAATGCAGGGATGACAGACTCTGGTCTTTGCCATAAAATAAATGAGAGGCAGTCATAATCACAAATCAAAGAAGGAAGTGGTAATGTATCTTAGAACTGTAGAGATACAATGTTAGCTAGCATCAGAGGAAAGATTCTAGAAGGCGCCTGTGTTAGGTCTTAAAGGATCAGTAAAATTTGAGAATATATCAGCAGAGTTATGTTGTCTTACACCATCTGTCACGGTTTGATGTGAATTAAATTATCTCTCCCAATTAATTCATTCTTAAAGGCGAAGAACTGCTATGTTTTGCTCTGCTGTGGTGTGCAAAGCTACACATCAGGTAAACTGCTAGGAAGGCCTACCTCAGGCAGGAGACTTACCTTCAGGCTGTGTTTCTACACGAAGTGCCGCTGAACTCTCTCCGGAGCCATGCTTATTCTGAGCCATAACTCTGAAGACATACACAGTCGCTGGCATTAGGTTCTGAATGGTCACCTGCATTTCTCCTGGGCGACTGGTATTCTCGACACGTTCCCTTTCGACAAAGAGGGATTTGGAGAGACTCCATTAGGAATATTTCTAAAATGTGTAGTTTCATTTTCTTTGCAATGCCTAAAGATGCCACATCACATCAGAATCTGAACAATTTAGGTCAAATTAACTCTCAAAAAAGAAAAAAAGAAACTGCTGGGGATGGAACAGTGCACAGTAGAATATGGAAACTTGCAAAGAGCAATGTCATACATGCCTGATAACTTGCTGACGTTCTTGCTTAAATATTACTGATATCACTGGTCACAACCACAACTTCCTTGCAGAGAAGACACAGACCAGGGTCTTCTCAGTGCCATTTCAATGAGGCAGTAGGTCTTCGATTTTGTAGGCTTTAGGAATTATTGGGTTTTAAGAGGCGATTCTCAGGGCAACAAACAGAAGGTAACTACAGGTATGACCCAATTTTCATAGCAAGTATCAAGGGATGCTGTGTATACAAAGGGTGCCAAAAAATGTATACACATTTTAAGAAAGGAAAAAACGGTATTAAAATTGTAATACAATGAATGACGCTAGCATTCACTTGATTGACGCCATGCCATCTTTTGAGCAAACATCATACTACCTACCTACACATTGCTACCGTAATTCAATTCAACTTCGAAAAGTTGAATTGAATTATGGTAGATAACATCTCTTAAAATGTGTATACTTTTTTTGGCATCCCCAGTATTTTGGATAATAGACTCTCAATAAAAACAAAATTAGAGATTATCACTCTTAAAATTGAGAACAAGTCAAACATTAACAATTTAAATGAATCCTAAAAATCTATAAAATAAGCTAATCATGATACTGGATTTTTATAATCTATTTCTTAAAATGAATACTCTTTTTGAATGATTTTCAAACTGATTTGAAATGCCTGACAAATCTCATCACAAACAGTACAAATAAATCTAGCACTCTAAGGTAAGAGATGAAAATATAAAAGCAATTTTCTAGGTTCTTCAAAAAAGAGAGCTTTCAGGCTGTATCTTGGGGAACCTGTTGACCCACACTTGCGTCCATAATTATGCTCAGTCTGCTGTACTTACTATAACAAAAGCCATATTATACTACACAAGAATTTTCAACAAATGATGTGAAGGAATTTTTTTGTTTTAGACAAAGAGCTAGTCTTTAAGAATTGCCAATCCTGTGACAAAAGCTCTGTATCTGTCTTGAGTAATAAAAGGGCCCAGAACTATTCCGTGGAAGATATTATTTGAAATTACCTAATCCACTGAATTAAAATTCTTACTTTAAAATATTGATAATTTCCCCTGAAATTACTGATGAAAATTTGCTTAGTTCTACATGACTACATGCCAATTCGTCTGACTGCATATGAACATTTGCATTTCAGAGATTTAGGTGTTTTTTAGTAGTTTTCTATAGTTCTCTAAACGTTCTTCTTTTAATCAAAACAAACAGTACCCACATGGTATTTACAGAGGTGCTTTGTGGGTAATCAGGTCCACTGGAAAGAGTACTCTGGTAACAGAAGGCATTACTCAGAGATACTTGAGAGACTCATGGATATTATTTTCTCTTCAGCTAAACCTCTAATTCACAAGGTGTAGGAGGAGGATGTCAAATGGTTTCTCACATGTGAGGTTTCTGACACTTGGTTTGATCATAAATGACTGCTGTCTAAAAGAAAGTAGGGTATTTTACATTTCACTAAACCAAAAGCTCCTGTGAGAGCACAGATTTTAAGTCTGTTTTGCTCGCTCTACACACAGAAGTTTGAACACGTTCCCTCTGAGAAAAATGGGGGCCGCTATTTTACTTTAAAATGAAAGAGTGTCTCCTTCATGTTCACATACGACGGAAGCACTTAGCAGAGACTCATACACGGAAACAGCGCCACCAATGTGGCTGAGTGAATGGAAAGAGGCCTTCCGATACTCAAATCTGGTATAGTAACCATATCATGTGTATCTTTGTTCCTATGTGGAAGGGAACAAATTGGAGAAACAAGTGAAGGGAACTAAAAACCTAGGACAAATTTCAACACAAGCATTGTAATGAAAAAATCAGTAACAGTTATGAGTCCCTGAGACGATATTCAGCACCTGAAAAGGCTCCAAATACTAGATTGCTCCGAGGTCCACAATCAAGTGTCTGTCTAGGAAAAAAACCTTCTGACTTCAGGACAAGATCCAGGGTGAATTATAAAGGGTAATTCTCATAAATGTGTGAGGTTACAACGGGACTTAGATTAAATGATGTGTTAGCTGAGAATCAAAAGAGAAAGAAAAAGGTACACTTTATACTAAGACAGTGTTGGGTCCGACATTGGAAGCTCCACATTTCTAGTTCTGACAACACTACTAGCGTGCTAGGGGAGCCTGGGCAAGTCACTAGTTCTTTCTGGGCCTGTTTCTTCATGTATTAAATGAAAAATATGAGACCAGGGTGTCAAACTTTTTCTTAAAGGGCCTGATAGTCAATATTTACAGGCCAAATGGAAAATATTATGTAGTTACTTATATGACCTATTACAATATAACCATTTGAAAATGTAAAAACTATTCTTAGCTCTTGGGCCATAAAAATAACAAGTCTGATTTGGCCCAAGGTCTATAGTTTACCAATTGCCAGACTAGACTAACAGCTGCGTAAGGCTCTGTCCATCTCTAAAACATGACTGATTTCTGGAATAACTTATTCTGTGTTCTCCATTTAGTAGTTAATATGAGAAAAGTACTGCTGTATACATTAAAGGCATTGGGCAAGAAAAAAAAAAAAAAAAGCTAACATGTCATAGCTGAAAAGGCAGAGCAAAGACCCTTTGAAATCCAGGAAACTCAGGAATCCAACAGAATTATAGCTCATGAACAGGGCACATAGTGCCACCTGGTGGTTGAGTTTTCAAACGCAAGAAGTAGGAGAATTTATAAATGGAGGTTCACATTGAATTCTTATTATAAGTCTGTGAAGAAAAGTTACTACCCTCATTTTTTGATGAGAAAATTTAACCTGATTTAAATAAATTTTCTTTATAAAATAAATAACGAGGATCTAGTCTTTCTGCTCAAGTGTCCTTTCTACCCCTTCATTGCTTCTATTCAGAAATCATAAAGCAATGAAGTGACAAAAAACAGTATAGTCTCGAAAAATCATCCTTTGAAGTAGTCCGCAGATTTCCTGTCCCCTCCAGGTCCCTGCTGTCATCTTCACCCAGGCTCTACCTGCCACACTCCTAGATAACATAACGACTTCCTGGTTTGTGTCCTGACTCCACTGCTTCTTCTAATCCTGGGTGCTGCTTGCAAAGACCTGCTAATAAGTATAGCTGTTTCACAGAATTGCAGTGCACACCTGCTCAGGAGTCTAAAATAATCCCTTCTTAACTGATTATGTCCAAATTTTTGCTGGTAGTCCAACATTTGGCTCCAAACTTCCACTTTATTATAATCTCTCACTAATTCCTTCAAAAACTCAGGGCCAGTTAGGCTAGCTTTCTTAGTATCCCACCCTTCAAACACCAGCCACACAAATTAAATTGGATCCTCCTTGCATCTTCTCTTCCTTTATGTACCCCTGCCAATTTAACTTTTATATTCTCCTCAATTCCAATTTCATTTATTAATCAGCCCTGCTTATTTCAACCCCCTGATACATTAAGAACATTTTACTGGGATAGATTTTCATTAAAAACAAAATTACATATAGTTAAAAAATGTGAAAGTCCAGTTTTTATCTCGCCCTCAAAAATCTGCCCTACCCCGAGACCTAACTGTGGCATGTATTGACTTGAATCTTACCAGATCTCTCCATGCCAGGCTTTCTCAACCTCAGCACTACTGAGATTTTAGGCAGGATAATACTTGGTTGTACGTGTTGTCCTGTACACTGCAGGATGTGTATCAGCGTCTCTGGCTTCCTCACTAGAAGCTAGTAAGCATCTCCTCCCATCTCAATTATGACAACCAGAAATGTCACCAGGTATTGCCAAATGTCTCCTGGGAGGCAGGGGCAAAACTGCCCCTGGTTAAGAATCACGGCATCTGGGCATTTGTATTTACATAATAGATATCAAAATACACAGGTATAAGTCACTTTAAAAATTCCTGTATTGACTGCATATGGATATACATATATTATGTGCCCATTCCTCTACCAATAGACACGTACAGTTTCCTTTCTTCATCCTTACAAACTATGCTGCAATAAACACCCTATACGAGTGCCCTACGCATATGTACACAAGTATATCTGTACGACAGACACCCAGAAGCCTAACTGTTGGACTGAAGGGTATATGTGTTTAAGAAGATACAAAATCCTACCAAATCACCTTCGACAAAGGGTACCGTACTTCATACTGTCACCATGGACCTAGACTGGGTTTCTTTACACTATTTAACTTGCATAACACTGGATATTATAAACTTAAACATTTTCTAGCCTTACAGCTGAAAAACAGTAACTCAGTATTTTATGTTTCCAAGATTGTGAGTGATAATGAGAACCTTTTTTTAATTTTAATGAGTTTTCTACTAACTTCTGTGAATTACTTACTCGTACCATTTGCCTCTTGGGATATCTGTCTTATAGAAGCTCTTTATCTAGATTGGATATCAATAAATCTTTTATAAATATTACAATTTTTTTCCTATCTTATAACTTGCTAGTTTGATTTTGTTTGTTTTATCACATGGAATTTTTACACTGTTATGTATATACACTTTTATAATAAAACTTTGTCAGTCTCCCCTGTTATGGCTTTTGGGTGTTCTTTCTTCCTTTAAAAAGCCTTTCATACTCAAATGATAAAAACAGTTTCTATATTTTCTTCTAATACATTTATAAATTTTAAAAATATCTCTTAATCTATAGTTTGTTGTTATACATGATACAAGACAGAGATGGAACTTTTATTCTTTCCACCAAATGGAGTCAATTATTTCCACAATTTCTTGAAGAACTATTATTTCTCCACTGATTGAGATCAATTTATTTTCTTAACAAATATTTATTTAGTGCTAATATATGCCAGGCTCTGTTCTAGGTGCTGGTGATACTCTATTGAACAAGATAGACACAATAAATATGTTAAAAGAAATTTTTGGTTGTTAAATGTTCCAAAACAAAAGCCAAAAAAAAAAAAAAAAAAAAAAGTGACAGCAGTGGTGTCCTGGTAAATGTTTAACAATTCAGCTCTGGTTTGCAGTACTTGTCACTGTACTGCCACCATGCCCAATTTCAAGCCACCAAGTCAGGTCATGCATTTGCAAAGCTTCCTGACGATTTAACCATTGGCTTGGGAACCAACTGGCCCCAGTACACCACAGTGTAGCAGTGACTGAGAAGTAAGCTGGGTGAGTTCATGGAAGGCCTGGGGAGGTGCCATCTGATGGGACAGCCATGGGCCAGCCAGGCAGTTACTGTGAGGGAAGTGCCCTCCAGTAGGAGGACAGGGTGAGGTCCTCTAGTGGAAGAAGCTTGCTGTTCTGAAGAACTGCTCAATGCTTCCTCCTGGGAAATCCTATGAAGTCTGCGATGGGATTCCAAAGCTGATTGGAGACATTTTAACACAAATGCTGTTTGGTAGTAATGTCTTCCCTTTTTGTGCACAGGACTATGTTTCCTTATCTTTGTAATTCCCAAAACATCCAGTGCAGTGCTCAGGTAAACACCATCCAATGAGTGGCTCCATCTATCTGGCCCAATTATGTCACTCAGACTTCTTAAGAGTGTTAAATGAAGGGCTCATCACTTGATTAAGTTACTTTTACTTGCTGAACTTGCTAGTCTGGTATTAAAGACAATATACATCAAATGTCAGCACCCTGGCAGAAATACGAGCTTTATTTCATGTGGTAGGGCCCTAACTAGAGCAGGTATTTTAGCTTTCTTATTCTAGGGTGAAGTAACAGCACATGTTAGAAGCACAGTCAGCATGTGGCATGGTTCCTCGCAGAGTTTATAATCTGGTTGAGAAAACAACACAAACACACACAAAATAATAGAAGAGTAACAGCTCATGGCAGTATAAAATCATGTGTTATAATCAAGTGCCAATATGAGTGGTACAAACACACGTAAGAAAAATGCTGTCTGTGCTGAAAAAGGTAGAGAAAGCTTTATGAGGACTTCATGGGGCTTAACCTGGGCTGAGAAGGATTAACTGAATGCAGCGTTAGCTGAGAAAGGGGAAGTGAACGAAGAGAACACACGACGCAGAGGAACTGGACTGGTTTCCTTAGGAAGCGAGTCCCCCTGGAAGGTAAGGACAAAAGGTTGGACAGATAAAATGAAGCGAGACTGGAAAGAGCCTGGAGAGTCTGGATCATCTCCTAGAAGCAATGGAGAGGCGAAGTGAGCTCTGGGAAGGGGTAGAGATGGAGAGGAATTTAATGAAAATGCTGTTTTAAGAAATTAATCTCTAAAAACTCGTGTGTGTCATCAAGGAAACCCCTGAAGTTGAGCAGCCCACATTCACCTCAGGCTGCAGGCAAATTTTCATGTCAGATTACTTTAATAAATTAAGTCCACCTTAAGTTCTACAATCTGCATGTTCTAAATGAGCTGGATCTTACAGGCTGTGCTGACTGAATCTTACAGCAAAAGGGTAGCCTTGGTTACATGTTCATGCTTCCACCTAAACAGCTCTATCTGCCCTCTCCCCAAGTCGTCCCAGAAAAGCAGGAAGGAATACAAGGACTTAGTCTGTTCGGGAATTTATTTCTAATGACCTAAAATTAGGAAAGAGGCGTCTCAGTGATCACATTTGCTGGACAGAAAACGGGTACAGATCCTGCACGACGAAGAGCCAGGGGAGCAGGCCTGGGTTGGGCGGGCCAGGATGCAGCCAGCGGCCCCAGACACACAGGCACTTACCTGGCTGTGCCCTCCTTGGTGTAGAAGACAGAGTAGGTGAGGTTGTCTCCGTGAGGATCTGAGGCAGGCGTCCGCCACGTCAGTTTGATGAAGCGGGTAGAGACCAGCGAGGCCACGACGTCCCGCGGAGCCGAAGGCAGAGGTCCCGTGGTGGCTGGTGCTAGATGGTCAGTAGTGGCACTGGTCAGTGAAGTGGGAGGTAATGTTGGGATGGCAACATCTTGTCATGTGCAAACATTGGGAAATATGAAGGGCAAACCACGACGGTTTTAAAAAAGAGAACAGAAAAACAAAAAACAAAAAAGAAATAAACAAAACCACGATGGGAAATAAAATAAAATGAATGAACATAAAAAAGGCCATTAAACTGAAGGCTAACATGCAGGCCAGGGTAACTACTGAAAACTAATGGGCACTATTTCAACACACATCACTGTTGAGCAAGCAGGCTTTCGGGTCCCTACAATGGTGGTGGGCAAGGGACAGGAAGGGGACAGTTGAGAATACAACATCTCACAGAAGGCCACAGCAGTGCCCAAGTAATTTTCTTTAACCCTGGAAAGTAGCATGCAAATCAGTCAAACTTTACAGGTAAAATTCTCATATATGATAAAACCTCAGTTCATCAAAATACGGAGAAAACGTGTGGCAGGCACGAGCCTAGTTACACTCAACGCAGGCCGCGGGCGACTGCGAGCTCACTGCACAGCTGTGTCCTCAGCCCCGAGACGGATCCGAGAGCCACACCTTCACTTTGTCTAATAGCAAGCTCTGCTCTCTGTGTTGGCAAGACCCAGGCACGTGTGACAGCCTTCCTCACGCTGCTAACTTATGGTTCATTTGCTATCTATCAAGTCATTTAAGTATGACAGTATAAAATCATAGAAAGTGCAAAGCCACAACAATACAACACCCAGGTATTTTGTCTGTCTGTTAACACTTCTCACTGCAGTGTGTATTACTGCAGCGTGCAGACCCCAGCACCGGATGGGACAGGTCAAGCCATGGAACCCGCTCGTCCAAAGCTCTGTGTGTATACTTGTAGTCGTGCGTAACTTTATTACCTCCTAAGGCAGTCCTTTGGACACTTCCGATTTTAGAAGTTTATTCTTTTTTTATTTTTTATTAGTTTCAGGTGTACAAAACAATGTAATAGACATTTACCCCCCTCACAAAGTGATAACAGCCCCCCAATCTACTACCCCTCTGATATCATATATAGCTGTTACAATGCCACTGACTCTATTCCCTATGCCATACTCCATATCCTGTGATTATATATATATTAAATTATAGTTGAAGCTTATTCTTAATATTAAATCTAAAAGCTCCTTCACCTTGGGGCCAGAGAGTATAAATTCAATCTCACAATTTTTAACCTAAAGGATTTGCTAGAATTGTGTCATAACCTTAATGGGGACACTCACAGAATAGAAGCAGAGAAGAAAACATGGAAATTCTCCACCTAGGTTTCAATGAAATGGTAGGGCAACAACTTCCTGGAAATGTCCGTGGCTGTAAGAGGCTCTAGAGTGCGGCAGTCTGATGTGCCAGAGAGAATACATCCTCCAAGGGGAAGGTGGAGGAGACCAGCCTAGCCTCTAGATGGGTGGACAAGGGGAGAGGTGATCCAGTAGTGGCTATGTACTGACACAAGCTCTATGGCACTCTGCTCTGTATGTGGGCTCCTTCAGTCCTTACGACTCTAGAAACAGGGACTAAGTATCACTGTATCTCTAGCTTACATGCAGAGATTGACACTGAAAAGGGCTAACTTGCTCATCCTAGGTCGCACACAGTACGTGGTAGAGTGGTAAAAGCAACCTGGGTTAGTTTCAGAGGCCTCTGGATTCAGCCAATGGGAGTTCTGGTCCTGGTGGTGCCACTTACTATTTGTGTCACCATGGGCAAATCCGTTGTTCTTTCTCACTTGCTTTTTTCCCTCTCCTTCTGAGAAAGTGCTTTTAAGAGTGTGGAGTGCTATCACAATGTAAGACTATGCAGTCATCGTTCAGATCCATATCCAACTTTACCAATACAAGTGTCAACGTTGTTAGAAAGTGAAGTCTGAGTGGCCACGGAGGCCTTGTTCTGATCCTTTAGGCTTCAACAGATGTGCTGCCTCAGAGAAATAAAGACCTCTCACTCACAGTTTTCAGAGTTCTTTTTCTTATACTGTGTCAGTTTATTCACACAACCACCCCATGAGGCAGGATGGAAATGACAGGATTAGATGTTGCATGAAGGTTAAAAAGGAGCCCAGAACTCCCCGCATTTCAGGCTTGGGAGAGAGGGTGGATGGTGGTGTCATGTACAGAGAAAGAGACTCCAAATTGAGGGACACGTGGTGAACTTGGTTTTGAACACACTGTGTCTAAAGTAACAATCCAATATCCATCCACAAGAGAAATGTATAAGAAGCAACTGGAAATGTGGACCTCTGATTTCTGTAAAATCAAGTCACTAAAACCCTATGAGAGAAATGGTTCAAGGCAGCCTGAACAGCCTCGCTTCGCTGCCTCATTTCTGGGCCCGTCCAGAAACACACTAAGCTGCTCCCACGTCTGACCCAACTCACCAAGCTAATTTTTCGCAGCTATCCGCCGCCAGAGGGGAGAGCGAGTCTGTGATGAGACGCGGCAGAGAATACCAGAGAAAGCCCAGGATTTCGCGTACGAGGACCTTACATTCAAAACTTGACTCTGTCACTTCCTAATAATGTGAAGTTGGTCCAGTCACTGAGCCTCCCTGATCTCAGTTTCCTTTTCTATTAGACTGGTTCAGATAACACTCCCTACCCATGTCCCAGGCTGATGTAAAACCAGATGAATATCAATGAGAGAAATGCACGTGGAAGTACTAGGTATGTTATCACCACCATTAGTTAAATGGGTGACAAACACAAGAACATTAAGTATAAAGGCACCTAGGAAGGGAATGGAAGCAGGGAGGACTAGGTGATGGAAGGGTGTCATGGGTGGTAACGGACAGAATCACTCAGGGAAAATCCAACTAGCCTACTGAGCTTCTGTAGCACACATCCGTAATTCTGTAACGGCACTGAGCAATTCCAACTTTTTCATGTTCACATTGTATCACTTACACTGACCTATAAGCCCTTTGAGGATAAAATCTGTATTGCTTTATCTGGGAATCACTCACCAGGTCTTGGTATATTTTACATAATCAATAAATGTACATTTATTGAATTAATCAGTAAAAGAAAATCAGGGAGAATGTTAGTGCAATGGAGACCAACGTCTCTAGAATCTCATTACACAAGGCAATATTTTAATCTTTTTAGCTGATACAAAGTATATACAAATAGTATTTATATAATGATGTTATAGAAACATTTGCTTTGCAAATGTATCATAACAGTTCTCTATGGAATAAAAGTATAACTAATGCTGGATGATTGTAACTGATTCCTGGTTAGCCACGGGAAACCTCCATGTCCACTGCAGTGCTCCTGTTCTAGCCCCACTGTCCCCCCATTGGAGCTACAGCTGCTCTTCCATGTGTTGGCTGAGCAGGTAAAGGAAAGAGTCGCATGTGACCAAGATAATCAAACAGGCCATTAGGTTACACCAGGATCAATGGCACGATGAAGGATGGAAGGGACTTCGTACTTCCAGAATGACAGTTTGAGGAAGTCAACAAATCCTCTCCCCTGTGGGTGAAATTTTTGGCAGCTTTAAAACTGGGCAAAAAGCTGTCAAAAACCTGGAACTGTCCAAAGGCATACAACCAATTGAGAGGCATTTATTCACAAAAAGTTTCCTACATAGGGAAAAACAGCAAGTCTGTGGCATTCTTGCCTGGGCTGCTCCCAGCACCCCCGCTCTGTTGGGGTGGTTGTCAACAGGGTAAGGCAGGCCCTGGAAACCAGTGGCTTGGCTGCTGCTGCCAGACGGGGCTCCTCTGATGTGGAGCATTGTCACTGCAAGTGGCAATCTTGATGGCAAGTGAACAGGAAGGGCCGTTTTGCTCTGCTAGCCTGAAGATGTGATTTGGCGGGGGGAGGCGGGGGGGTGGGACAAGCGATGGATGGTAGACTAGTTGGAGATTTAACAAGGAGTTTGGTGAGGTGAAAAAGCAGTAAGAAGGTTTGATAAGTTCTCCACTTATTGCAGGTTAACTGAAAGCCATGACGGAGACAGGAGTGGGCCCTGGCCACCCACACATCCCTGGCCAGTGGACCCATGTCTATGTTTGGAGGACAAGTGAGAGAGCCTGGTAGAAAGCAAAAGCTTGGGCAGACTAAAACGTGACCTGAATTTTTACTGCATTCTCCAAACCACTTATAAATCCCCCAGCCTAGTGGAAGGCTTATTTATTGGTTTGAGGCATTTGAGCACAACTTCTGACTGACACTTGGCTAAACACTAACGTGTACAGACACGGGGGCTACCCCTAGAAAACCAGGCTTAAAAATAAAAACAAGAAAATTAAAAACAAAAGCTAAGCAGAAGCATCCGTGGCTGTACACTGTGGGGAAGACGGACATCACAGATGTAGCCCAGGCAAGGTTATACAAACCGAAAGAACAACTGCTGGGGGCAATGAGTCAAAACCATAGTTGCTACGATATGTTACCCAAACACATCCAATAGTCAACAAAAAAATAAAGAGATGAGCAAAGAAGCAAGAAGTATTAAAGGGCAGTCAGTCTCGGCGAGTCCTGCGATACTAGATTTAACAAAGACTTCAGAGCAGCTATTAAAATACGTTCAGGGAACTACAGGGACCTGTCAGGAGCTACTCAGGCTCTGAGATTTTACCTCATGGAGGTGCTAACAAGACAGTTATTACAAGACAGTGAGTGCAGGCAAAGGCGTGAGTCTTGCAACAGAGACCGAGAACTTGATCACTCAAGGGCCAGTGCAGCAGCCAGCACTTCCTGTTGTTTCTAGTCAATTCCCCATGCCCCCCAAGTCCTATGAAGACAATGCAAAGGGCCCAGGATGGATGCCCGCACCTGCAGTAGGCTGTTAAGAGAAGGACCCTGGGCTTGAGGGATTCAGCACTTCATAGCAAGGGGAGGCAGGCCCCAGACAAGCAATAGGCCTGCTGCGGGCATCTAATTTAATTGCTGTGGTCAGAGACGTCCTTGGTATGGTTTCAGTCTTTTTAAATTTACTGAGACTTGATTTGTGGCCCACCACATGGTCTATCTTGGAGACGGTCCCACGTGTGCCTGAAAAGGACCTGTCGGGTGGAGGTTCGACAACGTCTGGTCAGGTTGGGTGACAGGGCTGTTCAAGTCATCTATACTCGAACTTTTCCAAAATCACCAACTACTGTCGTTGAATTATGTATTTCTTCTTTGACTATAACAATTATAAATGCATATGCATCTAACAGAGCCCCAAAATACATGAATTCAAAGAAATCTGGGAAAACCCCAAATATCTGAAAATCAAACAATCCACTCCTAAATAACCCAAGGGTCAAAGAAGAAATCACAAGGAAAAAATCTAAAAATATTTTTAACTGAATGAAAATAAAAACACAACATATTAAAAATTATGAGATGTAGCTAAAGCTGTGCGTAGAGGGAAAGTTAAATACCTTTATCAGAAGAGAAGTCTCACATGAATTACCTAAGCTTCTACCTTACTGTAGAGTGTGTACCTAAAGTGTCCTCACACACAGAGAGAACATAATCATGGACGTGATGGATTGTTAAGTAGCTTGATTGTAGGAATCCTTTCACAGTGTATACATGTATCAAATAACCATGTTGTACACTTGAAATACATTACCATTTATTTGTCAATTACACCTCAATAAAGCTGGGAAAAAATTTAAATTTTAGCCAAGTTATTAAAAAGAAAAAAGCTAAGAGACTGAAATACTAAGAGAAAACATAAGTTACCAAATTAAGAATCAAAGGGGAGACAATACTACCAACCCTATAAATATTCAAAAATTATAAGGAAATATTATAAACAAATTCATGCCAATAAAGCAGTCAACTTTGAGGAAATAGAAAATTCCTCAGAAAGACAAAAAGATCAAACCTACTAAAGAAGAAACAAAATCTGGATAGAACTATAATAGAGAAATCTAATTAATTAATAAAATCTTCCCACAAAGAAAAGTCCAAACCCAGATTAACTTCACTGGTAAATGTTTCAAATACTTAAAAGAGGGCCAGCCCGGTGGCTCAGGAGGTTCGAGCTCCGTGCTCCTAACTCCTAAGGCTGCCGGTTCGATTCCCACATGGGCCAGTGGGCTCTCAACCACAAGGCTGCCAGCTCAATTCCTCGAGTCCTGCAAGGGATGGTGGGCAGCGCCCCCTGCAACTAAGATGGAACACGGCACCTTGAGCTGAGCTGCCGCTGAGCTCCCGGATGGGTCACTTGGTTGGAGTGCATCCTCTCAACCACAAGGTTGCCAGTTCGATTCCTCGACTCCCGCAAGGGATGGTGGGCTGCGCCCCCTGCAACTAGTAACGGCAACTGGACCTGGAGCTGAGCTGCGCCCTCCACAACTAAGACTGAAAGGACAACAACTTGACTTGGAAAAAAAAAAAAAAAAAAATATATATATATATATATATTTAAAAGAAGAAAGAACACTAATTCATCACAACTCTTTCAGAAAACCAAGGAAAAACACTTCCAACTCATTCTGTGAGACCAGTCTTACCTTGACATAAAAGCCAAATGTATCACATGAAAAGAAAGCCACAAATCAATATCCAATCATTATCACAGATACAAAATCCATTAACATAATATTAGCAACCCGTATTTGGTAACATAGTAAAAGGATTATATACCATGATCAAGTAGGATTTACCAAATGAATCCAAGACTAGTTTAACATCCCCAAATCAATGTAACACACCATATTAAGAGAAAAAAGAACAACTACTGATCATCTCAGTAGATGCAGAAAAAACACTTGACAACATCAAACACCTATTTATAATAAAAACTCTCAACAAACTAGGAAAAGAAGTAAACTTCCTCAACCTGAAAAACCTACAGTGAACATTATACTTAGTGGTAAAAGAGGAAATGCTTTTTCCCTAAGGGTAGAAGCAAGACGAGGATGCTAGTTCTCATCTCTTATTATCAGGCATTTGTGTGAAGTCCTAGTCAGTGCAAGAAGGGGAGAAAAAGAGAGAAAGTGATAAAGATTAGAAAGAAAGAAGTAATACTGTTCTTATTTATGGATAACGTAGTTATCTAGAAAACCCTTATGAATCTATGGGAGAAAAAGTCTACTAAAACTAATAAATAAGTTTAGTAAGGTCATGGGATACAGGTCAATATACCGAAAACCAACTCTATTTTTATATATTAGGAATGAACAATCCAAAAACGAAATGAAGAAAACCACTCCATTCACAATAGGATCCAAAAAAGAATAAAATACTTTGGAATAAATTTAACAAAGAAGTGTAAGATTTGTACCCTGAAAACTACAACACATTGCTGAGAGAAATTAAAGAACATCTAAATATAAAAAGATCTAAATGAAAAGATCTTAATAAATAAACGTTCATGGATTAGAAGACTAAATGTTGTTAAGATGACAAGCTCCTCCAAAAATGTAATAGAAATGCAAGAGACCTAGAATAGCCAAAACAATTCTGAAAAGAAAAAGGTTGCAGGACTTGCATTACCCGACTTCAAAATCTACTATAAAGCTCCAGTAATCAAGACAGTCTAATATTGGCATATGAATAGGCATATAGATCAGTGGAAGATAATTGAGACTCCAGAAACAAATTCCCAAGTTTATGGTCAATTGGTTTTTGGCCAAGGTGTCGAGAAATCGCAGTGTGAGAACAGTCTTTTCAACAACCGGTGCTGCTTCAACTATGTTATCTAGATGCAAAGTAATGAACTTCGATGCTCACTTAACACAAAAACCAGCTGAAAATGGCTCACACACATAAGGGGAGAAAGTACAGGTGAAAGCCTGTGTCTTGGGTAAGAATGTGTTCTTACACATGACAACAAATGCAAAGACATGAAAGAAAAAAAATGATAAATTAGATTCTAATCAAAATAAAAACTGCACTTTAAGAAAAGCACAACTAACTAAATGACAAGAGAAGCCACAAACTGGCAGAAAATATTTCCAAATCATATATCTGATAAAGGACTTGGATATATAATTCAGAATATATATTCAGAAGCAGAATATATAATTAACTCCTATAAATCAATAAAACAAGTAACCCAATTTAAAAATGGGCAAAAGACACGAACCCTCATTTCACCAAAGAAAACATACAAAGGACTAATAAACACAAGAAAATGTGCTCAACATCACTAGTCATTAGGGAAATTAAATCAAAACCACGATGAGGTACCATTTCACATCCACTAGAATGGCACTAGAATCGTCAAAAGGGTACACAATACTCAGTGTTGGCAAAGACGTGGAACAACTGGAACACTCACCCTTACTGGGAGGAATGTATTAGTCTTCCAATTGATAAATATGAATTGTCTCTATTTATTATTTAAATCTTTAGTATCTTTCAAAAATGTTTCAGTTTTCTGAGCATAAGTTTTGCACTTTTGTTAAATGTATTCCTAAATATTTTATTCTTTTTGATGTTATTATAAATGAAATTTTCTTAATTTGAATCTCAGATAGCTCACTGCAAGTATACAGAAGTACAAATGATTTTTATATACAGATATTGACTCTTGCTGAGCTCATTTATTAATTTTTCTTTATGATTTTCTACATACACGATAATGTTAATCTATAGACAGTTTTACTTGTAGTTTCTTAAAATGTTAAACATAGCACATGACCCAGAAATTCTACTCCTAGGAATCTACCCAAGAGAAATGAAAACAAATGTCTACACAAAGATTTGTATACAAACCTCCATAGAACCATGATTCAAAATAGTCAGAAATTGGAAACAATCCAAATGGCCATCAACTGGTAAATGGGTAAACAAAATAGGTATATCTGTATAAAGGAGTACCTATTCAGCAATTAAAAAGATACAAAACACTGATATATGCTACAATATGGATTAAAAAACAACAACACATTACCCTAAATGAAAGAAGCCAGTCACAAAGACTACATATTACAGGATTCCCGTTTTATATAAAATGACTACCAAGGGCAATTTTATAGAGACAGAAAGAAAATCACTGATTTACAGGTGGCAGACAAACCCGAGGGAATATAGGGGGATGGCAATGTTTTCTATCTATCCTGCAATGATGACTATAACAGCTCTACATATATTTACTAAAAATTACTACATCGTCCACTTACACTGGGTGAATTTT